>NC_138775.1:227935932-229223432 GCF_965119305.1 Pelophylax lessonae
GAGAGAGGGAGGGATAGAAGGAGAGAGAGAGAGAGGGGAAGGGATAGAGAGAGAGAGAGGGGGGGAGGGATAGAAGGAGAGAGAGAGAGGGAGGGATAGAAGGAGAGAGAGAGAGAGAGGGAGGGATAGAAGGAGAGGGAGAGAGAGGGAGGGATAGAAGGAGAGAGAGAGGAGGGAGGGATAGAAGGAGAGAGAGAGGGGGGAGGGATAGAAGGAGAGAGAGAGAGAGGGAGGGATAGAAGGAGAGAGGGAGGGGGGAGGGATAGAAGGAGAGAGAGAGAGAGGGAGGGATAGGAGAGAGAGAGGGGGGATAGAAGGAGAGAGAGAGGGGGAGGGATAGAAGGAGAGAGAGAGAGAGGGTGGGATAGGAGAGAGAGAGAGAGAGAGGGAGGGATAGAAGGAGAGAGAGAGGGGGGAGGGATAGAAGGAGAGAGAGAGTGAGGGATAGAAGGAGAGAGAGGGAGGGATAGGAGAGAGAGAGAGTGAGGGATAGAAGGAGAGAGAGGGAGGGATAGAAGGAGAGAGAGAGGGAGAGATAGGAGAGAGAGAGAGAGGGAGAGATAGGAGAGAGAGAGAGAGAGGGAGGGATTGGAGGGAGAGTGATAGAAGGAGAGAGTGGGAGAAAGGGAGGTAGTGAGATAGAGGGAGGAGGGGGGCAGAGCCAGTAACACTTACCAAGTCCAGGAACCAGCGCTGACACCATCCATCCATCCATCCCATGGCTGAATCCTTCCTGCCCTGTCCAGCTTCAGTCAGTTTCCCTAAAGGCAGGGAGGTGGGTGGAGCCAATTTCAGGCGCGGAGGATGAAAAGAAAATCCTCCTGGCTCTGAATGCTGGGGGAGGATGGGAAGCTCTGTGTGCCCATTCAGGAGTTACAATTGGTCCCGCCCCCTGCCACCTTCCTCCCCAGCCAGCTTCTGTTTCTCCACGGAACAAGGGGGCGGAGCCCCGCATACGCCCCGCCCACACCCGACATCAATGCTAAAACTTGACAGCTGCAATCACTCTCCTTGCAGCTGCCCCCCTCCGAATCGCCCACATATCACTGGCTGTGCTTAATGTTACAATGCTGATATGTAGCCCCGAGTTCCCGGCCAAACCCAGGCCTTGGGACTCGGGGCCAATATTTTTTAATGAGCAACAGGAGACTCGGGGCTTTTGGGGAGCACACTCGGGGCTATAGCCCCGGTCAGCCCCCCCCTGCTGACGCCACTGCCAATAACGCTCCTTATGCTCAGAAGTTAGACCTCGGATGGGTCATCATAGGAGATATCTGTCTAGGAAGCGTGCACAAACCTAACTCCGTTAGCAGCATGCTCACAAATACCCTAGAGAATGGGCGTCCCTCTCTTTTCTAGCCATGCCACAATTATTTCCTTGTTAAGGAATCAGCCTACGCCACCCACTCATCTTGTCCCTTCACAAGCCCCACTAGTGACAACTTTGCCTGTGACAGTGACCAAGACCATTTAGGGTGCACAGTCTTTCAGAGAACTAAAGATGACAATTGTGTGGCAATGTCTATCGAAGACAAACTCTTCTTAGAAATAATGGAGCAAGGTCTAGCCAAAGAAAGCACAAACAGCTGGGTTGCACCTCTTCCCTTCAGACCACAGAGACAACGCTTACCCAATAACAAAGAACAAGCTTTACAACGTTTTGCTTCCCTTAAACGTAATTTGCAAAGAAAGCCAGAGATGAAGGAACATTTCTTTTCTTTCATGGGTAAGATCTTGGTCATGCCGAGGTGGCTCCCACCCCTAAAGACTCTGAAGAGTGTTGGTATCTCCCTATATTCGGAGTGTACCATCCTAAAAAGCCAGGTCAAATTAGAGTAGTGTTTGACTCTAGTGCCAAATAAAAGGGTATCTCCTTGAACGGTGTCCTCTTGACAGGCCCAAACCTTAACAACAAACTCCTGGGAGTGCTCTTACGCTTCCGCAAAGATTCTATTGCCTTCATAGCTGACATCCAGCAGATGTTCCATTGTTTCGTGGTCAGAGAGGAAGACAGGAACTTCCTAAGGTTCCTTTGGTTCCAAGACAATGATCCTTCAAAAGATATCTCGGAGTATCGCATGAGGGTACACATCTTTGACAATAGCCCTTCACCTGCAGTAGCTATCTACGGACTCAGACATTCCGCCCAAGAAGGTGAACTTGAGTTTGGCTCAGATGCAAAACAATTCATAGAGAAAGACTTTTATGTGGATGACTGCTTAAAATCCTTACCTTCCAGTGAGTCTGCAATCTGTCTTCTTAAAAGAGCACAGGAAATGCTCGCTTGTTCCAATCTCAGGCTGCACAAGATTGCTTCTAACAGCAAGGAGGTAATGGAAGCTTTTCCCGCTCAAGACCATTCCAGTGATCTAAAGGACTTAGATCTGGGTACAGACTCTTTACCTGTACTGCGCAGTCAGGACTGGCCCAAGACATTGTGCTGCCTGGGTCCGAGAATGAAATGCTGCCCCCCCCAAAAAAAAAAAAATTCACGCCCTCCAAGAGGCCCCCACATTCTATAGGACTATGAAAGCAGTCAGAGGGGTGTGAGTGTGTACGGAGTGACAGCAGGAGCAGGACAGAGCAGTAGACACTGGGCAGATGAGCGCACCAGGCTTTCTACTGTCTATAGTGCCACAGTGCCCTGCAGGGCTGCGGGCATGGTACAGAAGAACGCAGGGTGGCGGACATGGTACAGGAGAATGCAGGGCTGCGGGCATGGTACGGAAGAACGCAGGGTGGTGGACATGGTACAGGAGAATGCAGGGCTGCGGACATGGTGCAGGAGAATGCAGTGCTGCGGGCATGGTACAGAAGAATGCAGGGCTGTAGGCATGGTACAGGAGAATGCAGTGCTGCGGGCATGGTACAGGAGAATGCAGTGCTGCGGGCATGGTACAGAAGAATGCAGGGCTGTAGGCATGGTACAGGAGAATGCGGGGCTGCAGGCATGGTAGAGAAGAATGCGGGGCTGCAGGCATGGTACAGAAGAATGGGGGGCTGCAGGCATGGTACAGGAGAATGCGGGGCTACGGGCATGGTACAGGAGAATGCAGGGCTTCGGGCCTGGTACAGGAGAATGCAAGGCTGCGGGCATGGTACAGGAGAATGCGGGGCTGTGGGCATGGTAAAGGAGAATGCGGGGCTACGGGCATGGTACAGGAGAATGCAGGGCTGCGGGCCTGGTACAGGAGAATGCAAGGCTGCGGGCATGGTACAGGAGAATGCGGGGCTGTGGACATGGTACAGGAGAATGCGGGGCTGTGGGAATGGTGCATGAGAATGCAGGGCTGTGGGCATGGTGCATGAGAATGGAGGGCTGCGGGCATTTACAGGAGAATGCGGGTCTGCGGGCATGGTGCAGGAGAATGCGGGGCTGCGGACATGATACATGAGAATGCGGTGCTGCGGGCATGGTACAGGAGAATGCAGGGCTGTGGGCATAGTACAGGAGAATGCAGGGCTGTGGGCATGGTGCATGAGAATGCAGTGCTGTGGGCATGGTGCATGAGAATGGAGGGCTGCGGGCATGGTGCATGAGAATGGAGGGCTGTGGCCATGGTGCAGGAGACGGACATGGTACAAGAGAATGCAGGGCTGTGGGCATACTACAGGAGATGCAGTGCTGTAGGCATGTACCATGCTCACAGCACTGCATCTTCTGTAGTATGCCTGCAGCCCCCGCATAATGGCAGGTAGTGTGCAGTCTCACTTACCTGTTCCTAAAGGGCGCCTTAGGATTGAAAAATGGCGCCACCAGGCGCCACGTGTCAACACGTCTGCGGCCGGCCTGACATGCACACTGCGCATTCGCCTGCCGCCGCCGCTCGGGAAAGCTAATACATGTTCGGCTATTCCCTGGAAATAGCCGAACGTTTACGGCCTTTGCGGCGGCGCATGCGCAGTGTGCATGTCGGGCCAGCCGCGGACCTTTTTTTTTTTTGCGATAGGCGAAGAAGGGAAGAGGCGGCCCCCAGCCGCCCCTCTCTAAGTGCCGCCTGGGACCCATGGTCCCACCGGGACCCATGGTAGGGCCGGCCCTGTGCGCAATCTAGGTCTACTTTGGGACTTGAAATCCGATTCCTTTACCTTCCATGTAAATGGAGAAGAAAGACCCTTCACTCGCAGATGTGTCTTGTCTACAATCAATAGCCTGTACGATCCATTAGGATTTGCGGCACCTGTTACAATTCAAGGCAAAGACTTACTTAGAGACTTGATTCGTGAAACATCCGATTGGGACGCCCCACTACCCCTCGATAAGAGGAACTCTTGGGTAGAGTGGAGGGACTCTTTATCAGTCTTATCTGATCTCCATGTTTCACGCCCATATGCTCCTGTACCTTCTACAGAGATACAGAGTCAAAACCTTTGCATATTCTGTGATGCTTCTGTCAAGGCAATAGCTGCCGTGGCCTACTTAAGAACTGTTGACACTACAGCACGATGCCACGTAGGATTCATCATGGGCAAAGCAAAGCTTGCTCCACACCCTGAGCATACTATACCTAGGTTAGAACTTTGTGCTGCAGTACTAGCTGTTGAACTTGCAGAACTAATAACCTCAGAGATGGACATTGACCTTAAAGATGTTCAGCTCTACACAGACAGCAAGGTAGTTCTAGGCTACATCTACAATGAGACCAGACGTTTCTATGTTTATGTCAACAACAGAGTGTTGAGGATTAGGAGATCCACCAGTCCAACTCAATGGCACTATGTACCTACTGACTATAACCCTGCAGACCATGCTACAAGAGCTGTTGCTGCATGTAACCTGAAAGACACAACATGGTTTACTGGACCTGCATTCTTGTACGATGCAGAACAGACTTTTCCTAAAAGTGACACTATTGAACTAATAGATCCAGACTCAGACACTGACATCCGTCCTGAGATCTCAACATTTCATACTGCAACTTCAGGTTGTCAGCTTAAATCTTACAGATTTACCAGATTCTCAAAATGGAAGACACTTGTTCGAGCTATTTCTTGTCTTATCCATATAGCTCGCTCCTTTAAAGGTGACTCAAACAGCTGTGACCGCAAGGGATGGCACCATTGTCAAAGGATCAGTTCAGCATTAGAACTACAGCAGTCTCAGGATCTTATCATCCGCACTGTACAGCATGAAGCCTATGCTAAGGAGATTGACTGTATCTTGAACGGAAAGCCTATCCCTAGAGACAGTGCCCTGAGAAAACTTGACCCATTCCTTGATCAAAATGGACTACTTAGGGTAGGTGGTCGTCTAAGACAAGCCAACCTAGATTCAGATGAGAAAAACCCTCTAATAGTTCCTGGTCACCACAAAATCACTTACTTGATTGTGTCACATCATCACTCCCATGTAAAGTGGAAGTCAAAATCTATAAAAACAAGGAGACCAAGTTGTTCCTCAGACCAGTTTCTGAACTGATCTTGTTGTTATCATCTGAGGAATAAATAGTGGTATCTGATGATACCAGACGGGGAGTGTCATGCCTCCAGCATAAGGAAATAATTAATGCTATTGGAACTTGTAATACCAATGTTGTCCACAAGATGCCACTGTGACAAAGACTGTTGTTGAACAGCACTTTATGGTATTTCCTGATCTCTATTGCTGGATATTAGTTCCACCCCTCTCTGAGAAAATCTCCATTTTAGAACACCTCATGGACACAGCCAGACAGCATGTGACCACCATTCTTTCACTGGAATAAAGCCTTAAGTTACAAAAGGACTGGTTATTGTAGGATTGAAGGTTTAGCTGTATGTTGAGCTGCACACGCCTGAGGCATACGTGTAGTGAGAACAGAACAACAGTTAACCCCTTCCCTGCCAGTGTCATTATTACAGTAACAGTGCATATTTTTAGCAGTGATTACTGTAGTAATGCCACTGGTACCCCCAAAAGTGTCAAAAATGTCAGTTAGGGGTCCGATCTGTCCGCCGCAATGTAGCAGTCCCGCAAAAAAAACGCAGATCGCCACCATTACTAGTAAAAAAACCCCAATAAAAATGACATAAATCTTTCCAGTAGTTAGTAAACGCAATAACTTTTGCGCAAACCAATCAAAATATGCTTATTGCAATTTTTTTTACCAAAAATATGTAGCACAAAACAAATTGGCCTAAAATCTTAAAAAATTTCGATTTTTACATCTTTTTTTTTTTTTTAGAGAATTTCATATAAAAAATGTGAAAAATATTGTTATTTTTTTAAAATTGTCACATTTTTTTTTTTATAGTGCAAAAAATTAAAATCGCACGGGTAATCAAATACCACCAAAAGAAAGTTCTGTTTGTGGGAAAAAAGAATGTCAATTTTGTTTGGGTACAGTGTCGCACGACCGCGCAATTGTCCATTAAACTCACGCAGTGCCAAATCGCAAAATAGGGCCTGGTCATTGAGCAGCCAAATCTTCCCGTCTAAAAGTGGTTAAATGCGAAACTGTGTTTTTTCTCTTGCTTTTTTTTTTTGTTCCATAGACTTCAATGGAGAAGTTGTAGAAAAGCATATAGTGTGTTTTTGCAGCGATTTGTGTTTTTTATTCTGCCCAAAAACAAATTAGCCCAAAAACGCATAAAAAAATGCAAAACACAAATTGTGGCAAAATCGCATGTGCAAAGCGCACAGCAAAAAAACACTGCAGAAACTGATCAAAGGAAAACTGCACAGGTGTGAACCGAGCCTCAGAAAGTAAAAAGTAGAATCAAAGTCCAAAAAATCTTGCACAACAGTGAGTATTATGAATCACCAACAGTGTCCACATATATCAAAATCATTTCCTTCTTCATGCAGTGCTTGTAACCACTCGCTCAATGTTCAATTCAATGACTCACCAACGCCCAATTCCTCAAATCTATTATGATTGGCATGCAGAGCTGAAATAGTTAATGACACCTCCACACATATCTAATGGTTCTCTTGCGCCAGACAGAAAGATCTTGTTAAATATTTACGAACATATTAATGGCCATTGCCTTCAACCATTTGAAACATGCCATCAGTGTGCCCGCTTTCCCTGCATGAGCCGGATCTCCTCATTGGAAATGTATTTGAAATTGGACCTAATTGTGAGAGATTTTTGGTAGATTAAGGTGGGAGGTCACGCCTCGGGATGGTTTGACAGACAAAGAATCAGAGGAGAAATGTTTGCGGTTTTTAACCATGCAGGTAAAGAACTGCAAGCGTTAATTCTGAAAAGAAAGATGCAAATTTTACAAGATAGAATTAAAGATTTTCAATTAGGATTAGAACACTTTAAGGCTACGTTCACATGTGGGCGTAGCGGATCACGGGCAGAATCACCGCGATTCTGCCCGCGATCTGGAATCATTGCAAATCGCGGGACGCCTGTGCGATCCCCGTGATTTGCAATGGCACCCCAAACACTGTGCAATGTTGCCGCGATTTCCGCCTGCCGAAACGCGGTAACATCGCACAAACAGAATCGCGGGACGCATGATGCACAAAAGAAGCTCCTGTACCTTTTTGCAAATCACATGCATCGCACAGGCGCCCCGCGATTTGCAATGATTCTGGATTGCGGGCAGAATCGCGGTGATTCTGCCTGTGATCCGCTATGCCCACATGTGAACGTAGCCTAAAGTGGTTCTAAAGCCTTAAAGTAGAACTATAGGCAAAATTGTTTATATCATTTTGGATAGAGCAAGGAAGGGTTATAACCCCTGCACAGATTTTTTATTTTTTTTTTTGCCATCTATGTCTCATTGCAGATAATTTCCTTCTATTCCTGTTCCATAACCAAGCAGGAAGATAGAGGAAATCCCTGCATATTAACCATTTCTGGACCGGAAGGATTTTCCCCCTTAATGACCAGGACATTTTTGCGATTCGGCACTGCGTTACTTTACCAGACAATTGCGCGACGTGCGACACTGTAACCTAATAAAATTGATGTCAATTTTTTCCCACACTAATAGAGCTTTCTTTTGGTGGTATTTGATCACCTGTCCGATTTTTATTTTTTGCACTATAAACTAAAAAAGAGCGACAATTCTGAAAACAAAAATATATTTATATATATTTTTCACATTCTGCTATATAACATTCCCAAAAAAATAAATAAAAAAATCTATTTTTTTCAACCTTGTAGGCAAATTTAGATTCTGCTACATATTTTTGGTAGAATAAATTGCAAAAGGCGTATTTTGATTGGTTTGCGCAAAAGTTATCGCATCTACAAACTAGGGGAAAGATTTATCTAATTTTTATTTATTTATTTTTGTACTAGTAATGGCGGCGATCTGCGATTTTTAGCATGACTGCGACATTGCAGCAGAGAGATCGCGCCCCTGACTGACATTTTTGACACTTTTGGGGGACCAGTGACATTACTACCGTAATCAGTGCTAAAAATATGCCTAGGGGAGTGTTTACTCACTGTGGGGAAAGAGACTTGTGAAATTATCACAGAGACCGGTGTTTCTATATAGAAGCATCACAGGCGCTCTGTGTTTACAACAGCTGACTGGTGTTCTCCCTCAGCGGCGTCAATTACAATTGATCGCAATTGGTGCCGCCGGTCCCGTGGATCGGCATCCCCGCTGCCTAGTGGGGGCTGGAGCGTGCCCCTGGCGGCGCTCGCTCGCCCCCGGGAACGCTCCTGCGGATCGCCATACAGGTACGGCGATTTGCGCAGCTGAGCCAGCCTGCCACAGTATATATGCGGGACAAACCACAATTTAGGATTGTCTTTTACTTTCAATGATATTGGTAAACAGGACAAATAGAGAGGGTGAATCTTCCTAATTGGGGCACAGGCAGCAATAAATACTGAGCCCCGGTTCACACTTATGCGAGTGCAGGGTTTGCATGTAATGTCGGAGCGCACTGCTCCTTCATTACATGCGATCAGCTGTGCGGTGCGAGTTTAGCCATACACTTTGTATGGCTAAATTCGCACCCGCACCCGCAGCAAACTCGCACAGGACCCTTTTTGGCAGCCGCATCAGGATCGGATTGCACAGCGGTTCACACTTGTGCGATCCGATCCTGTGTGAACTGCAAGATCGCACTGCGATATGCGATCAAACTGGGGGTGTCGTTAAGATTACATTGACACCCCCAGCGTATCGCATATGGCAGTGTGAACTGCCGGGGGTGCATGTGCGATGCAGGAACAGGCTGTGGATTTGCAGCCTTCCCGCATCGCATAAGTGTGAACCGGACCTGACAGGTGTTATAATCCATCATAACTCTATCCAAAACGAAAAAAAAAAAAAGTTTTGCCCTTAGTTATACTTTACGGTTTTCCACCTTAATGCATTTCATGCATTAAGATGAACAACCTTCTGTGCTGCAGCTACTCCCCCAGACCCCCATATTTTTTTTACTTGAGGGTCAGAGGAGGGAAAGAGGGAGACCTGGGTGAATCATATACATGCAGGATCAAGGGAATTATGGATAAGGAGAACAAGGAACAGGTTCAGGAACCCCCGGGGCCCAGTGGAAGAGTAGGAGGGGATGCAAAACAGGGAGAAGAAAACAACAAAAAAAGAAGGTATGTAAGAAAAATAAGTAATGGTGGCATGTTTGATCCTAGTAAGGCTATTTTAATTCAAGAGGAATCAAACATTTTGAATTTAGGTTTGAAATGTGCCAAGAAAATCTATAAATAGGTTTAATGTATACATTGATACACAAAAATACATACTGTACGCAAACTACTGTAAATATTAAAAAATACATTTTGAATAAACCCCCAGCACCAAGTGTGAGATTGCCGGTAACAAATGCAGTTTATTACCAGTGGATTAAAAAACAAATCTACTTTAAATCCTCCATTATTTACCAAACACCAGATTGAAGTATTTTAGGCCAGGTTCACACTTGCTGTGGCCATGGCTCACTGCAGGGGTCCGGTGCATCCCTGTACACCAATTCAGGTGGGAATCAGGTCCTAACTTTTGCCTGAATTTGCACCTGATTTGGAGCCAAAGATGCACAGGACCCTTTACAAGTGCGGACCGCGGCTGGCTTGGAGGGGTGTGAACCGGCTCCAAGGAGAGCCGGTCACACTCTCCTGTTATGCGAATTGGATGCAGGGAAACCCACTTCTAATTTGCATGAACCCAACCTAAAGGTTTCGTTTTGAGGAATCTGGATAGTATTGAACAGAAAAAGAAGGAGAAACCTTGGTATATTGAGTCAGGAATTAATAAGTTGGAAGAGAGGAAAGATATCATCGTGCGACCCGTTGATAAAGGAGGGGGGGGAATTGTTATTTTTGGATAGGGAATTTTACAACACAAGACTATTGGATATGCTGTTGGATAATCATACATATGATCAATTACAGAGGGATCCTACTAGGAACTAGAAAGTTTGGTTGAGCTTGGATATAGAAAAGGGGTGCTAACCAAGACGAAAAGGAGGTACTTATTACTTAGTGTTTGTCGGATTCTGACTATATACACTTTCCCCAAGATACATAAGGTTATACAATGTCCAACCTGTCGTAGAAATTTTAAAGTCCTGTTCTTCTTAGGGAAAGAAGCCTGTGAATGCAATAGCAGAGAAATAACTGTAATAAACCAGAAATATTCTATTCATTGATGTTTACTATTCCTGGACCCAAACCCCTGACCTGCAGCCTGATACCTTTCCCACCTGCTCTCTCCGTCTCCTGTTACCCTTTCCCTATCCTGTCTTGCCCCCAGCTCCCTCTGCTTGATCTCCTGTGTATGACCCTGGCTCTGCTACGATTTTGATTTTGCATTCCCTACTTAGTTTAGGAAGTTGTTCATTGTGTGTTTCACCATTTAGTTATCTGGTTTCTTTTACGCAGGTTAGTATGTTGGAGGTGCGTGTACATCTATGTTATTCACTTATCTTTTAAATACATTTTTATTATTTCACACTGTACTTGTGCCTGGTATTCTCTGTAGCAGTCCACACATTTCTGGTTACATCTGATCCTGATATAACGCCAGTCCTGACCAAAAGTGGCTGCAGAGGTAAGCCATCTTGGCTCCGCTTTTGTTTGTGGCAAGATGCATCCTGAGGAGGTTGTATACTTTTGTTTGCTAGTGACAGAGGGCAAAGAATACTGTCGCCAGATACTGAAGGAGTGGGCCAGAGGTCAGCTGTTAGAATTTATTCCTCTTGCTCATTCTCTAGTAATCAGGGCAGGATGTTGTTTGGTGATATTCAGCCATTGATTCAGGTTTGTTCGGAACTGGCTTTGTCCAGTATTTCTAAAGGCAGTGATGATGTTTCTCCTCCCTTCAGTATTTCTCAGGTGTAATCACTGGTTATTGAGGGGTGATTCTCGCTGCCCAGCTTGATGTGCCTCTGCCTGCTGCCCAGCTTGATGTGCTTCTGCCTGCTGCCCAGTCTGATAATTCGGTGCTTGCTGTCCAGCCTGATGATCCGGTGCTTTAAGCCTAGCCTGATTATCCAGTGCTTGCTGCCCAGCGTGATGATCCGGTGCCTGCTGCCCAGGCTGATGATTCGGCTCCTGCTGCCCAGCCTGATGATCCGGTGCCTGCAGCCCAGCCTAAAGATCAGGTGCCTGCTGCCCAGCCTGATGACTCTGTTCCTGCTGCCCAGCCTGATGGTCCGGTGCCTGCTGCCCAGCCTGATGATCCAGTGCCTGCTGCCCAGCCTGATGGTCCGGGGCCGTATTCCCAGCTGCCTGCCTCTGATGGTCTGCTGCTCAATGACAAATCTACCTTTGATGATCTTAATTATCTTCTCCCTACCACACAGCCGGGTTTTACCGACTCTATGCCAGCTGCTTAGTTGGATTGTTATGCAAAGGATAAGTGCCCACCTGCAAATGGTTCTGAAAGTCCTCACATGTCTTATATGGGCTACCTGCTTGGTAGAGATTGACAGATTATCAGAAACACCGATATATCGGGGGCCGATATGCACTTTCCCTAATATATCTGTATCGGCCTTTGGATTTAACGATATTGCCGATATTTTGGTGACATCCTTCTGTATGTTGCGCGCACACGAGCTGCCTTCTAACACCGCCTCCCATGCCTGTGCGGCCCATACGTGACGCCATTTTACCGCACGCTGCTCTTAAGACCGTCTCCCACGACTCACATAGCCTTGTGTTACAGCCATCTGCAGTTTTGTCCAGTCACGGTGCCATCCATCCATCCATCCATCCATCCATCCATCCACAGGCCCAGGCCTCAGCCACCCACCACAGGGTGCCAGCCGCCAGCCATCTGACCTACAGCAACAGAACCAGCCAGCATCCAGCCACCCAGCCCACAACAAGGTTTCAGCGAGCAAGCAACCAGTCACCCAGATTACGCCACCAAGTCAGCCACCCACCACCGTGACCAGTGTTCCAGCAAGCCAGCTACCCACAACAGGCCAGGGTGAGTGAGTGACACCCACACAACAGGGTGACCCCAAGCCAGCCCCCCACCACAGTGTTTCAACAAGCCAGCCACCCACCACAGTGTTCCTGCAAGCCAGCCACCCACCACAGTGTTCCTGCAAGCCAGCCACCCACAACAGGGTGACACCAAGCCAGCCAGCCACCACAGTTTTCCTGCAAGCCAGCCACCCACCACAGTGGTCCAGCAAGCCAGCCACCCACCACAGTGTTCCTGCAAGCCAGCCACCCACCACAGTGTTCCTGCAAGCCAGCCACCCATAACAGGGTGACACCAAGCCAGCCACCACAATGTTCCTGCAAGCAAGCCACCCAGAACAGGGTGACACCAAGCCAGCCACCACAGTGTTCCCGCAAGCCAGCCACCCATAACAGGGTGACAACAAGCCAGCCACCACAGTGTTCCTGCAAGCCAGCCACCCATAACAGAGTGACACCAAGCCAGCCAACACAATGTTCCTGCAAGCCAGCCACCCAGAACAGGGTGACACCAATCCAGTCACCACAGTGTTCCTGCAAGCCAACCACCCATAACAGGGTGACAACAAGCCAGCCACCACAGTGTTCCTGAAAGCCAGCCACCCATAACAGGGTGACACCAAGCCAGACACCCACCACAGTGTTCCTGCAAGCCAGCCATTCATAACAGGGTGACACCCAGCCAGCCAGCTACCACAGTGTTCCTGCAAGCCAGCCACCCATAACAGGGTGGGACCAAGCCATCCAACCAGTCACCACAGACTGTTCCTGAAAGCAAGCCACCATCAATAACAAGGTGACACCAGTCACCAAGCCAGCCAGCCACCCATAACAGGGTGACCCCAAGCCAGCCCCCCACCACAGTGTTTCAACAAGCCAGCCACCCACCACAGTGTTCCTGCAAGCCAGCCACCCACCACAGTGTTCCTGCAAGCCAGCCACCCACAACAGGGTGACACCAAGCCAGCCAGCCACCATAGTTTTCCTGCAAGCCAGCCACCCACCACAGTGTTCCAGCAAGCCAGCCACCCACCACAGTGTTCCTGCAAGCCAGCCACCCACCCACCACAGTGTTCCTGCAAGCCAGCCACCCACAACAGGGTGACACCAAACCAGCCACACTGCCAGGCGTCAGCCACCAACCCACAACAGGGTGCCAGTGCCAGCAGCAGCAGCAACTTCAGCTTCAGCAAACCATTTCTTTAATGTGTCTTTCAAGTTGAAATGGAGATGGATGAGGAGAGAGAGAGTAAAAGTTTGGTCTGGGACTATTTCTCATCTCAACCATCTTCAGGAAAAGCAGCAGTGTGCAACATATGTACAAACAACATAAGCATGGGATCAGTAACTGCAAAAAACAAAAATATGTCAAATCTTTGGGCCCATCTAAGAGTTTATCATATTGAATTGTATCATGCAGCACAGAAAAAGCAAAATGAATATCAATGTGATTTTGATTCAATACCTCCTCCACTATCCCAGGCAACAATAACAGATATGTTTGTGAAAAAAACAGATGTCACTGTCTAGATTCAGATGGAAGATCTCAACTGCTGGACAGAGTAATCACAGAGATGATTGTCACTGATAACCAGCCATTTACAATGGTGTCTGACTCAGGATTTCAGCAGTAGATGTCCATACTTGAGCCAAGCTACACATTGAAGAGTGAGAAGTATTATCGAAACCAAAATGCTGGCAAAGCTACACCAAAAGGTAGTTGACAAAGTAAAGGCTATGCTGCAACCAAGTCACTACTCATTCTTACATGCCACTTCATTGCCAGCAGATGGACAAAAAGGCAATTGGTGTTGAATACAAAAGTGATGCAAGGATCCCACACTAAATACAGTAGACAAATGTTTCTAGGCATGCTTGAAGAATGGGGGATCAACAAAGACCGAGTGATGCTTGCGCAACTTCGAGACAGTGGAGCAAACATGCCAAAAGGAATGAGGCTTGCTGATACGTCAGACCTCTGTATCATCATGACACACAACACCCTCCAACTTTCAAATGATGGTCTGTCAAGCCAAAGAGCTTTGATTGATATATGTTTTGAGAAGCATGAAGAGATTAAAAATGTTGTGCTTGCAAGTCTTTTGAATCCTCGATACAAGAACCATGCTTTCTCTTCTGATGATGTATTGACCAAGGCAAAACAATGGCTGATAGAAGATATTAAACAGGAAGTTCCTGCCGAAAAGACATGTCCAGAACACTATTTTTATGAAGAGTAGCATGCTGAAAAAACAGACAAATGTCCAAAAATACATCAACGAACAGAAGAGAATCTTCTTCATCGTGGTCAAATTGATCAGGACATTTTCAGTGTTTTATTGGGGCCTCATGCGGAGGATTCAATTTCTTCTGAATCTGCAACAATGAGCCTGGATAATGAACTTCATCTCTGTTTGAAAGAAGCCGTAATTGACAGAAGAAGTCATCCTCTTCAGTGGTGGAGAGAAAATGAGGCACTCTACAAAAGACTTGCTTCCCATGCTAGAAGATACCTCTCTCTCTCTGCTCCTCTGTCCTCCGCTCCTCCTGAGCATGTTTACGAAGTTGCAGCATTGTTTGAACAAAACAGAAGACATTTAACAGGTGACCATGGACATGCTGAAATGTTCTGCTTTCTGCATTATAATATTGTTCTACTTAACTGGGAGTTTTGAAAAGAGTATTGTCCACTCCAATCCACTGTCTAGCTGTTGCCTACCTTTTTTTCTAGCAGTTTTGCACTAACTGCTGTAGTTGCAGTGAGTGCCCTACTGCAGAGGTAGTCCCCTGAGTGACCCCAATCCAATCCACTGTCTAGCTGTTGCCTACGTCACTCTACCTGTGAGGGGCTGACCGCCGCAGTATATGTACTTGCGTTAACTAACGTCCAGCGGTCCTTGTTGTAGCATGACATTATTATCAAACCAAAGTTAACATTGTACTCATAATTTTTGCATGCCATTTTTGTGTTTTTTAAAGGCTCCACTCTATCTTTGGACATTTTGCACATAGTTTATTTGGGACCACCCAAACTATGTCCTCACTAGCATGTGAGTCCGCTGGATGGGCTGTCTAAACTATTTATCTGCAGCTGCATACTGCATTGTTCTAACAGGGGAGATGATGATGATGTCACCTGCTCTGACTCCTCCAATCATGTTACTGAGGGACATATTAGTTAGGGCAAAGATGTAAAGTATGTCAAAAGATAGTTTTGAGCTTAAAGGGAAACTCCAGTCAAAAAATATTTTTTTCCTATTATTAGTATGTTAAATATCTTTATCTTTGATCGTATTCATTTTCTAGCTAGCTGCTTGGGTAGCTTAGAAAGTTTTATCTAAAATAGACAATTAGCTTCTTCCTTTTCTTCACCAACAATGCTATCTCCCTTTATCTGAATTTGTAAGCTGTCTTTCACTTCCTGAAAAGGTTGTCTGTCTTTCTTAGACAGCTACGCCTGGACCTGCCCAGCCCCACCCCCATCCTTCCTATCTTTCACAGAACATGATCTCCTCCTGTCTTCAAAGCCTAGTTTAGGCCAGCAGCTTCTCCTGAGAGAGAGAGAGAGAGAGAGAGAGGTGGGGGTAGAGAGGGAGAGGGGGGTCATGTGACCGATGCAATATATGAAAGAAATAAGGTATAAAGGAACAATTTTGAAAGTTTAGAAGGATACAGATCAATTTCTATTGCTCATTACATGTGAGTAATGAGTTTTAGGCTCCATTTCCACTAGTGCGACTTGTCATATGACTTTGGACACAAAGTCGCATGACAAGACACAGCCCATTGATTCCAATGGCACCCATTCCCATCTATGCGACTTTGAAAAAGTGCCTGCACTACTTAGATGCAACTTTGATCCAGAGAGTGTAAAGTTGGATCAAAGCTGCACCCAAAGTCGCACTCTAAATCGCACAACATAAGAGTTGCACTAGAGGAAACGTAGCCACTAGGCTAGACTTTAGAGTGTGACTTTGAGTGCAGCTTTTATCCAACTTTACACTCTCTGGATCAAAGTCACATCAAAAGTTGCCTCAAAGTAGTGCAGGTACCTTTTCAAGGTCACTGATTTTCAAAGTCACATAGACGGGAACGGGTGCCATTGAAATCAATGGGCTATGACTTGTCATACGACTTTGTGTGTCCAAAGTCGCATGACAAGTCGCACTACTAGAAAATGAGCTTAAGTCTAGGTTTCCAATATTGCGTTTTAGAGTACAACTTTGATCCAACCTTACACTCTCTGGATCAAAGTCACATCAAAAGTTGCATCAAAGTAGTGCAGGTACCTTTTCAAAGTCGCATAGATGGGAACAGGTGCCATTGAAATCAATGGGCTATGACTTGTCATGCGACTTTGTGTGTCTAAAGTCGCATGACAAGTCGCACTAGTGGAAATGTAGACTTAGTGTGGTTGCCTGAACTATGATCATTGTAGACTGTGAACTGAAAGCCCCAAGCACTTCCAGCTACACTGACAGCGCCCCCCCCCCCCCCCGTGTCCAGCTTCCTTCTCCTATGGTATTCTTCATTTACAGCCCAGGACAGCTATGATGTATATGTGCCCCTCCCTCCCCCAGCACAGCTATACTGTATATGTGCACCCCCTCCCCCAGAACAGCTATATGGTATATGTGCCCCCCACTGTGTCCTGTGTTTTCTTCATTTTCTTATGAATTAGGATGTGTAACAGTGTTAATTTCGTCGACTAAAACCGACTAAAACGTTTTCGTTGACTAAATTAACACAATTTTAGTAGACTAAAATACGACTAAAACTAAAACAATTCAGATGACTAAAATACGACTAAAACTAAAATGGCATTTTAGTCAAAAGACTATAACTAAAACGAAATCGAAATTTGCAGCCAAAATTAACACTGGTGCATGCTCAAAGCTTAATACCATAAATAATAACCTATTAGATTTTTCACTCCAGGACCAGCAGTAGTATATAATGAGTTTGGAAATTGTAGAGAAATGCTTAAATAATGCATTACAAATTACAATTGAACTACACCCATTCGATTATAGATGACTAAAATGAGTTTTAGTCGACTAAAAAGTAGGACGTTTTAGTCAACTAAAATGTACTGGAGTTTTAGTCGACTAAATACGACTAAAACTAAAACACTTGCAGAAGACTAAAATGGGACTAAAACTAAAATGCCATTTTAGTCCTAAGACTAAGACTAAAACTAAATTGAAATTTGCTGCCAAAATTAACACTGATTGCATCCTTACTGATGAGAGAACACTGGGTGGGAACCTATAATCAGCTCCTACCATTCTGTATACGCTGGCTACACAAGAACAGTGCTCCTCCCTGGAAGTGATGTCACTAGCTCTCAGTAAACTTTGGAGATAACATTAGGCATGTTAAATGTGAGAGTAGTACACAGGACATGATAGGACTTGTCTGCCTGATAACATACTAGCAATATTGTGCAAATGCAAACGTTCCTTCCCACTAGTAAAGCTGCAAAAATAAAATAAAAAACACACCTAACTTACTATTCAAGTCCTCTGGCTACTCTCCATTCTCCTACTTCCAGCTGTACAGTGTCTAACATATGAAGCGGCCTCATATGCTGGGCAGTACTGCAGAGAGACCTTGCTATATTTGTAAATGTTGTCACTAACAGCAGCAGGAAGAGATAACTTCTGCTGTTCTCAGCAATGTGGAGAGTCCAGAGAACATAAAGTGACAAAGTATTTTTCAACGGTGCCAGTCGTAGGCTATTAATGCCAAAAGGTTTATTATCTTAAGTAGAATGACATAAGGTAATAAGTCTTTTTAACGTGCGCAAACATTTTTTTTTTTTTACACCAAACATACAAAAAAAAAAAAAAAAAGAAATAACAATATGTAATAAAGTAAACTCTATAAAAAAGTTTTAAGACAATATTAACAGCCAGGATTGCTTTCCAAAGCCTAACTACAAAATAGGCCTACAATTTAGCTAGAAGATTGATGAAATTTTGCAATAAAGACAGCATGAAACTTGTGTATAAAGGAAGAACGCCAAGCCTGAATTGCCAATAAACCCAGCAAGCTTTCACCACATCCCTGTTTGAACATAGGGGGAAAGGAATAAGGTATGACACACCCTGCGGACTCTCATTGAGCCCCAAAGAGACCGTATAGTAGGGGTGTGAACCAAAAAATGGGATTTTGAAGGTGGAGCTTGCTGAGGTGTGTAATAGATAAATAATAATGAGACAGAAGATAATAAAATAACAAAGTTTTATTACAGTGTCTTATAAAAACAATCACAAAAAGTGATAATAATTCAGTGCATAGAGATACATAGTATACAAGGAACCATAGTTGTGTGGTTAGGGTCACTTATGTCCGACATGTTTCGCCAGCAGGCTTCCTCTGGGACATTACAAGCTGGTGACCTCAACACAGGTTCTAAATATAAACAGTATACAGTAAGTTAAGCATAATAATAATAAAGTTTGTACAACTATTGATGTGTTTAGGATTTAAGGCTCACCAAAAGTTGTATCTAAAACATTGCACGTGTGTCCATATACCAGGGATCTCTGCCGTATATCCAATGGTGGGTAAAACACCCTGAACTGGAAGTCCAGCCAGGTCTGACCTCACTATAGTGACAGGAACCGGACCGGGCTATGTCGAATCACAGCATATCTAAAGGGATCGATAATTTGTAAAAAGAAATACTCATCACCAATAATCCCAGAATACAGTTGGGAAAAGGGGCTATGAGTATCACAAGGTTGGTCTCCGAAAGCAAGGCCATAAAGGTGAAAGAGGTAGTAAAAAGTAATGGTGACCAAAGATCAAGGAGAATGAAAAATCCTATGACCAGGAGATACAAAGATAGTAGTGTGTACCATGAAAAAACGAGCAGAGTAAATGCCCATATAGTATAGATAGAAGCAGATCATGCCAGAGACCACATATAGTGCAGATAATTATCACATATAAAGTGTGACAAGATGCCTAAAAAGTTAGTTAAGGGGTGACCTTAATTATGTGTCTATAATAGAGCACTTGGAAAGTGAGCATATGCAGTGCGATATCAGAAAAGCCCGGTCTATAGTAAGAAATAGCAAGAGAAGAGTCAGGCATGTGAAATAGTGTGCCAAACCACAGAGAGTAACAAAGAGTCCCACAGAGAGCCGTGCAATCAAGAGATCCAGTTAATCAGCATGAAACTTGTTGCTTCTTGAATTTGCTGTAGTTGAACGCAGAAGTGAAACAAATCAGCCGATAAATGACCAATAGTGGTTGTATCCAAATTGGGTTCTATGAAGGGAATAATACTAATTAACCACTTTACCACTAGAGCATTTTGCTGTCTTACGTCTGGGCCACTTTTTGCGATTCGGCGCTGTGCGACTTTAACTGACAATTGCGTGGTCATGCGACGTCGTACCCAAACGAAATTTACGTCCTTTTTTTCCCACAGAGCTTTCTTTTGGTGGTATTTGATCACCTATGCGATTTTTACTTTTTGCGCTATAAACAAAAAAAGAGCGTTTATTTTGAAAAAATAACAATATTTTTAACATTTTTTTATATGAAATTCCCCCCAAAAAAGATGTAAAAACCAATTTTTTTTTAAATTTTTGGCCAATTTGTTTTCTGCTACCTATGTTTGGTAAAAAAAATCGCAATAAGCGTATTTTGATTGGTTTGCGCAAAAGTTATTGCATTTACTAACAAAGGGAAAGATTTATGTCATTTTTGGTGTTTTTTTTTTTAACGAGTAATGGCGGCGATCTGCGATTTTTTTGCGGGACTGCGACATTGCAGCGGACAGATCGGACCCTTGTCTGACATTTTTGACACTTTTGGGGGTACCAGTGACATTACTGCAGTAATCAGTGCTATAAATATGCACTGTTACTGTAAAAATGACACTGGCAGGGAAGGGGTTAATTTTATTGGAGAGGGAGGGGTTAATGTATGCCTGGTGCTTACTGACGTGTGGGGGGGGGGGGGGTGACTGTGTGAGACAGGGACAGATCGGATGAACAGCTATGCTGAACAGTCCGATCTGTCACTCCTTGTCACTGAGGAGATCCGACCGCTCTGTTTACACAGCGGGCGGATCTCCAAACTGGATTCCCCGACGATCGGGGCAGAGCAGCGGCGATCGCCGCCGCTCCTCCCCTGGCCCGACTCCCGCTGTGAATGAAAACAGCGGGAGAACGCCGCCTACAGGGGGAGGAGTCTGGCGACGTAGGTCTACGTCATCAGACGGGATCGTGCCACTTTGCCGCAGTAGTACTCCAGGAAATAGCGGTAAATTGGTTAATGAATACTGTTACTGGTACAGGTAAAACACTCATGTACAGGTCACTTACAGGAGCATGATACTCTTTCTGCAATGTCCTCCACTGTTAGATTAATGACATCTGCAAGCACATTTCCATGAAATTTCCAAAATTTCAATAAAAACTATTTTTATTTTCAAACAATGCGATTGAATCTCAAAGAACACCAAACATAATGGTTTTAATACTATAAAATGACAATATGCTATTTATACATGTATTCCTTCTGTATCCCTGGGTTTTCTTCCGGGCCGTTCTTTTGTTTCCATTCATGCACTGTCTAGTGCACTTAAATCATTCCTGACGAACAGCATACTAATCATAAGATTATCGTACAATGTGTTGCCTGACAAGAAAAATTTTCGTGTTTGCGCCATCGGTTAATATCGGATGAACTGTCATGATGGGCAATCAAAAGCTGTGTACTAAAGATCAGATTATCGTATGATCGTTTCTAAAGCGGTATTTTTCATACAATTTTAGTATCGTGTGTATGGGCCATAAGGATATACTTAAATTATTAGAAGAGGTGGATCTAAGCAATAAGCCTATCGTAGTAACTGCTGATGTTTCAGCTTTGTATACTATCATTCAACATGATGATGCAATGCTGGCATTGAATTGGGTGCTAAGTAAGTGGGAAGATATCTCACTCAGCGAGAAATGGTTACTTGGTAAAGCATTATACTTTCCACTTTATCCCATAACTATTTGTGTTTCAGGGACAGTATTTTTTGCAAACAAAGGGTGTTGTGATGGCCTCAAAATTTGCACCCAAACTCGCAAATACTTTTATGGCTTAGTTGGAGGATAAATCTGTTTATAATAAATCTAGACCAGAGATCTTGCTATACGTTAGATTTATTGATGATCTCATTATGATTTGGAATGGCTCTAAAAAGACCCTACGTGAATTTATGGGAAAAAAATAATATGATTTTGGATTACCAGGTGGAACAAAATAAAATCAATTTTCTAGATCTAGTAGTTTATAGGGATGGTGATGGTCTGTCAATAAAAGTTTATTTTAAACCTACTGATAGGAATAGTTATCTTTTGATCACTAGTGGGCATCACCTGATTTGGCTGAAAAATATTCCTAGGGGACAACTAACTTTGGTTAAACGTAATTGTATTAAGTTAGGAGACTACAGGGCTCAGATCATTAAAGAACATTTTCTACAAAAAGGTTATATGGGAGCACAGTTGGAAAGGATAGCTTGAGAGGTGGATCGGTTACACAGAGAGGTTTTATAACTGATAAAAACAGTCAGCAAAATAGTGACCCGCGGCTATCTTTGTGAACACCAGGAAGCAACACAGCATGCTGCACGCTCTGCATTTGGCTGTTTATCTATGGAATCAATGTGAGTGCATATTCTTTTTTTTTTCAAATTTTATTTTTATTTATTCAAGTTCAGTTACATATACAGTTATTCACCACATTTCAGTCTTCAATGTCATGATTTATAAAAACAGAAACAAACACATCTGAACCAAGACATTTCTTATTTATGTTATAACCGTTCTCAAATCCCCCATTTCTTTCCCTTTCCCAATTTCCCCTTGTGACAGAACCCACTGTCACTGTGTGTTTTGGAGGGGACTGTGCGCAAGCCTCCTACCGACAGACTATGGGCCAGAAGCTACTGGAGTTTGGCGCTGCAGCCTTTTGACTTTACCATCCACTACTGCCCTGGGAAGCAAAACGGCAACGCCGACTAATTATCCAGGCAAACAGACATTGACTCTTTTTGGGATTTGTTACCCGACTAATTCAGGCACAGACCAGTTGGAGGTCTAGTACCTGGATTAGTCTACCTTTGGGGGGGAAGAGATGTGACGGTACTAGCCGTCACTATGGGTGACGGATCACCCTGTCCCTGGATTGTAAACCCCTTTGTGTCATTTTCTTATGAGTTTGGGACATTGCATTTTATTTTCCCTTTATTCATCCTCTGAACAACTGACTCATGGCATTGAGTTAATGTAATGTAATGTTACAACCCATCCCCCCCCCCCCCCTCCTGTTTCTGTGTCTAAGTGTGTGGATTCATGGCAGACAATGGTCTGAGTTGGAGACATCTCTCCGCAGGGGGTGTGTATTAAGACTGCATGTTTCAAATGTACAAATGTTCAGTTCTCATTGGTTGGTTCCCTTCCCCCCCTTCTGTGGAAAGGCTAAGGGGAGTTTCCCTAACTGTATGTAAAACTGTTGTCTTGGAATGTAATAAACAGTTTAAGCTCTGCATGTTTAACCCTCAACACCTGTGTGGATTGTCTCGTGATTGAGGGGTTAAGGGCTGGATATGACTTCTCCGCAGGCTGTGGGTGCGTTTGGAGGACAGGAGACACAGATTCGGCGGATGTGCCCAGCTGGGGTACAAAGATCCGTTACATTGGTGGCAGTGGTGGGATGGTAAAGTCAAAAGGCTGCAGCGCCAAACTCCAGTAGCTTCTGGCCCATAGTCTGTCGGTAGGAGGCTTGCGCACAGTCCCCTCCAAAACACACAGTGACAGTGGGTTCTGTCACACCCCTCTTTCCCCAGAAGGGAAAAAAAAAAAAAACCCAGTAAGATTTAATAGAGAACATAGAGCTCTTCAAATTCTTTTCTCTCTTTTTTTTTTCCCTTTTTCCTCCTTCCTCTCTCTTTTCCCCATTAGCTCTATTTTAACTATTTTCTATTTTCTAGTACCCTGTTCTTCTTCTATAATTAATGCTTGGCACTCTTCTGATTTAACGTAATCTTTCCATTGTTTCCATTTCTTCTCATATCTGTCTAATTGTTGACGAGCAGATAATACCAGGTTCTCTAGTTTATTTATTTCCTCAACCTTCTTTATCCACATTTTTATATTATGTGGGTCTGTATCTCTCCACTTAAGAGGGATGCATGTTTTAGCTGCGTTTATAAGATGTGGTATAATAGATTGTTTATAACCTGAGATGGGAGCGCTGGGTGTATGGAGCAGAAAGAGGGCTGGTTCTTTAGAAATTTGACATTTCATAATTTTCTGTATCGTCTGCACAATCTGTTCCCAGAATATTTCTAGTCTGGGACAAGTCCAAAATATATGAAACATTGTCCCTTTCTCTGTCCCACACCTCCAGCACCGGTCTGTATTTCCTCCGGAGATCTTATTCATTTTTACCGGGGTATAGTACCACCTGGTTAGTATTTTATGACACATATTGAAGTTGAAAATACTGATTTGATTATTTGATTTTCTCGTTCTACTGAGAAAGTAATGCCCATTTCTTTTTCCCATTCCCTTAGAAAAGGTAATTTACGTTGCCCTACTGTTGTTATTAACAGGGAGTACAGTTTAGATATTGTATGATCCAGTATTCCTTTCTGGGTGCAAATTTTTTCATATATTGTTAGATCTTTGTCTCCCTGGGTAGGGAGTTGTAAAGATCTCAGAAAATCACGTAATTGAAAGGCCTTCCATAAGTCTAAGCAAAAGACGCCCGAAGGGTCCCGTAGTTCATCTACTGTTACCCATCATGTCTCTGATAAGAAGTCCGATATCTTAAAAATTCCCTTTTCCAGCAATGTTCTGAACCTCCTGTCTTGATATCCTGGAGCGAAATGGGGATTCCCCAGTACTGGGAACAATAGGGAATTTTCCCGTATTAATTTCTCTTGTTCAAATATTTTTGCACATATTTTGACCGTGTTTCCTATAATAGGGTGTTTCTTGATAGTGGTTGGTATTGCTTTATAGCACCACGGGGCTCTTTTAAGCGGGATCTCACTCTGTGCCTGTTCTAGATTTGGCCATAATTTATATTCTCCATGCCGACACCAGTCTACCACTCTTCCCAATTGTATAGCTTGATAGTATTTCTTCATATTTGGGACAGCTAATCCACCTTCTGTTCTAGATTTAGTTAGATATTTTTTCCCTAGTCTCGGACTTTTAGATTTCCATATAAAGTTCATTATCAAGGTTTCAATTTGCATAAAGTACCGAGGTGGGATAAAAATAGGCAATGCCTGAAAAATATACAAAAATTTTGGAAGTATACTCATTTTAATTATATTACACCTTCCAATCCAAGAATGCATTCCCCCTTTCCATTTCTGTAACAATATATCTATTGATTTAAGTGTGAGTGCATATTCTATCTACTATTTAATAAAGTGGGCATTAAACAGAGAGCATTAGATCCTTTGTAATTTCTTTTACAAATCGCGGAGGTACTCTGGAGCCCATTAACCAGACAGTGGAGGTGTCATGCTGATTGACCCCGCAGGGTCTGCCTGTTGAATATCTTTGGAGCTGTGTCCCCTGATAGTGGATGGTTATGCTGTTTGACCCCGTAGGATCTGTGTCATAAGGTGAGAGGCAGAGAATGCTTGGTGGTGGGAAGATTTGAGCACTGAGGAAAGCACACTCAATTGGATATCTTCACTAGAGATGTATAGAACTGTTCGCCGGCGAACAGTTCCCGGCGAACTTAGCATGTTCGCGTTCGCCGCTGCCGGCGAACATATGCGATGTTCGGTCCGCCCCCCATAAGACATCATTGAGGCAAACTTTGACCCTGAACTTTACAGTCAGCAGACACATTTCCAGCCAATCAGCATACCTCCCTCCCACACCCTCCCACCTCCTATAAATAAGCAAGGGCAGCATCCATCTTAGATCATTCTGAAGCAGTGTGTGTAGTGAGAGTAGGGAGAGAGCTGCTGCTGCTGCTGCTGCTGTTAAGCTAGGGACAGTTAGTCAGTGTTCCTGGTCTTGCAGTGTTCTTGGTCCACTACTGCTGTAATATCAGCACCCCAAAAAGCCCTTCTAAGGGCTGGTATTTGTGGGTTTTTTTTTTTTATATATATATATATATATATATATATATATATATATATATACCTAGCGTCCCCAAAAGCCCTTTTAAGGGCTGGTAATTGAGTTGTTTCTTCTTATATATATATATATATCTATATCTATCTAGTGTCCCCAAAAGCCCTTTTAAGGGCTGGTAATTGAGGATTTTTTTTATTTATATATATACATATATATATATATATATATAGTGTCCCCAAAAGCCCTTTTAAGGGCTGGTAAGGTAATAGAGTTTTTTCTTTATATATATATCTATATATATCTATTGTACACTGCAGTTGCCTGCCCGCTGTGTGTGAGAGGCCACAGACCTACCACAGACTGTACTGTGTGCACACCACACTCATTTCGGGTGGCACAGGCACAGTACCTTGCATTTTAAAAAATATTTTTTTTTTCCTCTGTCATAATTGCAGTGAGTGCTGTGTCAGTTCCACAGAGTGCACTGTACCCACTGCAGTGCACTGCCCACCACTGATATATATACGGTGGCACAGCATCTTGTTGCAATAAATTGAAAAAAAAAAATATTTTTTATTATTGCAGTTGCCTGGGCTGCCAGTTACTGTCAGGTCCACAGAGTGTACTGTGCCCACTGCAGTGCCACTGTGTGCCCACCCACCACTGATATATAAGGTGGCCCAGCAGCTTGCAAAGTAAAAAAAAATATATATTTTTTTTAATTGCAGTTGCCTGGGTGCCAGTGACTGCTGTCAGGTCCACAGAGAGTGTACTGTGCCACTGCCCACCCACCACTGATATATAAGGTGGCACAGCAGCTTGCAAAGTAAAATAAAATATATTTTTTTAAAATTGCAGTTGCCTGGGTGCCAGTGACTGCTGTCAGGTCCACAGAGAGTGTACTGTGCCACTGCCCACCCACCACTGATATATAAGGTGGCACAGCAGCTTGCAAAGTAAAATAAAATATATATATTTTAAAATTGCAGTTGCCTGGGTGCCAGTGACTGCTGTCAGGTCCACAGAGAGTGTACTGTGCCACTGCCCACCCACCACTGATATATAAGGTGGCACAGCAGCTTGCAAAGTAAAAAAAAAAATATATTTTTTTAAATTGCAGTTGCCTGGGTGCCAGTGACTGCTGTCAGGTCCACAGAGAGTGTACTGTGCCACTGCCCACCCACCACTGATATATAAAGTGGCACAGCAGCTTGCAAAGTAAAAAAATATATATATATTTTTTAAATTGCAGTTGCCTGGGTGCCAGTGACTGCTGTCAGGTCCACAGAGAGTGTACTGTGCCACTGCCCACCCACCACTGATATATATGCCTGCAAGAGAAAAAGCCAGCCGCAGAGAAGCCGTATTCCTGAAAATATAAGAAAAATACTGTTTTTTAGGGGTTCTGGACATGCTACAGAGCTGAAACTTGACAGATACACTTTTTAGACCCCCCAGACACTAAATACAAAAAATGACATGCCTGCCTAAAAAAATGCCCGCTAAATGCCTGCAAGAGAAAAAGCCAGCCGCAGAGAAGCCGTATTCCTGAAAATATAAGAAAAATGCTGTTTTTTAGGGGTTCTGGACATGCTACAGAGCTGAAACTTGACAGGTACACTTTTTAGACCCCCCAGACACTAAATACAAAAAATGACATGCCTGCCTAAAAAAATGCCCGCTAAATGCCTGCAAGAAAAAAAGCCAGCCGCAGAGAAGCCGTATTCCTGAAAATATAAGAAAAATGCTGTTTTTTAGGGGTTCTGGACATGCTACAGAGCTGAAACTTGACAGGTACACTTTTTAGACCCCCCAGACACTAAATACAAAAAATGACATGCCTGCCTAAAAAAATGCCCGATAAATGCCTGCAAGAGAAAAAGCCAGCCGCAGAGAAGCCGTATTACTGAAAATATAATAAAAATGCTGTTTTTTAGGGGTTCTGGACATGCTACAGAGCTGAAACTTGACAGGTACACTTTTTAGACCCCCCAGACACTAAATACAAAAAATTACATGCCTGCCTAAAAAAATGCCCGCTAAATGCCTGCAAGAGAAAAAGCCAGCCGCAGAGAAGCCATATTCCTGAAAATATAAGAAAAATGCTGCTTTTTAGGGGTTCTGGACATGCTACAGAGCTGAAACTTGACAGGTACACTTTTTAGACCCCCCAGACACTAAATACAAAAAAATGACATGCCTGCCTAAAAAAATGCCCGATAAATGCCTGCAAGAGAAAAAGCCAGCCGCAGAGAAGCCATATTCCTGAAAATATAAGACAAATGCTGTTTTTTAGGGGTTCTGGACATGCTACAGAGCTGAAACTTCACAGGTACACTTTTTAGACCCCTCAGATGCTAAATCCAAAGAAATTTTTTATTTTTATTTTTTTTTAATTTTTCCAATAATTGGCTCTCTATCAAAAAATTATAATTTTTAAGAACTTTTTTTTTGCGTGATCCCTCTCCGGCATGCCACAGTCCAGGTGTTAGTCCCCTTGAAACAACTTTTCCATCACTATTGTGGCCAGAAAGAGTCCCTGTGTGTTTTAAAATTCGCCTGCCTATTGAAGTCTATGGCGGTTCGCCGGTTCGCGAACATTTGCCGATGTTCGCGTTCGCCGTTCGCGAACGGCGAATTTTAGGTTCGCGACATCACTAATCTTCACCAGTTTGCTCTGGGTCTCTTTTTCCATCACCTGCAAGAAAAGACTCTCTCCTTCACTTTTTGGGCACTTTAGTATTACTATTCAGACTTTTCATATTTATGCTTATCTATGAACATGTTGTTGGTGGTTACATACAATCACTTTTCGAATTGCGCTGCACTATAATAGCAAAATAGTGCTAACAAACAATGGAGTTTTATCTCCAATTATAATTTCCAATATAAGGAGGTTGAGTCTACTTTTTGCAAGCACTAACATATACTGTGTATGGATAGGATTCTGGGACCAATTCTACCTGAACGCCCATCTTTTATATATCATAGGAATCAATAGTTTGGGGATAAGGTAGTGAAAAGAAAAATTGGGATTTCTTTAGCTTGAAAAAAATGTAGAGCTTGCACAATAGCTAGAAATAATTTATTAAGAAGATATGAACCATGATCAATGAAGGGAAGTGTTATAAAATGCCAGAATTTAAAACCTGTAATACTGCACATGTGGTTTATATCATCAAATGCCCGTGTGGGATATTTTACATTGGTCGCACAAAGAGGTCTTTAAAAAAAAAAACAAATGTCTGAACATATTCAAAATATTAATAATTGATACCAACAGAAACACAATTGTTACTGTACTTTTTTTCCAAAACAGTGTATCACAATGCATTACCGCGCTTTGTTGCATGGTAAAATTGCTAGTAAGTTAATTGCGCATTGGCCCTGTAAGTTTAGGTGCCAATCAAAACCATTATTAGTGCAATGCACTGTTGTACATGAGCTACAAAACAACAATTTGAATGGGCCCTAAAAATGTTAAAACATCAGGTTGAACTTGATGGACTATTGTCTTTATTCAACCTCAACTACTATGTAACTATGTAACTATGTAACTATGAAAAATCATTTGTGTGTGTGAGCAACAGGCAAGAGACATTCGAGTCAATTTACTTAAACTGGAGAGTGAAAAATATGGTGCAGCTGTGCATAGTAGTCAATCAGCTTCTAACCTTAATACACAATGTTAACAGGCGCTTGATCACACATCGAACCAAAAGTCTATGGAGTTAAAAGTCATTAATGGCACAGGGGGAGAAAAAGTCCACCATGTAGGGCAGCCATCCAGAAACCAAAAGCCAGGGGTTCCACAGGGCTAAAACAAAGACAGACAGAGGCGCCTCTAAAGCCTCGTACACATGCAACGATTGTTGGCCAACCGATCGGCCGTCTTTTGTCCAGTGTTGTTGTGTTGGTTGAAATGTGCTCTAGACTGCACACAAATTTTGTCGGCCAACAACAACCAACTTCAGAAGTGATGTCATGTGCTGGTTTACTTTCCGTGTGTTTTTTCTTCTCTGAGCATGCCCAGTCTTGCTCATCTGATTTTTGTCTGCCGAAATCTGTACTGACTGACGGAAAATCGGCCGTTCTGTTGACGGCCAACAAACATTTTATAGCATGCACACCAGATTTTGTTCAGCCGAAAAGTCGCAGTCGGTTGTCGGAAGCATCATACTAACAAGCCGACAATCGGCCAATCGGACGTTGGCCGAAAATTCACGGCCAACAATCGTTGCGTGTGTACGAGGCATAAGTGTAGACTTTATGCAACAGGTTTAATGAATAAAATTATGCACTCACGTTAGTAAGCATATATTCATGCCCATAAAACAAGGTTCCAGTGTGGAGAAGTGTACATCATCCGGTCATGGACATCCGTCCTGCTGGAGCTGAAATCCTTTCGCCGTGGCCGGCGAAGAAGGAGCGCGGCTTCCTTCCCCCGGCAGCAAGCACACTTGGAAACGCGTCGCATGCAGATGACATCATCCAGGGTCGACTATCCACCAAGCCTTGCTGGCAAGCAAATACACCGAGCCTACTTCCTGGTTCTAACCTTGCAGTACAAGCCGGCCACAGCGAAAGGATTTCAGCTCCAGCAGAACAGATGTCCATGACCGGATGATGTACACTTCTCCACACTGGAACCTTGTTTTATGGGCATGAATATATGCTTACTAACGTGAGTGCATAATTTTATTCATTAAACCTGTTGCATAAAGTCTACACTTAGAGGAGCTTCTAACCTTAGCTTGTTCAATCAAGCATTGACAAAAAAACTGAAACCTGATTTAGAGCTTCACCAGATTTTGCACTCTCCAGCTTTAGTAAATCAACCCCATCATTTTACTAAACTGTTTACAGCAAGTAAAAATGTCAGTCCTATATTACCTCTATGCCCTTCCTGGGTAAAGATCAAGAGGATATATTCATAACCCATTTTCCCTTTTCTTAGTCCTTTTGAATAAAGAATGTTACAAATTATCTAGTTTTTAGACTATGACGTATGAGAATGGATAGTCTAGACTTTTGGATTGTGCCTCTATAGTTGGTAATGTTTTGTTGTCCTTCAGTGAAGTTAAAGCATAACTACAGGCAAAACTTTATTTTTTTTGTTTTGGATAGTGTGGAGAGCGATTAGAAAGCTTGTCAGTTTTTTTGCCGTCCCTGCCCTTGTCTCTATTTGTCCTGTTTACCATTATCATTAAAAGTGAAAGTAAAAGAAAATCCCAATTTTTGGGTTGCCCCCAGAAAAGTGATAGATAGATCTTCCAATGGGGACACTAGTTTTTGTGGCCTGGGGGTACCCAAGGAGTTCTCTTAGTTTGCAGGGATTTCCTGTCACTTCCTGTTTGCTTATGGGAAAGGAAGTGAAAGGAAATCTCTGCAAAAGAACCAGAATGGCAAAAAAAAAAAAAAAATCCTCCCATGCTCTATCCAAAAGGATTGACTTTAGTTCTAGTTTAAGGACAACTCAGGCCATCCAAATGAATCAGTTGAATCTAAAGTGAACTCAGTTAGGCCTATGACATTTTTGATTTAAATGGTTTGAGTGTTCATGTACAGAATGTTCCCCTATGCAGTGGCGTAGTGTGGGGGGTGCTGGGGGGAGCGGCAGCAACGAGCACAACATTTGAGGGGGGGGGGGCATTCTGCGCCAGTGCCACTCTAGCAAACTTTAAAGATTCTTCCTAGCGTGTCACTCCAGCCGCCGCCATCTTCAGGCTAAATGATGGCCGGCTGGCGGCCTATGATTGGGCGAACATTGTCATGTGTGGCAGCGGGGCTGGCCAATGGCAGAGCCCCGCCTCGCTTCTGGAGCCCCGCCTCGCCGTCTAAGTCGCCGTCTTCACCATGTGGCAGAGCAGACGGATCATGAAAGCAAAACACCGGTAAGTCATTTTGCTGGCTGCAGGACTAGACACAGTCTGGGGAGGAGGCATAGTTAACAGTGTAGTGTAGTGTAGTTTAGTGGGCAGTGTTGTGTAGTGGATAGTGTAGTGGTCAGTGTAGTGTAGTGGTCAGTGTAGTGTAGTGGACACTGTAGTGTAGTGTAGTGCAGTGGGCAGTGTAGTGCAGTGGGCAGTGTAGTGGTCAGGTAGGTCAGTGTAAGGGTCAGTGTCATGGACAGGTAGGTCAGTGTAGTGGCCAGTATAGGAATCAGGTAGGTTAGCATAATGGACAGGTAGGTCAGTATAGGAATCAGGTTGGTCAGTACTATTGTAGGATTGGACTCAGGGAGTGCTAAAAGTCCACAGGTTAGGGGGCACAAATTACTTGCCTTGCCCCGGGCGCTGACAACCCACGCTACGCCACTGCCCCTATGCACTATTTTTTGACTGTATATGTTCTTAAGAATTTTCTTGTAAACCGAGTGTATCACGCTTCCATTTCTAATATGTGTGTCCTACTTGTAATCTTGTGATTTCTGTTATCTGAGTGTAACTTCCGAAGTAAATGAAAACTATCTGAAATAACAATCTCATGAGTCTGTGTTAATACTTAACTGTCTCAATGTAGTTAAAAGCTAACTGAAAGATTTTTGCCTTCCTTTATACGCTCTTCAAGTTTTGAGTGTTAAGCAATTTATTTTAGTTTATACTGCTCCTTCAAATGTGACTGTGTGTAATTATAGTACACCTTTTCAGAAGGTCTTGAGTTATATTTGGACTGAAAGCTTTTTTGGCCCCATATATAGTTCTTCCTATTTTATATGGTAAACAATCTCATGCAGATCATACTTTTTTTCCCTCTAATAATACCTTGGTAATGTCTTCCACATTTTTTATAAGTAAAAATAATGTATTCAGTATAAGCCAGTCATACATATAGAAATGGTCAACATCACGTTACATCTCTTGTAGTTACAAAATAGCTTAGTAGTTAGATATTAAAGGGCTTGTAAAGGCCCAAAGCTTTTTACCTTCATGCATTCCATTTTTTTTTGTACACCTTGTTTGCTGTTACAATGATTGAATTAGTGTCACTTTAATATTTGCAGTCCAACATGGTGTGCTGCAGTTCATTTACTGTAGGTGGAGGATGAAGCCTATTTAGGCCCCTTTCACACTTGGAGTCCGTCGGCAGACTTCGTTTATCTCAGCGGGGGATCGATCCGCCGACCCCCACTGAGCAGGTGGTTGGCAGCTCTGTCTCCGCGCTGTGTGTAGAGACAGAGCTGTCAGGTCCCCGCTGTTCTCTATGGGGGAATCGGATGAGAACGGACGGCCTGTCCGATCCCATCCGATCCCATCCGCTGGACGGATGGAAAAAAGGGTTTCCATCCGTCCAGATTTGACGGACCAAATCTGATCAGATCGGATGTCAGCGGACATGTCTCCGCTGACATCCGATGCACTATAGAGATGCATCCGTTCAGATCCGCCTGAAAAACTGACAGGCGGATCTGAACGGTCTGCTATTGTGAAAGGGGCTAAGTCTTGTTAATTCCATCAGATATGATATTGTGTCTGTTGATGTCACCAATGAGATTGGCAGATGCTCAGGTAGCAACATTTGTACTTATGCTTTCTATATCTATAACATAAAATTTTTGAGCTCTAATATGCTACATATATTATACAGATCTTTCATTGTATTTTCCATGTTTATGCCATACATGACTTTTGTAGATTGATCATTTCTTGCTTAAATTCAATTTGTTTCCTTTATCATACTGGGTTTTGTTTCTTCCTGAATATTTTTAAGAACCAATTTTTTCTAATCACTATGCTTATATTTGAAATGTATGATGTACATTGTTATTTTGTATCTTGAAGATATCTCCATCACCATACGTTGTGATGTTAGTTCTTTATTGTTGCATCCGAATCTGTTTGTATCAATTGATAAACGTTTAATAAAACAAATTTGACAAGGAGATTGGCAAATGCTTAAATTGTCGAGCATCATTCAAATCTCGCAATCTGAGATTCTAAGTTCTTTCTTTTAAGCTGACAGTCATAGTAGTGCTATAAAGGTAAGCAGTCATTGTTTAAAACCTTAGAATATTGTGTTACCATTGTTCATTGATATTGTAATTCTTTATTTGCTATTTCTTTACATCAGTCCTGCTGAATCTCACTAATTTGGGTGGGATTTGGCTGACTGATAGAGTTATACCTATTTATCCATTAAGTAAACAGCAAAACATCATCTATTTTGTGTCAGTGTGTTCTTAAAGGTATACTTACAATGTCAGAACCTAGAGTGCCAGGTGGTTTGGACGGTTCACAGGGTCACAGGAATGCTGAGGAATACCCATCAACCAGCAGCCCTCAAGGGGGCAGTGCTACACCCACATACCAAAGGACCCCTTTTTGGAAAGTAGACAGTCCAAGATATTTGGTAAGAGGCATGACAGGTTTTTTGAAGGTGTAATTTTTGTCATCATTTTTTGGAAATATTGGAAATGAAAAAACATTTCTCATTTTTTTTTTTACATTCTGTCACCAGTGCAGTACAGTGTCATCATATAACTGGTATGGTGGTGATAAGGGACACTGACTGGTGACAGTACGAAAAAAAAAACGTTAACATTTTTTTAAAATTTTTTATTTTAACATACTGTGACCAGAGCAATATGTTACCATAGTAACATTGTACTGCTCTGGGGAAGTGATCCGATTTTTTTTTTTTTCACACATTATGTTTGCTTATAGCAGTGAATTACATTGCTATATGTAAGCATTTTACTGAATGAAATGGAATCATTCAGTCTGTTTTGTTGTGATTAGCTGTGATTGGTCAAAGTTAATCACATGGTACAGATGGGCTATGATTGGCCATGTCTGTACCATGCGATCAAATTGACCAATCACAGCTGGCAACATATTGTACACAATGGATGACATAAAAGGAAGCCATCCTTTGTGTACAACTGTCATGTGACCTGCTGTGATTCCCCAAAGTGGTCACATGGCACCAGTACCGAGCCGATACTCTGATCAGTCATTGGCTATGTCCCATGGACACAGCTGATGACAGATTGTGCTGCTGCGCAGCCCCACGATCAAAGGCCTATTGTCTGTAGGCTGGGCACGAAGTGGTTAAGTGATGAGAATTTATCCAGTATAAGGAGGCTAAACATTCAGAAAAAAAGGTCAACATGGCAATACATCTCTCACAGTTTGTGTAAGAGATTTTACTTGTCGACTTTGAGATGCTTGCATACATATTACAAAAACTCATAACTTTTTTTTTTATTATTATTATTGGAATTGTGAATAAGGGTATGCACCATATATGGCATTGACACAGGTAAGAATATAACTGGTGTAACACCCTCCTAGTTAGGTAGGTGCTAGATAAAAAAATCTATTGCTCCTGCTGCATAACAGGGCAGCCTGATCTATTAGTTTGCCTGTCACATGTTTCCAGGTGTGATTCATTGGGTCTGAGGGAGTGTCCCCACTCTATCCAATGAGAGAGCTTGTTGGACAGTGGAGGAAACCCAGCCAGTGACGCATCAGCTTTTGTGAGAATCCCAGTGGGAGGGCATTCTTGCAATGCATCCTGGAATTGCTCATAAAAGCGAAGGGGGCATGTGACAGGGCGCCTTTGCCGGGAAGCAGAGTCCCAGGAGGAGGCAGACGGCTGGCCTCTCCTCCTGCAGGTGTGAGGAAAGTGGTTGGCCCAGTTAACCAAGTGGGGAGCTGAGCTGCAGAGGATCCAGAGTGCTGACAGTGGAGCTGGAGGCAGAGTCTCTCAGGAAAAACAGTGTCGTGAGTACTCAGGGATTTGCCACGGGGTCTGCCTAGGAGAGGGGCCCACTACAGAGAAGTCAGGGGATCAAGGAGCTGGCTCACACAGGAAGTTTGACAGTAAAGGGGGTGCCGTGTAGTTGACCCTGAAGAATAGGAACAAAGGGGGTGCCAGAAAGGGCCCTGAAAATTGTTCTGCTGTACAGTACAGTTTACCTCAGGAAGTTCACTCAATTCTATTTCACTACTTATGGCAAAGTGAAGCAGCAGCCTAGTCGTGACTAGCATTATACAGTGCTATTCAGCGTTACTCAGCATTAATCAGTCGCCCCAGCTAATTGTGCATAGTTATACAAGTTGGAGTATCCCACTCATTCCCTTCTCCTATTCTTCAAGTTCTAAATAAAAACACAAAAACCAAAGCTACTGGACTGTTTCCTGACTGAGCTAAAACACTTGGGAAAATGTTGAACTGTCATGATGTTGCTAATGGTAACCCAGGGGAACCCGTAACCAGCAGCTCCCAAGGGAGTAGTGCTACACTGGGAAAATCATTTGCAAACAGCAATACTATTCATAGAATATAGCTAAAGTAAACCCCCGCTCCATCGCGGTCCAGTTTTTGCGGTCCCGGTATATTGCGTTTTTTTTTGTAATGTTCTTTTACTATATAAATCATTAAAAATGAAATATTTTAGTGTTTTCCATAGCTCTTGCTATGTCTCTTAGTATCTTGTATATGTTTAAATGAGTTTCTATTGTTTTAAAAGTGTGTTTAAAGACCTTAAAATGCTTTTACACGTACAGTGACAGTAAAAAAAACATGCCTACAATGCATTTTAATAGGGTTTTTCTATTTCCCGGATTTTCACTTTTTGCGGCTGGGTCCGGAACGTAACCCCCGCAGTGGAGGGGGGTTTACTGTATAGGGAAATTTTGAGATTAAAGCCCCTTTCACACTTGCACGATTCCAAAGTCACATGCTTTGCTTGAGTTCTACTTTGATCTGACTTTACCCTCTCTGGCACTAAGTTACATCAAAAGTTGCATCAAAGTAGTGCAGGCACCTTTTTAAAGTCGCTACGACTTTAAGTCACACAGATCTGAATGGGTGCCATTGAAAACAATAGGCCGCGACTTGTCATGTAACTTTATGTATCCAAAGTCGCATGACAAGTCACATAAGCATGAAGGGAGCCTTGAAATCAGTGCAAAGATAGTCATGATTATAAAAAAGTGCATACAGTAACTGAAAATTGAGGGGAAAAAAAAACAAGATTTTTTGAAAAAAAAGCAGAAAATGGGATGTTGTAAAATTTTTATCTGTTGTAGAATATGTGCTTCCTTATTTTCATGTAAACTTGTTTTCTTATTGCATCTGCCTAAAGCAGATCTTTACCCTCAATCGGATATTGCATCCCCACCAACCCTCCTTCCTTCCACTGTGCAAAATTGTTTTTTTTTTTTTTTTTAAATAAATTCCAGCCCACTCCCCCCATGTACATCATTCGCTTAAGCTCTCCTATGTACATCACATATCCCGGGAGGCATAGTCCTTCATTAAGAAAGGAAGAGTTGACACCTTCCCGATGATATCACTGAAGGTGGTGGCGTGGGACCGGGCAGGGAGCAGAAAATAAGTGGATCTCAGCTGGACAACACTAGAAGCACCAATGTGCCGCAATAAATTCACATATCCTCTAATACAGGGATTCCCAAACTATGGCCCTGCAGCTGTTGCAGAACTACACACCCCATGAGGCATTGTAAAACTCTGACATTCACATACATGGATAGGCATGATGGGAATTGTAGTTCCTGAAGAACTGCAGGGCCGTAGTTTGGGAATCCCTGCTCTAATACATCAATTACCACTTGTACTCTGCATGCTCCCACCTCATTTATATTGTGAATGCTCACCCTATAATATTGACCCCAACAATGTATCCAGGTCAAAATGTGCTTTTTCCCCTTGGTGGTTGGATGCACAATTTAGAATGGACTTTTTATTTTTTGGGACTTTTTCGTATTGATAAGTGATTATATATGGTTGTGCTACATCACTGGTATAAGGACTTAATTCAATGTTTTTGCTTACAGTATTTGTATATTGATTTCACTTCATATTTTTTGTTTCTGAAAATGGTAGCGCACCTATTTTTGATTTACATGTTATCATCAATAACCACCAACATTCCCAGTGTAATTTAGCTGTTAAAATGTTTGTAAAAAAAAAAAAAAAAAAAAAAAACAGATCCTGTTCCCTTAAAGCATGCATAACAGCACAGCACAGTGCTTGCGCTATGTAATTTGGGCCCTTCTATTACCTAAAAAAACCTGGCTGATCCTGCCTGGCTATACACTTCCCCCCAGTAAACTGACCATGGTTTATCATTTCTGCTGAGCTCTTACACCGTGGTTAGTTTACACGCTTCCGTCATCCTCAGCCCTGCTCTGTCTTTTTCTGTTCTCCCCTCTGTACTCTCCCCCCACCTCTCCCTGCCTGTCTGCTCTTTGTCAGTGCCCGTCTGCTGGTGCTCACATGACTCCTCGGCTCCCTCTCCTTGCTGTCCGTCGGGGAGAGGAAAGAGCTGAGGAGTCTCGTGAGCGCCGGGAGATGCTCTGATAAAGGTACAGGTTGGCATATTTTTTATATAACACAGACACAGGGGCACATAACCTTATATTACAGATGGGACAAATTGCTAATAAAAAGTATTCATTTTCGTATAAAGATCCACTCACATTTCAGAAGTAAAAAACGGGCATTTCACAATACAATCCTCTGCATACACAGCTCCGCCTAGTCCCAGCCTAATTACGTCACTGCCCCCCCCCCCCCCCGCATAGAACCTAATGGGCTTTCCTAAAGGTTCAGGTGCCATGGGATGGGTGGAATTCTCTTCAATGTCATGAGATGGGTGGAATGCTCTGCAGCGTATCATGGGAGGGTTGGAATGCTCAGCAGTTTATCGTGGGTTTGGTGGAATGCTCTGCAGTCAGTGTATGATAGGATGGGTGGAATGCTCTGCAGTGTATCATTGGATAGGTGGAATGCTCTGCAGTGTATCATTGGATAGGTGGAATGCTCTGCAGTGTGTCATGGGATGGGTGGAATACTCTGCAGTGTATCATGGGATAGTTGAAATGCTCTGCAGTGTTTCATGGGATGGGTGGAATGCTCTGCAGTGTGGCATGGGATGGTTGGAATGCTCTGCAGTGTGTTATGTGATGGGTGGAATGCCCTACACACATACACACACATAGAAACAGATATAAAAATAAACATACTGAGCCGTTCAAGCCGGACATGCTTGAATAGAGCTCTGGTCCTCTCGGACACCCACGGCTGCTCAGAGCCTGAACCCAGCATCTCTGCACATAACTGCCACTTTTCCCAGCTACAAGGAACCATTGGCATGAGGCAGGATAGTGTATAACGCCAAGCAGAAGCCTAAAACTAAAACTATTAAGGATGTCCTTGCCTGGGCATGGTCCAAGATGGCGGCGGCTCCATCTTCTCTGCCACACACTCCTCGCCCACGCAAGCAGGCACAGCAGAATACAACGGACGGTGAGTCAGACACCGACTTTAGTATTACTCCTCTGGCCTTTTTATACTGACACCTCCCCATCCGACCTGCTCTACCAATTTGAGAAAATGCTCAACAGAGCCTTAAAGCAGACCTCCGACCACATAACTGAAAGACTGTTACGGAAAATCCACAAACTAGGTCACCGCACAGCAAACCTAGATCAGCAGGCGGATGAAATCACAGACCTCCAATCAACAGTAACAGCACTGTTCTAGGAGCTGCCCCCCCCCCCCCCTTTCCCTTTCCAACAGCTGGAAATGGATCGAGTCCACGTGGCTTTGGTACCTCTACGACCAGAGGGGCCCGCAGAGACATCATCGCTAAGCTCTATTTTTCCAAACAAAGTAGCAACTAATGTCAGCTGCCCGGAAAACAAGGATGTACTGACCTTACAAGGTCATACAGTTCCTATTAAATATTTCAGGATCTCTCTCCCTTAACCATCTCTAAGAGACGTGCCATGAAACCCCACCTGCAAGCCTTACACCAACACCATGTAACCTACCGATGGGATTTCCCTTTTTCTGTCAGCTTCACATTCCATGGAACCCACTTTACCTGCAGATCCACTGAGGAACTCCGGTCCACTCTGTATGACCTCTACCTGCTCCCTAATGACCGCGCACCAGAAGGCTCCCGTCGCCACTCAGCTTCTGGCTTCTAACCCAAGCTCAACACCTCTGTCAGTTACCTTGGTGGAGGCCGAAGTGCTGAGAGGGCTTCCCTTGCAGCTCGGTGCGGATCACCCCTGGTGGTGAAACAGGAGATGACACGTCCCAAGGAGCACTGGATGCGGATGGATCCCGGATGGATGGATGGATGGTGATTTAGGACCGCTTCCAGGAGATCTATAGATGCTCAGAGAAAAGAGACAAGGTTAATGCCAGGCCGAGGGTCATACACAGTGAATCAGTCCGAGGAAATGGAGGTACAGAGGGGTAAGACAAGGAGAGAGTCCGTGGAATCCAGGCCGAGGTAGGTACACAGAATATCCAGCAGAGGTATGGTTCAGGCAAAGAGTCGTCAGGCAAGCCGAGGTCAAACAAGGAGAAGTGCAAATGGGTCAAGGAGCAAGCCGGGTCAAAAGCAGGAACGCAGATAAATAAACAGGTCACAGGTACTAGAGCTGATGATAAACCAGCACTGAAGCACAGCCAGAGAGTGCTTTATATAGAGCCAGGGCTGGGGAGATGGGCGTGGTGACACACCTGATCTGCCTCCAGCATTCTATTGTTGCTGAATGGTAATTCCTTTCCTGACAACCTCCCCCAAATCCAAGAACAACAGCCGCTATAATATATGGGAACACTACAACTCTCCTGACACTGCTCAACTGCATTCTAAGGAGTAAATGACTTCCCTTGGACTCATGAGCTTTCTTTAATTTTCCACGATTCCGCCTTTGCGGTAACATTGAGCGAGGGGTGGGGCTTCTTTCCCCCCTGCCCTCTGTCCCCTTGCTCTATAGACCTGGTTGGCTTTGGGCCAGCTTGATTTTAGCCGCAATCCATGCATCTAAAATTTCACATTTGCCTTATAATATTAATATGTTATACTAATACATACTAACTATGTTCTATGTACCTGGAAGCGATAGCCACTGTAGTTCCCAGGAGTGTCATTCCGAAACGCCCAACCCAATCTAGTTCAGCTTTCGGTCTCCCACCTAGTACCAACTCCTTAAAAAACTTGTTGAAGATATTGGGCCAATGGGTGGAATAATTAAAATAGATAAGTGCCCACATCCCTAACCAGAAACAAAATCAGAAATATTCCCTCTGATTGGGATTTTGCAGGGCAGTAGCAAAAAGTAGAGAGGTAGCACGAAAAGGCTAGTATAAAATAAATTCAAAGTTTATTAACAACATTAAATAAATAAATAAATAAAATGTAAATAACCGCGCTGAGCACTAACAAATACAAGCAGCAGCTGTAGTGGGAAACACTATAGATAAAAATGACAAATGGAAAGCTGCGCTAAAATTGATACACTGATAAATGAACAATAATTCATAAAATTCTTTAAAAATTAATAAATTGTCCAAGCAAATGGCACAAGCTGTGCCTATAAGATCAGATAGGATAGTTCAAATAGAAAGTTCTAAGGTGCAATGAAGAAGAGATGAATCCACCACCAGAGGTCACTCTTTCAGCCGCTAGTGAGGCATGCTAAAGGTATGCGCTTACCAGATAGGTAAAGAAAAGCTGCATTGTATACAATATGGGCATCCTATGAGCACATTCCAATGCAAAATCCCTTTCCTGACCGGGTCCTATTGAGCACAGGAATCCGCAGCATCCAGCAAGCAATACACTGGCCACCTCGTCCAGATTGACAATCAAGCAAATAATATGCAAGAGAAAAAGGGGCCACAATAGTGCAGATTGTATGTACAGTTTATTAAGGCAAAAAGAGATACACTCACAATTCCGAAGTAAAAACAAAGCGCTGTCAGCAAATAGTTCAAATGACCGCCGCCGCCCGACTTCCGGGTACACCGTGGTGACGTCAGCACGCCTTCCCTACGCGCTTCGTCAGAGATGACGTCTTCCTGGGGATGCGGGCGGCGCGCTGAGTCACCACTTATGTACCATGTGAGGCGCCCGCCCCTTCCGGAGTCCGCGGAAGCAGTCGGCGCCATATTGGACCCTGGAAAGGCCCTTACTCCATACATATACAGAGCATTTGTATAGCGGCCGACGTATCCAAGTAAATGGAAACCGCGGACGCCATCTTAAATCATGGAAATGCCCATTCCTGGATATTATAAATGAAATTCAATGTCTTATTAAAAACAACTGATTGTACACAAAATAAATCTATAACCCAGTAAGAGTTGCCTCCAAAGGGACTAGAATCAAAGTCTTAATATCTCCACTTATATTATGGATAAAATACCAAATTAATGTCGGCCAGATCATGCAGCTTGACTATATGCATGATATACATATAATGAATATCAACGGGGGAACTAAGAATTATCAACCCATATTCGGATAAGTAAATAAATAAATAACATATTAATAATATAATTTTGAAGGACCTTGATGATGCTAAATTTTCTCACCACACTCAGAAAGATCTGATGAAAGGAGTCAAGTCACTTTGCGAGCGTAAAGATTTAATCATACGCCCAGCTGACAAGGGAGGCGGGGTCGTGCTGCTGAAAAAAGACGACTACATAGAGGAGATGGATCGTTTGTTGTCTGATGGTGACACATATCGGATTCTTCCGAACGATCCAACTCATCTATACAAGAGGAAGCTTGAACGCTTAATCTTGAGAGGTTATGAAGAGGGCATTCTCAATGAAAAGGAGAAAGAACATTTAGTTCCCTTAGCCCCTAGAATCCCACTTATTTACTATTTACCCAAGGTCCACAAAAGCTTATTAAAGCCTCCAGGTCGACCAATAATAAGTGGGATAGATTCAGTTACCTCACGTATAGGAAAATATGTTGATCATTTCCTCCAGCCTCTAGTGCAGCAAACCCCCACGTTTCTAAAGGACACGTCCCAGTGCATCCAGGAACTCACCAGCCTGGAGGTAGATGGTGAGATATTGATGGTTACAGCGGATGTTTCATCCCTGTACACCATCATTCCTCACCAAATGGGATATGAAGCCGTCAGCACCTTCCTTGACAACAACTTTGATCTCCCATTCAGACAAAAAGTGTTCATTCTGGAGTTATTACAATTCGGAATGGAGCACAATTATTTTTATTACGGTGGGAATTTTTATTTGCAACAGACTGGAGTGGCGATGGGAGCAAAGTTTGCTCCCAGCCTTGCCAATCTGTTCATGGCACTATGGGAGGACCGTAACATCTATGATAACCGAGAGTCCAACATCTTCCTATGGAGGAGATACATAGATGATGTCCTACTGCTGTGGAAAGGAGACATCTCTTCCCTTAAACTTTTTATGGAACGACTGAACTGCAATGATTGGGGTATTCGCCTCACTTATCAGTTCAGTGAGGTTTCCATCAACTTCCTAGACCTTACCATCTATAGGATAGGATGTAAGTTTGGCACTAGGACATTTTTTAAACCCACGGACAAGAATGGGTTTATCCCCCTTGATAGCTGTCATCATCCAAACTGGCTATCTTCGGTCCCCACCAGTCAGTTTAGGAGGATCCGCCGTAATTGTTCGGACTCTCATGACTTTGAGGTTCAGAGCAACATATTGAAGGATAGATTCCTAGAAAAAGGATTCAAGAAAGACACTTTGGAACAAAGTATCCTTCAAGTCAAAGATCTACCACAAAGAGAGTTAGTGGTCCCCAAACCTAAACAAACAGGTGCCTTTTCCAAATTTGAATACGCCTTTATCACCTCCTTTTCCACTGGATACAGATGGGTTAACCGGACTTTCCGGAAGTATTGGCATATCCTTAGGGGAGATAAAATCCTGGGACCAACCCTTCCTGAAAGACCCCCGATCATATACAAGAGGACCAGGAACTTAAAAGACCTGATTGCCCCTACTCCAGTTGAAAAGCCCGCCATCCCTAGAATGTTCTCCAATCTAAAAGGCTTTTTTCCTTGCAAAAAATGCAGTGTATGCAAAGAGTTAAAAACACAAAGAACTAAAACTTTCAATTCTACAGTAACCAAGAAAAAATATGATATCCAAAACTTTGTCACCTCCCAAAGTAAAGGAGTTATATACCTCCTTACCTGCGGATGTGGTTTGCAGTATGTTGGGAGAACGATCAGAACCCCAAGTATAAGAATTGGGGAGCATCTCACCAACATACAAATTGGTTTCCCTGGACATAGTCTCTCAGCCCATCACGATAAATGCCATCATCAAAGCTATTCACAATTGAAAGCTGTCGTGATCGAGGGTTACTCCCCTCATTGGAGAGGGAGCGACATGAAGAGAACCATCTCCAGGCGTGAAACGTTTTGGATACATGAATTAAAGTGTTATCAGCCCTGGGGCATGAATGTAGAGTGGGACATTAATGCCCATATCAACAATGATTAGTCCCTTGTACAAGATGGGCATATAACCCTTTTTCAGTTGCTGTCCCCTTTCTGGCATACCTTTCCTTCCCTTTCCCCTTTAATAATTTTTTTTCCTTTAAATATGTGGTGTTTTGGTATATGTTTTTACATATTGATGGATTTGGCATTTTAATAAATTTTATTGTTATTGTCAACTACATTAGTTGGTGGATGGAGACTTCCACTGCAATTTACCCTTTCCAACACCCCAATCTTTGGTTTTATATAACCTCTGGTTTTAATTTTTAAATTTTTTAATATTTTAACCTTTTTATAAAAAAATATTTTTAAGACATCCAGTGTCCAGAAATTGGCTTTGTATTTTTAGTTCCAAAATCTGTGGCCATATTATGCTCAATCCTCTAGGTAATTTCCTGAGGATAATTTTATTTAAAATAAAAAATCTTTTTATTTTTTCATATTACCAGTGAATTTTGACGGCGAATATTTTTACTTGTTAATTATATATTTTTTGCCTTTTAATAAAAATATTTCTCCCTTAGTTCTCAAGAAGGTTAAACATGGCCACAATGCTTACCTTCATACAACAGACAATACTTTGTGTACCGGCAGGTTAAAAGGTTTTCTTTTTCAATACTCCGGTATCACTTATGATATGTTTTGTTGACATCCGCTGCTATTGGCCCAGGAAGACTCCGGAAGGACATCGCAATACTTCCGGGTCTTCGGAGTAACGCATCGTGATTGGCCGACTCCGCAACCGGGTGCGTCATCGCACTTCCGGGTCCCCGCCGAGGCCGCACCGGAAGTCTCCATTAGCCAAGATTTAAATGAGAGATGTGGACAGCACGGCTACAGCTCCAGTCCCAGAAGCCGACTTATCAGTGGAAACGCGTCGGGGGGAGCTAGCCGTGCTGTCACCGGTCCCGGATTGTACTGCAGACATCCGTGACCATCCTGTACATGCTGTCTTTTCATCTGGATTGTGTAAGTGTCTCTTCACATATTTTTTGAATAAACCGAAGGTAATGCACTATAGTCCTCTCTTCTTCTTTGGGCACGATCTTTTTTTGGCATTATCCCCTGATTGGAAGCCTACAGATCCCCCCACTTTGGAAGCAGCTGATTGATCCGGTTTATTCTAAGAATCACCTCTTTCAGCCGATCAGTTGGGACCTCTGGATATAATACAGTACATGCTCACATCTCTTCACATTGTGGTAAGAGTCCACTCCTATCACTGGGTGTTCACATGTGTATTCAAGATTATTAAGAATCACTCTGGATCACTATTTTGGGACGAGGCCACACCCACCTCCCAACACTCCCCAACCTTCACTTTATTTTCTGGATTGAAAGACTTTTTACAGTTTGCACCATTTGTAATTGAGTTTTTATGTTTATTGGTGTCCTCACAGACATCACCTATGAACTTTCGTTCTCATTATTTTGTTTAGCGCACTTTGGTAATATATGTTCCATACGTTACTACTTTTCCAATAATATAATACCACAAGAAAATGTTGCAAGTGGTCCTAGAAGGGATAAAAAACCAGACCACCAAAAATGACTCTAAAAATTGGATTAAGATATGATTAATATTAAAAATTGGATCAATCCCAGAGCCTGAATGGATACAGCTCATTCTGGGTAAAAATATGATATATAAAACATTAAACACATCTTAGACAAATACAGATATAAAAATGTTATGAATATAAATATAAAATGACGGAACCACGGATTAAGAATTGTCTATAAAAGCATTTACATCTGTGTCTATATTCAAACCAAAAGGACTAAAACATTTCTTCCTATAAATCCAGGACATTTCCAGTTTGGAGAGTCCCCTAACAAAGGGTTCTCCTCTCCAATGTGGAACAAACTTGTCAATCCCCATAAATATAGTGTTGCGGGGGTCCTTATTATGTTTTAACCGATAATGATTAGACACAGAGTGCTTCTTAAATCCCTTTTTAATGTTGGCTATATGTTCATTGCACCTAATATATAGGGGTCTCTTAGTCCTCCCTATATATTGCAAGCCACATGGGCATTGCAAAAGGTAGACTACACCAGTCGTGGAGCAGGAGATAAAAGGCTTAATTTCAAATGTAACGCCTGTAATGGTGGACATTTTTTTGCACTTATTAACCGAGCATGTCTGACAACGGTTGCATCTATAATAGCCTGTAAGTTGACTAAAGAAAGTAGGCCTGGGTTCAGGGGGGTTAAGGATATTAGGGGCCAATCTGTCCCTCAGGGTGAGAGCCCCTCTAAAAATCACTCTGGGTTTCTCAGGTAACACATCAGATAAATGACGGTCACTTTTAAGAATGTGCCAATGCCTATGAATGATATTTTTAATGTGCTTGTGTTGTGTTGAAAAGGTAGTAATAAATGGGGCATTATAAGGAACATTCTTAGTTCTGGAATGAGCTACAGTGGAGAGCATATTGGATCTATCCATCTTGTCAACTTCCTTAAGTGTGTCAATAAGAAAAGAGCTATCATAGCCCTTATCAATAAACCTACTGGTAAGGACTTTAGCTTGCCTCACAAAATCCTCTTCATTAGTACAGTTTCTCTTGATTCTCATATATTGTCCCTTAGGGACAGCGTGGAGCCATGGGGCATGGTGGCAGCTTTCCGTAGGGATATATGAGTTCCGATCTGTCACTTTGAAGTAAGTGTTGGTAATAAACTTACTTTCGTCACGCATAATGATCAGATCAAGAAAACTGATGGTTTCTTGACTGGCTTCGAAACTTAGCTGTATACCCCTGTTATTCTGGTTAAGTTCTTCCATAAAGATCTCTAAATCAGACCTAGACCCATTACAGAGAAGGAGGACGTCATCGATGTACCTGGCCCAGAGCATGATCTGGGGCCTGGGACAACCATAGATGATGTCCTCCTCCCACTGGCCCATGAATAAATTGGCCAGGGAGGGGGCATATTTAGCCCCCATTGCCAGTCCTCTGTCCTGGCGGAAGTACTGTCCTTCAAACCAGAAATAGTTAGATCTGGTCGCGAATTGCAAAAGTTCCATAATAAATTGAACCTGGGATCTAGGGATCTCCGAGCATAAAAAAATAAATAAAAAAAGTAGGACAATACAATGGATAAAATTCATAGCGGCTCAGAAAAACATGTAAATCCCCAACGTTTAAAACCACAACATTTAAAACTACAAAAAACGAGAAGAGGAACAGTGGAGGACCCAACGTGTTTTGAAATATTTTGCATGTTCCTTCTTCAGGGACCAGATCAGTGAACATAGTGTATAATTGCATCTTGAAAAAAAAGGGCCATTTGTTTATAGAACCGCAATGGTTAAAAACCACAGAAGAGAAGTAACCATCATAATTGTATCTGACCATCTCCATAAGTCTCCATAGCGACAACTCCCAGGGGGGTCATCATAGGCCCTCCACAAGGGGCGGTTGATGCACAGAATCCTCCAAGATCTATAATAGGTTTATAACCACCCGTCACCCGCCGCCATCCTCGGATCAGTTGTGCTCAGGAGCTGCGTTCATTGCACTGTGTCTCCCTGCATCTGAGACACGGTGCTATCTGGAAAGAGCTGTCACGCTTTTACTGCTCATATTTATGTAAACGCAGTTCTTTTATTTATGGTTTGACTAAAAGTTTTTTAACAGAGAGCACTTAGCACTGGGAGCGTACCTGTCAGGTGCAGGCAGGGGCCTGCACAGAGGAGGGCAGGGATACAGGGGTGCAGGCATCAGAGCAGAGTAGATGGGTGACAGTTATGAGGGGTAGAAGGGAAACTAGGCAAGGAGGCTGGTCCTGGGCTGGAGCACCCCAATAAATACGCCCCGTTGCGTGGTGTTGGGGAAACCAGTCAGGGACCAGCATTGCTGGAGCAGAACTACGCCCCTAGCTGCCAGGGGAAGAACTCCTCCAGTGAGGCTGGGAGAAAGGGAAAGGAAAGACAGGTTCTGGTGGTAGGGGACTCAATTATTAGAAGGACAGACAGGGCAATCTGTCACAAAGACGGTATGTGCTGAACTGTCTGCTATTTACCGGGCATTCGGGTTCGGCATATCCTGGATCGGGTGGACAGATTACTGGGTGGGGCTGGGGAAGACCCAGCTGTCATAATACACGTGGGTACCAATGACATAGGCAGAGGGAGATGGAGAGTCCTAAAAAACGATTTAAAGGACTTAGGCGCTAAGTTGAGGAGTAGGACCTCCAAGGTAGTATTTTCAGAAATACTACCTGTACCTCGAGCCACACCAGAGAGGCAGCAGGAGATTAGGGAAGTTAACAAGTGGCTGAGAAGCTGGTATAGTTAGGAGGGTTTCGGGTTCCTGGGAACTGGGTTCTCTGTCGGCTACCAGCTCTTTAGTAGGGACGGATTGCACCTAAATGGGGAGGGTGCAACCGTACTGGGTGAGAAGATGGCCAACAAGTTAGAGGGGCTTTTAAACTAGGTGATGGGGGGGGGGGGAGGGTACAGATGTAGAATTAGTCAGTGGGGAGCAAGGTTCAGCAGGTACAGATGGGTCTCGGAACTAGCAGATCTTTCTTCTAAAGATGTCACCATTTAAGGAGGCCACAAGGATGGTGAGCCGTGACAATGCATGCATCAGTGACACAATCCCTGGTGTGTTCCTGCTGGAGCACTCGAGGCAGAGCAGTGGGAGGAAGAGGAGGACTTCCTTTGCTCTCAAGGCCCGCTTTATGCACACACCATTCTTCCTACGCCACAGAACGTGCAAGAGGAGAGGGAGGAGGAGGATTCTGGCAGTTTTGGAGGCATTGAAGCAGAGGAAGATGTACGTCAACCCTCAACAGATGGTTTTCCATCCTTGAGAGTAGTATGGGGCTGGGAGGAGGCATTTCCAGATACTATAATCCTCAGTGACCCTGAGGAGTCTGCTTCTCATGTCTCCGCAAACTTGGGGAGCATGGGCTCCCTCATGCGTTAAAGCCTGCAAAAGGACCCAAGAATACATGGCATCAAGGAGAAGGATCACTATTGGTTGGCAACCCTCATTGACCACTGTTACAAGGGGAAAGTCTTGTCCCGACAGAGGGAGCAGAAGATGTAATATCTTGAGGAAACTTTAAAAAGAGGAGTTTATCTAATGCTTTTCCTGACTCTGGTAGGTTACAGTGTCGGGGAAAACTTCGTTTTGAGGCTTTTTTTTGGTCAAGAAAGGAGCGTTTGAGAAAGGGGCCGCCTAAGTGATGCATTTCACAATTTTTTTAGTCCTCACCACCCAGGGCTCTCAGCTTCCACATCCCATTGGCAGCATCTGCATCATATGGTGGATGATTCTCTAGGTGGCGAAAACAGAGATGGAGAGCTTTCCAGTTTACGATCCACTGGGTTGCTGGGTCATGAGAATAGACCACTGGCCAGAACTTACCCAGTATGCAACTGAGCTGCCCTGAATCCAGCATGCTTTCCATATGGGTATTTAGTGCTGCTGGAGGTTTTGATACTGATAATGGAATGCATCTGTCCACAGACTCTATGGATAGTCTGACATTTATCAAAATAAATCAGTCCTGGATTGCCAGCAGCTATGAAGCCCCTGATGCCGATGTCACTGATTAAGTGTTTTTGGGATGTGGAATCTCTGCAAGACTTCTAGGCTGCCTAGTTTTTTGGGTGTTGATTTCATCTGAAAAACATTTTTTTTGTTGTAGGTTTCATGGGCACAACTAACACCCAAAGACCAATTTTTCTGCACCTGTTTGACAGGTGCATATCACTGACATTTTTTACAGCAAGGCAATTCTTGCTTCATAAAGAGTACCTCTATAGAGTTACGGTGTGAAGGCACCTTCAACACCCAAAGACCAATTTTTCTGCATCTGTTACTTCTATCCAAAGTCTGTGGAAGAGACACCAGAATTTATCCAAAAAATCTCCAGTCTTGTTCCCAGTGCACTGCATTGTTGCCTCATACAGATTGGCTCCCCAAACAGTTGTTTACAAAATAAAAAAAAGCTTGGAGGGGGAAAATTTCATTTTTTTGGCTTTATAAATGCAATTTATTTCTGTAGCAGCTTCTATAAACAGTACAGATGTGCCATTTTACAGGTAGACTAAGGGGACCCACAGGCACTATATTGAAAGGAATTTTTCATTTTTATTGTTTTTTTATCAGTTTGATGCTTTCACTTTAAGCATTAGTAAATCACTGCTCATTTAAAAGTGATGTTTTTACAAACTTCTTTTCATTGATACATGTCCACCAGGGCACTACCCGGACTCCCATACCCATTGTATGCCCAATTACTTGCATATAAGCCTTCAAAATGGGCACTTTTGATTTTTCCAGTTCGGGTCCCATAGACTTCATTGGGGTTCGTGATTCGGTTCCGAACTTTGACGATGTTCGAAAGTTCTGGTACGAACCGCAAAGGGGTTGTTCGGCCCATCCCTACTCCTGAACCTGAAGCCACCCTCTATTACCCACCAACAGTTCAAATTTTGCCTTCAAGTAGACAGCCTGAAGAAGGAGTGCATGCTCTGCAACGCATCGCCATTTACGTCACAGCATCACTACCAGGAAGTGATGTCATGGTCTGTTGGAGACGACACTCTGCGTTCCATGGACTCGGGAAACCTCAGACAACTCCCAGGCAACCTTTCACCGTGAGAGCCAGCACAGACATCGCCACCAGTGCCCCCTGGATATCGATTCCTAAGACGACTCTGCACTATGCTTAATGCTTTTACCAAGCTTACCTTTGTGAGTATGTTTTTGTCAGACCTACATTAAAAATGTTTATCTGCTGTACTTAGAAGGCGCTGCTTTTTTATCTCTTCAAGTAACAACTGTGGCCAAACAAACAATAGCGAGAGCGTGGAAAAACCCCCCACTCTATTATTCCCTGGTCACCCAAAAAAGAGTAACACAAGCTCTAATCCAGTGTTTCTCAACTCCAGTCCTTGGGCACACTAACAGGCCAGATTTTAGGTATTACCTTGGGGGGGGGGGGGATGCAGACTAGAATACTACAATCACTGAGCACACAAAATGGGATCACTTGTGATGCATTTCAGTTTTCTTGCAAACCTGGCTTGTTAGTGTGCCCTGAGGACCAGTGTTGAGAAACACTGCTCTAACCCACGCCAAAATGAAAGCTGTGCTACTGGACAAAGTATCCAAATTTAAAAAATCTGCAGCCCTTTGGTAGAGCTCTACTTGCCTTCTAACTTTGATCACTCACTTTTACGTCTGTAATTACCCTCTTGCACGCACACAAAGCTGCTCCCCAAAAACCCTCCAGAGTACCCAGTCCTGCTCCCCCCTACGTGATAGACACCCCTCCCTCCTATCCCTCTCTACCTTCTTCTCTTCTCCCTCCCCTTCTCTCACATATCCCCCTCGGCTGCTGTACTGTAAGGATTGGATTTGCTTGCTGAGGGCACTGTGGTCCTCTGGGCTAATTGCTGCAGTTCCAGTGTCCACCAGCAGGTGTCTCCCAAAAGTAAGCAGGTTTTAGTGATCAGCTCCACCTTTCCGCTGCTAGGTGGCTTTAGAAGGATGACCTTACTAACTCACTTTGCATCACTATTTTGATTGCCTCCTTGCTGCCAGGTCCTTGTACCAGTGTATCCTGCTCCTAATATAATTTTGCATCCTATACTCTGCTGCTTACTCCTGCTCTTGGTTCCTGTACCCAGTCTTGATTTCCCCCTTCCTTGTATACCTGGTATTCCCTGTTACCTTTGTCCTACATTGTATATGTAGCGCCCTCTAGTGCAGTGATGGTGAACTTTGGCACTCCAGATGTTGTGGAACTACATTTTCCATGATGCTCATGCACTCTGCAGTGTGGTTGAGCATCATGAGAAATGTAGTTCCAAAACATCTGGGGTGCCAAGATTTGCCATCACTGCTCCAATGTGTGCTACTAGAATTAGAGTGGGCAAACTATAGTCTGGCCCAGGGATAAACAAGGGTTTCATGACTCATCCTAACAGCTCTCTGGTGCCTCCCCCTGTTTCTAGAATGTTGAAGAATGTTCTTGAAGATAATGGGCAGAAACTAGGAGGGGATGCCATGAATATTTTGGAGCCCTTAGCCAATCCCTAGCTTGGGGGCCTGGCATGGAACTAAGGAGCCCTTAAACAGACATGAACCATGCCAGCAGGGGAGTCGGGTGGAAGATGGAGAAGCAGTGCTGAGGAGAATCTGTCAGTGGAAGGGGTTTTACCTCAGGCTGGAGCTCGGGAGGCTGGCCTGGAAAGATCCCACCACAGGAAGCAGTTGGAGGGGCCCTATCCGGATAGGCAGCAGAGAGAGCAAGGAGGGACATGGAGTAGATCAGCTCGGTGCAGGGTCAAGACTAGGGAAGAGACTGCCAGCTGTAGCAGTGCTCTCTTGAAGACAACGGTGTGCGAAGTCATCATCAGGTGGGCTGCTGGCAGCTAGGTAGGCAACCATTTCTGCAAGCAGTAGAACTGGGATCAGTGTCTATTGGGGAAGCAAAAGGTTGTGGGACATGCTGTTCACTCCACATGTGCTACTTTACCAAGGGACTTCAAGTTCCTAGTCTGTAATGGGCTGCTGGTGAAGTAACAAGAGACTGTTAGTTCCACCAGAAGTTTACCAGTGGAATCTGTACATGGGAACCACGTTTGTGCAAGAGGAAGGAAGAAGAGGAATCTGTAAATTGGGAGAAAGTTGTCCCTGGTTTTGATTGTTGGACATTTAAAAGTTGGGCATCCCATAATCCCTTAGCCCATCCAAGTTATCATCCCCTAATACAATAACAAAAACAAGCCAAATGACTGATTTCTGCATCTGGATGCAAGAAGGAAATGCCGTGTGACTGGCTGTGCAGCATTGGGACACCCTGACATCAGCAACTGCTACGCGGGTAGTGCTACATGTATATATTTTGTATATAGTTAGTTGTTAGGTCTCTCTTTGGTTTATTAGGTATTTTGTCACTAGGGTTTGTTCATGTTCACTGTTTGCTGGGGTGTGCTTGTCTATTGTTTCGCTGTAAATAAATCTCACTTAAAAGATATATACTGCACATTGTTTGGACTCCGTTTTCTGTGTGTAGCTACATACATCTGGTCTCCCAGCTGCTGAATCCTGACATAAGTTATGCCCACTAACGAACAGATCAGTTACACCTAGGGTTGCCACCTCATCCCTTTAATCCAGGACACATATTTATTACACAGGCTGATATAATGCACATAAGGCACCAAGTGAGTTTAATTACCACCTTATTCAGCACCAGAACCTGTGTAATTAATGTGTGTCCTGGTTTAAAGGGATGAGGTGAAAACCCTAGTTACGCCAAGGAACTGGGAGCTATTTGCTAGGAATATTTGCTCTCTTTTGTCAAAATGCTTAAAGGGAAGGTTATTTGTCCTGTGGAATTGGTATTGGATGGTAAAGATCTTGCCTTGTTTCGCAAGATTACACCTGTGAAAGGCTGTTGGAATTCATTCTGACAGCACATGTTTTAGTTGATAAGGGCAGATATGTGCTTACTGAAATCCAACCTTTGGTTCGGGTCTGTTCCGAACTATTATTTCCATTTACCTCTCAGGGCCATGATGTTTTCACTCCACCATTTACTATGTTTCAGGCTGGATTTTTGGGATGGTTGCTGAAAAAATGTGCAGGTCCTTTTTTCCAGCAGTATTCAGCCTATTTACAACAGGTGTTGGGTTGTATTACTGCTGTGCACACATTCATTTGAGAAATTTGAGCAAGGGAAAGACAGACTGACTTAAGTTGAGCCTATGCTATAAGCCTGGTCAAATATACTAGTCAGGTGTCTGGTCAGTGGGCTATATAAGGCTGCTCCTACTAACACACTTTACGTCATTGTTTTGATTGCCTACTTGCTGTCCGATCCTTGTGGAAAATCGGTATAGAGTATGCTAGCCAATAATGAAAGACTGCCACACCTAGGACTCCCTAAACACCAGAAGATAGAAATAAGTGAAAGGGAGGGTTGTGTGTTGTCTCATGTGGGGGGGGGGGGGGAGGGAAATGACTGGGGAAGGGGGGGGGGTGGGAAGAAGGTGAGTGAGGTGCATGGAGGAACGTTACAGTAGGGTGTTAGTTTCAATTTCCCCGTTCAGGCCTCCAGGCGCGAGGGTGTCGAGCGTGTAGATCCAGAACGTTTCTCTGCGACACAGTCGCTTGAAACGCTCTGTCTGTGGAAATTAATTGGGGATGGACGATTGTTCGTGGTGTTCAGCAAAGTGTCTGGGCACACTATGTTTGTCCTTTCCGGTCTCGAATAGGCGGCGGTGTTTGCCAAACCGTTTTCTTAGGGTCCAGATCTTTCTCCCTACGTAAAACAGACCACAAGGGCAGGTGAGGCAGTAGACCACGTATTCGGATGAGCAGTTGTGGAAGTAATTGATGGTGTATGTCTGAGTGGAACCTGTCCTGTTAGACCTTGTAACACTAACAAGTCACATCAGAGGCGTAACTAGAACCTTCAGGGCGCCCCAGTGCAAAAAACCATAAAGGGCCCCCCAACCTCCAGCAGGGGCTCCCCCTACGGTGGTGAAACGATAGGGCCCAGTCGCAAGTGGAACCCTTGTAGTTCTTCCACTGGTGCCAGTATTTTTTTTTTAAGTCTTTTATTATTTTTTACCATTTTATTTATTTTTTTTTATTTTTATTTTTAGGAGCCCTGTTTGGGGGGTTGGGGGGCTTTAGTGAGATATCAGGGGTCTAAACAGACCTCTGATGTTTCACCTTTGCCACAGGGACACAGCCCTCAGCCTCCAACTTTGCAACCTCATCTGTACAGAATGAATGGACAGGAACAGCTCTGTACAGAGCTTCACATTCTTTCAAAAATAGAAGCATAGTAAACACAGTTATGAATGGTACAGATCACTGACTATTTATTAAGACAAGGAAGGGGCTGGTCCCCACTCTCCATCTTGACAGATCCCCCGCAGCAGCCAGAGGGAGAGGGGAGGGGGGAATCCGACATTGCTGCAGGGAATGAGGGGGGCTGGGGGAGTATTCAGCAGCCTGGTTCAGTAGAAGGTAGACAGTAGGGGGCAATCCAGCCCCATGCTCCAGGGGCATATCTGGACCCCTGTACATCTGAATAGCTGAAAGGCTGCAGGAGGAAAATGGAGTAGATCGGTTCCTCTTTATGCTACTCCTCCTATCCAGGTGTACAGGGGGCCACACAGGCCCCCTGGAGCATGGGGCCCGGGTTTTAATTACAAACCCTGTGACCCCCCTGTGATCAGTGACAATAATTGGGGGGGGGGGGGCTGTGATCAGTTGCAGTAATGGGGGGTTTGATCAGTGACAATGCTGGGAGGGGGGGCTGTGATCAGTGGCAGTGCTGGTGGGAGTGATCAGTGACAATGATTGGGGGGGGGGGGCAGTGATCAGTTGCAGCAATGGGGGGTTTGATCAGTAACAATGCTAGGGAAGAGGGGGCTGTGATCAGTGGCAGTGCTGGGGAGTGGCCTTTGATCAGTGACAGTGCTGGGGGGGGTGCGTGATCAGTGGCAGTGCTGGTGGGGGGCTGTGATCAGTGACAGTGCTGGGGGGGGGATCGGTGGCAGTGCTGGGGGGTGGCCTGTGATCAGTTGCAGTAAAGGGGTGTGTGATCAGTGACAATGCTGGGAGGGGGGACTGTGATCAGTGGCAGTGCTGATGAGGCTGTGATCAATGGAAGTGCTAGGGGGGGGTGATCAGTGACAATGCTGAGAGGGTGGGCTGTGATCATTGGCAGTTCTGGTGGGGGGCTGTGGTCAGTGGAATTGCTGGGGGGGGGGGGTGCTGTGATCAGTGACAATGATGGGGGGCTGTGATCAGTTGCAGTAATGAGGGGGGTGATCAGTGACAATGCTAGGAGGGGGGAGTGTGTTCAGTGGTAGTGCTGAGGAGGCTGTGATCTATGGAAGTGCTGGGGGAGGGGGGATGATCAGTGACAATGCTGAGAGGGAGGGCTGTGATCAGTGGCATTTCTGGTGGGGGGGAGGCTGTGATCTGTGGCAGTGCTGGAGGGGGGGAGGGTGATCAGTGACAATGATGGGGGGGCAGTGATCAGTTGCAGCAATGGGGGGTGTGATCAGTGACAATGCTGGGGAGGGGGGGGGCTGTGATTAGTGGCAGTTCTGGGGGGGGGGGTAATCAATGACAATGATGGGGGGGCTGTGATCAATTCAGTGATGGGGGGGGTGTGATCTGTGAAAATGCTGGGGGGGGCTGTGATCAGTGGCAGTACTGGTGGGGGGCTGTGCTCAGTGGCATTGCTGGGGGGGAGCTGTGATCAGTGACAATGATGGGGGGCTGTGATCAGTTGCAGTAATGGGGGGTGTGATCAGTAACAATACTGGGAGGGGGACTGTGATCAGTGTTAGTGCTGAGGAGGCTGTGAGCAATGGCAGTGCTAGGGGGGGGGGGGGTGATCGTGATAATGCTGCGAGAGGGGGGCTGTGATCAGTGGCAGTTCTGCGGGGGGCTGTGATCAGTGGCAGTACTGTTAGGGGGCTGTGATCAGTGGCAGTGCTGGGGGGGGGGGGTTGTGATCAGTGGCAGTGCTGGGGAGGGGGGCTGTGATCAATGGCAGTGCTGGTGGGGGGCTGTGATCAGTTGCAGTGATGGGGGGTGTGATCAGTGAAAATGCTGGGAAAGGGGGGCTGTGATCTGAGCGTACTAAAGGAACTCAGTAAGGTTATATCCAGACCACTGTTCCTGATCTTTGTGCACAGTATTAGGACAGGAGATGTTCCAGGGGAGTGGAGGAAAGCAAACGTGATTCCGATATTCAAAAAGGGTCAGAGGCATATACCGGGAAATTATAGGCCTGTCAGTCTGACATCAGTAGTATGCAAAACTTCTGGAGGGGATGATAAGGGACTATATCGTAGAGTTTGCTAAAGACAACAGCATCATCAGTAGTAACCAGCACGGGTTTACAAATGGGCGTTCTTGTCAAACCAATCTCTTAACATTCTACGAGGAGGTGAGCTGTGAGCTAGATAGGGGCAGACCAGTGGATGTGGTGTACCTAGATTTCGCTAAGTCTTTTGATACAGTTCCCCATAAGCGCTTAATTTATAAAATAAGGTCTGCATGTATCGACAGCAGGGTTTGCTTTTGGATACGGAACTGGCTAAAAGGGCGTGTCCAAAGGGTGGTAATAAACAGCGCATACTCATACTGGTCTGAGGTAGTAAGCGGGGTCCCCCAAGGCTCAGTCCTGGGACCAACCTTGTTCAATTTCTTCATAAACAGCATTGAGGACGGGATCAGTAGTTCGATATCAGTTTTTGCAGATGACACAAAATTGGGCAGGGCAATAACTGCACAGCATGAAGCAGATATCCTACAGGATGACCTGGACAAAATAACGGAGTGGGCAACGACTTGGCAAATGAGGTTTAACTTAGAGAAGTGTAAGGTTTTGCACTTGGGGACTAGAAACATAAAAGCACAATACACGTTAGGAGGGGAACCCTTGGGGGAATCAAAAATGGAGAAGGATCTGGGAGTCTTGGTTGATGATAGATTAGGCAACAGCATGCAATGTCAAGCGGCAGCTGCCAAGGCTAGCAGAATATTAGCATGCATAAAGAAAGGGATGTATTCCAGAGATAAGACTATAATCCTTCCACTTTATAAAACTCTGGTCCGACCGCATCTGGAGTATTCTGTCCAGTTCTGGTCGCCAGTCCTCAGAAGGGATGTGTTGGAGCTGGAGAGAGTCCAGAGAAGGACAACTAAACTAATTAGGGGATTGGAGGACCTTGATTATGAAGAGCGTCTGCAATCGCTTGATGTATTCTCCCTGGAGAAGAGACGCCTAAGGGGGGACATGATAGCAATTTTTAAATATCTCAATGGGGATCTCAGCTTAGAAAAAAAGCTGTTCAGTTGAAGGGATTGCATGAGGACTTGGGGGCATACGATGCGATTAGAGGAGAAGCGTTTTAACCTCAGGCAACGTGGGGGGTTCTTTACTGTTAGGGCTACAAGATTGTGGAATTCTCTACCACAAGAGGTGGTTTCTGCGGGTAGTATGGTGGCTTTCAAAAGACTATTAGACGTACATCTCAAGGATCAGAACATTCAGGGGTATGTGAGATGATTACAGCCACACACACCTACACAGGTTGAACTGGATGGACTATTGTCTTTATTCAACCTCACCTACTATGTAACTATGTGATCAGTGGCAGTGCTGGGGGGGGGGGGCTGTGATCAATGGCAGTGCTGGTGGGGGCCTGTGGTCAGTGACAGTGCTGGTGGGGGGTGATCAGTGACAGTGCTGGGGGGGGGGTGATCAGTGACAGTCCTGGGGGGGTGATCAGTGACAGTCCTGGGGGGGTGATCAGTGCCAGTGCTGGGGGGTGTGTGATCAGTGACAATGCTGGGGAGGGGGGGGGGGCTGTGATCAGTGACAGTTCTGGGGGGTGGGCTGTGATCAGTTGCAGTAAAGGGGTGTGTGATCAGTGACAATGCTGGGAGCGGGGGGGGGGGGCTGTGATCAGTGGCTGTGGTAGTGGGGATTGGGTTGGATGGCAGTGCTGGGTGCCGGTGTCCTGTCGGATAATGCCTGCCATCGAAAAATGCATCCCACTTACTACGCAAGCTCAGTAAGTGACATCACTCCAGCTGACTGCTCCGATCAGCTGTGCTGGCGGTGACGACACTGGCATGCGCAGTTTGTCGGATGCATTATCCGAAGGTAGACAGAGAGCGGAGGGGAGAGAATCTAATGTCAGATTCTGCCTCGCTCGTTGTACTATCGGGACAGAACGGATTACAGTGTATTCTTATTAGAGAAATGGCGGGAATATTGTCTGATTAGAGAACAGTCACACAGCTCTTATCAGGGCACATTAAATGGGAACTCTGACGGGAATAATAAATGGGACCTCTGACCGCAATATTAAAGGGGCACTCTGACCACACTATTAACCACTTACCGCAAAGTGACGTATGGCGTCCGCCGGCTGGATGGAGTCCCAATCTAAGCCGGAAACGGCTTTGATCGGGTCTCCGATTACGTAACCCAGAGGCGGCGTCCATGACGTCACGTCCGGGTTACTCTGCTGCAAAAGGCGGCAGATTTGAAAACGACTGTATTCAAAAATGCCGTTTTCGGCGTTTTGAATACATGGAAGTGTAGTGGAGGGGTCGAGGGTCTTTTAGACCCTCGATCCCTCCATAAAGAGTACCTGTCACTGCATATTGGTGTCACAAGGGATGTTTACATTGCTTGTGACAGCAATACAAGTGATTCGATTTTTATTTTTTTTTTTAAAACCTGTGATAAAGTTAAAAAAATAAATAAAATAAATAGGAAAAAAAAAAAAAATTTAGCCGCCCCGTCACCGTTAGCTCGCGCACGAAAGAAAACGTATACAGAAGTCGAGCCGCGAATGAAATCGCTGTTCAAACCACACATGTGAGGTATCGCCGCGATCACCAGAGTGTGAGCAGTAGTTTAAAAAAAGAGCTACACTCTAACTCTAAACTGGTAACAGTTAAAACATTTTAAATTGTCACCTATTGAGATTTCTATTGACCGTAGTTTGTCGCCATTCCACGGGTGTGCGCAATTTTAAACTGTAACATGTTGGGTATCTATTTACTCGGCGTGACATCCTCTTTCACAATATACAAAAAAAATGGGCTAACTTTACTGTTTAGTTTTTTTAAAATGCAGTGAAATGTGATTTTTCGTAATTTTTCCAAAAAAATGGCGTTTTAAAGACTCTGGATGTAAAGGAGGACTTTGATGGGGACATGGATGTAAAGGAGGGACTTTGACAGGGACACACTGGATGTAAAGGAGGACTCTGATGGGGACACGGATAATGGCTGAATGACGGCGGGGGACACGGGCTGAATGATGGGGAAATACAGACTGGATGAGGGGGGGGGGGCACAGGCTGGATGAGGGGGATACACAGTCAGGGCTTATTCCTGGGGATTTCACAGTGGCTGTAGCATGATAGGCCCATCACGTTACTGTAGCACAATTCCCAGCCGTTTTGCTGGATATGGGTCCCCCTGGGTTACCGCTAGCAACAACAGCACATTTAAGTATGTTCTTCAAGTGTGAGATAAGGGACAGTCCAGTATCGTTGGGTTTTTTATATTTATTTGGTAACTTGGATGGGAGAAGGGATGAGTGGGATACTCCTCTGGCTCAACTATGCACAATTTGGCGGAGACACTTAAATAGTACTGTTTGACGCTGGCTGAATGCCCACCAATGCTGACTTGAGGCTGGTTAATGCTGACCTATTCTTGTAACTGAGCTTCAACTAAAGAAATCCCGTCTTAGCTGCCTTAGGTACCAGTGGCCGCCTGTCTATAAGGGGCACAGGGGGGGGGCACCGCCCCCCCCCAATCTGTGACCACAGAAAAAAAAGATTGTAAAAAAAAATTCATTTTTTCAGCCCACTAGGAGCGCCGGACTAGTGGTGGGTATGGGGGGGGGGGGGGTGGTGGGGTTTTTCACCCCACGTGCGGCGGCCTTCTGGGGGTCATCGGGGCGCAGAGCAATGCACCCCGACACTCCCCACTTTTGTGATGTCCTGGCTGTGATTGGTCCAGACTCCAGCCTGGACCAATCACACAGGAGGACATGATTCCCGGGACCTGGTGACGTGATGCATGAGGGCGGTGCATGCGCCAGTCCCACCCGCCCACCAGCAGAGAGGAGAGCTTCCCGCCCACCAGCAGAGATGAGAGCCGCACGTGTGTGAGGAGAATCGGAAGTCAGAGAGTCCGCAACTCCGCATCCCATCCGCATCTGAGAGTGAGTAGTCCCGCTGCTGCCCCGGGGCCCGACTCAGAGCAGCAGTGCACGCAGGTCACCGTCCGTGAGTGAGCCGACCGACCGAGGTAAGTTCAAGTGATGCCTCGGGGGTGCCTCGATGACACTGACACAGTACTGTCTGCTTTGAAGGGGGCAAGCACGCACGCTGATCTCTGCATTGGGGGCATGTATGCTGGTCACTACATTGGGGGCATGTATGCTGGTCACTGCATTGGGGGCATGTATGCTGGTCACTGCATTGGGGGCATGTATGCTGGTCACTACATTGGGGGCACGCACACTGATCTCTGCATTGGGGGCATGTATGCTGGTCACTACATTGGGGGCACGCATGCTGATCTCTGCATTGGGGGCATATATGCTGGTCACTACATTGGGGGCACGCACGCTGATCTCTGCATTGGGGGCATGTATGCTGGTCACTACATTCTGGGCACGCACACTGATCTCTGTATTGGGGGCATGTATGCTGGTCACTACATTGGGGGCACGTATGCTGGTCACTACATTGGGGGCATGTATGCTGGACACTACATTGGGGGCATGTATGCTGGCCACTGCATTGGGGGCATGTATGCTGATCTCTGCATTGGGGCATGTATGCTGGTCACTACATTGAAAGGGGGCATGTATACTGGTCACTAAATTGAAAGGGGGCATGTACGCTGGTCACTACATTAAAATGGGGCATGTATACTGGTCACTGCATTTAAAGGGGGCATGTATACTGGTCACCACATTGGGGGCATGTATGCTGGTCACTACATTGGGGGCATGTATGCTGGTCACTGCATTGGAGGCATGTATGCTGGTCACTGCATTGGGGGCATGTATGCTGGTCACTGCATTGGGGGCATGTATGCTGATCTCTGCATTGGGGGCATGTATGCTGGTCACTACATTGAAAGGGGGCATGTATACTGGTCACTACATTGAAAGGGGGCATGTATACTGGTCACTGCATTGAAAAGGGGCGTGTATACTGGTCACTAGATCGAACTTTTCAAAAGTTCGGTTCGACCAGAACACCCGAACTTCCCGAAAGTTCGGCCCGGATTTCAGAACCCCATTGAAATCAATGGGACCCAAACTTCGGTAATCAAAAAACACCATTTTGAAGCCCTAAAACCCAATAAATGCCACTAAACAGTGCCTAGGGTTCTGGGTCATGCCCCAGGGACTATTAATCACACAAAAAAGTTCTTAAAAACTGTCATTTTTGATAGAGAGCCATTTATTGAAAAAATTATTGGAAAAAAAAATGAGATTTCTTTGGATTTAGTGTCTGGGGGGGGGGGGGGGTCTAAAAAGTGTACCTGTGAAGTTTCAGCTCTGTAGCATGTCCAGAACCAGAAAAAAAAAGTTTGTATGTATTAGAATTAATACAGAACAGGTTAGTAGTTTTGCTACTTTTACACCCAGATTTTTGCTGCAGGCATTTATTGGGCTTTTTTGAGGACATGTTTGGAGTCAGGCATGACATCAGAACTTCTGTGTAGGGGTATATATACACACACACATGTATGTATATATACACATACACATATATAGGTGAGAAAGTAGCAGAAACCTATGCTTGCGCTAATGAAATAATTAACACCCATATGGCTTCTCTGCTATAACACCTATATGTGTGTATGTGTATAAATACATATAAGTGTGTGTGTGTATATATACCCCTATATAGAATTTCAGATGTTTTGCCTGCCTCCAAAGACCCCCAAAAAATGCCCAAAAAAACGCCTGCGCCAAAAAAAAAAACGCCCAGATGTGTTGTTGCAGGCGTTTTTTTTGGGCATTTTTTGGGGGTCTTTGGAGGCAGGCAAAACATCTGAAATTCTGTATAGGGGTATATTTACACACACTTATATGTATTTATACACATACACACATATACCGTATATACTCGAGTATAAGCCGACCCGAATATAAGCCGAGACCCCTACTTTTAGCACAAAAAAGTGGGAAAACTTATTGACTCGAGTATAAGCCTAGGGTGGGAAATGCAGCAGCTACTGAACCCAACTGGACCACCACGAGACACAAAACAGGGGCTGTGGGCATGGTACAGGAAATGGCGCAGGTCAGAGTATAGGTATTGCACAGGTCATGGTAAGGGCATGGCACAGGTCAGGGCACAGGTGATGGTACAGGCATGGCACGGGTCATGGTACAGGCATGTCACAGGTCATGGTACAGGAATGGCACAGGTCATGGTACAGGCATTGTATAGGCATGGCACAGGTGATGGTATAGGCATAGCACAGGTGATGGTATAGGCATGGCACAGTAAGTACAGGCATGGCACAGTATGTACAGGCATGGCACAGTAGGTATAGGCATGGCACAGTAGGTATAGGCATGGCACAGTAATTACAGGCATGGCACAGTATGTACAGGCATGGCACAGTAGGTATAGGCATGGCACAGTAATTACAGGCATGGCACAGTAAGTACAGGCATGGCACAGGAGATGCAGTGCTGCGGGCATGGTACAGGAGAATGTCCTGTACCATGCCCGCAGCACTGCATGAGGAAATGCAGGGGCTGCGGAGGAGTCTCACTTATCTGTCGGTGAGGCGCCGTCTTCGATTTAAAAATCGCGCCACTCAGCGCCGCCATACGTCACCGCAAATGCGCCGCCGATGCTCGGGAAAAGCCGAACACGTTCAGCTATTTCCGGGCATGCAGGACATGCGCAGTGACACGTCGGCGCCGAGCGGCGCCATTTTTAAAAAGACACTCTAGTCAGTGACTCGAGTATAAGCCGAGGGGTGCATTTTCAGCATGAAAAAACATGCTGAAAAACTCGGCTTATACTTGAGTATATACGGTAGGTGTTATAGCAGAGAAGCCATATGGGTGTTAATAATTTCATTAGTGCAAGCATAGGTTTCTGCTACTTTCACACCTATATATGTGTATGTGTATATATACATACATGTGTGTGTGTGTATATATACCCCTACACAGAAGTTCAGATGTCATGCCTGACTCCAAACATGTCCTCAAAAAAGCCCTATAAACGTCTGCAGCAAAAAGCAGGGTGACAGGGGCGAAGCCACTATCCGGTTCTATAAGTGTTCTAAGAGAAACGATCTTTTCTCTATAGCGGTCACCCTGACATGGAAGGGTTTTGTCATCCTGCCATAGCAGTCAGAGTCAGTTAACCCTACACTACACTACCGTCCCCTTACACTTAACACTTAACACTTTCCCTACAGAAGCTATTAGAATTAATACAGAACAGGTTAGTAGTTTTGCTACTTTTACACCCAGATTTTTGCTGCAGGCATTTATTGGGCTTTTTTGAGGACATGTTTGGAGTCAGGCATGACATCAGAACTTCTGTGTAGGGGTATATATACACACACACATGTATGTATATATACACATACACATATATAGGTGAGAAAGTAGCAGAAACCTATGCTTGCGCTAATGAAATAATTAACACCCATATGGCTTCTCTGCTATAACACCTATATGTGTGTATGTGTATAAATACATATAAGTGTGTGTGTGTATATATACCCCTATATAGAATTTCAGATGTTTTGCCTGCCTCCAAAGACCCCCAAAAAATGCCCAAAAAAACGCCTGCGCCAAAAAAAAAAACGCCCAGATGTGTTGTTGCAGGCGTTTTTTTTGGGCATTTTTTGGGGGTCTTTGGAGGCAGGCAAAACATCTGAAATTCTGTATAGGGGTATATTTACACACACTTATATGTATTTATACACATACACACATATACCGTATATACTCGAGTATAAGCCGACCCGAATATAAGCCGAGACCCCTACTTTTAGCACAAAAAAGTGGGAAAACTTATTGACTCGAGTATAAGCCTAGGGTGGGAAATGCAGCAGCTACTGAACCCAACTGGACCACCACGAGACACAAAACAGGGGCTGTGGGCATGGTACAGGAAATGGCGCAGGTCAGAGTATAGGTATTGCACAGGTCATGGTAAGGGCATGGCACAGGTCAGGGCACAGGTGATGGTACAGGCATGGCACGGGTCATGGTACAGGCATGTCACAGGTCATGGTACAGGAATGGCACAGGTCATGGTACAGGCATTGTATAGGCATGGCACAGGTGATGGTATAGGCATAGCACAGGTGATGGTATAGGCATGGCACAGTAAGTACAGGCATGGCACAGTATGTACAGGCATGGCACAGTAGGTATAGGCATGGCACAGTAGGTATAGGCATGGCACAGTAATTACAGGCATGGCACAGTATGTACAGGCATGGCACAGTAGGTATAGGCATGGCACAGTAATTACAGGCATGGCACAGTAAGTACAGGCATGGCACAGGAGATGCAGTGCTGCGGGCATGGTACAGGAGAATGTCCTGTACCATGCCCGCAGCACTGCATGAGGAAATGCAGGGGCTGCGGAGGAGTCTCACTTATCTGTCGGTGAGGCGCCGTCTTCGATTTAAAAATCGCGCCACTCAGCGCCGCCATACGTCACCGCAAATGCGCCGCCGATGCTCGGGAAAAGCCGAACACGTTCAGCTATTTCCGGGCATGCAGGACATGCGCAGTGACACGTCGGCGCCGAGCGGCGCCATTTTTAAAAAGACACTCTAGTCAGTGACTCGAGTATAAGCCGAGGGGTGCATTTTCAGCATGAAAAAACATGCTGAAAAACTCGGCTTATACTTGAGTATATACGGTAGGTGTTATAGCAGAGAAGCCATATGGGTGTTAATAATTTCATTAGTGCAAGCATAGGTTTCTGCTACTTTCACACCTATATATGTGTATGTGTATATATACATACATGTGTGTGTGTGTATATATACCCCTACACAGAAGTTCAGATGTCATGCCTGACTCCAAACATGTCCTCAAAAAAGCCCTATAAACGTCTGCAGCAAAAAGCAGGGTGACAGGGGCGAAGCCACTATCCGGTTCTATAAGTGTTCTAAGAGAAACGATCTTTTCTCTATAGCGGTCACCCTGACATGGAAGGGTTTTGTCATCCTGCCATAGCAGTCAGAGTCAGTTAACCCTACACTACACTACCGTCCCCTTACACTTAACACTTTCCCTACAGAAGCTAGATTATTAAATCTAACTATAGTGGAAAATAGTACCCTAACTACACTAGATATCCCTTTCCTCACACTAATAATTGACACTTTGAAGCAGAAGTAACAGAACTGCTTCCACTCTCTTCCACAGCCCTGTATTAAAATGGTAGAAGTTTGGCGGGGGCTATCTTATATACTGGGGGGCGTATTCACTAATGATTGGCCTCTGGACCCCCTAGTGACTCCAATCACATTCCTAGCATTCTCCTGCCCCCTCAATTGGCTTTTACTGATGGTTCTGGTCCAATCACAGGCTTTTAAAGCCCATTTCCTGTCCCATTGCATTTTGGTCTGTTCTGGTTGCCGAATTCAGAACTTTTTCAGCAAAAAGTTCGGAATTCGGCCGAACCTCGAACAGTCAATGTTCGGGTCGAACCGATGGTCGACCCGAACCATTAGATCATCCCTACTGGTCACTACATTGAAAGGGGGCATGTATACTGGTCACTACATTGAAAGGGGGCATGTATACTGGTCACTACATTGAAGGGGCATGTATACTGGTCACTGCATTGAAAGGGGGCATGTATACCGGTCACTACATTGAAAGGGGGCATGTATACTGGTCACTACATTGAAAGGGGGCATGTATACTGGTCACTACATTAAAAGGGGGCATGTATACTGGTCACTACATTGAAGGGGGCATGTACGTTGGTCACTGTATTGAAAGGGGGCGTGTACGCTGGTCACTGCATTGAAAGCGGGCATGTACACTGGTCACTGCATTGAAAGGGGGCCTGTACTGTGGGGTTTGTGCTAGGGGGCCTGTACTGTGGGATTAGTGCTAGGGGGGTCTGTACTGTGGGGTTTAAGGGGCCTGTACTGTGGGGTTTGTGCTAGGGGGTCTGTACTGTGGGATTAGTGCTAAGGGGCCTGTACTGTGGGGTTTGTACTAGGGGGTCTGTACTGTGGGATTAGTGCTAAGGAGCCTGTACTGTGGGGTTTGTGCTAGGGGGCCTGCACTGTTGGATTAGTGCTAGGGGGTCTGTACTGTAGGGTTTGTGCTAGGGGGCCTGTACTCTGGGGTTTGTGCTAGGGGGTCTGTACTGTGGGATTAGTGCTAGGGGGCCTGTACTGTGGGGTTTGTGCTAGGGGGCCTGTACTGTGGGGTTTGTGCTAGGAGGTTTGTGCTTGAGGGGTTTGTGTGGGGTTTGTGCTTGAGAGGTTTGTGCTGGGAGGGTCTGTACTGTGGTGTTTGTGCCACTCTCAATCAGTGTATCCCATATACTAGTACTGATGGGCCCCTTAATATGTGATATATTGGGAGAATTTGTTCACGCAAGCAAAATACAGGGGACAAAGTGGGTAGAGTCTATAAGAGTGGGGCTTCTGAGAAATGGGAGGGGCCAAAATGGATGGGCGGGGTCTTGCGCCACACCATCTTAAAACTTCACTAGCCGCCACTGTTAGGTACTCCTTCCTGAGGTAGCTACTCGTACACTTTTGCTGCACTGCTGAACGCTTCAGGGCCCACACTGGCGCCCCCTTTCACTCCCTTGTCTTCAGGGCTTAACACTTGGCACCCCCTTTCTATGCCACAACTACCGGTTAGCTGGCTCCCGGATCCCTTTGATCTTCCGGAGTGGCCCCCTATCCTAGGCAGACCCCTGGGAAGATTTAGAGTACTCACAACAGTGTTTCTGAAAACTTCTGCCCAGCAGCTCCACTCGGTCAGCAACACTCTTGATACCTTCTCTGCAGCCCAGCTCAACCTCCGATCCCTAAGCCAACCGCCCGGACCACCTTCACTCTCTGATAGGAGGAGTGAGAGCTGTCAGCCTCCTCCTGGAACTCTGCTTCCCCCCAAAGACGCTCTGTCACATGCTCCCGCCAGGTTTATACCCAATCCCAGGGTGAATTGCGGCGAACTCCGCCCACTGGGACAGCTATAAACCCTGGTGCGCTATTGGCCAGGTTTCCTCCACCGTCCAACAAGAGCCCTCATTGTATACAGTGGGGAGACTCCCCAGACTCAACAGACCACACCTGGGAAAACATGACAGCCTAACTAACTGATCAGGCCCCCCTGATAAGCAGACAGGGCCACACATATACTTTTCCTAGCACCTACCTAGGAGGGTGCTACATTACTATAGGTGAAGTCACAGTAGGCGAACTATGAGGGGCCAGGGTCCCAAATTTGGCACAGATATAGGAGAGGTCTATCTCTGGGGGCCTCTAGTATCCCTGTGCCAAATTTGATGCCCCTATCCCCCGGGGGTTAGGTCAGCTTGGTGCAGTATGGCAAGCTTGGCATTGGCACATTTGCAAGGACAAAGCTCGGGCCCTGAACATGTCCGGGGGTTCCAAAATTGACAGGGAGGTAGGGGAGGTTTACCATTACCATCCCAAAAATGTCATTAGCCCAAAATATCTTTGTCAAATTTTTATGGGGTCACTTAGGAGCATATGGCTGCCAGTCAATACCACAAAGCAGGGAGTGCTGGCTACCATATTAATCCCCATAGTCTTAACCTCCTTGGCGGTAATCCCGAGCGTGACTCGGGGTTGATTTTTTCTATCAGAAGCGGTAACCCAGAGTCACGCTCGGGGTGGATGTGCAGAGAGCGCAGCGGTGTTCCCTTACCTTCTCCTGGCGATCCAGCGATGATTTCTCATTGCTGTGACCGCCAGCCGAGATCCCCGCCGCTCTCCGTCGGTCTCCGTCGGTGTGATCACTTCCTAGTTCCGTTCCCTGCAGCAGCAATGCTGCATGGGAGCGGAACTAGGGAGGGAAATTCAAAAAAAATAAATAAAACGTTGCACAAAACACAAACACATAACACATTTTATAATATATATATATACATATATATATATACAGTGGGTACGGAAAGTATTCAGACCCCCTTAAATTTTTCACTCTTTGTTATATTGCAGCCATTTGCTAAAATCATTTAAGTTCATTCTTCTTCCTCATGAATGTACACATAGCACCCCATACTGACAGAAAAACACAGAATTGTTGACATTGTTGCAGATTTATTAAAAAAGAAAAACTGAAATATCACATGGTCCTAAGTATTCAGACCCTTTGCTCAGTATTTAGTAGAAGCCCCCTTTTGATCTAATACAGCCAGGAGTCTTTTTGGGAAAGATGCAACAAGTCTTTCACACCTGGATTTGGGGATCCTCCGCCATTCCTCCTTGCAGATCCTCTCCAGTTCTGTCAGGTTGGATGGTAAACGTTGGTGGACAGCCATTTTTAGGTCTCTCCAGAGATGCTCAATTGGGTTTAAGTCAGGGCTCTGGCTGGGCCATTCAAGAACAGTCACGGAGTTGTTGTGAAGCCACTCCTTTGTTATTTTAGCTGTGTGCTTAGGGTCATTGTCTTGTTGGAAGGTAAACCTTCGGCTGAGGTCCAGAGCACTCTGGAGAAGGTTTTTGTCCAGGATATCCCTGTACTTGGCCGCATTCATCTTTCCCTCGATTGCAACCAGTCGTCCTGTCCCTGCAGCTGAAAAACACCCCCACAGCATGATGCTGCCACCACCATGCTTCACTGTTGGGACTGTATTGGACAGGTGATGAGCAGTGCCTAGTTTTCTCCACACATACCGCTTAGAATTAAGGCCAAAAAGTTCTATTTTGATCTCATCAGACCAGAGAATCTTATTTCTCACCATCTTGGAGTCCTTCAGGTGTTTTTTAGCAAACTCCATGCGGGCTTTCATGTGTCTTACACTGAGGAGAGGCTTCCGTCGGGCCACTCTGCCATAAAGCCCCGACTGGTGGAGGGCTGCAGTGATGGTTGACTTTCTACAATTTTCTCCCATCTCCTGACTGCATCTCTGGAGCTCAGCCACAGTGATCTTTGGGTTCTTCTTTACCTCTCTCACCAAGGCTCTTCTCCCCCGATAGCTCAGTTTGGCCGGACGGCCAGCTCTAGGAAGGGTTCTGGTCGTCCCAAACGTCTTCCATTTGAGGATTATGGAGGCCACTGTGCTCTTAGGAACCTTAAGTGCAGCAGAAATCTTTTTGTAACCTTGGCCAGATCTGTGTCTTGCCACAATTCTGTCTCTGAGCTCTTCAGGCAGTTCCTTTGACCTCATGATTCTCATTTGCTCTGACATGCATTGTGATCTGGAAGGTCTTATACAGACAGGTGTGTGGCTTTCCTAATCAAGTCCAATCAGTATAATCAAACACAGCTGGACTCAAATGAAGGTGTAGAACCATCTCAAGGATGATCATAAGAAATGGAAAGCACCTGCGTTAAATATATGAGTGTCACAGCAAAGGGTCTGAATACTTAGGACCATGTGATATTTCAGTTTTTCTTTTTTAATTAATCTGCAACAATGTCAACAATTCTGTGTTTTTCCCTCAATATGGGGTGCTATGTGTACATTCATGAGGAAGAAGAATGAACTTAAATGATTTTAGCAAAAGGCTGCAATATAACAAAGAGTGAAAAATTTAAGGGGGTCTGAATACTTTCCGTACCCACTGTATATATATGCATATATATATGCATATATATATATATATATATATATATATATATATATATATATATATATATATATGCACACACACACACATATATATTTATATATATACAGGGAGTGCAGAATTATTAGGCAAATGAGTATTTTTGAGGATTCATTTTATTATTGAACAAAAACCATGTTCTCAATGAACCCAAAAAACTCATTAATATCAAAGCTGACTATTTTTGGAAGTAGTTTTTAGTTTGTTTTTAGTTTTAGCTATTTTAGGGGAATATCTGTGTGTGCAGGTGAATATTACTGTGCATAATTATTAGGCAACTTAACAAAAATCAAATATACAGTATACCCATTTCAATTATTTATTTTTACCAGTGAAACCAATATAACATCTCAACATTCACAAATATACATTTCTGACATTCAAAAACAAACAAAAACAAATCAGTGACCAATATAGCCACCTTTCTTTGCAAGGACACTCAAAAGCCTGCCATCCATGGATTCTGTCAGTGTTTTGATCTGTTCACCATCAACATTGCGTGCAGCAGCAACCACAGCCTCCCAGACACTGTTCAGAGAGGTGTACTGTTTTCCCTCCTTGTAAATCTCACATTTGATGATGGACCACAGGTTCTCAATGGGGTTCAGATCAGGTGAACAAGGAGGCCATGTCATTAGCTTTTCTTCTTTTATACCCTTTCTTGCCAGCCACGCTGTGGAGTACTTGGACGCGTGTGATGGAGCATTGTACTGCATGAAAATCATGTTTTTCTTGAAGGATGCAGACTTCTTCCTGTACCACTGCTTGAAGAAGGTGTCTTCCAGAAACTGGCAGTAGGACTGGGAGTTGAGCTTGACTCCATCCTCAACCCGAAAAGGCCCCACAAGCTCATCTTTGATGATACCAGCCCAAACCAGTACTCCACCTCCACCTTGCTAGCGTCTGAGTCGGACTGGAGCTCTCTGCCCTTTACCAATCCAGCCACGGGCCCATCCATCTGGCCCATCAAGACTCACTCTCATTTCATCAGTCCATAAAACCTTTGAAAAATCAGTCTTGAGATATTTCTTGGCCCAGTCTTGACATTTCAGCTTGTGTGTCTTGTTCAGTGGTGGTCGTCTTTCAGCCTTTCTTACCTTGGCCATGTCTCTGAGTATTGCACACCTTGTGCTTTTGGGCACTCCAGTGATGTTGCAGCTCTGAAATATGGCCAAACTGGTGGCAAGTGGCATCTTGGCAGCTGCACGCTTGACTTTTCTCAGTTCATGGGCTGTTATTTTGCGCCTTGGTTTTTCCACACGCTTCTTGCGACCCTGTTGACTATTTTGAATGAAATGCTTGATTGTTCGATGATCACGCTTCAGAAGCTTTGCAATTTTAAGAGTGCTGCATCCCTCTGCAAGATATCTCACTATTTTTGACTTTTCTGAGCCTGTCAAGTCCTTCTTTTGACCCATTTTGCCCAAGGAAAGGAAGTTGCCTAATAATTATGCACACCTGATATAGGGTGTTGATGTCATTAGACCACACCCCTTCTCATTACAGAGATGCACATCACCTAATATGCTTAATTGGTAGTAGGCTATACAGCTTGGAGTAAGACAACATGCATAAAGAGGATGATGTGGTCAAAATACTCATTTGCCTAATAATTCTGCATTCCCTGTATATATATATATTTATATATATATATAAAATTATATTATTATTGATTCAATTATAATTAATGCGTTATATATTACATATATATATATATATGTGTGTATATATATATACACACACACACATATATATATATATATATATAATATATAATGCATGAATTATAATCAAATCAATAATATAATTTTATTATATATATTATATATTAAATAATAAAATTATATTATTGATTTGATTATAATTCATGCGTTTGTGTTTCAAATTTATCACATCTGGGATGTCTACTAGACTCTTGTTTTGGTCAGGTTTAAGTCAGTAATTACTAAGAATTGTAGGCCTATAATACATAACGCCAAATTTCCATGAAAAGAATTGTACCGCTTTTGGTATGTAATTCCTGACAGAATCATACCGCCAGGGAGGTTAAGTAATGCAAAGCCCCACTTCACGGATAACTATGTTCTGCACTATTTGGCCAAAGTCGATCCCCATGGCAGCCCATGTAAAAATGAAGCATTGGCCACAAAAAATTATTGTGGCTCCTAGAAGTCCTCTAGTATTAGTTTGCCAAGTATGGTGCCCTTAACCCTCGTGGTTAAGCGCCCTAAATTTATAGTAGCTTGACCCGCTATGTTAAACTTTGGCACGGTCGTAGTCTGGACATTTGAGGGACTGCAGCTCTGGCCCCGAATGAGTCTGGGGGGCCATATTTGTCACGGAGGTAGGGGAGGTCTCCCTTTACCAAACATTTTGGAGTCGCTAGCCCAAAATTTCCTGGTCAACTATTTCCAGGGCCCTTGAGAGTTTGTGGCTTTCGGCCAGTACCATGGAGCAGGGAGTGCTGGGTATAGCAGGAATCCCTTGACTCTTAGCTATTCCACAGTATCTGTAGAGCGGGACTCTTCAGTTCCCGTTTTCCATAGTGGTTAGCCAAATCGACCCCTATGCAGGTCCCTGTAACATGCATATGGCCCCTGGGTATCCTATATCTCTGAGCCAAGTTTGAGGCCTCTAGCCACCAGGGTTCAGGTACCACGAGGCCCATAATTTAAGTCAGCTTGGTGCTGTATGGCAATCTTCGAGTGGGCACAGTTGCAGGGCCCAAGCTCGGGCACCAAACAAGTCCAGAACCATATTTGGCACAGTGGTAAGGGTGATCTTCCTTTACCAATCGTAAAATGTTGGAGTAGATAGGCTGAAATTTTCTTGTCAACTTTTTCAGTAGCCTCTTGGGAGTGTGTGGCCCTCGGGCAGTACAGTGGAGCAGGGACTGGTGGGTACCATAATAATTAAGCCAGTTCTCGTGAAAATTAGGCATTGGCCACAAAAAATGTGTGTGGCCCCTGGGGGTCAGCTTGTATCCCTGTACCAAGTTTGGTGCCCATAACCCCCGTGATTCGGGTACCACAGGGCCCTAAATTTATGGTAGATTGGCCCGCTATGCTAATCCATGGCTCGGTCACGGTGGGAATTTGAGGGGCCACAGCTCGGGCCCCGAAAGAGTCCAGGCTCCCACAGCATGAGGCCCTGGACATGTTTGGGGCCCTAGCTGTGGCCCCTCAAAATTCCCTACTGCGCCATATATTAACATAGGCTAGGCCAAACTAGCCAAAATGTAGGGCCCCGCGGTAGCGGAATGATTTTGCCCAGGGGCACCAAACTTGGTACAGGGTTACTAGAGGACCCCCAGGGGCCACAAACATTTTTTGGGGCCAATGCTTAATTTTCACGGGGATCTGCATGGGGGTGGAATTTGCCCAACCACCGCAGGACACAGGAACAACAGCCCTGCTCTGCAAATACTGTTAAATAGCTAAGAGTCCAGAGATCCCTGCAGTACTCACCAATCCCCACTCCGCAGTAGCGCCCGAGGGCCACACACTCCCAAGGGGCCCCCTAAAAAGCTGACCATAAAAATTCAGGCTAGCAACCTCAAAATTGTAGAGCTGGTAAAGGAAGACCTTCCCTACCTCTTTGCCAAATGTGGACCCCTGGACTCATTCGGGGCCCGATCTGTGGCCCCTCAAATTTCTGATCGCGGCTGCACCATAGATTAACATAGCGGGCCAGGCTAGCCTAAATGTAGGGCCCTGTGGTAGCTGAACCACGGTGCCCAAGGGCACCAAGTTTGGCACAGGGATACTATATGATCCCCAGAGGCCACATACATTTGTTTGGGGTAAATGCTTAATTTTTACAGGGACCTGCATTGGGGTAGACTTTAGCTGACCACTGCAGAATGGTCAAGGGACTCCTGCGGTATCCAGCACTCCCTGTTGTGCTGTACGGCCCAGGGGCCACATACTCTCAAGGGGTCCTAGAAAAACTTGACCAGGAAATTTTGAGATAACAAACCCCAAGATGTTTGGGGTGGTGAAGGAAGGACCCCCCTACCTCTGTGCCAAATATGCCCCCCCTCCCAGACTCATTTGGGATCCAAGATGTAGCCCCTCAAATCTCCAGACTAGGACCATGCTATAGATTAACAAAGCAGACCAAGCTACTATAAATGTAGGGCCCAAACCACAGGGATTCAGGGCACCATACTTGGCAAACTTATACTAGAGGATCTCCAGTAGCCACACAAATTTTTTGGGGGCAATGCCTAATTTTCACAGGGACTGGTATGATGATCGAGCTTGGCCAAATATTGCGGAACATAGGTAATGCAAAGACCCGCTTCACGGGTACTATTGGATAGCTAAGACTATGGGGATTAACTACTTGCCGACCGGGGCATAGCCCAATGATGGCTACAGCGCGGTCAGCTTATTCTGGGAGGGCGTATAGAGATGTCCTCCCAGAATCGCGCTTCCCGCGGATTGTGTTAAAGGCCCAATGTCAGCGGCCCTTTACCACGTGACCGCTTTATCCAATGACGGAGCAATCATTTGTCAACAGACCGCTGCATGTCCGGTTAAGCTCTCTTCTTGCACGCTGTACACACCGATCGGCACCACCCCTACCTCATCCATGCCCATCTGTGCCTCATTCATGCCCATCTGTGCCCCATTCATACCCATCTGTGCCCCATTCATGCCCATCTGTGCCCCATTCATGCTCACCTGTGCCCCATTCATGCCCACCTTTGCCTCATTCATGCCCATCTCTGCCTCATTCATGCCCATGCGTGCCTCCTCAGTGCTCATTTGTGCCTCATCTGTGCAACATCAGTGTGTCCCTCATCATGCAGCCTGTGTCCCCGCTGCCATTCGGCCTGTGTCCCCGCCATCATTCGGCCTGTATCCCCACCATCATTCGTGCCTGTGTCCCCACCGTTATTCGCCCCTGTCCCTGCCATCATCCACCCTGTGTCCCCGCCGTCATGCAGCCTGTGTCCCCCCGCTGTCATTCAGCCTGTGTCCGTGTCCCCATCAGAGTCCTCCTTTACATCCAGTGTGTCCCTGTCAAAGTCCCTCCTTTACATCCATGTCCCCATCAGAGTGCTCCTTTATATCCAGTGTGTCCCCATCAGAGTCCTCCTTTACATCCAGTGTGTCCCTATCAGAGTCCTATTTTACATCCAGTGTGTCCCCGTCAGAGTACTCCTTTACATCCATGTCTCCATCAGAGTTCTCCTTTACATCCAGTGTGTCCCTCTCAGAGTGCCCCTTTATATCCAGTGTGTCCTCGTCAGAGTATTCCTTTACATCCAGTGTGTCCCCCTCAGAGTGCCCCTTTACATCCAGTGTGTCCCCATCAGAGTGCCCCTTTATGTGTCCCGCTCAGAGTTGCCCTTTATTATTCCACTCAGAGTGCCCCTTTAATATTGTAGTCAGAGTGTCCCTTTAATATTGCGGTCAGAGTACCCCTTTAATATTGCGGTCAGAGGTCCCCTTTATTATTCCCGTCAGAGTGCCCCTTTAATATTGTGGTCAGAGTGCCCGTTTAATATTGTGGTCAGAGTGCCCCTTTAATATTGCGGTCAGAGTGCCCCTTTATTATTCCCGCCAGAGTTCCCCTTTAATGTGCCCTGATAAGAGCTGTGTGACTGTTCTCTAAACAGACAATATTCCCGCCATTTCTCTAATAAGAATACACTGTAATCCGTTCCGTCCCGAGACACTGCAGAGAGCGAGGCAGAATCTGACATTAGATTTTCTCCCCTCCGCTCTCTGTCTACCTTTGAATAATGCATCCGACAAACTGCGCATGCCAGTGTCGTCACTGCCAGCACAGCTGATCAGATCAGTCAGCTGGAGTGACGTCACTTACTGAGCATGCGCAGTAAGTGGGATGCATTTTTCGACGGGAGGCATTATCCGACAGGACACCGGGATCAGTGACACTTACTTGTTGCTAGTGATCAGTGTCCACTCGGTTCCCCCTGCAATGCTCCTTGTCTCTCCCGGCTCTCTACGCTCCACGTGTCTCCACTGACACCTATTATGGGATGGGTCTCCTCACACAGTGGCTGGGATCTCCTCCAGCACCTCCCCCTTTACTGTCTGCTCCCGACAACTGCCCGTCATCTGCCTGCAGCTGCAAATTGAATGGGTGGACCCAGTGGTGAGACTGTCTGGGCAGTCCGCTGTGCTGTGTGTGCAGTGACTGACCTGACCCGAGCGTAACTAAAGGAGAAGTCAGTGCCCCCCCAGAGTGATGGAACACCAGGGCCAGGTCGCAAGTGCGACTCTTGCGACCCTGGTATTTCAGCTACTGAGTCACATGACACCGGGGAGGGAAAATGGCTAATTGGGCCCAATTTGGACATCTTCACTAAGGGGTGTTCTTACTTTTGTTGCCAGCGGTTTAAACATTAATATATACAGTATGAGATGTAAGAAGTAAGAAATTACACTTTGCTACAATGTAAATTAGTGAGTGTACAGCTTGTATAACAGTGTACAGCTTGTATAACAGTGTAAAAATGTTGTCCCATAAAAATTGACACTCACTACTTTACATTGTAGCAAAGTGTCATTTCTTCAGGCCCCGTTCACATACACGCGACGCTACTTTCGCACCGCGACCTCGGAGCGGCCACCACGGACTTCATAACAGGTCGCCCCAAAGAAGCTCCGGACCCTTTTTCTAAGTCGGAGCGACTTGTGTCGCTCCTATTAGAACGGGTCCGCAGCTTCCCTATGGGAGGCGACCTACGGCGACCTGTGAGGCGACCAGGTCGCCTCACAGGTCACCTTAGTGTGAACGGGGACTTAGTGTTGTCACATGAAAAGATATAATAAAATATTTACAAACATGTGGCGGCTGTACTCACTTTTGTGAGATACTGTATGTCACCTTTGGTACTTAAGCAAGGCCCGGAGCAAAGAAAGGAGAGATTAGCGAGGGGCAACATGACCAAGTGAACAGGGGAGTAAAGGGTTAAATAGGTCCTGTTTAGGTTAAGCAAGGGTGGGGCTGGCAGGCAGGAAGAGGTAGTAACTTCCGGGCGCCAAAATACCCCCTCAGTCGGTTAGAAGCAGCGTCCCTCCCTCCCTCCCTAATATTACAGCTCTAATTGTCATTGTTTCTTGGGGTGGTATGTTCTTTTTCTTTGTTTTGGCAGGTTTGAATGGTATGTCGTGGCAGCTGTGGCGTTTGTTGTTGGTCTTTGCTGGCAGGTGCAAGAACCTTTAAAACAAGGTAAAATGGGTAGTTGGTTGTCTCCGAGCTGGCGTTTTGCGGCTGGAGGCCTATTATGTTTAGGGGGCCCGCAGTGTATTATTATCGGAACATTAAATGGGGGGCCTCAAAGACCAACAAAAGCTTTAAGCCTGTTTTTTTACGTTTCTGTTTTAAGGAATGTTTTTTTCCTTTATGTTAATTTAATTTTGAACTGGTTAATAAAAGGGCTGCTATGGCAAATTTATTCCACTCACAGTTTCGTCTCTGTTATTGGGATAAGTAAAAGGGGGTAAGCGGTAAAGTGGGTGGTGGTTTGACCTTTCAGCCAGATTTTAACAGGGACATCTGTTCTACACTGGTCAAGTTTGCTCACTTTATTTCAACTTGTGGATGTTGTGTTGCTTCACGTGGCAGATCCTTGTATCCATGTATCCTGCTCATAATCTAATCTTGCATCCTGTACTCTGCTGCTTACTCCTGCTCATGGTTCCTGTATCCAGTCTTGATTTCCCCCTTCCTTGCATTCCTGGTATTCCCCCTTACCTTTGTCCTTCATTGTGTATAGATTTTGTAAATGTTTAGTTGTTAGGTCTCTGTTAAGTTTATTAGGTTAGGTATTTTGTCACTGGGGTGTGTTTATGTTCACTGTTTGCTGGGGTGTGCTTGTCTCTTGTTTCACTGTAAATAAATCTAACTGAAAAGATATATACATTGTTTGGTCTCCGTTTTCTGTGTGTAGCTGTAGATATATTCTGGTCTCCCAGTTGTAGACACAGGCCACCCTACATTCAGCCCGTGTGTACTAGGCTTAAAGGGGTTGTAAAGGTTCAGATTTTTTAAATAAAAAAAAAAAAACAAACATGTTATACTTATCTGCTCTGTGCAAGGGTTTTGCACAGAGCAGCCCTGATTCTCCACTTCTGGGATGCCCTGGCAGCGCTCCTGGCTACCCCTCCTCCTCATCGGGTGCCCCCACGGAAAGCCGCTTTCCATGGGGACACCTGTCTGGGTGCACTCCCAAGTCCTGCTGATGGATTTGATTGACAGCAGCAGGAGCCAATGGTTAGGCTTGTGCACGGCGCTGGAACAAATGGGCTCAGATAAGATAAAGGGGGGGGGGGGGGGCTGCAGAAAAGAAGATTTATTTTCACCTTAATGCATAGAATAAAATAAGGTGAAAAATTGAGACTTTACAATCCCTTTAAAGCGGTAGTATCCCGCTTTTTGATACTTTTAACTAATAATAATAAGGCTTACCTGTAGGTACAATTAATATCTCCTAAACCGGCACAGTTTAGGAGATATTTGCAGTGCATGCAGCCGCTCACGCAAGCGGCGCATGCGCTCTGAAGGTCCGGGGGGACCTTCAGCTTTCCTTGCCGGGAGCTTGCCGGAAAATGACGTCATCGCGGCTCCGGCCAATCACAGCACCGGAGCCACCGAACCCGGAAGAGTTGCCGAGGGATCATGGCAGCGCCCGCAGCGGTGTCCGGGGGTCCGTGTCGGGGCTTCGTTCTAAAGTAAGTAATGCATAATGAGCTAGTATGCGATGCATACTAGCTCATTATGCCTTTGTCTTGCAGGGTTTCAGGGTTTTTTTTTTTTTTTTTTCGGGTTTACAACCGCTTTAAGGGTAAGGAGGAGGTGGGCTGGGAAAAGTGTTAGAAGAGGGGAGCAACAGCACAAGGGAGCATCTGAGAACTAGTGTATATAGTTATACTGCAATAGAGTTTAAAAAACTTCCCCCAAACTTATACCCTAACCCAGAATCCCTTGCAGCATAATCTGCCTTCTGGGGTAGTTACAAGCTTGGATGTGCCCCCTGATTGGGTTTTCTCCACTGCCCTACCAGAAGCCTCTAATAGAGCCAGTGGGGAAACTCCCCTCACAGGAGACACACTTTGAAACCATGACAACCTACTTAGCAAAAAGAAACACGGCCCTGCTGTTAAGCAGACAGGCCCACTATGCATTTACATAGCACCTACCTGTAGGGTGCTACATACCCATTGCTTCTCTAACAGCCACCGACAGCGGAAAAAGGAAGCTGTCATATACTGTATAGTAGTGGTAGAAAAACCATATACTGTATGACTTTCCAATGCCTGGACAAAACCTTTGTTCAGACTTAACCTTTATCTCATTCCTACTTACTAGAGTCAATCCTCAGAACAAATGATTGAGTTTCAACCAGCACAGGGTTTTTCAAATCATAAAACAAAGAATAAGAACAACCTTCATGGGAAAGGAGAGCACCACCCCATGCTAATTTAGGCCCTTTTCACACTTGTGCGACTTGACCTGCGACTTGGGACTGCAAAGTCACATGACAAGTTGTACTCTATGATTTCCAAAGAGCACCATTTATATTTGTGGGACTTCAAATTGCAAAGACTTTTAAGTAGTCCCTGCACTACTTTGGTCCCACTTTGATGCATTTTGAGGTCCATAGACAAAGGCATTGCTTCAAATTCAGTCAAAATCTCTGCAAAATCGTGGCAGAAAAATTTTGGCAAAATCGCGCAACTTTTAGGTCACACAAGTGTGAAAGGGGCCTTGAGAAAGATATAAATGGCCAAAACTGACAGATCCCAGCATCCACAAAAGCTATGTAAATGCAGGGATTTCTCTTGCTGTTCTATTGTTTTCTGACAGTGGGGACTCCTCCCTATCAGAATACACAGATCAGCGCTGCAGCAATTGATTTTAGGTGCTGATTGACTGCTGGTTTTCCAGCAGGACTGTTCTGGCCGGAATACACGATAAGAATATCGGACGAAAATTTCCGTTCAGCGAGCGATCGGCCGATATTCTACTTTAATGTCCAGCCATCAATGAGCGATATCGATATTGTGAACGAAAAATACCATTTGAAAAACCCGAAAAATTCTGTCGTCTCGTTTGCGAAAGAACGATATTCTATACGTTGATGTTGAGGTCGTTCAGTTTAACCTCATCACGCATGTCCGAAAATATTTTCCCGGAAATGTTTGCTGACCCGGAAGCATTGTACAATGTCAATAAGTTTCGTAAACATGAATGAAAAAAGCTAAAGAAGTCCTCTCAGCCAAGATATAGCATGGAATGTCAAATAGACATATGCCATGTATGTTTTTAGCAAATCTATTGGTAATGTATTCCTTATTTAAATAGTAAAGGACTTTTTTAAAATAAAGCATTATTCAACATTGTCCGATATATATTAAATGCATGATAAATTCCAAAGAAAATCTAAAGAAGACACCATAAATGCGTAAACACATTTTTTTATTGATTTTGTAACCAAATAAAAAAATATATATATATATCATAAAAAACATAAAGATGTGGGTTTTGTATAAATAATACAAAAAGATCTTTGACAGATGTTCACATAGTGCCAATGGAGACAAAACATACACAACAAATAACAGGTTGCCAAATAGTGCAAATTGGCCATATATGCAGTGGTGTATTTAGGTTTTGTGCTGCCCTAGGCCTGACTAAACTTCTGCACCCCCTAATTTAAATATGACCCACCCCTTCTTGTAAAGGCCACACCCCTTCCTGTTTATGACCCACCCTGTCATCTGTAAACCACAGACCATAACCACAGTCTAAATGATTTAGTATGTGCGCTCCTAGGTCGCAGGGTGTCTAGGCGCACAAAAGAGAGGGTAACTTAAGGGTGCCACATCCTAATTTGCAAAGTGATGAAAGTGGAGGGAAGAGATTGGACTTTATAGGCACCAATATTAAAATAGTATATTCTTTATTAGAAAATTTACAAAAGCACATAAATAGCAAAACGCAAAAGAAGAAACATATAAAAAGGACAACATATCATATACATCAATTATTACAATAAGGCGGCAAAGCCTCAAAACAGTTGTGCAAATCACATAGCCTATCAGGTATTATCAGGTATTGATTATTTGTACAACAGTCACAAGTGATACAAGAATGACCTGTGTTCATGAGGCGGCCCTGGAGAAGGGATAGCCGTCTCCAAAGGGTCGTCTGTACATAGTAGATGCAGATGTTAGGTTGAATCCCAGCTGCCCTACATGTTTCGCTTAACCTAGTAAGCTTCTTCTGGAGCATATGATGAAGGCAAACATCTGCATAAGGACAAAGCAATGACAATGAATATCCTTATATATAGACAAAACGTTTACATTTTTATAAGAGTTATTATACAGTCATAACTGAATAGATCTAATGACCAGTCAACACATGGTTACATTTGAGGCTACGTGCCATACCCTTGTCACACCAGAGGACCAAGAGATAATAGAAAAAGAAAGTCAGAATAAGAGGGCAGAGGAGAAAGAAGAAAGAAAAGGGGGGGGGGGAAAGATAAAAGTGAACCAGAAAGGGAGAAAGGGTAGAAATGAAAAGGAGGGGAAAAAAGGAGCCTGAATGCTTGGGAGTGCTAGCCAGGCCCATAGACATAGAGCCAAACGTAGGGACCAAGGCTTCATATTATGGTAGAATGGGGTATTCTAATGGAATGAGCAGAGCTGCAATCATATATTAAACAGAATACATACCTGAGAGAGATATTTCAGGTGAAAGAACCTTATGATGAATCAAGCCTTAAAGGCTAGAAGGAATAATAACGAGGGGGATCGGTGCACTGTAGTTGGAGCAAAAAGCCTGGTAGGATTGCCAAACCTAATATAGGACAAAAAACTTCAAATAACCTGAAATAAATAATGTAATAAATATAGTGGACAGTAGCCGAAAATGGGTGGAATTGGAAGGGAGACTAGGGTGAGGACAGTTGTCCAAAACCTCACCTCCGTGCAACTAAATAGATACGGTTATAAAAGACCCCAAATTCATACAAGGATTAATACCGCATATATTAACCGTTGAAAGTAATAATGGCAAGTAAAAAGAAATTCCGGAAAAGTGTGGCAACATGCATCAGCAAGGTACAGGTAAGGATTGAAGTGCCTAAGATGGGAATAGGCATCCCCATTATGATAGGTAACCACAAGACACCGGGCTGTGATAGAGCAGAAAGTAGCAGCGTGAACAGTTAATGGGGCCAACTGGGGCAGTACTCACATAGGTACGGAACACGGTAGTGGCTTATTATCATGGAAGTTTTGGTCCCATAAGGAGGTAGTATGTGGCGGCCGAATGGAGAGAAAGCCCCGGCCTACAAACCCAAAACACGGGCAGGTGAGGTAAGTAACCTCATGTGCCTAAAACCTGTGGAAATTGAGGGTAGTAAGTACAATAAACCACCATGTATAGAGATAAATAGCCCAAGAGAAGCATGTAGACTTACCCAGGTGTGTTCAGGCTGTGAATGCTACCGCTACAACGACCGTATGTGTGTCCCCCCCAGATGGGGATACCGCCATATTTTAGAGCGAATGGCGCGCTCTATTTAAGGGCAATGGTCCCGGGTGATGAGTCAGGCGTGTGACGTCATCAACCCCGGCCGGTATTCCCCGCGCATGCGCGGGCCACAGGCGTCACCATGGTGACCCAGCAACAAGCCGGCCGCGTCATGACACGGGGAGGGAGCCCTTGTGAGTCAGCTGACCCACAGCGCTACCTCCTATCCACACCAGCGGGAACGCCAATTGGCAGTCAACCGTTGGGCGTGGTTACCCGGCCGTACGTCGGCTCCGAGCAGTCAGTGGGGATGGTGTGCACGCCCCCGCATGCACGGCGCCTTCCTGTAGAGAAGTAAAGGAAAGAATGCTGAGATGGGACAATCTAGTAGAAAGAAATACCAAGCTAGTAGGAAGGCGGGGGAGAGGGAGAAAGAGGGAAACCCCCGACGGAGAAGAAAAAAGAAAATAAAGAAAGAACACAACAATATATATAACAAGTGCGCCGTTGGCATGACCTAAAAAGCGGGACACTTGGAAACGTCAGTGAATACTAACAATTACATCTAGGGTACATGTCATAAACAAAAAATCGAATGCCAACCTGACCATATATTGGACACTAGTGTCACAAACCCATGGGCATGGTGCAGTCGATCCGTACAAACATTTGTAATGGCCAAAACAGAGTACATAGTATTAGATAGCTACACTGGATGTATCAAACAGTGATGTCTTGAAATTTGAACCAATTGTACAGAAGGGGAGAGGGACTGGGAGGAAGAAGGGGAGGAAGGGGGGAAAAAAGAAAAAAAGGGGGGGGAAACACAGGCGGGTTTCCCCCCCCCCCTGACGCCTGTGGCCCGCGCATGCGCGGGGAATACCGGCCGGGGTTGATGACGTCACACGCCTGACTCATCACCCGGGACCATTGCCCTTAAATAGAGCGCGCCATTCGCTCTAAAATATGGCGGTATCCCCATCCGGGGGGGACACACATACGGTCGCTGTAGTGGTAGCATTCACAGCCTGAACACACCTGGGTAAGTCTACATGCTTCTCTTGGGCTATTTATCTCTATACATGGTGGTTTATTGTACTTACTACCCTCAATTTCCACAGGTTTTAGGCACATGAGGTTACTTACCTCACCTGCCCGTGTTTTGGGTTTGTAGGCCGGGGCTTTCTCTCCATTCGGCCGCCACATACTACCTCCTTATGGGACCAAAACTTCCATGATAATAAGCCACTACCGTGTTCCGTACCTATGTGAGTACTGCCCCAGTTGGCCCCATTAACTGTTCACGCTGCTACTTTCTGCTCTATCACAGCCCGGTGTCTTGTGGTTACCTATCATAATGGGGATGCCTATTCCCATCTTAGGCACTTCAATCCTTACCTGTACCTTGCTGATGCATGTTGCCACACTTTTCCGGAATTTCTTTTTACTTGCCATTATTACTTTCAACGGTTAATATATGCGGTATTAATCCTTGTATGAATTTGGGGTCTTTTATAACCGTATCTATTTAGTTGCACGGAGGTGAGGTCTTGGACAACTGTCCTCACCCTAGTCTCCCTTCCAATTCCACCCATTTTCGGCTACTGTCCACTATATTTATTACATTATTTATTTCAGGTTATTTGAAGTTTTTTGTCCTATATTAGGTTTGGCAATCCTACCAGGCTTTTTGCTCCAACTACAGCGCACCGATCCCCCTCGTTATTATTCCTTCTAGCCTTTAAGGCTTGATTCATCATAAGGTTCTTTCACCTGAAATATCTCTCTCAGGTATGTATTCTGTTTAATATATGATTGCAGCTCTGCTCATTCCATTAGAATACCCCATTCTACCATAATATGAAGCCTTGGTCCCTACGTTTGGCTCTATGTCTATGGGCCTGGCTAGCACTCCCAAGCATTCAGGCTCCTTTTTTCCCCTCCTTTTCATTTCTACCCTTTCTCCCTTTCTGGTTCACTTTTATCTTCCCCCCCCCCCCCTTTTCTTTCTTCTTTCTCCTCTGCCCTCTTATTCTGACTTTCTTTTTCTATTATCTCTTGGTCCTCTGGTGTGACAAGGGTATGGCACGTAGCCTCAAATGTAACCATGTGTTGACTGGTCATTAGATCTATTCAGTTATGACTGTATAATAACTCTTATAAAAATGTAAACGTTTTGTCTATATATAAGGATATTCATTGTCATTGCTTTGTCCTTATGCAGACGTTTGCCTTCATCATATGCTCCAGAAGAAGCTTACTAGGTTAAGCGAAACATGTAGGGCAGCTGGGATTCAACCTAACATCTGCATCTACTATGTACAGACGACCCTTTGGAGACGGCTATCCCTTCTCCAGGGCCGCCTCATGAACACAGGTCATTCTTGTATCACTTGTGACTGTTGTACAAATAATCAATACCTGATAATACCTGATAGGCTATGTGATTTGCACAACTGTTTTGAGGCTTTGCCGCCTTATTGTAATAATTGATGTATATGATATGTTGTCCTTTTTATATGTTTCTTCTTTTGCGTTTTGCTATTTATGTGCTTTTGTAAATTTTCTAATAAAGAATATACTATTTTAATATTGGTGCCCATAACCACAGTCTGTCAGTGCCCATCAGCTTAGCTACATCAGTTCCCATAAGTTCAGCCTCATCAGTGCAGCCTTATCAGTGCCGCCTCTTTACTGCCCATCAGTGCAGCATATCAGTATGGCCTAATCAGTGGTCACCAGTGCAGCCCCATCAGTGGCCATTAGTACAGCCTTATGTCATGGGATTATTAAGATTACTCTTTTAGGATATTTGGACTTGTGTTTGCTGACACTGATTGTAATTATAGGATTATTTCACGTATTTGTATAATAAATAGGAAGTCCATAGTCATTATACAAATAATGACATTTTTTTATTTTTTTTGCTGCCCCCCTGCAAAGTGCCGCCCTAGGCCTGGGCCTTGTTGGCCTAGGCCAGGATACAGCACTGCATATATGGAAGTGCAAGCATGATCAATGGGAAATGGACTTATGGTGCAGGTATTGAGTATTTGTAGGTTGTCCTTGCAGGTAATTGTTGTGACATCTGTATGCCATAATGCAACATCATTTTAAAATATAACAGCCACTGAGAGGTAAGGGGGAGCAAAATCCAAATCAAAGACTTTCTCTTTTTTCAGATGATTATGATTGTTCAACAGTATGCATCAAGGACACTGGAAGACTGTAGACTATAATAGGCAACCACTGCATGAAGTAGTCATGTACATATTAGTTGTCGTATGCGCTGATCAAACACAGAGGAGGATTCAATTTTCCAAACAGACAGTTGACCCACTCCCCTCCCCTACAAAAATGCAAGAACACAGAGGAGGAGTCTAGCGGCAATAGGACAGTTGGCCCCATGCACCTACAGAAATGCAAAAATAAGCACATCTCTTTTGTTCTTATTAGTGCATTCCAAGTCACACAAAAAATGTTAGCACGATCAATGGGAACTGGAGGCAATGCTACATATGTAGTGATAGGGACATGTGATCCACCTGTCATTACATACACCAGCAAGAACACAGAGGAGGAGCCTAGCGGCAATAGGACAGTTGGCCCCATGCACCTACAGAAATGCAAAAATAAGTACATCTCTTTTGTACTTATTAGTGCATTCCAAGTCACACAAAAAATGTTAGCACGATCAATGGGAAATTTTCAAGCATTTCCTGCGTTGACGGCAAATTTAGGGTTCCATTTTTCAGACGGCGGTAGAACTCACTTTCTTCTATAACCCCTCCATCGGAGTTCCTACCATTCTTACCAACATCTACAAATATAAATTCGTAATTGGCATTCACAACAGCAAGAAGGATAATGCTGAAAAACCCTTTATAATTATAGTAGAACGATCCGGACTGTGCAGGGGGTGCAATCCTGATATGTTTTCCGTCACTTGCTTCTCCACAATTTAGGAAATTCCACTTTTCGGAAAATTCGGTTGCAATTTTCATCCAATCCTCTGATGTTCCTGGAATCTAGGTATCAATTAACATAAATAGATGTATTATATTGCTAGACAATTAATGGATTTTATAATCAACTAGACATTCATATTTATCATCCTACATATGAAATGAACTAGATAATAAGTAGCAAACAGGTATAGCATGGAGAATAGATGAGAAATTAATACAGGAGATATGTAGAGGGTTTGAAAGTAGGTTAATATCATAAATGTGTATTACCTTTATGTAATCCTTCTGCAGGACCCTGATGATTGCACTGCAGGTTTCAGGAATAATCCTTCCTAGTGATTGGGAGGATATACCGGTACTGTATTTGAGGTCCTGTAGGCTTCTTCCAGTGGCGAGGAACCTCAGAGTGGCAATAAGTCTCTGCTCAGCAATGATGGAGTCCCTCATAACTGTGTCTTGTTTCCTGATATGGGGACCAATCACAGATAATAATTGTTGGAAACAAGCATCAGACATCCTGAGGTAGTTCCTGTAGTCATCGGGATTGTTCTCCTTTAGCTCTCTAATCAATTCTATATGAGAATATTGATCCCGGTTCTGCAGCCATTTCTTTGTCCAAATTCTTTGCTTACTTGTGCTCTTTTTTTGGTGTTTATGGATGGCTAAAACACCAAGTGCAGTGATGAAAATTTTGGCATTCTGGGCCTCATCCATATTCAATATCGCCCGTTCGTGAACACGAACACTACCCGACGAACGCACGTGTGTGATATACAGATATGTATATATATATACACACGGCTATATTAAATTATGTTGGTCCCACGCTCGTTCGTGCTAGGCGGTCGTTGGTGCTAGGAGGAAGTGCGTGGCTCTAAAGGCCCGTACACACGTGCAGATTGTCGGCCGAAAAGATTCGGCCGACGACCGATCGGCCGATTTTCGGCTTGTTAATATGATGCTTCCGACAGCCGACAGCGCACTTTCGGCCGAAAAGAATCTGTCGTGCAAGCATTAAAATTTTTGTATGCCGACACCAGAGCGGCCGATTGTTCGCCAGTCAATACAGAATTCGGCTGACAGACAGCAGATTTGCAAGACTGGGCATGCTCAGAAAAGAAAAAACACAGGGAAAGTTAACCATCACATGACATCACTTCTGCAGTCGGCTGTAGTCGGCGGACAAAATTCTTGTGCAGTCTTTTGCACTTTTCAACAGACATGACAGCCCGGGGACAAAAGACGGCCGATCGTTCGGCCGACGATCTGCACGTGTGTACGGGGCATTAGGTCACACGCACATTACATCAATTCCGCTTATACGTGAAAGGTGAGGATTACGTATCTAATCGATTGGTCTGTAACGTTTTTTTTTTGGATCGTTGATGTTGGCAACGTTTTCGACCGACGAACACTGTTTCGATAGTCGGCGGGCACGGGTCGGGCGATATTCGGGCCGTGTATGTTGGCAACGTTTTCGACCGACAAATACTTTTTCAAAAGTCGGTGGTCGAATGATCGGGCGATATTCTAATTGTGTATTCACACCATTAGGGTCCATGTACACTGCAACTTGTAAACGGCCGTTTAGGAGCAGTTGGGCGTTTTTCTTAAGAAGCCCCTGAACCCACCTCTATGTTATCTTATCTGTCCACGTACACAGGGTCGTTTACAGTCATTTACAGGGAGTTGAGTTCAGTGTCATTTTTTGGAAAGCAATTATTTGCACTCAGGATGTTCAGAACCTGTGTTTCCCGGCGTTTCAAACGCAAAAACGCGTTTTTCTATTTTAAAGGGGAATGATTTTTTGACCTATAGAAACGGTTCTGAGCGCAAACGCCCGCCAAACGCCCGCTAAATGCCGCTAGACGCGGCATGCAAACGCGACACAACGGATGTTTTAAACGTCCTTTAAATTCCACGTTCAAGGGACTTTTTAAAATGTCCCGTGTACATGTAGCCTTAGACAGAAGCCGGTCGTTAGACCAGCTTTTGTTGAAAAGACAGCTGTACACACACAGGGGTGACATTTGGTCTGTTTCTGTAAACTGGCCAATTTTAAGTTTGGTTGTGATCAAACTCTTAGACAAGCTTATAAATTCAGCTCTTAACGGATGTAGAGAAGACTGTAGATAGACAGATACAACTTATGTAAGAGCATTGGTTTCATCTCTGAGTATCACCTGAGGTCAGTCACTTCACTGGGTATATGTGAGGGTTTACAACCACTTTAAAGAAGTTGTAAACCAGAAATTTTTTTTTTCTTTTTGCAACCTGAAAGAGAAACACATAATGAGTTTAGTATGCATCGCATACTAGCTCATTATGAAATACCTTAGAACGAGCCCCCGCCGTGCCGCCCGATTACCTGTATGACGGGATCGCGGCATCCGGCCATCTGATTGGCCAGAGCCGCGGTGACGTCACTCCCGCGCACGTGTGCGGGAGCCGACGGTCACGGCACCAGCGGCCGTTCCTTCAGAGCGCATGCTCCAGTGATGTCACTGGCTGCATGTAAGGTAAATATCTCCTAAACGGTACATGTTTAGGAGATATTTACAGTACCTATAGGTAAGCCTCATCATAGGCTTACCTATAGGTACAAGTTACAGAGGAGGGTTTACTTCCTCTTTAACCACTTCCGCTATAGCTGAAAGATGGCTACAGTGTGGGCTCACATTGCCGGGAGAGCATCTATGGATATCCTCAGCGCGCATCGGCACAGATCTGTGAGCGTGGTGTCCTTTGGACACAGTTGGTCACAGATCTGGGTAAAGAGCCAATCACAGGGGCTCTTTACCATGTGACCAGCTATGTCTAATCACAACTGATTACAGTGTAAACAGGATTTGCCAGTTATCGGCAGTCCTCTCCTTATGCTGACAACGCGTGAGGCAAATACACAGAGGGGACATCTACACTGATAATCAGTACACTTCTCATTAGTATCCGGATTATTAGTGCAGCCCCAACAATGCCCACAAGTGCAGCCAATCTGTGCCCATCAGTGCTGTCAGTCAGTGCCCATCCAGGTTGTCTGTCAGTGCCAATCAGTGATGCCTGTCAGTGCCCAACAGTGTCACCTATTAGTGCTGCCTATCAGTGCTGCCTATCAGTGCCGCCTCATCAGTGCAGCCTTATCAGCGCTCATCAGTAAGGGATAAAAATTACTTATTTGGAAAATTTTATGACAGAAACTAAGAAAAACTTTATTTTTTCAAAATTTTAATTTTCGTTTGTTTGTTTAGCAAAAAATAAAAAACCCAGTGGGGTTGTTTGGGTACAGTGTTGCATGACCACACAATTGTGATTCAAAGTGTGACAGCGCTGAAAGCTGAAAATTGGCCTGAGGGGGTAAAAGTGGTCAGTAGGAAAGTGGTTAAACTTTGTCTTGTTTTGTAAATACATGGGGTATACAATGTAGCCGATCTGCCTTTTCTGGATAGACCGGTCTGCATTTATTGGTTTACAGCTGAGTGGGGTTGATTCTTCTATATAAAGTAGCTACAAGATCTGACCAGCAGATTATGATTAAGTGCTGAGACAGGTATGAAACCTTCAGTCTCCCACTGCTGTTGCTTGGCATTTTAAAAGAGGGTTTATTCTTTTTTCTTTATGCTTGTTTACCAACATGTTTTTGGTAAACAAGATCCCAATAAGCGTATATTAATTGGTTTGCACAAATGGAATAGCGTCTACAAACTATGGGATATAAAATTTTTGTTTATTTTGCCGTTATCGCGGTGATCAGCAATTTTTAGCAGGACTGCGACATTGCGGCGGACAAATCGGACACAAAGTGACACTTTTGATACTTTTTTGGGAACCAGTGACACCAATATAGTGATCAGTGCTAAAAAAATATTCACTGTCACTGTACTAATGACACTAGCAGGGAAGGGGTTAACATCAGAGGCGATCAAAGGGATGAATGTGTTCCTAGTACGTGCTTTGTAACTGTGTGGGGGGTCCTTTAACTGTGGTAAAACAGAGATCCGTGTTCCTGCTTAGCAGAAACACAGGATCTCTCTCTGCCCTACTAACAGAATGGTGATCTGCCTTGTTTACATAGGCAGACTGCTGTTCTGCCTCTGTCGGGAACAATCGGCGGGTCCCGGCTGACATAAAGTGTGTCGGACCCGCAGATAGGCTTCCACTGTGTCTAATCACAATGGAAACAGGTCACTGGCAGTGCGCGGGCACGTACACTGCATGCCAAAGACCCAGAAGTGCAACATCACGTACCTGTATGCAGTGGCGGCTGGTGCTCAAAAATTTTGGGGGGGGGGGGGTGCAAAAAGAAAAATGTAATAGGTATTGCTTTGCTGCAAAAAACGCAGTAAAAAATTGCGTGACTTTGAGGTCATGGTACAGGCATGGCACAGATGATGGTATAGGCATGGCACAGGTGATGGTATAGGCATGGCACAGATCATGGTACAGGCATGGCACAGATGATAGTATAGGCATGGCACAGGTCATGGTACAGGCATGTCACAGGTCATGGTACAGGAGATGGTATAGGCATGGCACAGGTCATGGCACAGGTGATGGTACAGGCATGGCACAGATGATGGTATAGGCATGGCACAGGTAATGGTATAGGCATGGCACAGGTCATGGTACAGGAGATGGTATAGGCATGGCACAGGTGATGGTATAGGCATGTCACAGGTCATGGTACAGGCATGTTACAGGTCTTGGTACAGGCATGTCACAGGTCATGGTACAGGAGATGGTATAGGCATGGCACAGGTCATGGTAAGGGCAAGGCACAGGTGATGGTACAGGCATGGCACAGATGATGGTATAGGCATGGCACAGGTGATGGTATAGGCATAGTATAGGCATGGCACAGGTCATGGTAAGGGCATGGCACAGGTCATGGCACAGGTGATGTTACAGGCATGTCACAGGTCATGGTACAGGAGATGGTATAGGCATGGCACAGGTCATGGTAAGCGCATGGCACAGGTGATGGTACAGGCATGTCACAGGTCATGGTACAGGAGATGGTATAGTATAAAAAGTGGTTGTTCGGAGTAAAAAGAGTGGGGGGTCTATGAACGTGTCCCAGTGTACAGGTATGTGGGTTGCCGACTAAACCAAAAACTAGCATACAGAGAAGATATTCTGCATAGAATACAGAATGAAAGTAGGTTATGGTGTCAGCTGAAAGTAAATGGGGGCACTAGTAAGAGTGTGATCATAGATGTTTATTGAATAGTAGTACAAAGCGTATCAATATACAACCGTGCAATAATTGAAAAGTGTAACCAGTGGAGACGACATGAAACAAGACAAACATTACATGTGAACAGATAATAACAAAACCGGCCGGTGCATCATGGAAATAATATCAAGAGGTATAATGAATATATTCAACCATGAATGGTAAAGTAGTATATTCTTGATATACTCCTAGGGCGGTGTGGATCCTGTTTGATGGTGGCTGAGTTGGTGCACGAGTGTGCCGTGTGGTCGATCCAGGAATAGGACAATGTTCTCAGTCATGCAGCAGGGAGGTGGGGGGGGGGGTTTGGCAAGAGAGGGGGGGGGGGCACGGGTGGATGGTGGTTGCTGCGGTAGGAGAGGTTGTTTGCAGTAAAAAACTGCCGGATGGCCGTACAGACCGATCGTACGATGTGTGTCAATGAGTAGTGGGGATTTAGGGCAGAGATGTAACAGGAATGCCTGTTTCTCTGATGGCGGGAATGCCGTTTCTTCACCCCTCCTGTGGTGTAATAAACAAGGTCTTGAAGTGTCTCTCCTGTAGCCGCATGGGAGATGGATGGATGGATGTCTGCTGTGTATCTGCTGTAAGTGGGGGACTTGTGCAGAGCCTGAGAGGACTCATGTAGCAACTGGAATCACTTGTGGGATAATGTAAAGTACTTGTGAGTACTGTGCCTGTTGCGTGTGTCTATGGCTCTGATAGCTGTATAGCTATTGCTTCACCCCCGGGTATAGGACAGTACCTTTTGGTTGGGATACCACGCTGGTTTATCCTTTGGATAGGAGTGACATCCTTGTGGCCGTTGCTTCCGATCTTCCTTGTGCTGTTGTTTGTGGCTTGTGCTCTCCTCGGGATCCGCAGCTTGTAATGGAGGTATGCAGAGTGCGCCGCCGGGCTGGCGACGTCAACGCGTTTCGCTTAGGGGTGCGTAGCTTCGTCTGGACGTAGGGAGTCCGTCAGCTGATCCCTTATGTATCGTTTTATCAGCTGTTCGGGCTTAGGATTGATTGGTGCTGGAGGGAGTTTCCATTTGAGGATTACATCATCAGTGGGTGTGCTCCAGGGGCCGGGCTGGGGAGACCGTAGGTGGAGTTCAGAGATTATTCTTTGCAGCCAATTTGAATTGGCCGTGTATGGTCGCAAACAGGGATTGAATGTCTTTCAATAAGTATTTGGAGTACATGGTTGGTGTGGATATCGATACAGCAGTGGTATATAGTATGCTGTGACATTGCAGGCAGCTTATACTCATAATATATAGCAATGACATGTGCATATTTAAATGTGATTATATTCATGAACTGCTGATTTAGACAATATTTTGACATGTGTTGCAAAGTGGTCGTGGGTTAAAATAAAAATAAGAATATAAAGATGCATTCGGGGTGTATGTCCATATGGGATTCAACCCGGAATTTGTTGAGATGCTTATTACAGTTAGCACATTTAATGAGTTGACAACAGGTAACATAGACAAACGTGCTGGTTACATATACGTTTGAATGTAGGTATAGATATCAGTGTAAGATTACCTATGTCATTAGGGGGTGACAGTTGTTTTGTAAAGCACAACGGGGCAGTTGAAATCTTATGTTTTCGATAATGCATCTTATAAGGTTTTTTGAAGGGGGTATGTGTATGGGAGTTATCCTGTTTTGTTTGAAAGTTTGGTATTACTGGTGAGTTGCAGGAAGTATTTTGTACAGTATGTGTATTTATTGTTCTAGAAAGACCTGGAAGTTCATTTCGGTGTTAAGGCCTGTGGGGATGAGACTATTGAGGTTGTAGATCCACCATTTTTCTTTCTGTAGTAGGATGCTGTTGAAGTCGCCTCGCCTGGGAGAGAGTTTTAATTCATAGATGCCTTTGATTTTCGTACCTTTTATGTTTCCGGCATGATGCTGTGTGAAGTGTCTGGCTAGGGGTTTATCAGGTTTTTCTCCCTTATTTCTTGCATGGTGTTCTCCGATTCGGGTTTTCAGTTGGCGTTTTGTTTTCCCGATATAGTTTTTATTGCAGGGGCATGTTATCATATAAATGATTTTGGTGGATGAGCAGTTTATGAGGTTGCGCATCTTAAATTCTCTGTTGCATGTGGCATTGTAGAATTTGTCTGTTCTGATGTCTGATCTGTCACGTATGGACAGATCTGGCATCGTCCACATGGAAACATGCCCTTGCTTCTGGGTGTTTCTGAGAGCCATGTGCTGTCAGGGTTTTTTGTAAATTCGGATCTTGTTAGGATATCGCTGAGATTTTTTGCGCGTCTGGCTACCATGATTGGGTTTGTGCCGACTATGTCTTTTAAGGTAGGTGTGTTGCTCAGGATATCCCAGTGCTTCTTAAGAACTTGGCGCATCGGTTCCCATTGGGCTCCGTATTGGGTGATGATCCTTGTCATTCCGATTGCGTCTTTTTTAGTGGTTGGGTTGCGTCGAAGTAATTCTTTTCTCGTTCTTGTGCTTGCCTTTTGTTTTGATTTTCGGAGTTGTTTGTGCGAGTAGCCTCTTTCACGGAATCTGTCATATAGGTCCTTGCTTTCCTGATGGAAGTCTTCTTTTTTGGAGCAATTTCGCTTAATCCGTAGGAATTGGCCCGTTGGGATGCCATTCTTCAACTACTGGGGGTGGTGGCTGTCTGCCTTTAGTAGGGTGTTGGCTGCTGTGGTTTTACGGTAAGTTTTAGTGGTCAGCTGGTTATTCTCCATTCTAATCCATAGGTATAGGAAGGAAATTTTGTTCTTATCGAACGTATAGGTCAGATGTATGTTTCTGACTGTAATGGTGCTGGTGGCTGAGCCTGACGTGCAGCGGTAGCCTCGTGGGATCTGGTACAACAGGAACACGGACGGGTCACACTGGTGGAATACACGGGCTAGTCTGAGGTGCGGAGTCTAAGTGCTAGCTGGTTTTCACTAGAGCCCCTGATGGTGGGGATAGACTGCGCTGCAAGCTAACACCAGGTCGCGGTCCCCAGGGTTGCCCCACCAGGAGGTGAACACGTCCAGAATCGGAAGCAGATAAGCCGACAAGGATAAGGCAGGAGAGTTGAAACGAAACAGGGAGCGCTAAGTGAGTAGCACTGGCAGCGGATGCTGGATAACTTGAAGGAGAGATGGAGAGAAACTTACGTAACTTTGCTGGGCAAGAACGTACGTAATGGCAGGCTTCACCACAGTATAGGCAGAGGTTATTCTTTTGCCGGCGGCAGAGATGTATAGTAACGAAGTAGAACTACTTAAGTACTGTACTTAAGTACCGAAATGCGGTATCTGTACTTTCCTAGAGTAGAATTTTTTTCTCCTACTTCTACTTTTACTTCACTACATTTTTTCCATGATTTCGATACTTCTACTCAAGTATTTTTTTTTTGTGCTGCATAGTTACTCGTTACTTTTAAAAAAATTACCACTGCCAGAACAGTAGATGGCAGGTTGCATAAAGCTCAAAAAAATGTGTATAATGTCATTTGTAAATCAGCGCATACGAAAATAAAGGCTGTGTATAATAAAAGCTGCTATACCAAATCTTTCCAATAAAAAGAAAATATGAAACAAACAAATAAATGGTGCTACAGCGCTTAAAGTGCATCAAGAAACTACTATCAAACACAGGTTAATCATTTGAATAAATCATTTGAAATAATAAAAACAATATGATGTTGAAACTTTTGACTTATTTCTTTAATAACTACATAACACAGTACTTGTACTTCTACTTTCAGTACTTGAGTAGAAATTTTTTTTTCAAAACTACTGGTACTTTTTACTTTTAGTACTTAAGTAGCAAATTTTTTGAAAAAACTACTTGCAATACTTAAGTAAAAAAAATGTTGAATACTTTAGTACTTCTACTTAAGTAACTTTTTCTGCGAGCACTTCCACTTCTACTCAAGTAATTTTTTGATCGAGCACTTGTACTTTTACTCAAGTAGAAATTTCGAGTACTTTATACAAGTCTGGCCGGCGGTGTCATTCTTCAGCGGTTAGGGTAGACCGCATAACGCCAAGCTGCATGGGTTCTGGAGCATCTGGTGTGAAGTTAGCAGGAGCCAGGTTGGCCGGAATGGGCCTTGGTGGAGGTGACATGAGCCGGAGTTGGGAACCGCGGCATCATCCAGAATGGGCGTGGGTGCTGGGCAGACCTTTCCGCACGTCGCTCACGAAGCCAGCGATCTATCTGGATAGCCAATGAAATCAATGCCTCTAGGGAGTCTGGAACGCCAACTCGGGCTAGCTCGTCCTTCAGACCCTCAGATAGGCCTGAGCGGAACTGGTGACGTAGCGCTGCATCGTTCCACTCGGTATCAGTACTCCACCATCTAAAATCCGTGACGTACTCCTTTACTGCTCTGCGGCCTTGCTGGAGTGCATGAAGAGCAGCTTCCGCTGTGGAAGTGCGCTGTGGATCATCGTATAATTGAGCCATGGCACCAAAAAAAGAAGACAAGGAGTCTAGTCGTGGGCTGCGCTCTTCAAGAAGTCGGTGTGCCCAGGACTGGGGTTCATCCAAGAGTAGGGAGATGACAAATCCAACCTTGGTGGCTTCCAAGGAGAAAGTCCGGGGCTGCAGTGAGAAATAAAGTTCGCATGCGTTACGGAACGCCCTAAATTTGCCCCGATCTCCTGAAAATCGCTCTGGTGTAGGAACCCTGGGGTCAGGTGGTAGCATCACCACTGTGGGTCCTGAGACCGAACCTGTTGGTGTCGTGGAAGTTGGGGGTACCAAAGAAACAGGAGGGTACCCCGGGTTAGTCACAGAGTGCAACCGTTCCTCCAAGTGCACATAGCTGTCCTGGAGCGACTTGACTGTTTGCGACAATGCTGCCAAGTGTTGGCAGATCTCGTCCAGAGGAGAGGCCCCTCTTGCAGGCTCTGACATGGCTGTCTTGTACTGTAATGGTGCTGGTGGCTGAGCCTGACGTGCAGAGGTAGCCTCGTGGGATCTGGTACAACAGGAACACAGACGGGTCACACTGGTGGTAGACACGGGCTAGTCTGAGGTGCGGAGTCTAAGTGCTAGCTGGTTTTCACTAGAGCCCCTGATGGTGGGGATAGACTGCGCTGCAAGCTAACACCAGGTCGCGGTCCCCAGGGTTGCCCCACCAGGAGGTGAAGACGTCCAGAATCGGAAGCAGATAAGCCGACAAGGATAAGGCAGGAGAGTGGTCACAGGAACGAGCCAAGGTCAGGGCGGGCAGCAAGCAGACGAAGTAGTGGACAAGCCGGGAGGTCGATCAGGAAGTCAACAGGAAACAGCAGGTTCAGGATCAGGAAGTACAGGTAAAGCTGCAGACAAGACAGCAATGGCTCAGTGCTGCTGTGGTGTTTAAATAGGCCAGCCTTTTGCCAATTAGTGTAATTAGTCTGCACTAAGTTAACTGGCAGATTCATGACAGCACTTCAGTGTACACAGGGAGTGTTCCTAACACTGTCGTTCGTGTTCAAAGTGTTTATAAATGTCTGCAGGGTTGAGGCATCGCCTTTCCAGATCATAAGCACATCGTCTATGTATCTTAGCCACGTGTGCACGTGGCTTTTGTATATTTAGTTAGGGTAGACCGTGTCTTCTTCCCATAGGCCCAGGTGTAGGCATGCATATGATGGTGCCCATGATGCTCCCATTGAGGTGCCCTGGATTTGTTGGTAATATTGGGTTAAGAATTGGAAGTTATTATTATGAAGGGTGAAGGTGAGTAAGTCGACAATAAATTTGTTTTGATGGCTCAGGTTCATGTGATGTTTCTAGGCATGGCACAGGTCATGGCACAGGTGATGGTACAGGCATGTGACAGGTCATGGTACAGGCATGGCACAGAATAGTAAATAGTTATGGCACACAGCGGCCTGGCCTGATAGTTGTTTAATTTCCACATGCAGAGATATCATACAAAGAACTCAATTATAACCAGAAGTTACAATATGCTTATACTGTAGTAAACATTTTTATGTATGGTGAAGATAACAATGGTGAACATAAAGTATTGTGTAAATGTACAGTGTGTGTGTTCTGTGTAAGTGTATATTGTGTGAATGTACAATGTGTGTGTACAGTGTGTCAATGTACAGTGTATGAGTGTACAGTGTGTATGTGCTGTGTGATGTATGTATTGTGTGAATGTACAGTGTGTGTGTGTCTGTGTGTGTACAGTGTGTGAATGTACAGTATGTGTGTGTGCTGTGTGAGTGTATGTATCGTGTGAATGTACAGTGTGTGTGTGTTCTCTCCTGCACGGACCCTGGCTGTAGAAGAGAAGACATGCCTTGTAGTGGGATATCCAGGATGGCATACCTGTGGATGTAGGAAAGGATCTCTCTATGACAGCTGATAGAGTGGGGGGAGGGGGTTGGTGCATGGAAGTCCTGCAGATCACACTCATGGCCCATAGAGCACACACCATAGAGCACTTCCCCACCTCTCTAACAGGTGACGCTGTATCTGCACTCCTGCCACCCCCTTCCCTCCTGCATACTCCATGCAGCCCCTGCTGTCAGCGGTGTCAGTGTAGGTGGGAGAGCTGACAGTGCGCAGCTGACAGTGCGCAGCTGACATGGAGTATCAGCTGCTATCACATTCGCAGTGCAGTCTCCGGCTGCCAGCTCCGGCGATGTGTGGGGGGAATGTGCGGAGTGTGGGGGGAATGTGCGGTGGAAAATGTGCGGACTTGAGTGTGGGGAAAATGTGCGGTCTCTGTGCTGAGGGCTCCCTGCGGTCAGCAGAAAGTGGGAGAGTCTGAGCAGTGCGGTCTCTGACTGTCACCGATGTGTACGAGGAGGTGTCATACCTTAGAGAGGAATCTTGCGACTCGGGACTCGGTCGGACTCTGCTCTGTGGACGGACGTCTTCTTCGGTGGGCGGGAAGGTGATGTCGGGGCGGTGCGTGCAGCGTGACTAATGCACACACCGCCCCCCACGCGACGTCACCCGGGGATGTCCTCTATGATTGGTCCAGGCTGGAGTCTGGACCAATCACAGCCAGGACATCACTAAAGTGGGGAGTGTCGAGGCGCATTGCTCTTCCCCCCCCCCGATGACCCCCAGAAGGCCGCCAATCGGCGCCTCTACTGCAAGCACGTGGGGTGCAAAACCCCATGCCCCCCATAGCCCCCAGTAGGTCCCAAGTGGGCTGAAAATTGTATTTTTTTTTTCCTTTTTTTTTTTATTTGTCCTACAAAAAGGACAATTTTGGTGCTGTGCAATGATACTCAGTTCATGAAATTGTGGAAGAAAACTGAAAGCCCTCACAGCTGGAAGGTAAAACCGTGAGCACCAATTATGATGCCCAAGCATAACAATTTAACCACAAAGATCTTCAATAAAAGCTCTGAGGGATTCTAAGAGTCTGTACTGCCACAAACCAGTGTTGTGAAAGCTTGTGGCTAGTAATTGTAGTTCCACATAGGTGAAAGACCAAAACTACAGTTGATACAAATAGATAAAATGTTTATTGGTCACACAAAAACAAAGGATAAAGGCTCCTGTGTAAACAGGCTGGAATGTGTAAAGGCCCATACACACTTGACGAAAATCGGACAAAATATCCCCTGATTTTTCTCTCTCATGCTCAGCGGTCATAACCGTTTTTAGTTGACAGTGCATAATGTTCATGAAATTTCTCGTCTGATTTTTTTTTTTGGGACATTTGTTCCTAGACTTCCGGGTCATCAGCAACTTCAGATCATGCGTGGTCTTTTGTATCCGATTTTTCGTGGACGTACTGCATACACATTAAACGAAAATTGGTCGTCTGGGGATGGACGATAAAAATTTTGGTTTGCCCCTCTGTTTTTTTTCGTTGAAAATGTCGGCATCGGCTGCTGAAAGTTGTGTACACACTAGCCGAAAATCGTGCGATTTTACCTCGGACGGGAATTATCGGCAGATTTTCTACTAGTGTGTACCCCACTTAAGTGTCAATCATATGTTACTATAATCCTTTATGGACGTGGCTTGAAAAGGTGAAAACATACCATTATTCAAGCAGGTGCTGGAGGGGAGAAAGGAGGTTGTCTTCCCAGGTAAAACCAGCCGTACTCCCAAATGGAAAAAAGCTGATGCTATGTAAAGGATATGGTGAAGACCCCGGCGTGTACTGCTGTGATAGACTGCTGGCACGATGTGGAAAAGCCAGGGATGTATTTAACAGGCAAGAATGCAAAAAGGCACAAAAAGCCTGGCATGTATATGGCAGCCAAAAAATGACATGGGGCTGTGCAGCAAAGCTGCGGGCTCACCAATCTATCCCCGGACAATCCTGGGAGACTCAGGCAGAGGATGGGCAGCCAAAACTTCCGGACGGTTTACCAGATGCAATGTCACGGCCGCTGTGGTCACTGGATAGGGTGCATGTTGGGACACCAGGGGATAGCAACAATTTTCCGTGGAGCAATCTCTCAGAAGGCTGTTGTCATGGCAACGCATTTCGTGTGTGGCCCATATGCAGGTCATCAGATACATGTACGTGCTGCAAGAGGTTAGAATGGTGGGGTGCCAGACCCTGCCTCACTTCTCATAAGCCCCACCCTTTATAGGCTCCATCCACTCCTTCCCATGTATTCCACTTGCTTAAACACATTGCACAATAATAAAATGTTGTAAAAAAAATACTCACACGTACCGATACAGACTATGCCGCAATTTAATTTTTTTTACACCGAAAGGGTGTATATTGAATAGCAGAATAGAAAAAATTTTATAAAACGGTGTATTTCACACGTACAAACACAGACTAGGCCCCGATTACAATTTTTTGTACCCTAAAGGCAGGATGAGGAAGAGGAGTAGGAGGAGTTCGGAACAGGAGGCAAACTGAAGCGCCCTGCAATCCTCGGCGGTGGAAGATGCGCCCAAAAAATTTGAAAGGTGTATCTCACACGTACCGATACAGACTATGCCGCAATTTAATTTTTTTCACCCCAAAAGGTTGTATATTGAATAGCGGAATTGAAAATAGTATATAAAATTGGTGATTTTTTAATAGCACATGTGAACACAGCAGTGTCTTATGTTTTATGTCACGGTCAGCAGCAGGCTATGAAGGGAAAAAAAAAATTCCCCTTTAAATATGTAATTTTTAAATAGCAGATTAGTACAGACTATGCCGCAATTTAATTTTTTTTACCCCAAAAGGGTGTAGATTGAATAGTGGAATAGAAAATATGATATAAAAAGGTGTATCTCACACGTACAAACTCAGACTAGGCCCCGATTACAATTTTTTGTACCCTAAAGGCAGGATGAGGATGAGGAGTAGGAGGAGTTCAGAACAGGAGGCAAACTGAAGCACCCTGCAATCCTCGGTGGTGGAAGATGCGCCCAAAAAATTTGAAAGGTGTATCTCACACGTACCGATACAGACTATGCCGCAATTTAATTTTTTTTACCCCAAAAGGGTGTAGATTAAATAGCGGAATAGAAAATATGATATAAAAAGGTGTATCTCACACGTACAAACCCAGACTAGGCCCCGAATACAATTTTTTGTACCCTAAAGGCAGGATGAGGATGAGGAGTAGGAGGAGTTCGGAACAGGAGGCAAACTGAAGCACCCTGCAATCCTCGGCGGTGGAAGATGCGCCCAAAAAATTTGAAAGGTGTATCTCACACGTACCGATACAGACTATGCCGCAATTTAATTTTTTTTACCCCAAAAGGGTGTAGATTGAATAGCGGAATAGAAAATATGATATAAAACGGTGTATCTCACACGTACAAACACAGACTAGGCCCCGATTACAATTTTTTGTACCCTAAAGGCAGGATGAGGATGAGGAGTAGGAGGAGTTTGGAACAGGAGGCAAACTGAAGCGCCCTGCAATCTTCGGCGATGGAAGATGCGCCCAAAAAATTTGAAAGGTGTATCTCACACGTACCGATACAGACTATGCCCCAATTTAATTTTTTTTACCCCAAAAGGGTGTAGATTGAATAGCGGAATAGAAAATATGATATAAAATGGTGTATCTCACACGTACAAACCCAGACTAGGCCCCGATTACAATTTTTGTACCCTAAAGGCAGGATGAGGATGAGGAAGAGGAGTAGGAGGAGTTCAGAACAGGAGGCAAACTGAAGCGCCCTGCAATCCTTGGCGGTGGAAGACGCACCCAAAAAATTTGAAAGGTGTATCTCACACGTATCGATACAGACTGATAAAAATATATTTTTTTCTCCTCCCTCCTCCTCCTCCTCAGTGGGCTCAAGTGAGGGCAAAAAGATCGTTCACTGCACCACCCCCCACACAGCAAAATTGATGTAGATCGCTAACGGACGATTGTTCTGTCCTGTGTCTCCTATCTGTCCCTGCCTACTCTCTCAAGCCTGTCCCTAAAATGCTCAAATATCTTTCCCTGCCTACACTCCGACCTGTCCCTGCATTCTTTTCGGGCACAATGTTGTTTTTCCCTGTCAGTCCCTAATCAGCAGCAGCCAGCACCATTATGATGTGTGCTCTCTCCCTACACTACAGCAGACTGACGCACCGCGCTGTGTCTCTCGAGCTTATAAAGACCTGGGTCACATGCTTCAGCTGGCCAATCACAGCTACTAATACATTAGTAGGCATGGCTGGGATGGCTTAAGGCACACCAGTTAAACGCTTGTTGATTGGCTGTTGAAACCCCGCCATTAAAAGCGCGCCATTACATACAAAACAGGAAATAAAATTACCGAACACGGATTTTAAACCCGAACATACAGTAAAGTTTTCGGGTCCGTGTCCGGGTAGCAAAAATCCAATTATCCGGTACGGATCCGAATAATACAGTCCGTGTTTGCTCAACACTATTAATTTTGCTTTAACACATCTTGAGAAAATGCAAATATTTAAGAACTTAAAAAAGTAAAGTCATTTCGAGTCATATGTCTCAAGTCAAAGTCAAGTCTCAAGTCATGAATACCAAGTCAAAGTCAAGTCGAGTCTTTTATTAATTTTAGTCAAGCAAGTCTCAAGTCCTCAAACTGGTGACTTAAGTCTGACTTAAGTCAAGTCATGTGACTCAAGTCCCCCACCTCTGGTGTTCTCTGCCTACCCTTGCATATACACAGATCATGATATGGGAGAGGGTGTCAGTTAATGCCATTAGTATTGCCAAATGTGATTCGGATAAAATGGAATAATTACTATGCAATCATTGGGCACCCCATAGACACACCACACCAGGAGGTAGGATTGATAATGATAATATCAATACAGATATATACACATGCATAGATAACCAGAGCCAGGTGAACCGTAATGGACAATATTCCTGAGCAAAAATCGCTACGCATACGTATTAACCATGATCTGATAGATAACCAGAACCAGGTGAACCATAATGGACAATATTCCTGAGCTAAAATCGCTATGCATACGTATTAACCAGGACCTGATAGATAACCAGGGCCAGGTGAACCATAATAGAAACTATTCCTGAGCTACAATCGCTATGCATATGTATTAACACAAATGATAACGGTACATCACTGTATAGTGGATGGTCATGACAGGTGGATACATGTCAGAGTAGGGGATGTTGTGCCACAGTGTAGCCCCACAAAAGGGGAGGACTACACAAAGGCACGCAGAACCTACCCCCTATACTCGCATACATGCACAGGTGTGCTGGCATAGGTGCAGGTACACGTGCGTTGTATTCAGAAACAGCCCTCTGTAATGGCGCTGTGGTTCTGGAGTTGAGATGACTTTGGGGTCTATACCCAGTAGGGTGTAGGACTCTGCCTCAGGCACACATGAACTAATGGGGAAGCCCTGAGGATTGTCCTTAAGGGGCTACCTGCGGGATCCTCCAGGATCACACCCATCACCCCCCTCTTAAGTTCTCCCATATACCCCTAAATCTGGTACGTTCCTTTTTGTTGTCACTTCTGCATAGAATGTTGTTCTTGTGTTCGCCAAACTTCACTCTCAGAGGGCGTATGGTTCGGCCCACATAAAGTAGGCCGCACGGGCATAGGAGCCCATAGACTACATACTTCGTTCCGCAGTTGATGAACTGTTTAATCGGGTGGGCACGACCGTCCAGACCTGCCATTTCTCGCTTCCTGTGCCACATGAATGGACAGCAGCCACATTGTCTTACACCGCATTTGTAGCATCCCGTTTGATCAAAAAGTGTACGCCAGGGATTATTGGTGGGGATATTTTCCTTTTCCTGACAAGACCCAGCACTGAAAGACACCCTTCCCGATAGGCCAGAGGTGATATTCAGGAAGTCCATGGACTTAAGGAGCAGAATCGAACCAAGAAGGGTGCGGAAGATACAGGAAAAGAAAAATATCCCCACGAATAATCCCTGGCAGGCAGATGGAGAGCATGAGTTCCACCCGATAGCAACATACAGCACGCCGACTTCCTTACCATGCACCCCCGCATCCACCCTTAGATGTGGCCCCCCCGCTGAAAGCTGCAAACGGAAGTCTGCAATCTGCAATTGCCTGAGACAAATGACAAGGTATTGGACTTTCTTCTGAAACAAACACTGGGTGGTCTCCCCACCCCCTCATGCTCTGTGACAAGGCTCTATAGGTGGGACTGTCACTAGCATACATACACATAATACCTAGCACATATACATATGTCCTGAAAATACTAGATCATGGTTAGCATATCTGATCACTCTGTTTGTTATCCAGGCAGCAAGTACACTATACACTGATCAGCCACCCAGGTCTACTGTTCATGTTTGGCAACTCTGATCTATGGACAACCCCCCCCCCCCCCCCCTGCATGGCACACCTTTTTTCATCAGCTTTGCGACAGAAAAACCTTCTGTCCCTCTTTACAGATATATATCCTATAGCACACATCATCATCCCGGATTACAATATCTCCTTAGCTACACACCTTTTATAATTGCATGTATTTGCATCTAAAATCTAAGATCTTATACCTACATGGATACACATGTTTCATGACTACATTTATTTGCATTTATAATTGAAGAACATATCTTCAGGGCCATACACTTTACATCTTTATATATATATATATATATTTATAAAAATATTTTTTTTCTTGCATTCTTTTACAATTTTCATTACTGCACGGTGTTATACTACCACTCTAAACATCACTATACGGTTTTACTGTGTTGTACCCTCTGACCAAAATATTCTTAGGGGGACACATCCTCCACAATGCATATGACTTTACTACTGCCCACTGATGTTGTGGGCGGGCGCCCCTTGTATACGCCCCCAGGAGGAGGGCCCTACCCCAATCTGTGTCTTGTTCCAAATGTCATTGTCTAGTATATAAGTAAGGGCCTGGACATGCACTTTTAGGCTCTAACGAAGAGGCTAGGCCTCGAAACACGTTAGCCTTCAAGAATCCAAAGGACAACTCACCCTCGGATACCTTTACTGAGGACTGCGTTCCTTATGTGACATGCTTTTAACAAGAACTCGTTTGTGAGTATTTTTAATCCTTATTTTTAAACAAACCATCCAAATGATGATGCACTAGGCCGGTGTGCCCCTGTGTTTGTATATTGATTTCCCACTGCATGTCTAGAGATCCATTACTTCCTAGTTCCCACACTTTAAGAACATAGCCTCACATCACTGGACTGAAACCCAAGAATTTCCTCTAACATAGGACCAGGAACCAATACGTTCCACATTACAGGACCACAAATCCATAGAATCCCCATCACAAGTTCACATACCCACAGATTCTCTATCGCCGTACCACATACCAATAGATTCTGCATTATAGGACCACAAATCCATAGATTCCACTTTTATATAAACACAGACCTAAGGGCTTCACATCTCAGGATCACATACTTTATTCCCAATTACAGGACAACACAGCCATAGTTCAGCCTCTCCATAGGACCACATACTCCTATAACTTCCCGGCATAAGATCACAGACCCATAGTTTACCATTACAAGAACACAGACTCATAGCTTCCAATTTCAGGACCACAGTCCCATAGTACATAACAAAAGGGCCAAAGACCACAGCCTCTCCATCATAAGACCAAAGACTCATAGTTTGCCCCACAATAAGACCACAGACTCATAGTTCCCCATCACACTACCATAGACCCGTAGTTTCCCATCAAATGATCATAGACCCATAGGTCCCCATCAAATGATCATAGACCGCTAGTTTCCCCATCATAGGACCACAGACCCATAGTTTCTCATCACAGGACCACAGACCCATAGTTTCCCATCATAGGACCACAGACCCATAGTTTCCCATCATAGGACCACAGGCCCATAGTTTCCCATGACAGGACCACAGACCCATAGTTTCCCATCATAGGACCACAGACCCATAGTTTCCCATCACAGGACCACAGACCTGTGGATTCTCATTCAGATCATGCAATGTTTTCATGCCAATTATTAAAAAGATTCTGAAAAATTATAATTGCAAAAACTTCTAATAACATGCAGAACTTACATTCACTCTACAGCCTCATGAAACTAAAACCCAGAACCATCTCCAGGGATACATTTCCCAAATCTGGAAGGTGAGCCTCCCTCATGCCCTTTGCACACTGCTGCCACCAACCTGCAGAGTGAAGTTTTGTTCCCCCTATCAGGGTGAAGGACACCAGTCCACTTGTGCTATGTTTCAATAATGACAGAGATCACCAATCCCCAGCACAGGTGTTCAGCCCTGTCCCTCTGCAGCACCAATATATAAAAGCAACACTGAGCAGCAGCTGTATGTGACAGCTCCCCTCACTAACAGCCCATCCACCTTCCCTGAGTGCAAGCTCTGCCTCCCAGATGTCTTAATAATCCACAGAGGGGAGCCTGGCACTGCCCTGGTGCCCCTACCACCCAGCCAGCAGCAGCATGCAGTCAGCAGCCCAGTTCTGTGCTGGATTGTTCCTTTGTGCCCAGCTGTAGGCCCTCCTTGTGTCAGTTTGAGGTCCTGTCTCAGGCTGCACTCTCTTCATACTGCAGGCAGTCATTGGGGTCCCCAGCAGCAGTCACTTAAAGGGATGTCTATCCTCTGATTTCCTTACGCTTTCCCCATGACCTCTTTGTGCTTTGGTCTCCCAAGGTCTTACTTGTCTCATGCCGCCCTCTGCATACCTCCTGCTTTGCCTGATCTCCTCCAGCAGCTCCTCTTCCGTCCTGCTCCGTATTTCAATCTGCCTCCTCTCTGCTTTCCTCAACTCAGCGGACACAGCCCCGCTCATGCACAAGCCCCCACCAACGCTGCAGCAGCTCGGCCAGACCTGAAACCAGATCAATATTTGCATAGCCACGCCCACATGCCCATTGCTCCTTGCCAGGCCATGCCCCCTGTTCTCTGTAGCTGGGAGCACAATGGGGATAAAAATGTAGCAGCAGCAGTGTCACCTCCAAGCAGGGAGAAAATCTGCACCAGTCTCTGGTAGGCTTGTCTTAGCATGGGGTGTACACCCATGGTTGAAGTACCAGGCTCCAGAGGGGTCAGCAGCCTTCTAACAAGATCAGTATTGGCCAGGGAACTTTTGCTGGGTGAGGATAGACCACTGCCAGTGTGTCAAATATCTCTCTCTTTCCAGCCACAAAATCAAAGGTCAGCTTCACCGGTAGCCCTCATGGGGGAAATGTTGGGTCCCAATGCACCAGAACTCTAACTCCTCCAACTTCTGCAATGGCAGGTGCTTAAGATGCTTATCGTAGAAGTCTCGGTAAAGAAGAGTCATTTGTGCCCCAGTATCCTGGAGGGCTTTGGTGTAGATTCCATCTATTGATTGGACACACTAGGAGAAGACCCCACAAGATTGGCAGGGAACTTGCCTTAGCCGGTCATGTAGCCTGTATCCGCGCTTCTTTCTTGTGAGGATTCTGATTTGGCTTGGGTCTCAATTGAGTTCCAGGAGTTTGGTGTGCACTAACCTTCTGATGCTGGGCAGCATGTGTCAAAGAGAGCATGACACTGGGTCGGTCAGAGACAACAATAGGAGCCCTTCTGAGAGGGTTTGGACTCCTGCCGTAGTCTCTTTGCATTTGTCACGATTACTGGGTCAGGCTCAGAGTCCAGTCGCAGGAAGCAGCACAACCGTGGTCAACAAGCAGGGTCTGGTACGCAAGAGATCAGCCGGAGTGAGGGAACAAGCAGAAGAGTAGTCGTAGTCTTAGCAAAAGATCGGTACACAAGTAGTGAAGAGCAAAATGGCAGCAGGCAGAGGCGTAGTCCTGGAACGTAGCTGGAGGTCGGTACACAAGTTGGAGGATGAAGCACACTAAGCTAGATCTTGGCAAAAGCACAATAATCTGGCATCAGGAAGTTTCTAGATCAGGCTTAAATAGGAAGTTCAATGGAGTGGCCAAAGGTTCAGAGTTCACAGGAGGCTGGGCAAGGGACTAGACAGGAAACTGGACAAGGTCTAGGTCACCACATAGATCTAGAATGAAAAGATATTAGCTGCTGGATAGCTCAGCAAGAAGAAGCACTGCCAGATGCAACCGAGGACCTCGGTTTGAATCTGGGCCCTGACAGCATTGTTGTTTTTGGAGCTAGTTGCAGTAGATGGGCACCCGATTGGCTCCCTCACCCAGGCCCTCTGAAGTTTCCCGCCTGCTTTTGGTGCTAGGCTTCAGGCTTCACTGGGCTCAGACACACCGGTGGGTAATGTCCCACTCCTCTGCGAACGCAAAGCGAAGAAACCTCTGGTGTCCAGCGTAAATAGGGATGTGTAGATATGCTTCCTTGATATCTATGGAGGCTAAGAAGTCTCCCTGGTGCAGCGAAGCAACTACTGTGCGGGTGGATTCCATCCGAAACTTCTGTACCCGCACAAAGTGGTTCAGGGCCTTGAGATCCAGTATGAGATGCACCCTGCCTTCCTTCCTGGGCAGGGTGAAGAGGTTTGAATAAAACCCTTGAAAACGTTCCTGAAAAGGAATCAGTGCAATCACTCCTTGCGACAACAAATCGTGTACTGCCCCTCGCAAGTCCCTTATCCGGACTGAGGATAGTCGAAGATTGGATAGGAAGAACCTGTCCGACGGGCGAGACCGGAATTCGATCTTGTACCCAGATCGGATCAGTTCATGAATCCATTGCCATGCGCCTAATAGCAATCCTCACTGCCGACACCCTGGCCACCAACGGGGCTGAATCCAGGGATGTATCGCACATGAACACAAAGGGGTAACGGCGTGCAAAACGCTTAGGCACCAACATGTGCTTAATGCACTGCCATTGTTCATCCACAATAGTATGAAACAATTCTGGGCAAGGGAACACCTTGCCCGATTTATGGGAGCCAAAAGACACCTGCGTACTCGGCGCTGTGGGTTCATCAGCCAATTTTGGTCTGCGTCTGCAGCGGCCATGTCTATCTCAGAGTCCGAAGACCCTGCAAAAGGAGGTGAGGGCAGAGGGCGTTTGCGGCTGGCAGCACTAGCAATGACAAAAAAGCTGCAATCTCTGGCTGAGACTGGGAACCAGAAGGTCCCCCAATCGTTCCCAGGGGGTCTGCAGGTGAAATATTATCCTGGGACTCCATGTTATACTTTTTAAAATTCGGGCAGTGTCTCTTTAGGACCGCCAAAAACGTGGTCCTACCGCTATAAGTGCAGGCTCACAATCCCTGGTTATTATAAGATAATAGCAGAGTGAATGAAGAAAAACCCACAGGGAACCCCAGGAAAATTCTACCAGACCACAGAGGAGACTTCCAGCACGATTTGTGCAAAAACTTAACTGACACTGACTGTACAGGAAGAGGAAGAGAAAGAGGAAGAGGAAGAGAAAACTCAGCCTTTATATTTTAAACAACCATGCCGCATGCCTGTCCAGCCTTCTGGCCTCAGGAAAATGGCCACTCATGCATTCTCAATGGGGAATTATAGAAAATGGCTGCCCATATAATCTAATGGGAATATAAAAATCATGATCCACAGCAAAAGGGCGGCCCCCACGGCGCGCCATGTGGTCTCCAGGACCCCCAAAAGGGGGCCCAGAACAATAGGCATTGGAAGGTCCCTGACCAGGGGGCCACACAGAACAAATCACCCCCCTCAAATAAGCGCCACAACTGCCGCGTTATCACCGCCTCCCCAAGGTAAAAACCTGCTAGAGGTAGGGGAATGCCGAGGGGTACACAGGACTAGTCCTCTGAGATGCCAGGGGAACCGAGGAAGCCCCTAAGGTCCAACTATTCCAGGGAAGGGCCCATGTCCATCCAGGGGTTTTTGGGGGGACAATTTACTCACCATACCACGGTACCAGGTGGGCAGATCACCTCCCACCCGACTCAGGGCGTTCCAGGTCATGTGCATCCCAGCGAGACAGTCCACTCGCAGATTCGTCCCCATCCATCAGGAGACTGTCGTGGCGAGGCCTAGTTCTGGACTATAACCTGCTTACGCTCGCTGGCCAGGCTGGGAGACCTTAAGGATCTAGACTATCTAGTAAGAAACCTCAGCCGACTGTTGCTTGTAGCTCCTCTGGATCTTGGTTCTCAGGAACTAACTAGTGAAAATAAAAAAATCACAAATTAACAAACTTTCCCATAATAGCTAAGAAAGAAGTCCCAGCAGGAAGCTAGGTCCTATTCCTTAAACTATGCAGAAACAAACTGTTTGATGATAGCAGGGTGCGTGGGATTATGCCTGCAGGGACAGCCCCCATAGGTGTGGTTAAGCTTTTTTCCTGCCTAGTGCCTATTCCTGATAGAAACATAACCCTAAAGTCTCTGACTGCATCTGTCGATGAACAATAGAGAAATATTGTTTTTTTTTTTAATTATCACTGTTTGTTTAAAGCGCAAAAAAATAAAAACCGCAGAGATGATCAAATACTATTAAAAGAAAGCTCTATTTGTGGAAGAAAAAGGACATAAAAAAAACAAAAAAAAACTTCCAGGGTGAAGTGGTTAAAGTAGTATTAAATAAAAATATGGTGAAAACCAAAGGAAACTGCGCAAAGGAATAAATGATAGGGCTAATTAGCCACGTGAAAAACACAAATGAAGTTAAATTCTTTGAGGAATTTCTTCCCCAGTGTGAGCTGCAAACAAAAAGCTAAAGTGCTGTGACAAATTTAAAAAGATAGGTATATTGCGCTCAACATGTGCCATACATCAAAGTGCTTGCGCAAATATAAATAAATAATATAAATATTAAAGTGGATTATGTGGTTAAAAAGTCTCTAAAATAGCTTATTATCAATAAACGAGTCCATAAAACAGCAACAATGAATCAATATAAGTCCATGAAGCAGCGACAATAAATATGATAAAAGCAAAGACTTGATAGCGGTGTTAAAAGCCTCCACCTCCACACTTCCACCCAGTGTTCAAGCAAGGTACTTCTTACCAGAAGTATATGACCCCTTGATTATAGGGGGTCACATAGACATTTTGATCCAATATATACGATCCTCAGCTCCAGATTCCCATATTCCTAGGGTAAGCTCTCAGACCAAAGCAGGATCTCAATACGGACATATAAAAGCAAAAAAGGCTCTCATGGTGCAGTATGTTGAAAACATTTGACTTTTTAATAAAGTAATGCACTTACTACAACTCCATGAAAATTCGCTATGTACATTCGGAAAAAACACAATAGCGGGACAATGAGCACTGCTTGGCACCAGCGCTCCTCCAGCCCTGAAGTAGTTACGGTCTCACGCTCCCGACGCACGTTTCGTCAGTCCGTGCTGACGTCATCAGGGGATCCCCTAGATGAGGATCTGCCTGTATTTCTTAGCATTGAGGACACCACTAATTCTGACCAAATCCCCAATTCCTTTTGCAGAAATGCAACCTCAAAGGAACCTCCAACATGCTTCACTGTTGCCTGCAGACACTTAATATGGTCTCTATTGTCTATAAGCCTCCTATAAGCAGTTTCTGTTTCAGTTAATGACTGTTTCAATCTACATATGAAATTCATGATCATTAGCACCTGCTTGGTATAGTTGGTTAATCATAAACCTACAAAATCCCTAACCTTGTGCAAGTGTAAAAAGTGTGCAAGTGTACAGATTGATGCTGGTCTGAAGCCAAAGGGTAGTAACACTAAATAGTGATTTGATTTAAATGTTGCAACATGTTAACAAAATCTATATATTTGAAAGCATTCTTTCTAGAATTTAGAGGGTTATGTTTATCTTATTCATGCTGCTGATTGTCTAACATCATGAACAGTGGTAGGATAATTTGATAGAGGTTAGTTTCTCTTCTCCCTTTTTGACCTGCTGTTCCACTCCTATTCAGGGTGTAACCTGCAACATGTTACCAAAGGTAAACCTATCCTTTAAGATTTTTACACTCTCTTCTATTCTTATACATATACTAAAGAATACACTTGTTCAAATTTCTTGTGGGGAATGCAAAAAATTGGATTTTTGTCTTACCGTAAAATCGTTTTCTCTGAAGTTCATTGACGGTTGCAGTCTTTGTTCTTCATAACAGTAGGGTTATACTGCCCCCTACAGGAGTAGGACACTAGGCAGAAAAAATGTTCTGGCCTATGGGCAGTTCCAGGGGGTATACCCTCTCTCCCTGCTATAGGATATCAGTTTTATTTTAAAGCAGTGTCCAAGAAAACAATACCAACACAACTCAAAATAGAGGGGCGGGTACTGCGTCCGTCAAATGAACTTCAGAGAAAAGTATTTTACAGTAAGACAAAAATCCAATTTTCTCTATCGTTCATTGTCGGACGCAGTCTCTGTTCTTCATAACAGTGGGGACGTCCCAAAGCAGTGCCATAAAACATGAGGGGTGGGAACAACAGAAATAAAATTCCCCAAGGCTGAACCACGGCCAAACAGGCAACACAGGACTCATCAGAACAACAAGATGAGATCCACCTGAAAAAACATTAAACACCCTTAAACGGCAGCCTGCAAAACTTTGCGGCTAAAGGAGGCATCTGCAGATGCTAGCACATCCACGAAAACTTTTTGAAGGTATGAACAGACGACCAGGTAGCCCCCTTGCAAACCTGAACCACAGATGCCTGATGGCGAAAGGCCCAGGAAACACTAAGCGCCCGAGTAGAATGCGCCCTAACAGGGAAAGGAGGAACCTGACTCTTAATTGAACAAGGCTGCACAACCGTTTGTCTGATCCATCTGGAAATAGTCACAGTAGATGCAGGCAGCCCTTTCTTTGGTCCATCCGTGATTACAAAGAGTGAATCTGACTTTCAAAAAAGACTCAGTAGTCGCCAAGTACACCCTGATTGCCCGAACTACATCCAAAGTATACCACTAGATAATGAGAACGTCAGGACAACGCCGCCAGTTCAGACACCCTGCGTGCAGAAGTAATAGCCACCAAGAAGGCCACCTACTAGGGTAAGGTAAGCAGGTGAATCTCCCAAATATTTTCAAAGGGAGGTTTCTGGAGAACTGACAGCACCAAATTAAGGCCCCAAGGTGGCAACAGAGGTCGCACCAGCGGAGCCAAGTGTCGCACCCCCTGGATAAAATTACGCACCAGGGAATGAAAGGGGAAGAAAATTGCCAAACTCGAAACCTGACCCTTGATAGTACTGAAGGCCAATTTTCGATCAACTCCCCATTGAAGGAAAGCAAAGATCCGAGCCACCGAGTAAGAGCGAGGGGGAACCCCAAGAGACTCACAACACGCAATATACAACTTCCACTTACAAGGATAGATCTTTCTAAAAGTTGCTTTTCTCGCTTTAAGCAGAGTGGGAATCACTGAAGCAGACAATCCCCAGTCCTTCAGCACCTGGCTTTCAACAGCCAAGCCGTCAAAGCTAGTGACTGTAAAGCAGCATGAATGGCCCTTGAGACAGTAGATCCTCCCTGAGAGGAAATCTCCAAGGAACGTTAGCGACTAACCTGAGAAGGGCGGTGTATCAAGTTCAGCGAGGCCAGTCTGGAGCCACGAGGACTGGAATCCCTTCCGCCTCAATACTGCGAAGAAGTTTTTGGCAGCAACTTGAGAGGGAGAAAGGCATACATCAGCTGATACTGACCCCATGGAGCCACCAGTGCCTCTGTGGCATCTGCCAGAGGGTCCTGAGAACGGGCCACAAACCTCTGCACTTTCCTGTTGATCCAAGACGCCAACAGATCTACTTCTGGAGTGCCCTAACGAAGGCACAACTGCTGGAACACCTCCAGATGTAGAGACCATTCCCCTTGATCTAAAGTCTGTTGATTGAGGCAATCCGCCTGCCAATTTTCCACTCCTGGAATGTGAACAGCGGAAAGAGCTGGAACAAAGCATTCCCCCCACGGAAGGATGCCTGCCACCTCCAAGGTCGCAAGAACACTTCTGGTGCCCCCTTGGTGATTGACATAAGCCAAAGTCGTAGCTTATGAATGTCCAATTGAATGCGCACTGGACAGCTCGGTAGGTACCCAGTGGGCTAGGCAAAGCCTGATCACTCTCAGCTCCAGAACATTGATCGGTAACCTGGATTCTTCCAAGGACCAGGGACCAGACCCCTTGAGCAGAAAGCTTGCCAAGAACACCTCCCCACCCGGACAGACTGGCATCCGTGGTGATCACAGTCCAATATAAGGGGAGGAAGGATTTTTCTTGTTTGAGCGTCAGGACCGAAGCCACCATATCAGGGACCCTCTGGTCACCTGGCTCAGCTTCGATCTGGTTGTCCAGGGAATTTGTATCTTTGTTCCATTTGAGAAGGATTTCCTTCTGGAGGATTCTCATATGGAATTGAGCGAAAGGGACCGCCTCGAAGGACGACACCATCAGTCCCAGAACTCTCATACAAGTCCGAAGGGACGACCATTTGCTGTACAGCAATAGCTGAATCGCAGTCTGGAGCTGTTGAAGTAAGTCTGGAGAAAGAAACACCCTGGCTGAGGATGAATCCAAAGTCAGGCCCAGATAGTCCAGTCTCATGGAAGGAACCAGGGACGACTTCTAAAGGTTCAGAATCCACCCAAACTCCTCCAGAGTTCTCATGGTGATCTCTAAGTTTGTCACCAGCACCATGGGAGACTCTGCACGGAGAAGCAGATCATCCAGGTAACCCAGGACCAATATCCCCCACTAGCGTAACAAAGTCAGGACAAGAGCCAACACAGTTGTGATGACCCGAGGAGCAGAGGCGAGACCAAAGGGTAACGCCACAAACTGATAATGATCTCTCCCACAGCAAAGCAGAGAAACCGTTGATGTCCTGCACATATCGGTGTGAAGGTAGGGGCATCTTTGATGTCTATGGATGCCAAGAAATCCCCCTGATGTAGGGAAGCCACAACCGTGCAAATGGATTCCATCTTGAATTTTTGAACTCGCACAAAGCAATTCAGTGCCTTTAGGTCCAGAATTTGATGCACCTTGCCCTCCTTCCTGGGGACCGTAAACAGGTTTGAGTAAAAGACCTGAAAGCGTTATGAATAAGGAACCAGGACTTTTACTCCTTGTTGTAACAGGTTATGTACCACCCCAAAGAGAGCCTGTAAGCAATCCGGGGACAGTCGCACATTAGAAGGGAAAAACCTTACTGGAGGGGCAGATCGAAACTCGATCTTGTAACCGAACCGTATCACTTCATGAACCCACTGGTCTTGTATCCGGGATAGCCACAGGTCCGGGAACTGGCAAAGACATCCCCCCACCCCAGATACGGGTGAGGGCGCATCTTCAGGCCAAAGGGGTCTTATCCGCAGGTCTTGAGAAACCCGATTTTTGTTTGCCAGACCAGGGTCGCTTGGAGCCACCCGAAGAGGCCTTGAAGGACTTTGATCCCTAATCACTTGTCCCAGAGGGGCGAAAAACTTTATGTGCTGAAAAACTTTTTATGTGCTGAAAAGGAGGGACCCCGTCTATGAGGAGGGTCCTTACCCTTCTTAGCCTGAGGGAGAAAGGTACCCTTACCCCCTGTAAGACCTTTGATAATTTCATCAAGGGTAGCCCCAAACAGGCAATCACCTTGAAAAGGTAGATCAGTCAAAGCCTTCTTTGAGGCTTGATCTGCAGACCAGCACTTTAGCCAAAGTATACGCCAGAGGACCACTGCCGAAACCGACAGTCGGGCCAATATTGGAGCCACATCCAGTGAGGCATCGCAAACAAATTGCAGCTTCTGCACCAACTAGTCCGTCAGTTCCGCAAAGGCAGGGGGGAGTTGTACCCCCTCCAGGTCACAGCGTAGTAACTTAGCCAATTCAGTCAAGGTCCTCCCACACCGTCGGCCTGATGCCGGTCCCAGCCCCTGACAGTAGCTTCAAGCATACCATAGCCCCAGTAGTGAGGGGAGGAGGGGGGACAGGTAAGGGGGAGGTGCGTGACAGGACAGAGGGGAACCCGGGGGTGCGAGGGTCCGACTGTTCTGGGGAGGGGCCCGCGTCCACCCCAAAACCCATCAGGGGGAGAGGGGGGAACATTTACTTACCATACCTTGAACAGGTGGGTGCCATCTCCTGACAGAACCCCTCTCCCCTGAAGTGAGGGGGCTGTCGGTCAATAGGAACACTGCGACTCGGGCCTAGACCTGGTCGTATGCGACCTGGCGAGACGTTTAACTCACAGGGCCAGTCCCTGTCCGGTGGGACCTAGTGCGGACCTGGGGTCTGCGCGCGCTCACTGGCCAGCTGGGATGACCACTGGATCTATATATTCATCACCCAGATTCGGCTTGTAGATCTCACAGGAAAAAAAATCCAGAGAAAAAAAAACATGTTGAAAAAAACTATCTAGAAAAAAAAAACTTTTGCCAGGACCAGAGATCACAGCAAGGAACCAGGTCCTTACTTCTGACTAGGCAGATTAAAACTGACATCCTATAGCAGGGAGAGAGGGTATACCCCCTGGGACTGCCCATAGGTGTAGCCAGAACTTTTTTTCTGCCTAGTGTCCTGCTCCTGTAGGGGGCAGTATAACCCTACTCTTATGAAGAACAGAGACTGCGTCAATCAATGAATGATAGAAGAAAAAAAAAAAAAAATATATATATATATATATATATATATATATATATATATATATATATATATATATATATATATAAAATCACATTTTTGTATTACAGGAAACAAACTGCTTATTCTGGTATTGACTTTAAGTAAAAATTTACATGAATAACATAGTTACAAAGTTGCATAGTTGATCTGGTTGAAAAAAGACAGACAATTTATCCAGTTCAACCAACAGAGAAAAAAGAAAAAAAAAACACAAACACAAATTGAAAACCTCCATGCACACAATCCTATACCCACAGTTGATCCAGAGGAAGGCAGAAAACTCCCAATAAAGCATGATCCAATTTTCTCCAGCAGGGGAAAAAATAATTTCCTGATTCCCCAAGAGGCAATTGGATATTCCTTGGATCAACTTTACCTATAAATATTAGAATCCAGTTATATTATGTGTATTTAGGAAAGGATAGGGGTCTTTTTTAAAAAACCATCTGCTCAGCTGGCCAGGATCAGCTGTTGAGGGAGTCTATTCCACATTTTCATAGCTTTTACTGTGAAGAAACCTTTCTGTATTTGGAGATTAAATCTTTTTTTCTCCAGAAGTAAAGAGTACCCTCTGTAATGACTTCAACCACTTAAGGACCGGAAGCTTTTACCCCCTAATGACCAGTACATTGTTTGCGATACGGCACTGCACTACTTTGACAATTGCGCGGTCGTGTGACGCTGTACCGAAATAGAAATAATGTCCTTTTTTTCCCCACAAACAGAGCTTTCTTTTGGTGGTTATTGATCACCTGTGCGATTTTTATTTTTGCACTATAAGCAAAAAAAGAGCGACAATTCTGAAAAAAATAAATATTTTTTTTTTTACTTCCTGCTATAAAATATTCCCAATAATAAAAAAAAAAAAAAATTAAAATCACATTTCTTTTATCATTTTAGACCAATATGTATTCTGCTACATATTTTTGGTAAAAAAAATCCCATTAAGTGTATATTGGTTAGCGCAAAAGTTGTCGCGTCTACAAACTAGGGGAAAGATTTATGTCACTTTATTTATTTTTTACTAGTAATGGCGGCAATCTCTGATTTTTAGCAGGACTGCGGCATTGCGGTGGACAGATCGGACACCTGACATTTTTGACACTTTTGGGGGGGGGGGACCAGTGACATTACTACAGTAATCAGTACTAAAAATATGCACTGTTACTGTACTTATGACACTGGTAGGGAAGGGGTTAACACCAGGGGCGATCAAAGGGTTAAATGTGTCCCTAGAGGATGCTTTCTAACTGTGTGGGGGATGTACTTGCTGGGTGAACATAGAGACCTGTGTTCCTAAATAGGAGGAACACAGGATCCCTGTGTTCATCACGGACTGAACAGCGGTCTGCCGTGTTCACATGGGCAGAGCGCCGGTCTGTGTCCATAGGGAGCAATTGCGGGTGCCTGGCGGACATTGCGTCCCCTGGACCCACTGATTGGCTCCCCTGTGGTTAATCGCCATGCGTGTGCACCTCGAGCAGCTGGTCGGCAAGTGGTTGAAGTGAATAATTATACACCAAGTACACTACAGGCATACCCCACTTTAAGTACACTCACTTTAAGTACACTCGCGAGTAAGGACATTCAACAAGGACAAAGCTTGTTCAGCTTGGCATGACACTACTCCCGGTTTTTAACATTGGCGTCTGTAGGAAATCTTGGTCAGCTTGACATGGCACTGCTCCCAAACCATAAGTGACAGGGATACCAAACGTAGGGAGCACCGAGAGGGGACCCAGGACTACAACATATCCTGTTTGTGGCTGGCCAGCTTGCCTAGGTAATCTACTATGTCATAGTCCTGGATCCTCTTAACATGCTCCCCAAGCTTGGTATCCTTGTCACATGGTTTGGGAGCAGTGCCATGTCAAGCTGACCAAGATTTCCTATGGAGCTAGTATATTTACATGCATTGAGAAATGAAAAAAGGTATTGCTTCACTTTAAGTCCTTTTTCATTTTACATACATGCTCTGGTCCCATTGTGTACTTAAAAGTGGGGTATGCCTGTATATGGACCACTTATGTATTTATAAATGTTGATCATATGCCCTTTAATCTCCTCTTCTCAAGAGAGAATACATTCAGTTTAGAGAATCTTTCCTCATAACTGGACTACTCCATGCCTCTTATCAGTTTGATTGCCCTCTCTGCACCCTCTCAAGTTCACCAATCTCGTTTTTGTGAACTGGTGCCCAAAACTGAACTGCATATTCCAGATGAGGTCTTACTAATGGTTTGAGGGGAAAATTATATTGCTCTCTCTGCAGTCCCTACCGCTTTTAATACTAGAAAGGATTTTGCTTGCGTTGGAAGCAAAATCCTCAAAAAGTACTTGAGGATTAAGTACTCAAAACCCATACTTGAGTAAAAGTACAAGTGCTCGATCAAAAAGTGACTTGAGTAGAAGTGGAAGTGCTCGATCAAAAAGTGACTTGAGTAGAAGTACTAAAGTATTCAACATTTTTTGTACAAGTATTGCAAGTAGTTTTTTTAAAAATTTTGCTACTCAAGTACTGAAAGTAAAAGTACCAGTAGTTTTGAAAAAAAATTGCTACTCAAGTACTGAAAGTAAAAGTACAAGTACTGAGTTATGTAGTTATTAAAGAAAGAAGTCAAAAGTTTGAACATCATATTGTTTTTTATTATTTCAAATGCAGCTTTTATTTATACATACAGTAGCATTTATTTTCGTATGCGCTGATAATACACATTTTGAGCTTCATGAAACCTGCCATCTACTGTTCTGGCAGTGGTAATTTTTATAATTGTAACGAGTAACTATGCGGCACAAAAAAAAATATCGGAGTAGAAGTATTGAAATCATCGAAAAAATGTAGTGAAGTAAAAGTGGAAGTAGGAGAAAAAAATTCTACTCTAGGAAAGTACAGATACCGCCTTTCGGTACTTAAGTACAGTAGTGAAGTAGTTCTACTTAGTTACTATACATCTCTGGGCATATTTATAGGCATAAGGGAACATTTGGAAATGTTGACTCCCAATCCCGAGATAGAATGAAAGTCTTCTAACTCTATAAGTAAGTGGGGTAAGGATAAGTGAGGTTCAGACAGATACAGGAGAACATCGTCCACATATAGACTAAATTTATATTCTTCATCATCCCTACAATACCCCCTGATCTTAGAATTGTTTCTAATTGCGCAGGCAAGGGGTTTGATAGCTAGTGCAAAAAGCAGGGGGGAAAGAGGACACCCCTGCCTAGTGCCCCTATTAATTGAAAAGAATTCAGAGTTACACCCCGGTATGCGGATCCTTGTCCGGGGGGAGTCGTACAGTGTTTTAAAGCCATGCACGAAGCTTCCGCCCAACCCAAATTTTAGCAGTAGATTTTCCATGTATGCCCAGCTGACACTATCAAAAGCCTTATGTATGTCTAGGCTAGCTAGGCAAGTAGGGGATCTAGTACGGTTAGCATCCTGAATTATGTTAGCTGTAAGTCTGATTTTGTCAGTGAGTTGCCTGCCTGGTATAAATCCTGTTTGGTCAGGTGTAATTAGTTTAGATATATGTTCTGCAAGACGATTAGCTAAAAGCCTACCAAATGACTTGACTTGAGTATATAGGTGGTCTAGGTCCTTGGTCAGATGTTTAATGTCAGCCAATCTAGATCTGTTGCGGGCAGAGGAAAGGGCAATGAACTTCCCCCTGATAACTGCCATATGAGCTGTCCATATAGTGGAGATTGGGGTATCACCATTTTGATTTAGATCAAAGTACTCCTCCAAGGAGGAGGACACCTGGGATACCAGAGAGGGATCATTTAAAAGTGAATCGTTTAATCTCCAGTTATATGTTGTGTGGCAAGCATCGCCACTTACAGAGTATTCTGTCAGGAATGATTGTCCAACTGTATTATGTGTGTATTGTATGTGGAAACGTAACCCGTGCAGTACCTGTAGGATTTTGTATTGTGTTAGCTGCTGGCTCATGAATGTGTATTGGAAACCCCTGCTGTCCCTCTGTGGAGACCCCGTATAAGAATCTTTCTTTTGTTAGCTGCTGGCTCCTTAATGTGCATTGGAAACCCCTGCTGCACCTCTGTGGAGACCCGTGATAAGTATCTTGTTTTTGTTAGCTGCTGGCTCAGGAATGTGTATTGGAAACCCCTGCTGCCCCTCTGTGGAGACCCCGTATAAGTATCTTGTTTAAAATGAAAGTCCTGTGAATAAAAGAGTTAGTTGACCTTCAAGCCATGTGCTGTCTGGTTATTGAAGGAGGGTTTTGTATATTATACGCTACCAGGATTATTGTATGCTGTGTCTGACTACCAGTGGAGATATCGTGGATCATACTGCTACTCCGCTACAATTGGTGGCAAGCGACGGGATCTTTATCCACACAGCAAAGCAGCGTTCGGCAGTATTCATGCGAACAAAGAGAAAAGAAACCATTCAGATGAAACCGGAGTTCGGCAGTACGTAAAACTACACGAAAGGCTGGTGAATGGGAACGGATTATAAACGGCTAAAGCGGCAGACATTGAAAGCATTGCTGGAGGCAAGAGGCAAGATAGCCAGCAACAAAAACAAGGTGACACTGATCGAAGAACTCATGGAAGAAGACAGAGCAGCCATGGATGCAAGGCCAGAAACAGACCGAGAATTTGAACTGGAATTTCTCAGCAGGATAGCGTTGTATCCAAGTACCCCATCAATGGAAACCCATGAACGGGTCGCAGCGGACGTACATGAATACATCATGGCCCTAAGGGGGCCCCAGCCACAACCTCTCCAAGTACACCCAACTCCACTCAGCATGCCGCAAGGTAAACCCAAAATACCGTACCAGGCATTTAAAAACTTCACGGACACGGAGGGAGAAATAGATGGGTATTTGCAAGACTTCGAGAGGCTGTGCCAGTTACATAACATTGACCCAGAGGATCAGGTACAGATATTGGCTGGGAAATTGTCTGGCCAGGCGGCCGATGCGTATCGGGCAGTCCCTAATGCCGACATCCGGGACTACCAGAAAGTTAAGCAGGTGATTTTGACCAGGTATGCCATCACCTCCGAGGCATACCGACTCCAATTCCGGGATCTTAAAAAGCAGGACCAAGATTCCCACACTGAGTTTGCCCATCGTTTGCACAGGGCGGCCCCCGGATGGTTAGATGCAGCACAAGCCACTTCACGAGAGGATGTCTTGCAATTATTATTGTTGGAGCAGTTTTTCCAGAGACTACCTCAAGAAATGCAGCTCTGGGTAAGGGACCGTAAACCTTGCACCCTTCCAGAGGCTGCCAAATTAGCAGATGAGCACCAAGACACTAGACGGGAACAACGACCACCGCCTAGGGTAGTTGCCCAGCAACCCTATCACCGACCAGCAGTCACCGAACCAGCACACCCGCGTTCAGGAGGAGGTAACAGTCAGTACCCCAGGTACCAACCACGAGCCCATACCCGGTGCCATCTCTGCAACGAAATGGGGCACATACAGAAAGACTGTCCCCGGAATCGGCTTCGTCAGCCCTGGCCGAATCAGGGCTACACACCAGCACCTCGAGCCGCTGTACACTGTTACCAAGCAGCCCCTGCATTACAACCCTCCACAGCAATCCAAATGGAGGGACCCCTGGGCACCCTACACGAGGTTAACCCCATCCAAGCGGCATCGGACAATCGACAAAACCGCCGACAAGCGGTTCACCTGGAGGGGAGACAACTAGAAGGGTTTCGTGACTCTGGGGCTACCATCACGTTGGTCCGGAATCACCTTATTGCATCCAGACAACTCACTGGGGATTCTGTAGCTGTGCGAGTAGCTGGGGGAGCCATTTTCAAAGTTCCCACTGCGAAAGTACACCTGAATTGGGGAGCTGGGTCAGGGAATGTGGAGGTGGGCATGATGCAGGATTTACCCGCAGACGTTATTTTGGGCAACGACCTGGGGGAGCTGACTTCAGCTTTTGTTCCCCAATCTACCATCCACAAAGCTTATTCGGTTGTTACCCAGCAGCCGGCTCGCACCACAGGACCACTACTACCACATACGGGGCGAAACTCCTCCAAACACCAGACACCCAGATACCCGTCCCGAAGTGGGGTACAGTGCCACAGGTGCAAGCAGTTTGGGCACTATCGACGAGACTGTACCCATAGCAGGAACCAAGCTGCATGGATCCGACCAGGGTCACCCCCTTCAGCACGGACAACGGTCCCCTACTATCCCACAGAGGTTTCCCCAGTCGTACCCAGGTTCAAACACACAGAGGAGCAATGGGGTACCTTTCATGAAGCTAACCCGGTGCAAGCCGCCACGGAGAACCAACAGCATCATCTACAATCGGTCCAGTTAAATGGAATGCCCGCTCAAGGTCTCAGAGACATGGGAGCCACTCTCACCTTGGTCAAGCGACACCTGGTTCCAGATGCCGCCCGAACCGGAGGCTCAGCAGTGGTACGGATGGCAGGGGGAGCAGTACACCGACTACCCACTGCGAGGGTCCACTTGAATTGGGGTGCCGGGGCAGGTCTGATTGATGTGGGGCTGATACGAGAGCTCCCCACCGACATCCTACTGGGGAACGATCTAGGCCAGTTGCCCTCAGCGATCCTGCCAGTCCAGAGCCCCGGCCAATATCCCGGAGATCTAATGGCCTTCTGAGGTCCAGACGCTTCAATGTTTGGATTAAGAACAGTATTGAGCCCGGTTGTTGCACTGGAGTTTGGCGTTACAACCTTATGACTTTACTAGTCACTACCGCCCCGGAAAACAGAATGGCCATGCTGACGGGTTATCGCGACAAACTGAACTGGAAAAATGATCTGTGAACGTTCCTCCGGACATCCCCAAGCCGATCCGTTGGGATCAGACTGTGTATGCCGGCTTGGTTCTGGGGGGAGCATTGTGGCAAGCATCGCCACTTACAGAGTATTCTGTCAGGAATGATTGTCCAACTGTATTATGTGTGTATTGTATGTGGAAACGTAACCCGTGCAGTACCTGTAGGATTTTGTATTGTGTTAGCTGCTGGCTCATGAATGTGTATTTGTCATGGTCCTACCTTCTTGCTGTTCTCCTTCGTTTGACATGTGCTGGCGGCCATCTTGGTTTCTGGGTTTCTTGTAGCCTCCCACCCTGCGGCTCCTCCTTCCCACTGGGAGGAGCTGGATGCCTAGCTCATATATATAGGAGGTCTGTGGCTTCAGTTCCCTGCTTGGTCCTCCTGTGTTCACATGCTACTAAGACTGCTGCTACTTCTGGTTCCTGTTCCTGGCTTCGTCTGACTACCCTGTTGGTTCCTGATCCTGGCTTCGTCTGACTACCCTGCTGGTTCCTGACCCCTGGCTTCGCAAAGACTCTGCATCGGTTTCGCCATCCGTTTGGACTTTTGCTTTATAGCTTGTTTTTCAATAAAGCTGTCTTATTTTCACTTATCTGTTGTTGTACGTCTGGTTCATGGTTCCGTGACATTAGGACCAAGCCATGAATTCTGACGGTACAGGGCCATCCTCGCTACCCACGCTGGTTGCCAGACTTGATCAGCAGGATCACCTGTTGGGTCGGTTCGCCGTGGCGTTGCAAACCCTGCTTGAACGCACGGTACCACAGGCCACGAATTCTGACGGTACAGGGCCATCCTCACTACCCACGCTGGTTGCCAGACTTGATCAGCAGGATCACCTGTTGGGTCAGTTCGCCGTGGCGTTGCAAACCCTGCTTGAACGCACGGTTCATTTCGCTCCCGTTGCCGATGGGTCGGTTGTCGCTCCTGGGTCCGCTCCTACTGCCGCTCCGGTTGTTGCGCCAGAGTCTACCCCGACACCTGTTGTTGCGCCCGCGGTGTTTCGGGGTATGTCCGGTTCTGCCCCCCTTCCACAGCGCTTTGGGGGAGAGCCAACTCAGTGCCGAGGTTTCCTTAACCAGGTGGGCATTTATTTCGAGTTGCTGCCACATGCCTTTCCTACTGAGAGATCAAAGGTGGGCTTCTTAATCTCGCTGCTCTCGGACAAGGCCTTGGCCTGGGCCAGCCCTTTATGGGAGAACAACAATCCGGTGGTTGCCGAGTTTTCCGGTTTTGTTGCTTCTCTTCGGAAGGTATTCGATGTGCCGGCTCGTGCTGCCTCTGCTGCGAAGCTCCTTATGTCCATCAGACAGGGTTCACGATCCGTAGCTGAATACGCCATTGAGTTTCGTACCCTGGCAGCAGAGGTGGGCTGGAATAATGAGGCTCTGGTCGCTGCTTTCTCTCATGGTCTCTCGGATGCCTTGAAGGATGAGGTTGCAGCTAAGGACCTACCAGTGGAGCTCGAGTCTCTTATTTCTTTCCTGATTTTGATTGACACCAGACTCAGGGAGAGACCTTCCTTTAAGGAGAGTCTGCGGAGGCCTCCTAACAGATTGGCGCCTACCTTTGTTGTCCCACCCGTGCCTCCCTCTCCTCCCACGCCTCCTGGGGATGACTTGTCTGGGGGTGAACCCATGCAGCTGGGGTTTGCTCGCCTGTCCGAGGGGGAGAGGGTACTCCGGAGACGCGAGGGCCGATGCATGTACTGTGGGATCGGTGGGCATTTTCGGTTGGCATGTCCGAACCGTCCAGGGAAACGCTCGCACCTGAGATCCTGTCGGGGGCAGATCTTGGGTGGAGTCTCCTCGTCCCCGGTTTCCCGTGTTGACAAACCACTGATCACTGTTGTCCTTTCCTGGGTCGGGGGCTCGGTGACGACCCAGGCGTTGGTGGACTCTGGTGCTGGTGGTTTGTTCATTGATAGTGTGTTCGCTGCCGCCAATTCCATTCCTCTGCAGGCTCGAGGTTCTCCTCTGGCTCTTGAGGCGATAGACGGCAGACCCCTTCTGCCGCCACACGTGACTCATGAGACCCTTCCAGTGGGGTTAGCCATTGGTGCCGTCCACAGAGAGTCGGTCTGCCTCCAGGTTATTTCGTCTCCACACTACTCGGTGGTCTTGGGGTACCCCTGGCTCCAGAAGCATAATCCGATTTTCGATTGGAGATCGGCCGAGATCCTCTCGTGGTCACCGCAGTGTGGGACTAGTTGCATCCATGGGCCTGTCAAGTTGCTGTGTACTTCCTCGGACTCTCTGTTGCCCCCTGAATACGAGGAGTACCGGGATGTATTCGATAAGGTGCGCGCGGTTGCCCTACCTCCGCACCGCCCATACGATTGTGCCATCGAGTTACAATCTGGTGCCGTTCCTCCTCGTGGCAAAGTCTATCCACTGTCGGTAGCGGAGAATGAGGCCATGGAGGAGTACGTGAGGGAGGCGCTTTCACGTGGACACATTCGCAAATCCTCGTCCCCGGCAGGGGCTGGATTTTTCTTTGTGAAAAAGAAGGGCGGTGAGTTGAGGCCTTGCATCGATTACAGGGGTCTCAATCGCATCACGATCAAGAACGCTTACCCGATACCCTTGATTTCCGAGCTGTTCGATCGCCTTAAAGGGGCCACGGTCTTTACCAAACTCGACCTGAGGGCGGCATATAACCTCGTAAGGATCAAGGCGGGCGATGAGTGGAAGACCGCGTTTAACACCAGGACCGGTCATTATGAATCCTTGGTTATGCCCTTTGGGCTGTGCAATGCGCCCGCAGTCTTTCAGGAATTCATCAACGATGTTTTCCGTGACCTGTTGCAGCAGTGTGTGGTGGTCTACCTGGATGACATCTTGGTATATTCTGAGTCCATGGAGACCCACATTCTGGATGTCAAACGAGTGTTGCAACGGTTACGAGAGAACAAGCTGTTCGGTAAGCTTGAGAAATGCGAATTTCACCGATCCCAGGTAACCTTCTTAGGTTACATCATTTCCGCTGAGGGGTTCTCCATGGATCCTGAGAAGGTTTCGGCTGTCTTACAGTGGCCCCAGCACAGTGGTCTTCGCTTCCTGCAGCGCTTTTTGGGCTTCGCCAATTATTATCGGAAGTTCATCAGGGACTTTTCCATGCTAGCCAAGCCTCTCACGGATCTGACCAGGAAGGGCAGTAATTCCCAGGTCTGGCCGCCCGAGGCCATCCGAGCTTTTGAGGCTCTAAAGTCCGCCTTTGTGTCGGCTCCGATTCTGTCGCATCCCAACCCTGGGTTGCCCTTTGTCCTCGAGGTGGACACGTCTGAGACGGGAGTAGGCGCCCTTCTGTCTCAGCGTAGAACACCAGAGGTTCCTCTGCTTCCTTGTGGGTTTTACTCCCGGAAACTGTCTTCCGCGGAGTGCAACTACCAGATTGGTGACAGGGAATTATTGGCCATCGTGTAGGCTCTTAAAGAATGGAGGCACTTGCTCGAGGGTTCGGTGGTTTCCGGTCCTCATCCTGACGGACCACAAGAATCTGACCTACCTCTCTGAGGCCAAGAGATTGACACCACGTCAGGCCAGATGGGCTCTGTTCTTGTCACGTTTTAATTACGTGGTCTCCTACCTACCCGGTTCCAAGAACATCAGGGCTGATGCCTTATCACGGCAGTACTCCGACCTGTCCAGGGAGGAGTCGATTCCGACTTCGGTCATACCTCCGAATCAGATCCTGGCTGCCATTCGCACCAGCCTGACCTCTCCCCTGGGTGAGCAGATTTTGGCGGCTCAATCTGGTGCTCCCTCTGGGAGACCCAACGGCAGATGTTTTGTGCCTGAGGAGTTGCGCACTCGGTTGTTGCGAACCTACCATAACTCCAAGACCGCGGGGTATCCTGGAAAGAATCAGCTGTCCTGGGCTGTTTCACGTCTGTTCTGGTGGCCTTCCCTACGTTCCGACATCGCCGCATATGTAGCGGCATGCTCCGTTTGTGCCCAGAGTAAGTCCCCTCGGCACCTTCCGTTGGGCCTTCTGCAACCCTTAGCCACCGGGGAGCGCCCATGGTCACACCTGGGGATGGATTTCATTGTGGACCTCCCTGCATCCCGAGGCCATACGGTCATTCTCATGATTGTGGATCGGTTTTCCAAAATGTGTCACTGTGTTCCTCTCAAGAAGTTACCCTCTGCACAGGAGTTGGCCACGATTTTTGCCAGGGAGGTCTTCCGGTTGCACGGTTTGCCCAAGGAGATTGTGTCGGATCGGGGGAGTCAGTTTGTGTCCAGGTTCTGGCGCGCCTTTTGCTCCCAGTTGGGGATTCATCTCTCCTTCTCCTCGGCCTACCACCCTCAGTCCAATGGGGCCGCAGAACGATCCAATCAGGCCTTGGAGCAATTCCTTCGTTGCTATGTCTCCGATCACCAAGACAATTGGGTTGACCTCCTGCCTTGGGCTGAGTTTGCCAGGAACACGGCGGTGAACTCTTCCTCTGGGACGTCTCCCTTCATGGCCAACTATGGGTTCCAACCTGCCGTGTTACCGGAGGTATTCTCTCCCCAGGATATTCCGGCTGTGGAGGATCACCTTTCCGTCCTACGTGCTTCTTGGGTACAGATCCAGAAGTCCCTTGAGGTCTCTGCGCAGCGCCAGAGACTCCAGGCTGATCGCAGACGAGCGCCTGCTCCTTCCTACCAGGCCGGAGACCGTGTATGGTTGTCCACCCGCAACCTCAACCTTCGAGTGCCCACTCCCAAGCTGGCGCCTCGCTTTGTTGGTCCCTTCCGAGTGCTTCGCAGGGTAAACCCGGTAGCCTATGCCCTTGCGCTTCCTCCTGGCATGCGGATCTCCAACGTGTTTCATGTCTCCCTGTTGAAGCCTCTGGTGTGTAATCGTTTCACTTCCTCGGTTCCTCGGCCTCGTCCGGTCCGAGTGGGCAATCGTGAGGAGTATGAGGTGAGCAATATCCTGGACTCACGCCTGGTCCGCGGTCGGGTGCAGTTTTTGGTTCATTGGCGTGGTTATGGTCCAGAGGAGCGTTCCTGGGTTCCCTCCGCAGATGTCCATGCTCCTGCCTTGCTCCGAGCCTTCCACGCACGCTTCCCTCAGAAACCGTTCTTTACTCCGCGGAGGAGGGGCCCTTGAGGGGGAGGTACTGTCATGGTCTTACCTTCTTGCTGTTCTCCTTCGTTTGACATGTGCTGGCGGCCATCTTGGTTTCTGGGTTTCTTGTAGCCTCCCACCCTGCGGCTCCTCCTTCCCACTGGGAGGAGCTGGATGCCTAGCTCATATATATAGGAGGTCTGTGGCTTCAGTTCCCTGCTTGGTCCTCCTGTGTTCACATGCTACTAAGACTGCTGCTACTTCTGGTTCCTGTTCCTGGCTTCGTCTGACTACCCTGTTGGTTCCTGATCCTGGCTTCGTCTGACTACCCTGTTGGTTCCTGATCCTGGCTTCGTCTGACTACCCTGCTGGTTCCTGACCCCTGGCTTCGCAAAGACTCTGCATCGGTTTCGCCATCCGTTTGGACTTTTGCTTTATAGCTTGTTTTTCAATAAAGCTGTCTTATTTTCACTTATCTGTTGTTGTACGTCTGGTTCATGGTTCCGTGACAGTATTGGAAACCCCTGCTGTCCCTCTGTGGAGACCCCGTATAAGAATCTTTCTTTTGTTAGCTGCTGGCTCCTGAATGTGCATTGGAAACCCCTGCTGCACCTCTGTGGAGACCCCGTATAAGTATCTTGTTTAAAATGAAAGTCCTGTGAATAAAAGAGTTAGTTGACCTTCAAGCCATGTGCCGTCTGGTTATTGAAGGAGGGTTTTGTATATTATACGCTACCAAGATTATTGTATGCTGTGTCTGACTACCAGTGGAGATATCGTGGATCATACTGCTACTCCGCTACATGTTGAACTAACAAGCCCTACATTTTTAGTCTCGAAGGAGACTATCTGGTGATCCGACCATGGGCATGGGTGAATGTGTGTGTCAGAGGAGCCTGCTAGGAGGACTGGAGTGCAGAAAATATAATCAAGCCTTGCAAAGCTATCGTGTGGGTGTGAGTAAAAGGTGTATGATTTCGTTCCCACGTTATGGGACCTCCATGCGTCCACCAGTTGCATATCGCTCAACGAGCGGGTCAGGCATTTGGGAAAAGCTTTAGATGACTGCAAAACCCTACTCCTATCTAGGATTGGATGAGCCGCCAGATTAACCCCCCCCCCCCCCCACAATCATATGGGGAGATTCAAATTTGCTCAGTGTGTCAAAAAATGTTTTAAAAAAAGCTGAGTGGGAGTCGTTAGGAGCATAAATTGAGGCTATGGTGACCGATTTACCACTCAAATTGCCCTTAAGTATTAGAAATCTACTCTCAGGATCGCAGTACCAGGAAGTAATGTCAAACATAATATTATTACGGATAAAGATAGCAACTCCTCTTGTCTTGTTACTATATGTGGAACATCTGAACTGCTGGTAGGCTTTGTGAAAGTATTTGGGATGATTAGGGGCAGCAAAGTGTGTCTCCTGCAATAGAATCACATCTGCCCCCAATCGTTTATAATGCCTGAAGGCTTTGTGTCTCTTGTTAGGAGAGTTAAACCCCTGTACATTGTGTGTTAAAACCTTAAGCCCCATATTTAAAAATCAGGGCAGGGCCAGCTACACTAAGTACACTAACAAGATACAACATAATACAACCAGGGCCATAAGCTCTTGATACCCTGAGATGCTAGCAACACTAACATTTCTCTTGTACATTGCTTAAAACATAAAACAATGCCACACTGTCCAGAAGCCCACCCAACCAAGGAGGACCACTCGAGACAGAACATCACAGCTAGAGATATTACATTGATCTGTAAAACCGACTTTCTTTTTTCAATATTATTTCACATGAAGAACATAACCATGAAAATAAAAACGTGATAGAAAAGGGAAAACCTGTGGAACACAGGTGGGGGGTGGGTGGAAAGGAAAAGACCCATCCAAAGTACCAAGTAACTGTGGAAAATTACGTCCAAAATCCGCCCGTGGGGATCCACAGCCCGCCCGTCAGGATGCGAACACCACCGTGAGTGCCCAGCGCAGGCGGAAGGGTGGGGACAAACCAGCGAAAGGGGAGAGAGAGAGGCATAAGATTGGAGTAACTGAAAGCACGCCATAAGCCACAAAACACAAACATCTGCCATGTTGTAAACTAGTACCTGCACCCTCAGATTGAGGGGATATACCCCCATGCCAAAATGAAAGGACAAGTTGACAGGCCCAACCGCCGCACTGCGTCCACCCCAAACTTAGGGTAGCCACACCGCGTCAGGGGCCAGCTTGAGGGCGTTTGCCCAGGAGCCCAGGAAAGAAAAAAACAAAAATTTAAAAAGTTCCCATATTCAATATGTGAAAATAATGAGACTCTGACAGCCGACTATCAGATGGAGGCATCTCTGAATGGATTCCGCCCACGGCGATTGTCCCTTCTGGAAGCGGGAGTAGACCAAATTGGCGAGGGTCTGGGAGTAATCTGCTGATGGACTGAAGGCTCAGCGGTGATAAGGCCCAACTTGATGAGTAGCTCTTTTCCCTCTGCAATGTTGTAGACTACATAAACAGAACCATTGTGGGGAACAGTTAGTTTGAAGGGAAAACCCCATCTATAGCGAATCCTGGCAGCCTGTAGCACGGATGTCACCTTCTTCATCCTACCGCGTTTATTCAAGGTAGCTTGGGAAATATCTGGGTAGATTTGGATCCTGTTGCCCTCCAGGATGATGTTAGGAGTGTTTCTAGAGGCCCGTAGGATATCTTCCTTTATCAGGAAGTCCTTAAGGCACAGGACAACATCCCTAGGGGGCTTGTCAGGTGGGGGTTTAGGGCGCAGAGCTCTATGGATTCTGTCGCAGGTAAAGGCAGATGCAGGTTTATCAGGGAGAAGATCTCCAAGTAGCTTGAGAACAGCAGGGGTGAGATCCGCAATAGATTCAGGGAGACCTCTGAGGCGCAGGTTATTCCTGCGATTTCTGTTATCTAAGTCCTCAACTTGGGATTGTAGCAAGGCATAATTGTCAGAGAGTAACTCAAAATCTTTCCTTAGGTCATTATGTGCAATGGCTAGCTCATCATGCCTAGCCTCGAGCAGATCAGTACGCCCCCCCAGAGCAGCGATCTCAGCAGTTAAAATATTAGTGAATTTGTGAATCTCAGTTTGGAACTTTTCTGCTAGTTTCTCCTATACAGCAGCAAATCCCACATCAAGGTCTGCCTTGGTGACCCCCTGGGAGTACTCACGGTCCACCGTTTGTGCTGCAGGTGTGGCTGGAGGTGATGCTGGATCCGACTGCGGCACGGGAGGCGACTGGGCGCCATCTTCAGACATCATGGAAGTCTCCTTAGCCCGGAGCAGATATGTGGTCAAAGAGTGCTTTGGAGGGCGGCCCCACTGTCCTTTCTTGGCTGACGGCATGCACAATGTTGTCCTATGGGGGTGCGAGAAGGTTTAAAGCAGAAAGTCCAGTTTTAAAGCCCCGAGGAAGCGGCCTCTTCCTGTCCCCTTCGGCGGAGCTAAGTTTCTAGCCTCTTTTAGTAGATTAATCTGTCATTCATAATCTACTTGTGTGTCACATTTTTGTTTTATAGATATTTTTTTTCCTCTAGAAAATTTTAAATAACCATTAAGGTGGTGACAGCAAGAAAAAGGAATGTAACCACTCCTGTTTATATTTTTGAAGTGGGATTTAGTAAAACGTGTAAATTCCTGTACAAATATGCGGAGATCGAAAAATATTACCTCTTTCTTACTAAACTGAAATGATACCATAATACTCATTCCTATTTGCTCAATCTAAAAACAATTTAAGAACTCTGATACTCAACCCAGTGTCTAGGTCAGATCTATAGCAATTAAGTGTCTCTTCTGCCTTTAGAAGCCTACATTCTTTAAGGGCAAGCAGGTCTACCAGTACTTGGTTGCCCCAGGTCTTATTACAAATGTAGCACCCTCCTAGATAGGTGCTAGTATAAGGAAAATTTAGTTTGCCCCACTGTATCCAGTTTGTGGTTAGGCAATTTTTTTTTTTTTTTGGCTTAGTGTAACCAGTGTGGCTGTGTTGATAGTTTTTAGTCTGTTCTACGCTTTAATAATTGCAGGATTGACTGCATCCCCCTGATTAATCCAGAAAGCTCTGGAAATTTGTGGACAGGAAGAGTCCATTCAGCAGCTAAATATCCATACAGCCCTGGCCAATCCCTGGAGTGCGTTGCCCAGATGGTAGCTGAGAGCAAGTATAAATACTCTGGGACAGAGTGGGGGGGGGGGGGGTATTTTTTTTTTAGGCGATCACAGCCGGTACACAGCCGGGGGGGGGCTGATGCTTGCCCCATTTGGCCATCTACCGTGTGCCTGCTGCCTGTCAAGGCCTCAGATGGGCTATGTGGAGGTCTGCTTTGCTCAAGGCTGCATAGAGCTGACTGAGGGACTGTTGTCTAAAGATCTAGTCTGGTATCCCAGGGTGAAGTGCCGCAAGGATATTGGAGGAGGGCAAGCAATTTTCCAAGGACATTTGTGAGTACAGACTAGAGAGAGAGATCCCAGAGACTGAGGGTGAGGCTATCCCTCCTGTGTTAGCCATCTGTGTGTGTAAAGAGGACATAGAGTCCAGTGTCCTGAAGAGCTTAGTCCATTTATCTCCCAGTGAAAGGACTTTGCTTGGACTGATTACCAGAGACAGATTATTTTCCTCAAGTTGTTACAGTCCTATTGTCATGTACCTGGTAGGAGACTGAATTGACAAGGTTGGCCTCTCTTGTATCTCCAGCGCAGGCCCCACTGAAAGTAGAACAGATGGTACCAAAAAACAGGAGAAACACAAGTGCAGGCAGGTGACACAGAATTTGCAGCAGGAGATGCAGGCTTGAGAAGTCAGGCAGGTGTCCATCCATCCATGCATGTCTCCATCCATCCACCCATGTCTCCATCCATCCATGTCTCCATCCATCCATCCATGTCTCCATCCATCCATCGATCCATGTATCCATCCATGTCTCCATCTATCTATGTGTCTATCCATCCATGTCTCCATCCATCCATGTACCCATCCATGTCTCCATCCAGGTTTCCATTTATCTATGTCTTCATCCAGCCATGTCCCCATCCATCCATCCATGTCTCCATACATCCATCCATACATGTCTCCATCTATCTATGTCTCCATCCATTCATCCATGTGTCCATCCATCCATGTCTCCATCCATCCATTCATGTCTCCATCCATCCATGTCTCCGTTTATCCATCCATGTCTCTATCCATCCATGTCTCCATTCATCCACCCATGTCTCCATCCATCTATCCATGTCTTCATCCATCCATCCATGCCTCCATCCATCCATGTCTCCATCCATCCATGTCTCTATCCATCAATCCATGTCTCCATCCATGTCTAGATTCATCCATCCATGTCTCCATCCATCTATCCATGTCTCCATCCATCCATCCATCCATCCATGTCTCCATGTATCCATGTCTCCATCCATCCATCTATCCATGTCTCCATCCATGTCTCCATCCATCCATGTCTCCATCCATCCATCCATGTCTCCACCCATCCATCCATCCATGTCTCCATCCATCTATCCATGTCTCCATCCATCCATTCATGCCAGTGGGGAAGTTAACTGGCAGGGGTTTGTGGAGGGATTGGGGGGGATTTGTGCTGGCAGGGGACCTCAAAGTCACGCAATTTTTTACCGCGTTTTTTTGCCGCGAAGCAATACCTATTACATTTTTCTTTTTGCGCCCCCCCCCCCCCCAAAAGTTTTGAGCACCAGCCGTCACTGATGCACATTCCTATGAGCAATGCTCATTTCTATCAGCGATGATATGCGCATACATTTATCTATGAGCAAGTCGCTGTTCTGCAATTCCCTTTCACCCATAGTTCTACAGAACAGTCTTCCTATTTGTACATAGTTTTGGAGTCTCTCAGTACTTGGGCATTCAAACAATATTTCCACTTCTAAAGTAAATGTGCCAATATATAAAAGGGACTTTCCAACATTCACAAAGTACATTTTACAAAACACATAAAAGGTAAAAATGTAGTTTTTTTATTCACATATCAATGTGTTTAAAATGAACCAGATATAACCCATAGGTCATATTGCTCTCTCAGAACCATTAAAACAAAGACATACACTATATTGTCAAAAGTATTGGGACCTCTGCATTTACACACACACAAACTTTAATGGCATCCCAGTCTTAGTCCGTAGTTACTCAATATTGAGTTGGCTCACCCTTTGCAGCTATAACAGCTTCAACTCTTCTGGGAAAGTCGTCCACAAGGAATGTTTGACCATTCTTCCAGAAGCACATTTGTTAGGTCAGACACTTATGTTGGATAAGAAGGCCAGGCTCACAGTCTGCACTCTTATTCATCCCAAAGGTCAGGACTCTGTGCAGGCCAGTCACGTTCCTCCACCCCAAACTCACTCATCCATGTCTTTATTGACCTTGCTTTGTGCACTGGTCCAAATAATTTGGTGGAGGGGGGATTATGGGATAGAGTTGTTTTTCAGGGGTTGGGCTAGACCCTTTATTTCCAGTAAAGGGAACTTACAAGGCGTCAGCATATCAAGACATTTTGGATAATTTCATGCTCCCAACTTTGTGGGAACAGTTTGGGGATGGCTCTTTCCTGTTCCAACATGACTGTGCACCAGTGCACAAAGCAAGGTCCATAAAGACATGGATGAGCGAGTTTGGGGTGGAGGAACTTGACTGGCCTAACTTCAACCCGATAGAACCCCTTTGGGATGAATTAGAGAGCAGACTGCGAGCCAGGCCTTTACTCCAACATCAGTGCCTGACCTTAAAATTCGCTTCTGGAAGAATGGTCAAACATTCCCATAGACACACTCCTTACCTTACCTTATGGACAGCCTTCCCAGAAGAGCTAAAGCTGTTCTAGCTGCAAAGAGAGGGCCAACTTAATATTGAACCCTATGGACTAAGACTTTTGTTTTTCTCCCATTTTTCATGAGCTGAACTCAAAGATCTAAGACTTTTTCTATGTACACAAAAGGCCTATTTCTCTCAAATATTGTTCACAAATCTGGCTAAATCTGTGTTAGTGATCACTTCTTCTTTGCTGAGATAATCCATCCACCTCACAGGTGTGGCATATCAAGATGCTGATTAGACAGCATGATTATTGCACAGGTGTGCCTTAAGCTGGCCAGAATAAAAGCCACTCTAAAATGTACAGATTTACTGTGTCCCTGCCCCCCCCCCCCCCCAGGGAAAATTGGCATTTTTTTGGCTCTATAAATGTTATTCTTGCTGCAGCAGGTTCTATACACAGTACAAATGCGCTACTTTACAGGCAAACTAAGGCCCCCCCCACCCAGGCACTATATTTAAACACTTCCCATCCATGCTATAGCCAAAAGACAAATACAGAGCGTACTTTAATTGCTGGGAGGGCATCCATGTACGTCCTTCCGTGCATGAGCTGCCTACGCACACCCTGCGGAGCGTGTGCAGCTTGCTCTGATCAGCGAGACCCAGTCCCGTCCCCTTACCACGTGATCAGCTGTCAGCCAATGACAGCTGATCATGTGATGTAAACAGCAGCCGGAGATCAGCTTTTTTTTTTCTCCTCACGCTGTCAGCGTGAGGAAAAAAAAAAGCAGATTGCCGGCTGCTGTCAGAGGGACATTAGTCCCGAAAAGGAGAGGAGCACCTGTGCATACTAGTGCCACATACCAGTGCCCACCAGTGCCACCTACAAGTGCCAACTATCAATGCCAATCAGTGCTCCATCATCAGTGCTGCCTATCAGGGCCCATCAGTGCCGCCTCATCAGCGCATATCAATGACGGAAAAAATTACCTGTTTGCAAAAATTTTTAACAAACTATAAACCTTTTTTTTTGTTTTGTTTTTTCAAAATGTTCTGCCTTTTTTTGTTCAGCAAAAAATAAAAACCCCAGTAGTGATTAAATACCACCAAAAGAAAGCTCTATTTGTTTGAAAAAAAAATGATAAAAATTTAATTTGGGTACAGTGTTGACTGCGCAATTGTCATTCAAAGTGCAACAGCACTGAAAGCTGAGAATTGGCCTGGGCAGGAAGGGGGTTTAAGTGCCCAGTAGGCAAGTGGTTAAAGTTAATATTTTTCATTTTTATTGTTTCACTTTAAGCATCAGTAATTCACTGCTCATTTAAAAATGTTTTTAAAAAATGTATTTTTTTTTATACATGTCCCCCAGGGCAGTACCCAGCCCCCCTAACCATTGTATGCCCAATTACTTACATATAGGCCTTCACAATGGGCACTTTGATTTTTCTAGTTCGGGTCCCATAGACTTCAATGGGGTTTGTTATTCGGTTCTGAACTTTTGCGAAAGTTCTGTCGCGAGCTGAACCGGGGGGGGGGGGGGCATTTGGCCCATCTCAACTCCTGACGCTATGCTCGTTGTGTTACCTACTCCTGCCCGCTGCTCCATGTGCTACACACTCTTTACCCCTGCAATATACTGTATATACTATGTTGTACATTTTATGCTTCTGATCCATGCACTCTTTATGCTATATTGTACATATCATACTCTTGACCAAAGTGTTTATTGCCTCAATAGATGGTGTTTGCTAAATAGTCACTGACCATTTTAATGAATTCATTTTTTAAATGGTTCTAAAGGCAAAAGGTTTTTTATCTTCATGCATTCTATGCATGAAGGTAGAAAATCTTCTGCAAACAGCTTTACTCCAGACTCCCCAATACTGACCTGAGCCTAATTGCAATCCAGCGATGTGCACAAGAGCGGCTTCTCTCCCAGGTCTCTACCTCCTCATTGAGACATAGCAGCGAGAGCCACTGGCTCCAGTGATGTCAATCACAGCCAGGGAAGAGAGAGTGGGGGGCAGAACTGAGCCACGCTCTGTGTGTCCCATAGACACACAGAGGTGGCTTGGGATCGAGCACGCTTGAGTGCCCTCACAGCAAGCTGCTTGCTGTGGGGGCACTTGGCAGTGGGGAGAAGCTCAGAGCACCAGCGGAGGACCAGAGAAGAGTAGGATCGGGACTTTAAAGGTAGATTTTGTGCAGAAAGGCAACTGTAATGCAAGAGTTTAATTTTTTTTTACGTTGTAATTTGATTGCGCTGAGATTTATGCTGGTCTGCTAGTCTCTCACTGTGGCATGTACAGTATGTGCATTGTATATATTGAGTAGGCTTAGGTTTAAGCTATCTGCTACTTTGCCTCTTCTGAGTGCCCAAGGATGCCTCAGGTCTTTCAAAATCCCAGCAATGCCCCTGGGTATCACTGATGGGATATTGATCTTTTTGAATATTGAGTTTCTGTAGAATCTAATCATTTACAGCTATTTTTCAATGCTGATGAAATAGTCTGGAGGACTACCTTAACCACTTGCCGACCGCCGCAAGACTATCTACGTCGGCGGTCAGCCCCTCACAGGCAAACTAACGTAGGTCTACGTCGCTTGCCTGTGAGGGTCTAGGGAGCGAGCGCGCGCCGCCGGAGGCGCGCTCCCGCGTGGTCACGGACCCCCCCGCGCGTGTGACCAGCGGACCCGATGTCCGCCGGTCACTCGGCGATCGGCGGGGGAGAGGGAGAATGTCAGGCAGCTTGTGTAAACAAGCCACCTGTCATTCTCCTCGCTGTAAAGACACTGATCACACGGATCTAGTATGTAGATCCGTTGATCAGTGTCCCTACAGCTGAAGCCACAGCCAATCACAGTAGAAAGCACGCCCCTAGGGAAACACACAGCCCCTCCCTCCCAAATAAAGTTAACCCCTTCACTACCAGTGTATTTTTACAGTAACAGTGCATATGTATAGCACTGATTACTGTAGAAATGTCACTGGGACCCCCAAAAGTGTCACAAATGTCAGTCAAGGGTCCGATCTGTCCGCCCCAATGTCGCAGTACCGCAAAAAAATCGCAGATCGCCGCCATTACGCGTTAAAAAAAAAACAACAAAAATGACAAAAATCTTTCCCTTTGTTAGTAAACGCGATAACTTTTGCGCAAACCAATCAAAAAAAGGCTTTTTGCGATTTTTTTTACCAAACATAGGTAGCATAAAACAAATTGGCCGAAAATGTTAAAAAATTTTGATTTTTACATTTTTTTGGGGGGGAATTTCATATAAAAAAATGTGAAAAATATTGCTATTTTTGCAAAATTGACGCTCTTTTTTTGTTTATAGCGCGTGATCAAAAAATCGCACAGGTGATCAAATACCACCAAAAGAAAGCTCTGTTTGTGGGAAAAAAAGGACGCCAAATTCGTTTAGGTACAGCGTCACACGACCGCGCAATTGTCCGTTAAAGTCACGCAGTGCCGAATCGCAAAATACCCCCTGGTCAGGAAGGGGGTAAAATCTTCCGGGGCTTAAGTGGTTAAGGTTTAAAGATTTTGTATTCAGGAAAAGGCTTGCATAAAAAACAGAGACGTTGCTGGCTTAAGTTTAACCACAAGTCTTTGTAAATATCATCAGGAACATAAAGTTATCAGTTAGAAAGTACATTTGTAGGTGGGGTTTCAGGTAATGTGTTCACATATGGGTGTGTATTTTGGGGGGATAAACAAGCACATTCCAATTAGCTGAATGTGTCCATATTTAGGAATATATCCTAGATAGGTGACAACCCCATGTCATATGATATCCTAAAATGTATATCCTGTATTGTAACTCTTTAACCACTTCTGAACAGAAAAGATTTACCCCCTTAATGACCAGGCCATTTTTTGCAATTTGGCACTGCGTGACCTTAACTGACAATTGCGCGGTCATGCAATGCTATACCCAAATTAAATTTATGTAATTTTTTTCCCCATAAATAGAGCTTTCTTTTGATTTTATTTGATCACCTCTGCGGTTTTTATTTTTTGCGATATAAACAAAAAAATGCCGACAGTTTTGAGAAAAAATTACATTTTCTACTTTTACCACAATGTATTAGGCTATGTCTTTTATTAAAAAAAAAAAAAAAATCTCAATAAGCTTATATTTTTTGGTTTTCAGAAAAGTTATAGCGTCTATGGTGTATATACTGGAATTTATGCAGCTTTTACTTTTTGACTGCTTATCTCATTTCTTGAAGTGCTAAAATGTCAGGGCAGTACGAACCCCCCCTCCCCAAATTACCTCTTTTTGGAAAGTATACACCCCAAGGGATTTCCTGAGAGGCATGTTGAGCTCATTGAATATTAAATTTTTTTTTACACAAAGTTGTCAATGAAATGGTATATTGCTCACACATGCCATGGCAAAATACATTCTAGAGATCGATATATCGAGGGCCGATATGGACTTTCCCCGATATATCGGAATCGGCTTTTTATTTACCGATATTGCTGATATTTCAGGGAAAGTGCATGTACCGGGGTGATGCCTGCAGCTAGAGGCATCGCCCTGGTACCGGTGTCCATAGCCGACGGCCGGCTGTCTTGTAATGACAAACGATGCGGCTGAGAAGCCGCTCGGCTGTCATTCGAAGGAGCGGGAGGGGACGTCCCCCCCCTCCCGATGCTTTCCATGGCTTGCCCGGGTCTTCTGTCCCACCGGAAGACCCGGGAATCCTACCTTCACCGCCGCCGTCTGACCCTATGAATTCGGCGCCCGCCACGTACCCGGAAGTGATGTCATGAAATGACATCACTTCCGGGTACTGGCGGCGCCAAATTCAAAATAGCCAAACTTGGCATTTTGAATGCTTAATTGCAGAGGACGGGTTTGGGGTCTTTTAGACCCCCAGATCCCTCCACCACAGTACCTGTAGACATTAAAAAAAAAAAAAAAGTGTTTTTTAATGTCCGAAATATCAGCAGATATTGGCCGATACCGATACCCGATGACATTGGTCGATCACTAATACATTCTGCTGTTTCTCCTGAGTACAGAGATATCCCAAGTGTGAGACCTTTTGGCAGTCTAGCCGCGTACAGGACCACGAAAACCGATCACTGCCTTCAGGCTTTCAAAGGGCGTAAATTGTTGATTTCACTCCTCACTACCTATCACAGTTTCGGAGGCCATGAAAAGCCATGACAGCACAAATAACCCCTTTTTAGAAAGTAGACACCCTAAGCTATTTGCTGAGAGGCATGGTAAGTCCATGGAATAGTTTATATTTTGCCACAAGTTTCGGGAACATGTATTTATTTATTTTTTTTACACAAGGTTGTCACCTAAATGATATATTGCTCAAACATGCCATGGGTTTATGTGAAATGACACCCCAAAATACATTCTGATGCTTCTCTTGAGTACAGGGATACCACATGTGTGAGACTTTTTGGCAGTCTATCTGCATACAGGACCCTGAAAACCAATCACCGCCTTCTGGCTTTCTAGGGGCATAAATTGTTGATTTCACTCCTCAATACCTATGACAGTTTTGGAGGCCATGAAATGCCAAGACAGCACAACCCCCCCCCCCCCAAATGACCCCTTTTTGGAAAGTAGAGACCCCAGGGTATTTGCTGAGAGGCATTTTGAGTATTTTGCAGATCTCGCTTTTTGTCACAAAGTTTTGAAATTTGAAAAATAAATAAATAAATAAATAAAATACATTTTTCTTTTCTTTCTTAATTTTCCAAAACAAATGAGAGCTGCAAAATACTCACCATGCCTCTTAGCAAATACCTTAAGATGTCTACTTTTCGAAAAGGGGTCATTGGGGGGGGGGGGGGGGGGGTTGTGCTATTTTGGCATTTCATGGCATCCGAAACTGATAGGTAGTGAGGTAAAACAAGCAATTTGTGCCCTTAGAAACCCTGAAGTCAGTGATTGGTTTTCAGGGTCCCGTACACACCTAGGCTCCCAGAAAGTCTCACACATGTGGTATCTCTGTACTCGGGAGAAGCATCAGAATGTATTTTGGGGTGTCATTCCACATATACCCATGGCATGTGTGGGCAATATATAATTTAGTGAAAACCTTGTGTAAAAAAAATAAATAAAAAAAATTGTAATTTTCCCAAAACTTGTGACAAAATATAAAATATTCCATGGACTCACCATGCCTCTGAGCAAATAGCATGGGGTGTCTACTTTCTAAAAAGGGGTAATTTGGGGGGGCGTTTGAACTGTCCTGGCATTTTATGCCCAATATTAGAAGCTTATGCCACACATCACCCACTCTTCTAACCACTTGAAGACCAAGCCTTTTCTGACACTTTTTGTTTACATTAAAAAATTATTTTTTCTTTATTACTAGAAAATTGACTTTTGAACCCCCCAATCATTATATTCTTTTTTAAAACAGAGGCCCTACTGAACAAAAGGTTGGGTGTTGCAATGTTTTTTTATCACACAGAATTTGCGCAGAGATTTTCCAAAAGCAATTTTTTTGCGAAAAAAAACAACACTTTTTTTAATGCACAAATACACTATATATTGCCCAATTGTTTGTACACGGCATAAGATCATCTTTTATATTTTACCACAGATACAAAACACGACATACTTTAAAATTGTGCATGCCCCTGCAGCGGCAACAAACTACAAACATTTTTAAAGCCTTTAAAAACATTTAAAAGCCGTTCCAGGTTACCACTTTAGATTTGCAGGGAAGAGAGGGGGGAGGGGCCTGTCAATGGCGCCAGCAGGGAGCGTGTGCTAAGCTCCAGGGAGCCGCTGTCTGGAAGGATGAGAAGTGAGGATAGCTTACCGCTGGCTGTAACCAGCTAAACCCTCCCGTCTCTCCGCCACCCCTCTGCTGCTTCGCCCTGGCCTGTCTTCATCGACCCTCACCTGACCTTTTCATACCTCGACGGACGTGGAGAGGAGCGGACGACCCTGCGCCCTGAGAAGCCGGAGCCGGAGAGAAGACCGGGAGGACACGTGTGCCCGGCGTCCGCCGCACAGGAAAGTTTGGTGGGACCTCTCGGGCGGGCGTATGTGGCGGCTGCATTGTAAAGCGGAGCAGAGTAAAGGGGGAGAGAGAGCCCGGAAGATCAGAGGCCCGGGATCGGTGGGGAGCGGCTGAAACCCCCACCCCCTGAGGCTGCTCGGCAGGACGCCTTGGTGAACGGGTCGATTGGAGGAGGTGAGAGGGGGAAACCCCCCCCCTATTAAAAAGTTTAAGCTGATGACTTTTTGGGACTAAATTATGTGCTGATGGTGTAAAAACAGTGAATAGATTATTTGCCTGCAAAGAGGAAGATCGGAGGGAGGTGAAAAACATAAGGAGCTTGACTAAAATTAAAACTGAAATAGACATTATGACATTTTCTTTTTTGTGACTATGTTCCATTCAAAGATATCTCTGGATACAAGATACTGTCTTCTGGGACAATAACAGGATATGATTGGAGGGGACAGATATACTTCCTATTGCCCCATTTATATGTGCACCACATATGTATGGTGAATAAAGAGGTGTCCACCCTATAGTATTTATACTACGCAGGTTAAGAGGACAGGAGAGATATCTGAACAAACGCTTCAAGTGGGTCACACGGCCGCTCCGTGTGAAAGGTCCGCTGCGGGACTTTTTTTTTTCCATGGAGCGGATGACATTTCTGTCATCCGCTCCGTGTGCCCGCATATCATCCCATCCGTTTGCGGATGATATGCGGACATAATGTAAGTATATGGCACTGCGGATGTCAGCGGATGACACCGCTGACATCCAATTTTCCTTCCTTTCCGTTTTTTACACGGAAGAAAAAATGGGGTTCTGTTCCATTCGAAAAAACGGAACAGAACTGAAAGGAGGAAAATCGGATGTCAGCGGATGGTATTCCGCTGACATCCGCAGTGCCATTCACTTACATTATGTCCGCAAATCATCCGCAAACGGATGGGATGATTTGCGGACACACGGAGCGGCCGTGTGAAAGGACCCTAAGAGTGTGGAAGGGATTGAAGGAGGAGGAAGGAAAATAAAAGCTAAAATGACTCAAAATGAAAAATAAGTTTACAAAGGAGGGAGGAAGTAAACCTGCAAAAATAAGTGCAAGTCCAGGCACCATAAAAAAAACATATGACAACTGAGATAACAGGAGAAAACTCAAACAGTGAAAAACAACTAGGCACTAAACCTAAACAAGATATGGAGAATAATAAAAAAAACTTGGAATCAGAAAACAACTGGTACAAGCGGAGAAGGCAGTCCTAACCTCTCTAAAGATAATGTACAGATGGACAGAGACACTGAAGGAGTGAAATAGGATTCCGGATGGGACCCGGGAAACTTAGGACAGGCTCCCAACCCACTCCATGTTATAGGGAGGCGGGAAAGCTGGGCGACCAGAGGCAGAGCTCAACCCAGGGGGTAAAATCGAGTAGAGGAGGGAGGTAGCATATCGACAGGCTGGTGCAATGGGGATAGGTACCAAAAACACACTTTGTATACAGCTCTCTCTTTTTTCGAAAGCAGGGAAGGGAGGAGGGACGGGAGGGGGGGAAGGGTGGAGGAGGGGGGATGGGGAGGAGGGAAGGGGGAAAGTAGTTCAGGGGAATTCTTCCCGGGCCCTATTAGTGCAGTGGGTATTAGTTCTCCTAGTTCAAAGTAGCTGGTCTCAAACTCTTTTGGGCAATACCTTAGGAATCCTTCAGATGAATAGTAGAAGAAGAGAAGGAAGGTGTTTCTCGTTGGAGATAGGAGGATTATAGAGGAAAATATAAAAGTCAGATGACAGGGTTAAACTTTGTAACATACAATGTCAGAGGTTTGAATTCACAGGGAAAAAAAAGACACAAAATTGTAAGGGAAGTAAAATATATAGGGGCAGACATAGTCTTCCTCCAGGAGACACATTCATCGAATATAGGGTTGTATGCGAGAGAACATCCCACATGGTTCTATGCAGATTCACAAATAAAAAAATCAAAAGGAGTAGCTATCGGCCTGGCAAGGGGGGTAAGGTTCACCTTGGAGGAAAGGATGATGGACCCTGAAGGGAGATTCCTTTTTTTGAAGGGGAACCTATGTGATAGGGAGGTCACATTAATAAATATGTACTGCCCAAATAACAAACCAGCGAGATACCTTGGGAAGAGACTGGGGAAACGAATGGAGTTTAAAAAGGGTTACATGATCCTCACGGGGATCTTAATTTCTATTTTGATCCAGAGATGGCTAGTACGTCGCATGTGCAGGGGAGAGGGTGCCATATCAAAAGATGATAAAGAAGAAATTACATCAATTACAATTGATAGATATATGGGAGGTAATGCACCCAAAAAAATTAGACTATACATACCACTCCCCTGTACATGGGACGTATTCAAGAATTGATTGTATGCTTATAGAGCATAGAATGATAGAGTTGGTGTTGGAAATCAGAATCGGGATTAAATCTTGGTCAGATCATGCACCAGTCATAATGAGGTTAAAAATATCAGGTGGACAATCTAAAATGGGCCCCTGGAGAATAAATGAAGAGTTAATAAGGGATAAAAAATGGGGGGAAGAAATAAAAAAGGAACTGGAATTATATTTCCAGATAAATGAGAAAGAGGAGACCCCAAAAGACATTGTCTGGGAAACTCATCAAGCATACATCCGGGGAATATTAATCTCTAAAGGAGCTCAAAAAACAAAAGAGAGAACAAAAAATAAAGATAGGTTAATAAAAGAGATTTCGCCTCCTCCTCCCGCCCTCTCCTCCTGGGTCTGCCCCGCCCACATTCTCCAGGGATGTGTGGGTGGGAAGTTTAACACAGAAGAAAAGCTGCAGACAGCCTGAGCCTTCATCCTGGGGTAAGTAAGCTTACCCTCTCTCCTGCCCCAGTATGTAACAAATGTAAGGGGGTCTCTGATGTAAGGGGAGTCTGTGGGGGTCTCTGATGTAAGGGGGACTCTGTGGGGGGGGGGGTTTCTGATGTAAGGGGGACTCTGTGGGGGGGGGTCTCTGAAGGGGGACTCTGTGGGGGGTCTCTGATGGAAGGGGGACTCTGTGAAGGGGGGGTCTCTGAAGGTGGACTCTGTGGGGGTCTCTGATGGAAGGGGGACTCTGTGGGGGGGGGGGGTCTCTGATGTAAGAGGGGGCTCTGTGGGGTCTCTGATGTAAGGGAGGGCTCTGTGGGGGGTATCTGATGTAAGAGAGGGCTCTGTGGGGGGTCTCTGATGTAAGGGAGGGCTCCGTGGGGGGCCCAAATGTAAGGGGGCTAAGTAATTAGTAAACATAAAAAAGTTCTGTGAGGGTCTCTGATGTAAGGGGAGTCTGTGGGGGGTCTTTGATGTAAAGGGGGCTCTGTGGGGGTCTCTGATGTAAGGGGGGCTCTGAGGGTCTCTGATGTAAGGGGGGCTCTGTGGGGGTCTCTGACGTAAGGGGGGCTCTGAGGGTCTCTGATTTAAGGGGGGGCTCTGTGGGGGTCTCTGATGTAAGGGGGCTCTGAGGGTCTCTGATGTAAGGGGGGCTCTGTGAGGGTCTCTGATGTAAGGGGGGTCTCTGATGTAAAGGGGGCTCTGTGAGGGGGTCTCTGATGTAAAGTGGTCTGTGGGGGGTCTCCGATGTACGGGGGACTCTGTGGGGGGGTCTCTGATGTAAGGGGGACTCTGTGGGGGGTCTTTGATGTAAGGGGGACTCTGTGGGGGGGTCTCTGAAGGGGGACTCTGTGGGGGGTCTCTAATGTAAGGGGGGCTAAGTTATTAGTGAACATAAAGTTCTGTGAGGGTCTCTGATGTAAGGGGGACTCTGTGGGGGTCTCTGATGTAAGGGGGGCTCTGAGGGTCTCTAAAGCAAGGGGGCTCTGTGGGGGGTCTCTGATGTAAGGGGGACTCTGTGGGGGGGTCTCTGATGTAAGGGGGGCTCTGTTGGGGGGGTCTCTGATGTAAGGGGGACTCTGTAGGGGGGGTCTCTGATGTATGGGGGGCTCTGTTTATTAGTGAACATAAAGTTCTGTGAGGGTCTCTGATGTAAGGGGGGGCTCTGAGGGTCTTTGATGTAAAGGGGACTCTGTGGGGGTCTCTGATGTAAGGGGGGGCTCTGAGGGTCTCTAAAGTAAGGGGGGCTCTGTGGGGGGGTCTCTGATGTGAGGGGGCGCTGTGAGGGTCTCTGATGTAAGGGGGAGGCTCTGGTGTAAGGGGGGGCTCTGAGGGTCTCTAAGGGGGGTCTCTGATGTAAGGGGGGCTCTGTGAGGGTCTCTGATGTAAGGGGGTCTCTGATGTAAGGGGGCGCTAAGGGTCTCTCTGATGTAAGGGGGGCCTCTGTGGGGGGGTCTCTGATGTAAGGGGGCTCTGTGGGGGGTCTCGGATGTAAGAGGGGGATCTGTGGGGGGGTCTGTGAGGGTCTCTGATGTAAGGGGGGCCCTGTGGGGGGTCTCTGATGTAAGGAGGGCTCTGTGGAGGCAGTCTCTGATGTAAGCATGGCTCTGTGAGTGTCTCTGATGTAAGGAGGGCCTCTGTGGGGGGGTTCTCTAATGTAAGGGGGGCTAAGTTATTAGTGAACATAAAAAAGTTCCAAGAAAAGTCCAATGAAGTGCCAAAAAGGTGCAAGAAAATGTGCAAAAAAAGTGCAAATAAATATTTATGGTGCCAAATCTTCAACGGAAGGTGTGCGCCAAAAAGCACCCTACGTGCTTCTTCCACCAATCACCCCAAACTGACTCACCAGACTTAAATAAAAGCCTATGTATTTTGTGGAATCACGCTATGTTGATTCATTTTTTGCACATTGTAGAGGTTATGAATATTTAATTGTTATTTATTTACTAGTGGTATATGATATGTATACTGTAGTAGCCATGCAGATTTAATTAATAATTTAGCACGGTACACTTTTTACAACAGAAACAGATTTGGGTGACATATTTATATATCATTTTAGGGTAAATACTATTTTTGCGCTGATTTTTTTTCCCTGTTTTTATCTTGCTGCTGCACCCACTTGCAGCCAATTAGCAGCAATTATACTCTTAAATAGTTTTTCAATAAATACAGCCATGTTTAGGGGGGCGAGAGGTGAGGATGGGGCACAACAGGATTAGCTCGCACAGGGCACCTGAACACCTAAGGCTGGCCCTGCTAGTACCGACACTCCGCTGCATACGAGAACCCTGTGGTTTTTGCACCTCAGCAACAGAAGAATGGGGTCGGGTACACCTGACTTTAGCAGGGACCACTCCATCATCAGAGCAATCTATCAGGGTGCTGCTGCTGCTCTCTACAGGTTCGAATACTGAGCCGGATTTTGACAAGGAGGCTTCCCCATCGCTCTCATCTGTCATGTTTAGCATTGTGTAGGCCTCTTCACTAGTGTACCTGTTTGGACATTTTGGCCAATAAATTTATAGGTACCTAGTGTGACTCACAGGTAAAAAAAGCACGAGGACTGTTTGAACCGCTACCAAAAAATGTAACTGTTAGTGCTAGCAGAGATCAGGCCTGACGCTGCGGTTTAGTGTGCTCTGTATTGGAAGTGACAGTACACTTCTGATTCTGCACTTCTTGGGGGGCGGGGTGGAGAGGCCAAATACAGGTTCTGGCAGGTGTCGGCATCGGGGCGAATCCTGCTAATGCTGCGTTTTGGGAACACTATACTAAACTATTGGGGACAGTAGAATAGTTCTGATAAGATAAAAGATATTGATGAGTTCAGACACTATACTAGTAATGGAGATGTTTAGTGTGTGTGTCAATGGCAATCAAAGGGTTAAAACGTATTACTAAATATGTGGCGGGCGATCTGACGCTGTCCTGAAATGACGCTAACTAACGTTAATGCTAACTGATGTCACCTGTGACACTAATACAGTGATCAGGAAAAAAGATCTGTACACTATAATAGTGACACTGATATGGCAATGAAGGGGTTAACTGGGGGTGATCAGGGGTTTAAATCTTTATTGGGGATATATGACGGGGGCCCTAAACCTATTTGGGACTGCCACTAACTGCCTCTCACACTATCTGAAGTCACAAGTGACACTAATACAGTGATCAGTAAATGTTATCTGTACTGTATATAGTGTGCACAGGGAATGAAAGGGTTAATTAGAGCGTGATCATGGGGTTAAATGTATGCCTATGTGTACTGGTGTCAGTGTAGTGCTTCTGTACTCACAGTAGATGCTCTCTCCTCTCACACTGGAACCGAAAAAGACTCCAGGAGAGGAGATTACATCATATCCTGTGGCTGTGTTTACATTACACGGGCACAGGACGTTCTGCAATTGGCCAGAATCGATCAACAGGTCCAGGCCAAACATCATTGGCCTGGACCTGATGACTGATCAGTTCTGAACCAAATCAGACAATTGCGGGGACGCATGCGCGCTCCCCCTAGCCCCGAGCGTGAACACCGTACAGGTATTGAGATTCACCCAGCCGAGCCAGCCTGCCGCAGTATATTTGCAGGCGGGTGGTCAACAAGTAAAAAGAGCTAAAAAGAGGAAATAAAGCTGAGTGTTGCACCACCCTGATTGTAACATAATATGTTGTGTATGGCACTCCCTGTGAGCGGTCTCTGAAATGCTGAATTGAGGTAAAATATTATTTAAATAAGGTAAAATAGTAGAAATAGATGATTACAAACACTGTCAGGAAAAAGCTAAAAACCATTCCAACTGCCTAACTGTAAATGTACGTCATGTTTTTAACTTTAAATACCGGGGCTATGGCTGCAGCTAGATGCCATAACCCGGTATTTTTTTTTCATTTGGCGGCCAGGTTTTTGATAAAAGTTATACCAGTGGCAGAGTCGCTGCCTGTGAGATCACATTTATAGGCAGCAGTAGAGGTGTCCCCCCCCCCCAGCTGCTTTCTGGTCGTTTGAGTTTATCAGAGCCATCTGTTAAGCCTGAAAACGAGTCGAGTGAGGGCAAGATGGCCTCCACTTAGCTCTATACCCTTGCAGGACCAACGCGACCTCTGACTTCACTTTCGGTTCTTGTGCATAAACAAAGGGTTTTTTTTTTCCTTAAAAACCCCAGATCGCTCAATAAAGAGGACCTGTCATGTTTAGGGATGCAATGATGCCATTTTTTTAACACAGAGTACCGATACTTTTTTTTAAGTACTCACCAAACCAATTATGGATACCTATCGCCTAGGAAGAGTAGGTACAGGGGTTATTTGGGAAGTGGAGGTTGTTAGGGAGTTGGGTGAGGCTGGGGTGAGGGCAGTGTGGGAGAGGGAGAGTAGAGGGGTAAGTGAGGCAGGGTAGTTGAGGGTGGGGTGGAATAGGGAGAGTTAGAATGGAAAAGGCTGTGATTTCTGGGGGGGGGGGAGGGGAGAGGATGGGTATAGGAGGGTCATTGGTGGAGGGAAGGAGGAGGCAACACATGGAGGGCACAGCACAGGGGGCTAGGAGGGCACAACACAGGGGGTTAGGAGGGCAGGGTTCGGGCACAGTACATGCAGAGTTCGGGCACGGTACAGGCAGAGTGCAGGGTTCGGGCACGGTACAGGCAGAGTGCAGGGTTCGGGCACGGTACAGGCAGAGTTCGGGCACGGTACAGGCAGAGTGCAGGGTTCGGGCACGGTACAGGCAGAGTGCAGGGTTCGGGCACGGTACAGGCAGAGAGCAGGGTTCGGGCACGGTACAGGCAGAGTTCGGGCACAGTACAGGCAGAGTGCAGGGTTCGGGCAAAGGGCACATTACATGTAGAATGCAGGGCACAGTTCTCCTCCACCACTCCTTTCCACTGCATTCTCATCCACATGATCCCCCATCCACCCCTTCTTAGCTCTGACTCATGTTCACGCCTCCTCTACTGCACATGCCTTACCCTTGTTGTACTAATGTAAAGTACCCGGCCAGCTTCAGCACAGACATCCCCCATTGTAAGCACTGCCTCTCTGCAGCCAGATCATCAGGGGCACTGGCATCCAGGCACCGGGGTCAGAGAAAGTGCAGTCTACCTCCTGAAGCCCCCCTCCCACCCTTGACTGTACTACCTGTAGTGCCAGCATCTCCCTGGTCACCGCACTGCATTTAGGGAGACAAGCTGTCTAAAAGGCCAGATCCTAGTACAGATTTAGCTGACAGGCTGGGACTGATATTTTTGTCCCGTGCAGATCGCTCCCAGGATCGGTTTAGGGTATTGGAGCATTTTTGCAAGTACTAATACTCCCAAAATTATTATCGGCACAGATACCAATACCAGTATGGGTGCAACACTACTTATTTCTATTACAAGGGATGTTTACAAGAAATAAAATAAAGTAAAAATAAAAAGTAAAAAAAAAAGTAAAGGGCCCCATCCCTCATAAGCAAACGCATATGAAAGTCAAACGGTGTGCAAACCATACGTGAGGTATGTTATGGAAATTTTTCTACTCACCTCACTTATCTACTTAATAATCAGTCTAATAAATCTAAATTTTTTAGAATACTTCTTTCTGGTCCAGCAATCCCAATCACTAATATATCGTACCACCCAGGGTCCATATTTAGCGATCATCTCTTCCCTTGGGGTCAGTTGGTAGGGTTTACCCCACTTAGACTCCCTCGTTGAGTTAATACTATTTCCCATCCTTTACGGATACTGGACCCTGAACTGATTTCCCAACCTTAAGCGGTTGTCCTCCAGAGGTAGCTAATCTCTGGCCAATGATTGGGTTGACAGGTTCCGCCCCTGTCACCGTTGCCGATTTTTTACTACTTGTCAGAACAGGATTTTCCCTATCCTGACTATAGTCTTTCAAACCGACCTGGAGACTCCCCAAACTCATTAATAGTTCAAATCTCCCACCGTGGACTTTTCAAAAAAAAAAAATTAAAAAATGCTTAATGTAAGACTATTATTTTGGTTATCTCAAGAAAGGTTAGCATAAACTTGGATAATCAGAACCCTTTGAGTGCTTGGAGTACAGAAGGCAGTTAATAAAGGCACAATTATTTGCAAAACGATTTGTAGCAGTTACAATATAGCCAGCGTTCACAGGTCTAATTACAAACCTTACAATCTATTCATACATATCAAGATTATTCAGTGTGACTTAGGCTGGCCACACATGTTCAACTTTCTTGTACAATTCTATTTTAATTATACTGTTCATATTAGTCTCATCAAGGTATTAGTACAGACAAAAGGTAAAAAGAAATTAAAGTTCTTTAACCGCTTGCCGACTGCTCACAGTATATTTACTGCGGCAGTCAGCCCCTCACAGGCAGAGCGACGTAAATCTACGTCGCTAGCCTGTGAGGCTCTGGGGAGCGAGCGCGCGCCCGCGGAGGCGCGCTCCTGCGCGGTCACGGACCCCCCCGCGTGTGTGGGCGATCGTCGGGGGAGAGGGAGAAAGTCAGGCGGCTTGTGTAAACAAGCCACCTGTCATTCTCCCCTGTGTAGAAACACTGATCACACGGTTCTACAATGTAGGACCGTTGATCAGTATTCCTACAGCTCAAGCCACAGCCAATCACAGTAAGAATCACGCCCCTAGGGACACACACAGCCCCTCCCTCTCAAATAAAGTTAACCCCTTCACTACCAGTGTATTTTTACAGTAACAGTGCATATGTATAGCACTGATTACTGTAGAAATGTCACTGGTAACCCCAAAAGTGTCAAAAATGTCAGTCAAGGGTCCGATCTGTCCACCGCAATGTCGCAGTACCGCAAAAAAAAAATCGCAGATCGCCGCCATTACGCGTTAAAAAAAAACAACAAAAATGACAAAAATCTTTCCCTTTGTTAGTAAACGCGATAACTTTTGCGCAAACCAATAAAAATATGCTTTTTGCGATTTTTTTACCAAACATTTGTAGCATAAAACAAATTGGCCGAAAATGTTAAAAAATTTTGATTTTTAAATTTTTTTGGGGGGAATTTCATATAAAAAAATATTGTTATTTTTGCAAAATTTACACTCTTTTTTTGTTTATAGCGCATGATCAAAAAATCGCACAGGTGATCAAATACCACCAAAAGAAAGCTCTGTTTGTGGGAAAAAAAGGACGTCGAATTCGTTTAGGTACAGTGTCGCACGACTGTGCAATTGTCCGTTAAAGTCACGCAGTGCCGAATCGCAAAATACCCCCTGGTCTTTTAGCAGCCAAATCCTCCAGGGCTTAAGTGGTTAAGAGATTGCTACTAGTCTGAGACAGAGGTGAGAAACAAACAAAGACAATTAGCACTTCATAGATCAGCTCTGTTTTGCATATAAACATTTAATCAAACATTACAAACTCCTCACACGAGGCACCATCTGTTATGGAAATTTTTCTACTCACCTCACTTATCTACTTAATAATCAGTCTAATAAATCTAATAAGTGATTATAATAACCTTTTTTGTCTATAAAAGAATCTAGCCAATGCTGTTGAGGCTATTACTATTAGAATAAATAATGAATGATAACTGCTAAAAAATAAAGATCTAATTTATTTTACAGAAAAGAAACTTTAGATGAATCAATTATGACTTAGATGATAAAATCTTAAAAACAGTGATCTTTACAAATAGTGTTGCAAATGGACAAAGTTACACAGAACAATACACAAGACATAGGCGTCATCTCACACAGAGAAGCTGTACCTTAGGTTACCACCTTGTCCAAAATGTTGGAAGAGCAGGAAGAAAGCGAAGAGAGCCCAGCTGGCCCTTTTTATTGCCCCACACAGTGGCGGCCGGTTTATAGGGGGCGCAGGGGCGCCGCCCCCCTCAGTCAGTGCAAATAAAAAAAAATAAAAAAATTACCATTCGAAGCCCACTAGGGGCGCCGGACCTACTGCTGGCTATGGGGGGGGGGTTTGCATCCCACATGCTGCCACGCAGAGGCGCAGATTGGTGGCCTTCTGGGTGTCATCGGGGCGCAGAGCAATGCGCCCCGACACTCCCCATTGTAGTCCTGTCCTGGCTGTGATTGGTCCAGACTCCAGCCTGTACCAATCATACAGGACATCCCGGCTGACGTCACTCACCGTCCCGTCACCTTCCCGGCAGAGCGAGGAGGAGCAGCGGCGCGTGTGGTCGGTGGAGACGTCTCTCCCAACTCTCGATTCCCTTACCGTCACTCTTCAGCAGCAGAGAGCAGCAGCAGCAGACGCCAGTGACACTGCAGTCGGTCCGGTCGTGAGAGAGCCAGCCCAAGACGAGCAGGTAAGTGATAATTGAAGCAGGCGCTGCCTCAGTGCCTCCTCTCTCTCCTGTGTGCGTGACTGCGGAGTCCGGTGGGGAACTTTGCAAACGCAGAGTCTGACCAGGACACCTCTTCCTCCTCTCCCAGCCAGCAGCAGCATACCTCCCAAGTTGATGATGATAGGTGTCGTGCTACAGCGTGAGGGTTAAGTGTCTCCAGTCCACATACACTGTCCCCCTTGCTGGCCCCACCTCTCCCCCTTAGCTCAGTTGGTGACTCTTCCCAGCAACATGCTTCCCCTCCTCGGGCTCTTCTGCAGGCGGCTGCCGAGTGACTGCTCTACTCAGTGAGTAATTTGTTCTGCCATGATCCAGGCTCTCCCTCCCCCCACCTCGGATAACTTTCCCAACTTTCAGCTTCTGCAGGGCTTCATGGCGGGGGGAGGGTGGGGCTGCTGGGTCTTTTGGTGCTGGGCAGTGATTGGCAGCTATGGAGTTCCCAAATCCCAAATTCCTCCCTTCTCTCTACCTCTTCATCCCAAACAAAGCCCCCCCCACCTCTCCACCCTAAACAAACCCCCATCCCTGTCTCTCCACCTTAACATTCCCAACTTTCAGCTGCTGCAGGGCTTCATGGAGGGGGGTGGGGGTTGCTGGGTGTTGTGGTGCTGGGAAGTGATTGGCAGCTCTGGGTTTCCCAAACCCTAAATTCCTCCCCACTCCCTGCCTCTTCACCCCAAACAAAACCCTCCTCGCCTCCCCTCCACTCCAAACAAAGTCCCCCTTCCCGCCTCTACACCCTAAACAAACCCCCCTTCCCTGCCACTCCACTCTAAACAACCCCCCTTCCCTGCCTCTCCACCCTAAACAACCCCCCCTCCCTGCCTCTCCACCCTAAACAAACCCCCCTCCCTGCCTCTCCATCCTAAACAATTCCCCCTCCCTGCCTCTCCACCCTAAACAAATCCCCCTTCCCTGCCTCTCCACCCTAAACGTCCCCCCTCCCTGCCTCTCCACCATAAACAAACCCCCCCTCCCTGACTCTCCACCCTAAACAAACCCCCCTTCCCTGCCTCTCCACCCTAAACAAACCCCCCTTCCCTGCCTCTCCACCCTAAACAAACACACCCCCTGCCTCTCCACCCTAAACAACACCCCTTCCCTGCCTCTCCACCATAAACAAACCCACCTCCCGGCCTCTCCACCCTAAACAACCCCCCCTGCCTCTCCACCCTAAACAACCCCCCCTCCCTGCCTCTCCACCCTAAAAAAACCACCCCCTGCCTCTCCACCCTAAAAACCCCCCTTCCCTGCCTCTCCACCCTAAACAAACCCACCCCCTGCCTCTCCACCCTAAACAACCCCCCTTCCCTGCCTCTCCATCCTAAACAACCCCCCTTCCCTGCCTCTCCACCCTAAACAAACCCCCCCTCCCTGCCTCTCCACCCTAAACATACCCACCCCCTGCCTCTCCACCGTAAACAACCCCCCTTCACTGCCTCTCCACCCTAAACAAACCCACCTCCCTGCCTCTCCACTCTAAACAAACCAACCCCCCCTTCCTCTCCACCCTAAACAAACCCCTCTCCCTGCCTCTCCACCCTAATAAAACTCCTCTCCCTGCCTCTCCACCCTAAACAACCCTCCTCCCTGCCTCTCCACCCTAAATAACCCCACCCCCCTGCCTCTCCATCATAAACAAACCCCTCTCCCTGCCTCTCCACTCTGAACAAATCCCCCTCCCTGCCTCTCCACTCGAAACAACCCCCCTTCCCTGCCTCTCCAACCTAAACAAACCCACCTCCCTGCCTGTCAAGGGGTAACTATGAATACTTTTTAAAGGCACTGTTCCTTGATTACTGAAGGCCCCTTTCACACTTGTACGAAATTTTTTACCGCGTTGTTTGCCGCAAATCAATACCTATTACATTTTTCTTTTTGCGCCCCCCCAAAAATTTTGAGCACCAGCCGCCACTGGCCCCACACCCACATACCAAGGTAGGGACACTCCCCTCAGAGTGGGAGGGGGGAAGAGAGGGTTTTCACAGAATACAGAGTCATCTTAAGTCAGGTCTTTCCTGTTCCTTCTCCCACCAAATGGTCAGCTTAAAGAATGTTAATTAGGTTTTTGGTTCATCCTCACATGCCCCGCAGCTCCTTCAAAGTGATTGCCTTCAGACTGTTCTGATGCTTTGGAGTCACAAAAAAGTTCAATATACAATGTTCATTTCAGCTTAAGAATATTAGAATTCAATATTTCTATTACAGGTATTGTCACGATTGTCACGATTAGAGCGAGAGCAATAATTCAAGACCATTCAATAATACAAGATCTCCCCTGTAAGGCTGCTTTCACACTGATGCGCTTGAGAACTGCCCATAAAATGCTAGGCGCTTTTCAAGTGCTCTTGAGACGTTAGTGGTGCGCTTTTTTGAAGGCCACATGACTCAAAATAACTGTTTTGAAGAACTTTTTATGCGCTTTTGAGATGCTTCCTATTCATTTCAATGGAGAGGGGAGCATTCAAACATGCTCTAAAAATTCTGCTTGCCAGAGTTTTTTCACCGCCCCCAGTGTGAAAGCATTAATTGATTTCAATGGAAATTGGTTTTCATGTGCTTTTCAGGCGTTTTTTTTTTTTTTTAGCACGAAATTTTCTGAAATGTGCCTCAGTGTGAAAGGGGTCTATCTCTAAACAGGTAACCTGTAAAAAAATGTTAAGTACCGTAGTTTGTTGCCATTCCACGAGTGTGTGCAATTTTAGAGCATGACATGCTAGGTATCTATTTACTTGGCATAACGTCCTATTACACATTTTACCAAAAAATTGGTTTAACTATATAGTGTTTTTTATTATTCAGTAAAGTATTTTTTTTGCAACAAAAATTGCGTTTGAAAGACTGCTGTGCAAATACAGTGTGATATAAGTAGTGAGACTGTGAACCTCGCGCTTATGGAATGTGTCAATACCATATGTTGTGTTTTGTTTTGAAATTAGCTGCCTGCTGCAGGAAAAAAGTGCTAGTGCTTTTTGAGAGTTAAGGTCAGTGTTTGCAGCGCTGCTAAGGGTTAACTGAATTCAAATGTATCCCTAGAAACTCATCTGTGCTAGTTAATTACTACTAAAATAAATAAATAAATATATAAATAATCAATATAGTGCAAATACTGTGCAATATCTGTGCAAAAAAACAATGTGCAAATAATGCAATGTAAAAATCATATAATAAAGTGCAAACTTAGTGCATAATCAAAAAAGTCCATATAACAGTCCTTCAGGGGAAAACAGAAGCTTGATGCTTGTTCCGTGCTGCTTTGGGCTATCCCCCTTTGGGTATCTACTTACCACAATGTGGTTTGATTGAAGCAGAAAGTGCTGACACTGAGTTCCTTTGGCTCCTGTAGGGCTGTTGTACTGTTGTTGGAAGCGATCCTGTCTCAAGGTAGAGTAATCCCAGGTATCCTCATAAAGATAAAAGGCTCATCATAGTGAGGACCGTTTTAAAATTAATTTATTGCAGTTAAAAACAAAGGGAATACTCACAAACATAGTATAATTAAAAGCCTGTATCGTAAATCCTATGCACGGTACGGTGGTAAGCTGCTCCCGCAGCGTGCGCTTCACCGACCGGAAATCACGTGGCTGCCTCTCGGCCAATGGCTAGACGCGTTTCGCTGTGAACACAGCGTCATCTGTAGCTGGCTAATCGAGTGTGCCACTAGTGCTATAAGTACAGCCATGCTGGGTAGCTCTTCCGGTGTTCTAAATTCTAAAATACACTTTCTGAAAATGTTTTATCTCAATGATTATTTCCTTTCTGCTATGTGCTGTTTACATAAAGTGTCTATTGCAATTATTAAATGTGTATATGTGTTAAATTGGCGATCATTACGATTACTACTAATATGCGCCCTGGATATTAGATGTTGCCCCCTAGTGGTGCCTGTGAGAACTGTCCGTCTCGGCAACCGCCATGTAATAGGACAACTTTGTGCTGATCCCATCGGATCGGTATAGTGTGTTACGAAACCTTTTAATTAATCATATATATATATCCTAAGCATTTCAGTAATTTCTCTTGGAGCAACCTTACTTACTCCTGTCTTTATAATCTAAATCGTGCAATAGTTTAAAGTCTAAATCGTGCAATTGTTTAAAGTGATATGTGCTGAATGGGTATGTTGACCCCTATTGGTCCGTGTGAGGAACTGCTTCTACACCATAACCTATGATCTAACCATACATGTGCCAATTTTGACAAATATTACCGATTTGGTTCAATATAATTTGTTTTTATGCATTTTTCTCAAGTATGTATGATTATACTTGAGAATTTGCTTTACTTGCATCAGGGATATATTAAAATAGATATGAGTTAAAAATTATTAAAAATCATTTATGAAGCAGTTAATGTCGATTTCTACGTTTAAACCCTTGGGTGCCATGCTTCCTAATTTGTGTATCCACCAAGTCTCGTTCTGTGAGATAGCTCTTTTCATATTCGTGCCCCTCCAGTGTTTTACGATTGTGTCTATCCCACAGAATTTCAACTTGCTTGGATCCTTGTTGTGGCAGATACGGAAGTGATTTGACAAACTGTGCTTTTTGAACCCTTTTTTGATGTTTGTAATGTGTTCTCTCAGTCTAATCCGTAGTTCTCTTGTCGTGCGTCCCACGTACTGGAGACCACACTCACATTCTAATAGATAAGTGACATGTGTGCTTCTACATGTAATAAACTTATCTATTTTAAATTGTTGTCCCGTAACTGTGGATTGGAATTGTGTTTCTTTTCTTGTTTTGTTGTTCTTTTTACATGTGCGGCATATGACACAATTGCCGCACCTGTAATACCCTTTTTGGTCCAGAAATGTGTTCAATTTCTTGGGAGGATCCGGTAAGTTTTTGGCTAGTTTGTCTTTTAAAATAGGGGGTCTTCTGTATATAAACTGTGGTTTTTTTAGGTAAAATCTTATTAAAAGTTGGATCTCTCAATAAAATAGGCCAGTGTGCTTTAAACATTTTTTCTAATTGTTTGTACTGTTTGCTGAACTCTGTGCAAAATGCTGTTTGGTAAGGTTTATTCGTTTTTTTACTTGGTTTTAATAATTCCTTTCTGTCCAGTTTCAACACTTTTTGTTGAATATGGTGTAGAGTTGATGGTTTATACCCTTTATCTTGGAATCTTTGTATTAATACCTCAGATTGTGTTAAATAGTCTTGCTCTGACTTACAATTTCTTTTAATCCTGAGCATTTGCCCTTTCAGTACCGCTGAGAGCCATTTAGGATGGTGGTTACTATTCATTGGAATGAAACTATTCCTGTCGGTGCTTTTGAAGAATGTTTTTGTGGACATCTGCTTGTCAGATTTGGAGATGGTTAGGTCTAAGTAATTAATTTCTTAAATTTCTTAATGATTTATGGTGGCCGTAAAAGAAATTTGATACCTGTTATCATTCATATGTTCAATGTACTCTGCCAGGGATTCTTGCGAACCTTCCCATATAATTAAAATATCGTCTATATAACGCTTGAAGCCTCGTAGCTGTGGGTGGGGATGTTTAAAAATATACTCCATTTCCCACTTATTCATGAAGATGTTGGCTACTGTAGGTGCATATTTTGCCCCCATTGCTACGCCTTTAATTTGCTTGAAAAAGTGCTTGCAGTGCCAAAAATAATTATTGCACATTGCTAATTCTAAAATGTCTAAAATAAAATCAATTTGAGACGAGGGTAAGGATTTGTCTTCCTGCAGAGCCCATTTTACTGCTGCCAAAGCGTCTTTTTGTTTAATATTTGTATAAAGTGAATTAACATCCACACTTGCTAAAATCGTATTATCTGTTGTACTCATATTTTCAATATAATTTATTACGTCTTTGCTATCTTTGAGGTAGGATGTTGTTTTTTGTGCAAGCGGCTGTAAATGGTAGTCTATGTATTCTCCGACTCTTGCAAATATAGATTCGATTCCATTGATAATAGGGCGTCCGGGCGGTTTAATTTGACTCTAATGTATCTTTGGTACCTGGTATATAATGGGCATTTTGGGTGCATCAGGTACCAAATATCTAATTTCCTTTTTATTGAGAATGTCATCTTTATAGGCTTTTTTGATTTTTTTAGTTAATTTGGCTTTTAATTTATTCAATGGGTTGCTCTTTAGTTTTTCATATGTCTCGCTATTGTGTACAATTCGATCCAACTCTTCCATATATTGCTGTTTGTCTAAAATTACAATTCCTCCCCCTTTGTCCGCAGGTCTAACTATAATATTTTTCTTTTTTTCCAAAGACTCTATATTTTGTTGTAACTTCTTACTACCTGGGACTGGGTGAATCGAGATTTTTTCGATAGCCTGTTGTACCATAAGCTTAAAAACGTCTAGGCATGGTTATTGCTAGGTTTCGGGTTGAACGTAGATTTGTTTTTTAATTTACTGTGTGTGACTCTCGTTTGTGATACTTCGTTTGCTTCATTTGCGTCATTTGTTTTGTTGGCATAAAACTTTTTGATGTTTAAAGTTCTCACGAATTTTTGAACATCGATGAATGCTTGAAATTTGTTTATATTTTTGGGGGGGGGGGCGAATTTGAGTCCCAGATCGAGGATACGAAGTTCCTCGTCACTGAAGGTTACCTTACTGTATATCCCTGCTCCTAATTGACTCGCTTTCTTTTTCCTTTTCCCCCCTCTGCATCCTCTTTTCTTTCGGTGTTTTGTGGATATAAAATATTGCAAGGACCGTCATTTTATTCTGTATGGTCGTTGCCAAAAATATAAATAATGTTTGGGGGTTCTAAGTAATTTTCTAGCAAAAAATACTGATTTTAACTTGTAAACAAATGTCAGAAAAAGGTTTAGTCAGCAAGTGGTTAAACACAAAATGTAATCCCATTTCCTCCCAAAGTAGTATTATGTTAAATATATTTTTATATTTCTTAGTTTTCCTTTCCTCTCTGACGGTATTTTGGTTCTGCTGTGTAACAGCTTGGTGCTCTGTGTTTGTAATGTGAGAGATGGAGGAAGAACACCCACAAAAGGTTACCTCCCTTCATACTGCCTGTTAGGCTGCTCTTGAATTCAGTCTGACGGATGACACCATGATGAGAATATCCTTGCTGCATGTACCCATTATATACATTATTATATATTAGCTAGGAGATGCCCTTTTACACTTCTTTTCTGCTTCCTCTTCTAAAATTGATCACTTGGAATTTCTAGGTTGTTTTCTCATTGTTGGAAGGAAAATAGCTGGAGTTTTCCCAGGAAGCCATTGTAAACCGTAAAAAGAAAATGCTTCCTTCCAGACAGTATGTGATAGGAGTGATGTTGATGATGGCGCTGTTTGTTGCGTCTTTCTGGTAAGTAATTTTTTAATTCCGTTTTACATTTTATTGAATGTTCTAGGCACTGGTATTTTTGTTTGTTAGGATACTTCATTTATGTTTTGGCATAAGCCTTTATTGACTCCAGTTGTTTCTAAAATGTTTTATTGCAGTAGCATCAAACAATTTTTGTGCTCTTTTTTTTTGTTAAATTATTTTTTGGTTTGATAAATGCAACTTGCTACTACAGCATTGTGTTCAGTGGTGTTTGCTGTGTTATAGGTGTCCGTTTATGAACCTGAGATGAGCAGCGATCCTGAGGATCGCAGCTCTGCTCGGATAATTTTTGTATATAATATATATATATATATATATATATATACACACACATAAATATATATATATATATATATATACACATACACACACATAAATATATATATATATATATATATATATATATATACATACATACACATACATACATACATACATATATATATATATATATATATATATATATATATATATATATACACACACACACATACATATACATACACACACATATATACACATATATACATACACACATATATACATACATCTATCCACACATACATACATACATACATACACACACACACATATAGTTGTAGGATGACTAATTATTTTAACATTAAACAGGGTGCCAGAGGAAATAATTTAACTTTTTATTTTTAACAACGTTTTATTGAAATTCAACTCATTACAAAGAGGTAAATGCGGAGCAACATTAAAGAGGAAGTAAAGAGAAAAAAAAGCCCTGTAAAGATAAAGGCATAATGAGCTAGTATGCATCGCATACTAGCTCATTATGTAGTACTTACCTTAAAACGAAGCCCCCGCCGTGCCGCCACCTCAGCGACAGGACGGCGACATGTTCGGCCGTCCTGCTTCCGGGTTCGCGTCCTCCGGCCATCTGATTGGCCGGAGGCGCGTTTACATCACTCCCGCGCCTGCGCGCGGGAGCCGCCGTTCACGGCACTGAGCTCTGAAGGAACGGCACGGGTGGTCGTTCCTTCAGAGCGCCTGCGCCGATGACGTCATCGGCAGTATGCACTCTAAATATCTCCTAAACGGTGCAAGTTTGGGAGATATTTATAGCACCTATAGGTAAGCCTTAATATAGGCTTACCTATAGGTAAAAGTTTGTGAGGTGGGTTTACAACCTCTTTAACAAGATTCATAGCATCAAAGAACAACATACGTATAACGTACTCTGTATACACTTGGTGCTCTGCCGCTATTAATCACATTGTTGAGGAATTTCGTAGACTAATACGGCTGGTCCGAGCAAACTGGGTCATTTCAGAATTTTTCTTTTGATAGGTGGGGGTTAGGGGAGGAGAGGTATGAGGGGGGGGGGGGGTGGTAGAGGCATAAGGAGAACGGGAGGGTAATGGATCCCAAAAGAAGAGAAGGCATCGTAACCTTGTCAAATGCAGTGCTAGAAAAGAAGGTGGTGAGGGAGAGGGGAGGGGGAGGGTAGGATGGGGAAAGTGGTGAGTAAAGTGGCGGGGTCAAGCACCATACAGTGAATTAGTGTCGGATAGTACATTTACCGAGTCATGCGGAAGGAGATAGCAATATACATTCACCTATACTAGACATTTTAAGGCACCAATGTCATGTAGCACACCCGTAAATGCATAGAAGCACGGATTGGGCAGTTTGTCGTCAAAGCAGGGTCGTGCAACTTTCCACCAAGACAGTGTAGAGGTCTCAGGTCAGTTCTGGGCAGGTAGTAGCAGTCCCGTTGGAGTGGAGAGGGTGTGGGCGGGCAGCTCCCATTAATAATTTTCCTTTTAAGAACTGCCAAGTAGTGAACTGAGAAAAAAATTCTCAATTTCATAAACGTACACCATAATCTCTGTATCAGCCTTGAAATCCAGGAGCGATATTCTAGTCCCCTCATACAGAATTTACTCATTTTATACTGATTTAAGGTGCTCACTAATAAATTATTAGGCCTCATGCACACTGGACGTTTTTATAGCCGCTGTTTTTGGCGTCAGTCGTATTTTTCTGCAGCTAGTAAACTCCCCAGCATGTTATCCTATGTGTCCTTGCACACATTGGTGGTTATCAGCAGTTTTTGGCAGAGGCGTTTTCTGGCTGAAAAAAATCCCCAAAACTAGTGGGTTTTAGAGGCGTTTTTTCAGCTGTAAAAACGCTCTTACTCTGATAAAAGCTTAAACGCTGAAAAACCTTGCTATTCGGCGTTTAATAACATTTTTGAGCCATCAGCTTTTATGGGAGTACAGATTTGCTAAAAAAAGCTAAACGGTACAGCTAAAAAAAACGCTGAAAAGTGCTACTGCAAAAAAGCTGAGAAATCCTTCTACAGTTTTCTACTGGCGTTTTAATAACGTCCAGTGTGCATTAGGCCTTATAAGTTATTTATATGTATTTGTTGGTGTACTTGTTTATGAAAAGTATAAAGTGATCTCATGATGCTGAGCCCTAGCACTAGTATGCTAGAACAGAACCAATGAGACAGACTGATATGTATAAGAATTCCGCGCAATTGGATGTGATTAAGCTAATATGTTGGCTGCAGCCTACCCCAAAAATATAGATAAACTATATTTGAAAAGTAGAGATAGGATAGGGTATATTGGCGCTGCCGTTTATGGTAATAAATATGTGGGAGAAAGATCTAAGTATAATTAAAATATATAATGGGCCAATAAATGATATAAATGTGAAAAAAATGTTGGTCCTTATAGACACCAAATGTGTCCAACCTTAAGTTTCAAATGTATCACAGATAATTATTGGTAAACACTTGACACTAATAAATATAAATAAATATAATAACTTAGTGCAAACAATTCATATAATAACAAGTGAATATTGCAGAGATAAAGAATCAGATAAAGTGACTGGTGCAATAAATATTATAGCCACTAGGTGGCAGTGCCAGTGTTGAATTTAAATAATAACAGGATATCCAAGTGATGTTTCTCAATATACAAGTGTGTAGGTGAAAAAAATTGTGCTGAGTAGTATATATTAATCACTAAAGGTAATATTTTAGAAAATGACCCCAATGTACTGTGAATATGGATATCCAGGTGACAAAAAAATATATAATCTGGAGAAAATATGAAAATATAGATGACTATGGTGAATAGTGCCACATAAATAAAAAATCTCATAAAATTCCAAGGTGTAAATAATTAGTGAAATAAAATTATAAATAAATATAGTATTAGAATTATGCCAAAGGGTTAATATAGTCCGTAATAAACATCTGGTGATAGAAAGTCCACAAAATATGATCAATAGGTTGATCTTCCAGAAGGTGCAATAATAGTGAATATTAAGGTGCCAAAATAAATTTTCATATGGAAGGAGTGAGTCCCAGTGATGGATTCGGGATGTGGGTGCCAGGTGAGGACAGTCCGTGCTCCCTCTCTATATAGCCCGCACTCACCAGAAAGCGGCACCCCTACAGGGGTAACCAGCGTTGAGTATATGGGGTAAAACCCTTGGTGGCTCTCGATAGGTCCCTCCAATCCACCTGGGTAAATCTCACTTCCTCCCTATTTAAAATCAAAGTGCACCCTCGTATCGCGGTGTTTGCGGTGTTTCTTCTTCTGTTGTGCTGGATTGTTTCTACAGGCCAAACAATTACGGCATCGGATAAATCCCTTCATATCTGGAAAAAGCTTTACCTCTTTTGGAGGATTCACAACATTGTGAACCAATCTATTTCTCAGAGTGGGTGCCTTGCGGTAAATGAATTTCGGTCTATTTGGTAAAATTTTGGAGAAAATCCTGTCTGATTTTAAAATAGGCCAGTACTTTTTAAAAGTCTTTTCCACTGACCTATATTGTTTATTAAAACCAGTTATAAAAGCGTATTCAAAATTTGTATCATTGTTTCGTGTTTTGGTCTTTAGTAGTTCGTCCCTTGACATATTTATGATAGTATTTTTCGTTTTTTCCAATACCGCTCTATCATAACCCTTTTCGCTGAATTTTGTAGTGAGTTTTTCTGCTTGTGCTTCATAGTCTTCAATATTTGTACAGTTCCTTCTGATCCTCATATACTGTCCCTTCGGTATATTTTGTTTCCATTTTGGATGGTGACAGCTGGAGGTCGGGATATACCCATTCTTATCTGTGGGTTTAAAAAATGTTCTGGTCTCTATTTTATCATCCTTTTTAAAAATCTGTAAATCCAGAAAATCTATTTGCTTCTTTTCATAATTGGCTGTAAATTTTATTCCATAAGGATTGTTATTAAGTTGTTTAATAAAACTTTCTAAAGTGTCTTGTGCTCCCTCCCATACCATAAATATGTCGTCTATATAGCGACGATAGAACTGCAATTGTGGTATACTTTTTCCATAGATCATCTTCTCCTCAAGCATGTTCATAAAAATGTTAGCCACACTGGGGGCATATCGGGCCCCCATAGCCACGCCTTTAGTCTGTACGTAAAATATTTTGTTGTACCAAAAATAATTATTTTCCATTGCGAGTTGGAGGCCTTCTATAATATAATTGATCTGTGTCTGTTTCAGATCTGTTTCCTCTGATAGGGCTTTCCTGACACTTTTCACTCCATCTTTTTGGTCTATACTAGTATATAATGAATTGGCGTCAATTGTTACCAGGAATTGTGTATCCTTTGTTGTAATTTGCTGTAATTCTTTGATTAATTGGGTACTATCTTTAAGATATGATGCACCATTACTAACTAGCGGTTGGAGGAATGTATCAAGATATTCCCCGAGTCTAGAAAACAGTGACTCGATCCGGCTAATTATTGGTCTCCCTGGTGGTTTGTTCAGCCTTTTATGGAGTTTGGGAAGATGGTATATAACAGGTGTTTTTGATGCTTTAGGTAGTAAGTAAATGGCTTCCTTTTCTGTTAATATTCCCAATTTCTTTCCTTTTTCTATATATGCATTTAGTTTCTTCCTATATTCCTTCTTAGGGTTTTTCGTTTATATATTTTAATTCATATTGATGTTTCTTATACGCATTAGCTTTCTAATGCTAATTAATAGGGACTAACAAAATACATATAAGGTTATCAAATAATCTCTGGTTTAAAGTATAACATCCCCTAAACAGTATTCCATCCTAAAATTCCTTTAATTTATAAATGAATAAAATACACTGACACTTTTAGAGTACAATACTTACATTGCATAGCCTAATTGCCTCTCCTTCTTAAATTGTTCACACAATTAAAGATATATATATATATATTCCCGAGGCTTTCTTTACCAATATATAAGTCCTCGGAGTGCTTAATATGGTTCATTACCGATCTATATTATAATTACACCAGTGGTCAACTAACTTTCATATGAGAATTCTACCTAGCAACAGGTGACTCTAACCCATGAAGTATGCCCATTGGTAAAGGAAAACTAAATGGGAAGATCACAATATCCTTTATCTCACCCCGTAGATTTACATACATAAGTTTTACCTGGTAACTGATGACGCAGTAGCTACAAAATCCTGATTGGATACTAGTTCCGGTTGCCGAGCAACCTGTTAGTATTTAGATCTGCGGAACTCACGTAGCCTCACGCTGCTCCTGATGACGTCATTTTGATGATGAAACGCGTAGAGCGTAGGCACGTCAGTTCCGCCCTGTGAGACGCACATCCGTCCGGTGAACCGCACGGCGTCCTGGAAACACCGCAAACACCGCGATACGAGGGGTTTGCGGTCCCTACACGCTTACGGATGGTGCACTTTGATTTTAAATAGGGAGGAAGTGAGATTTACCCAGGAGGATTGGAGGGACCTATCGAGAGCCACCAAGGGTTTTACCCCATATACTCAACGCTGGTTACCCCTGTAGGGGTGCCGCTCTCTGGTGAGTGCGGGCTATATAGAGAGGGAGCACGGACTGTCCTCACCTGGCACCCACATCCCGAATCCATCACTGGGACTCACTCCTTCCATATGAAAATTTATTTTGGCACCTTAATATTCACTATTATTGCACCTTCTGGAAGATCAACCTATTGATCATATTTTGTGGACTTTCTATCACCAGATGTTTATTACGGACTATATTAACCCTTTGGCATAATTCTAATACTATATTTATTTATAATTTTATTTCACTAATTATTTACACCTTGGAATTTTATGAGATTTTTTATTTATGTGGCACTATTCACCATAGTCATCTATATTTTCATATTTTCTCCAGATTATATATTTTTTTGTCACCTGGATATCCATATTCACAGTTCATTGGGGTCATTTCTAAAATATTACCTTTAGTGATTAATATATACTACTCAGCACAATTTTTTTCACCTACACACTTGTATATTGAGAAACATCACTTGGATATCCTGTTATTATTTAAATTCAACACTGGCACTGCCACCTAGTGGCTATATTATTTATTGCACCAGTCACTTTATCTGATTCTTTATCTCTGCAATATTCACTTGTTATTATATGAATTGTTTGCACTAAGTTATTATATTTATTTATATTTATTAGTGTCAAGTGTTTACCAATAATTATCTGTGATACATTTGAAACTTAAGGTTGGACACATTTGGTGTTTATAAGGACCAACATTTTTTTCACATTTATATCATTTATTGGTCCATTATATATTTTAATTATACTTAGATCTTTCTCCCACATAATGAGACAGACTGCCTGCACACATCACTTGGCACACCAGACGTCCCCGGATTGAGAACACTCTCCCCCGGGCCAGTCTGTCCCCGGTTTTGTCCCCGGATTGCAGGGGTGCAGGGCCGATCCTGGGCGGGTGTTGATGGTCGGCTCCGGGTGGCACACACTGGGGGGTGTCAGGCCGGCGTCACCCGCTGTGTCAGCTTTAATTTGCATCGCCGGCGCTCGCCATCACACAAAGTCCTGCCTCCTGGTTTGGCTCCTTTGATAGACAGCACGCTTGTCCAATGGCGGGACGTGTACTGCCTGTCATAGGTAGGAGCCAATCCAGGAAGCGGGACTTGTGTGATGGCGGGCACCCGGCGATTCAAATTAAAGCTGACACAGCGGGCGACGCCGGCCTGTGTGATGATCCGGCTACCTCTCTTCCTCTCTTCTCTCGGATGTCCTGAACTGGTCCGGCTGCACTGGATGGGCACTGATCCGGCTGCACTGGATGGGCACTGGTCCGGCTGCACTGGATGGGCACCGGTCCGGCTGCACTGGATGGGCACCGGTCTGGCTGCACTGGATGGGCACCGGTCCGGCTGCACTGGATGGGCACTGGTCCGGCTGCACTGGATGGGCACTGGTCCGGCTGCACTGGATGGGCACAGCTGAGCCCTGCATTCTTTATGTAGCGCACTCCTGAGCCCTGCATTCTTTATGTAGCGCACTCCTGAGCCCTGCATTCTTTAGTAGCGCACTCCTGAGCCCTGCATTCTTTATGTAGCACGCTCCTGAGTGCTACTTAGCCCTGCATTCTTTTTGTAGCGCACTCCTGAACTCATAATACAAAAAAGAAGAATGTCTAAGGGCTCTTTTACACGTAGGCGGATCCGTGCTGCTCAACGGGGATCGATCCGCCGATCCCCGGTGAACCGGCGGATGAGAGCTCCGTCTCCGCTTGCAGTGCGGAGAGGGAGGTGTCACAGCTCCCGCTGCTCTCTATGGGGGATCGGATGAGAGCGGACCGCCTGTCCGCTCTCATCCGATCCGATCCCTGAACGGATGGAAAAATAGGGTTTCCATCCGTCCAGATTTCACGGACAGGATTGGATACGGATGGCAGCGGGTGTTAGCGGAGGTGTCTCCGCTGACATCCGCTGCCCCATAGAGCTGCATGGAGGATCCGATCAGATCCGCCTAAAAAACTGACAGGCGGATCGGATCGCCCGTGTGAAAGAGCCCTTAAGGGACTTTGTAAGACGCAAACCACAAGGTATAAAATGTATAAAATGTATTACATTTAAACATGTTTACTTTGTGTCTTATAAAGTCCAATGGGCATTCCTCTTTTTTGTATTTATACATATCGGGACTAAGGCACTTTCCTGCCCCTCATATGCCAGCTCCCCTCTGTCTTATATTCATAACATAATCATATATCAAAAAATTCTAAGAAGTATCTTTCTTTCTTTTTTTTTATCTCATGGACGAAATGTGAGAAATAATGTATACATCATAAATCATTCCATAAACACATACTACATACACAGCGTATATAATTTGAGGAAAATATGCTTATAAAATAGGCAAAGGCCAAAGCCACATAAACAAGGGGCTCTGGTTGTCAGCGCCTGTCTGAATGAGGTCTTATTGGGATAGAGGCCAAAACAATCTTCATGTGTGACAATTTTGAAATAAACAAAAATAATATTTTTTACATTCTGCTATGAAACATAGCCAATAAAAAAAATTGAAAAATATCCAATTTCTTCATCAGTTTGGGCCAATATGTATTTTGCTACATATTTTTGGTAAAAAATCCCAATAAGTGTATATATTGATTGGTTTGCTCAAAAGTTGTATAGCCTCTACAAACTATGGGTTATTTTTATTTATTATTTTTTAATTATTTTACTAAAAATGGCAGCAACATGAACTGACACTTTTGACACTTCTTTTGGGGACAAGTGACACTAATACAGTGATCTGTTGCGCCTGTCTGAATGAGGCCTTATTATGGTAGAGGCCAAAATGATCTTCAGGTGTGCAATCACACTGTGGCCGTTTTTAAATCGTGCAAGTTCAGCTGAACTCGCACTATTTCAAGCCTGCATTTCAGTCCGACTTTGGGGGTGATTTCACAGACATCTATGCGAGTTCCTGCACCTATGTCTATGGAAATCCCCCCCAAGTCGCCAAAAGTAGTACAGAAACTACTTTTGGGAATCGACGTGGCGCTTTTGTTGGCATTGCACCGATCCGGATGGTGCAATTGCCGGCAATTGGCTCCGTTTTGACAAGCGATTTGACGTGTCAAATCACATGTCAAATTGGACCAATGTGAACGTGGGCTAAGTGTTTTTTGATCTGCATCCCATTAACCACTTGATCCCCAGTCCCCCCCCCCCCCCCGGGTACAGGACTGCATAAAAACACAGAGCGCTCGGCACAGGACTGAATAATGCACAGAACTCTGGGCATAGGACTACATAATACACAGAGCGCTGGGCCCAGGACTGCATAATACACAGGGCGCTGGGCCCAGGACTGCATAATAAACAGAGCGCTGGGCCCAGGACTGCATAATAGTGTATTGTGTAGTCCTGTGCACAGCGCTGTATATTATGCAGTCCTGTGCCCAGCGCTCTGTGTATTATGCAGTCCTTTGCCATTTGCCAATAGAAAAAAATGTCCCCAGATTTCATTTTAAAATCTGGTGGCCCTAAAATAGAAGGGACCTTTTTTAGTTCAAGTGAAACTAAAGACAAAACTAACAGGCTAGATCCGGCCCTGAGTTTCACAAGGGTCACAAGAACTAGTGTCCCTGTTGGACGACTTCCATTCTATTCCTGTTCTGATAACAAACCAAAATTTGGGATTTTCTTTTACTTTTACTTTAGGTGATGATGGTAAACAGGACAAATAAAGAGGGTGAATCTCCCCAACGGGGGCACAGACAGCAAAAAAAAAAAACATGTCAAGGGTTCTAATCCCTCGCCACACTATCTAAATCTAACAAAATTGTCTGAAAGCCCCATTCACACCTGCATTTTGTTCACGTTATTCTCTTTTTTTTCACGTTATTCACTTGAATGGGATGCCCTACGCACAACAAAAGCACCAAAGTAGCTCCGGCCCTTTTTTTTTTTTTCGCAGTGAGCCTCACACGTTTTTACAATGCGCTTTTGTTTTTGTATGCGACTGCAACCCGTGCTTGGGGTGCCACTAAGAATTAATTGCACTGCAAGTGCGATGTGCGTTGTGGGGGATTTTTTCCGTTTCTAGACTTGCTCCCAGCACTTAATGGTGTGAATTGGGACATAGGTATATTTTAACAATACAATTTTCTTTAAACCAGAGTTTAGTGCCACTCCTTCCATGAGGCCCATGTTGTCATAGGGAGATTTACTAAAAATGGAGCACTCAGAATCTTGTGCAGCTGTGCATGGGTTCCAATCAGCTTACAACTTATTTCAGGTTGTTAAATTAAGCTCTGGCAATAAAACCTGGAAGCTGTTTGGTTACTATGAAGAGTAAAGGCCCGTACACACGTACCGATTGTCGGCCGCCAAACGATCGGCCGATTTTCGGCTTGTTAGTATGATGCTTCCGACAGCCGAAAGCGCACTTTCGGCCGAACAGAATCTGTTGTGCAAGCTTTAAAATTTTTGTATGCCGACACCAGAACGGCCGATTGTTTGCCAGTCAGTACAGAATTCGGCCGACAGACAGCAGATTTGCAAGACTGAGCATGCTCAGTGAAGAAAAAAGACAAGGAAAGTTAATCACATGACATCACTTCTGCAGTCGGCTGTTGTTGGCCTACAAAATTCATGTGCAGTCTTTTGCAGTTTTCAACAGACACGACAGCCCTGGACAAAAGATGGCAGATCATTCGGCCGACGATCGGTACGTGTGTACGGGCCTTTACACCACATTTTGCACTCTCTAGCTTTAGTAAATACCCCCCCCCCCCCATAGTGTCTAGTGCCACTGCAGTGAGGCACATTCAGGACTATGGGAATACGAACCGTTTTTTTTAAATGTATAACTTAAATTGTAACATGGCCTGCTGATCCCCAAAAAATATTTTTTTTTGTGGTTTTAATAGAAAGTTTTGACCATAAATCATCACATTTCAATATATAAGTAAAAACTTATTTTTTACCTATAATCATCACATTTTAATGTTTTTCCTGGGACTTTCTGAATAGTACAGAGTGGGAAAGTACCGCTGTAACAACCTTTCTCTAAGATGAATTTATTTGCACTCTGCAATACACTGAACATATCCTGGCTGCTGTATGCTGCACTCGGGGTGCACTCAAAAAAGGTGTAAAAGTTTCAGATCTTAACCACCCACTCTATCAGTGCAAGCGGCCCCTTCCTAAGGCCTCTTTCACACGGTCCGCCTCCGCAGGCGGATCCGTGTTGCTCAGCGGGGATCGATCCTCGATCCCCGCTGAGCCGGACGGATGACCGCTCCGTCTCCGCTTGCAGAGCGGAGAGGGAGGTGTCTCAGCACCCGCTGCCCTCTATGGGGGATCGGAGGAGAGCGGACCGCTTGTCCGCTCTCATCAGATCTGCTCCGCTCCGATTACTGAACGGATGGAAAAATAGGGTTTCCATCCGTCCAGATTTCAGCACAGGATCGGATGCGGATGGCAGCGGGTGTCAGCGGAGGTGACCTCCGCTGACACCCGCTGCCCCATAGAGCTGCATGGAGGATCCGATCAGATCCGCCTAAAAAACTGACAGGCGGATCTGATCGGATCGCCCGTGTGAAAGAGCCCTAAAGCAGTATTAAACCCAAAAGCAAACCTTACAGCTTATTCATTTTTAGATGTGAAGTCTGCTTCCATTTCCTTTTTTGGCTTTCTCTCTTCTCTTTAATTTGGTGATGCAGCCAGGTGTGTGTGTGTGTGTGTGTGTTTACCACTGACAAGGGTGCTTACAATCATCAGATTTATGTATTTATGTAAAACCTTTACCCCCCCCCCACCCCCCAATAACTGCAGTGTGAACTGAAGTTTGGCTTCAATGTGCGGGTGTATCTAAACCTGCTAGTACATCAAACACTCCCCTCCAGATTTAAAAGTGCTGCTGTTCAAAGGTGCCCCCTGTGCACCTTCATACAGAGTAGGGGCACTCTGATGCATGAGGTGTATTACTGGCAAAATCACCAGGTGAAAACAGAGGGGGGAAAATCCTAAACAAATAAATAATAATGCAGCTATCCCATCTGATGATTGTTAAGCTGCAATATATTCCATTTTTGGTTTTGGTTTTACTATGCTTTAAATGCAAACCTGCTTATCATTTTCTACATACCACAGAATCACGCAGTAGTCAAAGTCCTTGCCCAATATCAATATTTGTCACCTTTGTTTAGGTGTGTTCTCCATAATGAACGTGCATCTGCAATATAAGGCTCGATTCACACCTATGCATGTTGCTTTTGAGCAATTCTGTAGTGATTTTTCCTGTTCTTTCCACATTTTACGGCGATTAGGGGGTTTTTTTTGGAAATTTTTTTGTTGGTCAGATTTAAAAATGCAATTACAAATCGTGGCAAAATCGCTGTAAAAACGCAATATTTGCAATTTGGACGCAGGTCCATTGAAGTCTAATACATGTAAAATGCTGCATTTTGCAGGAAAAAAAGTCTGACTCTTTCCAAAAAATGTAGAGGTACAAACATGCATTGATGTGAGCGTGTTCCATAGAAACCCATGTTAAAAAAAGGAAATGCATTTCTGTAAAAAACATGAAAAAACGCATTAGTGTGAATCCAGCCTTATGCCGGCCATACACTGTACGAAAAATCGTTCAAACTCATTTTCGAAAAACGAAAACTCGGCCGTGAGAGCAGACGATCGTGCCATCATGTAATGGCCAGATTTTGATCGATAAATCGTTCAATGGACATAAATGAATCTGTTTTTCACATTTGCCTAGTGCAAACGGCTCAGGCGAGAAACACATTAACCTTTCAATTTATCGTTCGTTCTGCAGAATTTTCCAAACTGTTCCTTCAATTTTTCAGATCTGAAAAGTTAAAATCGATTTTCTATTACTGCCCATTAACTGGATGAAAAACGAACGAACTGACCAAATGACAGATTTTCGAACGATATTTCGGCTAGAGTATGGCCAGCATAAGGCTGGGTACACACCGATATTTTTAATGGTTTTTGCACAAACGCACTACAGTCCATTTAACATGGTTTCCTATAGGACACGTTCACATCTGCGCTTTTTTTAGCCGCTGCATTTTTGGAAAGGGTCAGGGACTTTTTTTTAAAGCAAATTGGTGCATTTTTGGTTTTATAGGCTTCAGTGTGTTTTTGCCATGATTTTAGTTTTGCGTTTTTTAGTCCACTCAACAAAAACTTGGCCAAAAAGAAAGCATAACAAAATTCAATAAAACTGAAATATTCATCAAAAACGTGTGCAAAAACGCAAACTGCACCGGAAAAAGCATTGCAGAAATGGATCAAAAGCAAACTGCATAGGTGTGAACCGAGCCTAAAGCCCCGTACACACGTAGCGATTGCCGGCCGTAAATATTTGGCCGCCGAACGATCGGCCGATTGTCGGCTTGTTAGTATGATGCTTCCGACAACCGACAGCGACTTTTCGGCCGAACAGAATCTGTTGTGCAGGCATTAACCACTTTACCACCGGAGGATTTTTCTGTCTTACGTCCAGGCCACTTGTTGCAATTCAGCGCTGTGCGACTTTAACTGACAATTGCGCGGTCGTGCAACGCCGTACCCAAACAAAACTTACGTCCTTTTTTTCCCACAAACAGAGCTTTCTTTTGGTGGTATTTGATCACCTGTGCGATTTTTACTTTTTGTGCTATAAACAAAAAAAGAGCGTTTATTTTGAAAAAATAACCATATTTTTAACATTTTTTTATATGAAATTACCCCCCCAAAAAATTTAAAAATCAAAATGTTTTAAAATTTTTGGCCAATTTGTTTTCTGCTACCTATGTTTGGTAAAAAAAATCACAATAAGCGTATTTTGATTGGTTTGCGCAAAAGTTATTGCATTTACTAACTAAGGGAAAGATTTCTGTCATTTTTGGTGTAATGGCGGCGATCTGCAATTTTTTTTTTGCGGGACTGCGACATTGCGGCGGACAGATCGGACCCTTGACTGACATTGACACTTTTGGGGGTTCCAGTGACATTACTGCAGTAATCAGTGCTATATATATGCACTGTTACTGTAAAAATGACACTGGCAGGGAAGGGGTTAATTTTATTGGAGAGGGAGGGGTTAATGTATGCCTGGTGCTTACTGACGTGTGTGGGGGGAGGTGACTGAGTGACACAAGGACAGATTGCATGTTCAGCTATGCTGAACCCTGCAATCTGTCACTCCTTGTCACTGAGGAGATCCGCCCGCTCTGTTTACACAAGCGGGCGGATCTCCAAACTAGATTCCCCCGACGATCGGGGAAGAGCAGCGGCGATCGCCGCCACTCCTCCCCTGGCCTGACTCCCGCTAAGACTGAAAACAGTGGGAGCGAGCCTCGGGCGGCGCGTGCGCGCCGCCCACAAGGGGCAGAGGACAGGTGTTATTGGAGAGTCTCTGAGTCCTTATGCCTGCCCTATAGTTGTAGTGAGGAAGAAAAATGGAACCCTCTGCATGTGTATCGATTATCATACCCTCAAATCGGAGGATGATCCCAGATCAAAACACTACTCCATGAATTGAAGATGCCCTTCAAAGTCTGTCAGGTTCAGTGTGCTAGACCTAAAGAGTGTGCTAGACCTAAAGAGTGGGTATTACCAAAAAACCCATGCACCTCGAAGATTGGGAAAAGACAGCCTTCATTTGCCCTCTGGGTTTTTTTTTTATTTAATAGGATGCCACTGGGTCTGTCAGGAGCTCCCGCCACCTTCCAGCGTTTGATGAAGCGTACAGTGGGAGACATGAACTTGATCAAGGTTTTAGTGTACTAATTCTGGAAGAACATGAAGAGAGACTCGAGAAGGTGTTGCGGAGGCTACATGAGGAGGGGTTGAAATGGTCCCTTGAAAATGCAAGTTTTACCAATCCTCTGTCACGTACTTGGGACATGTTGTCTCAGCTGAAGGAGTTGCTACCAGCCCCAAGAAGGTTGGGGCGGTTGCCACTTGGCCCAGACCCAGGAATGTTACTGAACTGAGATCCCTCCTGGGGTTTTGTTCCTACTATCGAAGATTCGTAGAGGGATTCGCTAAAGTCAGTTAGCATAGTTGGCATATGCCAACCCCTCAAAGCCCTATGAACTACAAGACACCAGCAGAGATGGGCTAGGAGGAGTATTATACCAAGAGTATTTTGGGCACCTACGACCTATCGCTTTTGTGAGTAGAAGTCTAACTTTAGCTGAAAGGAACTATCCTACCCACAAATTGGAGTTTCTGGCTTTGAAGTGGACTGTGGCCGATAAGCTGAAAGACTATCTATATGGAGCAGAATTTGTGGTGAAGACTGACAACAACCGCTGATCTATGTCCTCATCTCTGCTAGGTTGGAGGCTACTGGACATCTATGGCTGGCTGCCCTATCTGGATTTTGATTCAGCCTGAAGTACCACCCAGGGGTCGGCAATAAAGATGCAGGTGCTCTTTCTAGGAGACCTTATCGTACTGAGGTAGCTGAACGAACAAGAGTGGACTAAGCTCTTCCCTAAAGGTGCAGGCTTTAGGTCAGGGTATTGAGCATCAAGCAACGGGTGCAGTGGGCGCCAAAGTAGTGGGAGTTGCATTCACTGGGGTGCCGCAGTATTACTGTAACCTGTCACAGATAGTCTTGGCAGGCCTTCACTGACCATCAAAGAGGCATCTGCAGGAGAGCAGAGGAAAGACCCACTCCTACATGAGACTCCGGTAGATCTCAGCTTCAAAGCCCACCCTAGGGTTCCACTTTACAAACTGATGAAGAAGAGAGCAAAGATGAAGAGGAAATGGACTTTGAATGGCCATGGTTCTCTCTTCCCACCAGAGTGGATGCACCTGATTTAAATAATGACTCAAAGACTGCTGATCCAAGAGACCAATGATGGATGTACCTGATTCAAATAGTGGCTCAGAGATGGTTAACCTAGAATCTCCTAAATCTTTGTCACCTTCAGAAACTAGAGTGGAACCTGATGATCTCCAGATTTCTGAGGCAATAGAAACTAAGCCCTCTTTTACTGATGAAGAAGATGAAAGTGAGCCCTCACAGTCCCCAGAGTCAAAATAAAAATGGTCCATCAGACCACCAAAGAGACTAACGTATGATGTGCTGGGCGAGAACTCAGAGGAAGTTATTCATTCAAGTCAACAGACTAGAATATAAACTGTTGGGCAACAAGCACTCTAGTGCAGTCTTCAAAGTAAATCTTCAGCCAGCCACATTGGAGCTCTTGAAGAAGTTTAAGAAATAAAGAAACTATAAAAAGACTATAAAAGACTGGCTAGTTGAAATTGGGAGAGTTTACGAAATGGAAAAAACACTGACAATGTCAGATGACAGACTTGCTAAATTTAGGAACATCTGGGCCAATTGGCAATTGTTCACCCTCTCTGATCATTACGCGGAACTGATGCCTGCTTGATCCTTGAACCGTATTACTTGATCCGTATCAATGGATTAATGATGCGTAATTCGTAATTCCTTGCTTGTATTCTTTGAAGTGCTCAATGTATGCACTGAACTCCTAATGTTGTCTTGCGGAAAACTACCTCTAATATCCTGAACTGCACCCACAGAAGTTATCGATTATACTAAACAAATTTTGCTATATTTCGTCATATACCCTTGGTTTTGCTACCTTTTTCATTTCTCCCTTCTCTTTACCCTCACCCCCCCCCCTTTTCCCTTCTATCTACCCCCCCCCCCCACACAAACTCTAACCCTAATTATTTCTCTTTATTTTGTTTTCTTCAATGCTTAAATTACTAAATTAAACTTTATGGAAAAGTTTTTTGTGACGTTATGACCTCACCGGTCAAAAGTACCGGGTGATGTTTATATTTAACTAATTTACGCTCTTGCGAGTTATCATATGGCTAAATGTTCTTAATTTACCAATGCTGTAAAATCACATACCATTGTAATGTTTTACAATACGCTTGTTCACCATTTCATATGTCTTTCTATGACAGAAAGACCGCAAAGCTTTTGTTATTATATTCTTTGTTCATTCTCAATAAAACCAACTGTTTAAAAAAAAAAAAAAAAATAAAGAAAATGTTTTCTGTAATAAAGAAATGGTTGTAGAACACGGAGTTCACAAGGGCACTGAGTGGCAAAGCCTCCAGCAAGGGTCTTAACCACTTAAGCCCCGGAAGATTTTACCCCCTTCCTGACCAGGGGGTATTTTGCGATTCGCCACTGCGTGACTTTAACGGACAATTGCGCGGTCGTGCGACGCTGTACCTAAACGAATTTGGCGTCCTTTTTTTCCCACAAACAGAGCTTTCTTTTGGTGGTATTTGATCACCTGTGCGATTTTTTGATCATGCGCTATAAACAAAAAAAGAGCCTACATTTTGCAAAAATAACAATATTTTTCACTTTTTTTTATATGAAATTCCCCCCCAAAAAAATGTAAAAATCAAAATTTTTTAACATTTTCGGCCAATTTGTTTTATGCTACCTATGTTTGGTAAAAAAAATCGCAAAAAGCGTATTTTGATTGGTTTGCGTAAAAGTTATCGCGTTTACTAACAAAGGGAAAGATTTTTGTCATTTTTGTTGTTTTTTTTTTAACACGTAATGGCGGCGATCTGCGATTTTTTTTTGCGGTACTGCGACATTGCGGCGGACAGATCGGACCCTTGACTGACATTTTTGACACTTTTGGGGTTACCAGTGACATTACTGCAGTAATCAGTGCTATACATATGCACTGTTACTGTAAAAATACACTGGTAGTGAAGGGGTTAACTTTATTTGAGAGGGAGGGGCTGTGTGTGTTCCTAGGGGCATGCTTTCTACTGTGATTGGCTGTGGCTTGAGCTGTAAGGACACTGATCAACGTGTGATCAGTGTTTTTACACCGAGGAGAATGACAGGCAGCTTGTTTACACAAGCTGCCTGACTTTCTCCCTCTCCCCGTGACCACCCTAGACCCTCACAAGCAAGCGACGTAGCCCTACGTCAGTTTGCCTGTGAGGGGCTGACCGCCGACGTAGATAGTCGTGCGGCGGTCGGCAAGTGGTTAATTATCAAGAGTATATACTGAGATGTATCTCAGATGTTCAGGGTTAAAATTCTAAACAGCAGGATTGTTACAGAACATCAAAGGATAGTTGGTGGTGCCTTTAAGAGGGATAGTGCAGTTTGTCTTACAATGAATTTCACTACAGAGTCAGTCAGTGTGACACAAAGGATTAATATTCCACTCACCAAGAGCACAGTATTTGTAGCAGCAGATCTCCTTCGGTGATGAACGGGGGCCCCTTTAACCACTTTACCACCGGAGGATTTTGCTGTCTTACGTCTGGGCCACTTTTTGCGATCCGGCACTGTGCGACTTTAAATGACAATTGCGCGGCCGTGCCATGCCGTACCCAAACGAAATTTACGTCCTTTTTTTCCCACAAACAGAGCTTTCTTTTGGTGGTATTTGATCACCTGTGCGATTTTTACTTTTTGCGCTATAAACAAAAAAAGAGCGTAAATTTTGAAAAAATAACAATATTTTTTACATTTTTTTATATGAAATACCCCCCCCCCCCCCCAAATGTAAAAATCTTATTTTTTTTTTACATTTTTGGCCAATTTTTTTTCTGCTACCTATGTTTGTTAAAAAAAATCACAATAAGTGTATTTTGATTGGTTTGCGCAAAAGTTATTGCGTTTGCTAACTAAGGGAAAGATTTCTGTCATTTTTGGTGTTTTTTTTTTTAACGAGTAATGGCGGCGATGTTGCGATTTTTTTTTTGCGGGACTGCGACATTGCAGCGGACAGATCGGACCCTTGACTGACATTTTTGACACTTTTGGGGGTAGCAGTGACATTACTGCAGTAATCAGTGCTATATATATGCACTGTTACTGTAAAAATGACACTGGCAGGGAAGGGGTTAATTTTATTGGAGAGGGAGGGGTTAATGTATGTACTGACGTGTGTGGGGGGAGGTGACTGAGTGACACAAGGACAGATCGCTGGTTCAGCTATGCTGAACCCTGCAATCTGACCCTGCCTGTCACTTAGGATCTCCACACTCGATTCCCCGAAGAACGGGGAAGAGCAGCGGCGATAGCCGCTGCTCCTCCCCTGGCCCGACTCCCGCTGTGACTGAATACAGCGGGAGCGAGCCTCCGGCGGCACGCGTGCTCCGCCGAGAAAGGGGAATGTCTGGCGACGTAGGTCTACGTCGTCAGACATTATCGGGCCACTTTGCCGCAGTAGAGCTCTAGTGCAGTGGTTCTCAACTCCGGTCCTCGGGACCCACCAACAGGCCAGGTTTGCAAGATAACTAAATTACATCACAGGTGATCTCATTTGCTGCTCAGTGATTGCAGTATTCTAGTCTGCATCCCCCAAGGTAATACTTAAAATCTGGCCTGTTAGTGGGTCCCGAGGACCGGAATTGAGTACCACTGCTCTAGTGAGCAGATGGCAAGTGGTTAAGATGAAACGATTCCATGTGTACCTCTGCAGTATTCAGGCAGCAGTACCTCTGCAATGCAGCAACAGCCTTTAGATAGACTCAGCAGTGTCAATGCAGAAATCAGCAGGTCTGGGTCTCCAGCACTAGGCCTCAGAATGATCGCTGGCTCCCGCACACAGTGAGATGGATGCAGACTTGTCTTGGCAGATGGCAGCAGCTTCACCAGTTCTCCTGAACCAACAGGCACTGTCTCTACTGTAAAGCACCGTCTTCTCATTGATCTTTCTCCCTGTCTCTCTTCTAGACAGGGCCTGCACTTCCTCACACACAGTCTCCTTTCCCAGACTCCCCTCTGGCTTCCTGGGTTTTCTAATTTATATAACCCCTCCCATACAAAAGCAGGCTGGTCTTAGAAGTCCTTTTGGGTTGGTTTAACATTGGAGTTCTTTCTGGCTGGAACCACAACTCCCAAAATGCAATCCTCTTAAGTAATGATTAATCCAAGTTCATAAAACTCCATCTTGTGGTAGAAAAAAGGAACTTCTTGCAGTAAAGATTAACTATGATAATGCATTAGTAAACCTGCACATTTCAGTTACAATGAGCATTGTTCTAAAAAAAAAAAAAACTAGACTTTACAATCACTTCCCTGGAACTAAGGGGCCAAGCCCAACCCCTGAAAAACAACCCCTCCCCCCCCCGCCGCCTTCCGCAGCTCGCCCGGGTCTCCCGTCCCACCGGAAGACCCGGGCAACCAGCCTGCACGGCCGCTGAAGATCCGATCAAAGCCGCATTTGGCTCTGATCGGGTCCCCATGTAAAAACCATGAGTGACATCACTTCCGGGTACTGTCTGGTGCCAGATTAACTTGGCGTTTTGGCGTTTTGAATGCTTTTAACAGCGGAGGAGGGGTTTGGGGTCCCCCAGATCCCCCCACAAGAGTACATGTCAAATAACAAAAAATAAAAAAAAATTTTTGTACGAAAATATCGGCCGATACCGATACGCATTGGCCAAAATATCGGTATCGGCAACGAAAAACTGTTATCGGTCGATCACTAATTATAAGGGAGGGTTTTTTTTTTTATGGGTGTTCCTGTAGGGAGATTTCCTTTTTCTTTCCTGTCCTATAACCAAAACAGAAAGTGAGATGAAATCTCTGGTTGTCACCAGGGTCACCTGAGCTAGTGTCCCCATTAGAAGATTTCCCCTGTTTTGAGATGACAAAGTTATGCGACTTGCATTGCAACTTTACAGTGCAACTTTTCGTGCTACTTTGATCTGACTTTACATTCTCTGGACCAAAATCGCATCAAAAGTCGGACCAAACTAGTGCAGGAACCTTTTTCTGAAGTTGCAGCGACTAGTGCAGTGTCAGTAGGAGTGGCTCTTATAGAAATACATTGAATTTCACATATCTTCACACAAGTCGGATCCCAAGTTGCACAAGTGCAAAAGGAGTCTAAGCGATATTGGTAAACAGGGTGATCTCCGTAGCAGGAGCGCAGACACTAATAAAAACCTAACAGGTGTTCTACCCGCCCCCTCAACTCTATCCAAAACTGAAAAAAAGTATTGCCTTTAGTTATACTTTGAAACTGAAAATATAGAATTGTCTGATGTCTGAGAGTCCCCAGCACCACATCCCTGAGACTGAAATTGTATAGAAGGAGCAGGAGACGGGATTTTAAAGGTGAATAAAGAAAATGATCAGCGCAATACTAGGTATTTCCCAGATGATATCAGTTATGGGTGATAATCTACTCTTATACACCACAATTCAAAGTGCCCATATACTGTATCTTCAAAAAATAGGAGTTCAGATATCATAAGAAACATATAAAAACTTATAAGGACTCTAACTATGTGAAGCAAGGACGCCGAAGGACACTGCATCACTTAAAATAGAGGAGAGCCGCTGTCCTCCTCCTTAAAGCATTAGTATACTCAATGTTTTTACTTTTACCTACAGGTAAGCCTATAATAAGGCTTACCTGTAGGTACAATTAATATCTCCTAAACCTGCACGGTTTAGGAGATATTTGCCCTGCATGTAGCCGCTGACACTAGCAGGGCGGACCTTCAGAGTTCCTTGCCGGCTACTTGCCAGAAAGTGACTCCCGCGCATGGCGTCATCGCGGCTCCAGCCACTCACAGCGCCAGAGCCGCCAAACCCAGAAGAGACGCAGATGGAGTATGACAGCTTGTCGGGCCGCGTCGGGCTGCGTTTAAGGGAAGTATTTCATAATGAGCTAGCATGCGATGCATACTAGCTCATTATGCCTTTTTTGTTTTTTTTTTTTTGGCAGTGTACAACCGCTTTAAATTATACATACAAAAATGTTTTTATTTAACATGTAAATCCCTCAATATTGTTAATATACATATTGCAACCAGGATATAGTGTATCAATGTAAGAAATACAATGTATTCATATAATCAAATTGTTATACATCTGAACACGGCATATCCTTTAATAGAAACACGCCGTGCATTAGACAAAGCATGAATATAAAAGAAATCAATGTGTCATTGCGGAAAGACCGCACCATAAGCCTTATTGTTATACATCTAAACAGGGTGTGCCCGCTGATGAAAACACACCTTGTGTTGAATTAAACATAACAGAAATAGAGTCTGTCATTGTGGAAAAAACGTGCAGTGTGCTTAATAGTTGTGCCTCTAGACAGTGCCTCTAGACAGAGCATATTTGCCAATTAGAAGCACACCATGCATAAAACTGAGCGACAAGCCTCCATAATGGAAAATCTAAACCCAATAAAAAAATCTGTTCTAAAAATGAAAACATTTTAAAAATTCTTATAAAAAGAATGGAAAGGATATTAATTATCGGTAATAATGTTAATTATCAGTAAAAATATTTTTTCTAAAGTGGATGTAAAGTTATATAATCTGGCCTTTTTAATAATTGGTCAAAAAACGATTTAAATATATATCGATGTTCAAACCCTGTGGGTATAAATTATCCATTTTATATACCCATTCTGTTTCTTTTTGTGATACTGCCTTCAATCTGTCTCTACCTCTCCAATTTTCCTTTATCATGTCAATACCATAAAAGGAGAGTACACTCGGGTCTTTAAGTGTTTAAGTTTGAAATGCCTAGATACGCTGTGTTTTTCAAATCCCTTCTTTATATTTTTACAGTGCTCACCTATTCGGACTTTAAGTTTTCTAGTTGTTCTTCCTACATATTGTAGGTGGCAAGGACATTCTAAAACATATACAACGTGGGTGGATTTGCATGTGATTAAAGAATTAATCTCATATTCTTTCCTGGTATTGTTGGCCATTAATTTATTGGTTTTCTTTTTGCCTTTTTTCATTGTTCTGCATGCTTTACAATGATTACATTTCACAAAACCTTTCATGTCTGCAAACATTTGGATGGCATGAGGAGGGTCCAATATAGTGTGGACTAATTTATTTCTAATTGACCTGTTTTTTCCTATAAACAAATTTCAGTTTTTTAGGGATGATCTTCTTCAGAGTTTCATCCTGTAGCAATATTAGCCAATAAGAGCTTTGACTTATATATGTTTTGAGAAGCATGAAGAGATTAAACATGTTGTGCTTGCAAGTCTTTTGAATTCTCAATACAAGAACCATGATTTCTCTTCTGATGATGTATTGGCTAAGGCGAAACAATGGCTGACAGAAGATATGGAGGTGCAGGAGGTTCCTGCCGAAAACAAAAGTCCAGAACACTACTTTTATGAAGAGCAGCATGCTGAAAAAACAGACAAATGTCCAAAAATACGTCAACGAACAGAAGAGCATCTGCTTCATCGTCGTCGAATTGATCAGGACATTTTCTGTGTTTTATTGGGACCTCATGTGGAGGATTCAATTTCTTCTGAATCTGCAACGATGAGCCTGGATGATGAACTTCATCTCTATTTGAAAGTGTAACGCTCCTGCGTTTCTTATATGGTGTGGATTTTCAGCTGCAGAAATAGTTCCACGTCAGTAGTCATGTAAGAGATATGCTGAGATACCATTCCCAACCTCAATGACTCATCATGTGTGGAAGGTCTTATTTCAGCCAGTAAATACACACAATTAGCAAGCTGGTTCCTAGAGTGACTTTATGTATGTGGTAACACAATGATGAAGGTTGAGGGATAGGTTGAGTGGAGGTGGTAGGTGATAGACACTTGAAGGTGAGACAGTAGCAGATGGATGCAGGAAGGTTTAGCAATGTTGTATGATAGCAGATGATAGAATAGCAGGTGGACATACAAAAGAGATCAACCCAGTGCAGAAAAGTAGCAGTAGACTCCTAAATATGTTTACGAAGTTTCAGCATTGTTTGAACAAAACAGAAGACCTTTAACAGGTGACCTTGGGCATGCTGAAATGTTCCACTTTCTGCATTATAATATTCTTCCACTTAACTGGGAGTATTGAAAAGAGTAGTGTCCACTCCACTCCACTCTATAGCTGTTGCCTACCTTTTTTTCTAGCAGTTTTGCACTGACTGCTGTAGTTGCAGTGAATGCCCTACTGCTAAGAGTCCAATCCAATCCACTGTCTAGCTGTTGCCTAGCTTTTTTCTAGCAGTTTTGCACTGACTGAACTGCATTAGTTGCAGTCAGTGCCTTACTGCAGAGGGTAGTCTTCCACTGACTCCAGTCCAGTCCTATCCACTGTGACATTGTGTAGCTGTTGCCTTGCTCTTTTTCTAGCAGTTTTGCACTAACTGCACTGCATTAGTTGCAGTCATTGCCCTACTGCAGTGGTAGTCCTTTTCCACTGACTCCAGTCCATCCAATCCACTGTGTATGTGTATTTTGTGTAGCTGTTATTGTTGCCTAGTTTTTTTTCCTAGCTGTTTTGCACTGACTGCACTGCAGTAAAATATTGCAGTGTGTGAGTCCACTGTTGCAGCACTTTTTTCATAAAAGTGCTGCAGTAGTTGACTCACACACTGCAATATGTTACTGCAGTGCAGTCAGTTTTATGCATTAATGCACAATCAGGATGTGAAATGCAAAGCAAATGTCCCTGGAATTGAAGTTTTCATATCAGTTTTTATGCAGTTAAGGTGTGAAGAACGAGCGACAAAAATGTTAATAAATGAAGATTAACATGTTTATTAAGAGATTTCTGTCGATTTTTGTATGGTTTTTTTGGGTAATTTTGTGTGAAAATATCGGCCGATACCGATATGCGATCGGCAAAATATTGGTATTGGCAACGAAAAAACGATATTGGTCGATCGCTAATCCTAATCACATAAAAAAAAATCTTTCAGTTTCTATTACATACATTATTTTAGACCTATTGATTTCATACCTGTGGTTTTAATGTAATCAGGCAGATCATGGCTGGTGGTGGGTGGTCGTGGCAGGATGTTGTATGTAGCTTTCTAAAAACATCACCACAGCCTGCCTTCAATACTTCTCTCAAGGAGTAGCCTGATGAAAGCAGCAGTGGGCTGGCTCTTGTGGGGAATTATGATACTAACAAAATGACTTCATGGGTGGGTGTTCCTGGACAGACTGCAGTAGCATAAAGACCACCTTCAAGTGGAGTTCCGGCCTCAAAAGCGCTAAAACCGATTTTGGGCCATCTGCTTGCTGAGGGCAACCTGAAAAAGAAATGGATACTGGCGATTTTTTTTTTTTGTCACTTACCTTATTATAGAAGAAAATATACTCAGCTTCCTTCCACTTCCTCCCTCTGCGCCGCGGCCCGCGCCGTCACTTCCGGTTTGCGATGATTCCTGGGAGCTGAACATCATCGCTCCCAGGAATCAATGCGCCTGCACCGGCTCCGCTCGTCACTTCCGATGCAGGCGCAGCATTCACTGCTAAACAGCTTCTGGGCAGGGATGCCGCGCCTGCACCGGAAGTGACGAGCGGGGCCGGTGCAGTGTATTGTGGGACTCCGACGTCACGGAAGAGGACACGAAGAGGGACGCTGCGGCTTCAGCTGCCCACACCTGAGATGGTAGCGCTGGAGAAGAAATTTTCAAGGTAAGTATTTCTTCTTACAGGTAAGTTTGACCCGGGACAGTTCAGAGGCTATCCATCATGGAATGTACTTGCCCTGACTGTCCCAGGGTATTTTTAGCTCAAATTGACCCCCGGGGCTGGAACTCCGCTTTAAGTAACTGTCACATGTGATACTGAGCCTCCATGACTGAAAGAACAAAAAAGTAAACACAAATTACATTTTTTCTTTTTTTTGCGGTCTGTTACATACCCATTAAATGTGATGCAATCCTTTAAGTAAACAGGAATTTCTAGAGTGTGACAATAAGTATCAATGTTGTCTTTTGTTAATCAATAAAAGGTGTGTTTTGCAAATTATTAGGAAACATTCAAGTGAGGATATGAAAATGACATTTCTATGAGCAGGGCTTTTTTTCTGCCGGAACAGCGTTCTGGAACCTTTGGCAACCCTGTCCTCTCCCACTTGTCACGTAACACTGAAGCTGGCAGAGGACTCACTTCCTCCACTAGCTTCTGTGTGGTAGTGTCAGCGCTGCACTTAGGGCACATGATGCTGAATTGATGTCCTGGGTCCCCGACGCTACAAGTTCCCACATTTTTTGGGGCTTGGGGAGGTGTCTTCTTACTCCGACTCCTGCCTGTCACCACTGTGTAGCCCGGAGTTGGGTTTCACTGCAGTGCTGTGAAACTCCTTCTGCAGCTCTGTGCTACATTCCTTATAGGCAGAGCGGAGCTGCAGGAAACATCACTAGCTTTTAAAAAAAAAAAAGCCCGGGCACTAGCGACGGACCGATATCGGTTTTTCGTTGCCGATACCGATATTTTGGCCATCGCATATCGGTATCGGCCGATATGGGCCGATATTTTGTACATCCTAGGTCAGAGACTAGTCTTCTCCTCCTCCAACCATTAGGTGGTGATGCTCATGTAAGGGTAAAATTATGTCACATAGCATAATTCCGTTTACAAATGTTATTGAATATGCCACTCACATATGTGCACATTAAAGATATAAGAAATTCCACATTAGCAGATCTGCTGGCAGATCGTTATCTTTCACCCACTTGCCGTAAGCAGTGGTGGGATTCAGCCGGTTCGCACCGGTTCCATAGAACCGGTTACTAACTTTCTGCAAGTTCGCAGAACTGGGTGATCCCTCTGCCCGCCTAAGGACGCGCTGTACAATTGAATGTCCCGCGCTTGGACCACGCAGCCGCAGACGTGGCGGCCGGGGGGCGGAGCAGTGCGCCCCGACCCACCCATTCTGTGACAATAGCGAATGAGAATTCACTATTGTCACACACATCCTCCTCCTGGCCAATCAGGGAGTGGGTCCTCCCGCTTCCTGATTGGCCGAAAGGCAAACACCGTGCCATTGGACGAGGAGGCGCCGCAGGGGGACTGAGGACTCGGAGACGCGGGGAGCCGGGGACTGAAGAGAAGCTGCGAGACCGTCCGTGAGGTAAGTGCATGGGTCTCGCGGGGGGATCGCTGGCACTCTGCAATGATTGGGGGCAATGCTGTGGCTGGCACTCTGCAATGATTGGGGGCAATGCTGTGGCTGGCACTCTGCAATGATTGGGGGCAATGCTGTGGCTGGCACTCTGCAATCATTGCGGGCAATGCTGTGGCTGGCACTCTGCAATGATTGGGGGCAATGCTGTGGCTGGCACTCTGCAATGATTGGGGGCAATGCTGTGGCTGGCACTGTGCAATCATTGGGGGCAATGCTGTGGCTTGCACTCTGCAATCATTGAGGGCAATGCTGTGTCTGGCACTCTGCAATCATTGGTGGCAATGCTGTGGCTGGCACTCTGCAATCATTGGGGGCAATGCTGTGGCTGGCACTCTGCAATCATTGGGCATTGGGGGCAATGCTGTGGCTGGCACTCTGCAATCATTGGGGGCAATGCTGTGGCTGGCACTCTGCAATCATTGGGGGCAATGGAGTGGCTGGCACTCTGCAATCATTGGGCATTGGGGGCAATGCTGTGGCTGGCACTCTGCAATCATTGGGCATTGGGGGCAATGCTGTGGCTGGCACTCTGCAATCATTGGGGGCAATGCTGTGGCTGGCACTCTGCAATCATTGAGGGCAATGCTGTGGCTGTCACTCTGCAATCATTGAGGGCAATGCTGTGGCTGACATTCTGCAATCATTGGGGGCAATGCTGTGGCTGGCACTCTGCAATCATTGGGGGCAATGCTGTGGCTGGCACTCTGAAATCATTGGGCATTGGGGGCAATGCTGTGGCTGGCACTCTGCAATCATTGGGGGCAATGCTGTGGCTGGCACTCTGCAATGATTGGGGGCAATGCTGTGGCTGGCACTCTGCAATCATTGGGCATTGGGGGCAATGCTGTGGCTGGCACTCTGCAATGATTGGGGGCAATGCTGTGGCTGGCACTCTGCAATGATTCAGGGCAATGCTGTGGCTGGCACTCTGCAATCATTGGGGGCAATGCTGTGGCTGGAACTCTGCAATCATTGGGTATTGGGGGCAATGCTGTGGCTGGCACTCTGCAATCATTGGGGGCAATGCTGTGGCTGGCACTCTGCAATCATTGGGGGCAATGCTGTGGGTGGCACTCTGCAATCATTGGGCATTGGGGGCAATGCTGTGGCTGGCACTCTGCAATCATTGGGGGCAATGCTGTGGCTGGCACTCTGCAATCATTGAGGGCAATGCTGTGGCTGGCACTCTGCAATCATTGAGGGCAATGCTGTGGCTGGCATTCTGCAATCATTGGGGGCAATGCTGTGGCTGGCACTCTGCAATCATTGGGGGCAATGCTGTGGCTGGCACTCTGAAATAATTGGGCATTGGGGGCAATGCTGTGGCTGGCACTCTGCAATGATTGGGGGTAATGCTGTGGCTGGCACTCTGCAATCATTGGGGGCAATGCTGTGGCTGGCACTCTGCAATCATTGGGCAATGGGGGCAATGCTGTGGCTGGCACTCTGCAATGATTGGGGGCAATGCTGTGGCTGGCACTCTGCAATCATTGGGGGCAATGCTGTGACTGGCACTCTGCAATGATTGGGAGCAATGCTGTGGCTGGCACTCTGCAATCATTAGGGGCAATGCTGTGGGTGGCACTCTGCAATCATTAGGGGCAATGCTGTGACTGGCACTCTGCAATCATTGGGGGCAATGCTGTGGCTGGCACTCTGCAATCATTGGGGGCAATGCTGTGGCTGGCACTCTGCAATCATTGGGGGCAATGCTGTGGCTGGCACTCTGCAATCATTGGGTATTGGGGGCAATGCTGTGGCTGGCACTCTGCAATCATTGGGGGCAATGCTGTGGCTGGCACTCTGCAATCATAGGGGGCAATGCTGTGGCTGGCACTCTGCAATCATTGGGCATTGGGGGCAATGCTGTGGCTGGCACTCTGCAATCATTGGGGGCAATGCTGTGGCTGGCACTCTGCAATCATTGAGGGCAATGCTGTGGCTGGCATTCTGCAATCATTGGGGGCAATGCTGTGGCTGGCACTCTGCAATCATTGGGGGCAATGCTGTGGCTGGCACTCTGAAATCATTGGGCATTGGGGGCAATGCTGTGGCTGTCACTCTGCAATCATTGGGGGCAATGCTGTGGCTGGCACTCTGCAATCATTGGGCAATGGGGGCAATGCTGTGGCTGGCACTCTGCAATGATTGGGGGCAATGCTGTGGCTGGCACTCTGCAATGATTGGGGGCAATGCTGTGGCTGGCACTCTGCAATGATTGGGGGCAATGCTCTGGCTGGCACTCTGCAATCATTAGGGGCAATGCTGTGGGTGGCACTCTGCAATCATTAGGGGCAATGCTGTGGCTGGCACTCTGCAATCATTAGGGGCAATGCTGTGGCTGGCACTCTGCAATCATTGGGGGCAATGCTGTGGCTGGCACTCTGCAATTATTAGGGGCAATGCTGTGGCTGGCACTCTGCAATCATTGGGGGCAATGCTGTGGCTGGCACTCTGCAATCATTGGGGGCAACGCTGTGGCTGGCACTCTGCAATCATTGGGGGCAGTGCTGTGGCTGGCACTCTGCAATAATTAGGGGCAATGCTGTGGCTGGCACTCTGCAATCATTAGGGGCAATGCTGTGGCTGGCACTCTGCAATCATTGGGGGCAATGCTGTGGAACTCTGCAATGATTGGGGGCAATGCTGTGGCACTCTGCAATGATTGGGGGCAATGCTGTGGCTGGCACTCTGCAATGATTGGGGGCAATGCTGTGGCTGGCACTCTGCAATGATTGGGGGCAATGCTGTGGTCAGTGTGCATTGAAAGGGGGGCACGCTGGTCCCTCTGCATTGAAAGGGGGGCACGCTGGTCACTGTGCATTGAAAGGGGGGCACGCAGCGCTGGTCACTGTGCATTGAAAGGGGGCACGCTGGTCTCTCTGCATTGAAAGGGGGGATGCAGCGCTTGTCACTGTGCATTGAAAGGGGGGCATGCTGGTCACTGTGCATTGAAAGGGGGCACGCTGGTCTCTCTGTATTGAAAGGGGGGCACGCTGGTCACTGTGCATTGAAAGGGGGGCACGCTGGTCACTGTGCATTGAAAGGGGGGCACGCTGGTCACTGTGCATTGAAAGGGGGCACGCTGGTCACTGTGCATTGAAAGGGGGCAGGCTGGTCACTGTGCATTGAAAGGGGGCACGCTGGTCACTGTGCATCGAAAGGGGGCACGCTGGTCACTGTGCATTGAAAGGGGGCACGCTGGTCATTGTGCATTGAAAGGGGGCACGCTGGTCACTGTGCATTGAAAGGGGGCACGCTGGTCATTCTGCATTGAAAGGGGGCACGCTGGTCACTGTGCATTGAAAGGGGGCACGCTGGTCACTGTGCATTGAAAGGGGGCACGCTGGTCACTGTGCATTGAAAGGGGGCACGCTGGTCACTGTACATTGAAAGGGGGCACGCTGGTCATTCTGCATTAAAAGGGGGCACGCTGGTCACTGTGCATTGAAAGGGGGCACGCTGGTCACTGTGCATTGAAAGGGGGCACGCTGGTCATTCTGCTGGGAAAGTCGGAACTGGTTACTAAAATTTTTGAATCCCACCACTGGCCGTAAGTGATACCCGGATGATACAGTTCCATTCGGCATCCACTCAACACTGCTCTGTCTCTCACCCGCTCCATCTCCCACCTACCCGATACCGATCTGTCTCTCCTTGCTGTAAGTGACACCCAGGTGATAACGCTCCGTCCGGCATGCAATCTCGGAGGTCACATGCGTGGGGGGGGGGGGGATGATTTGTGAACAGGGGAGAGTGCTGGGGGAGGGGGTAATTTGTGAACAGGTGAGAGCGCTGGTGGGAGGGGAGAATTTGTTAACAGGTGAGAAAGGTGGAGTTTCACTGGAGGATTTGTGGACAGGTGAGAGAACTTTTTGTGTGAGGGGTGTCTTGCAGTCACATGGTACATATTACTGGCCCATGAACAATACTCCCGAATTCTGCACTCTGTACAATGGCTTTTATGGTATATACTCCTGATGCCTGCACTTTGTATGTTTGACTGCACATTACACTGTACTCTGTGTGCTGGGCTCTTTGTTACATATTCTTGACCACTGCACTCCATGCACAGGGCTATAAATAGCATAATCCAACCACTCTATATAGGGGTTACAGCAGTCAGAAGCATGCAAAATATATCACAGTATACAGAGTTCAGCAGCCAGGAGTATGTAAGTCACATGTGCTAAGGGTGAACCTGCTCTCATCTGTGAAAAGCACAGGGCACCAGTGGATGACCTGCCAATTTTGGTGTTCAATGGCAAATGCCAATCGAGCTCCACTGTGCCGGGCAGTGAACACAGGGGCCACTAGAGATCGTTGGGCCCTCAGGCCACCCACATGAAGTCGGTTTCTGATTGTTTGGTCAGAGACCAGTGGCCTGCTGGAGGTCATTTTGTAGGGCTCTGGCAGTGCTCATCCAGTTCCTCCTTAAAAAAAGAAGCAGATATTGGTCCTGCTGATGGGTTAAGGACCTTCTACGGCCCTGTCCAGCTCTCCTAGAGTAACTGCCTGTTTCCTGGAATCTCCTCCATGCTCTTGAGAATGTGCTGGGAGACACAGCAAACTTTTTGGCAATGGCACGTATTGATGTGCCATCCTGGAGGAGATGGACTGCCTGTGTAATCTCTATAGGGTCCAGGTATCTCCTCATGCTACCAGTAGTGACACTGACCCTAGCCAAATGCACAACTAGTGAAAAACAGTTAGAAAAGATAGGTAGGGAAAAAAATGTCAGTTGCCTCCACCTGTAAAATCATTCCTGTTTTGGAGGTCGTCCCATTGTTGCCCATATAGTGCACCTGTTAATTTCATTAACACCAAAGCAGCATAAACTGATTAAAAACCCCCTCTGCTACTTAAAGAGGAAGTAAACCCTCCTCAGGAAGTTGTACCTATAGGTAAGCCTATGATAAGGCTTACCTATAGGTACTGTAAATATCTCCTAAACATGTGCGGTTTAGGAGATATTTACCTTTAATGCAGCCAGTGACGTCACTGGCGCATGCCCTCTGAAGGAACGGCTGATCGTGCCGTTCCTTCAGAGCCCTGGGCCGTGACCGTCGGCTCCCGCGCGCGTGCGCGGGAGTGACATCACCGCAGCTCCGTCCAATCAGATGGCCGAATGCCGCGATCCTGGAAGACGGGCAACTGAACATGTCGCTCGTCATACAGGTAAGAGAGCGGCACGGCGGGGGCTCGTTCTAAGGTAAGTATTTCATAATGAGCTAGTATGCGATGCATACTAGCTCATTATGTCTTTCTCTTGCAGGTTGTAAAAAAAAAAAAAAATTTTGAACGAGTTTACAACCTCTTTAACTGACCAGATCAATATCCCAAGAGTTTAATTGACTTGATGCTATACTCTGATTAAAAAGTGTTCCTTTAATTTTTTTGAGCAGTGTATTTGCAAATGTGTGCAAACAAAACCCTCTGTTTTTAAAGTAATATGTTGGACAGGACACTTTGGTTGTTTTGCAGGCTAGTTGGTAATTGTATCGGGAAATCTGTTTGTTTGTGATGTGCATTGCCCTTCCATTTGCACCTTCTTAAAAAAGCCAGTGAAAGATTGGGGTGGTTGCCACTTTTTTGTACACCTAAACACACCATGACCACCATGACTGTAATTCTTAGGAATAAAACAGTAATTGATTAAAAATATTAATAAATTAAACTAGAAAAAAATGTAATAAACTAATAATAAAAAAATTATTAATAAAAATAAAAGGAATAAAACAGGAAAAGTGCAGGCAGGGCACTGGACAAAGCACTAAGGACAAAACTAAGATGAATCCTACAGATTACAATGTATCATGTCATGTTTTGTGTACTTTTTTTTAAATTCCCGCCTAGTTCCACCCCCATGCATCGCGGTGAATGTAGGAAAGGGAACCTGGAAGACGGATGCCGGTGTCCTTTCAGATTCTGCAACCTGAAGTGAAGTTCGGAAAGAAAAACTTACTGCGCAAGCGCCATTCGTTCCAGCATGGCCGCTATGTGTTCCAATAGCTTTTCTAATGTGACAGAACAGGAAGCAGCAATCTTCTTACACCCACAGAAGTCTTGAGTTTTAGATCTATTTTACCAGTAAACTGACCTTATAGACTGAATACCAGTATTACATTTCTATTATTATTGAAATATAGTAAATATAGCAAGAAACCTGCAGGTAGAAGGTGTCGACGTCCATTTTGCTACACCCCGCACCGCTCAGCGACAAACTAATTATATAGTGAAATAGACTATTTCACTCGGTCGCAAGGTAGATATGTAGGGTGTGGGACTTTAAAGGTACTCAAGGACTTAAACTAGAACACTATTGATACAACAGACATATATCATAAAAAAAAATCACATTTTATTATACATATATTGAGAAAAACAGACAATAACAAATGGTGACTGTCTTGGGAGGATATGCACATACAGTATATTGTGGACTTCAATTTCCGACCGGTTTCGCCGCACTGGCTTCCTCAGGGAAATGAAGATATATACAAAGACTGAGAAAAAAACACATGCATGTGAGGCGGATTTATATTTCATACATGATAACATATTGATGTAAGGCTTCTATATGCTAGGTAAATAAGTCAATGCACAAATGGAGAGATTCACCATACCTGTAGCATGTAGTCCTAGGTTTATTGTGGAAATTTGAAGAGATGAAATGGGACTACACCTCCAAAGACTCAACAACTGTGCGCACGGAACAGAAAACCCCACCTATTGGGTCTCCCACAGAGGGGATATCAAGACCCACATAGGACAACTCATGAAGGTTAGAAACCTGTCAGGAATAAGGGTAGATATATATAATGTAGGTATATTGGAATTATTTTATTTAATAATATTGACCAGATGTCTTCATGTATATTTATATATATTAATAAATTGTAACTATGATATACTTACAAATATTATATATTGTGTCCAGGTTGCCTGGCGCGCCTGCGAGTACTCCTGGAGATGAGAAACAGGCTTTCCCAATAGGTTTAAAAAATAAATGTGTAATAAAGGACAATCCGATGGTTTATATCCAAAATAGGAAGATGTTTTTATAAAAAATATTAAGAACATCCAGGGGAAAAGGGGGGAAGTAAAGTTTCCACTGAATGAGATGGAATATAATCCACCTAAAAGAAAAATACAATGGAGAAAATATAATATATGAGGAGCATAAAGGCAAAGGGGCCAAAAAATAAACCAATTCAGTATATAATGGCATAAGAAAGCAAGGGAGAATCATATTACCTTTACACATATGGAACAAGACCATGCGTGCAGGGAGTGCAGCATGACACTGAAGACATAACAGACGGGGCTCCAATATATACCCCCTCCACCCTGCCCACATTGTGACGTGGTGCGGGATGCGGACGCTATACCCAGGGATCAGCGCGTGCACATCTACGTGCCCATACACGTCGGACACTCTCTAATGCTTCCGCCCGGTCTGCGGGCGGCGCCCGACGGGGGAGGAAGTATGCCACATTCCAATTCTCATGGGGTGAGGTGTTGGTGGAGAAATCCACGACAGATGGGGGCAGAGGAGCAGGCGTGAACCACCTAGGAAGGGGCAGCGTCACGGATAGTCCCAATCCTGCTCCCAAAGAAACCCCCTGGAGCGAAGAAGGGGAGCACCATGAATGCCCCGGGCATCCGTGCGAGGACCCCTGAAGGAGGCAGGTGTCCAGTGTCCCATGAGCCAGTGCCCGAAAGTGAGGAAATGTGTCCCTATATTGAAAAAAAAAACAGGAATGTTGTAAATTACACAAAGTGAATAATGATATTTGCATTGATTTATTCCTAGCAGACTATAAAAATCATGAAATCGAATGACATAAAGAGATATATATACATACATTTCATATAAAGCGACAAGTGCCAATTTTGTATCATACAATTATTTAGGAATACAGTATTTAAAGACAAAAAATTATACTTAGTATTTATAACACCTTAAAATCGGGGTATACTGCAAACAGAATTTCAGATATGAAAACACAGTTGTATAGCGATCACATAGAGGCCAATTACAAGGGAAAAGAGGAATGTGAAGAGTAGGAATAGGGAAAGAAGGGGGAAGAGGGAAAAGGAAACATAGGGAATAAAGAGAAATTGCAAATGGGAACAATATCACAAAAAAAGGGCAGGACATGGATGTTCCTATAAGAATGGTTTGTAGCTAATATTTCACTCAGTCGTGGTGAAATAGTCTATTTCAGTATATAAGGTGAGTTTACTGCTAAAATCAGTCTAAAATTCAATGGGCGTAAGAACATGTCTGCTGCTGCTTTGTGTATTGTCACATTAGGAAAGCTATTGGAACGCATAGTGCCCATGCTGGAACGCATAGTGCCCATGCGCAGTAAGTTTACTCGTCCGAACGTCATTTCCAGTTGCAGAATCTGATAGGTAGCGGTATTCTGATAGCACACCGGCATCAGCTGGAGGACATCAGGGGATCGTAGGGACAAGGCAAGTTTCACTACAGGGTAATCCCGAGTGTGGCTCTGGGTTACCGCTTTTGGTAATGAAAATTAACCCCGAGCTACACTCAAGATTACCCCTCAAATATTGATTGCTTTATTTACATAGTGCCTTCCAACATAACCACCACCACCAGATGGCTGCCAACAGGAGGGCAAGGTCAGACTGCAACTCTGGGACACTGCTGGTCAAGAGAGGTTCCGTAGCCTCATCCCAAGCTACATCCGAGACTCTACTGTGGCTATAGTAGTTTATGACATCACAACTGAGGAACGTGGGGCTGTCTAAGGATTCTGAAGTATAGCAGAATACTGGCGATTGTAAGGTGGATCCTCCAGGAGGGCTCAGATCTACTCTGGAATTATTGGCTTCTGATGATTATCATTCTGCCTACACTGACCCCCTAAAACTAAGGGGTCGGTGCTTTCTGGTAAGCCTTTTTTACACACTGGGTGTCCATGTGATGAAGGGATTGAAGATCTGTTTATGTGTGGAAGAATCCTTTAGAGACTGCACTAAAGCTTGTTGGTGCATGGGACTTTGTATGTGATTTCTTCACTTATTGCTGTTGCACTTCATATTTATTCACCATCGTTAATGCACTTTATATTTATTAATTGGTATCAGTAATTTTATATATGTATTATTATCTGTTAATGGTTCACAATATAAATTATATTATATTACACTTAGTGCACTTTAGATGAGCGCGGCTCTGTACACCGCAATAGGTGTATTTATACCATTCTTACGTTTTTTTACAATTCAGCTGCAGCTCTTTTTATATGGTTCACGCCTATATCCACTTGCCGTCTGCCTAACGACGATTTACGCCGGCAGTCAGCCCCTCACAGGCAAAGATCTACGTCACTAGCCTGTGAGGGTCTAGGGAGCGAGCGCGCGCCGCCGGAGGCGCGCTCCCACTCCCACGTGGTCACGGACCCCCCCGCGCGTGTGAGCGGCGGACCCGATGTCCGCCGGTCACTCTGCGATCGCCGCTGCAGAGGGAGAAAGTCAGGCGGCTAGTGTAAACAAGCCGCCTGTCATTCTCCCCTGTGTAGAAACTGTAATCACACGGTTCTACTATGTAGGACCGTTGATCACTGTTTCTACAGCTCAACCCACAGCCAATCACAGTTAGAATCACGCCCCTAGGGACACACACAGCCCCTCCCTCTCAAATAAAGTTTACCCCTTCACTACCAGTGTCATTTTGCAGTAACAGTGCATATGTATAGCACTGATTACTGTAGAAATGTCACTGGTAACCCCAAAAGTGTCAAAAATGTCAGTCAAGGGTCCGATCTGTCCGCCGCAATGTCGCAGTACCGCAAAAAAATCGCAGATCGCCGCCATTACGCGTTAAAAAAAAACAACAAAAATGGCAAAAATCTTTCCCTTTTGTTAGTAAACGCGATAACTTTTGTGCAAACCAATCAAAATATACTATTTGCAATTTTTTTTTACCAAACATAGGTAGCATAAAACAAATTGGCCGAAAATGTTAAAAAATTTTGATTTTTACATTTTTTCTTGGGGGAATTTCATAAAAAAATATGTGAAAAATATTGCTATTTTTGCAAAATTTACGCTCTTTTTTTGTTTATAGCGCATGATCAAAAAATTGCACAGATGATCAAATACCACCAAAAGAAAGCTCTGTTTGTGGGAAAAAAAGGACGTCAGATTCGTTTAGGTACAGCATCGCACGACCGCGCAATTGTCCGTTAAAGTCACGCAGTGCCGAATTGCAAAATACCCCCTGGTCAGGAAGGGGGTAAAATCTTCCGGGGCTTAAGTGGTTAAGCTGCACTTTATGATTGATTTAATTTAATTTTGGCATAGATTTTACACGGCACACATTTATTTTATTTTTTGCCATTTGCGCAGGTGCTGCTGGCGACTAACGCCAATATATATTTCTAACAGTAAAACAAATGTAGCCGATATGCCTATCAAACCTTTCTGAGCAGACTTTCCTGTTCAGCTGTATGTACACAGCTTCCTGAGGAAGTACAGTCATATTTCATCTTAACTAGCAGTAATGTATCATATGATATAGTATCATATAATTTACAAATCATATTGTGCAGTTGATGCACTAAAAGTACCGGCTGAATATATATATATATATATCACTGAACAGGACACATCCAAAGCTTTTGCTTCTATTAACAGCATGTGATGTGTGAACCCCCTCTTTCCCCATTTTCCCCATCCTGATTTACACAAATAAGCAAACAGTATGAATCCTAAGAGCAGGACCCCCCCCCCCCCCAAAGAAAAAAAAATCCACTCTTTTAAAAAGAAAAATCAAAATATTCCATAAATCTTCATTATTGACATATAATGTCTTTGTAAAGATTAGTACTGTCTTCATAAATAAAAGACAAGAGGAATTTTCCAGACCCCACAGCTATAAACATTTACATACTTACCTTAAAGTGGTTCTAATCCCATGTTCACATTGGTGCGACTTAGGGTGACTACGTGTCCCGGATCGCCCGGGACAGTCCCGCATTTGGAGAGTCTGTCCCGAGTCCCGGTCACCCTCATTCCGGGACAATGCAGTGTCCCGGAATGATCTGAGCCCGTGAGCTGCCGTCTGCCGACCGTGAGAACACGTGCCGCACTGCCACTCCGCTCCCCCACCGAACCGGCAGAAAGGAAGAGGAAGTGCGCGGCAGCGCGAGCTGCATTCATACTAGTGCATCATCATCATGTGCTGGTCTGGACTGTACCATGTCCGGCCGCTGGATGAGAGGATGGCTGGCTGGGCTGTACCATGTTAGAGGGCGCTCAGGGCGGGCTGTACAATTCGAGCCAATTCGAGAGCAGAGCAGTGAGCAGAGGAGTGTATTGTAAATTAATAAAATGTCTGCTGTGCTCTGTGTCACAACAGCGTGAGTGTCCAGTGTGTGTGGCTCGGAGCCACTGGCTTCTCCCCTGCCTTGCTGCACGCTGCGCAGCCGAGTGAGAGTCACGTCACGTGACGACGGTGACGTCAGCCGGACTCCGGAGCCGGGATCTGTCTGTGCGGCGCCGCCTCACCTCAGCCTGCTGCTGTAACTGAGTCACTGACTGTGACTGTCTGTAATCCAACCACGCCCGGCCGATATCAGCATTTAAGAGGAGGACAAAACCTGGACAAATGTAAATTTAACTTTTTAATGGATGAGTGTCCAGGTGTAGGGCCTTAAAGATGTATTTGCACATTGTAAATCTCCTGTTTAAACTAATTGGCAAAAAAAAGTATAAAAAAATCATCTTTTTTTTTTGAGTGAGGGATTAGAGGGGGTGGGGTGTTGCGGGGGGGGGTCCCTGAATGGCAGTTTAGAGATGTGGTCACCCTAGTGCGACTTGTTATGCAATTTGACATATCAAATCGCAAAAAAGGCGCACCCTATTGTCGACAATGGAACTGTTCATATCAGTGCGACGCCAACTTTTACGGTGCAGCACCGATTTGAAAACCTAGTTCCTGCATTACTTTTGGAGATTTCAGGCGCAACTTCCATAGACATCTGTGCATGAAGTCGCACAGATGTCAGCGAAGTTGCACCTAAAGTCACAGTGACATGTGGCTTTGAAATCGTTTGATTTCAAGTGAAGTAGCATGATTTCAAAGCCACATTCAGTGTGAACCAGGGCCAAAGGCAGAAGGTTTTTTTTTTTTTTTTTTTTACCTTAACTGAAGGCAAAACTTTTTTAGTGTTGGATAGAGTGGAGAGGAATTAAAATACTTGTCAGTTTTTATTGCTGTCTGTGCCCCTGTTAGGGAGATTTGCCCTCTCTATTTGTCCGATTTACCTATATCATTGAAAATGAAAGTTAAGAAAATCCTAAATTTTGGTTTATCCCCAGAAAAGTAATAGAGGGGAAATCATCCAATGGAGACATTAGTTTTAGTGATCTGGGGGTCCCCAGAGAATTCCCTTAATTTGCAGGAAATTACGCTCACTTCATGTTTGGCTATGGGACAGGAAGTGAATGGAAATCTTCGCAATAGGACACATCTGGTGAATAAAAAAATATGACAGTGGTCATAACCCTCCCTTGCTCTATCCAAAATGAAAAAAAAAAAGTTTTTCTTTATAGTTCTACTTAAATGTATTTTCTGCATGAGTGCCAGTTCACACTTCTGCGATGCGGGAACGCTGCGAATATGTAGCGTGTTCCCGGCATCGCATCCGCACATCTGGCATTTCACACTGCCATATTCGATACGCAGTGGGTGTCAATTAAAAGTTAACGACACCCCCAGTTGCGATCGCATATCGCAGTGCGATCTGCAAGTACGCACAGAATCCGATCGCACAAGTGTGAACCACTATGCGATCCGATTCTACTGCGGCTCAAAAAAAGCCTCATGTGCGTGTTTGGTGCGGATACAGTGCGAATTCAGCCATACAAAGTGTATGGTTGAACTCGCATCCGCACATCAGATCGCATGTAATTAGGAGCAGTGCGCTCCGAATTACATGCTATCTCCGTAAACGCGGAAGTGTGAACCGGCACTTAAGGTAAAAAAAACTTCCTGCGTGCAAGTCCCCCCCAAGGCCTGTTTGTACTTACCTGACCCCAATCTCGATCCAGCACTGTGCAAGACAGCAGCGGCCCACAGGAAAGAGGCAGGAGTGGGAGCCATTGGCCCCTGCTGCTGTCAATCACTGCCAGTGATCAGAGAGCTGGGGGCGGGGCCGAGCCGTACACAAAGCAAGGTCCATAAAGACATGGATGAGTGAGTTTGGGGTGGAAGAACTTGACTGGCCTGCACAGAGTCCTGACCTCAGCCCAATAGAACACATTTGAGATGAATTAGAGCGGAGACTACAAGCCGGGCCTTCTCTCCAACATCAGTGCCTGACCTCACAAATGCGTTTATGGAAGAATTGTCAAACATTCCCATAGACACTCCTAAACCTTGTGGACAGCCTTCGCAGAAGAGTTGAAGCTGTTATAGCTGCAAAGAGTGGGCCAACTCAATATTGAACCCTATGGACTAAGACTGGGATGCCATTAAAGTTCACCTGTGTATAAAGACAAGCGTCCCAATACTTTTACAAAAAATAAAGGAACAGAGCGCACACCGCCCTAGTGTAACACCATTTATTTGAAGTTAATAGAAGCCATAAAAACAGGTACTCACAAACAGATAGGAAGTCATGCATGGAAATAAATATCTCCCAATGATGTTTACAGGGCTCTCTCCTCCTAGCCTCGGTGGCTCAGCTGTTCGTCCTGCACTGATCAGTGAGTATCGTACGGCTAAGCCTACCGCCTCGGATTACTCAAGGAGACTCGATGTGGTGAGCCTGCGCACGGTCCAGCCTGCCGCCGCACACCCTCCAAGAGCCAGATGCTGTAGCCGCTCAGAGAAACTGACAATGCGGTGAAGCAGAGGGAGACTCCCCGATCGGGACCCAGGGCATGACTTGCATGGGGTTGCTAAGGACAACGTAGCCTCCTTCTTCAGGTCTGAGAGAGAGCCCTGTAAACATCATCGAGGGGATATTTATTTCCATGCATGACTTCCTATCTGTTTGTGAGTACCTGTTTTTATGGCTTCTATTAACTTCATATAAATGGTGTTACACTAGGGCGGTGTGCCCTCTGTTCCTTTATTTTTTGTACAGCTTCTTTGCCTCATATCCCCTGGAGGGTTAGAAGAGCTGCCACGCTTCATTCATGTGATTCACCACAAGCCATATTACAAGATTCTCCAGCTTGAGAATCAATTTCCAGGATCTGCGCAGGGACTGGTAATGTGTGTTTTCTCTGTCCCAATACTTTTGGTAATGTAGTGCTTATTCAGAGTAACAAAGAATGGGCAAAAATAAAACTTTCTCAATGTGGGACACGGGGGCATTTTCTGAAAGCAGTGGGCCTGTGTGCAAGATCATACGTTGGGTCCTCCAGTTTGCGAAAAAAGTGTGGCGTGGCAAAAATAAGGCTTGATTTTCTTTGCGTTGAATATTGGCCATGACCTAAAAGGATGCAGACTGCAGGAGTTGAGTAGTAAGTGATACAAAGGTTCAGTAGTATATGACGCAGGGTTCCAAGCAGCAATAATTTTCACATTTAAATTTCGATTTCGTTTTAGTCATAGTATTTTGATTAAAATGCCATTTTAGTTTTAGTCGTATTTTCGCCATCTGAATTGTTTTAGTTTTAGTTTTAGTCGTATTTTAGTCGACTACAGTACAATTTATTATACTAAAATCTAATAGGTTTAGTTAAATTGTGATGCATTATTTAAGCATTTCTTTAGAATTGTCAAACTCATTATAAATTCCCAGAGTCTAAAAATCGAATTGCATGTTATTATTTATGGTATTCAGGTTTGAACATGCTCTACCGACACAGATATAGCTGTTGTGGTATAGAATGTCTTTATATTTAAAACCAGATGTCTTTTGATAACGCCCATTAAGGCGGGCGAAACGCGTCAACGTAACTTCCGGGCAGCGGAGCTTAGCAGCGTCATTTCCTGTCAAACCACCGTGGAACGCACGCCGGCAGCGCCACGGAAGTAAAGGGACGAGCTGCATAAGGAATACTCAATGCTGTTCAATGCCATTTGTTGATGATACCTTTGTGAGTATTACTTTGTACTTTTGATCTTAATAAACCCTACGGGCTTCACTATATATGGCTTCTTCCCTTTCTTTTAAAACCCACTTTGGAGAGAGAGAGGAGATTAATTAAGGAGCCATTCCAAGCCGTGCATGTTATCCATCCATCCGCATAAGGGATATCTTATATGCCTGGGTAGCTGCATTTATCCTGCAATCCGAACAAGGAACACCATATATGCTCAAGGCTCATTTATATTCTTAATCTGGTGAGTGCATCCCCATTGGGGGCCCCCCTTTTTTTCTTGAAGAGCACCTGGGCACTTTAACCACTTAAGCCCCGGAGGATTTTCCTGCTAAAAGACCAGGGGGTATTTTGCGATTCGGCACTGCATGACTTTAATGGACAATTGCGCAGTCGTGCGACGCTGAACCTAAACTAATTTGACGTCCTTTTTTTCCCACAAACAGAGCTTTCTTTTGGTGGTATTTGATCACCTGTGCGATTTTTTGATCACGCGCTATAAACAAAAAAAGAGCGACAATTTTGCAAAAATAACAATATTTTTCACATTTTTTTATATGAAATTCCCCAAAAAAAATGTAAAAATCAAAATTTTTTAACGTTTTGGGCCAATTTGTTTTATCCTACCTATGTTTGGTAAAAAAAATCGCAAAAAGCGTATTTTTATTGGTTTGCGCAAAAGTTATCGCGTTTACTAACAAAGGGAAAGATTTTTGTCATTTTTGTTGTTTTTTTTTTTAACGCGTAATGGCGGCGATCTGCGATTTTTTTTGCGGTACTGCGACATTGCGGCGGACAGATCGGACCCTTGACTGACATTTTTGACACTTTTGGGGTTACCAGTGACATTTCTACAGTAATCAGTGCTATACATATGCACTGTTACTGTAAAAATACACTGGTAGTGAAGGGGTTAACTTTATTTGGGAGGGAGGGGCTGTGTGTGTCCCTAGGGGCGTGCTTTCTACTGTGATTGGCTGTGGCTTGAGCTGTAAGGACACTGATCAACGGATCTACATAGTAGATCCGTGTGATCAGTGCCTTTACACCGAGGAGAATGACAGGTGGCTTGTTTACACAAGCTGCCTGACATTCTCCCTCTCCCCCGACGATCGCCGAGTGACCGGCGGACATCGGGTCCGCTGGTCACACGCGCGGGGGGGGTCCGTGACCGCGCGCTCGCTCCCCAGACCCTCCCAGGCTAGTGACGTTAATTAACGTCACTCTGCCTGGCAGGGGCTGACCGCCACAGTAAATCTACTTGCGGCGGTCGGCAAGCGGTTAAAGGATTCGAGCACCTTTTTTGGCACTTTAGTTTCTTTGGAAGAAACCATCTTTTGGACTGCACCTAATTAATTCACTTGCACTTTATATGGTTATTGTATGGACACTTATTTATTGCACATTATTGCACTTTATTAATTTTTATTCATTGATTATGAATGCATTTTGGCTGTAGTATACCATTAATTTCATAGCACATATACACATATATTTATTAATTAATTAATTTTTTACCTGTTAGCGCTGTCTATTTATATATTTTAATATATTTAAAACCAAGTTTCATAAACAAATATTGCTCTTTGTCAAACAAAAGTGCAAGTTTAAAATCTAAAAAAAAAGAACTGTAAACTCTGTTGGCTGCAATGCCATCGCACATATTACCTAAGTATTTTACTAACGTTAAATATTAAAGCGGTAGTAAAGTCCGCTTTGTGATTTTTACCTACAGGTAAGCCTATAAAACTGTAAAGCTTTCCTGTAGGTAAAATGAATATCTACTAAAGTGGCATCACCAGCTCTGAGGCCTGGCATACCTTGGAACTGAGGGAGTGAGGGAGGAGAACCGAGAGTGACGTCATCGCAGCTCCGGCCAATTGGACGCCCAGAGCTTGCAAATCCAGAAGAAAGACCGGGGGAAGATGTCAGTCCTCTCAGCAGTGACAGCGTGATGCAGGAGGGCTTTGTTCTAAGGCAAGTATTTCATAATGTGCTAGTATTTGTTTATTTTTTTTACAGCCGTGGTTTAGAGTCGGTTCACACTAGCGCGACTTGTCAGGCGACTTTTCAGCCTGACAAGTTGTGCACCGTCGCTCCCACTGTGTAGTACAGGACCCGTTCTAATAGGAGCGACACAAGTCGCTCTGACTTAGAAAAAGGGTCCTGTACTACTTTGGGGCGACCTGGAGCGACTTGCATAGACTTCCATTATGTGAAGTCCCTGCAAGTCGCTCCGAAGTCGTGGTGCGCGCGACTGGACAAGTCGCCCCCGAAGTAGTAAGGAGTCGTGTCGCCTCAGTGTGAACCGGCTCTAACAACCGCTTTAAGAAAAAAATAAATAAATAAGAAAAGCCTTTTTCTTTTTTTTTCTTTTAGCACTAGAAGCCCCCTACTTTAAGGTGACCAGATTTTTAAAATGAAATCCGGGGACATATATTTTTTTGTATTGGAAAATAGCACAGGACCACATAATACAAAGAGCGCTTGTCACAGTAATACATAATACAAAGAGAGCTTGGCACAGGAATACATAATACACAGAGCGCTGGGCACAGGACCACATAATACAAAGAGCGCTTGGCACAGGAATACATAATACAAAGAGCGCTTGGCACAGGAATACATGATACACAGAGCGCTGGGCACAGGACCACATAATACAAAGAGCGCTTGGCACAGGAATACATAATACACAGATCGCTGGGCACAGCACTGCATAATACACAGAGCGCTGGGCACAGGACTGCATAATACACAGAGCGCTGGGCACAGGACTGCATAATACACAGAGTGCTGGGTTCAGGACTGCATAATACACAGAGCGCTGGGCACAGGACTACATAATACAAAGAGCGCTGGGCAAAGGACTGCATAATACACAGAGAGTTGGGCACAGGACTACATAATACACAGAGCGCTGGGCACAGGACTGCATAATACACAGAGTGCTGGGCACAGGACTGCATAATACACAGAGCGCTGGGTTCAGGACTGCATATTACACAGAGCGCTGGGCACAGGACTGCATAATACACAGAGCGCTGGGCCCAGGACTGCATAATACACAGAGCGCTGGGCCCAGGACTGCATAATACACAGAGTGCTGGGTACAGGACTGCATAATACACAGAGCGCTGTATAAAGGACTGTGTAATACACAGAGCGCTGGGTACAGGACAACATAATATACAGGAGGGTGTTGGGCACTTCTGCCCCCACATCCATAGCTTACCTCTGCACTCTTCTCTCACAGATTATCTCTGCAGCCACCTCTTAGACCTTCCCCCCCAAAATGCCCTGTCTACAGTAATCCGGCCCTGAATCCAGGGGACAGACTTGGTTCGGGGACAGTGTCCTCCGTCCAGGGACTGTCCCCAGAAACCAGGGACGTCTGGTCACCCTACTCTACTTGTTCTTATGTGGTAGGGCAGTTTTTTAATTTTGACGCCAAATTTTGATTTCGTTTTAATCAAAGCCTTTTAACTAAAATTGCATTTTAGCATTAGTCATCTGAATTGTTTTGGTTTTAGTCAAGATAAAATAGTATTAATTTAGTAGACGAAAATATTTTTGTTGATGAAATAACCACTGGTCCCAAGGTCAGAAGTATGTGATGGAAAGTTCAGAGGTTAGGAGTAAGTGACGCAGAATCCAGAAGGTTGTAGTAAGTGACACAGAGTTAAGGGGTCAGGAGTAAATGATGAAGGGTTAAGAGGTCAGTAGTAAGAGATGCAGAGTTCAGATATCAGTACATGATGACACAGAGTTCAGAGGTCAGTAGTAAGTGATGAAGAGTTCAGTTCAGCTCTTCGGAGCTGGACTATGCATGTCCATTTACAAACACAGCGCCGCTTGGCCCCACCCCCACTCCCTTCTCACAGAATTTGATTGACAGCAGCAGGAACCAATAGCTTCCACAGCTGCCTCTATCTCCAGTGAGGAGAGAGAATAATACTGCTCTCTGGCACAGTGCTGGATAGCGATACGGCTCAGGTAAGTATTCAGGGGGTCAGGGGGGAGCTACATCTAAAATATTTTTTACCTTAATGCAGAAAATGCATTAAGGTAAAGAAAACCTTCAGCTTTACAACCACTTTAAAAAATAAGTTCACCTTTTAGGAAAAAATATTTAATGCACAAAGTTTTGCAGGGAAAAAAATGTGCATTTATTACTTTTTTCCTAAGGAGCCTAAAAAAGTATTGCATCCTTGATCAGTGGATCAGGATGCAGTGCCAGACTCCTGCAGACAAGCCCTGCAGCTTTCAGCCTGTACCTGCATGGGCTGACTATTTACAAGCATACAGGCTAACTATTTACAAGCTGCAGGGCCTGTAAATGAACTACAAGGCCGCTCATCAGCAACCTCGTAGTCTATTCAGAACTCCAAGCCATCCGCCGCAATGGCTGAAGGTAGTTGTAATCCGTGCATTCACAAGAAACACCAGTTTCCGCCCACACGGCCACCTGATTTTCAAATAGTGATAACAATGTAGTAAGGCCCCTTTCACACATACAGTCCGTTCAGTTCATCAGTTCAGTCACGTCAAATGTATCAGTTTTTCATCCGTTTTTCATCAGTTTTTCATCCGTTTTTCGTCAGTTGTCTTCAGTTTTTCATCCGTTTTTCGTCAGTTGTTATCCGTTTTTCATCCGTTTTTCATCAGTTGTTATCCGTTTTTCATCCGTTGTCGTCCGTTTTTCATCCGTTGTCATCAGTTGACATCAGTTTTTCATCCGTTGTCATCCGTTGTCATCAGTTGACATCCGTTTTTCATCCGTTGTCGTCCGTTTTTCATCCGTTGTCATCAGTTGACATCAGTTTTTCATCCGTTGTCATCAGTTGACATCCGTTTTTCATTCGTTGTCATCCGTTTTTCGTCCGATCCGTTTTTTTGACGGATGAAAAATAGGGCATTCATCCGTTCAAAAAAACGGACATTGACGGAAGTGGATGAAAACGGATGTTAACTGATGATCATCAGTTGTCATCCGTTTTTACATAGAGATGCATTGATGTCCGTTTTTCATCCGTCAACGGATGGATGAAAAACGGACAAACGGACAGCATGTGTGAAAGGGGCCTTAAAGTTCACCTTTTGGAACATGTTACATGTCTATAAGAGGGATTACTTTGATGCAGTTGGCTAGCTTAAACATGTATTGCAATATATGTGAAGAGTGGAAAGAGAATGATACTGCTCTCAGGCACAGTGCTGGGTCGAGATCTGTCTCAGGTAAGTATTTAGGGGTCAGGGGGGAGCTGCATCTAAAAGTTTTTTTACCCTAAAGATGTACAGCCAAAGTTCGTTTGGCTGTATATCTCTTATGAATCACAAAAGGGCAGTTTGTTCTGCACTCCTGTGACCCGTTTTCAGCAGAGAGCGGGCTAAAGTCTGCTCTCTGCTGATGTCACAGAAGTCGGTCCAGGCACCACCTCATCACGACCACGGAGTCAGGATCCGCCAGGTGCCTGGACTTACACAGTCAGCAGTTCTCTCATCGCTCGGCTTTCAGTGTAGAGGCACCAGGGGACAGATGCAGCATCGGACCGATGCTGCATTCACCTAGGTAAGTATAATTGGGGGAAAAAAATGGAATCCCATACGTTTCCTTTAATGCAGAGAATGCATTAAAGTGGAGTTCCACCCATTTTTTGAAGGTCCAATTACTGAATGCCCATGCTGAATGCTGTAATAAATGCCAATTTTTTTTTATTTGTACATACCTTTTTAAACTTATCTTCTGCAGCACGTCCGGCTGTGGCCCCCCTAGGCGATTACGTCACTAGGCGATTTGCAAGGGCTCCTGGGATAGTGGCGTTATGTGTCCTTGCGAATCGGCTAGTGACGAAATCTTGCGTTATTTCCAGACTGGAAATGAACGGGAGGTTTGGGATGTCATTATTGACAGATTGCTATAGCAATTGGGCGGGAACTTCCGCCGACGCTGCCATTGTTATGGCAACTCATTGGAAAGACAGAGAGCTGCTCAGTGTGCAGCGCGAGATCGGGAGGTGCATGCTGGGTAGCCAGCTGCACCAAATACCAGAAATCAAGAGAAGAGGGCTTCAGATGCCCACAGATGACATGGAACCTGCTTGCTTCTGAGATCTGGTTAGTTTTCAAATATTTTAACACAAAGTACAGGTACTACACATAGGACATGTTCTAAATGTTGCTAGATATGTTTAAACAAGTACGGAGGAGTGTTTTTAAAAAAAAAAGCATTCTGTTTTTAAGGTTTTGGCTGAAATAACTTTGACTCATCTTTGGCATAAGTACTGTGTGTATATATATATTACATTTCACAACACCCCTGAAGATGGATGTGTTTATCCAGAAACACGTCGGGTGTAATCTGTACTCTGTATTGGTTGTATACACTGCTCATTACTTGATGATGTCACTTTGTGGGCTAGCCACCCATATTTATATGTCTTTTCATTTATTGTGACATTTTTGTGTCTTTTATTACTCTCCCCAATAAAATTTATGAATTTTTATATATTTTGATGTGTATCATGTAAATACTGTACTTACCTAGTTAGGGGAAGACTCCTGCAGTTCTTGCATGCAGATATCCCCCCACTCACTGTCACTGGGATGGGGGGAGAGGCTGCAGCTGCTGGAACATGTTACATGGCCCACCCTAAATACAGGTGGGGGTAAAAGATATACCTGTGCTCAAATTCCAATATCTTGTCCATGTATTTAAACTATCAGGTGCTAAAGGGGTGTGACCACATATTAACACTACAAATCAGGGGCGTAACTACAGGGGTTGCAGGGGTTGCAATCGCAACCGGGCCCCATGCTCAAGGGGGCCCATGTGGCTCCCCTGTACACCTGAATAGGAGGGGCGGCGGGGGCAGCATGTAGAGAAATCAATGTCCTCCTTTTTTCCTTCTGTAGCTGCAGGAGGAAAATGGAGGAGATTGGTTCCTCTGTACGCTTACCCCCGCCACTTCTCCTATCCAGTATACTTGTGTTCTGCTGTCTCTGGGCCCCTGTGTGCTCCCCTGGTCCACCCCTCCCCCTTCTGTGCTGCCCCCCCCTTCAGAATGCTCCCTTCCCTCTCCTGCCGGCTGCTGCAGGGGATGTGTCACAATAGAGAACCAGGAAGGGGTCAGTAAATATGTAATTTACCAGCTCCTTCCTTTTCTGAATGGACAGAGTCATACTCAGTCACATTGTAAAAAAATTAAATAAAATTATAAAAATAATACAATTAAAATACCAAAAAAAAAAACTACTGACACCAGTGGGTGAACTTCCAGGATCGCAAAGGTCACACTTGCGACAGGGCCCTGGCATTCCACCACCGTCGGTAGTCCCCAAGATGGCAGGAAGGGGGCCCACTGCAGAACTTGTGAAAGGGTCCCGCTGCGGGACCGTAATAAAGGGCCCTGCAATGAGAGTAAAGGGCCCCAGGGGGCCCTTCATGGTTTCTTGCACCGGGGCCCTGAAGGTTCTAGTTACGCCTCTGCTACAAATTCTGAATGGACCCTCTGCACACTGCTACACCCTTTCCAGCAAACTATGCAATGAAAACTAGGGGTATTGATGTAGCAACCTCCTAGGTAGGTGCTAGAGAGAAAGTATCATTTTGGGACCTGTTTGCTAATCAGAAGGACTGCAGATAAATCTATATTGTTCTCTGCTTACCAAAGAGCAGGATCTGCTAGTGAGGTTTGCTCAATGTTCTCAGGAGAAAATCAGTCTGTCTGCAGAGTGCTTCACACTGTTCCAATAGGGAGGCCTATTGGACAGCGGGAGGAAACCTGACGAACGAGTGCACAGGCTTTTGATACAGCTCTGGTGATATGGCAGAAGAAAAGTGCCTCGTTGCATGCTGGGATACTGTATAAAATTCAGGAGCACATGTGCTCAGGGTCTTTCAGCTGGATAGGTGAGTCCCGGAGGGAGGGGGTGGCTGCCTCCTCCTCTGTAGAGGGGTCGTGAGGCCTCAAGTGTTCCACATGAGGGCCTAGAGAGTGCCAGTGAGCTGAACCCAGAGGTCAAGGGAAGCTGACTGAAAGGGGAGAAACTGAAGGATATGCTTCTGCAGTAAAGTGAGTACAGACCTGTGTCAAGGGGCCTGACCTGAGGGGGGGCAACCCCTGCAGCTAGAAGAGCCAGTGGACAGGTGTCAGTAAAGGGGAAGCTAGTGAGTGTCCTGAGGATAATGTAGGATCACCAAGTCTTTTGCTGGAGAGAAAAGTGCAAGGAGACTTAACCCTTTCCATACATGTGGCAGTATGGATTAAACAACGCTGCTGTTCCCACAAGCAACACATTGAGGCAAATGAGAGTTGTCCTTATCCATTGTGAATAGTTCCAGTTAGAGTATCCCACTATTCCTTTCTCCAATCCAAGTTCCAAAATAAATACTAAAAAAACAATGCCCCTTGGACTGTTTACTGTGTGATGAGCCATCGGGAGTAAGGAGAGATACATGTATTATTCCCTAAGTCAGGGGTGTCCAAACTACGGCCCTCCAGCTGTTGTGGAACTACACGTCCCATGAGGCATTGTAAATCTCCGACATTCACAGACATAACTAGGCATGGTGGGAATTTTAGTTACCGAACAGCTGGAGGGCCATAGTTTGGACACTCCTGTGTGCTGGTAATCAGAGGAGGCCCGAGAAGTCATCTTACAGCAGGCCCTACTATGGGGACAGTGCTACATTTAGTTCACATATATTGAGATACATGTTTAAGCTGACCAACTGCGTCAAATAATCCCTCTTATGGACATGTAACATGTTCCAAGAGGTGAACTTTACCTATATTGTTAAAATGAAGAGGTGAATCAGATCAGCTGATTTTGCTGTAAGCAGTAGAATCAAGTAACTACAAAGCAGACCTCTCAGTGTAACCATGGTTGCCTATACAGTAACTGCATTCTTCCTACCTTTGCCAGTTTTCCTAATGAGTAATTGGTCTTAGTGTCATTAATAAAGGCTTTGCGTTTCTCCAGGGACAGGATATGAGAAATTTTCCAGAATATTTCCAGAACATGGAAATGCAAGTAAATATAAACTGCTAAATACCTTTTCTCATCAACAGTATAGAGTAGTCTTGTGACTTCTAGCAGTAACTGGTTAAAGATTGTAGGAGTTTTCATTCTCCTGATTGTCCTATGAGGCTTCAGGACCCCTGACCCGCTTGCTGGACAGTGCTAATTGGCCCTGTGCTGATCCCCTCCCAAGAAAAAAAAAAAAAAAACTCTCTAGCAATACACACCAAACTGAGCATGTGCAGCTTGCCCCTAATGCTTTGTTCTGTCAGCAGATGGATTAGGGACAGCAAAAGGAGAGGATCAGAGAAGACAGGATCAAACCGCCTTTTTATACAATGCAGAGGATTAACCCCCTAGGTTCCACAGTGACTATAACAAGCCTGCTTTACTGCATATATACACTGACTTTACTGGTGTGGGTTTAGTAACATTGTAAAGTGGAACTTTAGGTTATAAATAAAAATGGCCAACAGGCAGAATTTCTAATGCAGAAGAGACATGCTTTGTCTCTTCTGCATCAAAATTACTTATTTGCCTGCCCGCCACTGTACAGCTTTCTGTAGAAATTCGGAAATGCCAATGTGGACAGAACTCCTGCACATGCGTGGGAGTGAGGTCATCCCTCCCCCCCAGCCAATGAAAGCAGCTGGCATTTGATACCCGAAAGCTGGCCGCTCAAAGACGTCAGCAGCTGGCGGAAAGCGACACACGTCAAATCACTTGAGCCAATGTGAGTATAGTTCCGCTTTAAGATCATACTCTCCCCTATTCGCAGTTATCTTGGGAGCATTTTTAAATACCATCTTAAAATGAAAAGAATAAAAATATCACTTCAAGTGTGGCGCAATCAATGTGCATAGTCCCAATAAATATATAAAAAATCTACCGCCGTGCAATAATCAATAGTGTTCTACAGTTCTATAATTCAGCGACTTCAGTGACCACCACCTGTGGCTGGAATGCTTGCTCACCTCCAAGCAATGGCCCCACAACAGAGCCTGTAACTATGTCCCTCGGGATCTCACTGGGATGGTCTTCCTCTGGATGTACCTGGACCCAAATAGACTCCTCCGCAGATATCCATCAATCATGCATAACCAGAAAACAAAGAGAAACCATAGTGCTCTCTATTTCAAACAATTTATTGTACTAAAAAAAGGGATAAAAATACTCCCATTAAAATGTGAAAATAAAACACATCATCAGCTCTCCCAGCTGACACTGTAACCTGGAAATACTGAACAGAAGCTCCCTCCATCTGTATGTGATACACTTCTAAATAAGCTTCGTCAGCAAGTGTCGGGTAGTGTGTGTAGTAACTTGGCTACTTCACAGACTTTGCTCTTTCCATTTCCTAGGCTTAGTGCGTCCTCCAAGCAATAACCAGATCCTTCTGAGAGACCAGCCTTCTTCCTGGCTTTTTTCCAGCAAGGGTCCTCCCCTGAGTCCCCCCCCCCCCCCCTGGTAAAGCTTCCTCCATCACCAGGCAAACCTGCTCCAGGACCACTTCAAACCCAAGTCCATATTCAGCACATTAGGCCCCCACACAAGCTTTCGGGCCTAACTGCAGAGCTGCATCCAACAGCAGTAGCTCAAGTCTCAGCTTAGGGAAGAGAACAAGCACAAGGCCTGTCCCAAATACTTATATCCTCCCTAGCATGCACCAGCAGCATGAACCTCTTAGACTAGAGGGTGGACCGAAGGAAATATATATACAGTATTCATAACTCAATCTGTTTGTTAAATCACATTCTATTGCAAAGTCACAACCCCACTGAAGCTTAGGGAAAGACCAAGTGAAAACGTAAACATACAGTCTTGGCTAACTATTTTGCTAATAACCCCTGTTTAGGACAAGGGGGCTACAGATGCATCTATACAAGGCACAGCTGCCATGATAGGCTAACGTAAGTTTAATAACCAGCAGTGCAGCTGGCCAGCACAGGACCCAGAAGCTAGCAGCAGCAACTGTAGTAGTGGTGCCTATTACAGTGATTTTCAGCTTCCATAGGATTACACAGGTATGGCACATATCTATGTAGTCAGGTGCTTGCTAACTTTGCCTGTGTTATTATGGGACATTCTTTAACACTAGCTGCAGTAAGCCTGTTTCCCTCTAGTGCTTAGCCTGGACACTGTTTCATCATCTCCTGAATGCAGACTAAGCAGAGACCACAGCTGAGAGCAATAGATCATGGGATATGTGGTCAAAGGAGCCAGGATTTGCATTGGAGCCAGACTGCTGCAGACTACAAATTCCAGTCAGCTGGGAGAGAGAGAAGAATGCTGAGTGGGGACATAAATAGCCTCGTCCGGGGAGAAGTCTTTCTCTTGGGACTTCGGCCTTCAGCTGAGAGCAGGGACCTGGTCGCTCCAGGGGATGGACGGCCTAGATGGTGTGTAGAGTCTCTAGTGAGTAAACGAGCAGATCCACCATTGCCAGCTCCCTGTCGGAGTTTGACTTACTGTGATTTTCTTTGCATTGCATACTCCAGGGGCGTAACTACAGGGGTTGCAGGGGTTGCAATTGCAACCGGGCCCCATGCTCCAGGGGGGCCTGTGCAGGTCCCCTGTACACCTGGATAGGGGGGGCGGTAGGGGCAGCATGTAGAGAAATCACTGTCCTCCTTTTTCCTCCTGTAGCTGCAGGTGGAAAATGGAGCAGATTGGTTCCTCTGTATGCTGCCCCCACCACTCCTCCTATCCAGTACACTTGAGTTCTACTGTCTCTGGGCCCCTGTGTGCTCCCATGCCCCCCCCCCCCCCCACTGTGCTCCCTCCCCTCTCCTGCCGGCTGCTGCAGGGGATGTGTCACAATAGAGAACCAGGAAGGGCCGGTAAATATGTAATTTACCAGCTCCTTCCTTTTCTGAATAGACAGAGTCATAGTCAGTGACATTGTAAAAAAAAAAAATAAATGATCAAAAATAGTACTAAACTAAATTACCAACTAAACTAAAATACCAAAAAATAAAAACCACTGACACCAGTGGGTGAGCTTCCAGGATTGCAAAGATAACACTTGCGACCGGGCCCTGGCATTCCACCACTGTGGGGAGGCCCCAAGATGGCAGGAAGGAGGCCCACTGCAGAACTTGTGAAAGGGTCTCGCTGCGGGACTGTAATAAAGGGCCCCGCAACAAGAGTAAAAGGCCCCAGGATCAGTGGGGAGAGCCCCAGGCTTGGAGGGAAGGGCCCCGGCCAGTGGTACGGGGGACCCTTCATGTATTCTTGCACCGGGGCCCTGAAGGTTCTAGTTACGCCTCTGGCATACTCTTGGCATATTTGGCAAGAGTAAGAGTTTAAACACTGAAAGATATCTGCCTAAGGTATTCTTGTTCTTATCTGCTTCAAGAATCTTAAGTAAAATACTTTGCTACAGTGGTGTCTGTGTAATTGCATGATCGCATTGAAATATGTCCGAACCCAGGGTGTCAGAGGTGTCGAGAGGCATGTAAGGTCAGGGAAACCTTTTCAAGGCAGTCCTCCTGCAGCAGCCCTCACAGGGTGGTGATACATATATACTATTTTTCAAAAGTATTGGGACACCTGTCTTTACACGCACATGAACTTTAATGGCATCCCAGTCATAGTCCGTAGGGTTCAATATTGAGTTGGCCCACCCTTTGCAGCTATAACAGCTTCAACTTGTCTAGGGAATGTTTGTCCATTCTTCCAGATGCGCATTTATAAAGTCAGGTACTAATGTTGGACAAGAAAGCCTGGCTCAAAGTCACTATGGTCCAAGCTGGACTGATGCAAGCATGTAAAAATTGCCATTCCTGGGATTCAGCTTTAACGATAAAAGAATGTCTCTACGAGGGTGTAGGCACTCCTAGATGGACAGTATATTTGCTGGGACCTATCAGCATTACAGTGCAAAACACTGGAAGGGGGTGCATCTAAAGGTACACATGTAGCACCAACGTATTCCCTGCTAAATTTATTCTTAAGGTCTGAGTCCACCAGCAGTGAATGGAGAAGTTGCACAAAAACCTCTGTCGGTTTCACCAGGAGAGCAGTGGCCCGACTGAATGCTACCACGCCAGTTGACCCCAGCAGCCATTCTTATTGAGAGCATTGCTAATAAATAGCAGTGTCCTGCTGCGGGTGGCATGCAGTCAGTGCTGTATCTTGGCCTAGGCCAACAAGGCCCAGGCCTAGGGCGGCACTTTGCAGGGGGGCAGCAAAAAATCTGCACCCTGCACAAAAAAAAACAGCCTCCTCCCGGTTCACGCACGAAAAGGGTCTCCGCCGCTTTGCACTACACTTTTAATATAGTGCCAGTTTTATGGGGTGAATTGGGCCAGAGGGCAGAGTCCAGGAGGCAAATCGGTCTGGCACCCCCATAAAGCAGTCTGTGATGAAGCTGCACTGATGGGCAGTAATGAGGCGGCACTGATAAGGCTGCACAGATGGGCACTGATGAGGCTGAATGTGTGGGAACTGATGAGGCTACGCTGATGGGCACTGATAGACTTGTGGTCTGTGGTTCACAAATGACAGGGTGGGTCATAAATAGTAAAGGGCGTGGCCTTTACAGGAAGGGGTGGGGCATATGTAAATTAGGGGGTGCACAAGTTTAGTCAGGCCTAGGGCAGCACAAAACCTAAATACACCACTGCATGCAGTTGCAAAGTGGATAGCATAGGGACAGCTTATTTAGCCTAGGGAAAGGTTCCTGAAAAGAAGGGAGAGAATTGGAGACACCACTGCCAGTGTTGTTAATCCCAGGACTTCTATGCTGTGACTTAGAAACTGCATCAGTTTTCTATTGCCAGATACAGCAACACTTTGCCTACATCCACCCCTCTACTCAGATGCTGCTCTGGTGATGTAAGCCTGCTACAAGTGACAACTTCTTGCCTGTTAGGGCCCTAGAAATGTGCCGCTAACATTGTTGGCACTCCAACAACTGTGTTCTTTGGAGTTTGTGCTCTGGGTAATATATTTTGTGGAAATGTCACAATAAGTACTTTGGTGCTGTACTCCACTGGTTGTTTGCCAAACTACAACTTAAGTAGTTGTAAAGGCTATGGGTTTTTTATCTTCATGCATTCTGTGGATGAAGGTAAAAAACCTTCAGCATGCAGCTTCCCCCTCAGCCCCCCTTTATACTTACTGAGCCTAATCTCAATCTGGCAATGTGCACCAGATCAGCGGCTCTTCAGAGTTTTCCCCTCCTCATTGGCAGAGGCCATTGGCTCCTGCTGCTATCAATCACAGCCGAGCTGCGATCTGTGTGTCTTCTAGACATACAGAGGCGGCTCGTGAGCAAGCATGCACAAGTGCCCCCGTGCAAGCAGCTTGCTATTGGGGCACTCAGCAGGGGGGAGGGGCCAGAAGCGCCAGCAGGGGACCTGGGAAGTGAAGAATTTGGGCTGCTCTGGGCAAAACTATTGTACAAAGCAGGTAAGTATGACCTCTTTGTTATAAAAAAAAGTGAACCTTTAGTATCACTTTAACCACTTCTGGACCGCCCTCCACAGCTTTTCGTCTGTATTTTGATGTTCAATACCGGGGTTATGGCAGCAGATAGCTGCCATAACCTCTTTGTTTTTTTTACTTGGTGGGCGGTCCTCTTTCTCATAAAAGTGGTCCCAGCTGCTGTTTTGCAGCGGGATCGCTTCCCGATCATTTTCCCCGCTTACCGGAGCAGTCGGTAGCGGGGAAAATGATCCGATGGAGTCCTAGGCAGGAAGTCGAGTAAGGGCAAGCTGGCTCCCAACGACCTTAAAGGGCCCATTTTTTTTCATCATGAAAAAAATTTAATTTTTTTGTTTTGCTTTTTAGGGTAGATGTGAGATCTGAGGTCTTTTTGACCCCAGATCTCACATTAAAGAGGACCTGTCCTGCGTATTTCTATTACAAGGGATGTTTACATTCATTGTGATAGGAATAAAAGTGATCAAAAATTTTTTTTTAAAGGTACAGTGTAAAAATAAAAGGTAAAATAAATAAGAAAAACAATTTTTTTTTAAAGCTCCCTGTCCCTCCGAGCTCACGCGCAGAAGCAAACACACACGCAAGTCGCACTCACATGTGTAAACGGTGTTCAAAGCACAAATGTGAGGTATTGCCGCGATCAGTAAAGCGAGAGCAATAATTTTAGTATTAGACCTCCTCTGCAACTCTAAACTGATAACCTGTAGAATTTTTTAAAGCGTCATCTAGGGAGATTTTTAATTACCAATGTTTGTCGCCATTCCACGAGCGTGCGCAATTTTAAAGCATGACATGTTGGGTATCTATTTACTCTGCGTAACATTATCTTTCACATTATAGAAAAAATTGGGCTAACTTCACTGCTTAGTTTTTTAAAATGCAGTGAATTTTTTTTTTTTTTTTAAATTACGTTTAAAAGACTGTTGCGCAAATATCGTGTGACAAAAAATATTGCAACGACTGCCATTTTATTCTCCAGAGTCTTTGCTAAAAAATATATATTGTATGTAGAGAGTCAGCCTGGGACAGGGCTGAGAGAGGGTAATTATAGAGGACAGGTACTTCCCTTTCAGACCTGCTTATTAACCACTTGCTGACCGCCCGCCTGCCCGCCCCAGTTTTACTGTGGCAGGCTTGCTCGACTGCGCGCAATGGCGTAGCCCTACATCGGTCGCGCGCGTGGTGCTGGGCAGCGGGAATGCCGATCCACGATCGGCGGCCGCGATTGCCTCCGTGCGATCACTCCCCGCTGAGAAGTTGTACAAAGCTGACCGTTCTTCTCTCTGAAATGATCACAGAGCACCTGTGATCCTTCTATGTTGGATCACAGGTCTCTGTGGTCATCTCACAAGCCCATCCCCCCACAGTTGGAAACCACTCCTCTAGGCTCACACTTAAGTCTTTGATCACCACTGTGTTAACCCCTTGTCTGCCTATGTCATTATTACAGTAACAGTGCATATTTTTAGCACTGATTACTGTAGTAATGTCACTGGTCCCCCCAAAAGTGTCAAAAATGTCAGTTAGGGGTCCGATCTGTCCGCCGCAATGTTGCAGTCCCGCTAAAAATCGCAGATCGCTGCCATTACTAGTAAAAAAATAAATAAATAAATAAAAATGACATAAATCTTTCCCCTAGTTTGTAGACGCGATAACTTTTGCGCAAACCAATCAAAATGCGCTTATTACGATTTATTTATTTTACCAAAAATATATGTAGCAGAATACAAATTGGCGTAACCACTTAAGCCCCGGAAGATTTTACCCCCTTCCTGACCAGGGGGTATTTTGCGATTCGGCACTGCGCGAATTTAACGGACAATTGCGCGGTCGTGCGACGCTGTATCTAAACGAATTTGGCGTCCTTTTTTTCCCACAAACAGAGCTTTCTTTTGGTGGTATTTGATCACCTGTGCAATTTTTTGATCACGCGCTATAAACAAAAAAAGAGCGTAAATTTTGCAAAAATAACAATATTTTTCACATTTTTTTATATGAAATTCCCCCCAAAAAATGTAAAAATCTAAATTTTTTAACATTTTCGGCCAATTTGTTTTATGCTACCTATGTTTGGTAAAAAAAAATCACAAAAAGCGTATTTTGATTGGTTATCGCGTTTACTAACAAAGGGAAAGATTTTTGTCATTTTTGTTGTTTTTTTTAACGCGTAATGGCGGCGATCTGCGATTTTTTTGCGGTACTGCGACATTGCGGCGGACAGATCGGACCCTTGACTGACATTTTTGACACTTTTGGGGTTACCAGTGACATTTCTACAGTAATCAGTGCTATACATATGCACTGTTACTGTAGAAATACACTGGCAGTGAAGGGGTTAACTTTTTTTGAAAGAGAGGGGCTATGTGTGTCCCTAGGGGCGTGCTTTCTACTGTGATTGACATCGGGTCCGCCGGTCACACGCGCGGGGGGGGGGGTCCGTGACCACGCGGGAGCGGGAGCGCGCCTCCGGGGGCGTGCGCTCACTCCCTAGACCCTCACAAGCTAGTGACGTAGCCCTACGTCACTTTGCCTGTGAGGGGCTGACTGCCGACGTAGATCGGCGTTAGGCAGTCGGCAAGTGGTTAAAATGATGAAAAATTATTTTTAATTTTTTTTTGTTTGGTAATGTTATGTAGCAGAATGTGAAAATAATTGTTTTTTTTTTCCAGAATTTTTTGTTTATAGCACAAAAAAATAAAAACCGCAGATGTGATCAATTACCACCAAAAGAAAGCTCTATTTTGTGAGAAAAAAAAGGACATTAGATTTATTTTCGGTAAAGTTTAATATCCTGTCTACAGTCTGTTTAATATTCCTGTGTGCCCCTGTGTCTGTGTTTATTAAAAATAAGCCATTCTTTACAAGTTGTCAGAGCGCCACTCATCACTCACGTGACCGGCCGCCTCTCTCCTCCTCTCAGCTTCTCCACCTCCCCTCCTCCTCCCCTCCCGACTGACATCAGAGAGGAATCCTTGGCCCCGCCCGCTACAGCTTTTAGACAGGGAGAGGAGAGAGCGGAAGGGTCACATGAGTGGCGCTCAGCCCTCTGAAAACTTGTAAAGAACGGCTTATGTTTTTTAAAACAGACACAGGGGCACACAGAATTATTAAACAGACCAAACAGGATGGTATAAAGTGGCTTAACAATCACTTGAAAGGGGGAAGTGGAGATTCCAGGGGGGGGGCATTTGCCCCCCCTTGCCCCTACCTGCGGACGTCCATGTCTCTGCCTACTTATCATCAGATTATAGGGTCTAACCAATGTAACTATGTACAACATGCCAATGCCTGGAACTTTTATAGATAGGTTTTTAGGTATGTGAGAGTAATTTAGTGTTAACAGGTCATCACACTCAAAGTGAATATTTAAGTTTGATCATCCCTATTTTAAAATGTTATGCCAGGAACTTTTTCTCATCTTTTTTCCTCTTGTGATCTATAAAACTATTCAGCAATATTTAGAGTAAAAATTGCCATAAAATAAATGTGCATCAGTTTTAAAGGTGTCCTATTACATCTAAAGCAAATAAAAATAACATTTTATACTAAATTAGTTCTAAATGAATTATAAATATAGTACAAATTTCAAGTATTTATCTCTTTCCTGTTTATAAATGTAGCACTTCCCCCTAGAGAGCTGCTGAGAATTACACTTTCTTGGGTTCCCCTGGGTTACCATTAGCAACTGACTGCAGACACACGGCATTAAAATTTCTTGGCTCAGAAAATAATCAGTCCAGGGGATTTGGTTTTTGTGTTTTATTTAGAACTGGGATGGGAGAAGGGATGAGTGGGATACTCTGACTAGTAACTATGCACAAATCTGAGGTCAACTGACTGTAGAATGCGGCAAGGCCGCTGTTTCACCTTGCCACTGAAGTGAAGATAAGATAACTGTTCCCATATTGAATATTCTTTTCAGGGTTAATAACTTGGCACCCCCTTTACTCTCACTGCCTGTGTGCTGACACCTGTCCGCTGACTCTAGCCAATGGAGTGGTCCCCTTCCTGGGCGGACCTGTTGGCAAGCTTCCCTGTACTCACGGACACTGTTTTCCAGAGTTGCACTGCCTTTACCTCCACAGTCCGCTTCACTGGACCTCTGGGTTCTTCCATGTGTACAGTGGAGATGGGAGGGGCCACCGACCCAGGCAGCTAATCGGCTTCAGTGTACAAGTGAATTGCTTTGCTTGTGCACTGAAGATAGAAGCAGATTAGCTGCCCGGTCAGATGCCCCTCCCCTCTCCACTGTACACAAGGAAGTGACCTGCTAGCCAGAGTGAGATCCCGCGGCTACATTTTCACAGCCGGAATCTTCGGCTATCACGGTGACCTGACAGGTTGCCCAGAGAACACCGGGACAAAGCCCAGAGACACGGACAGACCAGGACATGGGTCTTAAAACTGGGACTCTCCCGGGAAAATCGGGACGGTTGGCAGCTATGCCCTCTGATCCCATACAATATATAATGTTTGGGGGTTTTAAACCATTTTCTAGCAAAAATTTTGACTATTCTTGTCAACATGTGTCAGAAATAGGCTTGGTCCTTAAGTGGTTAAACAAAAAAGAATTCTGCCACTTTAGTTGGGTTTCTGTGTGGCATTCTTCCACTTTTTTTTTTTTTTTTGTAGCAACTCTTGCATTAATTAACCAATTTGTTGTAAGGTCCTACTATTAATTATATGTTTGTTTTGACATCTTTTTTGAGTTCTAAGTCATTTTTATTAACAATTTTTGTATTTTTGTGCTATTGTTTCAATATAGTACATTACTGCATAGTTTTTTAAGCTAATTTTCTGTTACCTTGCAGTTTATACAACCCAGAGATAGCGTCTCAATTCAAACAAAAAACTGACTGGTTACATAAAGTGGATGACTGCTCACAAAAATTGGATGACTGCTCACAAAAAGTGGATGACTGCTCACAGAAAGTAGACGACAAGTCCATAGAATTGGTGCATTGTGAGAGGAAACTAATTCTGAATGATGTAAATGGAAGGTAGGATATAACATTTTTATGCTTAATGCAAATATGTAATGAAAGATAGTATAAGCTGGTCATAAACATACAGTAGCTTGAAAATAACTGCAGTAGTCAATGTCCATTAGACCTGTTCACCTGTTCACCTTTAAAACTTGTTACATCTTCCACTCATATTTAGAGTGGGAAATGTAACATGCTCTAACTTCTGCCCCCCCCCGATCCTTCGCTTCCTGTGACAGTGGGCAGGGGTTATTCTCCCTGCACCCACCCACAAGGCCACATCATTCATAGATTCCTGTGAACTACAAGTACGGTCTTCCACTGTGAATTTCCACTTGACCACTTCTGGACCAGAAGGATTTGCCCGCTTAATGACCAGGCCATTTTTTGCGATTCGGTTTTGCTTTACTTTAACGGAAAATTGCACGGTTGTGCGATGCTCTACCCAAATACAATTGATATCCTTTTTTTCCCCACAAATAGAGCTTTCTTTTGGTGGTATTTGATCACCTGTGTGGTTTTTAGATTTTGCCGTATAAATAAAAAAAGAGCGACAATTTTGAAAAAAAAAAAACGCCATATTTTTTACTTGCTGCTATAAAACATTCCCAATAAAAAATTTTTAAAAATTAAATTTTTTATCAGTTTAGGCCAATTTGTATTCTGCTACATGTTTTTGGTAAAAAAAATCCCAAAAAGCGTATTTTAATTGGTTTGCGCAAAAGTTATAGTGTTTACAAACTACGGGACAAATTTTTTTATTAGTAATGGTGGCGATCTGTGATTTTTAAATAATATGCACTGTTACTGTATAAATGTCACTGGCAGGGAAGGGGTTAATACTGGGGGTGATCAAAGGGGTTAAATGTATGCCTGTATTCTTACTCACTGTGTGTGGGAGGGGGGGTTCTGTGACAGGCACAGAGAGATCGCAGTATCAGCTTGTCTGAGAGAAGACCCGCCTGCTTTGTTTACATAAGCTGGCGGGTCTTCTCTTGGTTTCCCAGACGATCGAGGGAGAGCAGTGGCAATCGCCGCCGCTCCTCCCGCGGCCCGCCTCCCACTGTGTCTAAACACAGTGGGAGCGCGGCTCCGGCAATGCGTGCACGCCACCGAAACCACATGCACTCCAGTCACGTAGTACTACGTGACTGGACGCAGCCGAGCCGCCCTGCCGCAGTAAAAAGGCGGAGGGCGGTCGGCAAGTGGTTAACAACCAGGCCTATTTCTAACATTATATTGTTTTTTTTATCAGAGACCCTAGAGAATAAAATGGAGATTGTTGCAATACTTTGTCACACCGTATCTGCGCAGCGGTCTTACAAATGCAATTTCTTTTGGAAAAAAATACACTTTTTTGAATTAAAAAATAAGAAAACTGTAAAGTTAGCCCAATTTTGTTCTATAATGTGAAAGATAATGTTATGCCAAATAAATTAATACCTAACATGTCATGCTTTAAAATTGCGCACGCTCGTGGAATGGCGACAAACTTTGGTACCTATAAATCTCCAGAGGTGATGCTTTACAAATTTCTACAGATTACCAGTTTAGAGTTACAGATGAGGTCTAGTGCTAGAATTATTGCTCTCACTCTAACGATCATGGTGATACCGCACATGTGTGGTTTGAACACCGTTTACATATAATGGGAGGGACTTGCATATGCGTTTGCTTCTGCACGCAAACTTGGAGGGACAGGGTGCTGTCATTTTTTTTCTTTTTATTTTTCCTTTTTCATTTTTTATTCATACACTGTCCCTTTTTAAGAAAGAAAAAAAACTGTTTTGATCACTTTTATTTCTATTCCAAGGAATGTAAACATCCCATGTAATAGAAATAAGCAGGACAGGGCCTCTTTAACGTGAGATCTGGGGTTAAAAAGACCTCAGATCTCACATTTACACAATAAAATGTTTACAAAATAAATTAATAAATAAAAAGTCTTGGGATCTTTAAGGCCAGACAGCGAAAGTAATATTTGACGTTGCTCAGGTCCTCCAAGGGCATAGAGTCAACTGGGGGCCATCTTTCCCTCACTCGACTTCCTGCCCATCAGCTCAGGTGATTGGATCGTTTTGCCTGCTACCGACGGCTCCCTTAACCAGGGAAAATGATCGGGAAGCAGCGGGAGGGGGGTGGGCACCCATAAAAGTGATTCCCGTAGCGAATCTGCCGTTGGGACCACTTTTATGTTAAAGCGGACCGCCTGCTTTGTAAAAATATACCGGGGTTATGACAGCTATCTGCTGCTATAACCCGGGTATTTAATGTCAAAGTAGTGACGTAAATACACAGAGGGCTGTCCGGAAGTGGTGAAATGAACTGTGGGTGCGGTGATCAGTATGTTTATAATTCATTCACACCGTCTACAGCTCTGAAATGAAAGCCCGTACAGAGGTTGCTACTAAGCTAAGCAGGCCAATATCTATCTATACAGAATCTGGAAACCTTACAAGCAGACCTGAACAAAATAATGGGGTGGACAACTACATGGCAAATGAGGGTTAATGTTGAAAAATGTAAGGTAATGCACTTGGGTGTCAGAAATACGAACGCAGAGATACTCGCTAGGGGCAGAACCTCTGGGTGAATCTAAGATAGGAAAGGACCTGGGGGTCCTAGTGGACAACAGGCTTGGCAATGGCATGCAATGCCAAGCTGCTGCAAGCAAAGCCAACAGAATACTTGCATGTATAATAAAGGGGATTCACTCCAGAGATAAAACGATTATTCTCCCACTCTACAAGACTCTGATCCAGCCACATCTTGATTTTGCTTTCCAGTTCTGGGCACCAGTCCTCAGAAACGATGTGCTGGAACTAGATTGAGTCCAGAGAATGGCAACAAAGATAATTAGGGGAATGGAGGACATCAGCAATGGGGAAAGACTACAAGCACTGAACTTATTCTCTCTGGAGAAGAGACGCTTGAGAGGGGATATGATTTCAATGTACAAATACCGAACTGGTGACCCTAGCATAGGGAACAAACTTTTCAGAGAAAGGGAATTCAATAAGACACGGGGCCACTCACTAAAACTAGAAAAAAAGCGGTTTAACCTTAAAATGCATAAAGGGTTCTTTACTGTCAGAGCGGTAAGAATGTGGAATTCTCTTCTGCAAGTAGTGGTATCAGTAGGGAGCATCGATAGTTTCAAAAAACTATTAGATGGGCACCTTAAAGACCACAACATACAGGGGTATACAATGTGTGGTTAACAGCAAACATACACACACACACATTATAGGTTGAACTGGATGGACTGATGTCTTTTTTCAACCTCACTATGTAACTATGAGGTATGAATAACAAAGCACAATATGAATACAGCTGATTTGCATAAATGTGAACTGATGTTAGGGGATGATAAAGGGCAAGTATACAAGTGTAGATCAAAAATTATATAAAGAGTAACCGCACTAGATAATGAACAAAACTCAAAGAGTTCAAAGCAGCAACTTAAAATGTGACAAACATCCAGAAAACATAATAAATAGAATAGCTGCGCTAAAGTGAGAGGACTATAGATGAATTGAATGCAAAAGTCCTAATAAAGTCCCATAATAAAATTGTATTTTGAGTGAACAAAAGAGTAAATTGGAAATAAATAAGTCCAAATACATCCAGATGATGTATAACTCTTCTAGAGGGATTGACCCTAGATGTATATACTGCTTACCAGAAACAGCAAATTCAATCGCCTGATAAGATGATAATGACTCTCCGGATCCACTGTATAACCAGGGGAAGACCCTTAGGAGGGATTCCAGGACTCAGACGACACGATACATTCAATAAGCATCAATCATGTATATATAAAATATTCATAGCGTGATACTGTATCAGAAGTGCATATACCAAGTATTGAATCACCTATGTGTATAAATTGTATAATGTAAGTGCTAGGTAGAAGTAGAAGACCACCACCAACCTCGCAGGTGGTTAAATAAATTAAAATGATGCAGGCAACAGTCTGTGCGGTCTGCGTCCCGGGAAACAGGCCTGGCCTCTGCGGGACGCAGACCGCACGATTGACACATGTGAGAATATCTTTGGATTCAACTCCTCCTTTTGGTTGGGACCGGTGTACTCTGCGATTCTGAGGGGCACTCCATTGAGGATTTCCAACTTCTTGGTTCCTAGACTGTTGCCTGCATCATTTTAATCTATTTCTGGTAAGCAGTGGTATATGTTGGTGGTGGTCACAGCTGTGGACTGGATTTTGTCGCATGTGATTGAACTCTGGCGATTTGGATTCATTTTTTTTTTTTTTGTGCCATCAACACATGTGTGTCTGGTAAGCAGCCTGCGAGGTTGGTGGTGGTCTTCTAATTCTACCTAGCGCTTACTCTCAATTTATACACATAGGTGATTCAATACTTGGTATATGCACTTCTGATACAGTATCACGCTATGAATATTTTATTTTATATACACATGATTGACGCTTATTGAATGTATCTGAATGTATCGTGTCGTCTGAGGCCTGGAATCCCTCCTAAGGGTCTTCCCCTGGTTATACAGTGGATCCGGAGAGTCATTATCATCTTATCAGGCGATTGAATTTGCTGTTTCTGGTAAGCAGTATATACATCTAGGGTCAATCCCTCTAGAAGAGTTATACATCATCTGGATGTATTTGGACTTATTTATTTCCACTTGACTCTTTTGTTCACTCAAAATACAATTTTATTATGGGACTTTATTAGGACTTTTGCATTCAATTCATCTATAGTCCTCTCATTTTAGCGCAGCTATTCTATTTATCAAGTATACAAGTGCACTTTCCATTGCAGTCACTGTAGATCTGAGAGGGACATGCAAGGAAAATAAAAAACAGGATTTTTGCTTGCACATGATTAGATGATAGAAATCAGCAGAGCTTCCCCTCATTTCAGACCTTCCCCTCAGATCTACAGCGACTGCACTTCCAAGTGCACTTGTAGGGCAATTGCAGTACACAGTATATTTGCATTTGCCTTTAGTGAATCAACCACAATATCTCACTCACATCAGGGTAAATATCCTTAGGCATAAAAAGTGGCCACAGATCAAAGTGCCAAGATACCTTGGTGTTTTGAAATCACCGCTAGGCTTTAAAATGTAAAGCCAAGCCAGCACTGGCACACTGGACTCAGAGCTGACAAATGTGGCATCAGTGGGGGCAGTAGGCATCATGCCAGGCTCCAGGCTGAAATAAACAAACAAACAAACAAAATGGAGGAATCCCAGGCAGCAGAGGGAATTGGCAATGCACATAGTGATTAGGGTGTGCCCTGGCACACCCCACACACACACCTATGCTATACAGTATATGTGTTTCAGGCATGCATTGAGAGATTGGCTCAGAGTTGCGATTTAAGATTGCAACATGTCCAGCACTGGGAAACAGGACAAATAGTGTCATTGTTAAAGGAAGTCTGTACTGGCTGGAGTACTGTTTTTTAATGGTTGTTGTTCTAATAGATTTTATCTTTCATCAGGAAAGCAAGTCTGAACGTTCTAACTTCTTGGCTTGCTCCAATCATCTGGGATGGAATATATAATTTAAAAATTTTAAATGAGCAACACAAGGACACCAGGATAGGACTGTTTGTATTTGCTGTGAAAAAGTAAGTATGAGTAAATTGACTAGTTTTGTGAAATAGGACTGTTTTATGGCATATCCTCAAAGTGTTGAGCAGTTAAAAAAAGTATTAAGAAATATTAACAAAAAGAAATATAAGAAAAAGCATGTAAAAAAGAAAAAAAAAATAACAGTAATTGTAAGATTCAGATGTTTTTGCTTTAATTTAAACCTGTATTAAACCCAAAACAAAAATTTCAAATATTGCAGCTTACCAATTGTACCAAATTCAATTGTATATTGATCAATCAAAATAATAAATTGCCCGGTGGAAATAGAGGTACAGTGCAACCAGAAAGTACTCACAGCGCTTCACTTTTTCCAGCCTTATTCCAAAATGGATAAAATTCATTATTTTCTTAAAACTTTTACAAACAATTCCCCATAATGACAAGGTGAAAAAAGTTTGTTTGAAATCTTTGCAAATTTATTGAAAATAAAAAACAAAAAAAAAAATCACCTGTACATAAGGGATGGGCTGAACACCCCCATGTTGGGTTTGCACCAGAACATTTTGAACAGGGAAAAAGTTCTAGCGAACATGCAAACTATAATAAAGTCTGTGGGACACGGACAAGAAAAATCAAAGGTCCTAATTTTACAGGTGCAGCACCCTCCTAGGTAGGTACTAGGAAAAAAAAGCATATGGGTGGCTCTGTCTGCATATCAGGAGGGCCTGATAATTTAGCTAGGCTGTCACATGCTTCCAGGTGTGACCTGTTGTGTCAGGGGAGTCTCCCTACTGTTTCCAATGAGGGCTCTTATTGGACAGTGGAGGAAACCTACCCAATAGCACACCAGGGCTTATGGCTATCTCAGTGGGTGGAGTTTTCCGCAATGCACCCTGAGATGGGTTATAAGTCTGAGGGGAGCATGTGACAGGGGGTCTTTGGGGGGAAGCAGAGTCCCAGGAGGAGGGTGACGGCTGTCTCTCCTCCTGTCAGCGATAGTGAAGGTGTCCTGGGCAGTCGGCCTAAAGGACGAAGGTTGAGATGAGCTGCAGAGAGAGGGGTCCAGAGTGCTGTGGACCGAGTAGAGCTGCTGGGCAGAAGTTTCCAGGAAAAACAGTGTGGTGAGTACTCAAGGGATCCGGGAGCCAGCTAACCTGTGGAGAAGACTTAGAGAAAGGGGGTGCCAGTGTCTAAGCCCTGAAGATAAGTGAGAGGAAGAGGGTGCCGGTGTGGGCCCTGAAGTGCTTAGCAGCGCAGCAGTAGTACAAGTAGCTACCTCAGCAAGGAGTGCTTAAGGGAGCTCAAACAGGACTTCTTTATGTGAGAAAGCAATCCAAAGTCAGTTTGGAGTTAACAGGCAGCAAGCCAGCGTCAACCGGCGTTGACCGGCATCTAGCCAGCATCAAGTCAGCGCCAATCGGCATTTTTCAGTTGTCCCTAGCAAATTGTGCATAATTGAGGCAAAGGAGTATCCCACTCACTCCCTTCTCACATCAAAGTTCTCAATAAACACAAAAAACCCCAAAATACTGGATTGGTCATTGTCTCAGTGCTCACACTTGGAGGAACATGCACAAAGGTACTTTTGTTGCACCCGGTGACCCAGGGGGACCCATATCCAGCAAAACGACTGGGAATCCTGCTACAAAGGCTTATATGCAAGTTAATGCCATAAAAAGCGTATGGGGACTCAGATACTGCCCTGTGGGGCATGTATCAATGCAAAAAAAAAAACCATTCTAAAACCTTTTTTTTTTTTAATGGAGCAGTAATTTTATTGATGCTTAAAGTGAAACAATAAAAAAGAAAAATGTATTTAAATATCATGCCTGGGGGGGGGTCCCCTTAAAGCGGAGTTCCGGGCACAAAATCGATATTTTTTTTTTTGTGCCCGTCCGCTAGTTCTGCATCACCTGAAAAGGAATTGGATAGTTAGGTTTTTTTTTTTTTTAAACTCACCTTGTAATTGAAGATCGTAAATACTCACCTCAGGGTACTTCCTCCCTCAGCGCCGCGGCTCCGCTGTCACTTCCTGTCTCGCGATGATTCCTGGGAGCTGAACGTCATCGCTCCCAGGAATCAATGCGACGGCACCGGCCCCGCTCGTCACTTCCGGGCGACGCCGCATTCCCCTGCTTAACAGCTTCTGGGCATGCCCAGAAGCTGTTTAGGAATGCGGAGCCGCACCGGAAGTGACAAGAGGGGCCGGTGCAGGCGCATTCTGGGAGAAGAAGACGCGGAAGAAGATGCAGAAGAGGACCGCGCCGGCTTCAGCTGCCCACAAGAGAGATGGAAACGCTGTGGAAGAAATTTTATAAGTAAGTATTTCTTCTAAAAGGTAAGTGCGAACCGGGACAGATCAGAGGCTAGCCATTGTGGAATGTGCTAGCCCTGACTGTCCCGGGGGTATGTTTGTTAAAAAATTACTTCTTTGCCCGGAACTCCGCTTTAATGTGCCTGTAAAGTGGCGCATCTGTATGATGTATGGAGCCTGCTGCAGCAATACTGACATTTCTAAAGGAAAAAATATAATTTAAACTTGCTCGCGGATGTAATGTATTGCTGACTCCCGGCAATACAAATAAAAACAAAAATGAAAAAAAAAAACAGCGTGGGGTCCCCCCCAAAATTCACACCAGACCTTTATCCGAGCATGCAGCCTGGCAGATCAGCATGCAAGCGCCCCCCCCGAACTATACCAGGCCACATACCCTCAACATGGGAGGGTTAGTGTTGTGGGGCGGGCTCTGCCCCCCCCACCTCAAAGCACATCCTCCCCATGTTGATGGGGACAAGAGCCTCTAAACGATAACCTTGGGCTTTGGTTGTGGGGGTCTGTGGGTGGGGGGCTTATTGGAATCTGGAAGCCCCCTCTAACAAGGGGGCCCCCAGATAACGGCCCCCTCTCTATGTGAATGGGTATCAGGTACATCGTACCCGTACCCATTAACCAAAAAAAGTGTAAAAAGTAAAAACCAAAGGAAACCTTTTTTGACAAGTCCTTTATGAAAAAGAAAAAATTAGTGCCCTTCGATTTAAATCCATCATCAATCACGACACCCGTCGGACCCGAAAAAAATAAAAAAATGAAATGTTTCGCCTCCCAAGAGGCTACCTGCCGTATGCCCAATCTTCAGCTTTGACAGTTCTTTTAAAGGCAAGGGGCGGGGTCACCTAGCTACATCATTCGTGGCACCGCCCCCTTCTGACTTTACGTAATGTCATGTGACATCAAAAGGGGTGGTGCCACCATGTGACGTAGCCAGGTGCCCCTTGCCTAAAGAAGAACCATTAAAGCCGGTGAACGGGCATACGTCGGTTAGCTTCTTAGGAAGCGAAGCATTTTTTTTTTTTCTATTTTTCAGGTCCAGCGGGTGTCGTGATTGACAATCGTGATTGCAAAGGTTCATCTTCCAACAGAACAATGACCCTAAGCACACAGACAAGATAACAAAGGAGTGGCTACAGGAAAACTTTATGAATACCCTTAAGTGGCCCAGCCAGAGCCCAGACTTGAACCCGATTGAACATCGCTGCAGAGATCGGAAAATGACTGTGCACTGACGTTCCCCATCCAACCTGATAGAGCTTGAGAGGTCCTGCAAAGAAGAATGGGAGAAACTGCTCAAAAATAGGCGTGCAAAGCTTGCAGAATCATTCTCAAAAAACTCTTGAGGCTGTAATTGGTGCCAAAGGTGCTTCAGCAAAGTATTGAGCAAAGGCTGTGAATACTTATGTACATGTCATTTTTTTGTTTTTAAAACTTTGGAAAGATTTCAAACAAACTTATTTCATGATGTCATTATGGGGTATTGGTTGTAGAATTTTGAGGAAATTAATGATTTTAATATATTTTGGAATAAGGCTGTAATATAACAAAATGTGGAAAAAGTGAATACACTGTATGATCAATAACTTACTATACCGATCGTATCTTCCAACTATCCATCGATATCCACTTACCTATGTCTTTCTTACTGGCCAGTTCCAAAGTAATAATAAAAAGGAAACTAATGCAGCTACCACATCTAAAAATTTTAAAATTTCTTGGTTAAATAGGTTTTTATTTTTTTTTTTACTAGTGAAGTTCAGAAAACAGCCCCTGAACGATGTGCAAAATGTTCTGACCAATGTATATACATGGTTCTTAATAATATTATTATTCCCAAAATTAAAGTCCTTAAAATACATCTAAATCATAAATGTGGCCACTGCAATCATTTTTTCAGGCATTTTCACCTGGTGATCCTGCTAGTAACTTCCTGTCCTGGAGTGATAATGCTCACCCACTGTACTGTACGGTGTATTTGGAGGAACCCTTTTTCATCCTAGAACAGAAAGTGTGAGGACTACAGAACACATATCCTCCTCGGCTCCATAATATGGGGGAGGTGGTCTGTAGTCCACAAAGAAAACTGGGAACAATGCTGCCGGACTAGAGTCTGTGGAGGCAGAATGCACAGGAAGTTATCAGCTTACAATATTTTTTAGCAGGAATAACAGGTATTTCTTTGCACATTTGGAACATTGATTAAAAAACGCTATCAGTAGTATATTTAACAGACCAAAGGGGAACAAAAAATAAGAAATGCATTCTTAGGTTTTGCATACACTTTAACCACTTGCAGACCAGCAGTTTAAAGTGATTGTAAAGTCTCGTTTTTCTTTTTTGAAAATCACAAACATGTTATACTTTCCTCCCCTGTGAAAAAGATTTGCACAGGGCAGCCCCGATCCTCTTCTTCTTGGGTCCCTCTTCTGTGCTCCTGGCCCCTCCTTCCCCTTGAGTGCCCTCACAGCAAGCAGCTTTGCTATGGGGGCACCCGAGCCGAGCCACAGCTCCCTGTGTCCAATCAGACATGGAGTTGCTGTTCGGCTCTGCCCCCCTCATTCTCCTGACTGGCTAACTGACTTTGATTGACAGCTGCGGGAGCTAATGGTGCCGCTGCTGTGTCTCAGCCAATCAGGGGGGGGGGGGGGGGTCCCGGAAGGCCGAGGGACTCGTGGACATAGCTGGATAGAGATGGGGGCTCATGTAAGTATTAGGGGGGCTGCTGCACAAAAATGGCTTTTTATCTTAATGCATAGAATGCATTAGGATAAAAAATCTTCTGCCTTTACAGCTCCTTTATCTATTACAGTGGCTTTGTTGTTCCCCCCTGACAAATCTGTACGTCGTGAGGGAACTTCCTGGTTTACAGGCGCCCCCTGCTTCAACCACAGCGCAAGTTCATCAGCAGGCTCACAGCCAATGATTTTGGCTGTGAACCTGCTAATGGCTGTGGCTAATTACAGCACAGATTTGAGTATGCTAGTAAACACAACCCAGATTTGGCTGTTTTTTCTCTTGCTGATTTCACTTACCATTTAAAGCTGAAATCAGGAAGAAAAGCCAGCCAACCTGTGAGTAAGCACACATACACTTGTTAGTTGTTAACTCTTTGATTGCCCTCCTGATCACCCCTGTCACCCAGACAGTGCTATTAGTACAGTGACAGTGTACAATATTATCACAGATTACTGTATTAGTGTCACTAGTGATGTCAGACAGTGTCAGAGTTAGTTAGTGTCTCTCCCAGCCAGTGTCAGTTAGTGCCAGTCCCTGATTGCCTGCCACACTATCACAGTCACACTATAAGTCGCTGATCACCGCCATTATTAGTATAGTATCTGTCCGGATCTGTATACTGATCAAAACTATACTAGTCTCCCCAATAGTATAGTGACCCCAAAAAAGCAGTGTTAGCAGGATTACCCCACGATCGCTGCCAGCACTTGCAACGTGTAGCAGAATACAATTTTAGCCTAAATTTAGGAAAATTTTGATTTTATTGGATATGTTTTAGAACATATTTATTTGTGTGAAAAATATGATGTAATTTGGGTACAGTGTTGCATGTCTGAGCAATTGCCAGTTAAAGTAGCACAGTGCTGACGAGCAAAAAATGGTCTGGTAATGAAGCGGGTAAAACCTTCCGAAGGTCAAGTGGTTAATCTGAGGGACATAGCTCACTGTCATGACAGCTTCAAAAAAAAGGTGTTGCTGGTTTTATTTTTAGGTGACCTGGTACTAATAATGTCATTATTTACATTTTTATCAGCTAAATACAAAGGGAAAATAAAACAATTGATTGAAATCCATATTTTTTCTTCTTGCGTTTAGAGTATATTTTAACAATTGAATCTTTCTTTCCAGGTACATTCGGTTTCTTGGTCCATTCCTGGAATCGGCAGAACGTTTCTTTATGGTTGGCCACAATGTAACATATTATGTTTTCACTGACAAAGTTGGTGATGTAGTTAAGCCCAAAATGGGTGAAGGTCGCATTTTGCAGTTGCATGAAGTGTCCGCCGACCAGCGATGGCAAGATGTGTCCATGCGACGAATGGAAATCCTGACTGCCATGACAAAGGAGCAGATGATAAATGAAATTGACTATTTGGTATGTGCTGATGTGGACATGGTCTTTAATGACCATATGGGAGTGGAAATCCTTAGTGACCGATTTGCCACAATCCATCCAGGGTACTTCCTTGCTGATCCACAAAGATTTCCATATGAACGAAGGCCCATTTCTGCTGCTTACATACCTTATGGTGAAGGGGACTTCTATTATATGGCAGCATTGTATGGTGGGAAGGTGGAAGAAATTTACAAACTTAGCAGAGCTTGCCATAATGGAATCATAGAGGACAAAGAAAAGGCAATTGAAGCTGTTTGGCAAGAGGAGTCCCATCTCAATAGATATTTGGTATACAATAAACCTACCAAAGTGCTTTCTCCAGAATATATTTGGGACACAAATTTGCCCAATGGCGAATTAATAAAAAGGAAGAGATTCTTAGCTGTCCATAAAAACCACAAGGAAGTAAGAAATTAGAATGTTCTGACCATTTCACATGGAACCATGTGTATTCATTTATTGCCATTCTTTAGAATGAGTACCTTAAGGCCGGCCATACATGGAGCAAATTTCTTTCCTGAAACCACGGGTTGTAGGAAAAAAATTTGCTTGATTCCCCCATCAACATAGACAGTGTTGATGCGAAAATGCCTCCTGCCAGGCCTTTGTCTTCTCCAGGTGTGGGAACATTCCTTGTTGGGAGAAAACAGTGATTATTACTAGTGGCTATAGCACCTTCTAGCGATAATTGCAGGTAGCACCCGGCATGCTGGTTGTACCCAAGCTGACCGATCAATCAACTTGGTACATTCAGCCTGCCCATACACAGTTCGAATCTTGGCCGTTCTGAGATTTGAAATGTGTATGGCCTGCCTAATACACTGTCTGACCAAAAAAAAAAGTCGCCACCAAAAAAAAAAGGTCACACACTCTAATATTTCCTTGGCTTTGATTACAGCACGCATTAGCTGTGGCATTGTTTCGATAAGCTTCTGCTATGTCACAAGATATATTTCCGTCCAGTGTTGCATTCATTTTCCACCAAGATCTTGTATTAATGATGGGAGAGTCGGAGAGTATCTTGACTGGGGCTGTTGGAACACTTTCATTTAATGAGCATCTGCAGCTGAATGGCTGATCAGTGTACTCTGATGAAAGCAAATGAGTCCGCGATGACAGAATACAATAGCACAGCGGGAAGGATTCCTCCATCCACCCCGCTTTTGTGGATGGGGGGATCTGTGTGTATATTTTTGATCACCTTCCTGAAAAAAATGATGTATGTATGGCAGCCTTAGGGTCTTTTCACACGGGGTGGACTCTGCCTACGATCTGCTTTCTTAGCTGGGGATTTGTCCATTGACCCCCCCTGAGCAGGCAGATCACTGGTCCATGTCTGTTACGCTTATGCAGAGCGGACATAGACACAGCCTGCTCTCCTCTATGGGTGGCTGGATGTAAAAAGGCTACCTGTCCATTTACACCTGACTGCTATCTGATCCGCTGGACAGAAGGAGAACAAATCCTCATCTATCTGTTTTTAGTGGATTGGATCGGATTAGATGTAGGCAAGTGTAAGCAAACACATGTCCATTTACACCCGCCACTTCATAGAGGAGAATGGAGATTCCACTTCGCCTGAAAAACGGGCAGACCCGATTGGACCATTCATGTGAAGGGCGCCTAGACACATGAGAAGGGGGATTGATAACAAGAATCTAGCTAATTAGCTTTTAAGTTTTTATTTTATAAGCTGTGCGAAAAATATGAAAGAAAGAAGCTGATTAGTTGTTATGGGCAATGGTACCAGCTGAGATAGTACTTGTCTTAGACAGTTCATTAATCTCCCCCTAGGGACATATATACATAGTCCTGCATAAGGCTAGGCTCACACTATATGCGGGTACGGGACTGTGTATAATTGCAATCCTTCCCGTACCAAAAATGCGCTGTTAGCATATGTGCAGGGGTGCCGTTCATTCCTAAAGGCACCCTTACTCACTGGAAACTGCAACACGGTTTCCTCTATCGAGAACCACATAGCACAATGTTGTTTTCCTTTGGCTGTAATTTTGGAAAGGATGTAATGACCTTTTTCTAAAGGTACAGCAGCCTATTCAAATGAATGGGCTACTGTGCCCTCGCAAACCGGCATAATGTAAATGTAGCCTTGGATTTATTCTTCTATATAAGAGCTGTGCTGACTCTAAAGCTGAACTATAGAAAAAACAGCAGCAGGACTTAATGAGGACAATTTTTTTGTCTGGTAGCCTGTAGCTTGCCAAAATTTTGATATTGTTAGAGCATTAATAAATCTTTTGAACAATTTGACAACTGAAGAAAACAATATCTAGGAGAACATTTAATAGACCATATCGCCCTGATCATGTGTGGTTCCTGTATCAGGTAATTCATATCTATCATGAGACAAAAAAAACACAATGCCCTTTTAGACACCGCGTGCTGCATTATATGCAGAACTGAACAGACTTTTTTTTTTTTACAGCCCTTGCTCCCTCTTAAAGTGTTTCTAAATTCTCAAGGTTTTTTTTTCCCTTCATGCATTCTATACATGAAGGTAAAAACATTCTCTGTGCAGCAGCCCCCCCCCCCCCCAATCCCAATACTTACCTGAATCCCAACGAAGATCCAGCAATGTGCATGAGAGCCTCTGCTCAATCTGAGGACTGTCTCTCCTCATTGGCTGAGACAGTAGTATGAGCCATTGGCTCCTGCCACTATCATTTACAGAAAGTGAACTAATGAGGAGAGAAGGGGTGCGGGACTGAGCCGTGGCTCTGTGTATGAATGGACATGCAGAACTGCGGCTTGTGAGCGAGCTTGCTTGGGTGCCCCCATTGCAAGCTGCTTGCTCTGGGGGAACTCGGCAGGAGGGAGGAGCCATGAGTGCTGGTGAGGGACTCAAGAAGAGAAGGATTGGGGTTGCTCTGTGCAAAACCACTGCACAGAGCAGGTAAGTATAACATGTTTGTTATTTTTAAAATGTAAAAAAAAAAAAACCTTTAATATCACTTTAAGCAGCCCATGGATATATATATATATTTTTTTAACTAGTGGGTTTAAAAAAAAAAAAAAAAAGCTTAATTTCTCTATTCACACGTTCAGAGTGGATGGGGGAATCCGCCCTCTGAACCCTTTTTTTCTGCCAGTGAGCAAACTTCCCTACTGTCAGAATACACTGATCAGCGGTGTCAGCTATAGAAGTATTTTTCCTTCCTAGACCTCTGTTGCTCATCCTTTAGTCAATACAACAAAGCACATACGCTATACACGGTACCCAAAAAGCTGTAAATGTAAAAATGTTTGAACCAGTAAATGTATTTTCATGGACACTTATGATCTAAAGTGGACAAGTATAAGCCAAATTGTAATGACCTTTACTAGGCAATCCTATGGGTCAAGATTGTAAGATTAATGCAAATGGATAAAAATGCCGAACTTCACCGCCTGTAATAGAGGGAGAAATGTGGAAAATTATGAGCGTCTTTAAGGAGAGACACTGCTCCTACAAATCAAGCATCGCCAGTTGAGGTGGTTTGGATTATATTGTATGGAAGATTTTCTAAGAATTATTGTCAATCATATGAAAGCCAAGAGGACCCTCAGGAGCAGTGGCGGCCTGTTCATAGGGGGCGCCAGGGCGCCCCCCCCCCCTAAAAAAAAGGAAAAAAAAATTACAAACAGAACAATAAAGTTTTTTTAAAAAAAAATTGCGTTCGCCGGCCTATGTGGTGGCTAAGGGGGGGGGGGGGGTTACGACCCAGAAGAGGCGCCGATTGGCTGCCTTCTGGGGGCTTAACCTGGGCGCAGGTCATAGCGCTAGGACACCCCCGCTTTCGTGATATCCTGGCTGTGATTGGTCCAGTCTCCAGCCTGGACCAATCATCATCCAGGACATCCGATTGCTGACCGCGCTGAAGTCGCAATGGGGGCGGTGCCGGTGCGTGCGTCAGTCACACACCGTCACCGCCCGATCTCCTTCCCGCCGCCCGGACCGATCGGAAAGACCAGAAGACAGAAGAGGACGAGAGGAGCAGCGCCGTGGACGGTTCCCGGAATCCCGCCGCCGTCAGAAGAAGAGGACTCGAGGAGAGGAGCAGCGCCGTGGACGTCTCGCAGGCAGCCCAGGAGGAGAGCAGGTAAGTGACAGAAGCCGACCTGTGCCCTCACCTGTATCATGCCTATACCATCTATACCATCACCTGTACCATGCCGCCTATACCATCACCTGTACCATGCCGCCTATACCATCACCTGTGCCATGCTGCCTATACCATCACCTGTGCCATGCCGCCTATACCATCACCTGTGCCATGCCGCCTATACCATCACCTGTACCATGCCGCCTATACCATCACCTGTACCATGCTGCCTATACCATCACCTGTACCATGCCGCCTATACCATCACCTGTGCCATGCCGCCTATACCATCACCTGTACCATGCCGCCTATACCATCACCTGTGCCATGCCGCCTATACCATCACCTGTACCATGCCGCCTATACCATCACCTGTCCCATGCTGCCTATACCATCACCTGTGCCATGCCGCCTATACCATCACCTGTGCCATGCTGCCCATACCATCACCTGTGCCATGCCGCCTATACCATCACCTGTGCCATGCCGCCTATACCATCACCTGTGCCATGCCTATACCATCACCTGTGCCATGCCATTACCATCACCTGTACCATGCCGCCTATACCATCACCTGTACCATGCCACCTATACCATCACCTGTACCATGCCGCCTATACCATCACCTGTACCATGCCACCTATACCATCACCTGTGCCATGCCGCCTATACCATCACCTGTGCCATGCCTATACCATCACCTGTGCCATGCCTATACCATCACCTGTGCCATGCCTGTACCATGCCTATACCATCACCTGTGCCATGCCTATACCATCACCTGTGCATGCCTGTACCATCACCTGTGCCATGCCTGTACCATCACCTGTGCCATGCCTGTGCCATGCCTATACCATCACCTGTGCCATGCCTATACCATCACCTGTGCCATGCCTGTGCCATGCCTGTACCATCACCTGTGCCATGCATATACCATCACCTGTGCAATGCCTATACCATCACCTGTGCCATGCCTGTGCCATGCCTATACCATCACCTGTGCCATGCCTGTGCCATGCCTATACCATCACCTGTGCCATGCCTGTACCATTACCTCAAAGTCACGCAATTTTTTTACCGCGTTTTTTGCCGCGAAGCAATACCTATTACATTTTTCTTTTTGCGCCCCCCCCCCCCCAAAAAAAAAATTTTGAGCACCAGCCGCCACTGCTCAGGAGACAGATCATCCTGGTAGAATATCTCCCAAATAGCCTGGAATACCTAGGAATTATTTGGAAATCCTACAGTTTCATCAGGAAAATCAAGAGTTGGCATATTGCTTCCCTTGCTTCTTTTTCTCTCTCTCTCTCTTATGCCTTTTTAGACTGTTTATTTTTATATGTAGTGTCACAGTGCCTAGGAGGACCCAAAGGGTAATCCTGGACATATGCCCACACCACTTCATTTTTTGCACCCGGCTGAAAAGCCACAAAAAAATTGTGGCCCTGTAGTGGGGAATATAATTTCAGTATTCCTGGTGGAGCTGATGGTCCTGTCTGTGGCTGTCCTCTGAAGGAATACTACATGCTAAGCTGAATTGGCATGTGAGCCACCAGGCACTTGGAAAGAAGACAAGACCTGCTCGTTTCCTGATAAATTATACACCATGTATGTAGCTTTGGCTGGCTTCTGTCTGACGTGCATGCTGGAAAACCAGCAGCCGGCTGACTCCCGATAAGCGCTTTTAGCAAATTGTAGTGGTTAATACATGGATAGTGGTTAGTAATAGTTAGTACAGCGGCTCCGACCAAAGCTGACAGTTTTTTTTTCGCTTATCCCCAAAAATCTAATAGTGTGTACCAGGCTTTAGTCTTGCTCATTACTAATAGAAAAGGAAAATACTATAGGTGACTAGAAATCTAAAAATGTTGGCTGATCCACCCAAGGGCATATTGAACAGATTTGACTCTAGTTTTTTTGTAAAAACCTGATATTTGGCTATCCTGATGCAGGTGTGAGCTACAGAATGATTGTAGCTGCCCACTTTAGTGTTCTTTCTAGAAAAAGCCTTTTCTTGATAAATTAAATTATCTAAATATTGCCAGCTGTGAATATTCTGAACTTCGGTGTAACCTGAAGTATAAAGAAATAAACTCGACCTCTCTGTTTTGTAAATTAATTATGACTTCCAAAAGTATACATATAGTAATCACTCAATAAATGATTCAGTTTATTTAATATAATAATAAAAGTTACACAATGCCTAATGCAGGATTTCTCAACCTGGGTTTCATGGAACCCTAGGGTTTCTGCAAGAAGGCCCCTAAGGGTTCCTCCACATTACAGCATTTTCTTATGTGACTAGCGATGCCTTCAGTAATCTGAAAACAATGAAGAGTGAGGGAAAAAAAGAGAGGGGGAGAAGTTGGGTTAACAGAAGTTTCTCCTGTGAATGGTAGCAATCTTAGGTTTCCAGCACCATAATGTTCTCCCCACTGCTGGGAACAGTTCTAGTCTTTCAACACAACAGGGCTGGTAGCAATGAGAGAAAAATGACCAGGAGGATAAAAAGTATTTTCCGCTGAGCACCGATGCACTGTTTCTGCTGAGCTCCGATGTAATGTTAGGGTTTCCACTATTCACCAATGCACGGGTTAGTGTAAATTTTATTATATAGAGGATTTACTATTAAATCTACACCAAACTGATTGCACTAATATCTAATATACAAAATGGAAACAACTGCGCTAGTCCAAAATATGTGTAAAAGCAGCAACCTCAAGTGTGACCGACACCCCAAAAAGTCCAATGTAAAAAATAAGTTGCGCTGTGGATGATATGTATAAATTGATTATATAATGATAATGAACAAAGTCCGTGTAATGTCCAGAAATATAGAAACAAACTCAGGTAGCTTGTGCAGGTACCGCTTACCGGAAATTAAATAAATAAAAGCCCATCAATGTGACTCCAATAAGCCTCAGGAAATGGATCCAGGTGGACCTTCCGGTTCCAACGTAGATCCCTCAGTAGGATGGTGACATGTATGGTACAAAAAAACAGAACGCCATAGCGTAAAACCAAAAAACCACGATATAAAATAAAATTAGAAACACCCAAGGTGAATAGGAACACCAACGCTCCCGTGTTGAAGGGAAATTGGGAAGTGTGGGAAAAGGGTACCACAAAACCTCGATAGGTACTCCTTACCAAAGTGAAATAGAAAAGCACCAAATGAACCAAAAGGATTCCCCCAGTAGGACAGCAGCTTACCGCAAAGATAAGTGTGTAGAGCTTATAGGCTACTGGATGGATGTGTCTCAACCATGCAAATCAAAGGGAGAAGCACCTCTAATGGATAAACACCCTTACCGACTCCAGATGATGCAGAGGCAGAAAGGATGTTGAAGGAGCCAATTCGATGTAACCTCCTCACAAGGAACTCAAATATACGGTATGGATCAACCATGGAATATATGGAAACACACCATAGTGTAAAACCCACGGATAAATTTATTTAAGTAAAAAATTGCACTTACAAACAGTCAGAAGATATAGGCCAAACTGCAGAGAGGTAACAGCCGCCGGCCGGACGGCTCCGCTCGCCCGTCCCTCGTGGACAGTAACGTGAAGGTGACGTCAGCACGCCATGAACTGACGCGTTTCATCAAAGATGATATTCTCCTTTGAGAAGGTGCTGACGTCACCTTCACGTTACTGTCCACGAGGGACGGGCGAGCGGAGCCGTCCGGCCGGCGGCTGTTACCTCTCTGCAGTTTGGCCTATATCTTCTGACTGTTTGTAAGTGCAATTTTTTACTTAAATAAATTTATCCGTGGGTTTTACACTATGGTGTGTTTCCATATATTTCATGGTTGATCCATACCGTATATTTGAGTTCCTTGTGAGGAGGTTACATCGAATTGGCTCCTTCAACATCCTTTCTGCCTCTGCATCATCTGGAGTCGGTAAGGGTGTTTATCCATTAGAGGTGCTTCTCCCTTTGATTTGCATGGTTGAGACACATCCATCCAGTAGCCTATAAGCTCTACACACTTATCTTTGCGGTAAGCTGCTGTCCTACTGGGGGAATCCTTTTGGTTCATTTGGTGCTTTTCTATTTCACTTTGGTAAGGAGTACCTATCGAGGTTTTGTGGTACCCTTTTCCCACACTTCCCAATTTCCATTCAACACGGGAGCGTTGGTGTTCCCATTCACCTTGGGTGTTTCTAATTTTATTTTATATCGTGGTTTTTTGGTTTTACGCTATGGCGTTCTGTTTTTTTGTACCATACATGTCACCATCCTACTGAGGGATCTGCGTTGGAACCGGAAGGTCCACCTGGATCCATTTCCTGAGGCTTATTGGAGTCACATTGATGGGCTTTTATTTATTTAATTTCCGGTAAGCGGTACCTGCACAAGCTACCTGAGTTTGTTTCCATATTTCTGGACATTACACGGACTTCACTAATATCTAATGATCTATATGAAAATTATTTTGGGGGTTTCCTGAGACCTAATGATTTTTTTCAAGTGTTCCTTTAGACATGAAAAAAGTTAAGAAAGGTAAGCCTAATAGATATTTTATATTCTGTTGAGGGTACTTATTGATTTTTTTTAAACCGTGAAATCAGGGTAAAACCATGGCTTTTGATTTACTATTTTCTTTAAGTATTTATTTTTTTAAAGATATATGTAAATGTATAAAATAATAAAAGCAATGCTTTTTGTATTTGTTAATGTTTTAAAAACTTTGTGGTTTCTAATTATACACATGGGGAAGCCTTGTAATACACATACATACATATTTTGCTTGCTGTTTGGACCATTACACTTTTATTTAAACTTAATAGGGCTAATTTACCAAAGGAACTGAGAATTCCATCTTAAAACATTGTGTAAATGTTTACTTTATCGAATCATGTGAAAAGTATTTGCACTTGATTGGATGTTAAGACCCCGTTCACACTGGGGCGACGCTACTTGACCTCGGAGCGGCCGGCACGGACTTCATATCATTGAAGTCAATGCAGGTCGCTCCAGGTCGCCCCAAAGAAGCTCCGAACCCTTTTTCTAAGTGTGTCTTGTGTCGCTCCTATTAGATCGGGTCCACAGCTACTCTATGGCAGACGACCTACGGCGACCTGTCAGGAGACCAGGTCGCCTGACAGGTCGCCCCAGTGTGAACGGAGTCTAAAAGTGAACAGGAATTTGCATTTTAAACAATCGGATCTCAGAAGTGAACATTAAGACAATTTTCTAAGTGAAGATTCTCAAACCTTTTGGTAAATTAGCCCTAATATATCTATTAGCCCTCCTTCACATTGAACGTGGCTTTGAAATTGCACGTCTTCATCTGAACTTGCACGATTTCAAAGCTGCATTTCAGTCCAACTTCGGGGCAACTTGAAAGACATCTGTGCAGGTTCATGCACAGATGTACATTAAAGTCGCCCCGAAGTCACCAAAAGTAGCGCAGGAACTGCTTTTGGAAATCAGTGTGCTGCCGCAAAGTCGGGGTTGTACTGATTGGGATGGTGCCATTGCCGGCAATAGGCTGCAATTTGTCATGCAATTTGACATGTCAAATTACGCCGATGTGAAGGGGGGCTAAATCACAATGTATGACAAGTCTTATTGAAAACAAATGCGTCAGTGATTAAAAATTTTATTTGGGGTAAACTGAAAAAAATTAGACCCAATAGGAGTATTTACTAAAACTGGCACACAAAGAATCTGGTAGGTTTTATTGTCAAAGATTAATAGAACAAGCTTGTCGTTAGAAGCTGATTAGTCGCTATGCACGGCTGCACCAGATTCTGTGTATACTAGTTTAGGTAAATCTCCCCCAGTGTGGTAAATGATGTAGTATAATTGATATTCTCATCACAATCATTCAGCAAGTAAGTTTTTAGCACTACACACAGCCAACAGAGGAAAACCGCAACTACAAAAGTCTTTATGAACTAGGATAAAATGATAAACAAAATGTATAAAAATATGAAAATGGTGTTCAAACATAATAACATGATGAAAAAAATGTAAAATGATTACTTCCTGAAAGTTAAAATGATCAAAGATACCTAAAGCTCAACTCCACAGACACCTCTATATTTACTGTTTTTTCAATTATTCATTCTTGTAATAAAAGCCCAATTATTTTTATTCCTCTCTTAGCTCCACTGAGTTCTACAGATATAGAGCAGAAGCTGCACTTTTAAGCAGGTGCATATTGGCCTCCCTGCAAGGGTGGCGCTGTTTGGCAGCCGTCGTGCTGAGAGGGTGGAGGACAAGGGGGAACCCGGGTTCCTCGAAAGGCCTCTGTAGGTGTCATTAGTTTTGTAGCTGCTCGACTGGACAATGCTGCCCTGACTGACTTCTGCAGCCATCTTTGGTGTGGGCTCTGCTAATCTATAGCACTGTTTTCCTTGGGTTGGCATGCATTTTGCGTAGTGGGTAGGTCAAGACAAAACCCCCTGCGGGTCAGGGACCGCTGGATTCGTTTAGGGAGAGGTTCCTGTGGAGGAGGGACAGAGTAGGGACTGTCACTGTGTCTCCAGCAGTAGCCTTTCTCATTCAGAAGCCCCGTTGCCGGTCTGCCTTCCAGCCACCTCCTGTCGGATGCTGTCAGGTGTCTACAGTGTGCACAGATATTTCTTGTCTGGTTCATTGTAAATTGCTTCGGTCAGTTATTGTACTTTATCAGCATTATCATGTTAATACATGTTACTGCATCAGCCGGTTTCCGTGTGAGTTCTCTTCCCCTGCAGTCAGTGAATCTGGGCCCCACTAACACACTTGTAGCGCCCTGCTGCTTTGGAACAGTGTCTATGAATGATACCATAGTATGTAAAAAAGTACTCTCGCACTATCAAACAAAGATAGTCAGATAATCGACTGCCGCTTGCACCGATCAGCAAATCCTAAGCCAAAAGACAATATAAAATGAAATAATGGTGCTGCGCTGTCAAATGACAACTAATATAGGTGATGAATAGATAGATTCATCCGTGACATAATGTTCATATGACAGTGAAGGAGTGTAAAAAAAAATTAAATGTGAATGAACATCAAGTGATATACATCAAAATGTATAACCGTGCACTAAGTGAGTGCAATAAATCAAAAAAGCAATAGATAGCAGTAAATTGTGAACCATTCCAATCGCCCATACAAAATTATATAAAAACCATATGGTGATCAATACGTGTCCCTTAGTAAAAACATAAAAAATATATAAAATGTCCATATAACAAAACAGTGGAATAGTGGACTCCAAATTCAAGTTTGTGTAGAATCCCAACACCAAATAAAAAAAGTGACTGATGTCTCAATTATCCAATGTGGTGACACCTCTGTGTGCGCTATCCACTCACCTTACAGCTGTGAGGTTACAGCATAGGTAGATAGTTCATAGCTGCCAGATGCCTCCGGGGGATCTCCTGGGGCGGTCTGCATTAACCATAGAGGGTCATCTGCTTAGACTGCCCCAGGAGATCCCCCGGAGGGACCTGGCAGCTCTAAACTAGTGCACAGTTATACATTTTGATGTATATCACTTGATGTTCATTCACATTTCATTTTTTTACACTCCTTCACTGTCACATGTATATTATGTCACGGATGTCTCTATCTATTCATCACCTACATTAGTTATCATTTGACAGCGCAACACCATTATTACATTTTATATCAATGATACCAGTTGTAGTGGTTTTCTCTGCCCTCCTCACTCTGCTGTACCTTTGTGAATGGCAGAATGTATCAGCCCAGGGCTGAAACTAGGGGGGGCATGTGCAATTGGCGCTGCATTTAAAGCAGTGCCACTGATCAGTGTGGATGGGGGGGGGGGATTACTGGAACCGATCTTCTGTGTGGCTCCCCCTGCAGCAGCTGGAAGCCAGTATCTCCTCTTCCCTCCTGCTGGCTTTCAGCTGCTACAGAGAGAACCACGTGGAAGATCGGTTCCAGTAATTACCACCACTCGCTGCACTGATCACCTGCTCTGTCCACATGAGATTCCCCTGCTGCCTAGGCTCCCTGCTGTGTGTCTGCCATACAATGTTCCTCCCCCCTCCCCTGCCCCCCCCCGTCCTGAAGCATTGCTGGCTGCTGCAGGGCACAGGGGATCTTTAGAGGGAGAACAGAGGAAGGGGGTGAGGGGCAGTAAATATATCATCCTTACCTGCCCCTTCCTTTCCTTATTGAGCACAGTGAGTGATACCAATCACTAACTGTATTCACTCATAACTGAAGCATAGTAAGTGGAGTTCACTATGCTTCAGTTTGTGAACAAACTGGAAACTCCAGAGCGTTTCCTATTAATTCATCTCCAGTGCAATTGAGGCTGCGAAAAAAGGGATTGGGGAATCTACTGTATGGCCCCAGTCGATTTCTCTGTCCCAAAAGTGAGATATGAGGGGTCTGTTTAAACCCCTGATATCTCACTAGAAACAAAATATAAATCAAAGTGCGCAGGCGCGGCTGCTCCCATATGGCAGCTTAGCCCGGAGCTCCGCGCCTCTTCGGTCTGTAAGGGACCCCAGCGCCGGCATCGGAGCGCACTACACCCCGCACTCTGCACCGTCAGCTCCCTCCTCCTCCAGCGGCCCCCCCTTGGATGTCGGCGGGTTACCGGAAAGAGGTTTCCCGCCGCCTGCACTTCTCCTCTCCAGAGCGGGACCCGGCCAAGATGGCGACCGCACCTTTCCTCCCCTCAGAGGATCACAGCCAGAGGGAGGTAGGAGACGCTCTTTCTTTCAATATGGACACCCCCTCAGCTTCCCCAGATCCCTGGTCCTCCCCAGCGACCCCCGCATACCTCCCACAGCCCGCACTTGCCTCACCGGCCTCTACAGAATCTCTCCTCAGCAGGACCCTGGAACAAGCCCCAGGGATCCAGGGGCTGCATCCACCTGAGGCCCTGGCTTCACCACACCAGCTGGGCCCCCACTCTCTAGGACATTTCCCTGATCTCTCACTCTTAATGGCTAAGTTCTCAGAAATGCTGGCCACTGGCCTTGCTCAAAATGCCTCACAGATCACGGGCTCTATTAAAGCTGAACTCCAGAACATTGGCACCCGGATTGATGCGATCGAGAACACCTTGGATCAAACGGTCGCACGGGCCAATCAAAATACTGCTTGCATCCAGACTATACAAGATCAGCTGGACACAGCACTCAGTAAACTGGATGATCTTGAAAACAGAAGCAGACGCCTGAATTTCAGGGTCAGGGGGATCCCTGAGATCATCACGGACATTCCTGCCACTATCAAATCCTTTATTAAAGATATTATCCCGGATATTTCTGATCATCGCTTGGAACTCGATCGGGCACACAGAGCCCTCCAACCTCCCCGCAAAGATGGCCTCCCCAGGGATGTTATCGTCAAGACGCATTTTTACGGAGTCAAGGAAGAGCTCATGAAAAAGAGTAGGGGTAGAGAGGATCTCTCCATCCAAGGCCACAAGATTCAACTCTTTGCGGACCTCTCCCCCCTCACTATTCAGCGCCGCAGAGCTTTGAAGCCGCTCACGCAGGCGCTTGCTATTAGAACACTGAAGTATTGGTGGTCCTTCCCCTTCAGGCTGAATTTCCAATTTCAGAATAAGACTCATGGCTTCTCCAACTTCCAGGAGGGTGAAGGCCTGCTCCTGGGTATTATCACAAGAGACCCTTCTCCTGTACCGTCCACCTCCAGGAGGGAATCTTCCAAGTGTCCCCCACCGATCAGCCCTTTGTCCTCAGTATGGAACCAGCAACAGACGAAGCGCCACCATGATGTCCAGCCTCCCTGATGTGCTCGCTGGTCTTCAGGAATCTTCTTTCATCGGTCGTCGAAGTTCATCCTTCTTCGCCTGAACGGGGTCCCTGCTGATCCCTACCTCCCGATATAAATTTTTTTACTTTTTTTCTTTTTTCCCTTTCTTTTTGGCCCCCTTTTCGGGTCTGTTTTTGGATTGTTAATTTGTCTCTTTTCCAGCAAACATTCCCTTTCATACTTTGTGCCCTAATTGACCATACTTTTTTTTTTTTTTTTTTTAGCTGGGACTATTGTTCATTATTGACTGCTTACTTATTTGCCGTACGATCCCTAGCTTCCTTCCTCCTCCAAGTACCCCTACACTTACCTGTTTCCCACTACTCTCCACTCATTTTTTCTCACTCCCCGCTCCCCCTCCCTCTCCTTGCACTCTTCCCCTTAATGTGGTACCTTTCCCTTCCCTCCTCCCTTGTCCTCACCTCCCCAAGATGCCTTTTGGGCATTTGCTCTCGCTATATCCATAGGGGTGATTTTAGTGCTTGTTTACTTTTTGCTGTTTATATTTACAGGTATGCCGGCCTGGGGCCCTATGGCCAGAGAGGCCTTAGTGTGCCTCCTCCTGTTGGACGTAAGATGACTTCATCTTGCCTCCTTCAGGAATGCGCCCTGACCGGTTCAGAACGCATTTGTTCATGCGATGGGGAACGGTGGGTTCCGCCCACGGTCTCCTCATCATTCTGCAAGACCACGCTCTTGCAGCCTTCTTTTTTCTCTGCTGTTCTCTTTTCCCTCTTCTTCTTCTCTTTTTCCTGTCTTGTTTTTCTCCCCTCCAGGTTCCTGCGGTTCAACCGATTCACTACTGTTCTCATCGCGCCTGCTGAAGCTGTGATTCGACTCCTACGGGGAAACTCTCGGGACCTTGCCGGGCCGCCTCCACCAGCGTACCTCCCACCCGTGCACCATGCAGCCTAACGTGAGTACGGTCTCCTCTCTACAGGTGGCATCACACAACACACAGGGCTTAAATTCACCTATTAAACGCAGAAAGGTGTTTCAGCATTATCATTCCCAAGGCATGGGGGTTCTCCTGCTTCAGGAGACTCACTTTCCAGACACATATCAACCGACATATGTCCACCATAAATACCCCTTGTTTTTTCTTGCCAATGCTCCCTCCAAACAGAAAGGGGTGGCTATATTCTTTGCAAAATCTCTTCCCTTCATGCACCTTCACACCGTTCGGGACCCACAAGGTCGCTACATTCTCGTCAAAGGCCACATCCACAATGTTTTGTACACGTTTGTCTCCTACTATGCCCCTAACAAGGGGCAAGCGAAATTCCTTTCTGAGATGCTTCTCCTTCTCTCTCCCCATTTCGAGGGACGCGTTGTCATTGGGGGGGACTCTAACCTAGCACTCGACTGCTCCTTAGATAAATCTGCATCCTCTAGTGGCAAACTTCGTGGACCCTCTAAACAAAGCCTTCGAGTGGCCAGATCGCTTCACGCGCTGGGCCTTATAGATATATGGCGCGAATTGAACCCTTCTTCCCGAGATTATACCCATTTTTCTGCCCCCCACAATACGCTGGCACGCATTGACCATATCTTCATCCCCACAACAGACATCCCATCTGCCCGGAAGTCTAAAATCAGGGATGTCCCATGGTCGGACCATTCTATGGTCACCCTGCAGCTCTCATGCTCCCTTCACCACGGGGGCCCCTCCCCGTGGAGAATTAACGAATCTATTCTAAGTGACCCCGCTAGATGCTCCATGATAGAATCTACACTTCGCGACTACTTTGCTCTTAACGATCTCCCTGACACTACCCCTTCCACCCTCTGGGGAGCCCAAAAGGCAGTACTGCGGGGCTACTTAATTCAGCTAGGGGAGAAAATCAAAAGGGAGAGGCAGATTGATATCACTCGTTTATAGACGGAGTATACTCGCCTCCGTAAAGCTCACAAGCGCTCTCCTACTTCTACTTCCCTGGCAGAATTACATGCCACTAAATTATCGCTTAACCTGGCCCTTACCTCCAGAGCGGAAAAAAGTCTCCGTTGGCAGGAAGCTCGCTCTTACGCATTTAGGGATAAACTGGGGGCAAAACTGGCTTCAAAACTCTCCCCTAAGTTTAGGGCGATTTCCCTGCCCAAAATAAAATCTCCCGCTGGTGTCCTTTCTAGTAATCCTAATACTATCATGTCTCACGTCTTCACATAGATCCATCTTGGAATCCCCTATTGAGGAACAGGAGGTGCTGGATGTTATCAAGGCTCTCCGCCCCAACTCCACCCCGGGCCCCGACGGCTTCTCCAACACTTATTATAAGACATTTGCGTCGGTCCTATCTCCTTATCTGGTCAGGTTTTTCAATGCCCTCAGGGGCGGCGCCCGCCTAGAAGAAGCCTCTAACAAAGCCTACATTTCAGTGATCCCCAAACCAGGAAAAGATCCTTCAGAAGTGGGCAATTACAGACCAATTTCTCTCATTAATAATGATCTTAAGATTATGACAAAAATTTTTGCCAACCGCTTATCCAGCTTTATTGCCCAGTACATTCATAAGGATCAAGTGGGATTCATCCCGGGTAGACAGGGACCTGACCAGATACGGAGGGTGGTAGATGCTATCTCTTTGCTGAACTCTGGGTGGGACGGAGGTCCTTCTCAGTCTGGGTTTCTACTTTCCTTGGATTTGCAAAAGGCCTTCGACTCCCTATCGTGGCCATTTCTTTTGCGCACTCTCGAAAAATGGGGTTTCGGCCCCACTTTTCTCACTACGCTCCAAGCCCTATACTCCCACCCGGTGGCTCAAATCCGGATGCAGGGGTACTACTCTGCCGACATTCCAATCCGCAGAGGAACGAGACAGGGGTGTCCTCTCTCCCCACTCCTTTTCGCCATAGCCTTGGAATCCCTAGCTACGGCTATCCGTCTTCACCCTGATATTCACGGCCTACAATGCGGGTCGGAGACCCACAAATGCACACTGTTCGCGGACGACATAATGCTTTTCATAACCTCACCGCTGATATCCCTTCCCAATATAATTTCTCTCCTGGACACCTTCGGGGCGGCATCGGGTTTGCGGGTCAATATGACTAAATCTCTAGCACTTAATGTCACCCTCCCTGAGCCATTGGTGGAACGCCTTAAAGACCATTTTCCCTTTTCTTGGCACTCGGATGCCATTCCATACCTAGGTGTCTCATTGACTCCCACAATAGATGGACTCTATTCAGCTAATTACCCACCCTTGATACAAAAATTGAAACAGGATCTATCTGATTGGTCCCGTTGTCACATTTCCTGGTTAGGCAGGATTAATGCGATTAAGATGACTCTCCTGCCACGTATTCTCTATCTGTTCCGATTGCTTCCAATCCCGGTGCTGAAGTCCCACATCCTGAAATTGCAAGGGCATATTTTCAAGTTTATCTGGGGAAGAAAGGGGCATAGGATCAATAGACACACACTCCTGCGCTCCAGGAAACAGGGGGGCTTGGGAGTTCCAGACCTCTGGAAATATTATCAAGCAGCGCAACTGGCCCAATTTTCCATCATCTATTCCAGGGGGGCGAAGCCTGATTGGTACTATATGGAACGTCAAGCAGTCCCCCGACACACAATTGATTACCTGCTCCAGTGATGGCCCCCTCCCTTTCGCATTCTTTTTCCATTTGTGATAAAATACACAAATCATTCAAAGTCACTTCCCCCTGGGCTCCTCTCACTCATATTTTCCATAACCCGGCCTTTCCTCCTGGTGAGAACATAGCGGCATTTAAATGGTGGACTGACAAAGGCCTGTACAGAATTGGTCACTTTTTAGATAGCTCGGGTCCCATCACTTTCTCTCATTGTACCACGAAGTTGAAGATGCCACCTGTCGAGAGATTCCGGCTGACCCAAATCTCACACTTTCTCCACTCACTTAGGTCCAAATTTACTGAACCCATGCGGGTAACGCCCTATGAACAGTGGTGTGCCAAAATTGTTGAAGTCAAAGGGGGAATCTCCCTCATCTACGTTCTTCTAAATGACGCAAGTACCAAACCTACCTACATGCTCAAATGGGAGCAGGACCTCAAACTAGATTGGGACCTCTCTGAGTGGCACGCAAACGTTGGACGTTCTTTCCGGGGTATTCACAACATCGGTCTCATGGAAGCTAACCTTAAGGTTCTCATGAGATGGTACATGGTACCCGCTAGATTGGCCACCATTTTTCCCTCCACGCTTCCAACCTGCTTTCGTGATTGTGGCCTGACTGACACTATTCTCCACATCTTCTGGGAATGCCCTAAACTTAGGACGTTTTGGCGGCGGGTTTATCATATAGTCCGACAGATTACTGGTCTCACAGTACATCCGTCCCCGGCTCAGGCCCTGTTGAGCCAACGCATTCCTAATGTCCCTAAACACACACAGATCCTCATCTTCTACATCTTCCTCGGTGCCAAGATGACGATAGCCAGGCAGTGGAAACTGCCCTCAGTTTCACTTCAATTGGCTAAGCGTAAAATCTCATGGATAATGGCACAGGAGAAGATGTTTAGTATTCTGGACAATTCCAGAGAGAGATTTGAAAAGATCTGGGAACCCTGGGCAGTTCACGTTAATGTGACTATTTAATGATTCTCAGACACTGGTCTGAGGCTGGACCTTTCTTACTTTTCCACCAAATTTTTTTTTTTTTTTTTTTTTTTATTATCGTTCTCTGTTTCCGCAGCGTCTTCAGGAGTTGGATCGCGGGAACCTCCTTCCCTTCTTGGACTCCCTTTGCTTTCTCTCCCTTCTCTCTTCCTAACCTGTCTGCTTCTTTTCCCCTTTCTCTTCCTTCTCCCTTTTCACTTTTTGTTGTATTGTATGTTCTACGGTACTCATAACAATCTGTGGACGATCTCACCAGTGAGGGCCTCTAGGACAAGGTCCGGAGTCCCTTTTTCTGGTTCAGTTGGGTTAGGCTTGAGATATTTTCGAATCCTGTAGTTCAGGTACATTTCTAGATTCACCTAGGGCTGGTTGATATACGACCCTCCTGTAGTGCACCTTTGTTGTGTTGATTATTTGGGTTACTATACGATTACGTAGTTGATTGGTGGAGCACCGCCTCCGAGACACAGAGTGCTCCCTTTTGGGGTGTCTCGGGAGTGGTGACCTACTGTTTCGGGGGCAACCCCCCGCACTTACTAGATGGTGACCTTCTGCTGAGCTATATTTGTAGCAAGGTTTGCCTTTTTTTTTTTTTTTTCTCATGGTTTATCTCTTGGTGTGATAACTGCATTGTTTGCCAGAGGCCCGCTTGACTATGATGTAATATGTTCTTCTACAATTTCTTGTTACGAGATCGTCTTCATTTATGTATCATTTCAACTGTTAATTGAATTTGTTATTCTCTAATAAAAATCATTGAAAGTAAAATATAAATCAAGTCGCACTAAACAATTAAAATGGAACAGATAAAGTCCATATGAAGTCCATAAATTATAAATGGTGCAATCCGTGGCTCTCAAACCAGGCTCCTCATGGATATATGCTTACCAGAATGGTGAATATTAATGCAGGTTCTTTAAACCAGAATCTTATCCACTTGATAGAAGACAGGAACCAGAAGGCTCATGATAAAATATGATCGTTGGATCATGAAAAAATATGAAGAAAAAAACGCAATAGCGTAAAACCCAACAAAATTTGGTACAATGTGATTATTGACACCAATGTGGTATATCCAGTGATTGAAACAGGAATAGTGCTCAAAATGGTGAAAAAAGTGAAACCTCCACCAATTTTATATGCTGCTTGCAAAACAGGAAAAATGGGCGTGCACAAAAAAACCCAGAGGAAATGAAGATCCCATATAGAATGACACCTATAGGTACTCCTTACCAAAAATCAATAATGGCAATCACATGAACACCCAAATATCAGTGCTATCCTTCACCAGATAGATTTGCCTCTTACCAAACAAAAGTAGTAAAACGCTTGCAGGTAACTCAAACTCCAAAGATGCAAGCACTTGTATCTAGAACTTCTTAATGAAGCAGGTTCCAAACCAGATATCTCCAAGGAATGACCCCAAGATGATCACCGCCATAAAGGAAAAAGAAGCTCCATAGCGTAAAACCGCATAAACTTTTATTAAAAAGAAAGGGAATAAAACTCACAATTTAGAAGTACAATGCATTCGTTGTGTATAAGCCGCCGGCCGGACGGCTCCGCACATCCGCACTTCCTAGGTCGCAGTAAGATGACGTCAGTACGCTGTGTCCTTACGTCATTTCGTCACAGATGACGTTTTCATAAGTTGCAGCTTTTTTTAATTTTCCAATAGCGCGGTTATTATTTCTATTCCACATCTCACTAGAAACCCCCAACAGTGTTGTGAAACCTTTTAAATTTAAAAAATAAAAAAATTGTAGAAAAAAAAAAAGTATACAGGGGAAAAGTTGGTCAGTGTGGTGAGAGGGGCAGTGTGGTGAGAGGATGGGGGGGGGGGGGTGAATTTCATTTGGGATAATTCCCTGATTGTATTTATTTGTTGTTTCTAATCAAACTAAAAAGCCAGTCCCAATATGTAGCATAATTTAGCCATGCCCACTTTTTGCTTGCATAGCGAGCTGCAGGTCACCATCTCCCAGGTAGTGGCCCCAGTGCATTTCTTTGCCCAGGAGCCCATGATGCCATTAAGATGGCACTGACCAGAGGTGAGGCTTGAAATCACTTAATTCACTCCTCCAGATTAAAAAAGGGTGCCACCGCAACGCAAAAAAAAAAAAAAAAAAGCCCAGCGGGGCGCACCTTTAATAAGCCAGCCATGAGAGTAGAATGAGGTGATTTCATGCCTCACCTCTGCAGCGGCTTAGGAGGAGCGCTGCCAGGAAGGAAGAAGAACGCTCAGAAGCAGACCTTATTGAATGACAGGGGCAAATATATGTAGATCCCCAGAGGCAGCCCTTTTTCATAAACTACCTGATGAAGTTCCCAGGAAGTCAGTGAATTTGATCACGTTACGTACATACTGCTGGTGGCGAAGATTACTATTGCTAGGCATTGGAGACAGTATGGTATTCCCCTTGATTATGTCAAGAGTAAACCTATTTGGATTATGGTCAATGACAAACTCACTCATATTCTTCATAATAACTCTAAAATGTTTGATAAAATACGGGACCCATGGATCCAATACATCTCGGTTACCTCATGAGCTCCGGGCTGACCTTCTTTTTTTTCCTTTCCATTCGCTTACCATTCGCTTTTCCTCTTTTTCTTCCTTTCCCCTTTTTTTCTCTTTTGTTTACCATTCGCTTTTCCTCTTTTTCTTCCTTTCCCCTTTTTTTCTCTTTTGTTTAAATTTATTATATATTTATATCATATACACTCTCAGGGATTGGTACAGGGGTTTTCTCACTTCTCCTTACACATTATTTCCCTCTACCCCCCCTATTTTCCCTTACCATGCTTCTGTTCCTGTACCTTAACAGCTCAGATATGTCTTCTATCACCTGACAAAGTTTGATAGCCTTTCCAATCTCAGAATGCCTACCTGAGAACATCCCATGACCACTGTTTTTTCTTTTTTCGATCATGGATTATGTCATCTTTGTTTGTTTTTGCTTTATGTCCTGGCAACCCGAGAACTGGCTTTTGTTTAAATGATATATCTGTCATTATCAGATTTCAATAATAAAAAATATTGAAATATAAAATACTACATAGTATTCTATATAATTAAAAAAAAATGTTGTTATTTGTTTAGTCCTTACCATAATAAATAAAGGAAATGTGTACAGAAGTGGGTCTTAGGCTCGGTTTCCACTAGTGCGACTTGCGGTGCGACTTGACACATGTCAAGTCGCACAGCAAGTCAAAAGCCATTGTTTTCAATGGGGCCCGTTTCCACTGCTGCGGCTTCAGTTGCGGCGATTTCAAAAGTAGTTTGTGCACTACTTTTGAGCCGTCTTCAGTGCGTCTTCCCTCTATATATGAGGGACAAGTCTCACTGAAGCCGCAGTTTACTTTCGCTACGAAGTCGTGCTAGAAGTAGCACGACTTCGTAGACGCACTAGTGGAAACCTAGCCTTATTAAAGATTTGCTTCTTGGCTCGCTTCTTTCCAGGCAGCGCTCCACTCCTAATCTGCTATGGAAGTGAGGTTTGAAATTTCCTTATTCAAACCTACACAATGATTACATGCAGGGTTCAGGCCAAATGTCAGCCTCCATTCACTCACCCATAGCAGACGCTAGCCAGCCAATCAGCTACTGTATATTACCCCACAAATGCAGAAATTCTCTCTTGGGTTGTCCAATATGGCCTTCCAACTCACTTCACCAAAGAGTCTTCTTTGGTGAAGTGAGGTGGAAGGCCATATGGGACAAGGGATTATCCATCCCTCATGTGTGAACCCATAGTTGGAGCTAATTCTAGATCTCCTGGGTAGCTGTTTGACTGCACATATGTTCCTTTTTATCACCAATTATGGATTTGTGACTCCACGTTGGATATTGAGAAAGATTTAGTACTTCTCATCCCCACATCTATGAATTAAGGTGAATCATATATGTTCCTATCTTGGAGTATGTGTATACCTAACTGTGGAGCTGTTCGGAGGTATGCTTTGGGCACGTTGTCTGTTCATTGCTTCCCAACAGCTCAGGGGCATGTGAGCACCTCTCCAACTTTGTGTGTTTTGTATTTTAGATGTAAACCATATATAACAAGGCATCTGTCATTCAAAAATATGGAGTCCTAAAGAAGCGTCAGCGACCGCGAAATGCGTTGACACTTGGATAGATGACAATTGTCATTATTACCTTTAATAATGGTATTATGTTTGGGTCATTACACTTATGGCTACTCATATTTTAGATTATTTTTTGTAATAAAATATGTATTTTTTTAATAAACTTGGTGTTCTGTGCTATTTTTATACTGATCGGTCACCCGTCAAAGACCAATACCATTTTCTACTTTTCTCTTTAAGCAATGTAGTGCTACCCCTGCAGAAGCTGGTGGTGAAACTGGGTCCTCTCCTTGTTCTCTGGCCCTGGCCAGAACTCTCATTGGCACCACACACGAATATCCCAGCGGTCAGAGAAGAATGGCACACTCTAGTCATTGAGAGATATTAAGTTCATATTGGCAAACCAAAGTAGAAAATTAAATCTGTAGTTCAACATTAAACCAGGAGAAACAAGCAGAATAACTTTCAATAAAATAAATCCAGGTACCTGCAATGGTGCACTCTGTAAGTACTGCAGTATGAAAGTTTAAATAAGATCTCTCCGTCTGAGAAATCATGCGCCAAGTGACCGAAAGAGGTAAACAATTAACGTGAAAAACTAGTTCACTTGAGGATTCTCAGACAAGAGTGGCTAGGCTAAGTCCCTGAAGTTTGGCACACTATCCTCAACCCCAGACCACATATTCTGGTCAGTTCTGGATGTTAGCTTCTGCCAGCTCAGGTGGGGCCCTTTAGTGTTGGCACATATAAACTGTGGTGTTTTGTTGGGCGAAAAGTTCAAGGACAAGTAGAGGACAGGTTGTCCTCAGCCAGTGGATATAACTGTTTAAGAGTGGCAAGGTGAAGCAGGGTTATGCAAAAAGTTGGGGGTGCACTGTGTACAGAGGATTTAGAGGAGTTAACTTTAGGATACTATGCAGCAACTTGCAGTCTGCAGTGTAAGCATTCTGAGATAATAGCAACTATGGAAAGTGTTCTTGGCTTTGGGATGGGGAATAGCAGCAATTGAGTATTCCACTCACTCTAAGGGAAACTGGATAAAAGGAGGGATAGGGTAGCATCTGGGTATGAATCGCACAGAGAGATAATTTGTTGATTAAAATTGTTAGCTGGGTCCAAGACCCTCTCACTCAATCCCTGTGCGGCAAACTCAAGATCTCTTTGGACGGTGGGGGGTCCCCCTTATTTGGCCAAGTGACAGTGGCAATTTGAAAGAATGCAGCTCTGTGGCGGTTTCACATATTGTCTGGTCCACCTTGGATTCTCTCAGCGACTCTGTGTTCAGCTTAACAGCTTGCCCTTTAAATCCAGTTTGGTTCTTTTAGATGCAATCCTGCCCAGCCTGGTCTAACTCAGCATGGCGCAGCTCTCTCCACATATCTATTTAGCACACCTCTCTCCATCTGCCTGGCTCCTCCCGGGCTTTTTATTTTATATCCCATCCCTCCCTTTTGCAGGTACTTAGGGGCTGTGTAGTTGCAGCCCCAGCTTAACTGTAAGTCATGTCCTCTTTCAAGACTTTTTCCCAGACTGCTCTTGGCACTTGGATCGGAGCTTTGGCAAGGCAAAACAGTACCACACTGCCATCTTGTGGGTAAAGTTCTGTATTCCCAGTGACAATGCCCAGTGTTACATAAGTCTAATATGTCCAGAAGGGCAATAGTGCTTAAATACAGGAAGAGTTATTATTAAAAGTTTATGTAAATCCTAACAATTAACCTAATTTATTTCCTACTGTTTGTCCTGTTTAACCGCCTCCCGCCTGGCCACTGTACATAAATAGCTGGGTGGGATAAGCGTGGGAGGACATACCAATCCATACTACCAGAGCTTCGCCTCATGCACGCCCCCCCCCCCCAGGAGTGCGCATTGGCGCGATTCTGTGATCCTGTGCTTTGCCGTGGTACCATGTGATCACTGCGACCAATCACAATGATTACATGTCCAGGAGTAAACATGTCTGCCATTCATACAGCCATTGAGAACTACTGTGATCTCTGTGATTGATCAAAGTGATAACATGATAAAGGGCCAAGCATCACCTGGGTGTTAAGAAAGGGGCTGCAGGGGTGAAGGAATGCAACAAATGCCAAGGTGCTGAAACTGTAAGCAGGAACGTGGGATCATTGGTAGTTAATGAGCAGAGGTACAGCTGGCGATGCACTGTGAAGAAACCAAATCCAGCCGATGGTGAAGTTAGGTCCCACATTTATGCCAAAAGGACTCCAGGACGTAAGTAAAATCAGAGTCAGGAACAGGCAGAAGATGGCAACAATCAGGCAGCGAGGTACAGATTCACTAGGCAGAAGCATGGCCGTAGTCCAGGCTGGGGTTCGATAGTGGAGGCAGACCGCAAACCTGAGCAGACATGGATAATCTGGGAGCGAGGTCAGAGAGGAAGTGGGGTTAGAACCAGGATCAAAGATGCATCTCAGGAACTGGTTCACAAGAACATGGTTGAAGACCATACAGCAAGGAACTACTGCAGAGTTCAGGTTTAAATAGGGCGCTTGCCAGCAGTGTACGTGCATGCACACATACGTGTAATCATATGTGTGAGCAATGGTGTATGTGCGGTCTGTCTTCAATGTTCATAGAATAGTGCACGCTTTTGTGTATGTGCACGCACATTAGCCAGACAGCGAGTTTTAGCCTGACGAATGCCATCACACTCCTGGCACAATTTAGAATACAATAAACAGTATCTTTGATGTTTTGGTGCTAGTGTAATTTCTTAAATACATTCCATTGGACTGTATTCCATGTCTTTTGGGAAATGTCTGACTTGTTATGGACTACATTTCTAATTGGTTGTCTATAATAACAGGCCAACACTACTTCCCTGTCAAGTTGTTTTGTTCGTACAGATTTTTGGATCGATGTAGCTGGAATTACTGCTCTGTATCCTGTCACAAGCAAACACCTATCCAAGGTGACAACTCTGTTCTGACTTGGTAGTATGGCTGAAGATGTCCTGGTAGGGCAGAAGGCCATTGAAGATGATAATATTCTAGTTGGATATGATTTCCTGGCATTTATAGAATACACAAAGAGCTTGATGGCCAGACCCTGACAATGACAACAAGAAACCAGTTCTCAGGGAAGATTTTCTACCACATAGAAAGTGATGCCAACATTCACAAGAACATGTACAAGCACATATACACTGCAATTGCTCACGTTTTTCTGCAGAATATTTTTGCGCCCCTGGGGAAAGGGCATGTGAGGTAAAAGCAGCAGGATGTCCCTTTCCCTGGTGAATTTTTCATTGTTTAGGTTGGGGTTGTATTTCATTGGTTTGTGAAAAACCTGAGTAAGGATTGAATTGTGTTACTCCAGAGAGGATGCATGGATAAGGATTTCATACAAGTAAATTGTTAAACCAGGTAGATCTACAAAAGCAATGAACATTTATTTTTTGAAAAAAGCTTGGAGCTGAGCACAGTCCAAAAGGCATTGTTTTAAATCAAAGTGTAATGAGTCATGACATTAAAGTAAATAGCCTTTACAGAAGTCTAGTTTAGTGATGATTAATGAATCATTACATTAGGAAATTAAATCCTCTGTAGTAGGCAGTGCGTAACAGTCAGGTATTATTGCTTTGCAGGGCTGCACCGATTTGCAGAAGTAGTTCCTGCACTACTTTTGCAGATTTCGGGTGCAACGTCACTAGACATCTGTGCGTGAATCTGCACAGATGTCTTTCACGTAGCACCTGAAATCACGCTGATCTGCTGCTTTGAAATCGTGCTACTTTACTTGAAGTTTTTAAAGTAGCATCAATGTGAACCAGGGCTAAAGCTAATTGGTTTAGGTTCTAGAATATCCATTTGCAGCAGTGTTAATTTTGGCAGCAAATTTCAATTTCGTTTTAGTCTTAAGGCCCGTACACACGATAAGAAAATCTGTAGGGAAAATTCGTCCGACGACCAATCTGTCGATTTTCGGATTGTTACTATGGTGCTTTCGATAGCCAACTCCGACTTTTCGGCTGACAAAATCCTGATGTGCAGGCTATAAAATTTTCAGTCAAATCAACGACCGATTTTCGTCTCATTAGTACAGATTTCAACGGAAAAAAATCTTAAGAGCCAACACTAGGCATGCTCAGAGACGAAAGAACACATACAAAGCAATCCAACACATGACATCACTTCTGAAGTAGAATTCTGTCGGAAAATTCGTATGAAAATAACCTCTTCACTTTCCACATCAGACTAGCATGCCACAAAAAACGGACGACAGATCTACCTTTTAGAAGAAATACTTATCTTGAAAATGTATTATCCAGCGCTGCCATCTCAGGTGTGGGCAGCTTGAAGCCAGTGCGATCCTCTTCTGCGTCCTCTTCCGTCTTCTTCAGTCCCACGATGCACTGAACCGGCCCCGCCGTCACTTCCAGAGCCGCTGCATCATCCCTGCACAGCTTCTGGTATGACGGCGCCTGAACTGGAACTGTCGTCGGGGCCGGTGCAGGCGCATTGATTCCTGGGAGCGATGACGTTCAGCTCCCAGGAATCATTGCAAGCCAGGAAGTGACGAATCGCCGTGGCCGCCGAGGGGAGGAAGAGGAAGTAAGATGAGTACATTTTCTTCTAAACAAGGTAAGTAAAAAGAAAATTGCGATTATCCATTTGTTTTTCAGGTGACCCGGAGCAAGAAGATGTAGGTAAGTATAATTTTAGGGTGGAACTCCACTTTAAGCTTTGAGCATGCACTAGCACAGCACTACACAGACACATAGTTAGTCATTAAGTCTTTATTTAGGCAAAACTGTTTTGCCAATAATATTGCTTTTTTGACCAAAGGGGGGGGGGGGGGGTAACATAAAAATGTAAAAATGTAATAAAAATACAAAAAAATAAAAACTTTGCAGGCAATGGCATTAGCTCACCTCATCAGTCCTGTGTCATGCTCATGGCAACAGTACAGCATCCTGAGACCACTGTGGGGGGTTGCTGAGTTCTCAGCCAACAAGGGAGTGTGCTCACTGCTCACTCACAATTTAGCCTAAGAACACAGCCATGAATAAAGAATGGTACAAAAACATCCTCAGAGAATAGAACAACTTCCTTCCTCCCACCTCAACCATCCAATAACAGCTGCAGAGACTCCAGGGAAGAAAAAAATAAGCATCAGCTCACTTCATCAGTCCTGTGTCATGCTCATGGCAACAGTACAGCATCCTAAAAAAAACAAAAGTTGAAGGATTAAAAGAGGTGCGTGGAAGCCAGCCAGCCCCCAGTCTGATGTACTCACCCTCCAGTCTGCCACCAACCAAGTAGACCTGTCTCATGATATAAAGAACAGGGGTTTAGTTGACACACATTTGCAAACCCATGTGTAAGCTGAAGGGCCACTACACGGCACCCTGTTTTACCTGCAGTCCTAACACTTTCTAATTTGAGTGTCTCCACAATGGAAGCACAGGGCTGCTAATGGATGGAAGGGGAACAGGTGCGAGGGAGACAGCCCAAACCTCCCCCAACCCACCCCCATCCATGACTGGTCTATTATATCAAAACTCAAATAGTTGTAGCGATGGTACAAACTGGAAAGGACCAGCTGAGAAGATAAGTTCTCAGCCAACAAGGGATTGGGCTCACTCACACAGCCATGAATAAAGAATGTGTAACAACACCCCAAGTACGAAGGGGGTTACAGTCATCTAGGATAATCCGCTCCCGAACACCAGGACAGCTATCGACCACTCCAATCCGCCATTCATGAAGCCCATACAAATAATTAATTCCCCCCCCCCCCGCAAGTACGAGACAAGGCTCCGTATTGAGGTCAAGTGAGAATAACTCTCTTCTTCTTTTTTATTGAAAGAAACACAGCATTTATATACACTTTGAGAATACCACATGAACAATGACTGTGTAATTACATCCCTTAGTAGACAGCCAGGTGAGCTTGTTAACACACTTATCAAATGTCTCCGACCCAATTAACATACTGTCCTATTTTAGACAAAAGCACTTAATCAGTAGACATTCTTTAGGAGAGGCTGCTGGAAACAACCCCCCCCCCCCTTATCTCTGCAGCTAATACACATTGATTAGCAGACATGGTGTCTCTCATAGTTTCTGGATGCCCAAATTAGGAGTTGCACTTCCTGTGCCTTACAGTGTATAGGAATAAGATAGATCTCCATATTTCCTGAGAAATATTGGTAATGCATATTACTGTCCCATTTGTACACCACCCTCCCGTTCACCCTACATCCATAAAAGATGCAGGGTGACTTAAAAATAAGAAAGCCACACAAGGCTGAACATGGTGCCTCCCAACCTCTTTAAAGGAATTTGGGGTCCACAACCCCCATGCCCAAAGTGACTCCTGTCACAGAATGGTACAAAAACATCCTCAGAGAGAACAACTTCCCGCCTCAACCATCCAAGAACAGCTGCAGTGCACACTTGCACGGCACTGTCACTGCCAGTCTGGCACTGGCACTGCATAATAAACCAATACTGTAAAACTTGAGGAGGGTAATGCTTATTTCTAAATAAGAAAAAACAATTTACAGTGTCAGCTTATTATTTTAACAGTTCTAATTCTCAGATGTATTCAATAAAAATGTGCACAGTCTACAATAATGTCATTAGGGTAAGAATTATAACAGACTTACCACTTTTTATCATCTCCTCTCTCCTCTTTCTCAGTCCCAGCATTTGCAATGACAATAGAGGTAAATATTACACTAAAAAGAACTGCAGCAGGACCCCGATGTAAGGCTGCCCTTTTTGACCGTTACTGATCTATTTTTCTTTTTCATTAGTGTGATATTTGTCTCTATTGTAACATTTGTCAATGCTAAGAGAGAGAGGAGTTAATAAGTGGTGGTTGTTGTTATTGTTCCACATACAAATGGCATTTGTAGCCTGTGTGCATTTTTCCAATGAATTGAATTGACAATTACAACTATTTTTGAAGCACAAGCGTTAGTTATGCTTCTTATAGAAATTACAATAATAAAACACTTCTATTTGTTTTGATTCATTTTAAGGAAAGCACTTCGTGCAAAAATTACTCTTGCTCTATTCTGCCGGCTTCTAGAGAGGTCACCTGTGACACTGAATACCCTCTCTGCAAAGGCTTGAGAAGCTGGCACTCTTTGACAGCCAAAAATCTGTTGCAGTGTTGTCCTCAACTTGATGCAAAAGCTCTTCCTTATATTTTCTGATCTTCTGTTTTATGCTGTTTGGGGGGATTCCTCTGCCTGGGTCTTCTGCTGCATTTAGAAAGAAACCGATAGATTGGCTGCTTATATGTGGATGCCGGTGCTTCTTCAACTTCCTCCGATTTTTCAATATTCTCCTGTTCCACTAGTTCTTCTACATCATCTTCAGACAATTCATGATGTTGCGTGTGGGGCGAAGTGGATTTTCTTATCGCATACTCTGCCTTTTTAAGCAATTCCTAAATATTCTCATGATCTGCCACATCAACAAGGGTTTCACAGACAGTAGGGTTGACAAAACAAGCATCTGCTGCAAGTGGACATCGAGAGAGGCAAGAGTTAATACTACAAGAATTCTTAACTTGATACAAACAGTAAAAGAAAAAAAGACCCCCTGTGTAGTGCTGAGTACGGATGCAGAGAAGGCATTTGATCGGGTGGGGTGGCCGTTTCTGTTTTGCGTACTCAGATACATCGGGATGGGAGATGCTATGCTAGAAAAAATAACTAGAGTATATACGGAACCGATAGCTAGAGTGAAGGCCAATGGCTTATTATCTGAGGCATTTTCAATAAGAAATGGTACAAGACAGGGGTGCCCATTGTCACCCCTCTTGTTTGCCCTGACATTGGAACCCTTCCTGTGTAGAGTCCGATTAAATCAAGACATTGAAGGTATAAAGATAAAGGAGAAGCAATATAAAATAGCTGCTTACGCAGATGATTTGTTATTTTCCCTAACTAACCCGGGTATCTCACTGCCGAATCTGATACAGGAGTTTAAAAAATTTGGTGCCATGTCTTACCTGAAAATTAATTATGGAAAGTCAGAAGCAATGGGCATGGGGATGCCCACAGCCCAAGTGAACTTATTGAGAAGTAGCTTTGGCTTTAAATGGAAAGATGAAGCAGTGAGATACCTGGGGACTTACATACCGGCAAAGCTAACACAGGTATACAAACTCAATTTCCTGCCCCTATTGGCAACGACTAGGAAGCTCTTAGAACAATGGCATTGGAAGATGCATTAGTGGTTTGGCAAATGTAATTTATTGAAGATGACAGTCTTGCCAAGATTTCTATATTTGCTCCAAGCACTCCCAGTTAAAATCCCGAGTGTTTTTTTTAAGGCTACACACTCCTTATTCGTGAAATATATATGGGCCCATAAAAGCCCGCGAATTGCACGTAGAACTCTAACGCTTCCAAAAAAAAAGGGAAGGCTGGCATTTCCGGATATCCGGGCATACTATCAAGCAGCCCATGTGAGTAGGGTCTTAGATTGGTGGCACCACTCGGAAAATAAACTGTGGATACAAATCGAGCAGGCACAAAAAGAGATAGATTTAAAGAGAGCTATATGGTGCTTTCAGTCATTACCTAAAGAACTGAAATATCACCCAATAATAGGAAATACACTACGTATATGCACGCAATCAAATATATACAGTAAACTGACAAGGAAAGAGTCCACCCTGTTCCCAATATTGGGGAACCCTGTAAGATTCTGGTACCTCTAGTACCCTTATTTACTACTTTCTTTTCAATGCGTCCCACCTTTCCCTTTAGGTGGTACGCATATACCTTTAAGAGCGATGAGGTCACTGCTGAGCGCCGCAGAGCGGCTATTTCAACCGCCGGCGGTCTCACTCACATCGTTCGTTCAACCTGCTTGGCTGTCCACATGCTTGCTAGTGTGTCTCGCTGTCGGAACCTCCAGTTGCTTTCCTTTGCCTTGAACAGACTGGAACCTCGCTCCTGATCCCTGTATCTCGCTACTGGATCACTCCTCATTACCGGACCCCGCTACTAACCTACTCTCTAGTGATAAGTACCCCGCAGGGGAAACCTCCATAAAACCTATTTACACTATATCTATTGCTCACTAAAGACTGTCACTCTCTATGCAATACTAAACCTATCATCTGCACTGTTATTTAGATTGCTAGCTCTTGAGCCTACTAACATCTATCCTTGCACTGGGTTAGTCTCTCCTGTATGTCATCTGCTATCCTACCACCTACTACCATACATGATTGCTAACCTATCTGCATCCTACCTGTTACCATCTATACTCTCCTGAACATTTCTCTCGAGTGCTTGCCATCTACTGTCACTGTTCATACCTGTCCCTTCAGCACATCACCACTATACTGCTATATACATCTATCACTCCAGGAACATCTTATTGAGTGTGTATATTTGTATGCTGAATCAGGCAGGCCACAGTGATGAGTCTTGGGAGTTGGAATTGGTATTTCAACACATCTCTACATGACTGCTGAGTGGAGATTTCTGCAGCTGCAAATCCATCTTGTTACAAAAACGCAGGAGCGTTACAAACCCTCAGTTTACACCGGGTTTAGATAACAGACAGTTCACAATACTAAGGGAAAAGAAACAGGAACAAGCCTCGTCATTCTTGATACAAAATAAATGGCCCTCAGTTAATCAACTGCTTGAAAGAAATGGACCTTATTGTATGCCTTTCTGGCAAGCAGCCCAACTACATCAGTTCCTAGCCTCAATACAGAACCCGGGAGGATATAGTAGAACATTAACAAGATTTGAAAAATATTGTGTGAAGCCAGGGAATATTTTACATACATTATCAATTGCTTATGGTTTATTGATAAATACGGAGGAGCAAATCGAACTTCCATGGGTGGGAAAATGGGAAAGGGACCTGGAATGTGACTTGGCAGATGAACAGATCCAGAGGATATTAAGGTTTGCCTTTAAACCATCTAGGTGTACCAAAATTCAGGAGATGAACTATAAGATTATAACGAGATGGTACATCACACCTAAGAAAATACATAACTGGTATCCGAGAGAAACCAACAGCTGCTGGAGATGTAAAAAAGAAGTAGGCACATTGATTCACATCCTCTGGACCTGTTCAGATGTAAAGCCATTTTGGAGGGGAATAAAGAATATAATTCAGAAACTTACCGAGTATAAAATAGAGGAGAAACCGGCTTTTTTCTTGTTGCACCTGTCGGATATCCCGGCAGGAAGATATGAGAGCTCTATTATTCCTCCCTTGGTGAACGCGGCAAAGGCATGCATCCCAGGTAACTGGAAAAAAATACAACCCCCCTCGATAGTGGAATGGATAAATAGAGTAGAGGAAATAAGGAGAATGGAAGAGTTAATTGCAGCCTCACAAAATAGACAGGAAAAGTATAAGAAAACGTGGGATGTATGGAATCATTTTTTAATCTCTGAGGAAGGGAAACAATTTATAATAGGATAAGCTGAGGAAAAGTGATTTGGAGGAGAGGATTAACATCTTTAGTCGCTGGCCGTGGATGAGTGTGTATATTTGCATATATAATTTTTTTTTTTTTCCTTATTGGGGAGGGAGGGAAAGGGAGGGAAAGGTTTGAAATAGAAAAAAGAAGGAATATAAGATGAGTAAAGTATAAAATGAACATTAGAATAACTATTAAGCTGGAGTTGTATTTTGTACTAAGAATAGTAATGTATGTATTATTGAAATTCCTGAATAAAATTTATATTTGAAAAAAAAAAAGAAATTACTATAATAAAACACTTCTATTTGTTTAGATTCATTTTAAGGAAAGCACTTCGTGCAAAAATTACCCTTGCTCTATTCCGCCGGCTTCTAGAAAGGTCACCTGTGACACTGAATACCCTCTCTGCAAAGGCTTGAGAAGCTGGCACTCTTTGACAGCCAAAAATCTGTTGCAGTGTTGTCCTCAACTTGATGCAAAAGCTCTTCCTTATATTTTCTGATCTTCTGTTTTATGCTGTTTGGGGGGGATTCCTCTGCCTGGGTCTTCTGCGGCATTTAGAAAGAAACCGATAGATTGGCTGCTTAGATGTGGATGCCGGTGCTTCTTCAACTTCCTCCGATTTTTCAATATTCTCCCGTTCCACTAGTTCTTCTACATCATCTTCAGACAATTCATGATGTTGCATGTGGGGCGAAGTGGATTTTCTTATCGCATACTCTGCCTTTTTAAGCAATTCCTAAATATTTTCATGATCTGCCACATCAACAAGGGTTTTACAGAGAGTAGGGTTGACAAAACAAGCATCTGCTGCAAGTGGCGAGAACATTTCATCTGTTGGATCTAACAATGAAGCAAAACGCTGGTTCACATTCCCTTTCATTTTCTGTGCAATTGTGGCAAGGTCTTGGTAGCTAGTGTTCTGTTTAAAGTCCTCAAGGTGGCTGAGTAGATCAAAAAAGAGCAGGGATAGCTAGGGACATTGACATGGTGTCACTCTGGAGGGTTTTAGTGTGTTCTGCAAAAGGCAGCAATAGGTCATGCAGTGATGTGAGCTTTTGCCATTCACTAGGGAGCAAGTTGTCCCATCCCATGTTGTTCGCGATTTGGCAGACTGACTCTTTCAGTTTGAGAAGTCTTGTGATCATGTTGAATGTGATTGACCAGCGTGTGGGGCAGTCATTGAAAAGGGTCAGGCCACAATGCTCCAATATCTTGTGTGTTGCGATGGAAGACTTGCGGAAGAGGTGCTCTATTGATCTTGCTTTATCCAGTATTCTCTTCACACTTGCCTCCTTCTGCAACATGTGGACCACTAGTTGTAAGGTATGCACTACACATGGTGTCCGGTCCATGTCGATCTGTTGGTACCTAACAGTGGAACACAGCCAAATAAGCATAAAGTATAGAAAAGCTTTCTATTCCATTCTATTATTTTAACATTTAACCACTTAAGCCCCGGAAGATTTTACCCCCCTTCCTGACCAGGGCCTATTTTACGATTCGGCACTGCGTGACTTTAATGGACAATTGCGTGGTCGTGCGACGCTGTACCCAAATGAAATTGACGTCCTTTTTTTCCCACAAATAGAGCTTTCTTTTGGTGGTATTTGATCACCTGTGCGATTTTTTGATCATGCGCTATAAACAAAAAAAGAGCGACAATTTTGCAAAAATAACAATATTTTTCACATTTTTTCACATGAAATTCCCTCCAAAAAAATGTAAAAATCAAAATTTTTTAACATTTTAGGCCAATTTTTTTTCTGCTACATATGTTTGGTAAAAAAAATCGCAATAAGCGTATTTTGATTGGTTTGCCCGAAAGTTATTGCGTTTACTAACTAAGGGAAAGATTTTTATCATTTTTATTTTAATTTTTTTAACGAGTAATGGCGGGAATCTGCGTTTTTTTTTTGAGGGACTGCGACATTGCGGCAGACAGATCGGACCCTTGACTGACATTTTTGACACTTTTGGGGGTACCAGTGACATTACTACAGTAATCAGTGCTATACATATGCACTGTTACTGTAAAAATGACACTGGCAGGGAAGGGGTTAACTTTATTGGAGAAGGAGGGGTTAAGTGTGTCCCTAGGGGTGTGCTTCTAACTGTAAAGGGGGCGTGGCTTTTCATGTAACAGCAGAGATCTACGGCCCTACATAGCAGGACCGTATGATCTGTGCTGTTACACAAGGGAGAATGATAGGCAGCTTTGTTTACATTAGCTGTCTGCTTTTCTCCTTCCGTAACCGATGATCGCGAGTGAGCGGTGGACATCGGGTCCGCCGGTCACACGCGCAGGGATCCCAGTAAGCGAGCGGGGGCGGGAGCGCGCTTCCGGCGGCCGGCGCTCGCCCCCTATTGGCTCGCAAGCAAGTGACGTACGTCACTTTGCCTGCACGGGGCTGACCGCCGCAGTATATGTACTTACGACGGTCGGCAAGCGGTTAACATCTTATGGGAATACTTTTACACAAGACTACTGGAAAAATAACAAAGATGCACAAATAGAGTAGACTAGAGCAGATACTAGTGCCCCCATATCAATCATCTCATATGCATGTGATAATTAACTGTCACCAGAACCGTGTCATGTAAAATAATATTAAAATTGGCTCACCCACCGCAGTTCATCACTTTCAGACTCTGCCTCAGAGTCACTTTCTGTCATGGGGGAGTCTTCCTCACTAGAGCTGGGTGGTTCTTCTGCTGCTGCGGTTTGTTTAAATGCTACCACCATATTGCTTCCGTTGTCTGTTATCACTGTAAGGATCTACTTGTTCAAGGGCCAACAATATGTGTTCAGGTTTATGTTGTTCAACACAAAAGTAGCATGCACTTATAGCAAGGAATGAAGCTGAGAGTCCTTTTTTGGTCCACAAATCAGTGCAAATCGATGCTCTCCAAGCAGCAGTCAGTCTCTTTTTGAATTTTTGTTTTTCATCTTCATATTGTTTGTCAATCAGTTTGCTTATTTTAGTTTTCTTTGGAACAGTCAGCTTTCCATCTACTGTCTCTATCATGCTAACAAAGTCCTCATCTTCAATCGTTCTGACTGGTAATCCGGAGCGCCCAATCCATCTTGCTATGGCCTCCTCCCTTACCTGTTGTTCCTTAGAGTCAATTTTGTATTTTGAAGCACGTAGAAGAGCAGTGTAAATAGTTTGCTGTGGTGCACTGGCTTGACTTGGTCCATCATTTGAGGTTTTCTGTATCTGTGGGGTTAAATTAGGGGGGGAAATTCTAGTTATTCTGATTTTACATTCTCTCTCACTCAGCTCCAAGTTGTCTCTTTATACAAAAGTGGAGTTAAGTGCTATCATGAACTGCCTGTTATGCCCTGGATACCTGTGGTCTGGTGGTCACTCAGGTCAGACAGAGGATGCCTGTAATGCTGCTGGACAGTGCTGGAGCCTTGATGGTGGTCACAAGTCTAAGGGATGGTGTGTAATGCCCTGGATGCCTGTGGTGGTCAGGTAAGACAGAGGAGGCCTGTAATGCTGCTGGACAGTGCTGGAGCCTGGATGGTGGTCTACGGTCTAAGGGATGGCCTGTAATCTAATGTACAGTGCTGGATGGTAGTCTCAGGTCTAAATGATGGCCTGTTATGCCCTGGATGCCTGTGGCGGTCACTCAGGTCAGACAGAAGAGGCCTGTAATGCTGCTGGACAGTGCTGGAGCCTGGATGGTGGTGACAGGTCTAAAGGATGGCCTGTAATGCCCTGGATGCCTGTGGAGGTCAGGTCAGGTCAGACAGAGGAGGCCTGTAATGCTGCTGGACAGTGCTGGAGACGGGATGGTGGTCTCAGGTCTAAGGAATGGCCTGTAATCTAATGTACAGTGCTGGATGGTGGTCTCAGGGATGGCCTGTTATGCCCTGGATGCCTGCGGTGGTCACTCAGGTCAGACAGAGGAAGCATGTAATGCTGCTGGACAGTGCCGGAGCCTGGATGGTGGTCACAGGTCTAAGGGATGGTCTGTTATGCCCTGGATGCCTGTGGTGGTCACTCAGGTCAGAGAGAGGAGGCCTGTAATGCTGCTGGACAGTGCTGGAGCCTGGATGGTGGTCACAGGTCTAAGGGATGGCCTGTAATGCCCTGGATGCTTGTGGTGGTCAGGTCAGATAGAGGGGGCCTGTAATGCTGCTGGACAGTGCTGGAGCCTGGATGGTGTTCTCAGGTCTAAGGGATGGCCTGTAATGCCCTGAATGCCTGTGGTGGTCAGGTCAGACAGAGGAGGCCTGTAATGCTGCTGGATAGTGCGGGAGCCTGGATGGTGGTCTCAGGTCTAAGGGATGGCCTGTAATACACACAGTGCTGGATGGTGGTCTCAGTCTAAGGGATGGCCTGTAATGCCCTGGATGCCTATGGTGGTCAGGTCAGAGGAGGCCTGTAATTCTGCTGCAGTGCACACAGTGCTGGATGGTGGTCTTAGGTCTAAGGGATGGCCGGATGCCTGCGGTGGTCAGGTCAGAGAGGAGGCCTGTAATGCTGCTGCCTGCAGTGCACACAGCACAGTGCTGCTCAGATTGCTGGATGGGGGTCTCAGGCTTAAGGGTGGTCTCTGGTCTGACTCTGAACTGAAGTTGAACAGGATGGACCGGGCGGGCCTCAGCGGCACGCCACGCACACACAGTCCTGGATGGCTGTTGCAACTCACACAGTGGGTGCTCTGCTCTGGATTTGGTGGTGGGTGCCACTGCCTGGTCGTCTGCCGTGTGATGATGATGATGTGATTGTGACGGAGTCCGGCCTGGCTCTGTCTGTAGTCGGCAGTGCTCTGGTGAGGTAACTGGTCTCGATTTTCTTGTAGTAGTCATCACGTCGGACGTCATGGGGCAAGCCACGCCAGACGCCACACAGTCACTTACTGGGAGCGGAAGCAGGCGGAGCTCCGTGAAAACCAGAAGTTGGGTAAACGTCCCTGCCTCACATTCTCGTTTAGTTTTCGTTTGTTAACGAAAACGGATTTGATTTTCGTCATAGTTGTCGTCATTTGACGAAAATGTGCTATACTTTGCGTCTCGTTTTCGTCAGTTGAAAAATGCCAGTGACGAAATCGGTGACGAAAACGTTTTCGTTGACGAAATTAACACTGATTTGCATGAGTTTGTGCAACTGTGTCAAAAACTTCAAAGGGGACCTGCACAGGGGCTGCATCACTGAAGATAAGATATCTGAGGGTTTAGCACTGGATTATGAGAAAATTTGTGAATGCAATCTAGTCCAGTAAAGGCCTGTGGGTATCTTTCTTTCTAGACACTATCAGGCATATTTCAGCATCTGCCTGACCCAGATACAGTGTCCATATCCCACTATCCATATACTAGTATCTGTATCCCACTATCTGTATCCTAGTATTCATTTCCCAATATCTTTTTCCCCATGTCCATATCCTTCTCGATTTCCTGCAATCAGCCAGGTGCCAAGGCCCTGGAGTCTGCTCTTGCTCCACTGTAGTCCTCTATCCAAATAACAGGCCTTTTGAATCTAAAATGTTAAGCAGCAAGGTCCTCTGTCTCTTAGGGGAGGCACCATCTGGGCCGGACGCTTGTAAGAAGATTGAAATTTGTTCATACCAGAGATGCCATGGTGCTGCAGAAAAGTATCTGTAGGCTGCACAAAGGTTTCACGTGTCCTTGTTGCCAATGTTGTGTCTCAGCAGTGCAGATGGGCTGTTAACAGGTCACCATCTTGAATAATCACACAAATTTCACTTCCTGATACAACTCCTCTTATTATGTTGTTATGTAGAGATGTATAGAACTGTTCGCCGGCGAACAGTTCCCGGCGAACTTAGCATGTTCGCGTTCGCCGCTGCCGGCGAACATATGCGATGTTCGGTCCGCCCCCCATAAGACATCATTGAGGCAAACTTTGACCCTGAACTTTACAGTCAGCAGACACATTTCCAGCCAATCAGCATACCTCCCTCCCACACCCTCCCACCTCCTATAAATAAGCAAGGGCAGCATCCATCTTAGATCATTCTGAAGCAGTGTGTGTAGTGAGAGTAGGGAGAGAGCTGCTGCTGCTGCTGCTGCTGCTGCTGCTGCTGTCAGGCTAGGGACAGTTAGTCAGTGTTCCTGGTCTTGCAGTGTTCTTGGTCCACTACTGCTGTAATATCAGCACCCCAAAAAGCCCTTCTAAGGGCTGGTATTTGTGTTTTTTTTTTTTTTTAATATATATATATATATATATATATATATATATATATATATATATATACCTAGCGTCCCCAAAAGCCCTTTTAAGGGCTGGTAATTGAGTTGTTTCTTCTTATATATATATATATATATATATATATATATATCTATCTAGTGTCCCCAAAAGCCCTTTTAAGGGCTGGTAATTGAGGATTTTTTTTATTTATATATATATATATATATAGTGTCCCCAAAAGCCCTTTTAAGGGCTAGTAAGGTAATAGAGTTTTTTCTTTATATATATATCTATATATATCTATTGTACACTGCAGTTGCCTGCCCGCTGTGTGTGAGAGGCCACAGACCTACCACAGACTGTACTGTGTGCACACCACACTCATTTCGGGTGGCACAGGCACAGTACCTTGCATTTTAAAAAATATTTTTTTTTTCCTCTGTCATAATTGCAGTGAGTGCTGTGTCAGGTCCACAGAGTGCACTGTACCCACTGCAGTGCACTGCCCACCACTGATATATATACGGTGGCACAGCATCTTGTTGCAATAAATTGAAGAAAAAAAATATTTTTTATTATTGCAGTTGCCTGGGCTGCCAGTTACTGTCAGGTCCACAGAGTGTACTGTGCCCACTGCAGTGCCACTGTGTGCCCACCCACCACTGATATATAAGGTGGCACAGCAGCTTGCAAAGTAAAAAAATATATATATATTTTTTAATTGCAGTTGCCTGGGTGCCAGTGACTGCTGTCAGGTCCACAGAGAGTGTACTGTGCCACTGCCCACCCACCACTGATATATAAGGTGGCACAGCAGCTTGCAAAGTAAAATAAAATATATTTTTTTAAAATTGCAGTTGCCTGGGTGCCAGTGACTGCTGTCAGGTCCACAGAGAGTGTACTGTGCCACTGCCCACCCACCACTGATATATAAGGTGGCACAGCAGCTTGCAAAGTAAAAAAAAATATATATTTTTTTAAATTGCAGTTGCCTGGGTGCCAGTGACTGCTGTCAGGTCCACAGAGAGTGTACTGTGCCACTGCCCACCCACCACTGATATATAAAGTGGCACAGCAGCTTGCAAAGTAAAAAAATATATATATATTTTTTAAATTGCAGTTGCCTGGGTGCCAGTGACTGCTGTCAGGTCCACAGAGAGTGTACTGTGCCACTGCCCACCCACCACTGATATATAAAGTGGCACAGCAGCTTGCAAAGTAAAAAAAATATATATATATTTTTTAAATTGCAGTTGCCTGGGTGCCAGTGACTGCTGTCAGGTCCACAGAGAGTGTACTGTGCCACTGCCCACCCACCACTGATATATATGCCTGCAAGAGAAAAAGCCAGCCGCAGAGAAGCCGTATTCCTGAAAATATAAGAAAAATGCTGTTTTTTAGGGGTTCTGGACATGCTACAGAGCTGAAACTTGACAGGTACACTTTTTAGACCCCCCAGACACTAAATACAAAAAATGACATGCCTGCCTAAAAAATGCCCGCTAAATGCCTGCAAGAAAAAAAGCCAGCCGCAGAGAAGCCGTATTCCTGAAAATATAAGAAAAATGCTGTTTTTTAGGGGTTCTGGACATGCTACAGAGCTGAAACTTGACAGGTACACTTTTTAGACCCCCCAGACACTGAATACAAAAAATGACATGCCTGCCTAAAAAAATGCCCGCTAAATGCCTGCAAGAAAAAAAGCCAGCCGCAGAGAAGCCGTATTCCTGAAAATATAAGAAAAATGCTGTTTTTTAGGGGTTCTGGACATGCTACAGAGCTGAAACTTGACAGGTACACTTTTTAGACCCCCCAGACACTAAATACAAAAAATGACATGCCTGCCTAAAAAAATGCCCGCTAAATGCCTGCAAGAAAAAAAGCCAGCCGCAGAGAAGCCGTATTCCTGAAAATATAAGAAAAATGCTGTTTTTTAGGGGTTCTGGACATGCTACAGAGCTGAAACTTAACAGGTACACTTTTTAGACCCCCCAGACACTAAATACAAAAAATGACATGCCTGCCTAAAAAAATGCCCGCTAAATGCCTGCAAGAGAAAAAGCCAGCCGCAGAGAAGCCGTATTCCTGAAAATATAAGAAAAATGCTGTTTTTTAGGGGTTCTGGACATGCTACAGAGCTGAAACTTGACAGGTACACTTTTTAGACCCCCCAGACACTAAATACAAAAAATGACATGCCTGCCTAAAAAAATGCCCGATAAATGCCTGCAAGAGAAAAAGCCAGCCGCAGAGAAGCCGTATTACTGAAAATATAATAAAAATGCTGTTTTTTAGGGGTTCTGGACATGCTACAGAGCTGAAACTTGACAGGTACACTTTTTAGACCCCCCAGACACTAAATACAAAAAATGACATGCCTGCCTAAAAAAATGCCCGCTAAATGCCTGCAAGAGAAAAAGCCAGCCGCAGAGAAGCCATATTCCTGAAAATATAAGAAAAATGCTGTTTTTTAGGGGTTCTGGACATGCTACAGAGCTGAAACTTCACAGGTACACTTTTTAGACCCCCCAGATGCTAAATTCAAAGAAATTTTTTATTTTTATTTTTTTTTAATTTTTCCAATAATTGGCTCTCTATCAAAAAATTATAATTTTTAAGAACTTTTTTTTGCGTGATCCCTCTCCGGCATGCCACAGTCCAGGTGTTAGTCCCCTTGAAACAACTTTTCCATCACTATTGTGGCCAGAAAGAGTCCCTGTGTGTTTTAAAATTCGCCTGCCTATTGAAGTCTATGGCGGTTCGCCCGGTTCGCGAACATTTGCCGATGTTCGCGTTCGCCGTTCGCGAACGGCGAATTTTAGGTTCGCGACATCACTATTGTTATGCTGCTAAAGCAGAAATGCCATGACATTTTCTAAAAATGGCACAAAACTTCAATAAATAACACACAGCCTAGGCAAAGGCACTTACTTGGGGCTCAATTGTTGTCTTTTAAATATAAAAGATAGAACTTTTTTTATAATTAAACTTTTGCTATATATTGTGACATGCCAGAATTGTATTCACGCAGATGCCTAAAATCACTGAAAAGGTCCACAGTTCGCTAATACACATACCCCTCAATTTAAGTCCAAAGAAAGGCTGATCCCTATCCAAGCAGCTACCTTAAGTGCTGTTGTTTAGCTTACTGTTAACCTAACCAACACACTCAGATCCTTTTCCAGCTCTCCAGTTTAAAGTATAGGGGTAATGCTATTACTGCAGTCTTGGTGCATAACCTTATGTTTCTCAACATTAAATTTTATCTGTCATTTAACTACCCATGTTATAATTTTATCAAGATCTCCATTTAAAATGTCACCTCCCTGCTGAAATTTTATAACTCTACATATTTTGTGTCATCAGCAAAAACTGGTAACATTACTTATATTTAATTTACTAGACCATTAATAAAAAATATTGAAAAGAACTGGGCCCACTACCAATTCTTCTAGTTTTATTCATGTACTTTCTTCTTAGTCCTTATAAACTGAAATTCTGCCATTGCAAGAAATACTACCAAATGTTTTTGCATAATCCAAACTCATCACCTAATTAGATTTCAAGATGAAAATCCTAATATACAGTACTTATTATAACAACTGGTCATGTTAGGTAGATTTTATCCATCCTTTAATATCTTGTCGACTTTTGTTGATAGCTTGTAAAACATTCTCTACAACATGTTTTTGTATATCGTCCCTTGGAAAACTCAATTTAGAAGTGAAAGAAGACAAACTTATTGGTCTTATTGGTCTACTTTTTAAAGTGTATGTAAACCCCCAACCAGGAACTTTTGTTATATCTGATTGTTAATTGTAAAAAAATACCTATTATCAGCCTTGCCTGGGTTTCCATGAATTAATTTTAGATTGCATTTTTTTTTTAGATTGGAAGCTCCACAAACAGGGTCCTCCTTCTCCTTCTCTCTCTTTCTCTCTAAATGTGAACAAGCCCTAAAGGTGCTGCTGCCAAATGCAACTAAGGGCTCATTCACAAGTACAACAGGCACTACTGCTCCTCTGAAAAGTAATCTGAGTGTGTTTGGCAGGTGGTGAGGAGGCGACATGTTGCCTACTCACCACCTGATTTTAACCCATGGTTGCCGTGCAATGCACGCGATTGCGACACGGTAGTACAGCAATTAGAGATTTAAATCAGGTGTGAGGAGGCGACACTGGGTGACACTGTATCCGGTGATCTTTGACTGCCATGTAGTTCAAGTAGATTGCTACCTCTTTAAGGTTGAAAAAGTTTCAAAAATGTTGGAACCGGTGCTACCACTTTAAATCGTGCATGTGCAAAATAGAAAAGTGCATATAGTGCTAAAAGTGCACGCAATAAGATATAATATAAAATAATATAATATAAAGTGCTACGTGCTGTTTATGGGCTGTGCTTAGTGTACCATACTGTAAACATCATATGTTATACATATAAAGTGCAGAGTGCTGATAATGCCAAAAAACCACGTGTAGTGATTAAGGAACCAAATAAACAAGCAAAGTATGGCGTCGGTAGATGACCCACCAAAACACCGCTGCTTACCACACTCTTTCGGCCGATGCCTCGACACTTCTTGGTCACTAAAGTATAAAGGATAAGCCTCCATTGCGTAGCATATGTTATGTCAAACAAATTAACGTAGCATCCACTCACAGTTAGGGAGTTCACTGTCAGCTTGAGAGGTGTTCGCCGGACCACTTCCGCGTTCCACCGGCTCAAACCACTGTTCCCGGAAGTGACGTATTGACGTACACAAACCACGCCCTACGCGTTTTGTCATACGACGCTCCAGATGACGTCATGTTCCCTTGGCGTCTCTTCCAGGTTCGGCGGATCCGGCGCTGTGAGTGGCCGGAGCCGAGATGACGTCACTCCCTCGCATGCGCGTGGGAGTTTACTTTCCTGCGAGGAGTCGGCAAAGAGCTCTGAAGGTGCGCCGCTGCTGTCAGCGGCTGCATGCAGGGCGAATATCTCCTAAACTATGCAGGTTTAGGTGTTATTTATTTTACCTACAGGTAAGCCTTATTATAGGCTTACCTGTAGGTAAAAGTTTAATGGCAGGGTATACTTGCGCTTTAACACTGTATAGCAATAGCAGGGATATTGAAGTAAAATTCATGAAGGTCAAGTCAGTAAAATATATTTCTTCTTTCTCTGCATTTCTACATATAAGGCAGCCCATTGAAATGCATATGTCGCAGATCCTTCACGTCCCCACCCTGTTACTACATCAGTGTTTCTTAGTCCCCCCCTGCACATTACAACCCACCTACTTTACATCACAGCCCTCCTTCACATAAAGATTCCGCCCTTTACATCACAGTTCCCCACTTGACATTAGTCTCCCATAACAGCAGTGCCCCAAACTCCCATCACATTTTTGTCCTCAACTCTTTTATAGAACCTGTAATGATATTGTGCCCTGAGTATCCTAAAAGCTGTCGCGAGCAACCATCTTGTCCCCACGGGCAGCCATGTTGTCCAGTGATACAGGCAGCATTTCATTTTAAGCTGTAGCCAGCAGATGTGTACTCAGCAGAGATATTCCCTTCCCCCCTCTCTCTCTCCTCAAACTAATTACCCCCTGGGTCCCTTTTGCATTAGTATGCAAGGCTTCAAAAGAGCGCCTTATCTCAAAACACATCCTGGCAGGCCAGGTTGTAAAGTCTTATCTGAGAGCAGATGTCCACTACAGGCTGTGTGGAATTCCACAGCAACTTGGTCATTAGGAAAATGACCACAGTTACACACAAATTCATAACTTTTTACCCGAACATGACACATTGACAAAAAGTATATATTTGAATGGCAAATAAAATACGGGACGAAACAAGACCACACATGGTCATCCTGTCATACAGGGAATAGGAAAGAGCGATAAGATATTCCCTCTGTGATAAAAGATATTCATGTTTGATATTGTTTGAAAGCAAATGACATGCTTAGTTATAAAATATCAGTTTCCAGAATGTAACCCTTACATATGTCGAGATATTAAGAGTGGTATGACTCTGTCCACAAAGGTACATTTAAAATAGTCGTAAACCACTGGACAGCCCTTTGCCACTCTGTTGTAATTGGTCAGGGGTGTCCGTCACTGCCCTTTTGATCTTAGAGGAAAGCTTGCTCAAGCTTTGTAGTAGTCAGTTCTCAATTTTAACATCAAGCCGTAACATCGCTCAAGGAAGGACCGATCACACATGTTCAGCTTCTGAAATTAAGATAATACCAGGACTTTTGAATACAAGTATTTCATTTCTAATTCTTTATCTATTCTTCTAAATTGCTGAATTGTGTCTCTATTTCTTTGTAACCCATTTTTCTGTAAATATTTTCATTTGCACCAATTTTAACCTTTTTTTATAATTAAACCTTATTTTGAAAAGTGTTAACTTTGTCTCTAAGCTCTTAACGCAAGCAAACCAAAGAACCTGCCTCTTGGAGGAGCGCTACTGTATAGAATAAATCCCCTGAACATTCCTGTCTGAGGTGACACTGGGGGAGATTTACTAAAACTAGTGCACACAGAATCTGGTGCAGCTGTTCATAGTAACAAATTAGCTTCTAACTTCAACCTGTTCAATTAAGCTTTGGCAATAAAACCTGGAAATTGATTGCGTATTGTGCATAGCTGCACTAGATTCTCTGTCCTCCAGTTTTAATAAATCTCCCCTACTGTGCCTCCTGCCTTCTGCCCTGTGTAAGGTAGGACAGGGAAGAGGGTTATGTCACTGCTATGAACGATGGTGGGAAGCCGGAGGTGATGTGCAGAGGAGCTGGAGACTGCAATGTGAAGGAGGAAGAGGGGGGGGTGATATAAAAGGGGGGCTAGGACAGGAATGTGAAGGGGGTGATATGAAGAGGAGCTAGGGACTGCAATGTGAAGGAGGAGGGGGGGTGATATAAAAGGGGGGTTAGGACAGGAATGTGAAGGGGGTGATATGAAGAGGAGCTGGGGACTGCAATGTGACGGTGGGTTCTGTGACGGTGGCGGGTATCAGACCCCTGGCCTTCTCATCCAACTCGTGACCAAAGACCAGGCAATCTCACACCCTGCCGTCACTTGTTTAACGATGCCACTCTCCGCTGCACCCTGCATACAGATTGTCCAGCTTGCGGGACCGGAATCTAGATGCCAGCAGGCTGAGAGTGATTGTCACCGGGCTAATTAAACCATTAACCCTTTCTCTGCCACCACCGCTACATTAGGATGAGCCCAGCGGACGCTCGTAATTTTAGAAATACCAATTATGACTTTAGAATAACCATCTGTAACACACACTGCTGTAAATTCAGTTGATCTTTGAACCAAAAATAAACTTTTAGAAGACTTTTAGAAAATGTGAATGGTAGAATTACAAAATAAAGGACTGTAATGAAAATACAGGACATGCTATGGTGACTTAACAGTTACAGATCTTAATTATTTTACTATTTCCAGGGATGTAAGCCCTGAGAGAGAGAAAAAAACCCTGATTCTAAAAATTCAAATAACACAGCAAACAATGAAAAGAGCTTCAGGTACTACTCCGAAATAAATATACAGCAATATACAAAAAAAACCCCCAAAAAACAAAAACCTTTGAATTGAATAAAAAATAAATATATTATTCCATAGGATATTATTGTAGCACTGTCCCCATTGGACTTGCTTTGTGATGACTTCTTGGGTCTCCCTCTGATTACCTGCAGACAGTCACTTTTTCACACATTCATCCTTACTCCCAGTTGCTCGTTAGTCAATAAACAGTCCAGGGAATTTGGTTTTATATTTATTGTGGATGGGAGAAGGGAATAGTGGGATACTCCAACTGGAATTATTCACAATAGATAAGGACAACTCTCACTTGGCCTCACCGGTGTATTTGTGGAAGCAGACATGCTGCTTTAACCTTACTGCAACTTGTATGGAAGAATGAACTTCTCTTGCTCTTCATAGCAATAGACTTGATGCAACTACATTATCTTCAGGATACCCTCTAACATCCCCTTGACTGACAGCCATCCCATACTTGCCAACTGTCCCTTTTTTCCTGGGACAGTCCCTGCAAATAGGAGCCTGTCCCAGGTCATTTATATTGTCCCTGGAAGCACCTGTTAATCGGGCTGCCCATAAATGTTACGCAGAAGTAGTGCAGCTGAATGGGAGACTTATTTCAACTCTGCTACTGTGGCCTTAAGTTTGAAATTCCCTTTTTAACTTCCTGTAATTCTCTCTATATTGAGTAGACTCTATAATCTGATAAGTAGGCGAGATTAATTATGCAGAGTGGGCGGGGCTTCAGGGAAGTGGGTGTGGTAATTGATAGCTGTGCTGCAAAGTGTCCCTGGAAATATTTTTTAAATGTTGGCATGTTGGCAACTATGCCATCCACTGACTTGTCTAGCAGAAGGGGTGGCCCTCTCAAGACAGGCCTCATGACACTGATCTGTACTCACTGTAGGCAGAATCAGATGATCTCCAGTGTCTCCCTCCCAGTCAGCTCTGCAGGACCTCTGGGTTCAGCTCCTCTCTGATTCTCAGGCCCTCAGGTCGACCCCCTGTGGCCGCATGGCAGCTTTTACAGAGGAGGGGCTGCCGCCCCCTCCCTCCGGGACCACGCTCTCCAGCTGAAACATCCCGAGCACATGGGCCCTTGGCATTTATACAGTATCGCAGCATGCACCGAGGGACTTTCCTCTGCCAATCACCAGGGCTGTAAGAAATGCCTGTGCACTCATTTGTCAGGTTTCCTCCCACTGTCCAATATGCCTCCCTATTGGACCAGTGTGAAACATTTCAGAGAAGCTGAGCTGCACCTGAGCACGATGAACAGACCCTATCGATGGATCCTGCTTTCTGGTAGGCAGAGAGCAACATAAATTTACCTGGCAATCTCTCTGGTAGGCAGAAAGACCCAAAACTATACTCTCTCTCTAGCCCCTACCTAGGAGGTTGCTACATGTACAATAATACTGTATTATTTACTCATATTTTTTTGGTGTGCAGTGCCAAAAAGGTCACTATGTCCTATTCAGTTGTATATTGTTTTAAAAATGGGATGTGGCACTCTGCAGGATCAGACTTACAGTATATGATTAATGAAGCCATTACATCTAAGAACTGGTAAGCTGCAATATAATAAATGTTAGCTTTTGGGTTTAATACACCTTTCATTAAATCCAGCAACTGTTTGAGGCATTGAACACATGGTAAGGACTATGTAACATACTATACAGTATAGTGTATAGCGTGCTGGGATCAGGGATACGTAACAAATAGTAAATAGATTGCAGGAGTCAGTATAAGAAGGAGATAGCGGGAAAAGTGAGTGAGAGTAGGAGGGGGGTGAGAACAGGTAGGTGAGCGAAAGTAAGGGGGGGTGAGAGGGAGAGGGGGCAGGGCAAGACAGAATGAGGAAAGAGGGAGACAGTGTGTGTGTGTGTGGGGGGGGAGTGTGAAAGAGTGGTTATGGGGTGGAAGAGAGAGTAGGGGGAAAAGAGGGTAAGAGGGAGGAAGAGAGAGAAATGTTTATAAACGTTCCTTGAATTAAAGTCGTTCTAAAGGCAGAAGGTTTCTTTGATCTTAATGCATTCTATGCTTCAAGGTAAAAAACCTTCTTTGTGCAGCAGCCCCCCTCAGCCCCCCTAATACTTACCTGAGCCCCATCTCAATCCAGCGATGTTGCATGAGAGCCAGGAAGTCCAGGAATTCTTCCTCCGGATTGGCTAAGATACAGCAGCGGACGCCTGCTGCTGTCAAAGTCAGCGAGCCAATGAGGAGAGAGTGGGGGCGGATCCGAACCACGTGTCCGTGTCTGAACACACAGAGCAGTGGCTCTCCTCGGGAGCCCCCATAGCAAGCTACTTGCTGTGAGGGCACTCGGCAAGAGAGAGGGGCCAGGAGTGCTGGCGAGGGACCCAAGAAGAGGAGGATCCAGGCTGCTCTGTGCAAAACCATTACAAAGAGCAGGTAAGTATAATATGTTTGTTGTTTTTAAACCAGAAAAAAGAAACAAGACTTTAATAATACTTGATGTGACGAACGCCCATTTGATGGGACGTTCACAGGGGCTACTGGAGGTGTATGGAGGCCAGACTCCTGCCCACGGACTATGGGCCCAGGCTTGTAGGGGAGTGCATCTCTGTGTGGGGGTATATGCTGGGGGACAATGGGAGTAGTGTTGCTTTGGACTCAAATCCATGTCACCCCAAGATACAGACTCAGACTAAAGCTGCCTATTGCAGCAGAGGACTTCTCCACACATTGAGAGACTAAAGAGATGCTAATGACGTCAAACTATTGTCTACTGTGGGGATGTGTATTGACACTTAAGTTATAATAAGGTGTGTTGAAAATGGAGACGGGCAGTCTGAGAGCCTATGTCTTCTGCTTTCATCTGTTTAGAGGTGAAGTGTGTTCACACTTCTAGGAATGTGTATTCGGCTATGTTTGGGCTTGTTGTTTGTTGAATTAATTATGATAATGTTGCAGTCTCATTCTCCTATTGTCTCTTTCCAGAAGGCCAAGGTATGTTAACTACAGTATGTTCTGTATAAAATTACATTTGCATATAATAATGAAATCAAACTCATGAGACTGTATATATTGGAAGTGAGTTGGTGAATAAAGTGTCTTTTGTTTTACCCTTCATCAAGCTTAGGCTGATGCTTGGGGGGAAATTGAGGGGCCAGGTCACTGCATCACGTGAGATTCTGGAGACCTAAGACAGAAATACTTGATCCAAGGATTGGGGATCTGTTACACTTGACTTTCAGAATATTTAATCCCCTTCATGACCTGGTCATTTGTTATAAAACACTGCGTTATGTCATGCAACACTGTACCAAAACAAAATTTATGCCCTTGTTTTCCCACAAATAGAGCTTTTTTTTGGTGGTATTTGATCACCACTGCGTTTTTTTTTTATTTTTTGCACTATAAACAAACAAGGACCGACAATTTTGAAAAAAAAAATATATATACTTTTTACTTTCTGCTATGAAACATATCCAATTAAATGTAATTTTTTTTTATCATATTAGGGACTCTTAGTCACCAGCTCTTCCCCTCCAGCACTCACTGGAGCACCGGGCTGTGGAAGGCATGGGAGCAGCTGGCTCAGGCCCTCAATGGCGCGCTAAGAGGCTGACACAGATGCCAGTCAGGCATCTCAATGAATACTCCTGGAGCTGTCGGCTGATTCAGAGTCACAGGCGTGCAGAAAAAAAGTGCACTCCACATAACTGACCCACAATAGTAGTATGGCCAAAAAACCTTTGTCAATACAACTCCTCTAAACAGGATGCCTTCTATTGCTCTCCTCCAAATTCTGTTTTTTACTGCTGTGATCTGACTTCCAGTTAGAGGGTGGCTACATTTGTTCTCCATGTTCCCACTGTATGCTGGAACGTAGCCACTCTATCTTGCTCCCTCCCAAGATGGACTTTGGGATTTCTAGTGTGTGTGGACCACAACTAAAATTCACTGCTCATTCCAAACAAATGGAAGGGAAAGGGAGAGGTTCTGAAGCTCTTGGAGGATGTTACAAGAAGGCAGAAAAACACAATAAGAACCGATTTAATGAAAAATACATTGCAGGGCCCTTAAATAATGAATTTTTATGCATTAGGATAAAAAGCCTTATGTGTGCAGCAGCCCCCCTCAGCCCCGCTAATACTTGCCTGAGCCCCCTCTCTATGTAGCGATGTCCACAAGTCTCTCAGCCATCCGAGACACTCTTTCCTGATTTCCTGAAACACAACAGCAGGGCCAAGTCAGTGAGCTAATCAGGAAAGAGCAGGGGCAAGGCTGAACCAGGACTCCTTGTCTGAATGGACACACTGAGCTGCAGCTCGGCTCGGGTGCCCCCATAGCAAGCTGCTTGCTGTGGGCACACTTCACAGGAGGGGTGCTGAAGAGGGACCCTAAGAAGAGGAGGATCTGGGATGCTCTGTGCAAAAACGACAACACAGAGCAGGTAAGGTTAACATGTTTGTTATTTTTACAGAAAAAAATCAAGACTTTACAATTACTTTTTGGAGAATAGGGATATAGTTTAGTTTAGTGCCACTTTAAGACCTCTACTTATCACACTTAGACTAGAGTTTAAGGGTTCTTCCTCCTTCACGCCAACCGTGCGCAAATATGCAGCCCAACTGGACTGGGCTTTTTTCTGTGGGGCTGCATATTTGGGTATCCAATAAAAACTTAAAAAAATCAAATGTCTTCATAAATTTAGGCCAATATGTATCTTGCTACATGTTTTTAGCAAATAAAAATCCAAATATGCGCATACTGATTGGTTTACGCAAAAGTTATAGCGTCTACAAACTATGTGATATATACTGGATTTTTTCTTTTAATCCTCCCCCTTTTCTCTTCTCCCCCCTCCTCTTCCTTTGCCCCTATCTTTCCTCCCCCTTATTTGTCGGGTTCCAATATTCTGGTGTTTTCAAAACATTGCACTTTATTACACAGAATCACATATAAATCTTACTGTTGGATATAGAGCGATTTATGGGATCTGGTTTCTCCCCACCGGCATGGCAGCCTCATACCTCTAGCCTTTTCATGCGTACAATTACATAAACCAACACACTTTCTAATCTGTATCAGTTGTGGATTTTTTAACTGATTCATAACAAATGTTCCCATACATGTATAATAATCTCTCTCACCCACAGGTGGTTAAGGCTTGTATATAAAATGGCTGCCTGCCACATATTCAATGAACCAAATGGTTGTGGGGGGGGGGGGGGGGAGTGCAGCCATGTGCTGCTGCAAAGTGACCTAGGAGTGGTCAAAAGATATGACCACATCCTGTGGGTGGTCTTTTTGTATACAGGACTATAAAAAAGGAGTAATTAGCATGAGAAAGGGCTTTACCCTGTCTCTCTCTCTCTCCTCTGTGAGTCACACAGAAACATCCATGATGTAGCCTTGCTGTTTTTAGTTTGTTTGGGGAAGGTTTGCTGTTTGATGTTGGAGAAACATAGGGCCAAGACCTCTTTGCCTTGCAGAGATCCATTGGAAGCTGTTACAAATACCCAAGCTAAGTATTTATTTGATATTCTTGGGACAAGGGTTGTATGTTTTAAGATGTGGTATTTTGTGTATCTGTTTATGGTAACTTTTAAGATGTGTAAGGAAGATTTATGTATTTTGAAGTCCAGTGAAATTTTGTTTTATGCTTTTTATCAAAACTGCTCTTGGTGTCTGCTTTCATTTTAAATATTCACAAGATATTTCAGTGGCTGTCCAGTTAAACCTGAATTATACATTTTGTTGTTTTTCACCTTTTGATACTCTAATCTCACTATGTCATATATAAATGTATGACTTTATTGCACTTTCTATATTCCATCCTCTTTGCCATTCAGAATGCGTATATTATATGTAAATATTATTCCATGTTTGATTTATATCAGATATGCAATATATTAGATATTTTTGTGAGAAGCTGTTTAATGATTATTTGTTTATGTATACTGTATTGTTAGAGTGCCCTGTAGTAAGATCTGAGGTCCTGATGAAGCGGAACTCCCAGTGAAACACGTCGACCTGATAGACGGATCTCAAGGCCACAGGGATAATAACATTGGATGGCTAACTTGTGCATATGTTTTTAATAACTTTATTAATATTTGCTATATACTTTTTTTTTCCTCCATCGAGCACATCACCATCACTTCAGTATTTGCTTGACCCAGCCCACTTCCAATATTGATGAATTATTGATTTACTATTATGATTCATGATTGAACTAAATTATATTGTGTAAGCTTTGGTACAGCTTGATCATTTAGATGGCACCTCTGGGCCTTACCATCTAGGCAATTTAAATAATATGATACGTATGAAAAAAAGCTTTTTCATTATGATAACAATTGGGGTGCTTTACCCAACTACTAATTTAGTTACCTCATAAGGGAGTGGCAAGGTTGTGGGTATGTTTCTTGTGGAATTTGGGCCAGCCTGAAGTGTGATCGCTCGTGAGCCACTTCTCTCTTACAGACACCTTACGAGCCCTGTGGACTTTCTGGTGAATATACCTGATCAACATCTCTGGTTACAAACTCAACATCTCTGGAAACCAAACATCAAACTACATATATCTATATTGCTTAAACTGCTTGTATACTCTGCAGATGTAAAATACCCCCCTGAAGAAGACCACTACCCCTACTTTATGGTAAAAACGCATCGGGGTCAATATGTTGTAGTATCCATTTGTAACTATGCATGTTTTTTTCTTTGCTGTTGGATATCATTTTATCAATATTTTTGGAAACCAGAGCTCCTACTATTAATCTTGGAAAACCTATTTCATAACAGAATTGTAAAATAAAATAAAATTTCTCTTGTTTTTCTTTAATATTTGCTTAATACTTAACCACTTTCCGCCTGTGCTATAGCCGAAAGATGGCTACGGCATAGGCTTTCTGTGACGGGACGTACTCCTGTGATCGCAAACAATAACGCAGTGATCATGCAATACTTTTTTTTAAAAATGGTGAAAAAATATTAGCCAATACACTCACGTTTTCGTGTGCCAAATAGCGGCACCCACATGGGCTCAGAGAGACAAGCGGTGGCCAAGCTTGTACACTGAATAGGCTCTACATAGTGGGTGCCACTATATGGCACACAAAAATGTGAGTGTATTGGCTAATATTTTTTCACCATTTTTAACAAACGTATTGCACGATCACCGCGTTATTGTTTTTACATTCTGGGTTCATCCTATAGTTGACATTGGATTTAAGCAATAAGGAAGTGGATATTTACTACAAACCAAGCATAGGAGTGAGCATTAAAGCGGTGAGGGCACTTGTGGCCCAAAGCCTTCTGGTGATTGGCCTCCCATATACTAGGTGGTGGAGCACAGTATATAAGTGGAGCACTGCTATGTAAGAAGAGCATGCATCACTAATTCACATGTGGTGGAAAAAAGAAGTGGAATAGAAGATTTCATTATTTTGCATGGACGTTTATATTGCACATTCATTTTTTTGGTGAACATATTTGTAAATTATTATTATATATTATTGGTTGCACAATTTTGTTTGTTTCTACATTGATTGGTATTGGAGTAATGTCATGTAGCACCCTCCTAGGTAGGTGCTAGAGAGAGAGTATAGTTTTTGAATCCTGACTGCTTGCCAGAGCGATTATAGGTAAATCTATATTGTTCTCTGCCTACCAGAGAGCAGGATCTGCTAGTAAGGTCTGCTCAATCTGCACTCAGTATGTCTACAGAGTGTTTCACACTGGTGCAATGTAAAAATGAATATTGGACAGTGGGAAGAAACCTAACAAATGAGTGCACAGCGATTTAGTACAGCCCTGGTAATTTGGCAGAGGAGATGTGTCCTGGTGCATGCAGGGATACTGTATAAATGCAAGTAGCACAGGTGCTCGGGATCTTTCGTCTGGATAGCGGAGTCTGGAGCGGAGGGAGGGGGGCGACTGCTTCCTCCTCTGTAGAGGTGCCATGTGGCCTCAAGTAATTGACCTGGGGGCCTAGATAGAGCTGGAGAGGAACTGAACCTGGAAGTCCTGTGTAGCTGACTGAGAGGGGAGACACTGGAGGATCTGATTCTGCAGTACAGTGAGTACAGATCTGTGTCAAGGAGTCTGACATGAGGGGGGCCCCCCTGCAGCTAGAAGAGCTAGTGGACGGGTGTCAGTAAAGGGGATGCTAGTGAGTATCCTGAAGAGAATGTAGATCAACAAGTCTATTGCTGGAGAGAGAGAGCAAGGAGACTTACCCTTCCCAGACATGAGGCAGTATGGTTTAAGCAGTGTAACTGCTTCCACAAGCAACGTAGTGAGGCCAAGTGAGAGTTGTCCTTACTCAATGTACATAGTTCAAGTTAGAGTATCCCACTATTCCCTTCTCCCATCCAAGTTCCACAATAAATACTAAAAACCAATACCTCTGGACTGTTTATTGAGCAACGAGCCATTGGGAGTAAGAGTGAATGTGTGAACTATACCCTAAGTGACTGTTTACTGGTAATCAGAGGAGGCCCAACAAGTCATCATACAGCAAGCCCTACGGGGGCAGTGCTGCATTCACATACACACCTGTATTAAAAAGCTAGAGCCCAAACAACTAATTATTATACGAAACTAAGAAAAAAATGTTTTTCTTTTAAATTTTTTGTCTTTTTTGTTTCTTTAGCAAAAATTAAAAAACCCTGTGGTGATTAAATACCACCAAAAGAAAGCTTTATTTGTGTGAAAAAAATTATAGCATTTTGTTTGGGTACAGTATTGCATGACCACGACAGCACTGAAAGCTGAACATTGGCCTCGGCAGGAAGGGGGTATAAGTGCTCAGTAAGCAAGTAAAAAAAAAATAACAAGATTTTATGTATAATTACATTGTTTGTCTGTATTGCATATATGGAGGTATATACAAAGTCCTATTTTCTCTATACTGTTTGCTAGGGCTGGGCCGAACTCCCCCCTGTTCGGTTTGCATCAGAATATCTCGAACAGGGAAAAAGTTCTAGTTCATGTGAACTCTATTAAAGTCTATGGGACACGAACATGAAAAATCAAAAGTCCTAAAGGCTTATATGCAAATTATTGCCCTAAAAAGTGTATGGGGACCTGGGTACTGCCCTGTGGGACTGAGCAAAAATAATTTGCTAAAACAATAGTTTTTAAAGTAGCAGTGATTTTAATGATGCCTAAAGTGAACCAATAAAAATTAAAAATTCCTTTAAATATCATGCCTGGGGGGACCCCTTAATGTGCCTGAAAAGTGGCACATTTGTATGATGTATGGAGCCTGCAGCAGCAATACTGACATTTCCAAAAGAAAAAATGTAATTTAAACTTGCCCGTGACTGTAATGTATTGCCGACTCCCAGCAATACAGAAAAAAAAAAATCGGCATGGGGTCCCTCCCAAAATCCATACCAGACTCCCCTCTTCCTGAATCATACCAGGCAACATGCCATCATCAACATGGGGAGGTGCTTTGGGGTAGAAGAAGCCCGGCCCCCCACCCCAAAGCACCTTGTCTCCATGTTGATGGGAACAAGGGCCCCTTCCCGACAACCCTGGGCTGTGGTTGACGAGGTTTGCGGGTGGGGGGCTTATCGGAATCTGGAAGCTCCCTTTAACAAGGCGGCCCCAAGATCCAGCCCCCCCCCCCCCTATGTGAATGGGTATCAGGTACATGATACCCATGCCCATTCACTAAAAAAGTGTAAAAAAGTAAAAACAACAGGAAACGATTTTTAACAAGTCCTTTATTAAAAAGAAAAAAATTAGTGTCCCTCGATGTAAATCCATCGTTAAACACGACGCTCGTCAACCTGAAAAATAGAAAAATTGGAAAAAAAAAAACGATTTGCCTCCTAAGAGGGTACCCACCGTATGCCCACTCTTCAGCTTTGACTGTTCATTTGTAGGCAAGGGGCAGAGCTGCCCAGCTACGTCAACCAACAAGGACACTGCCCCCTTCTGATGTCACGTCAGAAGGGGCGGTGCCACACTGGGTAGCTTCTTAGGAGGAGAAGCATGTTTTTATTTTTTCTATTTTTTCTATTTTTCAGGTCCGGTGGGCGTCGTGATTGACGATGGATATACATCAAGGGACACTTTTTTTTTTTTTCTTTTTTCTTTTTAATAAAGGACTTGTCCTGTTTCCTGTGGTTTTTACTTTTTTACACTTTTTTGGTGAATGGGTACGAGTACGATGTACCCGATACCCATTCACATAGGGGGGCCGGGAATTTGGGGGCCCCTTGTTAAAGGGTGCTTCCAGATTCCAATAAGCCCCCCACCCACAGACCCCCACAGCCCAGGATTGTCAGGAAGAGGCCCTTGTCCCCATCAACATGTTGAGGGCAAGTAGCCTGGTATGGTTATGAGGAGGAGGTTTCATGGCCTGCCAGGCTGCATTCTCGGATAAGGGCCTGGTATGGATTTTGGGGGGAGGGGGCGCGCTTTTTTTTTTTTTTTTAACATTTTGGGGTGTAGTTCTACTTAACCCCTTCCATACTGCGTCATGTAAAAAGACGTCGGCACAAATCCTTTCTCGATCCGGGCGGACGTCATATGACGGCGCCCGACTCTCCCCGCTACTGCGCGCCCCCGGGGGCGCGCAGCGCGGCGATCGGGGGTGAGGCTCGTCCCTCGGACTGAGCCCGACCCCGATCAAGGTAAACAGCCAATGAAATTGGCTGTTTACCACGTGATCGGCTGTGTCAATCACAGCCGGTCACAAATGTCATCAGAGAACACGGTAACTAGCTGTCACCGTGTTCTCCTCCTCACACACTGATCCTGTGTGAGGAGGAGATTGTGGTAACAGCTAGTTACCAAATACAGTGCACCCCAACCACACTGATTGCCCCCCCCCCAATAAAGAGCACCTGTCACTAGCCCATCAAAGTACCCGAGTACCTGTCACCAGCCCATCAGGTACTCTGATGACAGGTACTCGGGTACTCTGATGGGCTGATGACAGGTACTCTGATGGGCTGGTGACAGGTACTCGGGTACTCTGATGACAGGTACTCGGGTACTCTGATGACAGGTACTCGGGTACTCTGATGACAGGTACTCGGGTACGCTGATGACGGGTACTCGGGAACGCTGATGACGGGTACTCGGGTACTCTGATGACGGGTACTCGGGTACTCTGATGACGGGTACTCGGGTACTCTGATGACAGGTACTCGGGTACTCTGATGACAGGTACTCGGGTACTCTGATGACAGGTACTCTGGTACTTTGAGTACCCCTCACCGGAGTACCCGAGTACCCGTCATCGGAGTACCCGAGTACCTGTCACCTACCCATCAGAGTACCCAAGTACCTGTCACCTAACCAACAGAGTACCCGAGTACCTTCCACCTGCTCATCAGAGTACCTGACACCTGAAGTACCCGAGTACTTGCCACCTGCTCATCATTACCCATCACTACTCATCAGTACTCATCAGTACCCATCAGTACCTATCACCTATCAGTATCAGTACTGATCATCCGTACCCATCAGTACAGTATCAGTATCACCTATCAGTATCAGTACTACTCATCAGTACCAATCACCTGCCTGTCACCTGACCATAAGAGTACCCGAGTACCTGTCACCTGCCTATCGGAGTACTCGAGTACCTGCCACTTGCTCATCAGTACCAGAGTACCTGTCACCTGCCCAGAAAAGTACCCGAGTACCTGTCACCCTTCATACAGCCACCATGTCTAAGTCCAAAAAGGTTTATATACGTCCTCCGTTTAAACCTAAATACCGGTGTTATGGCAGCAGATAGCTGCCATAACCCTGGTATTTTTTTAAACGGTGGACGGTTGGCTTTCCGATAAGGGTGGTCCCAGTGGCGGATTCGCCGCGGGATCACCCTTCCGGGGTGGCGGAAGAGGTGCCCCCCCCTCCCGCCGCATTCTGGTCCTTTTGCCCGCTTACCGGACCTGCCGGCAGTGGGGAAAACGATCCGGTCCCAGATCCTCACAGACAGGATGTCGAGTGAGGGCAAGCTTGCCCTCACTCGACTCTATGGTCTTGGAGGACCGGAGCTACAGCAAACGTCGTTGCCTAGCAACCAGTTTAAAGGTCCCTTTTTTTTTTCATTTTATTTAATTTTTTTTTTTATTTATTTTTTTTTATTTTTTCTATCTTTTAGTGTACTTGTGAGATCTGAGGACTTTTTGACCCCAGATCTCACAAAAAAGAGGTCCTGTCGTGCCTTTTTCTATTACAAGTAATGTTTACATTTCTTGTAATAGAAATAAAAATGATCAATTTTTTTTAAAAAAAAACAGTGTAAAAATAAAAAATAATAAATAAAATAAATAGTAAAAAAAAAAAAAAAAAAAATTAAAGCGCCCTGTCCCCGCGAGCTCGCGCGCAGAAGCGAACGCATACGGAAACCCCGCCCACATATGTAAACAGTGTTAAAACTACACATGTGAGGTATTGTCGCGATCGTTAGAGCAAGAGCAATAATTTGAGCCCTAGACCTCCTCTGTAACTCTAAGATAGCAACCTGTAGAAATTTTTAAAATGTCGCCTATGGGGATTTTTAAGTACCAAAGTTTGTCACCATTCTGTGAGCGTGCGCAATTTTGAAGCATGACATGTTGGGTATCTATTTACTCGGCGTAACATTATCTTTCACATTATGGAAAACAATTGGGCTAACTTTACTGGTTTCTTATTTTTTAATTAAAAAAAATTGAATTTTTTCCCAAAAAATTGCGTTTGGAAGACCGCTTCGCAAATACGGTGTGATAAAAAATATTGCAATAATCTCCATTTTATTTTCTAGGGTCTCTGCTAAAAAAAATATATATATAATATTTTGGGGTTCTAAATAGTTTTCTAGCAAAAACAACTGATTTTAGCTTGTAAACACCAAATGTCAAAAATAGGCCTAGGCAAGTGGCTAGGATGCATGATGATGCTCCTTGGATGTTGGGCCCCTCTATATGGCTAGGCTGTGAAAAAGTCTCACACATGTGGTATTGCCATACTCAGGAGGAGTGGCAGAATGTATTTTGGGGTGTCATTTTTGCTATGTACATGCTATGTGTTAGGAATATCCTATAAATTGACAACTTTGTGTAAAAAAAAAAAGTTTTTATTTTTTTCCCACATTTTCCAAAAACTTGTGGAAAAAAATGACATGTTCAAAGGACCCATAATGCCTCATAGAATATACGTTGGAGTGTTTGCTTTCCAAAATGGGGTAATTTTGTGGACTTTTCCATTGTATTGGTGCTCTAGGGCCTTGAAAAGTGTGATAGGTAGTAAGAAAGTTTTATGTGTATTTATGCTCCTAAAAAGCCTTATGGTGCTACTTGGACGTGGAGTCTCTTTTTGTGGCCAGGCAGTCTCACACATGTGGTATCACCATACTCAGAAGGAGTAGCAGAATAAATTTTGGGGTGTCATTTTTGCTGTGTACATGCTATGTGTTAGAAATAGCTTATAAATTGACAACGTTTTGGGAAAAAAAAAGAAAAAAAAATGTTTTCTTCATTTTCCCAAGAATTGTGGGAAAAAATTATAACTTCAAAAAACTCACCATGCCTCTTACTAAATACCTTGGACTGTCTACTTTACAAAAAGGGGTCATTTGGGGCGTATTTGTACTGTCCTGACATTTCAGGGCCTCAAGAAAGGAAAGAATAGGCCATCAGTACATCTGGTGTGATCAATTTTCAGTAATTGGTACCATAGCTTCTAGACTCAATAACTTTCACACAGACTAAATAATATACACAAATTTGGGTTAATTTTACCAGAGATATGTAGCAGTATAAATTTTGGCCCAAATGTATGAAGAAAAATTAATTTTTTGCAAAATTTTATAATAGAAACTAAAAAAAAATGTTTTTTTTGCAAAATTTTTGCTCTTTTTTTGCTTATATCACGAAAAAAAAAACCCCAGTTGTGATCAAATACCACCAAAAGAAAGCTCTATTTGTGTGAAAAAAATGATAAAAATTTTGTTTGGTTACAGTGTAGCATGACTGAGCAATTGTCATTCAAAGTGTGAGAGTGCTGAAAGCTGAAAATTGGTCTGGGCAGGAAGGGAAGGGGGTCTAACTGCTCTGTATGGAAGCGGTTAAAATCTATTCCAGACCCAGAGGGTTTGGTATAAATTTGGGGGGGGACCCCACGCCATTTTGTTTTACATTTCGGCGGGGAGTTTCCCTCAAAATCTTTACCAGACCCAAAGGGCCTGGTATTGTTTTTTGGGGGGCCCCTACGCCATTTTTTTAAAAATTCTGTCATGGGGTTCCCCTTAACCACTTAAATAATGGGCACTTTCTCCCCCTTCCTGCCCAGACCAATTTTCAGCTTCCAGTGCTCATTGGCGTCTATGGGAAATCTTTGTCAGCTTGACATGGCACTGCTCCCAGTCTTTAACAATGGCATCTTTGGTTAATTTTGGTCAGCTTGACATGGCACTGCTCCCTGTATTTAACATTGGCATCTATAGGAAATATTGGTCAGCTTGACATGGCACTGCTCCCTGTCTTTAACACTGGTGTCTATGGGAAGTCTTGGTCTGCTTGGCATGGCACTGCTCCTGAACCATAAGTGACAGGAACACAAAACTTGGGGTGCACCGAGAGGGGACCCAGGACTACAACATATCTATGCATTTTAAAAGTAGGGTATGCCTGTACACTACACTGACTGCACTAAACTGACTGAACACACTATCCACTAACTACCTGCCTAATCTCCATTGTCACACACTATACATGGCTGCCGTGTAAGCAGCAGCCTTATATTGTGTGGGGCGTGAACTTAGCCCCTGGGCCAATCATGGCTCTGACAGTACATTGTGCTGTGGTTGGCCAATACATACAGGTCAGATTCATGCTTGGGCCAATCATTAGCAATCAATGCACTGTAAGAGCGCAGTGAATTATGGAACGCTCATCGGCAGGCAAACTTCCCGCTGAGCGCCCCATTTGTTCTTGTGTTCAGCAAACACACGAACAGCTGATGATAAAGTCGAGAGAGCCCATCCCTACTGTTTGCATATATCATATGTAGCACTGCCCCCACAGGGACCGCTGGATATTGACTTTACGGGCTATGGTTATAATGTAGCAATATTTCCAGGCATTGAGCCTGATATGGGTCTGCCATTGTTACCGGTAACACTTCCAACACATTTAAGTTGAATTTCCAAGTGTGAGATTGGAAACAATGACCATTCCGGCATCTTTGGTTTGTTTTGTTTATTTTGTTTCAATCATTTTTATTCATTTTCAAAAAAGTTTAACAATGTAAAAAAGGAGAAATAACAGCTGGAACTAAGAATAACATATATGCATGTCCAAATGAGCATAGTGACCAAGAAAATGCATAAAAATAAAGGTGAAAACTTGCACTCGGGTCAAAGAAATTTGGATAACGGTAAAGCATAATGAAAATAAATCAGTACATAAGTACATAAGTATGACAGCGCATAAAGGATCTAGTAAGCATCAAGGTTGTTAAAAAGTCAAAAACGTGATATAACGTATAAAATACAAAAACAGTATGTCAGAACAGTGGAGTATAATACTTGCTGCTCATCCATGGTTGCCATTTAGGGAAAAATTTAGCGCCCTGAGAAATGGAATAAGCGTAAGCCTTCCCCATGGAAAAATGAGTGTTAACCAAATGGATAACTTTCAAGTGAGAGGGGGGGGTCTGGCAGCTTCCAGTGTATGGCAATAACGGTTCTGGCTGCAATCAAGGTATGTGTATACACTGTCCGCATATCAGGAGGGATAGCTTCAATGCCCAAGGAGAGGAGTGCTAGGGCTGAGTTGGGTGTTCTTAATATACCTGTGATGGTCGAGAGAACCTCAAATACTCTTTTCCAGAAGCCCGTCAGACTTTTGCAGGACCAAAAGGTGTGGGAGATGGTACCTATTTGACCACACCAGCGCCAGCAAAGTGGGCTGAGTTGCTTGTAGAATTTAGAGAGGCGATAGGGCGTTAGGTACCATCTAGTGATGATCTTCTGGGACTTTTCCCAATGTGCCACGCATCTGGACGCCTGGTAAGTGCTACGTATGGCTGATTGCCATTGGGCATCTGAAAAAGAGTTCTGAAGCTCTTCTTCCCATGTCAGCATGTGTTTAGTCTTTTGAAAGGTCAGGTTATGATGGAGGAGGTTGTAAAAAAGGTATATACCTTTAGTTTTAGGGTGTGGCGAGGTGAGGTAGTGCCATAAAGACCTGGGAAGGTGTATTTAAAGGGGGGGGGGAGGGTTTAGATAAAAAGCTGGATATACTGTTGTAGGTATAGATAACTGTTTTGGGCAGGTAAAACTCAGCTTGGAGTGCAGTGAAGTTTTTCAGGGAGTTCTGGTGGAACACTTGATGTATTGAGTGTATGCCTGCCGACATAAATTTGAGGAGGGATATGCAGGGGAGTAAGAGGCCGAAGGTTTGTAATGGGATAGTCGTTGAAGTGAGGGACGAGTCGGTATCTAGTTGGTTTATCAGTGTCCTCCAAGCTCTAATCGAAGAGTGTTGGTATGGTGAGAGGTTTCCAGAGGTCCGCCAAGAGCAGAGTGTTTAGATCCGTGGATTTGGATAGAGTCAATTAAATGATTAACCAGGGGGGTGTCGGTGCCTGGGAGAACCATTGACGCAGAGGGGATAGGTGGGCTGCCGTGTAATAGTCTTGTAGATCAGGGAGGCCTAGGCCACCCACAGATTTGTGTCGGATCATATGAGTGTAATTGCATCTGGCACGTTTCCTCTGCCAGACTAATTTGCGTAATAGCTTGGAGAGGGAATTAATATATATCGTGTGGAGATATGGACAGGGAGAGTGCGGAAAATATAGAGGATTTTAGAGAGACAAATCATTTTGAAGGCTGCAATTCTGTCCGCCCAGGATATTTCAGTTTTGCTGATCTTTTGTGTGTCTTCCGAAATAGAGGTTAGGAGGGGTTTTAGATTGGATGGGACTAGGGATGAGGTAGGAAATGTGAGTTTTAAACCTAAGTATGGGATCTCTTGATCTGTCCACGTATATGGTAAAGTGTTCTTCAAGTGGGTAAATGTGGAGGGGTGAACGCCCATATTCAGTATTAGGGATTTGTTGGAATTAACTTTATAGTAGGAAATTTTGCTAAATGTTTGGAGTAATTGTTGTGTTGTTGGGAGAGAAACAATAGGGTTGGGGAGGCTCAGAATTACGTCGTCTGCAAAAAGGGTAATAGAATGGTGTGAGTGGTGAAACTTAAAACCAGATATGAGATGGTGGTCTCGGATTGATGTGGCAAGGGGCTCTATGAGGAGATTGAAAATGAGGGGGGAAAGAGGACAGCCCTGACGCGTGCCATTTGTTATTGGGAAAGACTTAGAGAGCAGACCGGGCGAGAGGACTTTGGCTGATGGGGAGGAGTAAAGCGCCAATATTGCTGACACAATCGGGCCCGAGAAGCCAAATTTAGGCAGTACTGCCCTCATGTAGCCCCAATGGACGCGGTCAAATGCCTTCTCTGCATCAATAGAGAGAAGCAGAGAAGGCATTTGAGCGCGCTCCGCATGGTGGATCAAATTGACCAGCTTGCCTGCCTTTAACAAACCACATTTGATTAGGACCTACTAAATCTGGGAACACCACAGCCAACCTGTTTGCTAGGAGCTTAGCATAATTTTTTATGTCAGTGTTTAGCAGGGAAATAGGTCGAAGGTTGGTGGGAGTAGTAGGGGGTTTACCAGGTTTGGGAAGAGTTGTTACAGTGCCTTGCGAAAGTATTCGGCCCCCTTGAACTTTTCGACCTTTTGCCACATTTCAGGCTTCAAACATAAAGATATAAAACTGTAATTTTTTTTTGAAGAAGAAGAATCAACAACAAGTGGGACACAATCATAAAGTGGAATGAAATTTATTGGATATTTCAAACTTTTTTAACAAATAAAAAACTGAAAAATTGGGCGTGCAAAATTATGCAGCCCCTTTACTTTCAGTGCAGCAAACTCTCTCCAGAAGTTCAGTGAGGATCTCTGAATGATCCAATGTTGACCTAAATGACTAATGATGCTAAATAGAATCCACCTGTGTGTATTCAAGTCTCCGTATAAATGCACCTGCACTGTGATAGTCTCAGAGGTCCGTTTAAAGCACAGAGAGCATCATGAAGAACAAGGAACACACCAGGCAGGTCCGAGATACTGTTGTGGAGAAGTTTAAAGCTGGATTTGGATACAAAAATATTTCCCAAGCTTTAAACATCCCAAGGAGCACTGTGCAAGTGATAATATTGAAATGGAAGGAGTATCAGACCACTGCAAATCTACGAAGACCTGGCCGTCCCTCTAAACTTTCAGCTCATACAAGGAGACCACTGATCAGAGATGCAGCCAAGAGGCCCATGATCACTCTGGATGAACTGCAGAGATCTACAGCTGAGGTGGGAGACTCTGTCCATAGGACAACAATCAGTCGTATACTGCACAAATCTGGCCTTTATGGAAGAGTGGCAAGAAGAAAGCCATTTCTTAAAGATATCCATAAAAAGTGTTGTTTAAAGTTTGGCATAAGCCACCTGGGAGACACACCAAACATGTGGAAGAAGGTGCTCTGGTCAGATGAAACCAAAATCGAACTTTTTGGCAACAATGCAAAACGTTATGTTTGGCGTAAAAGCAACACAGCTCATCACCCTGAACACACCATCCCCACTGTCAAACATGGTGGTGGCAGCATCATGGTTTGGGCCTGCTTTTTTTCAGCAGGGACAGGGAAGATGGTTAAAATTGATGGGAAGATGGATGGAGCCAAATACAGGACCATTCTGGAAGAAAACCTGATGGAGTCTGCAAAAGACCTGAGACTGGGACAGAGATTTGTCTTCCAACAAGACAATGATCCAAAACATAAAGCAAAATCTACAATGGAATGGTTCACAAATAAACATATCAAGGTGTTAGAATGGCCAAGTCAAAGTCCAGACCTGAATCCAATCAAGAATCTGTGTAAAGAACTGAAAACTGCTGTTCACAAACGCTCTCCATCCAACCTCACTGAGCTCAAGCTGTTTTGCAAGGAGGAATGGGCAAAAATTTCAGTCTCTCGATGTGCAAAACCGATAGAGACATACCCCAGTGCAAAACCGATAGAGACATACCCCAAGCGACTTACAGCTGTAATCACAGCAAAAGGTGGCGCTGCAAAGTATTAACTTAAGGGGGTTGAATAATTTTGCACGCCCAATTTTTCAGTTTTTTTTTTGTTAAAAAGTTTGAAATATCCAATATAAGAAAGTACTGAAAACTGCTGTTCACAAACGCTCTCCATCCAACCTCACTGAGCTCGAGCTGTTTTGCAAGGAGGAATGGGCAAAAATTTCAGTCTCTCGATGTGCAAAACCGATGTGTTCCTATGGAATACAGGAGAATCACGTACCTGCCATCTGTGTCCATCACCACTTGGGTAGTGGAGAAGGAGACAGAGTCTGCCATTGCCAGCATTATCCCTCCCTTTTTAACAGAAGCTGATGCTAGAAAAACATGTGGGTATTTAGCGTGTTGGCAATGAGGAGTCCGATCCATCTGAAAGTGGGTCTCCTGAACCGCCACTATGTCCGCTTTGGAGCGAACGGCCTCAGACCGCAAGGAGAACTGTTTAGCAGGGTGGTTCAATCCCCTAACATTAAGAGATAAACAATTAAGAGGTATATGGATAACAGGAATAGTACAGTACAGGTACGCTGAATTGTGCGTGGAGGCTTAGATGTCTGGGACTAACGCCCAGCGCCAACAGTTCAGATAGCTATGGTAGTGATACCTAGGAGTGGGCAATGGGCTAGGTTAGGGAGTAGGTGTGGAGCAGAGTTCATCATCTGAGGAGATCGTGATGGGCTTAAGAGGTGGTCTCTGAAGAGGAGTGAAGTTTCCTTGGCTTGATGAGACAATTTGTAAAGGTCCTTTAAAGGTCAAACTGCAAGAGAGGGCACTGCAAGGAGACAGATAGAACCAGCAACAGAAGAGAAAAATAAACATAGTACATAAAAAGAACAAGGTCCATAGGGACCAAACGAGCAGTAGAAACTGCATAGCCTGTGGGGAATAGAGTACGGTGGGCGGTACTCATAAACCTGAGAGGAGCCAGGTGAACCCGGCGATATAGTCCGGTGCATCTCCTAAGTGTGGCGGTGTGAGGTCCTAGACTACCTGCCAGTCCGGCTGGACATGATTCGGAGCAGGGGACATTCGGCCTGGTGGTGCATTTGGGGGGGTTCGGGACAATCCCCCACTGGCGAAGAAGGTGGAGGCCCTTTTCCATGGTGGAGACATACAGTATGATGTGGTACCTTGGTGTGTCACGCAAAGTTTAGCGGGATATCTCCACTTGTAAATATTCCAGTTGTTCCTCTGTGCCTTTGTGATGGAGTTCAGGTTACGTCGGAGCTGCAGGGTGTACTGGGAATAGTCCAGGAGGACCTGCAGAGGAACTGCTTGTTGCGGGAGAAGGTCTTTGCGACGAAATGCTTCTAGTATTTTTTCTTTAGCTTGAAAGAAGTGGATTTGCATGAGCACATCACGTGGGATTTCTTGAGGAAGAAAGGGTGGCTTGGGGATGCGATGAATCCTATCTATTGTCAGATCAGCATTAGATAGGTCAGGGAGCACCTTTTTAAAGAGATCCCGTACAAAGTGAGGTAGTTGGTTAGGTGGGATAGATTCGGGATCCCTTTAATCTTCAAATTGTTGCGCCGTGACCTGTCCTCGAGGTCGGCGAGCTTAGCTTGCACACGATGCATATCTTCTTGGTACAGTGCATGTGTGTCAACTAGTGCGTTATATGATGTAGTGAACTCACTCATCTTGTTTTCCACTGTATTCACTCTCTCTCCTAAATCAGTAATTTCTCGCTGCCAGCATGTCATGGCAGTGATAATATAAGCTTGCAGGGAGGTATAAAGCATGGTCAGCATATATTTTATGGTGGTATCTGACACAGGTTGCCCTGTAGTCTGAAAGGAGGAGAAGAGGATTCTGATCGGAGCTCACATCCATGGATAGTGCTGATTGTAGTGGATGGAGGAAGTCTTGCCTGGGCCTCAATTTTGCAGGCCAGGTGTGTTGTTGCAGGCGTTTTTTTGGGCATTTTTTTGGGCGGAGGCAGGCATAACATCTGAACTTCTGTATAGGGGTATATACACACACACACATATATGTATGTATACACATACACACATATAGGTGTGATAGGAGCGGGGCCACATGCCTGCAAATAATTTCTTTAGCGCAGGCATAGGGTTCCGCTACTTTCACACCTATATATGTGTATGTGTATATATACATATATGTGTGTGTGTATATATATACCCCTACACAGAAGTTCAGATGTCATGCTTGCCTCCAAAGACGTCCACAAAAAAGCCCAATAAACGCTTGCAAAAAAAACGGCCATGTGTGAAAGTAGCGGAGCCCTATCCCTATATACTGCAATTCTAAGACAAATGATCTTTTTTCAATGGCGGTCACCCTGACATGGAAGAGTTTGGTCACCCTGCCATAGCAGTCAGAGTCAGTTCACCCTACACTACACTACGGTCACCCTGACACTTAACACTTTCTCTACAGAAACTAGATTATTGAATCTAACTATAGTGGAAAATAGTACCCTAACTACACTAGATATCCCTTTCCTCACACTAATAATTGCTAAATGACACTTTTGAAGCAGGAGTAACAGAACTGCTTCCACTCTCTTCCACAGCCCCTGTATTACAGTGCTAGAGATTTGGCGGGGCTATGTTATATACTGGGGGGCGTATTCACTACTGATTAGCCTCTGGACCCCCTAGTCACTCGAATCACATTCCTAGCATCCTCCTGCCCCCTCAATTGGCTTTTACTAATGTTTCTGGTCCAATCACAGGCTTTTAAAGCCCAGTTCCTGTCCCATTGCATTTTGGTCGGTTCTGGTTGCCGAATTCCGATTTTTTTCCGCAAAAAGTTTGGAATTCGGCCGAATTTCGAACAGTCAATGTTCGGGTCGAACCGATGGTCGACCCAAACCATTCGATCATCCCTAATTAGAACAGCCCGAAAAAAATAAAAAACGTAGTTTTCTGTGATCAAGCAAAACTTTGCCTCATAGCCAGGTTGCTAGTGTTTTCAGGAGTATGTCAGGAGTGGCAGCCTCCCAGTTTCTCTCATGAGACCTTTACTTTAACCGACTGCCGACCACCCGCCACAGTTATACTGCGGCAGGCAGCTGCTCCTGCGCGAAAAGAACATAGGTATATGTCGGTCGCACACCTGCAGCTAGGGGGGCGAGCGTGCGCTGCCGGGACTCCAATGCATGGGGCAGGCGGCTCCAATTGCCGCCTCACACTCGCGATCGTTCCCCGCTGAGAGAGAGCGGTCAGCTGTTGTAAACACAGCTGATCTTTCTTGTCTCTGGAATGATCACAGAGCTCCTGTGATCCTTCTATATAGGAACACAGGTCTCTGTGATCATTTCACAAGCCACGCCCCCCCACAGTTAGAAACATGCCCCTAGGTACACATTAACTGCTTGCCGACCGCCCACAGTATATTTACTCAGGCAGTCAGCCCCTCCTGGGCAAAGCGACATAGTACTACCTCGCTCGCCCGGGAGCCTGTAGGGGCGAGCGCATGCCGCCGAAGGCACACTCCTGCCCTGCTCGTTCATGGCCATCCCCGCACGAGTGACCGGCGGCTCCAATGTCCGTCGGCCACTCGCGATCTCCCGCTGGAGAGGGAGAAAGGCAAGCGGCTGATGTAAACAAAGTCGCCTGTCATTCTCCCTGGTGTAACTGCAGAGACTATACGATCCTGCTATGTAGGATTGTATGTCTCTGTGGTTACATCACAAGCCACGACCCTTGACAGTTAGAATCGCGCCCCTAGGGACACACTTAACCCCTTGATCACTAATAAAGTTAACCTCCTCCCTGCCAGTGTCATTTTTACAGTAACAGTGCATATGCATAGCACTGATTACTGTAGTAATGTCACTGGTACCCCCAAAAGTGTCAAAAATGTTAGTCAGGGGTCCGGCCTGTCCGCCGCAATGTCACAGTCCCGCAAAAAAAATCGTAGATTGCCGCCATTGCTAGTTAAAAAAAAAAACAATAAAAATGACATAAATCTTTCCCTTAGTTAGTAAACGCAATAACTTTTGCGCAAACCAATCAAAATACGCTTATTGTGATTGTTTTTACCAAAAATATGTAGCAGAAAACAAATTGGCCTAAAATGTTAAAAAAATTAGATTTTTACATTTTTTTTTGGGGAATTTCATATAAACAAATGTGAAAAATATTGTTTTTTTTTTTTTAATTGACGCTCTTTTTTTGTTTATATTGCAAAAAATAAAAATCGCACAGGTGATCAAATACCACCAAAAGAAAGCCCTGTTTGTGGGAAAAAAGGGCAATAATTTAATTTGGGTACAGCTTTGCACGACCGCGCAATTGTCCGTTAAAGTCATGCAGTGCCGAATTGCAAAATAGGCCCTGGTCTTTGAGCAGCCAAATTCTCCGGGGCTTAAGTGGTTAAACCAGTTGATCCCCTACAGTGTTAACCCCTTCCCTGCCAGTGTCATTATTACAGTAACAGTGCATATTTTTAGCACTGATTACTGTAGTAATGTCACTGGTCCCCCCAAAAGTGTCAAAAATGTCATTACTAATAAAAAAACAAACAATAAAAATGACATAAATCTTTCCCGTAGTTTGTAGACGCGATAACTTTTGCGCAAACCGATCAATATACGCTTATAGCGTTTTTTTTTACCAAAAATATGTAGCAGAAAACAAATTGGCCTAAAATGTTAAGTCATTTTGATTTTTCATTTTTTTTTGGGAATGTTATATAGCAGAATGTAAAAAATATTGTTTTTTTTTTTTCAGAATTGTCGCTCTTTTTTTTGACCAGGGGTTTTGTTTGCGATTTTTTACTGCGTGACTTTAACGGACAATTGCGCGGTCGTGCGACGCTGTACCTAAACGAATTTCACGTCCTTTTTTTCCCACAAACAGAGCTTTCTTTTGGTGGTATTTGGTCACCTGTGCAGTTTTTTGATCATGCGCTATAAACAAAAAAAGAGCGTAAATTTTGCAAAAATAACCATATTTTTCACATTTTTTTATATGAAATTCCCCCAAAAAAATGTAAAAATCAAAATTTTTTAACATTTTCGGCCAATTTGTTTTATGCTACATATGTTTGGTAAAAAAAATCGCAAAAAGCATATTTTGATTGGTTTGCGCAAAAGTTATCGCGTTTACTAACAAAGGGAAAGATTTTTGTCATTTTTGGTGTTTTTTTTTTTTAACGAGTAATGGCGGCGATCTACCGATTTTTTTGGCGGGACTGCGACATTGCGGCAGACAGATCGGACCCTTGACTGACATTTTTGACACTTTTGGGGTTACCAGTGACATTACTGCAGTAATCAGTGCTATACATATGCACTGTTACTGTAAAAATGACACTGGCAGGGAAGGGGTTAACTGTATTGGAGAGGGAGGGGTTAAGTGTGTCCTGGGGCGTGTTTCTAACTGTGATGGGACAGGTCTACTATTGTAAAAACAGAGATCAACGGTTCTACATAGTAGAACCGTCTGATCTCCATTTTTACACAGGGGAGAATGACAGGCGGCTTGTTTACATAAACCGCCCGCCTTTCTCCCGCTCTACCGACGATCGTAGTGTGACCGGCGGACATCGGGTCCGCCGGTCACACGTGCGGACTCTTCAGTGAACTCGCCCGCTATTGGCTCACAAACTGGTCACAGGCTAGTGACGTATATATACGTCACTTTGCCTGGCCGGGGCTGACCGCCGCAGTATATCTATTTGCTGCGGTCGGCAAGCGGTTAAATTAATGCAGTGCCGAATCGCAAAATATGGCCTGGTCATTAGGGGGCAAATCCTTCCGGTCCAGAAGTGGTTAAAGTACCACTATACTCTGGTTTAAAAAATATATATATATATTCAATGATGTATTCCTTCCTAACTTAAAAGAAAAGTGTGGGATTTTAAAATAATAATCAATCATACTCACCTATTCCATACTGCAGCTGTCCCCCGCTGACTACAAGACCAAGAACTGAGCAATCACCTGACCACTAATCGCTCAGCTCTCGGTCTTTGCTGAGCTGACAGTGGTGACAGTGGTGACTCTAAAGCCCCGTACACACGTACCGATCGTCGGCCGAACGATCGGCCGTCTTTTGTCCAGGGCTGTCGTGTCTGTTGGTTGTCTATTGAAATGTGCTCTAGACTTGCCCTGGACTTTTGTCAGCCGACAGAAAATGACGTCACTACGTTCAACGCACGTTCGGCGCACGTCCGCCGCTACAAAAGAGGAAGTGAGTGTTTGGCCGTAACCCTTCTGGGCATCTCGCGCTGATTTCGTTAGCATTTGTTTGGTTGACGACATTTCGCTATTTTCCGAGACATAGTTTGAGAATTTATTATGGAGACCGAGAATTCGACCCTTGCTGTAGTTAGTGTTGGAGTTTTGGCTCTGAGGCGAGTTATGAGCAAGAGGAAGAAGAAGCGGACCTCCTGGATGAAAAATTGGTTGCTTAACCGTGATTAATTTTCCCACATGTCCTTGCTGAGGGAGCTCCAGGAAAATAATCCCGATGACTTCAGGAATTATTTGAGGATGACGGATACCATCTTTCACCGTCTTCTTGCCCTGGTGTCCCCCTATATTCTGAAGCAGGATACGTGTATGCGGGTTGCAATTACTCCTGAGCAAAGGTTAATTGCGACTTTGAGGTATCTTGCAACAGGGAGAAGCCTGCAGGATCTTAAGTTCACCACAGGCATCTCCCCCCAAGCTCTTGGTATCATCATCTCTGAGACCTGCTCTGCTATCATCAAGGTCTTGCAGAAGGACTATATCAAGGTATGTTTTATGTTTTACATTACATTACATGTATTAGTCATCTTACCCGAATTATGATGTTTTTGGATGTACATCAATTTACAGAGGTCATTATTTTGTTACTACCCTCTAGCCGCATGCACAAAGTAGTAAAGATTTATATTATGTTAACCATTTGTAAAATTACCCACTAACCACCCCAGCATTCTCTCCTATGTGTCCCTAAACGCGTTGCCTGTTAACAGTATATTGAATCTGTGTCATTTTATTACTTTCCCTGAAACAATTATTCATTGGCCAATGTTTTAGTACCTAGTTTATGCTTTATTTTAAACACATCAGTCCATCCATTCCCACTTATGATTGTGTATGTTTATGTAATGATGTAAAAACGTTCATTGACCACAAGCCCTTATTGATGTATAAATGCATAGTTTTACTTACCCATCCCCCCACCCACCCATGCTAAATCTAAAAGTCAGCATATACCAAAGCTCTAGCTGGTGAGTTACAATCTAATAAAATTACGAGGTGTAAAATAAATGTATGTAGATGTTAGATCCCCAAATCCAAACGATTGGCTTCCTGTTGTTTATATCTTATTAAAGTTGCATAAGCATTTAACAGACAACTGTGTGTGTAATAATGTGATGTGCTCAAGCACTAAATCTCCCCCCCCCACAGTTTCCTTCAAACGCAGAGCAATGGCTGGAGATTTCTTCTCAGTTTCTGGAAAAGTGGAATTTTCCCAATTGTGGGGGTGCTATAGATGGGAAGCACGTCCGCATTGTCCCCCCTCCGAATTCCGGCGCATTTTATTATAATTATAAAGGTTTTTTTAGTATTGTCATGCTAGCCATAGTTAATGCTAACTATGAGTTTATTTTTTTGGATATTGGCAAAAATGGCCGCAATTCGCATGGGGGAGTTATTGAGCAGACGGAGTTCGCTCATCGCCTTCGTAACGGCACTTTGAACTTGCCATCCAGGGATCAAACCATTGCTTCGTTTTTATTGCAGATGATGCAGATGATGCTTTTGCGCTTGGGGAGCATCTTATGAAGCCCTACCCTCAGAGGAACCTCACCCCCCGGGCAAAGGATCTACAACTACCGGTTGTCCAGAGCTCGCAGAGTTGTGGAGAATGCCTTCGGGATAATGGCCAACCGGTTCCGGATATTCCTGACGTCCATACACCTGGCACTCTACAAAGTAGATCATGTGGTCCTCTGTTGCTGCATTTTACACAACTTTCTACGCAGGAATGCTGACAACTATCTAATGCAGCAACTGGATACTGACCCTGCTATGCCAGGGACAAGTGGAGAGGCACAAACCCGTGAGCAAGTGGAGTCCATGACCTCAATGGAAGTTGGACGTTCCGGATTGGCATCACAAAGAGCCCGTCAGATCCGCCAGGAATATCTGGAGTATTTTGTGGGGAGAGGAGCTGTGTCCTGGCAGGAATCACTGCCAGACACCCATTAATGTTGTAATATCTGCCAGACACTAGATAAATGTCAGAGATATAATTTTTTTCCAAAATTTAAAACAAAATTGCAATGATTCTGTATTGTGTATTCTATTAATTTGGGCACATATCCCAAACATCATTTTTTGGGTTCATCATGTGTTATATATGTGTGACTTTAGAAGGGTTAATACATTCATCAGTGTGTTTCTTTACTGTAGTCTCTCCCCAGCTGATCCAAAGTGATGATGGCCATGTGTTATTTTTTACCCAGAGGTGTAAATACAAGGGCCTTCTGCACCCCATTAAATTTCCACAAACCCTCTCACATTGAGAACTAGGTCACACCCAAGGTTCATCTAATGTCACCTTACATTGTTGGTCATTGTCCAGAAGGTGCCCATACTATATATTTATTATAATACATTAGGGTATTAACAACTTACCTCCACCTGTTATGTTGTGTTCACTTATGACATCCTTCTCACTGCCCACCAATGTTAGGATATGTCAGTGTTATGTGAAACTTGCTCATTGTTGAGCTCAAAGTGTTATATATAGGTAATGTAAAGTGAACTAGACCAAAGAACCAGCAATACACTATGTATATTACACTGATCTCCCTACACTGATTGCTACTGGCAATATCAATGCTATATTGAATCCTAGGAGTGCTAGTACCTTGAGCGTTGAGTCAAACTTATGCGATGCGGGAAGGCTGCGACTTTGCAGCCTTCCTGCATCGCATAAGGGTGACTCGGCCCTTATAGTTTGCACAGGATTGTATTCCACAAGTGTGAAGCACTGTGCGATCCAATCCAGATGCGGCAGAAATAAAGGGTCATGTGCGACTTGTGTGCGGGTGCAGTGCGAATGTAGCCATCCAAAGTGTATGGCTGAATTCACACTGCACATCTGATCGCATGTAATATCGGAGCGCACTGCTCCTTCATTACATGCGATCGGATGTTCAGGGCTAAATCAGCCATACACTTTGTATGGCTAAATTCGCACTGCACCTGCACAAAAGTCGCACATGATGCATTTATTCAGCTGCATCAGGATTGGATCGCACAGTGGTTCACACTTGTGTGATCCGATCCTGTGCGAAATGTCAGATCGCATTGCGATATGCGATAAAACTGGGGGGGTCTTTAACATTTCATTGACACCCCCAGCACCTTGCATATGGCATTGTGAACTGCCAGATGTCCGTTTGCCATGTGGGAACAGGCTGTGAATTTTCAGCCTTCCCGCATCGCACAAGTGTGACCCGGCACTGAAGCTTTTTTAGCAGACAATATATTGTGAAATGCCATACCTGAGTCAAATTGCCTATAACATTGACTATAACATTAACTAAACTTGACTATAACATTCTAATCAATTGTTCAACAGGGAAGTGTCACTGAGGAGGAGGCAGGTGGCAGCCAGGAGGCAGGTGGCAGCCAGGAGGCTGCGGAGCCCTCTGTTTCTTATCAACCTCCTGCCAAACGGAGGCAAAAACAAAAAAATGTTGATGATATCACCACAGAATTCATCAGTCAGGCCACCATAGCCCTCCAAAGGAAGCCAGAAGCCTATGAGTCATTCGGAAATCTGACTGGGAAGAAGTTAAGTGAAGTTGATTTACTCCAGCGGCAATTAGCTGAAAAGCTTATTCTGGAGGTGCTGCATAAGGCCGAAAGGGGCCGCCTGCAGGAGCACACCCACGTGTGCGATGAGCACCCATGCCCTCCACCTCCACCTCCACAACACCAGCCACCACCTCGACAACTGCCACATGGCACTCAGTGGCAATATGGGCAACATGATGCCAACATGCCCTCATGGCAGCCTGACTATAGTTATAGTCAATTATAATTTACCCTATTTTTTACCCTGTTATTTATTTTACCCCTTTTTCTATTTTACTAATTTATATTAGTCCAAATGGACCTTTTTTATGTTTATTTTTAAAATACGGAGAGTATTGATGTTTTTTGTGTTGTTTTTATTATTTTCAAAAATAAATACGATTGAAATTAAAAAATGGCCTATCTTCATTTTTTAACATGTAGAATATTGTGCGTAACCAGCAATATATGTTTTATGCATTAATTCATAAAATAATAAAGAGACATATCAATAGTTATATCTTTGCAGTCAAAATACAAAGATAATGGTGAAGAGTAGTGTTGAGCGAACACGGACTGTATTATTCGTGTTCGTACCGAATAATTGGATTTTTTGTACCCACGGACACGGACACTTTACTGTATGTTCGGGTAAAAATCCGTGTTCGGTCGTTTTATTTCCGGGTTTTGCATGCTTTGGCGCTCTTTTCATGGCGGGCTTTCAACAGCCAATCAACAATCGTTTAACTGGTGTGCCTTAAGCCATCCCAGCCATGCCTGCAAATGTCTCAGTAGCTGTGATTGGCCGTCTGAAGCATGTGACCAAGTCTTTATAAGTTCCAGGCAGCCGCAGCGTCTTCATTCTGCTGCTTAGATCAGGGACAGAGCACACATCAACGTGCTGGCTGCTGATTAGGGAAAGACAGGCAGGAAAAAACCATTTGTGTCCGGATAGAATTGAGGGACAGGTCGGAGTGTTTAGGCAGGGCGAGTTGTAGGCATTTTAGGGATAGAGTCTGCTGAATTATAGGGTCAGTGTCTTCTACAAACTACAATCGATATTGCTGTGTGGGGGGTGGGGTCTGCACTCAATCCTGATCTACGATCTCTTCTCAATCCTGTTAGGGAGAGGCTGCTGCTGAATTTTAGGGTCAGAGTGTTCTACAAACTACAATCGATATTGCTGTGTGGGGTCTGCACTTAGTCCCGATCTACGATCTCTTCTCAATCCTGTTAGGGAGAGGCTGCTGCTGAATTTTAGGGAAACTGTGTTCTACAAACTACAATCGATATTGCTGTGTGGTGTGGGATAGGAGATAGGCAGGTGTCAGTGATCCACATCCATTTTTCTGTGTGTGAGCTGCAGTGAACACAATCTTTTTGGGCTGCAGTGAACACAATCTTTTTGGGGTGCAGTGAACAACGTCCTTTTTGGGGTGCAGTGAACAAAATCTTTTTGGGGTGCAGTGAACAAAATCCTTTTGGGGTGCAGTGAACAACATCCTTTTTGGGGTGCAGTGAACACAATCTTTTTGGGGTGCAGTGAACAAAATCCTTTGTGGGGTGCAGTGAACACAATCTTTGTGGGGTGCAGTGAACACAATCTTTTTGGGGTGCAGTGAACAACATCCTTTTTGGGGTGCAGTGAACACAATCTTTGTGGGGTGCAGTGAACACAATCTTTTTGGGGTGCAGTGAACAAAATCCTTTTTGGGGTGCAGTGAACACAATCTTTGTGGGGTGCAGTGAACACAATCTTTTTGGGGTGGAGTGAACAAAATCCTTTTTGGGGTGCAGTGAACAAAATCCTTTTTGGGGTGCAGTGAACACAATCTTTTTGGGGTGCAGTGAACAAAATCCTTTGTGGGGTGCAGTGAACACAATCTTTGTGGGGTGCAGTGAACAAAATCCTTTTTGGGGTGCAGTGAACAACATCCTTTTTGGGGTGCAGTGAACAAAATCCTTTTTGGGGTGCAGTGAACACAATCTTTTTGGGGTGCAGTGAACAAAATCCTTTGTGGGGTGCAGTGAACACAATCTTTGTGGGGTACAGTGAACAGAATCTTTGTGGGGTGCAGTGAACACAATCTTTGGGGGTACAGTGAACACAATCTTTTTGGGGTTCAGTGAACAAAATCCTTTTTGGGGTGCAGTGAACACAATCTTTGTGGGGTGCAGTGAACACAATCTTTTTGGGGTGGAGTGAACAAAATCCTTTTTGGGGTGCAGTGAACAACATCCTTTTTGGGGTGCAGTGAACAAAATCCTTTTTGGGGTGCAGTGAACACAATCTTTTTGGGGTGCAGTGAACAAAATCCTTTGTGGGGTGCAGTGAACACAATCTTTGTGGGGTGCAGTGAACACAATCTTTTTGGGGTGCAGTGAACAACATCCTTTTTGGGGTGCAGTGAACAAAATCCTTTTTGGGGTGCAGTGAACACAATCTTTTTGGGGTGCAGTGAACAAAATCCTTTGTGGGGCCAGTGAACACAATCTTTGTGGGGTACAGTGAACAGAATCTTTGTGGGGTGCAGTGAACACAATCTTTGGGGGGTACAGTGAACACAATCTTTTTGGGGTGCAGTGAACAAAATCCTTTGTGGGGTGCAGTGAACACAATCTTTGTGGGCTACAGTGAACACAATCTTTTTGGGGTGCAGTGAACAAAATCCTTTGTGGGGTGCAGTGAACACAATCTTTGTGGGGTGCAGTGAACACAATCTTTTTGGGGTGCAGTGAACAAAATCCTTTTTGGGGTGCAGTGAACAACATCCTTTTTGGGGTGCAGTGAACACAATCTTTTTGGGGTGCAGTGAACAAAATCCTTTGTGGGGTGCAGTGAACACAATCTTTGCGGGGTACAGTGAACAGAATCTTTGTGGGGTGCAGTGAACACAATCTTTGGGGGGTACAGTGAACACAATCTTTTTGGGGTGCAGTGAACAAAATCCTTTGTGGGGTGCAGTGAACACAATCTTTGGGGGGTACAGTGAACACAATCTTTTTGGGGTGCAGTGAACAAAATCCTTTGTGGGGTGCAGTGAACACAATCTTTGTGGGGTGCAGTGAACACAATCTTTTTGGGGTGCAGTGAACAAAATCCTTTTTGGGGTGCAGTGAACAACATCCTTTTTGGAGTGCAGTGAACACAATCTTTTTGGGGTGCAGTGAACAAAATCCTTTGTGGGGTGCAGTGAACACAATCTTTGTGGGGTACAGGGAACAGAATCTTTGTGGGGTGCAGTGAACACAATCTTTGGGGGGTACAGTGAACACAATCTTTTTGGGGTGCAGTGAACAAAATCCTTTTAGGGTGCAGTGAACACAATCTTTGTGGGGTGCAGTGAACAAAATCCTTTTTGAGGTGCAGTGAACACAATCTTTGTGGGGTGCAGTGAACACAATCTTTGTGGGGTACAGTGAACACAATCTCATACTTCTGAAGATTTGAGGGTGCTGCCTGTTCCATACTCCTCCTCCTACTGCTCAACCATCCTTTTAGGGGTACAAACAATAGTAATTGGGGCCTAGTGTGGTGGTGTACGTGTGAGATACATACACTTTCTTTTTGATCATATTTTCTATTCCGCTATTCAATTAAAACCTTTGGGGATCAATTAAATTGCGTGATAGTCTGTGTCGGTACGTGTGAGATCCACCTTTCCAAGTTTTTGGGGTTCATCTCATACTTCTGAAGATTTGAGGGTGCTGCCTGTTCCATACTCCTCCTCCTACTCCTCAACCATCCTTTTAGGGGTACAAACAATAGTAATTGGGGCCTAGTGTGGTGGTGTACGTGTGAGATACATACACTTTCTTTTTGATCATATTTTCTATTCCGCTATTCAATTAAAACCTTTGGGGATCAATTAAATTGCGTGATAGTCTGTGTCGGCACGTGTGAGATCCACCTTTCCAAGTTTTTGGGGTTCATCTCATACTTCTGAAGATTTGAGGGTGCTGCCTGTTCCATACTCCTCCTCCTACTCCTCAACCATCCTTTTAGGGGTACAAACAATAGTAATTGGGGCCTAGTGTGGTGGTGTACGTGTGAGATACATACACTTTCTTTTTGATCATATTTTCTATTCCGCTATTCAATTAAAACCTTTGGGGATCAATTAAATTGCGTGATAGTCTGTGTCGGTACGTGTGAGATCCACCTTTCCAAGTTTTTGGGGTTCATCTCATACTTCTGAAGATTTGAGGGTGCTGCCTGTTCCATACTCCTCCTCCTACTGCTCAACCATCCTTTTAGGGGTACAAACAATAGTAATTGGGGCCTAGTGTGGTGGTGTACGTGCGAGATACATACACTTTTTTTGATCATATTTCCTATTCCGCTATTCAATAAAAACCTTTGAGGATCAATTGAATTGCGGGATAGTCTGTGTCGGTACGTGTGAGATCCACCTTTCCAAGTTTTTGAGGTTCATCTCATACTTCTGAAGATTTGAGGGTGCTGTCTGTTCTATACTCCTCCTACTCCTCATCCATCCTTTTAGGGGTAGAAACAATAGTAATTGGGGCCTAGTGTGGTTTTGTACGTGCGAGATACATACACTTTTTTGGATCATATTTCCTATTCCGCTATTCAATAAAAACCTTTCTAGGGCAAGATCTTAAATTACAGAAATATGAGGAGACCGTCAAATAAGGGCCGTGGCCTGGGTCGTGGTGCTGCTGGTAGAGCTCCTGTTGCAAGGAGAGGACGTGGTCGATCTGTGCCAGCTACACGCACAAGTGAAACACCTTAATCAAGTGTGAGTAGGCGACAGAACCTGCATTAGTATTTGGTAGGGCATCATACGCCCCTAGAAGTGATGAGGCCAGAACAAGTGGAGGCGATAGTAGATTGGTTTGCTGCTCACAGTGCCTCCAGTTCCTTCACATTGTCTCCCACCCAGTCTACTGCAGAAAGGTCACAGTTGGCACCTGCAGCCGATGTCCAACCGTCTTTCACCTCACCCCCTTGCAAATCAGGCAAGCAGTCTGAGCCCCAAGCCATACAGCAGTCTCTTCTTCTTTTTGATGACTCTGTCAGCAGGGTTTCCCAGGGCCATCCACCTAGCCCTGCCCCAGAAGTGGAAGAGATTGAGTGCAGCGATGCCCAACCACTTATTTCTCAAGATGAGTACATGCAAGGATCATCGCAGCACGTCTCCGATGATGACGAAACGCAGGTGCCAACTGCTGCGGCATTCAGCATTGTGGAGACCGACAAGGAGGGCAGGGGTGAAGACTGGGTGGAAGATGATGTGGAGGACGATGAGGTCCTCGACCCCACATGGAATGAACGTCATGCAGGTGACCTGAGTAGTTTGGAGGAAGAGGCGGTGGTCGCACAGAGCCACCAGCACAGCAGAAGAGGGAGCAGGGTGCAGAAGTGGAGCGGCCGTGCCCTAGACACTACGCCCGCTACTGCCCAATGCAGCAAGGGAACGAGCGCACCAAAGTCAGCTCAAAGGAGTTCTCTAGCGTGGAAGTTCTTTAGAAAATGTGCTGATGACAGGACACGAGTGGTTTGCACCCTGTGCAATCAGAGCTTGAAGCGAGGCATAAACCTTCTCAACCTGAGCACAACCTGCATGATCAGGCATCTAAGTGCAAAGCACGAGCTGCAGTGGAGTACACACCTTCAAAACCAAGAAACGTCTCTGGCTCATCCTGCTTCCTCTTCTGCTGCAGTCTCGGCCGCTCCAGCCACATCTGTAGTGATACCGGCACCTGCCACCCCGCAAACAGACGATCTGTCAGCAACACCACCACCTGGGTCACCAACAACTATCTCCACAATGTCCCGTGGAAGCGTTCAGCTTTCCATCTCCCAAACACTTGAGAGGAAGAGGAAGTACCCCCCTACCCACCCGCGATCCCTGGCCCTGAATGCCAGCATTTCAAAATTATTGGCCTTTGAAATGCTGTCATTCCGTCTGGTGGAGACGCACAGTTTTAAAAACCTTATGTCGGTGGCTGTCCCACAGTACGTCGTGCCCAGCCGCCACTACTTTTCCAGGCAAGCCATCCCTTCCCTGCACAACCAAGTGGGGAAAAAAATCAGGTGTGCACTGCGCAACGCCATCTGTGCCAAGGTCCACCTAACTACCGATACGTGGACCAGTAAGCACGGTCAGGGGCGTTATATCTCCCTAACGGCACACTGGGTAAATGCAGTGGCGGATGGGCCTGAGGCGGATAGCAATTTGGCGCATGTCCTTCCACCACCGAGGATTGCAGGGCGCTTCAGTTTGCCTCCTGTTCCTAACTCCTCCTACTCCGCTTCCTCATCCTCTACCGCCTCCTCATCCGGACAGCGTAACACCTTCACCACCAACTTCAGCACGGCCAGGGGTAAACGACAGCAGGCAGTTTTACAACTTGCCTGTTTGGGGGACAAACCACACACCGCGCAGGAGTTGTGGAGGAGCATGGAACAGCAGACAAATGAGTGGTTGCTGCCAGCGAGCCTCAAGCCCGGCCTGGTGGTGTGCGATAATGGGAGAAATCTCATAGCAGCTCTGGGCCTAGCCGGTTTGACGAACATCCCTTGCCTGGCGCATGTGCTGAATTTGGTGGTGCAGAGGTTCCTTAAAAACTACCCCGATATGTCAGAGCTGCTGCAGAAAGTGCGGGCCGTTTGTGCGCACTTTCGGCGTTCTCACCCTGCTGCTGCTCGCCTGGCAGCGCTGCAGCGTAACTTCGGCCTTCCCGCTCACCGCCTCATATGTGACGTGCCCACAAGGTGGAACTCCACCTTGCACATGCTGGAAAGACTGTGCGAGCAGCAGCAGGCCATAGTGGAGTTTCAGCTGCAGCACGCACGCGTGAGTCGCTCTGCGGAACAGCACCACTTCACCACCAATAACTGGGCCTCCATGCGAGACCTGTGTGCCTTGTTGCGCTGTTTTGAGTACTCCACCAACATGGCCAGTGGCAATGACGCCGTTCTCAGCTTAACTATCCCACTTCTATGCCTCCTTGAAAAAACAATTCGGGCGATGATGGAAGAGGATGTGGCACAGGATGAGGAGGAGGAGGAGGATGAAGAGGTAACATTTCCAAGGCTTTCAGGGCAGTCATTCGCAAGGGGCTCCGAGGGTGGGTTCCTGCACACACAAACGCCAGGGACACAATTGTCCAGCAGGGGCACAGTTCTGGAGGATGAGGAGGAGGAGGAGCTGGAGGAGGCGATGGAACCATGTTCACAGCAGGGTGGCACCCAGGCCAGCTCATGGCCATCACTGGTGCGTGGCTGGGGGGATACAGAGGACACGGACGATACACCTCCCACAGAGGACAGCCTTTCGTTGCCTCTGGGCAGCCTGGCACACATGAGCGATTACATGCTGCAGTGTCTCCACAACGACCGCCGAGTTGCCCACATTCTAACTTGTGCTGATTGCTGGGTGGCCACGCTGCTGGATCCCCGTTACAAGGACAACGTACCGTCCTTAATTCACTCACTGGAGCGCGATCGCAAGATGCGCGAGTACAAGCGCACGCTGGTAGACGCCATGCTGCTGGCATTCCCATCTGACAGCGGGGCCGCAGTGGAAGCACAAGGCAGAGGAGGAGGAGGTCGCCAACGCAACCAGGGCACCGCCAGCACCTCAGAAGGCAGGGTTAGCATGGCCGAAATGTGGAAAAGCTTTGTCAGCACGCCACAACAAACAGCAGCACCAGCAGCTCAGATGGAACGTCTTAGCAGGAGGCAGCATTTTACCAACATGGTGGAGCAGTATGTGTGCACACGCCTACATGTAGTGAATGAGGGGTCTGCCCCCTTCAACTTCTGGGTCTCCAAATTGGGCACATGGCCTGAGCTTGCCCTTTACGCCTTGGAGGTGCTGGCGTGCCCTGCAGCCAGTGTATTATCTGAACGGGTATTTAGCACGGCTGGGGGTGTTATAACAGACAAGCGCAGCCGCCTGTCCAGAGACAATGTGGACAAGCTCACGTTCATTAAAATGAACCAGGCATGGATCCCACGGGACTTTTCCGTACCTTGTGCAGAATAGCAATGGATACCGACCTTACCCACCCATTGTTCCATTTTTGCTCTTTCTCACTCTTTTGGGGTGTACCCTCATTTAAAATTTGTGAAAAGAAGCAGTGTTGGCTACCTCGTCCTCCTCCTCAGGGCCAGATTAACGTAGGGGCTATTGGAGCTGCAGCTCCAGGCCCCTACCTTTTATATAGGCCCCGGGTTGGCCATATTCACTGTTACCGCTCTTCTGTCACTTGTAAACACAGAAGTCTGGCTTCTATGCTCGCTTCCCCAGGCAGCACCCTCAGAACCTCCCCACACAGCGCGAAGGCCGGACAAGGAGGGACAGTTGCCGATGCATGGATGTGTTTATGGGCTTCAGAGACAGCATCCCATGTTAAATTAGGCATGCATGGCTGCACCCTTCCTCCTCTGGGTGCATGGCAAGGCACGGCCCTTAAGGTCCTTCAAAATCCTCAGCACCAAGCCCATGATGCTCTTAATCCGGCCCTGGTCCTCCTCCACCGCCGCTTCCACCTACACCACCCATAGGTGTGCGCAGCCTATTGCATTAAGGTGTGCACCCCAAAGTTGAAATACACATGCATGTGTTTGCCAGCAGGGAGAGTAATGTATCGGGGCCATGTACCTGTAGGCAAAGAGAAATAGAGCAGAGCAGGTCCGAGGGAGATCTTTCCCATCTCCTCACTGGCAATGCTATGTGCCCTAGGTGATTAGGGTGTGCCCAGGCACACCCGGCACACCCTGTGCGCATGCCTATGTCACCGCCACATCCACCACCACCTCAACCTCCCTCCTACTCCATATGGGCCTCGTCCTTCAGAGATGAAGAAGAACATTGTTTTATTTTTCTGTTTTTTTTTGTTGTTTTAAGTTATTTCCCCATCCACATTTGTTTGCAGAGCACTTGCCATGCCCTTAATTACGTTTTGCTGCCATTTGCAGCACTCTAGCCCTTTCCTTTGGTGTTTTAGAGCCATTTTAGTGCCTTAAAGTTTGGGTCCCCATTGACTTCAACGGGGTTCGGTGTCCGGGAAAAGTTCGGTAAAAGTCCGGGACACGGACCCGGACTTTTTTTTAAAGTTTGGCCGAACCCGTCGAACACGGACATCTAGGTGTCCGCTCAACCCTAGTGAAGAGTTTAAAATATTTAATTATAAAATTTGATGCAACATATAGAATAGACAAAGCATTATCTTCATCATAACAGAACACATGCCTTTTTATTTGTAAATTATTGAATTATGAGCAGCATCTTCCTTCTTCTCACATTTATCAAGATGAGCATGTGCTCCGCATTTCACATATTTTTTGGACTGCCGCGAGACGAAAGTTCTTTCTGGATAAAATGTCTAGTTTACTTGAGAATATTCTTTCGGGACGTTATTTGGTTCCGATCATGCGTGTTCCGATTTGTAGATGTGTGTCTGCCGAAATCTGTACTGACTGACGAACAATCGGCCGTTCTGGTGACGGCCAACAAAAATTTTAAAGTCTGCACGACAGATTCTGTTCGGCCGAAAATGCGCAGTCGGCTGTCGGAAGCATCATACTAACAAGCCTACAATCAGCCGATCGTTCGGCGGCCGAATATTTACGGCCGACGATCGGTATGTGTGTACGGGGCTTTAGTCATCAGTCATCTGCTCTGCCCCTCCAGCACTCACTGGAGCACGGGGCTTTGGAAGGCGTGGGAGCAGCTGGCTCAGGCTCTCAATGGCGTGCTAAGAGGCTGAGCCAGATGCCAGTCAGGCATCTCAATCAATATATTCCGAGACTGGAGTTGCTCAGTGACATCAGCTGAAAAGTGCACTCCTGTGATCCACAAGAGAAGTGTGGCCAAAAATACTTTGTCAATACAACCCCTTTAAATAAGGTATCTTCTGTTGCTGTCAGCCTCCTCTAAATTCCTTTTTTGCTGCTGTGATCTGACTTCCAGTTAGAGGGTGGCTACATTTGTTCTCCATGTTCCTAATGTATGATGGAACGTAGCCACTCTATCTTGCTCCCTCCCAAGATGGACTATGGGATTGCTAGCGTGCGTGGGACATTGCACACGACCACAACTAACATGCACTGCTCATTCTAAACAAATGAAAAGGAAAAGGAGAGGTTCTGAAGCTCTTGGAGGATGTTACAAAGAGGCGGAAAAACACAATAAGAACTGATTTCAGGCAAAATACATTGCAGGGCCCTTAAGTGGATGTAAAATCCGAAGGTTTTTTCTTATCTTAATGGATTCTATCCATTAAGATAAAAAAGCCTTCTGTGTACAGCAGCCATCTCAGCCCCCCTAATACTTACCTGAGCCCCCTCTCTATCCAGCGATGTCCATCCAGGGCTCTCCCTTTTGATTGGCTGAGATACAACAGCGGCGCCAAGTCAGTTAACCAATCAGGAGAGAGAGAGGGCAGGGCGAATCAGGGCTCTGTGTCTGAATAGAGCTCAAGCTGCTTGCTGTTGGGGCACTCAACAGGAGGGAGGGACCAGGAACACCGAAGAGGGACCCGAGAAGAGGAGGATCTGGGCTGCTTTGTGCAAAAACCACTTCACAGAGCAGGTAAGTATAATGTTTTTTTATTTTTATAGAAAAAAAAAATAGACTTTACAACCACTTTAGGTGGTTGATATGTATGGATTATTTTTCATGAATAGGGATATAGTTTAGTGCCACTCTAAGACCTCTACCTATCACACATAGACTAGAGCTTAAGGGTTCTTTAACCCCTTCACAATGACCGTACATACTGTAAATATGCAGCCCCACTGGACTGGGCTTTTTTCAATGGGGCTGCATATTTGCGTATCTCCCTCACTAAGAGCATCCAATTCAAGGTCACCTGATCACTGTGATAGCCCCTGATTGGCTGTCATAGTGGTCAGTCACTGTGAATCCTGCCCCCGTGTTTTCTGTCTCTGTGAATGGGCGAGAGAGATACATTGTATCACTCTCTGTCCTTGCAGAAATAGAAAAAAAAAAACTATAATTAGGATCCTTTCACATGGGCGTTCCGCCCAGCGGACTCCTCTTTGCTCAGCAGGGGATCGATCAGCCGATCCCTGCTGAGCAAGCAGATGACAGGTTTGTCTCCGCTCACTGTGCTGAGACGGACCTGTCAGAGCCCTGCTCTCCTCTGTGGGGATCTGAAATCCGAGACGGATGGAAAATAGGGTTACCATCTGTCTGGATTTCACGGACAGGATCAGATTGGATAGCAGCGGGTGTCAGCAGACATGTCACTGTTAGGGTTGCCACATCATCAGGGCCGTCTTTAATATTGATTGGACCCTGGGCAAATATTTTCTTGGGCTCCCCATGCAATTTCGCTCTCCACCTTCTCTGAGACATACAATAAACAGCAGCTAGACTCAAAATCAGTTTACTTAATCAGATCAGGCAGCAATTGCGATTGGTTGCCAGAGGTTACAGTGTATCATTGAGTTCCAATGGTCACGTGACTTACGTTGTGCGGTCCACGCGTTTCGTCACATCCGGTGACGTTCTCAAAGGCTGTGGAGCCTTTGAGAATGTCACCGGATGTGACGAAACGCGTCAGAACGTGGACCGCACAACGTAAGTCACGTGACCATTGGAACGCAAGCCGGATTTACCTTCGCTCGCCACTCTGCATGTTTGCATTGAATGTCACGGACACCAGCACACTGGCTCCTTGTCGGAACCTGCTAAAAAAACGTTGTTAAACCTTTTGAATTCTTTGGATTAAACCAAAACCTTAACAATATTACACCATCTGGAGTTTTTCTTCTTCCCAATTTCCACCGGAGCTGCCTTATGAAAAACGCTGAGGAGAGAGCCCACGGCACAGGAAGATCTTAAAGGGGACTTACCATTAAGTGTGTTTGGTCTCAATATTATAAGATATGTGAGACCCACTTCATCTGGTAAGTTACCCATCGTATAAATTACTGCACGGGAAGAAGGCTTCAAGCACCTGCACTTTATCAGTCACTATACTATAATTAAGAGCACTTTGCACATTATTTCAAGGAAAAGTTATTTGCACGGAAGTTTTTCTCATAAAATAATTTCTTGGACTTTTTTTGAACTTTCATATATATTTTATTGCACAAAGTAAATTCCTCATTGATTTATGCATGGACTTGAAATATTGAAAAATTGATTTGCACAATTATTTGCACATTGGCACTTTTATTTGTGTTTTTACAACTACACATATATATATTATTACACAAATTTCGTTTGTTACACTTTTATACATTTTAGCAAGCGCTGTAGATAGCCCTAATATTAGGATTAAATGTTAATGACACTTTCATGCATCTGCTGAGATGTGCGTATTCACATCCACCAAAATTCAGGGTGCTGTGCCACCATGGTGTTTTGAAAAAAGGTTCCCCCTCCAATTTGCTTACCTTTGCAGAAAAGGCTGATGGTAGGCTTAATGACCTCAGTTGTAGGCAGGACTTTCAAGCCTTTACCTCCCCAGTGGGCAGCATTCAATAGAAGTGAAGGTGGATATGACCTCAGGGTGTCATGATATACATATGAATGCTGCCTCTATTTACATATCAATGCAGCGGGTCCGCGGTGATTTACATATTAATGCCACACAATTTACATATCATTGCAGGTTATTTACAGGTATACACAGCGTCTGCAGGTGAGTCATCTGTACATGGCAATAGGGCAGAGCTGGGCAGCTATGGGACTAAAACTTTAAGGGAATTTAAACAGGGATAGTTGGCAAGTATGAGGCAGCTGCTTTGGGCCCCACAACAATGATGGGGCCCAGGGCAGCTTCCCCTTTTGCCCTGCCTTAAAGACGGCCCTGCACATCATCCCTTTAAACCAGGACACATATTAATCACTTTACCACAGGAGGATTTTCCTGCTGTACGTCCAGGCCACTTTTTGCGATTTGGCACTGCGCGACTTTAACTGACAATTGCGCGGTCATGCAACCTCCGTACCCAAACTAAATATACGTCCTTTTTTTCCCCACAAACAGAGCTTTCTTTTGGTGGTATTTGATCACCTCTGCGCTTTTCATTTTTTGCGATATTAATAAAAAAATGCGACAAATTTTGAAAAAAATAACAATATTTTTCTACTTTGACAGTTAAAAAATATCCAATATATTCAATTTTTGTCATATATTTAGGCCAAAATGTATTTAGCTACATGTCTTTGACAAAAAAATTCTCAATGAGCGTATTTTTAACCGCTTTAAGACCGGAAGATTTTACCCCATTCCTGACCAGGCCATATTTAATGATTCGGCACTACGTTACTTTAACGGAAAATTGCGCGGTCGTGCGATGCTGTACCCAAATTAAATTTATGTATTTTTTTCCCCACAAATAGAGTTTTCTTTTGGTGGTATTTGATCACCTGTGCGATTTTTACTTTTTGTGCTATATACAAAAAAAGAGTGACAATTTTGAAAAAATAACAATATTTTCAAATTTTTTTATATGAAATTCCCCCAAAAAAATGTAAAAATCTAAATTTTTTTAACATTTTAGGCCAATTTGTTTTCTGCTACATATTTTTGGTAAAAAAAATCGCAATAGGCATATTTGATTGGTTTGCGCAAAAGTTATCGCAGCTACTAACTACGGGAAATTTATGTCATTTTCATTGTTTTTTTTTTTAACTAGTAATGGCGGCGATCTGCGTTTTTTTTTTTTTGCGGGACTGCAACATTGCGGCGGACAGATCGGACCCTTGACTGACATTTTTGACACTTTTGGGGGTACCAGTGACATTACTACAGTAATCAGTGCTATACATATGCACTGTTACTGTAAAAAGGACACTGGCAGGGAAGGGGTTAACTTTTATTGGGGAGCAAGTGGTTAATGTATGCCTGGTGCTTACTAACGTGTGTGGGGGGAGGGGACTGTGTGACACAGGCACAGATCGCAGGTTCAGCTATGCTAAATCCTGCAATCTGTCACTGTTTGTCACTTAGGATCTCCACACTCGATCACCGCCGCTCCTCCCCTGGCCTGACTCCCGCTGTGACTGAATACAGCGGGAGCGAGCCTCCGGCGGTGCATGCGCGCCGCCCACAAGGGGAGGAGTCCGAGCCACTTTGCTGCAGTATCAGCTCAGTGAGCGGTCGGCAAGTGGTTAATTACACAGGTTCTGAGGCTAATATAATGCACATTATATTAATATAATGCACATTATATTACACACTAATATTGCACATAAGGCACTAAGTGAATTTAATTACCACCTTAATCAGCCTCAGAACCTGTGTAATTAATATGTGTCCAGGATTAAAGGGATAAGGTGGCAACCCTAGTCACCGCTGACATCCGCTGCCCCATAGGGGTGAATGGAGCATCCAATCAGGTCTGCCTGAAAAACTGACAGGTGAACCTGATCGGAAAGCCTACGTGAAAGGAGCCTCACTGCTCTTTCACACTGTCCATCCGTCGGACGGACTCCGTTTATCTCAGTGGGGAATCGATCCCCGCTCAGCAGGAGGATGACAGCTGTTCTCCGTGCTGTATGCGGAGACAGAGGTGTCAGTTCCCCATACATCTCTATGGGGGAATCGGATGGGAATGGACCATCGGTCCGTTCTCATCCGAACCCATCCGATCTGATCCGCTGGACGGATGGAAAATAGGGTTTCCATCCGTCCAGATTTGACGGATCGGATGTCAGCGGAAATGTCTCTGCTGACATCCAATGCCCCATAGAGATGCATGGGGGGGACCGTTCAGATCCGCCAAAAAAACTGACAGGCCTGTGTGAAAGAGCCCTTAAAAAAAAAAAAAACCTACATCAAGGTTTGATCTAGGTCAGTGTCAGGATTAGGGTTTGGGTCAAGGTCAGGGTAAAAGGTCAGGGTTAGTATTTTTTGGACAGGGTTTCTTTTTTTTTATTAGTATCAGTGACAGTTATTGTCAGTGTCTGTGTGTTTTAGGCAGGATTAAAAAAGAGCAAAATGTGCATTATTCTTTCTACGCTGTCCTACGGTTACAAACAGGAACTGACATACACATATGTGGTGTTGCTGTGATCATCAGGGGCAGGAGAATTTATTTTGGGTTGTTCTTTGGTGGTAGGTCATGGTAGTAGCAAGAAATATACAGTTACTAGCTCATTATGAAATACTTACCTTAAAACAAAGCCCCCGCAGTGTCGCCCGCTCAGCAACAGGGCGGCCGACATGTTCAGCCGTCCTGCTTCCTTGTTCACGTCCTCAGACCATCTGATTGGCCGGAGGCGCAATAACGTCACTCCCGCACATGCGCGCTGGAGCCGCCGTTAACGGCATAGGGCTCTGAAGGAACGGCACAGGTGGCCGTTCCTTCAGAGCACATGCGCCGAGGACGTCAACGGCTGCATGCACTGTAAATATCTCCTAAACAGTGCAAGTTTAGGAGATATTTATAGCACCTACAGATAAGCCTTAATATAGGCTTACCTATAGGTAAAAGACTTAAAAGTGGGTTTACAACTACGTTAACCACCAAAAGAAAGGCCAATTTGTCCTGAAAAAAAAAGGTATAATCCTCCTAGATGCACTAAGTAGTTGTGATGATATGTACAGTTTTATTAACACATGTCAAAATTCCAGAATTAGGCTTAGGCATTAAGATTTGTTTTACCCTTAGGTGCAAAAGGGTTAAGGTCTTGGAGAATTCAAAATCAAAATCAAATCTTGTCAAATTCCCATAAAATGCTAGTTTAAAAAAATGCCCGTGTGTTTAGGCCCTAAATCTCTAAAGAAAACAAGGTATTTGTTCCAGTGGAAACAATCGAGCTTAATTAATTTAAAAAACTGCTGAGATCAATCATTCTTGCAGACCATTCCCAACTACTCTGGGCATCTGGGAAAGCACTCCATGTATCTATAGAGTACAGTAATGAACACAGTGATCTTCATGAAGATAAATTACTTTTGAGAGCACAAAGTGCAGATATCTGTATGAGCTCAAAATCATAGTGACAGCATGACATTGTTAAAAATGAGGAAGTGGAATGGGTTTATAAATTGGTGGGAGAGCTATTCACCTGCTTGTTGTACTGATGAAGTTGTTGTGTACGCAGCATGTATGCTGCACAAGATAACTTTTGGTTTGAGGCATTGGAATAAGCATTTTCCAACAGTTGCCTAGACAACCAGTGTTGGGTACGCTAATAGTGATTGATGGGTAATGTAATATTACAGCTAGAAGGAAATAAGCTGTAGAAGGGAGAATTCTTGAAATCGCAAACTTTGAAGGACAATCTTGCAAGGAACAATATAAGGCTTAGAGGTGAATCTTACTCTTGGCTGCGTTTGACTTCGTAACCGTTGTGAATCATTTCAATGTAAAGTGGAACTCCAGGCAAAATACATAATCTTAGAATTAATTTTTATGTAATGTGTCACAGGCATTTCCTACTGCTATTTCTACAGCTGCAGGCACCCTACATACACTATATTACCAAAAGTATTGGGACGCCTGCCTTTATACACACATGAAATTTAATGGCACCCCAGTCTAATGGGCCATACACACTATAAGATTTTCTGAAGACTTTTTCCTTTAGATTTACCAAAACCAGATAATATGAGGTCAAACCTAAACACTTTCAATTTGTATGCAATCTGGCAGGCCCTTGCACTACATAGAAAAGGTAAATCTGAAGGAAAAAGTCTTCAGAAAATCTTATAGTGTGTATGGCCCTTTAGTCTGTCGTGTTCAATATTGAGTTGGCCCACCCTTTGCAGCTATAACAGCTTCAACGCTTCTTCAACTCTTTTTGGAAGGCTGTCCACAAGGTTTAGGAGTGTGGCTATGGGAATGTTTTACCGTCTCTGCTCTAATTCATCCCAAAGGTGTTCTATCGGGTTGAGGTCAGGAGTTTGTGAAGACCAGTCAAGTTCCCCCACCCCAAACTCACTCATCCATGTCTTTATGGACCTTGCTTTTGGCACTGGTGTGCAGTCATGCTGGAACAGGAAAGGGCCATCCCCAAAATGTTCCCACAAAGTTGGGAGCTTGAAATTTTCCATAATGTCTTGGTATGCTGATGCCTTAAGAGTTCCCTTCAATTGAACAAAGCCCAACCCCTGAAAAAAAACGCCACACCATAATCCGCCTTCCAATAAATGATTTGGACCAGTGCCCAAAGCAACTCCAAAAAGACATGGGTGAGTGAGTTTTGGGTGGAGGAACTTGACTGGCCTGCACAGAGTCCTGACCTCAACCCGACAGAACAGCTTTGGGATGAATTAGAGCATAGACTGCGAGCCAGGCCTTATCGTCCACATCAGTGCCTGACCTCACAAAGGCACTTTTGGAAGAATGGACAAACATTCCCATAGACACACTCCTAAACCTTATGGACAGCCTTCCCAGAAGAGTTGAAGCTTTAATAGCTGCAAAGGGTGGGCCAACTCAATATTGAACCCTACAGACTAAGACTGGGATGCCATTAAAATTAATGTGCGTGTAAAGGCAGACGTCCCAATATTTCTGGTAATTTAGTGTATGTCTAGATCAACATCTTCCCTCTGACTCATAATAATCACAATACCCCCAAGTAGATGTCTGTAGAAAAAATAGCAGCTACATTCTTGCTTCTTTGGTCACCTTCCTGCCCCACCTGCGGGCTGGAGAAATATGGATCATCAACAGCCCACTGATGAGATCATCTCTCCACTCCTTCCTGCTGCACTCAGCACTATGCAATACAATATAGATGGTTAGGCAATACCTCCCATTCTCATTCAGAGATCTACTATGCAGGAAAGTATGGGAGGTGCATTGCAATAGATTTCAGCTGCCAAGCAGTATTTTAAAATATATTTACCAGTAAAAAAAGACCACTGAATTAACCTCCTAAGCTCTGGAAGGTTTACCCTCCACCCCCATGATCAGGCAATTTTTTGCGATACGCACTGCGTGACTTTAACTGACAACTGCGCGGTTGTGCAACACAGTACACAAATGAAATTTATGTCCTTTTTCCCCAGCAATAGAGCTTTCTTTTGGTGGTATTTGATCACCTCTGTGGCTTTTATTTTTTTGCACTATAAACAAAAAAGACAGACAATTTGAAAAAAACAAAACATTTTTTTTATTTTCTGCTATAAAACACATCAAATAAAAAAATTTAAAAAATGTAAGTTCTTCTTCAATTTAAGCCAATATGTATTCTGCTACATATTCTTGGTAAAAAAAATCCCAATAGGCGTATATTGATTGTTTTGCGCAAAAGTTATAGAGTCTACAAACTATGGGATATTTTTATGGAATTATTATTTTTTTTTACTAGGAATGGCGGCCATCAGGGACTTATAGCGGGACTGTGACATTGCAGTGGACAAATCAGGCACTAAGTGACACTTTTGACCCTTTTTTTGGGGACCAGTGACACTAATACAGTGATCAGTGCTAAATAATATGCACTGTAACTTTACTGACACTGGCAGGGAAGGGGTTAACATCAGTGGCAATCAGAAGGTTAAATGTGTTTCTTGGGAGTGCTTTCTAACTGTAGGGGAGGTGCTTGTACTGTAAGAAGACAGAGATCCATGTTCCTGCTTAGCAGAAACACAAGATCTCTATCTTCTCCTGTCACAGAATGGTGATCGGCCTTGCTTACATAGGCAGACCACCATTCTGTCTACCTCAGGAACGAACCGCTGGTTCTGGCGGACATCGGGTCCGCTGGACCAGATGATTGGCTCCCGCTGTGTCAAATCACAGGATGAGCTAGACGCGCGCCACAGACCCAGGAAACAAATTTACGTACAGGTACGTAATTTTGTGCTAAAGGGCCGCCCTGCTGCAGTATATTAGCGCGGGGCGGTCCAAAAGTGGTTAAAGAGTGTTCTTCATGCTCCCAAAAAAAATTCCTACACATCCACTACCTAAAGCAGTTCCACCCCATTTTTGAAGTTCGCCTCCCGCGCATTGCTGATCACATTATCATTAATCAACTGAACTTTTTTTTTTTTAAAGCTTATTACCTTTTTTGGCCATTAGACAGGTGCACTTTTGCTGTACCTCGCCGCGGCAAGGCACGCGATTTCCGGCCGCCCGTTGGCTCCTGGGATAAAAGTGTCATCAATCCCAGGAGTCAATAGGCAACATCCGCAATACAAGTGCACTGCACTTTGTACACAATGCGCATATGCGAGATCGGGAGGTGCATGCTGGGTAGCCAGCAGCACCAGATCCTGGAAGGAGCTACGAGCGGGCTTTTGATTCCTACACTGAAGATGGGAGGTGACAGTAAATAATTTGCAGAACTATCTAACAAAAAAATACTCAATTTACTATATATGCTGTAATGTATAAAAGATGCCACCATCGCGGAGGTGTCTTTTTAAAAATGTTTTTAAAAAAAGGCTGGAACTTCGCTTTAATGTGGTATTTAACTCAAAATTTTAAAAACGCTGATGGGCAGGGTTTTTATGAGAAGAAGAAGAGACCCTAATGGTCTTTTCTGTCATAAATGCTTTCCCCACCTGTCAGTAGTAATGTACGCATGCGCAGCTCAGAGTACATTTACAGCACCCATTGTGTGCAAGGATGAAGTGGCCCCCACACATTGGTGCGGACATGACATCATCACAGCCCGACCTTTAAATCGGCTAAACAGTTCAAACCCAAAGGAAGATAGGGAGAAAATGAAAGTGCCCCCCCCCCAGCCCTGACAGCGACTCTGCTGGAGGGCTTCTTTCACAGGTAAATCTGTCATAATGTGCATACTAGCAGATTAGGGCATACCACTGCAGGGGCCCCTTTATTTCTTTTTTTGGGAAGTTTAAATATGCTTAATTGGCTCTTTAAACAATTTTTCATGACATTTCTGCTAAGTTTTTCTGCCTCCTTGTAATGCCCTCCATGAGCCCTGAAACTCTCCTAGTTTCTGTTTGTTCAGAATGAGCAGTGCGCGTTAGTTGTGCATACTACACATCCCATAATCCAAAGTCCATCTCAGGAGCAAGCAAGAGGAGATCCGGAAGAGACTGAGAGCAACAGAAGGTATTTTTTTGAGTTAAGAATATATACTTGAATATCATTTTTTTTTTTTTTTTTACCATGAGTTTGGTGTGGAAATTGGTCATCTGGTTCTATACCATGCAGAAAGCCAGGTGAGTCGTTTTCATACTTTTGGAAAATGAGCCCAAAATAAAATTATATACATTTACAAGAACCCGCTATTATTTTTTTTCAATTTACCACTCCTGGTTGCTGTCATACATAAAAATGAGTGATACATACACTATATTACCAAAAGTATTGGGACGCCTGCCTTTACACGCATGTGAACTTTAGTGGCACCCCAGTCTTAGTCCGTAGGGTTTAATATTGAGTTGGCCCACGCTTTGCAGCTATAACAGCTTCAACTATTCTGAGAAGGCTGTCTACAAGATTTAGGAGTGTTTCTATGGGAATGTTTGACCATTCTTCCAGAAGCGCATTTGTGAGGTCAGGCACTGATGTTGGAAAGAAGGCCTGGCTTGCAGTCTGTGCTCTAATTCATTCCAAAGGTGTTTTATTGGGTTGAGCTCAGGTCTCCGTGCATACCAGTCAAGTTCCTCCACCCCAAAATTGCTCATCAATATCTTTATAGACCTTGCTTTGTGCACTGGTCCAAATCATTTGGTAGATTATGGTGTGGGGTTGTTTTTCAGAGGTCGGACTTGGCCCCTTAGTTCCAGTGAAGGGAACTATTAGGGCTTCAGCATACCAAGACAGTTTGGACAATTTCATGTTCCCAACTTTGTGGGAACGTTTTTGGGTTGGTCCTTCCTGTTACAGCATGACTGCGCTCCAGTGTGGACAGCCTTCCCAGAAGAGTTGAAGCTGTTATAGCTGCAAAGGGTGGGGCAACTCAATATTGAACCCTACGGACTAAGACTGGGATGCCATTAAAGTTCATGTTCATGTAAAGGCAGTTGTCCCAATACTTTTGGTAATATAGTGTATGTGTCACTACTTATTATGTGTGACAGCGACCAGGAGTGGTAGTTAGAGATAGAGATAAGGAGGCAGAAGGTGAGAGTTGTTCGAGTACAAACCTATGCTGTTACTGGTGCTGGGTCAATCATTTGTGAGTGAATCTGCTTTGTTTATAATCACCTTATTAAAGTTTATATTTTAGGCTATGAGAATCTTCTCTTCTCTGTGCCTTTCTCAATGGGATTGTTTCTAGGAAGGAGAAAAGGTACATTTTGTCACAAATGTTAGACAATCCTATTTTTTAGAGGTCATTGGAATTTGGTGCGTGTGTGCAACTGGAAGGATATCTTTTTAGCAGGAGATATAAATCACTTTTTTTCAAGCAAATTGGAAAGTGTCTTTTTGCTCACTTGTAGCACCTTTGTTGCATTTATCAGACATTATTATGGTGAATGGAAGTTTAACATTTTCACAAGATGTATTTATATAGTTTATTTTATTTATTCATAATAAATTGTCTTGGGAGTTTTGAGCTAATAATTTAGTAATAATTAGTAGGTAGAGCGCAGAATTTTCTTGTTACTGAAAGGAGGAATGTGTTTACACAGCTGATGGAGTAGGTACCATTATGTTTACAAGCACCCAAAGATAGAAGATTCCACACTGTCCGTGCTGTTGGCTCACTCACATATGAGCAAAATGTAGACATTGGATGGGGACCAATTGATGTGAATATATACACTCACCGCCCACTTTAATCAGTACACCTATTCAATTTCTTGGTATCTATAGGTAAATTGCTAATCAGCCAATCACATGGCAGAAACTTAATGCAGTTAGGCATCTAGACGTGGTAAAGATGACTTGCTGAAGTTCAAACCGAGCATTACAATAGGAACGAAAGGGGATTTAAGTGACTTTGATTGTGGCATGGTTGTCGGTGCTGGTCTGAGTAGTTCAAAAACTGCTGATGTACTGGGATTTTCACACATAACGATCTCTAGGGTTTACAGAGAGTGGTCCTGAAAAGGAGAAAATATCCAGTGAGCAGCAGTTGTATGGACGAAAATGCCTTGTTGGTGTCAGAGATCAGAGGAAAATGGGCAGACTGGTTTGAGATGATAGAAAGGAAACAGTAACTCAAATAACCACTCGTTACAACCAAGGTATGCAGACTACCATCTCTGCATGCACAACACATCAAACCTTGAAGCAGGCGACCACACCAGGTGCCAGGCCTGTCAGCTAAGAACAGGAAACTAAGGCTACAGTTTGCACAAGCTCACAATAGAGCAACAGAAGATTGGAAAAACGTTGCCTGGTCTGATGAGTCTTGATTTCACTGCGACATTCAGATGGTAGGGTCAGAATTTGGCTTAAACAACATGAGACCATGGATCCCTCCTGCCTTGAATCAACGGTTCAGGCTGGTGGTGGTGTAATGGTGTGGGGGATATTTACTTGGCACACTTTGGGCCCCTTAGTACAAATTGAGCATTGTTTAAACGCCAAGGCCTACCTTTTGAGTATTGTTGCTGACTATGTCCATAATTTTTATGACTACGGTCTTCTGATGGCTCCTTCCAGCAGGATAATGCACCATGTCACAAAGCTCAAATCATCATCTCACCACTGATTTCTTGAACTTGACAATGAATGAGGTCACTGTACTCCAATGGCCTTCACATTCAGCAGATCTGAATGCAATAGAGCACCTATGGGATGTGGTGGAACGGAAGATTCACATCAGAGATACATCACTGACCTGTTAAAAAATGCTATAACAATTCCAGTACCATACATTTTCTGCTATAATGCAGATATGCATTTATAGTAAATCTTTATTAAGCCAGCACAAACACACTGAAAACGACCATTAATGCATTGAATCTATGGGCTTTGTCATTGAGACTAAAGTAAAGACTACAAAAATAAGTAAGTAAAGCTGGATGGATACACACTATACCATTTTCTTTAGCTTTTTTCCTTTAGATTTACCAAAACCATATAATATGAGGTCAAACCTAAACACTTTTAATTTGTATGCAGTCAGGCAGGCCCTTGCACTACATAGTTGAAGGTAAATCTAAAGGAAATCTAAAAAACAAAAGTTGTATAGTATGTACTATGGCAACATGGACCTTAGTCTATGTTGCCATAGTAAATACTCCCATATAGTTATGTCATAAACACCGTACATACTATTTCACTGGAGCTTTGGAGGACAAGAGGGCCCTATAATGACTTTGCTACATGGCCCTGGTCCAGTACTTTTACTGCCCAGTTTAGCCAAGTAATGATATTGCAATTAACAGTAGTCTTATGACATAATGTAGGTGTAGCTGAGATTAAACAAAATCATCTTTAGTCATTTCTGTTTGAGACAAATTACTTTTTATTATTTCATTTAGATTGGAAGTTAAAACTGAGAATTTAACGTTGGCGTAGGCTTCACTGAATTTAAACATTGTGTCATACCAGAGGTTTTTTTTCCAGTTATAGAATGATGTATTAAAATTGAAACATTCAAAAAGGTCACTCTATTAGCGATCCAGATTTTATTAGCAGTATAAAAAAAGTGTACAGCCAGGAACTGCAAAATATTAAAACAGTCTTATCTGGGAAGAAATCATAAATCAAATTAATTACATAGTTAGGATGGAGGAAATTAAGTTTTCATTATTCAGGCAAAACAATTATTAAACTATTTTTATATTATTATATCTCCTGCAGCTGGAACTAATCTAAATATACTAACTGTTAATAAAAGTGTGGCATTATTTTTATGCATGTCCAAGCACTGCTAATGTTACTCTGCAATTTTTGTACTTTCTATAGTGTTGTAGAATACGATGGAGTTTTCGGAATGAAACACAACAATAATACATACTATGCAATATACATTCTCTAGAGAAGAGCAAGAATGTAAAGTTTAGTAACCAACAATAACCCTACCTTAAACACAAAGGTCATCTATTTCTGTTGTGATTGTTGTCAATGTATGTAGCACTGCCCTAGGCCACTAGTAGTATTGAGAAAAATAAGACTTCCGCGCCACGGACTATGTGGATGGGTGAACACTCAGTGTGTAAGTAAAATGTATAGGTATAAATTATATCTAAAAATAGGCTGCAGCCTCCCTGGATGATAGTCCGGAGACTATACAATAGATGTGAAAAAAAGTAGGGATGGTGGCGCTGCCTATATGGCTTTAGATATAGTGTGATAAAACTCTAGTGATAAAAAAGTGTAAAGTGTCTAAGTGCTGACATTAATATGTGCAATAATGTAATATAAATACAAAAATATATAAATATATACTAAACATCAAGTTAGTGCAAATACGCAAGTGCAAAGTGTTATCGTGCCTTCAAGGATGTTGAAAGTGACTGGTGCAAAAAGATTATATATGATGGGTAACATTCATGAACAATAAGTTCCCAATTGATATAACCAATAATAATAAATACATGCAATTTTAAAGTGCTTAGAAAAAGGTGCTATATGGTGTAACAAACCCCAATTTTACCACCTACACTGGTAAAGGGGTAATAAAAATGTGCCAACAGAAACCAGTCCAAAATCTATACAGCTCGCAAAGTCCAATAAATGATTTAGTAAAAAAGTCTATATGTCACATGCAGTGACCACAGGCAAACATAGGTTGAAATAGGTGACAACACTCGGGTTACAACACTCTGGTGATTAATAGGTGAAGAATAACCCCGTGGTGGGTGGTAAGGTGCTGGGATATCCCTCCAGTGGAAAGGCACACTTACCAGAAACACCCACCCCACACAGGGGTATAGAGCGGGTGTTTAAATGGGTCTTAGCAGCCCAGCAATATCCTCCTATGCCTAGATGGGAACGTGTGCCGAAGGCCTGGCTGGTCCTAGTATGGATATCTCCTGGTTTGGTCCCCTGTGTGTATTCCTGACCGAGGTGTCCCTCAATTCCACTCCCGATAATTAAGCCAGAAAATAAATGGTGGACATAGCGTAATTCCGTAACATAATTTATTAAGCAAAATAATGTGCAGAGGTACTCACATTGAGCAGGTAGAATCAAGCATGGAAGTGTATCTGAGCGCTTGTGATCCAAGCCTCGATACCAAACGAGTAAACCGGAAATGACTCGACACGCCGTACGCGTTTCGTAGCTAGTACGTCATCAGCACTAGTAGTATTGAGTCCCCTGTTCCTGCCTCAAACTAATTGAAGGCCTCAGTCCTTTGACACTCCAGGTTATTCTCCCACAAACGACTAGTAACCTACAAGCCTTGTGACACTGAGTGGTCAAACCTGAAATTAGACACGAAACAGGTTAGCAGAGCCAACGAGTATATTATCACTTAGCAAGGATAACTCGGAAAAAAACAAAAAGATATACAACAATGTTCAGCTTCAACAGTGAAGTGATGTACTTATTTGAAGTACAACTGACTCTACAATAGACGTACAGGTAGAGAATGTCAAACTCTCCCTGGATCAGCATAAACAATAGCTTCCCCATCTAATAATGAAATAACCAGCAACCTTGTGTTAATACTACCAATATTACGGCTATGCTACTGGTGCACACTGGTGGCATTAAAGCTTGGCCACCACTGAACTTTAAATATTTGAGTGTAACTAGCAATTTAATAACTGAGTAAGTGTAAAGAGGAAAAAGGAACCAATTTAAAGTTATTCAAAGCAATGCTTCTGCCAGCTGACGTTGGGGCTCTTGGGTAAGGTTGGTGCATTAAAAGGTGTTTGTTAGAACTAGGAAAACATTTTAAATAAGGTCTACGCTTAGACCCGCTAAATGTTGAAAGCTGCTAACACATTTGTTGGTCACAAACAAAAAATATAAAACTGCAGTGCTATCCTTAATTAAAATAAAGTGCACAAAAATGTCCCTTTTTCTTTGAAGGAAGACACTAAGTCCTTAGCAGGGTGAATGAAAATAGAGATCCGAGTAGAAACCACAACCTCCACCATCTACACACATGGCCTCTTACCAGAAGCTGTTGACCACCCTATTACAAAGGGTCAAAACACACATTGGATTCTAGTATGTTTGCAATGATGCTCTAACCCTATATTGTCGATATGCACTTCTGACTGGAGCCTCATGCATTACTCATGCCTATTCTACAGTTATTGAAAAATTGTTGTTCATCGTTTTCCTGCTTTACTTTGTACCGTTGTCTGGTTTACAATAAAGTTTATTGGAAAAAAAAAAAGCAGCATTGTTCACATAGAGAAGTTTACAACCCGGAAGATGGCCGCACTCTGATTTGTTCCAGTGTCGCAATGACATCATACGCCAGGCTCAACCCTACGCGCTTGTTCATAAGAAAAGCATTGTCAGGGGCGTGGCTAGCCAACAACATGCACATTTTAAATAGCCTAAGGCGAAGATACAATTGCATTTCAAATGTAGTAAACTTAAAACCAGAAGTGAACAGTTAATAGGAAAAAAACAAAATGTATCTTCACATACCCAAGAACATATAAGTAAAGGGTTTTAACTAAGAGCAACCACAACCCCTAGAAAATAACTTTTACAACTAGAAAAGTTCTAAATGAAAAAACAAAAAACAAAAAAAAAAAAACAGATGAATTTGTTTAATTTATAATCCAGAATCAGAAAACATCGGGACTGGACAGAAAGGTGTGCGCCATCTTGTGGTGGAAAATCATTTGTACAGAATAAAATAATACATACTTCAAAATACCTCAAAACTCATGTATAATAAGAGGAAGCAATCTCTAAAAAAAGCAATATATAAAAAACAATATATAAAAATTAACAATCTATAAAAGCTAATAGAGCCATTCCTAGCCCACACCAAAAAACCCAATCAATCAGTTCTAAACAGACTAACTAAATTAATGTAATAAAAAACAATTCATGATAACTAATACAAAGCCCAGAAATACCCTAAATAGAAACAAGGGACCAAAGATTAATGATTGTTCTTATGTTCAATTAGGCCTTACTTATGGAGTTCACATCCCACTCAATGTTCAACCCATAGGGTACATAAGATTTGAGGGTGTAGAGCTGCCAGGTCTCAAGTCTGGAGATCTCTCTCCTAATATTACTCCCCATTCAATTGGGGACAAACCTAAAAATTGCCATAAACTGGGTCCCCTCTGGGTTCCTATTATGGCAAGGATCGTAGTGTTTTTAGACACTATGATTGGGGAAACCTATTCTTATAATGGCAATGTGTTCTCCAACTCTAACTTGAAAAGTGTGGACCGTACAGCCCACATATTGGAGGCCACATGGACAAGTCAACAGATAGACCACACAAGTACATGTTAGGAAATATCTAATATTATAAGACCTAGCAGTACACCTAGACAAAAAGGAAGTACGCTTCCTGTTTTTAATGCATTAACCCTTGAAACCCCACATTCTTTTGCATGGGTAGTAACCCTTCAAGTCCTGAAAGAAAGTTGTTTTCTTTGGGGGATTCAGGACATTAGGAGGCAACTGCAATCTAAGGGGAGGAACCCCCCTATATATAAGCAAGAATCCAAGCATGCAATCCTTCTTTAGCACCCCCAATGTCTCCGAAAAACCTTTTTAGTGGGGAAATGTTGGGTAGAGAATGATATAAAGAATGAGAGGATGAAGACAGAATTATCCATCTTACCATCTCTAGGCTTTAACAGCCCTCTACTGTCATGCTGGTCCTCATCAGAGAGCACTCTATCTAACTCAACAGGATCGTAATCCGTATCCAAAAAATGCTGTCGAAGGCACCCCCGCTTCCTGTAAAAAAAACATCATGCTGGGTGCCATTCTTTTTTAACCTAAAGAACTGGCTCTTTGGGACTGATTTGAGCCATGAGGGGTAATGACAGCTTCTCATATCAATGAACCCGTTACAATCTGTATTCTTAAAAAGGTAGAAGTAACAAGTTTACCCTCTTGCACTTCATTATTGAGGATAAATAAATGTATGCTGGTGTTACTAGCTTCATGCTGCCACAAGATACCTCTATCATTGGCAATCAAATGGCCCATTTAAGTAACTCAAGGTCAGCTTCCCATAGGAGGAGGACATCATCTATATACCTTTTCCAAAAATGAGCTCAGGCCTACGCTCCCTATAGATGACGCCCTCCTCCCACAAAAAGGTTTGCCATGCTAGGAGCAAAGTTTGTTATAACTGCATGCAATAAAATAGACATTTACATACTGCGGATCAGTGTGCAGTGCAAAAGACTGGGCCAACTGGAGAGCTATTATTGGGAGAAACAGAACAGCCAGACATATATACTAACAGCCTCCCCAAAAAATATTTACTGAGCTGGAGGAGGAGCAGACATAGTTACTGTGATTGTAAACCCTCACCTTGTAAAACAACCAATTCAGTTTAAAACTGAAATATGTTTATAGATATAAAAAAAATGTAAATACCTTTTTTCTCTTTGTTAATAGGTGATCAAATTCCCTCTGTTGTCAGCTGCAAGGGGGCTGGGGGAGGAGACACAGCAGTACAATGAGCTTACCAGTGAAAGGCTATGGAGAAGGGAAGTGTCAGGAGGACAAGTCTGATCATTGGAGGATCACGGGGTTCACAGCACAACTAGAGAACTGACCTCAGTGTGTTCTTCTGCTTAGCATGGTCAGTTTTTTTAATAGGAAACCAGAGGGACTGGCAGGAACTCCAGGGATTTCACACAAAGTAAGCAATACAAAGAGAACAGGATACTTTTTCATACAAGTACACGGTACAACAGGCACATTGCAGGAATATGAAGTGTTGAGTTTACATATTCTTTAATACTGCTTACAGTATGTCTCTCCCTGCTAATAGAACAAAGGTGGATCAGAGACCCACTCACTGACTCCCTCAATTGCCTTAGCAGTCTGTAGTGATAGAAGGGCCCCTCTTTGGTATGAGGATGATGCATGCCGACCTCCTGCAACAATCTAATGAATCGCAGACTTAACTGGTTTTGAGAACAGAATGCTGGCTTCTCTGGAACAGATCCAGGTGATGGTAGAACTGGGTCATTGGGTCATTGTACACCGCAGAGTGGCCAGGTCCCCCCGCAGCAGATGGAAAGGCCTGAGTGGGCTAATTGACAGGCTGTAGGGGAGTTCAGACAATCTGAAGGACTCAGTGAAGTGACCTGCAGTGCTAGTTAGCAGCTTTCCAGGTAGAGCAGACCTGCTGGTGGCTCACTGGTGAACCTATCCTCCTTCGCTATCTCTCTTTCCGCTGGCTGTCGGCAATCCTCCTCAAACAGCCCGACTCTTTCCTAAGCTTTTTAATTTATTTTCCCCCTTTTGGGCTCTTCTTCCCCCCAGGGTCCATTGGGGCTTGTAGTTCATTGTACTCACACTGTTATGGCCCAGACTGCATCTCCTAAAATTCCCAGCATTCAAACGATTTACTTGATCAATCTCTCCCCCTTGTGGTAGAAAGAGGGAATTTTTCCAACATGCAACTCATATAGAGGGAAAGAACCAACATAATGTCTTTTGACTATGCTGTAGCAAAGTACTTGGCTACATGTATTTAAGTTAAAGTCATAATAAACCCTCAGTTTTTAAGTACTTTCAGAAGACAATTTAATCACATACTGAATTTGCAGCTTCTTTATCTTTTTTAATTTGTGTCTATGTTCTTGTTTAAGCTGGTGCCATAACACCTGCCCCCGGTTTCCTATTTCAGGGTGGCTCTTTCTCTTGCAGCATCCGATGGAGTCACTTTCCATGCAGGGACTAGACTTGCATCCCTCTAAACTGAGTGCATCCTAGACTATGGTGCCCCCTGTACCATAGTCAAGGATGGAAAGGAAACTCCCTGCACTATAGTCTAGGATGGAAAGGAACCCCCCTGCTTCTCTTCACTCCCTTCTCCAAGCTAACAGACTCACTGGAGAATGCACTTTTCTTTATTAACTCTTTCCTGTGAAGACTGGAGGTTCAGGGAAGCAGCACTAAGAGATCAGCAGCCAGCAGCATTGAAAGTTGTAAACTGCAACAAGTGCTGAGGTAGGAAATTTAAAAATAGATTTCTGGGAAAAGTTTTGTTTATTGTGCTCAATGTGTTCAACTAAATTACACAGATGTTTTATTGCTACTTTAACCACTTCAGCCCCAGAAGGTTTTACCCCCGTAATGACAGTCCATTTTGTGTAATATGGCACTGCGTTTCTTTAACTGACAATTGCTCGGCCGTGCGATGTTGTACCCAAAAAAATTGGTCCCTTTTTCTCCACAAATAGAGCTTTCTTTTGGTGGTATTTGCTCACCTCTGTGGTTTTTATTTTTTTGCTATAAACAAAAAAACAGCGACAATTCTGAAAAAAAAAAAAACAAGATTTTTTACAGTCTGCTTTAAAATATATCCAATAACAAAAATTGAAAAACAAAATCGAATTTCTTCATAAATTTAGGCCAATTTGTATTCTGCTACATATTTTTGGTAAAAAATAATCCCAATAAGTGTATATTTATTGGTTTGCGCAAAAGTTATCGCGTCTACAAACTAGGGGAAAGATTTATGTCATTTTTATTTATTTATTTTTATACTGGTAATGGCCACGATCAGCAATTTTTAGCGGGACTGCGACATTGCAGTGGACAGATCAGACCCCTAACTGACACTTTAGGGGGACCAGTGACATTACTACAGTAATCAGTGCTAAAAATATGCACGGTTACTGTACTGACACTGGCAAGGAAGGGGTTAACACCATGGGAGCGATCGCGGGTGCACAGCGGACATCGAGGCCGCCGAACCAGCTGATTGGCTTCCCTTCCGGCAGCACGCGCTCCCACTAGCGGTCCCGCAAAGTGACGTACAGGTACGTCGTTTTGCGGGACAGAGCCGACCTGCCGCTGTATGACGGTTGATCGGCAAGAGGTTAAAGCCTAACAATCCAACAATACCATGACTTTAAATAACTCATTTGGACCAAGCTTGCCCAAACAAACTATTCGGTACTAATCAACACAGTCGCTGTCAGTGCTAAATCATTTGCAGGTAGCATCAGCTACATACTGTACAGTGCTGTGTTTTGGATGGGATGATGGGTGGTGGGAGGTTTTAAAGTGTCACAGACCACCAATGATTGTGGGATTTTTTTGGGGGATTTTAAGTGCCGCTGACAACCAACAATTCTGGGATTGTTTGATGGGAAGGTGTTGGGGGCTGGTTAAAGCTGATCTCCAGCTTTTGCTGAAGTTAACTAGTTTTTGGATCATATGAACTATAAACTTCACTAACAGATGCAGTGACTGTCAGCGCTGTATAACCACTTTCTTTTCATAGGATGTCATATGATGTCCTTGTGACGGAACCTCAGACCCACACTGTACTTGTGGTCTTCCGTCAGTATACGGCTTCCTCGCAGTCATGAACATAGATATCAAATCCCAGCCGCTGTCATACAAAACTAGCCTAACACTTAGCTTGTATACTGGAAACAACTGACAGTCACTACATGAACAATGACCTGAATATTTAAATAAAGTATCACACAATGGTGAGATAACGAGGTACAACTGACTCATGGCTAATCCCATCTAGACAAGGTTATCATTTACATGCTAATTAGCTCAGCGTACTTAAGTAAGCCTGGAAGCCCAGACTGCCGGCACCAAAGGTAAAACAAGATATAATATACATTATTATAGTGTAAATACTGAGAACCACTGCTGTATTTTGCCTAGGGCGGCACTTTGCGGGGGGCGGCAAAAAAGCCGCCCCCCGCATGAAAAAAAAAAACCTGATCCGTTCTGTGAGTCCCGTCTGCTTGTCTGCTCCTGCCGCCTCTTTTACACACACAGTCTCCGGCTTTCGGCAGTGAAGGGGCGTACGAATTTGCTAGGGAGGGAGGCGTACAAACTTGCTAGGGAGGGAGGCGTACAAACTTGCTAGGGAGGGAGGCATACGAACTTGCTAGGGAGGGAGGGACTGGCACCCCCATAGAGCGGCCAGTGACTGGCCAGATCGGCTGCACTTAATTCAGTGGGTGGGGCGGAGCCTGTAGCTCCGCCTACCCTCCTCCGCATGGCATGTAAGGGATACTAACATGGGACAAGGGAACCCCCAGGACATCCGACAGCAGGTAGGTAGGAATCCCGATTTTAGGTTATCACTGCTATGGCTACAAATAATAATTCCATTTAAACTTTGCAGTACATGAACTTTCACTGCATGTGAACTGTTAAATGAGTTTGCATTAGTTTCAGCATGTGCAACCTGCTCCATGCATGCTGAAACCAATAGAAATGCATTTAACAGTTCACATGCAGTGAAAGTTCATGTACTGCAAACTGCTACAAGCTTTAACCACTTCTGGACCGGAATATTTTCCCCCTTAATGACCAGGCCACTTTATGTAATTCAGGACTGCGTTACTTTAACTGACATTTGTTCGGTTGTGCGACTCTGTACGCTAAAAAAATTGATGTCCTTTTTTTCCCACAAAAAGCTTTCTTTTGGCGGTATTTGATCACCTGTGCGATTTATATTTATTACGCTATAAACAAAAAAAGAGCAACAAATTTTTTTCGCATTCTGCTATATCACATTCCCCCCCAAAAAAATTAAAAATCAAAATGTCTCATCCTTTTAGGCCAATTTGTATTCTGCTACATATTTTTGGTAAAAAAAATCCCAATAAGCGTATTTGTATTGGTTTGCACAAAACTTATCGTGTCTACAAACTAGGAGAAAGATTTATGTCATTTTTATTTATTTCATTTTTTTTTACAAGTAATGGCGGTGATCAGCGATATTTAGCGGGACTGCGACATTGCGGCAGACAGATCGGAGCCCTAACTGACATTTTTGACACTTTTGGGGGGACCAGTGACATTACTACAGTAATCAGTGCTAAAAATATGCACTGTTACTGTAATATTGACACTGGCAGGGAAGGGGTCAATACTGTGGGTGATCAAAGGGTTAAGTGTGAGCCTAGGGGGTGTTTTCTAACTGTATGGGGGATGGGACCTGTGATCCTAAGTAGGTGAATCACAGGGGCTCTATGATCATTCCAGAGAGAAGAACGGTCAGCTGTGTTTACAACAGCTGACCATCGTTCTCTCTCAAGGGGAAGCGATTGCGGGTGCCCAGCGACAACTGCGACCACTGGCCCTGTGGAGTGGCATCCCCGCTGCCTAGTGAGGGCAGGAACGCGCGCTTACCCCCAACAGCGCTCCTATAAACCAATGTACCCATACTAAAATAGGGGTTTGGTCCCACCATATGGCCATATCGTGCTCAAGCCCACTACTGCGTCAAAGTACCCCATTATCAGTACCATACTATCGAGGTTGAGCAGCCCTCCCCACCCCCCACATACACCTGTACTCAATCAGTGTCCACCATCAAATGGATATAGGAGGAGTCCCCTGTAGTGCATTTGCACATTTTTCCCAGCAAGGAGTGTTGTCTCCAAGGGTTAGAAGGGCTGGATTCATCTCTTTTTCATGGATAGTGTAGGACCCACTGATAATGGGGTACTTTGACGCAGTAGTGGGCTTGAGCACGATATGGCCATATGGTGGGACCAAACCCCCATTTTTATTTATGGACTCTCTTCAGATTTGGTAGTAATTTCTTTTGCATTTGCGCGCTATTCTTTTTTAATATACATGTCTTTTGGTTCATAGCTGCAGCAGCTTTGGAAATACATGGGTATGCTCCCCCAAAATTTTTTGCCTGTTTACAATGTACCCATACGTTGGTTCGCGCAGCCGAGCCAGCCTTCCGCAGTAATTCTGCGGAAGGCAGTCAGCAAGTGGTTGACCACTTGCCGACTGCCCGCTGCAGTTTTACTGCGGCATGTTGGCTCGGCTGCGCGAAACAGGAAGGGGTGTGGCATTTACATGAAGGGGTGGGTCGTAGTTAAATTAGGGGGTGCACAAATTTAGTCCGGCCTAGGGCAGCACAAAACCTAAATACACCACTGCTGAGAACCCACAGTAAACAATAGATGAGCAAATCAGCATGATTTACAATCCGTGGAAGACAGGTGTTTGAGCTGATGACATGCATCTGTTACAAGTCTGACCAACTGAAGCAGTCCAAACCATCAAATTATCTGTCACATAGTTTTTTCACTGTCAGTGTCGGTGTGTACCGTCACAGTCCTTGAGTTGAAGTGCTTGTAACTGAATGATGCCTGCAGGTTTCAACATTTGGCTGCACTGGATCCAGGTGACCCTTTGGTGGCCATCTTGGGTCAGCAGAGTCTTTTTAACCACTTCCCGCCCGCCCTATTACAAATTGACGGCGGGAATGTGGTTGAGTTATCCTGACCGGACGTCATATGACGGCGGCAGGATAACACCGCTCTGGGCGCCCCCCGGGGGCGCGCAGAGCGGCGATCGGTGATGCGGGGTGTCAGTCTGACACCCTGCATCTCCGATCTCGGTAAAGAGCCTCTGACGGAGGCTCTTTACCATGTGATCAGCCGTGTCCAATCACGGCTGGTCACATAGTAAAACAGGAACAGCCGTTGATCAGCTTTCCTTAGTTTGTGCCTGACAGGCACGAGTAAAGGAGCGCCGATCGGCGGCTCCCCTGACAGGGGGGGGGGGTCGGCACTGGTAATCAGATCATTGATTGCCCCCCATTGCCCTCCCCATCAGTGATGCCCACTAGTGTCCTCCCTATCAGTGCTGCCCACAAGTGCCCATCATTGCCATCCTTTAGTGTCGCCCACCAGTGCCCATTATTGCCCACCAGTGCCGCCTATCAGTGCCCATTAGTGCCCATCAGTGCCGCCGATCAGTGCCGCCCATCAGTGCCCACCAGTGCTGCCTATCAGTGCCCATTAGTGCCCGTCAGTGCCACCTATCAGTGCCCGTCAGTGCCGCCTATCAGTGCCCATCAATGCCGCCTATCAGTGCCCAGCAGTGTCGCCTATCAGTGCCCACCAATGCTGCATACCAGTGCTACCTATCAGTGCCACATATCAGTGCCTATCAGTGTCGCCTATCAGTGCCGCCTATCAGTGCCGCCTATCAGTGCCACCCCATCAGTGCCACCCCATCAGTGCCACCCCATCATTGCCTCCTCATCAGTGCCTGTCAGTGCAGTCTCATCAGTGCTCATCAGTGCAGGAAAAAACTTATTTATTTACAAAATTGTATAACATAAACAAAAAAACTTTTTTTTTTTTTTCAAACTTTTCTGTCTTTTTTTATTTGTTTAGCAAAAAGTAAAAATCGCACAGGTGATCAAATACCACCAAAAGAAAGCTCTATTTGTGGGGGGAAAATTATATAAATTTGGTGTAAGTACAGTGTTGCATGACCGCGCAATTGTCATTCAAAATGCAACAGCGCTAAAAGGGGAAAATTGGCCTGGGCGGGAAGGGAGGGAAGTGCCCTGTATTAAAGTGGTTAAGTTCCTGTTCCTTTGGGAAACTTGCAAGTGGCTACTGTCAGAGACAGTACTAGCGGCAGCGAAAAGTTCCAGGCGAGGAGGGAAAGTGTAGGGTTCTGAACTTCTCTGGACTTCTTCTCACTTGGGCATGGGACAGCCAGGCCGCATTCTACCCCTCCTAACAGGCACTGTCAGTTCAGCAGAAACCAGCTTCTCTACATGCTGTTGGATTTTGTGAATATTCCCGGTTGGTCTGTCTGCCCTCTGGGTTTATTGTGAACTGTCTTTGCGCTACTTCATTGCAAGTTCTTTACATTGCACTCGGACTGTTTGTGTTATTGCCACCACATCATGTGCACCCACCTACAGGGGGAAGAAATGTAGGTTGCTGCCATTCTTCTGTAACAACAGAAACCAGAAACAATGAGGCTTTTGTCACTTCTGGCTTCGGTTTGTTTGTTAACATACTGTTACAGGCTTATAGAGCATCTGATAAAAACTGATCTTGGTTTGTTTACAGGCTTTGGAGGCTAGCGGAGTCTAACATACCCTAGAGCTCTTCATAAAAAGAGGACCTGTCACGGCCCATTACTATCCCTTGTGATAGCAATAAAGTTAATACAACTAAATAAATAAAAGGTACAGTTTTAAAAAAATACATTTAACTAAAATAAATAACAAAATAAATGTAAAAATGTTTAAAGCACCCCAGACCCCCGTGCTTACTCACAAATGCAAACTTGCATGAAGGTCCCGCACGCATATGTAAACGGTGATTACACATCATATGTATCACCACGAACATCAGAGCAAAAGCAATAATTCTAACTCCAAACTTCCTGTGTAACTCTAAACTGGTAACCTGTAAAGGCTTTTAAAGCTTTGCTGATGGAGATATTTAGAGGCCGTTCCAGGGGCATACATAATGTTAAAGTATGACATGTTACGTATCTACTTACTCAGCATGACATGTTTTATATTTTACTAAAACATTGGGTATTTTATTGTGTTTGTGTTCACTAAAAATATATTTTCTTTTCATACATCACGGGACACAGAGTCCTAAATCATAACATTTGGTTATATAGCCACCTACAGGTGAAGGACATTGGCAATCAATCAGAAAGGATGCCCCCCTAAAAAAAAACCCTCCCACACAGGAAGTGCCTCCATTTTTTCACCAGAGTCTAAAGGTGATGGTTACTGTGGAGAGTCTCTCCACATTTCTCTTCAAAGAAGAAAGAAGATATGCTGCATATCCCGATCAAAGATCACTGAATCTAAGGGGTTAGCTATTAGATCCATCTAAAACAGCCAATGGACTAAAAAGATGGTACCTGAGCCTCGGTAAACAGATACAAGGTTTTGCCTGTAATGCTGTTCTTTTTAGGAGCTGGACCCTGAAATCCAGACCCTTGGAATATCAAACCCCAAAGGCGCTCCGTGCAGGGTGCTCTACAGGTCCAAGGCCATGGCCCCTCTAAAACAAGGGGACCCAGTCCTTGAAGGTCGCCAAGACAAAGTTTGCAGTGATGGGTGAAGATTGGATTCCTGTTTCAAAACAGAATCCTGAAGCAGGACTGGTGAGTCCAATTTAAAATATTTACACATACAGCAAACTTAGAAGGTAAAAATTGCTGGCATGATTGCAGATTGTAAATATTTTATGCACTGTTCCCTTTAAAAAGATAACAGAGACCATTTGCCATGTGAGTCTCTGCATGAGACTATGGATGCTAAGCCTAGGCAAAATACATCCTGTTAAGCATTATTTCTGTGCTTGTTTTTTCTGACACACTGTTTTCACCCTGTGCTGATAACCTGATAGGTATCAGCTGTGACAAACCAACGTGTGCATGTAACTGTGGATGTTAAGCTATGCAAAATAAATCTTGTCGAAAGCTCTGGCTTTTCCTTAAGGATTAAATGTGCCATTTATATTAATTGTGATTATATGAGCTTGTGCAGTTGTGGGATTGATGCAAAGTTTGTTTAAAACATATTTCTTTGCCTATTGTTATCACACTGTTTCTTGTCCTGGGCTGATCACCTGAAGGGTATCAGCTGTGCCTAAGCTGCTTTCACCCCATGTGGTTGCTGTTTTTGCCTTGGCGCATAAGCTTTGTCTCCTGCCTCAATAGCGTGTCTGTGGCGAACGCCCATTTGCGCGGGTGAGAGAATCTTCGCTTTTTAAAACAGGTGTACGCCGCATGGAGGGCGTGTTTGAATGCAATTGCCATGCACGAGGCTGAAGGGGACACAGAGCAGCAGCAGCTAGGTTGCGTGAGTCACTGTGGGTGTATGTTACTGGCACAAACAGGTCCTGTATCTTGGGATAATCAGTGCTGTGTGTGATAAGCTGTATAAGCTTGGCACAAGCCTTGAGTACACTTAAGTTAGTACCTCAAGTTTGTCTTGCTATAAAGCAATGTCTGCCCGAAAAAGGACTGGGGGGGGGGGGGGCACAGTTGGAAGAGGCACTGTGATGACACCGTCAGGCCTTTAAGGTCCTAGCCGTGCTTCCGCTGTGTCTACTCCTACTGAAGAGCCAGGGGCGACTAGCCAATCTAGCCATTACGATTGTCAGGCATAGTAGTAAGAACATTATTAGTGCCAGACTCCAAATGTCAATAGGCCAAGAGAGCTCCCGCCACATCCCTAATAATATATAGAAACAAGGAGAGAAATCGGTGTTCCAAAACAACGGACCCTGAAATGGCCCCACAGCGACCCGTATGTGTGAACAGGATACACCCAACGTGGGACTTTAAAGGCGGAGTTCACTTGGCATAGATAGATAAATAATAAAGAACAATTGGATAAAATGTAATAATTTATTTAATACATATATAACATGAAGTGATAACCAACAACGATGCATGAGCATCAGTACAAACATATGCTTTTTTACATTGCACAAATCCCTATGTTTGTACTGATGCTCATGCATCGTTGTTGGTTATCACTTCATGTTATATATGTATTAAATAAATTATTACATTTTATCCAATTGTTCTTTATTATTTATCTATCTATGCCAAGTGAACTCCGCCTTTAAAGTCCCACGTTGGGTGTATCCTGTTCACACATACGGGTCCCTGTGGGGCCATTTCAGGGTCCGTTGTTTTGGAACACCAATTTCTCTCCTTGTCAGGCATAGTAGTCTACTCCAAGTACTTCTGCCGCAACCTATGTCACGAAGGACGATTTGGCATCAGCATTAGCCAGCCTTGAGCGTAAGATTGCTGGCATGATTGCAGCATCACAAGGAGGGAGGAAACTTGATAGATCCCTCTCACCTGAGCCACCCCCTGAATCACTTCAGGAATGGGCAGAGGATGTGGAAGAAGTAGCTGATGGTGGCCCTATGGAAGGTCAAGCTGAGGTTTCTACTTCTGGGGAGTCAGGGTCAGAGGAGTCTCTCTCAGCCTCTCAAACCCAGAGATTGTTAATTCAGTCTCTTACTGAAATGGTTCGGTCTGGATACAAATTTCCTCTCTTAGAGACAGCTGAAGTCTTATTTTCCTCTCTAGGCTCATTGCGCCCTCCTCGTAGTCCTCAGACGTTTCCCATACATCCGCTCTTGAGGCAAGAATTGTATAATGATTGGGATCAACCTGATAGGATTTTTTTTCCTCCTCCTAAAAGGTTTTCACTATTTTATCCTATGGAGGAAAAGCTTACTAAGAAATGGAATGAACTCACTGTGGATGCTGCCATTTCTTCGGTTAACAAGAGATTAACCTACCCTGTGGCTAATGCCTAGGTTTTTAAAGATCCAGCAGATATGAAGTTTGAATCTTTATTGAAGGCCTCCTATGCGGTTGCAGGATCTGCGATACAACCAGCAGTAGCAGCCACTGGAGTTTGTCAGTTTTTAAAAGACCGTATAAAGCGAGTGTCCAAGACAGTTCCTTCTCAAGGAGAGTCTGTGGAAGATCTGTCAGATCTACCTCGCACTTTTAGTTTCGCAGTGGATGCTCTTACGGACTCCATAAAGCAAATGTCACAAGCTGCTCTGATGACAGTGCATATGCGCAGAATCCTTTGGTTAAAGAGCTGGTCTGCGGAGTTACCATGTAAAAAGTTACTGGCTAGCTTCCCTTTTCAGGGAAAATGCCTTTTTGGTGATAATCTGGATAAGTATATCCAAAAGATCTTGGGGAGGGGTAGGAGTACGTTGCTACCTGTGAAGAGGAAGAACAAGCGTCCTTCTTTTAAGATCCCCAGTGCTTCTAATTCCAGACGGTGGCGACGGCCTCAACCATCTGGGTACAGAACCAAGCCTTCAGGGGAGGGTCAGAAAAATCCCTGGGGCCCAGATCAGCCAAGACTTCCTCTAAACCTACTCTGTGAAGGGGCGTCACTTGGGTGGGGGGAAGGCTGCTGCAGTTCTCAAAGGTTAGAGTGGAATCGATCCAAAACAGCTGGATTATCTCCACCATTTCGCAGGGGTACAAACTGGAATTTCGGGTGTTCCCGTATCCTCGGTTTATAAGGTCAAGTATACCGAAAGAGAAGGTCTTTCTTTCTGGCACTGGACCAGCTGAGGGCTCAAAGAGTGATAATGGAGGTTCCGGCGAACGAAAGGTTCAGGGGTTTTTACTCAAACCTGTTCATAATTCCCAAACCAATTGGGAATGTGAGACCTATTCTGGATCTCAAAACTCGAAACCAGTTTCTAAACGTTCTTATTTTCCGTATGGAGTCAATTCGTTCAGTCATGACCTCCCTTCAGGGAAAGGAATTTCTAGTATCCATAGACATCAAGGATGCATATCTTCACATGCCTATATTCCAGGCCCATCAAAGGTTTCTACGCTTTGCAATAGAAAACCGTCATTTTCAGTTTGTGGCCCTGCCCTTCGGTTAGCCACAGCTCCAAGAGTGTTCACAAAGATCCTAGCTCCAGTATTGGCTGTTCTAAGGTCCAGAGGAATAACTGTAATAGGATATCTGGACAATCTATTACTAATAGATCAATCGGCTTCGGCTCTAAGTGGAAATGTCCTCTAGAGAGTACAGTTCCCAGAACGTCTGGGTTGGATACTTGGCAAAGTCAGCATTACAGCCAGTCCAGTGTCTGGAATATCTGGGTCTTCTTGTGGACACGGTACAGGCAAAGATATTCTTGCCAACAAGAAAGGTCATAGACCTGAAGTATCTGGTTCAGTCTGTAGTAAGGCTGAGATTTCCTTCTATATGTCTGAGCATTGGCAATTCCCTATGCTCAATTCTATGCCAGACCCTTACAGAACAACACTCTGTCTACATGGACTGGAAGGGTTCAGTCTCTGGACTGGTCCATGTCTCTGGTACAAAGATTACGTCAGACTCTGAATTGGTGGTTGTTGACCAGAAAACAGGAGAAGGGGAAATTCTTTCTTCCAGTAACCTGGAAGGTGGTGACTGCAGATGCCAGTCTGTCCGGTTGGGGAGCAGTTCTGGATGAAGCCAAATGGTCTTGGGTAGAGAGAGTTCTCCCCATCAACATTCTGTAAATCCAAGCAGTCAGTCAGGCTTTGAAATACTGGATGCCCAGACTTCGGGGTCACCCTGTCAGGGTGCAATCCGACAATGCCATGGTCATGGCTTACATCAACCTTTAAGGAGGCACAAAGAGTCAGTCAGCCCTGAAAGTGGAGGATATCATCCTATCCTGGGCAGAGAAGTTTGTGCCATGCCTGACAGCAGTTTTTATTCCAGGAATAGAGAACTGGCAGGCAGATTTTTTGAGCCATCAACAGATGTTTCCAGGAGAATGGTCCTTACTCTTTACACCCCGGGATTTTTCAATTAATCGGCCTATGCAGGGGGGTCCCAGAAGTAGATCTGTTGGCATCCAAGTTCAACAGCAAGTTGAAGAGATTTGTGTCCAGGACCAGGGATCCACTCGCAGTCAGAATGGATGCTTTGGTGACTCCTTGGGAGGAGTATTCCCTGATTTATACTTTTCCTCTGGTGCAGCTGATACCACATCCTTTGCGCAGGGTCCAGCTAGAGGGGAAACCAGTAATCCTGGTAGCTCCGGCATGGCAAAGGATTGTTTGGTATGCACAAATCCAAAGGTTGGCAGTGACGAGGCCTTGGGCTCTTGCACTGCGTCCGGACCTTCTCTCTCAAGGTCCGATAATCCACCCTGCTGTACAATCTCTAAATTTGACGGTTTGGTTATCGAAGCCTTAATTTTGAAGGAGTGGGGTGTATCTGGCCCTGCTGTTCATATGCTGATAAACAATAGGAAACTAGTCTCTGGAAACATTTTTTACTGGGTCTGGAATCCTACATTGCCTGGTGTGAAGCCAGGAAATAGCATCCCCGCAAATAAATAATCGGGAGAATTCTAGCTTTCCTTCAAGCAGGGGTAGCTATCTTCCAAGAACCGATCGCGTCCCATTCATTGGTTCAGACCTTCGTCCAGGGAATGTTACGTTTGCTTCTGCCTGTGAAGCCACCATTGTATCCTTGGGACTTAAATTTGGTGCTGGCAGTTTTACAAAAACAGCATTTTGAACCTTTGGGGCAGATTCTTCTGGTTCTTTTGACCAGAAAACATGTCTTTTTGATTGTGATAACTTCAGCTAGAAAGGTATCAGAACTAGCAGCTCTTTCTTGTAAAGAGCCATTCTTGATTTTTCATCAAGATAGGGTGATTCTACATCCACACCCAGGTTTTTTGCCCAAGGTGGTGTCCGCCTTTCATTTGAATCAGAATTTGAATTAATTGAATTTGAATTAATTTGAATTTGAATACTACCTTCCTTTTTTCCAGATCCTCACTCAGAGGAGAAAAATTTATTGCATTCTCTTTATGTAATGAGTGCACTTAAGTTTTACATGGAGAAATCAGCTCGGATGCCAGAAGGGCCCAGGAAGGGCTTGGCAGCATCTAAGTCTAAGATTTCTCATAGGATTCGACAGGTTATTACCCAGGCATATGATTTAGAAGGGAAGGTTCCACATTTTCCTATAAAGGCACATTCTACCAGAGGAGTAGGTGCCTCTTGGGCATATCGCCATCAAGCCTCTATGGCTCAGAGCCTGCGACCTGGTCGTCGGTGCATATGTTCACTCATTTTATTGAGTGGATGTTGGGACCCAGGAGGAATCTGCATTTGGCTGCAGTGTTCTGCAGGCAGCGGTATAATTCTTTTTGTGGTCGGATGGTGGTATTTTTTGGTGTCCCCCTCCCCTCAGATGCATTGCTTTGGGACATCCCATATGCTATGATTTATGGCTCTGTGTCCCGTGATGTATGAAAAGAACAATTGATTTTTTAAAACAGACTTACCTGTAAAATGTATTTCTTGAAGTACATCACGGGACACAGAGGTCCCTCCCCTCTTCTATGGGGTCTTTAATGCATGCTACAAAACTGAGGTACTTCCTGTGTGGGAGGGGTTAGAAAGGGGGGCATCCTTTCTGATTGGTTGACATGTTCTTCACCTGTAGGTGGCTATATAACCCATATGTTATGATTTATGGCTCTGTGTCCCGTGATGTACTTCAAGAAATGGATTTTACAGGTAAGTCTGTATAAAAAAATAAATTGTTTCCCCCATAAAATGTGTGTTTGAAAAACTACTACGCGAATACCACCGTGTGACATAAAAATTTGCAACACCCACAATTTTATTCTCTAAGGCCTCTGCTAACATATATATATTCAGGGCTTTTTTCCTCAGAAAATAGGTGCAGGAACTCAACCACGACCCCCCCCAACCCCCCCCCCCCACACACACCCTCCAAACCAATCAGATAGTGGGTGTATTCAAATTTCACAAACAGCGCAAGGGTCTTAAAGGGGCATTAAATACCAGGGGTGCATTACATATAGAGTGTACAGTTTGGGGGTGCGCTACACACAGAGTGCAGAGTTCAGCCTTCATCCACATCTGCTTACCTCTGCATCCCCCATGCACATATCACTTTTACCCCTCTTCAGCTCTGATCTCTGCATACAAACCCCCCTCCCCCCCTAAAAGCTCCTCCATCTTCCACGTGTCTTACATTGTTGCTGTATTAAGCTGAAGCACCCAACCGGCTCAAGTATCTCCCCACTGTAGGTGGCTCTGCCTCTCTCACTTGCAGGGAGATCATCTAGTGGGGTGTCAACATCCGCAATGTACCCTAGACACCTGCATCTCCCCTGCCCCCATCCTGCACTCAGTGGGAGCCCCTAGGAGACAAACTGGACTTCTGTGTTTACTAGTGATAGTGGTGAGCAGGTTGCAGAGGGCCTGAACCAGAGGTGGTGGAACTGAGTTCCACCAAGTTCCAGCTGAAAAAAGCACTGTATATATTTGATTAATATTGAATGTAAATAATCACCTTGAAAAACAACCCATTTGATTCAAAATAGAAAAGAAAGGCAAAACATATATATATAGCTATATATCTATATATATATCTATATATATATATCTATATAATCTAAATATATGATAAATATCTTTTTTCCCCCTTTTTTTAATAAGCAATCACATAATCTTTGTTCTCAGCTGCATAAGAGCTGGGGGAGGAGAAGCCGCAGTACACTGAACTTCTGAATAAAAGGCTAGTGAAGTGGCCATGGTGTGCTATCCTGCTTAGTGTGGTCAGTTTTTAATAGGAAAGCAGAGAGACTGGCAGGAACACCAGGGATTTCACACAGATGAAGCAATGCAAAGAAAACGGGATACTTTTTCATACAAGTATAGGGTACAGCAGGCACATATCACGAATAGGAAATGTCAGGTTTATTGGGGGATTAAATAATAGAAAAAATGGATTTAAAAAGCCATGTATATTCCATCTTATGCATATAAATTTTGAACAGTGCAGCTTCCATCTTGTTTGGAGGTGAATGAAAGTTCATATATGTTCTTTTGCAAAATTTCTCTTACAATAGGGTCTTATCATTTCAGCAGATATTTCTGTTTTCTTTTGGTATAAATAAGTGGTACATGGACATCTCATCAGATAAGGATCAATTAGCGAGACACCATACTAGTCACTGATGTCCAGACGTCAGTCTGTCTGTCTGTATTTAACAATGGACAATAGTGTATTCATCAGACATTTAACTATATAAATGTTAAAGATACCTTATATTGTGTGTAAACTGTATATCAACAATTAAGTCTTATTCTATTATTGATATAGTGGAATATATAATGTTGGATATATATATATATATATATAGTGCCTTGCGAAAGTATTCGGCCCCCTTGAACTTTGCAACCTTTTGCCACATTTCAGGCTTCAAACATAAAGATATAAAACTGTAATTTTTTGTGAAGAATCAACAACAAGTGGGACACAAACATGAAGTGGAACGAAATTTATTGGATATTTCAAACTTTGTTAACAAATAAAAAACTGAAAAATTGGGCGTACAAAATTATTCAGCCCATTTACTTTCAGTGCAGCAAACTCTCTCCAGAAGTTCAGCGAGGATCTCTGAATGATCCAATGTTGACCTAAATGACTAATGATGATAAATAGAATCCACCTGTGTGTAATCAAGTCTCCGTATAAATGTACCTGCACTGTGATAGTCTCAGAGGTCCGTTTAAAGCACAGAGAGCATCATGAAGAACAAGAAACACACCAGCCAGGTCCGAGATACTGTTGTGGAGAATTTTAAAGCCGGATTTGGATACAAAAATATTTCCCAAGCTTTAAACATCCCAAGGAGCACTGTGCAAGCGATACTATTGAAATGGAAGGAGTATCGGACCATTGCAAATCTACGAAGACCTGGCCGTCCCTCTAAACTTTTAGCTCATACAAGGAGAAGACTGATTAGACATGCAGCCAAGAGGCCCATGATCACTCTGGATGAACTACAGAGATCTACAGTAGAGATGTATAGAACTGTTCGCCGGCGAACAGTTCCCGGCGAACTTCGCATGTTCGCGTTCGCCGCTGCGGGCGAACATATGCGATGTTCGGTCCGCCCCCCATAATACATCATTGAGGCAAACTTTGACCCTGAACCTCACAGTCAGCAGACACATTTCCAGCCAATCAGCATACCTCCCTCCCACAGCCTCCCACCTCCTATAAATAAGCAAGGGCAGCATCCATCTTAGATCATTCTGAAGCAGTGTGTGTAGTGAGAGTAGGGAGAGAGCTGCTGCTGCTGCTGCTGTTAAGCTAGGGACAGTTAGTCAGTGTTCCTGGTCTTGCAGTGTTCTTGGTCCACTACTGCTGTAAGGACAGCACCCCAAAAAGCCCTTCTAAGGGCTGGTATTTGTGTATTTTTTTATATATATATATATATATATATATATATATATATATATATATCTAGCGTCCCCAAAAGCCCTTTTAAGGGCTGGTAATTGAGTTGTTTCTTCTTATATATATATATATCTATCTATCTAGTGTCCCCAAAAGCCCTTTTAAGGGCTGGTAATTGAGGTTTTTTTTTTTATTTATATATATATACATATATATATATATATTTAGCGTCCCCAAAAGCCCTTTTAAGGGCTGGTAACTGGTAATAGAGTTTTTCCTATATATATATATATATATATATATTGTACACTGCAGTTGCCTGCCCGCTGTGTGTGAGAGGCCACAGACCTACCACAGACTGTACTGTGTGCACACCACACTCATTTCGGGTGGCACAGGCACAGTACCTGGCATTTTAAAAAATATTTTTTTTTTCCTCTGTCATAATTGCAGTGAGTGCTGTGTCAGGTCCACAGAGTGCACTGTACCCACTGCAGTGCACTGCCCACCACTGATATATATACGGTGGCACAGCATCTTGTTGCAATAAATTGAAAAAAAAATATTTTTTATTATTGCAGTTGCCTGGGCTGCCAGTGACTGTCAGGTCCACAGAGTGTACTGTGCCCACTGCAGTGCCACTGTGTGCCCACCCACCACTGATTTATAAGGTGGCACAGCAGCTTGCAAAGTAAAAAAAAATATATATTTTTTTTAAATTGCAGTTGCCTGGGTGCCAGTGACTGCTGTCAGGTCCACAGAGAGTGTACTGTGCCACTGCCCACCCACCACTGATATATAAGGTGGCACAGCAGCTTGCAAAGTAAAAAAAATATATATTTTTTTAAATTGCAGTTGCCTGGGTGCCAGTGACTGCTGTCAGGTCCACAGAGAGTGTACTGTGCCACTGCCCACCCACCACTGATATATAAGGTGGCACAGCAGCTTGCAAAGTAAAAAAATATATATATATTTTTTAAATTGCAGTTGCCTGGGTGCCAGTGACTGCTGTCAGGTCCACAGAGAGTGTACTGTGCCACTGCCCACCCACCACTTATATATATGCCTGCAAGAGAAAAAGCCAGCCGCAGAGAAGCTGTATTCCTGAAAATATAAGAAAAATGCTGTTTTTTAGGGGTTCTGGACATGCTACAGAGCTGAAACTTGACAGGTACACTTTTTAGACCCCCCAGACACTGAATACAAAAAATGACATGCCTGCCTAAAAAAATGCCCGCTAAATGCCTGCAAGAGAAAAAGCCAGCCGCAGAGAAGCCGTATTCCTGAAAATATAAGAAAAATGCTGTTTTTTAGGGGTTCTGGACATGCTACAGAGCTGAAACTTGACAGGTACACTTTTTAGACCCCCCAGACACTAAATACAAAAAATGACATGCCTGCCTAAAAAAATGCCCGCTAAATGCCTGCAAGAGAAAAAGCCAGCCGCAGAGAAGCCGTATTCCTGAAAATATAAGAAAAATGCTGTTTTTTAGGGGTTCTGGACATGCTACAGAGCTGAAACTTGACAGGTACACTTTTTAGACCCCCCAGACACTAAATACAAAAAATGACATGCCTGCCTAAAAAAATGCCCGCTAAATGCCTGCAAGAGAAAAAGCCAGCCGCAGAGAAGCCGTATTCCTGAAAATATAAGAAAAATGCTGTTTTTTAGGGGTTCTGGACATGCTACAGAGCTGAAACTTGACAGGTACACTTTTTAGACCCCCCAGACACTAAATACAAAAAATGACATGCCTGCCTAAAAAAATGCCCGCTAAATGCCTGCAAGAGAAAAAGCCAGCCGCAGAGAAGCCGTATTCCTGAAAATATAAGAAAAATGCTGTTTTTTAGGGGTTCTGGACATGCTACAGAGCTGAAACTTGACAGATACACTTTTTAGACCCCCCAGATGCTAAATCCAAAGAAATTTTTTATTTTTATTTTTTTTTAATTTTTCCAATAATTGGCTCTCTATCAAAAAATTATAATTTTTAAGAACTTTTTTTTGCGTGATCCCTCTCCGGCATGCCACAGTCCAGGTGTTAGTCCCCTTGAAACAACTTTTCCATCACTATTGTGGCCAGAAAGAGTCCCTGTGTGTTTTAAAATTCGCCTGCCTATTGAAGTCTATGGCGGTTCGCCTGGTTCGCCGGTTCGCGAACATTTGCCGATGTTCGCGTTCGCCGTTCGCGAACGGCGAATTTTAGGTTCGCGACATCACTAATCTACAGCTGAGGTGGGAGACTCTGTCCATAGGACAACAATCAGTCGTATACTGCACAAATCTAGCATTTATGGAAGAGTGGCAAGAAGAAAGCCATTTCTTAAAGATATCCATAAAAAGTGTAGTTTAAAGTTTGCCACAAGCCACCTGGGAGACACACCAAACATGTGGAAGAAGGTGCTCTGGTGAGATGAAACCAAAATTGAACTTTTTGGCAACAATGCAAAACGTTATGTTTGGCGTAAAAGCAACACAGCTCATCACCCTGAACACACCATCCCCACTGTCAAACATGGTGGTGGCAGCATCCTGGTTCGGGCCTGCTTTTCTTCAGCAGGGACAGGGAAGATGGTTAAAATTGATGGGAAGATGGATGGAGCCAAATACAGGACCATTCTGGAAGAAAACCTGATGGAGTCTGCAAAAGACCTGAGACTGGGACGGAGATTTGTCTTCCAACAAGACAATGATCCAAAACATAAAGCAAAATCTACAATGGAATGGTTCACAAATAAACATATCCAGGTGTTAGAATGGCCAAGTCAAAGTCCAGACCTGAATCCAATCGAGAATCTGTGCCTGATCCAACCTCACTGAGCTCGAGCTGTTTTGCAAGGAGGAATGGGCAAAAATTTCAGTCTCTCGATGTGCAAAACTGATAGAGACATACCCCAAGTGACTTACAGCTGTAATCGCAGCAAAAGGTGGCGCTACAAAGTATTAACTTAAGGGGGCTGAATAATTTTGCACGCCCAATTTTTCAGTTTTTTATTTGTTAAAAAAGTTTGAAATATCCAATAAATTTCGTTCCACTTCATGATTGTGTCCCACTTGTTGTTGATTCTTCACAAAAAATTACAGTTTTATATCTTTATAATTGAAACCTGAAATGTGGCAAAAGTTCGCAAAGTTCAAGGGGGCCGAATACTTTTGCAAGGCACTGTGTATATATATATATATATATATATATATATATATATATATATATATATATATATATATATATGTTAGAATACTTTTCTATTATGTGTAAGGACCTATGCGTCTTAAAACTAATTACCTCATTTTAGAGAAGTTTGTGGTTAAGTTTTTATGACCACTATAGATCTTCCAATCCTAGCCTAAATGTCTGAAGTGTTTCACAGAATCCGAATAATTAATGGACTTTCACTGGCCAGGCAGGTCAAAGGTTATCTTTAATAGTGGGCTATTGTATGTTCTAAATACTGAATCTAATAAGCAATACAATGTTGCCTCCTTTGGAGATGCTACTTAATGCAGTCTCGGGGTAACTTAGTATTTTCCAATATAAATATGTATATATATTGTATTAAAAATTATCTTTATAAATGGCTTACCAGATCCAATAATTGCCAGGGTACATGATGGCGATTAGATGGACATTTATGTATGTACTGAGAGTATGGACAAGTTTTTATGTTGCTTTGATGATTACTCTTAAATATAGAGAAATTATCATTTAATTTTATTATCTAATATTGGGTTATTAGGAGAGGTGTGACTATGACCTCACCAGTTAATGGATAGAATATCCCAACCAATGGGGATAATGTTCCTCCCTCTGGGTTTAACTTATGGTAATTTTAATAGTCCTTTGTTCAATACCATATAAAAAGGAGAACCCAGATGTGAGACATTACACATACTGACAACACCCCTTACACTTGCAACACACACACTACTCACATCCATACATATACTCATCTAAACATACTCCATTTTGCTCCATCATTTATCTGAAACTTTGAGGGATGCCAAATGAAACTCCTCCCTCACTGGCCACCATCTTGGGAAGGCATCCATCTTAAGGACTCTGGTAATAACCATTTGAAGCTAGCAGCCATCTTAAGTGTGGTAAATATTCCTTGCTGTTTATTTGATTTTATTCAATATTGTTTATTTCCTTCCTTATATGTTTTATATTGCATATTTAAGGGTAATAAGATTACTATCCCAGCCGTATAAACCATAGTAGATTTTCCTCTAAAAAGCTGATTTTTGTTTTTTTACATTTTTATTAATATTAGATTTAGCGCATTATTGCGATTTTAGTATCTCATTTTGCATAGCTTATTATCGCTCCATCTGCAGTGGAGTGACTCTCGGCTGTACAATTCACAGACAATTGTGGTCTGTTTATATAGAACACTTACCTATGGTTTATGCTATACCTGGAGAAAAGATAATCTTGCTTTCATTTTGTTTCATTTTCACTTTCATTATTGAGCTACATATCACATTGCATTGATTGTTTGAAGTTTGTATTTTATGTAAAGTTATCTCTTTGTGTCATTTTAAGTTTGATCATTTATTGCGAATACATGTCTTGTGAATAAATATTTTTATATATTCCATACTGTAGACTGTACTCACTAAGATTGGTACATGCTTTTAAAAAAAATTACCGTATTTATCGGCGTATAACACGCACCAGCGTATAACACGCACCTCACATTTAGGAGGGATTTTTTAGGAAAAAAGCTTAAAATTTTAAATAAACAGCATTGAACTATTTAATCAAATGCAGTCTTACCTGTGCCCATGAATGCAGCCTCATCAGCGCAGTGTCCATCAATGCAGCCTAGCCAGTGCAGTGTCCCCAATGCAGCCTAGCCAGCGCAATGTCCCCAATGCAGCCTAGCCAGGGCAGTGTCCCCAATGCAGCCTAGCCAGCGCTGTGTCCCCAATGCAGCCTAGCCAGCGCAGTGTCCCCAATGCAGCCTAGCCAGCTCAGATCGCCCATATTGCACAGATCCCCAGCACAGATCGCCCATATTGCACAGATCCCCAGCACAGATCGCCCATATTGCACAGATCCCCAGCACAGGTTGCCCATATTGCACAGATCGCCAGCACAGATTGCCCATAATGCACAGATCGCCTCACACAGATCGCCTGCACACAGATCGCCGCACACAGATCGCCAGCACAGATCGCCGCACACAGATCGCCAGCACAGATCGCCGCACACAGATCGCCAATATATTTTTTTTTTAAAAAGTCGGGCAGCGCTGAGGCAGAGGTGGGCGGGCCGTGCGAGGAGAAGCGAGTACGAGCCACCGCTGTCATCTGACGTCCCGGCGCCTATGATAGACGTCACACCTCCCATGTCCCGGCATTGGGCCATTGTGCTGTCTATCATAGGAGGCGGGACTTCCTATGACAGCAGCCACTCGTCCTTCCTTCTGCTCCGCCCGGCCAGCCCCCTCCTCTTCCTCTCAGCGCTGCCCGGCTTTTTTTTTTTACTATATCGGCGTATAACACGCACTGGTGCTTTGCCCTCCATTTTTAGGAGAAAAAAGTGCGTGTTATACGCCGATAAATACGGTAATCAATTAAAAAGAATTCTCTACATATTGATTTGTGTAAATAAGTTGAGATTCTCCTACCTCACAGATCTTTGCTTATTGACATAAATAGACACTGTTATATTCAGAGCAGTATAAATATTCTGACAGAAATGTTGGGTAGTAGTCAGTGAATAAGGTTTTAGGTTATGCCTTTTATATATGTCTTCGTTCACCTTTAAAGTCTCAGTGGTTTTTATATATATTTCCCTTTGTACCACCCTATTAAATCTTTCCACATATTTTCACAAAATCTACTTTTCGGATTAGAATATTAAAGGGAAAACAATGCTGCTTTTCCTGTGTTCGTTTTTTTAGATTTTGCCTAATAGTCATTTTGAATTAACTTTTGCATTTTTACTTGCTTGCTGTTTAATATTTAAACTATGGTTTTGCAAATACAGAATTTTAAATAATCCGTCTGATGACTTGTTTATCTAGCAGTTGCAATGAGAAGCCTTGTTGAACAACTGCTGTGATAAATAAAGTTGTAGGATAGAGATTGTATTAATCTCAGTCAAACTGACAAACCTGCACTGGGAGAGGGAAACATTAAAGAACAATCACTATAAAGCAATACTAATCAGGAAACATGGAATGCATATAAAACAAGCAAACATGCTGTAACTGCTCCAACATACTTTTAGAATAAAGATTTGTATAAGTTTTTTGTTTATATTAGCATGATTTGTACAATTGTATAATATTTATATATATTGTACCTTAAAGTGCACCTATACTTTGTAAATGCAGACTGCCATAAGTGAGGAAAATGAATGTGTTACTAAACCCACAACAGTAAAATCACTCTGTATATGCAGTAAAGCATGCTTGTTATACTCACTGTGGAACCTTAGGGGATTAATCCTCTGCTTTGTGTAAAAAGGCTGTTTGAACCTGTATGCACAGATCCTCGTCTTCTTGCATTGACCCCATAACATGTCTGGATAAGACAGAGTCAGGCTGCTCATGCTCAGTTTGATGTGTATTGCTAGAGACCAGGTCTGATGCAGGGGCGGACTGACCATACGGGCATTTAGGGCACTGCCCGGGGGCCGGGGGCCCGGGGCCAGTAGGGGGCCCCATGACGCTCGCCATCTTACTATATTCAGTGAAGCCGAGTATAACACGGACGGACTTTTTGGTGTGAGCTGGAGCAGGCATGGGCAGAGGAACACACAGCAGCTCTGTGCTCCGAGGTTGTGTTACACTTTGAGCTATGGGAGAGTAAAAACAACATCTGATGTGGGAGTGCAGAGACAGTATTTCAGATTTGATGGACCAGCAAGCTGGAAGTAGAATTGAAAGTCGGTAAAGCTCTCTGCTCTCTGTATGACCACTCTGAATTACTGACATCCGTGGAAGAGCCCTGAGTGTTAACCATTGCTTATCTGCTGCAAGGAAATGCTACACTGCTGCTATCCTCTGTTCTTGCATTAAAGCATATGTACATAGGCGTGCGCAGGGGGTGTGCCAGGTGTGCCTGGGCACACCCTAATCACTGGCTCCGACTCCACCTATTGCCTGGGCTTCCCCCCGTGTTGCCCCTCCCCCTTGCAGTGCTGCTGGCTTCCTTCCTCTTCTTTCCTCTCCCCTCGGCTGCTGCGGGGGATGTTTCAGTATGGAGAGCAGGGTAAAGGGCTAGTTATTATGAAATATACCGGGCCCTTCCTTTTCTAAATGAACACAATGAAAGCACTCACACGCTGTGTTCATTTACAAACTGAAGCATAGGAAACACAGTTTATTATGCTTCATTGTGTTTAAGCTTTGGAGTGCACACCCTAATGCAAAAGGCTGCGCACACCTATGCATATGTACAGTGAAATTCTTGCATCTGCTCACTGATTTTCTTACACTGAGCATAAAAAACTGACTTGCTATATGCTTGCTGACAGAGGCTTAACTAGAACTTTCAGGGCCCCAGTGCAAGAACCCATGGGGCCCCCCTGACCCCCAGCCTGGGCCCATCCCACTGATCCCTGAGGCCATTTGCTCCCATTTCAGGTTTCTTTATTACAATTCAACAGCAGGACCTTTTCACATGTTCTGTAGCGGATCTCCTTCCTGCTGTTTTGGTCCCCCCCACGGTAGCAAAACACCAGAGCCTGGTCGCATATGCGACCTTTGCAACCCTGGTAGTGTCAGTCAGTAGGGCAAAGGATCGTGTCAGTAAGGCCGTGGACAGTGTCCGCAGGGCAGTGGACAGTGTCAGTAGGGCAGAGGATGGTGTCAGTAGGGCAGAGGATGGTGTCAGTAGGGCAGAGGATGGTGTGAGTAGGGCAGTGGAAGGTGTCAGCAGGGCAGTGGACGGTGTCAGTAGAGCAGTGGAAGGCATCAGTAGAGCAGTGGATAGTGTCAGTAGAGCAGACAACAGAGTTAGTAGAGCAGTGGATGGTATCAGTAGAGCAGTGGACGGACGGTGTCAGTAGAGCAGAGGACGGTGTCAGCAGAGCAATGGATGGTGTCAGTAGAGCAGTGGACTGTGCCAGCAGAGCAGTGGATGGTGTCAGTAAGGCAGGGGACGGTGTCAACAGAGCAGTGGATGGTGTCAGTAGGACAGTGAATGGTGTCAGAAGGGCAGAGGATAGTGTCAGTAGAGCAGACGACAGAGTTAGAAGAGCAGACAACAGAGTCAGTAGAGCAGTGGATGGTATCAGTAGAGCAGTGTACGGATGGTGTCAGTAGGGAAGAGGATGGTGTCAGTAGAGCAGGGGATGGTGTCAGTTGAGCAGTGGACAGTGTCAGTTGAGCAGTGGACGGTGTCAGTTGAACAGTGGCGGTGTCAGTAGAACAGTGGACGGTGTCAGTAGAGCAGTGGATAGTATCAGTAGAGCAGTGTACGGACAGTGTCAGTAGAGCAGTGGATGGTGTCAGTAGGGCAAAGGACGGTGTCAGTAGAGAAGTGGACAGTGTCAGTAGGGCAGTGGACAGTGTCAGTAGAACAGCGGACGGTGTCAGTAGAGCAGTGGACAGTGTCAGTAGAGCAGTGGATAGTGTCAGTAGAGCAGTGGATAGTGTCAGTAGAGCAGTAGTTGGTGTCAGTAGAGCAGTGGACAGTGTTAGTAGAGCAGTGGACGTGTCAGTAGAACAGTGGACGGTGTCAGTAGAGCAGTGGATAGTGTCAGTAGAGCAGTGGATATTGTCAGTAGAGCAGTGGATAGTGTTAGTAGAGCAGTGGTTGGTGTCAGTAGGGCAGTGGACGGTGTCAGTAGAGCAGTGGACGGTGTCAGAAGAGCAGTGGACGGTGTCAGTAGGGCAGTGGACAGTGTCAGTAGGGCAGTGGACGGTGTCAGTAGGGCAGTGGAAGGTGCCAGTAGGGCAGTGGATGGTGTCAGTAGGGCAGTGGAAGGTGTCAGTAGGGCAGTGGAAGGTGCCAGTAGGGCAGTGGACGGTGTCAGTAGGGCAGTGGATGGTGTCAGTAGGGCAGTGGAAGTTGCCAATAGGGCAGTGGATAGGGTCAGTAGTCTTTTATTTTTGTAAATTTTTTTACCAATTTATTTTATTATTTTGTTTTACAATTTTATTTTTTTTTTTACTTTATACAACTTTTTTTAGGAGCCCAGTTGGGAGGCTTTGGTGATATACCAGGGTTCTAAACAGACCTCTAATCTTTCATCTTGGAGCGAAAATAAGAAAGAAAGAAAGAAAGAAAGAAGATTGAGGACACAGCCAGGGCTGGTGCAAGGATTCTTGACACCCTAGGCGAAACCACATTTTGCCGCCCCCTATTGGCTCTGCCCCTGACTCCACCCCCTTTTCCCTGCCCATGTATACGGTGGCAGGGGTGAAGATATTTTGTGGCGCCTCTCTACCTATTTCTTCAGCCGTGGTCCCCAGGCCTGCACCTGCTCTTCTGGGCCCAGACTGAAGACAGGCTGGGGATGTATATGGACAGGCTGGGGTGGTATACGGACAGGCTGGGGATGTATATGGACAGGCTGGGGTGGTATACGGACAGGCTGGGGTGGTATGCGGACAGGCTGGGGATGTATACGGACAGGTTGGGGTGGTATACGGACAGGCTGGGGTGGTATACGGACAGGCTGGGGTGGTATTCGGACAGGCTGGGGTGGTATTCGGACAGGCTGGGGTGGTATGCGGACAGGCTGGGGTGGCATACAACAGGCTGGGGATGTATACGGCCAGGCTGGGGTGGTATATGGACAGCCTGGGGTGGTATACGGACAGGCTGGGGATGTATACGGACAGGCTGGGCATGTGTTCGGACAGGCTGGGGTGGTATATGGACAGGCTGGGGATGTATACGGACAGCCTGGGGATGTATATGGACAGGCTGGGGATGTATACGGGCAGGCTGGGGATGTGTACGGACAGGCTGGGGTGGTATACGGACAGGCTAGGGATGTATACGGACAGGCTGGGGTAGTATACGGACAGGCTGGGGATGTATACGGTGGCAGGGGTGAAGATATTTTGTGGCGCCTCTCTACCTATTTCTTCAGCCGTGGTCCCCAGGCCTGCACCTGCTCTTCTGGGCCCAGACTGAAGACAGGCTGGGGATGTATATGGACAGGCTGGGGTGGTATACGGACAGGCTGGGGATGTATATGGACAGGCTGGGGTGGTATACGGACAGGCTGGGGTGGTATGCGGACAGGCTGGGGATGTATACGGACAGGTTGGGGTGGTATACGGACAGGCTGGGGTGGTATACGGACAGGCTGGGGTGGTATTCGGACAGGCTGGGGTGGTATTCGGACAGGCTGGGGTGGTATGCGGACAGGCTGGGGTGGCATACAACAGGCTGGGGATGTATACGGCCAGGCTGGGGTGGTATATGGACAGCCTGGGGTGGTATTCGGACAGGCTGGGGTGGTATTCGGACAGGCTGGGGTGGTATGCGGACAGGCTGGGGTGGCATACAACAGGCTGGGGATGTATACGGCCAGGCTGGGGTGGTATATGGACAGCCTGGGGTGGTATACGGACAGGCTGGGGATGTATACGGACAGGCTGGGCATGTGTTCGGACAGGCTGGGGTGGTATATGGACAGGCTGGGGATGTATACGGACAGCCTGGGGATGTATATGGACAGGCTGGGGATGTATACGGGCAGGCTGGGGATGTGTACGGACAGGCTGGGGTGGTATACGGACAGGCTAGGGATGTATACGGACAGGCTGGGGTAGTATACGGACAGGCTGGGGATGTATACGGACAGGCTGGGGATGTATACGGACAGGCTGGGGATGTATACGGACAGGCTGGGGTAGTATACGGACAGGCTGGGGATGTATACAGACAGGCTGGGGATGTATACAGACAGGCTGGGGATGTATACGGACAGGCTGGGGTAGTATACGGACAGGCTGGGGTAGTATATGGAAGGCTTCCCCTATGTTGTTCCATAATCAGAGTATATTCCTGTGTTCAGGGGATTTCTATGGTATTCTACATATAATAATAAACACACACACAGTTCCATGTTGGACTGTCAGGTGACTGCTTCTGCCAATCAGGTCCCCTCTTCCCTATGACCCCCAGTACAGAGCCCAGGAGGTACTTCTCCCCTCTGCCCCTCATCACCTCCCCTCCAGGCTAATCTCCCCAGACAGGTCCCACTCACGTTACATGAAGGAGGTTCCTTACTCTGTTCGGAGCTGACAATACACAAGGTAGCAGCACCCCGAAACTCGGATCACCTCTGCCAGCTCTCCACCCCATCACACGCACAGCCCCACCCCAACTGGTGAGCCACACCACGAACCTCTGCCTCTAATACCTAGCAACACACAGCTCTGGCAGCGTTTTGAAGAGGCGGCGGTGGGGCCGGGAGACGGAGTGTCACAGGAAAGAGCACTGACAGCATGCGCCCAGCAGTCCTTCTGCCCCGGGGGGGGTTAGCGCGGGGGCGACTGATGTGAGCTCTAGGCCGGTGCCTACCTTGCCTATAGGTAGCGCCGGCCCAGGACACAGCTCTCCTTACAGTTTAGCTGCTGCTAGACGGTGACACACTGCTTTTCTTATATTGCTGCTTTAAAGCATTTGTGAGTAGTACAATATATAGGTGGGGCTTTGTGTGGGTGTGGTTCGAGTGTGGATGGGGACACAGGGGGCCCCATGATCTCCTATTGCCCAGGGGCCCCATGAGTTGTCAGTCCGCCCTTGGTCTGATGTGACTGTGTTGGGCAGCTATTCCAGCGCAGTCCCACCGCAAGACATGGCAAAACGCCTTGTCTCAGGTGTGGCTGGTTCACACTAGTGATCGACCGATATCGGTTTTTCGTTGCCGATACCGATACCGATATTTTGGCCCATGCATATCGGTATTTTTGTACATTTAAAAATGTTTTCTTTTTTTTTCTTGACAGGTACTCTTGTGGAGGGATCTGGGGGCAGTGGCGGCTGGTGCTCAAAATTTTTGGGGGGGGCGCAAACAAAAAATGAGTGACCAGTGTGCCCCCAATCAATGCAGAGTGCCACAGCGTGCCCCCAATCAATGCAGAGCACCACAGCATGCCCCCCAATCAATGCAGAGTGCCACAGCATGCCCCCAATCAATGCAGAAAGCCACAGCGTGCCCCCCCAAGCAATGCAGAGCACCACAGCGTGCCCCCCAATCAATGCAGAGTGCTACAGTGTGCCCTCAATCAATGCAGAGCGCCACAGCGTGCCCCCCAATCAATGCGGAGTGCCACAGCATTGTCCCCAATCATTGCAGAGTGCCACAGCAATGTCCCCAATCAATGCAGAGCGCCACAGCATTGTCCCCAATCATTGCAGAGCGCCACAGCATTGTCCCCAATCAATGCAGAGCGCCACAGCATTGTCCCCAATCATTGCAGAGCGCCACAGCATTATCCCCAATCATTGCAGAGCGCCACAGCATTGTCCCTAATCAATGCAGAGCGCCACAGCATTGTCCCCAATCATTGCAGAGCGCCACAGCATTGTCCCCACTCATTGCAGAGCGCCACAGCATTGTCCCCAATCAATGCAGAGCGCCACAGCATTGTCCCCAATCATTGCAGAGTGCCACAGCATTGTCCCTAATCAATGCAGAGCGCCACAGCATTGTCCCCAATCATTGCAAAGCGCCACAGCATTGTCCCCAACCATTGCAGAGCGCCACAGCATTGTCCCCAATCATTGCCGAGTGCCACAGCGTGTCTCCCTCAATGCAGTGTGGGCTCCCCTCGGGCCCCCCCCCCCGAGACCAATGCAATTACCTGGCGGCGGCCTCCTCTTCAGTCCCGGCGGCAGCTTTTCCTCACTCTGTCCCCCGGCGCATCTCCACGAGTACTTTCTGGTCCCGCCTCCTCCTCGGCCAAAGGCAAGGGGTTTGCCTCATGACATCACTTCTGGGTTTTTGCATGGAGACCAGATCAGAGCTGAATGCGACTTTGATCGGGTCTTCAGTGGCCATGCAGGCTGGTTGCCCGGGTCTCCTGGTGAGACGGGAGACCCGGGCGAGCCGTGGAAGGCGGCAGGAGGGGGGGCATCCCCTCCTGCTCCTTGTAATGACAGCCAATCGGCTTCTCAGCCACATCCGTTGCCATTACAAGACAGCCAACCGTCGGCTATGGACGCCGGTACCGGGAAGATGCCTCCAGCTGCAGGCATCACTCCGGTACAAGCACTTTCCTGAAATATCGGCAAAATATCGGTAACCTCCGCGGCCGATTCCTATATATTGGAAAAAGTGCGTATCGGCCCTCGATATATCGGCTTTGCTGATAATCGGTCGATCCCTAGTTCACACAACTGCGTTGTGGTGGTGTGCGGGTGTAGTGCACTGTAGTGTACTGTGTGCAGTACTTTTTTACAGCACAGCACTAGTAACCTCACACCAGCCAATAGAACTCTATCCCCCAGGTCTCTCCTTACAGGCTGTGATTGAGAGAAGCAGGTGTGGCAGGCGCAGCACTACAAAGTGCCTTATTCGCTGTGGCATTAGAAGAACTTGATTTCTCTGACTTCAGTCTAACCAGACTGTCTGTTACTTTATAAATTCCTCTAATACCGTTCTATGGAAAGCAGTAAGTTTAAAGAGCACACCAAACGCTTAAGATATCTTCTTTATTACCTTCAACTTTTCTTCATATATAACACTGACACTTTTGCAGCAGACAGTCCATGTACAAACATGTGTTGAATGAAGTATAACAAAATGGCGGTTCAACTGTTTAATCTTGTCATTCTACATAAAATGGTGGATATATTTCTCTCTTCAGTATCTGTACTTTAAATTGTCTAAACACTTTATGATCTCTCTGAGGGGTATATCTGATGCTTAATCAATAGTTTTACTTGCTCTATATTCTGTTTGCTGTTTGATATTTGGGTTTGATTGTTTGATATAACATTTGCGTATTTGAAGTTTGCTGGGACATATGGATTGTTTGTTTGAGTTCGGTGGAACTACAAGTGAACACATAACAAGTCCAGTATACAGTTCTAATCACATTACAGCAATAGGAACATATATAACTGTATTAAATTACCTATTTTTGGCCACTTGCTTCCATAAATCTGACTCTGTGGATCTGTGTCTGTACAGATCTTCTCTCTCTGGTGGAATGAGAATGCTGGCTGTGAGTATGGAACTTTTAGACCAAAATGAGTGTAAGGCTGGCTGTGATTGGCCAAGACTCTTGCTGAGTGTGAGATTGGCTGTGATTGGCCACAAACTCCTTATGGTTAATAACGTTTAACTCTGTGCTTTCTGGTTTCAATTCTGCTGTGTCTGAGCTTACCTTACAGGCATATAAATGAATCTTACAGGCATATTTTCTCTTTTGCTTCTGTGAACACAATATATAACAGTTATGTGACATCCAAACATAAAATCACAGTAAATAACTGCTTTTGTCTCTCACATATAAACATATTCACTGTATTAAAGTTATTAGCAGGTCTAGCTGTATATGCATGTAGGTCATATTAGCAACCTAGGACAGGTTATAGCTGGCCAGCTACACTCCCACCAAAATTACCTATAATTCTATGTTCTCTATAGTAGGATTTGAACATGAATTTGGGGAATTTTTCATCAGGTTCTCGACTTCCAAGTGTCTTTTATCACTCTCAAGTAGAACAACTAACTGCTCTATAGGACGTTCCAACCTGAGTGGAGTAGTGAGACGTTTTCCCTTTTTGTCAAGTTTTGAGTCTCCTAGGACTTGGACATTTCTTTTGGGTGTTTGCCATTAACTTCTTAGCGTAAGATTGGCTAAGTACTCTTTACTCCATCTATTCCAAAACTGTTCTGATAGATATTGAACTCTTCGCCATCTCTTTTTGGCGTATAAATCCTCTTTGGTGAACTTGCCAGGTGGTGATTGTATGTAATCAGACATAAGGTGAAGTAGATGGTTGGGAGTTAAAGGTTCCAAACTTGTTGGATCATTGATGTTGTCAACTGTAAGTGGACGACTGGTAAAGTGGAGTTCCACCCTAAATTTATACTTACCTCCATCTTCTCGCTCCGGGTCACCTGAAAAACAAATGGATAATCGCATTTTTTTTTTTTTTTACTTACCTCGTATAGAAGAAAATATACTTACCTTACTTCCTTCTTCCTCCCCTCGGCGGCCACGGCCCGTCGTCACTTCCTGGCTTTGCAATGATTCCTGGGAGCTGAACGTCATCGCTCCCAGGAATCATTGCGCCTGCACCAGCCCCCGACGTCAGTTCCAGGGCGCACGCATCATTCCCTTCTAAACAGCTTCTGGGCATGCCCACAAGCTGTGGAGGGATGACGCGCGCGCACCGGAAGTGACGGCGGGGCCGGTGCAGTGCATCATGGGACCGAAGAAGACGGAAGAAGACGGAAGAAGACGCAGAAGAGGATCGCGCTGGCTTCAAGCTGCCCACACCTGAGATGGCAGCGCTGGACAATACTTTTTCAAGGTAAGTATTTCTCCTAAAAGGTAAGTGCAACCCGGGACAGATCAGAGGCTAGCCATTGTGGAATGTACTAGCCCTGGGGGTATTTTTATTAAAAAAAAGTATTCCCAGGGTGGAACTCCGCTTTAACAATAGACATTACTTCATAGAATAGGGTCCTAAGTGAAGCATCATCCATTCTTCCGGAGTTCTTTTTCAACATTGAACTTAACACATTTCTTACAGTTCTGATTTGTCTTTCCCAAACTCCTCCTGTGTGGCTTGCATGTGGAGCATTCATATGAAAATCACATTGATTCTGTGACAAATACTCAGTTACTTTTTCTTTGTCGATCTCTTTTAGAGCTTTCTTCAATTCATTCCTTGCTCCAACAAAATTAGATCCTTGGTCAGATCTAAACTCTCTGACAGTACCTCTAATGGCTATGAAACATCTCAAGGCATTAATGAATGCGTCAGTTGACATATTTTCTAACATTTCCAGATGAATTGCTCTGGAGCTTAGACATGTAAATATTAGTCTATATCTCTTGTACTCCTTGTGGTTTTTCTTGGTGATGAATGGGCCGAAACAATCCATTCCACTATAAAGAAATGGTGTTGATGGGTTTACACGATCTGTCGGTAGATCTGCCATTCTTTGTTCTTCGGTAGGTCTACGTGCCTTTCTACAAGTTACGCATTTACTTATGTACTTTGCTATAACTTTGCTTCCTTTCACTATCCAGTAACCACCTTCTCTCAAACAGTTCTGGGTAAAGCTTCTTCCTTGATGCAAGGATTTGTTGTGGTAGTGATCAATAATCAATCAGAATTTTTGGGTAGAATTGCTGGATGCTTCACTCTGCTGGGTAACAATGCATTTTCCAGTCTCCCTCCCACCTTCAGTATACCATCCTGTAGAACAAGATTAAGCTTGTACAATGGGTGGTTGATGGGAAGCCTTTTAGGTTCCTGACTAAGTCTCTTCAACTCTTCACTATAGAATCTCTGTTGAATGAGTCTTATGACTGTCTCTTCAGCTTTCATTCTTTCCTCTACATTCAATGATTCCTTCCTTCTGATTCCCTTTGCCAAATGTTGAATTCGAGCTACTACGTTTATGACTGTATTCCATTTTGAACATCTGGCTAGTCTTTCAAGTATGTCATCTTGACACTTGGCAGCAGTGCTCAATGTTTGTGCAACCTTTACCTCTGGATCACCCATAGACAATTCTGTGTAACCTTCACTGGGTATGATCTCCTTTTCCCAAAGGAACTCTGGACCGGTGAACCAATTTGAATTTCTCAATCCTATTACATTCAGGCCTCTTGAAGCATGATCTGCTGGGTTATGCTTTGTATCAATGTGATGCCAATGTCCTGGATTTGTTATTTCCCAAATTTTCTGAACTCTGTTGGCGACAAAGACATGGAATCTTCGAGCTTCGTTATTTATGTATCCTAGGACAATTCTTGAGTCTGTCCAAAAGTATTCTTTATCTATTTTTAACTCTAATTCTTCTCTCAGAAACTTGCTTACTGATGCTGAAACAACAGCTGCTGTCAGTTCAAGTCTTGGTATTGTCTGAATACTGGTTGGTGCGACTCTGGTCTTTCCCCCAACCAGGGCACAGTGTATTTTTCCTTCTCCTATCACTCTGATGTAGGAGCACTGACCATAACCATAACTACTGGCATCTGAAAAGTGATGAAGTTCTATTTTCTTGTACTCTCCGAAATCATGAGGTGAGGTACAAAACATCTGGGTATCCAAACTTCTCTCAAATTCTGCAAGTCTCTTATCCAAGCCTCCCACCTTGGCTTCAAATCTTCAGGAATGGGTTCATCCCATCCCAACTTCCGTCTGCATAATTCTTGTAGTATTTATTTTGCTTTGAGGATCACTGGGGCCAAGAATCCCAATGGATTATATATAGAAGCCACTGCGGAAAGAATAGTACGTCTAGTTGCAACTTTCTCTTTCAAGGATACTTCAAAGAAGAACTCGTCATTCTCTACATTCCATCCCAATCCAAGTACATTCTGAACTGGAAGATGATCATAATTGAGATCTACATCCTTCATTGTTGATGCACATTCAGAGTCACTGATGGATTCCAGTACCTCTCTGTTGTTTGAGATGAATTTGTGAAGGCGCAGGTTTCCATTTGTGCATAACTCTTGGCTTTCTTTTACTAGTTTGATTGCAGATTCTGTGGACTCTAGACTTATAAGACCATCATCTACATTGAAGTTTTTCCTAAGAAAATGTGCTGCTGATGGGCAATCCTCTTCATTTTTATTGGCCAGGTACTTCATACCATAATTGGCGCAACCTGGAGACGATGCTGCTCCAAACAAGTGTACTTTCATTCTGTATTCTGATGGCTCTGTATCTGTATCCCCGTCCTCCCACCATAGAAACCTCAGGAAGTTTCAGGGACACAGCCATACTGGCATTTCTGCCAGTACTAGTCATGGATGCTCCTGGCTAAATCGACACAGCCCTCTGCTGGCCCATCAGGGAAATGGCCGTAGGAGAACTGGCAACATTGTCAGTAATAGCAATGGACGCTCCGGCCTCAATTGACACTGCCCTCTGCTGGCCTATAAAAGGTGGCCATAGGAGCAGACTCATTGCTGGATTATCTCTCAGCTTCCTGTGTTCCTGTGCTTCCTGTTTCCTGTTTGGTCTTCCTGTTGTGACCCAGCTTGTTTCTGAACCATCTGATCTCCTCCTGGTGTTTGACCCTCGGCTTGCCTCTCGGACTTTGCTCTTGCTACTACCTACCTGTTTTCCCAGTGTATGACCCCGGCTTGCCTAAGGACTCTGTTTCTGCCTGCTCACATGTGTATGACCCCGGCTCGTCCCTGTTCTGCTACTTACCTTGCTCTTGGACTGATCACCGGTGTTTGACCCTCGGCCTGGCTTTTACTACTCCTCTAGTTGCCTGCCTTACCCAGAGTTCCTGAAATCATCTGGTGCTCACCACAGGCGACCTGTGCTACTTGGGACGCTTCACCTCCTGTACCACTTCCAGGGGTGACTCGCATTGAGCTGCAAGGGAAGCCCTCTCTGCACTTCGGCCTCCATCCAGATTGTGACAGGAAGTCTCTATCTTCATTCTTCACATGAAACTGGTGGAACGTCTTTTCAACGTCACACATGACCGCTAAGGGATACTTTCTGAATCTACAGACTGTTTGTAAGATCTGGTCCTTTTAGTAGATGATCGTTCAATAAAACACCATCATACTTTGCTGAGCAATCAAATACTACTCTAATCTTATCTGGTTTCTTTGGGTGGTAAACACCTTGATGTGGGATGTACCACACTTCTCCTTCTTTAGGTTGGTTATTAACTTTCTCTGCATGTCCTTCTTCAAGGATGCCTTCCATGAATTTCAAATAATCCTGCTTGAATTTTGGATCTCTTCCCATCTTTTTCTTCAAGCATTTCAATCTAGCTAGGGCAAGATTTCTGTTATTTGGCAGATGAGGTCGAACTTTATGTCTTCTTCAGATACACTCTTTTCTTCAGAACTTATGTCTGCAAAGTAAGATTCAAGGATCTTGATTACTTTTGCTGAACTTACAGTTGGTAACTCTTGGACGGATATTCGATGACACAATCCTGTCACCTGTCTTGAGTTTGCAATCTGCTGTTTTCCTCCAACAACACCCCATCCTAGATCAGTTTGAAAACAGCATAGGGTTCACCCTTCCCTCCTGTGATTACCTCTCGTGATACCAAAACTTCGGGACAATCTTAGCCTATCAACAGTCCAACACCAAACTCCTTCAGCGGGGACATTTCATGAGATATGACAGATAGGTGCTCCCATTTTTTGGCTGTTTCACAGGTAGGTATGCGATCTCGATCTAGAGGTATATCGTCTTTCGTATAGGCTGGAGGTAAATTTAATGTGAGGTTTAAACAAAGTCCTCTAACTCTCAATCCTTTGACTCTTTAACTGTTCACTAATGTGTCTCTCCCCGTCATTGTGCTGAGTTTGAGCTTCACTGGTTCTGTAGCCACTTGTAATTTCTTGCAGATTTCTTGATCAATGAAGGTAACATCGCTTTGGGCATCCAATAGTGCATAGGCATATACCTTCTTATTCCTCCTTTTAGGATTTGAAATGCACACTGGTACATCCATTGATGTGCCGTTGCTTTCTCCTTCCCTTACTCTGCAAGAGAATACTAATACTTTCTTTTCTTCCTCAGCATCTTTAGGTATTGAGGATTCATCCTTCTTTGGACGTTCTTCATGTAGTGGTGTAGGATGGCGTCCTTTGCAAACATTGCATGTGGCCCTTTTCTTACACTCCTTAGTAATATGGAATCCAAAACACAGTTGATTATCAAGTACAATTTTTTTCTTTTCATTTGAGGACTTCTCTTTCAATTGTTGGCACTTGTGTATGGAGTGGTTCTCTCCACAGAACAAAGTTAAAGGTAGTCTGAGGATTTGTCGGTTCTGTCTCTCTACTGATCCCAGTAGTGACTTTGATCTTGCTCTCGTAGGTATCTAGACCTTTAGCTGCTGTGTTAGTTGCAAAGCTAGTTGCTCTTGCACGTCTTATATCTCTTGCAGGCCTTTCTTCTTAGGATTTTAAGGCATAAGATGCTGTTACTGGGTTACATGCTATTCGTGCTTCCTTATCAACGAACTCAGAGAACTTTTCAAAACTTGGGAATTCCTTATTTAGATCTAACTGTTCAGTCACATAGCGATTCCACCTAGAAGCCACTCCTTCAGGTAGTTTAGCTAGCATCCTGTGGTTTTCCAGATAGTCGTTCAGTACTTCTAGTCCTCATACATGTGGGATGGCATTTCTGCATGCTTGCAGGAAGTCACCATACTCTTGGAGTTTGAAATGTTCTTTAGGACCTATCTTAGGCCAGTTATTCAATTTCTCCCTAAAGGCTCTTTGTACTAAGAAAGGAGGACCATATCTTGCATTTACCTTTTCCCAAGCTTGCTTGTAGGCTTCTTCGTCTGTTCTATAGAAGTTACCTTCAAGAGCTTTCTTTGCTTCTCCACCAACATATTTCTGAAGGTAGAATAACTTGTCAACTGGCCTGGAGCAATAGTGCTCAATGATCATTTCAAAACTCGCCTTCCACTCTATGAACTTCAGTATGTCTCCTGAAAATACAGATGGTTCTGGAACGGGAAGTCTTGCTGGGACTGTTCTCTGTCGCCTTGCTGGGACAATAGTCGCAACATTTTCCTGATCATTGCAGTGACATCTAGGAATAGGATCATCCAGTTTTATTTTCTCACCTAGTTCTGAATTAGGTAAGTCTCTCTGAGCAGGGATGGAAGGACAATGACCTTTTTCATCACTACATGCAGGTGATTTCCTTTCATTCTCCTGGGCGTATGAAAGGAAGTAGGAGTCTGCATCTTCACTTAATACAGATTTGGACTTATGATTACTATTCATGTCCTCTTCGTGTACTCTTAGTCTGGCTTCTATAATCTTAACTTCTTTCAGCTTCCATTTGATGGCGCTGTGCCTCCATTTGATGGCACTGTGCCTCCATTTTAGCTTCCATTTGATGGCGCTGTGCCTCCATTTTAGCTTCCATTTCAGCTTTTCGTAGGCGCTTTCTTGCTTTAGCTTTCTACGAACATCTTTAATGTATAATTTCCACTTAGCATACATTCTTGTGAACTTTTTTCCTTTTAATGCTGCTTCTTGCTCCAAATTTTCCAGCATCTTTTGGGTCGGTTTTCTGATACGTTCTGAGCGTCTTAGTTCATCTGTTTGGAATATATCAGTTTGGGGCAAGACTAATGCTGCATCTGACTCTTCTACCTCAGACAGGTTCACTTGCTCTTCACTTTCTATCTTATCTATCTTTGTATCCTCTAACAATGGCATAGCAATACTAGACTTAGACATTTTACTTTAAATGCTATAACACTCAATACGAATATTAAGAAGACTTTCACTTTAAATGCGATAGCAATAGGTACAGTACAGGCAATAAAAATGACTTTCACTTTAAATACTTTAGAGTCTGTGTACTACAACTGCCTCTTGTTTTTTTTTACTTACAGTCTCTTTTATTCCTGAACACGAAAATGTCTCTTTTCTTGTCAAGCTTATTGCAATGATAAGTAACAAAGGAAAGTTCTGACCTTATTCTGAAGAGCAGAATACTGTGATCTGTAAGTTACTGGAACAAATATCAGTCTTAAAGGAGACTTGTCTTTTCTTGATCTGATGCTCTATTCTGACTTGTGATGCTTTGCGCTGACTTGCGATGCTCTGTGCTGACTTGCGATGCTTTGCTCTGACTTGCGATGCTCTGCTGCAGGCTTTGGGCCTTTTGGGAAACTAGCTGGCTGCAGTACATGGTCTCTCCGTGGGTAGCGGTGCAGGCACTCTAGCTCTGGACTTTGGCCTCCCACCATGTGTCTTTTTCTCTCTCTAGGAATCGCAGGAGGGTTGGCGCTCTTTCTGTGACTATCTTGCCTTTGCCGTTCTGCCACTTTAAGAGTTGGCTGCAGTTTGACTAAACTACACGTTCTATGGCCTCTATGGTAGCTCCACTGCTTAAATGCGCTCTTTACTGTGCAAGTTGAGGAGCACTATCACTTTGCCCTCAAAGGGCTAAATAGTTCCACTGTGGCAGGCGCAGCACTACAAAGTGCCTAATGCGCTGTGGCATTAGAAGAACTTGATTTCTCTGACTTCAGTCTAACTAGACTGTCTGTTACTTTATAAATTCCTCTAATACCGTTCTATGGAAAGCAGTAAGTTTAACCACTTTACAACCGGAGGATTTTGCTGTCTTCCGTCCAGGCCACTTTTTGCGATTCGGCGCTGTGCGACTTCAACTGACAATTGCGCGGTCGTGCGACGCCGTACCCAAACGAAATTTACGTCCTTTTTCTCCCACAAACAGAGCTTTCTTTTGGTGGTATTTGATCACCTGTGCGATTTTTACTTTTTGCGCTATAAACAAAAAAAGAGCGTTTATTTTGAAAAAATAACAATATTTTTCACATTTTTTTATATGAAATTCCCCCCAAAAAAGATGTAAAAACCAATTTTTTTAAAAGTTTTTGGCCAATTTGTTTTATGCTACATATGTTTGGTAAAAAAAATCGCAATAAGCGTATTTTGATTGGTTTGCGCAAAAGTTATTGCGTTTACTAACAAAGGGAAAGATTTCTGTCATTTTTGGTGTTTTTTTTTTAACGCGTAATGGCGGCGATCTGCGATTTTTTTTGCGGGACTGCGACATTGCGGCGGACAGACCGGACCCCTGACTGACATTTTTGACACTTTTGGGGGTACCAGTGACATTACTGCAGTAATCAGTGCTATATATATGCACTGTTACTGTAAAAATGACACTGGCAGGGAAGGGGTTAATTTTATTGGAGAGGGAGGGGTTAATGTATGCCTGGTGCTTACTGACGTGTAGGGGGGGAGGTGACTATGTGATTCATGGACAGATCGGATGTCCAGCTATGCTGAACAGTCCGATCTGTCACTCCCTGTCACTATGGAGATCCGCCCGCTGTGTTTACACACAGCGGGCGGATCTCCAGACTCGATCCCCGATGATCGGGTAAGAGCAGCGGCGATCGCCGCTGCTCCTCCCCTGGCCCGACTCCCGCTGTGAATGAAAACAGCGGGAGCGAGCCTCCGGCGGCGCGCAAGCGCCGCCCAGAAGGGGAGGAGTCCAGTCACGTTAATACTACGTGACTGGACGGGAACGAGCCACTCTGCCGCAGTACTATTACCGTGAGCGGTAGTAGAGTGGTTAAAGAGCACACCAAACGCTTAAGATATCTTCTTTATTAACTTCAACTTTTCTTCATATATAACACTGACACTTTTGCAGCAGACAGTCCATGTACAAACATGTGTTGAATGAAGTATAACAAAATGGTGGTTCAACTGTTCAATCTTGTCATTCTACATAAAATGGTGGATATATTTCTCTCTTCAGTATCTGTACTTTAAATTGTCTAAACACTTTATGATCTCTCTGAGGGGTATATCTGATGCTTAATCAATAGTTTTACTTGCTCTATATTCTGTTTGCTGTTTGATAGTTTGATATAACGTTTGCGTATTTGAAGTTTGCTGGGACATATGGATTGTTTGTTTGAGTTCGGTGGAACTACAAGTGAACACATAACTAGTTCAGTATACAGTTCTAATCACATTACAGCAATAGGAACATATATAACTGTATTAAATTACCTATTTTTGGCCACTTGCTTCCATAAAACTGACTCTGTGGATCTGTGACGAGGCTGAAGTTGGTTTCTTATTCGTCCAGTTTCTTATTCACTGAAGTTGGTTTCTTATTCGGCAGTTTCTTATACATTACTATGACAAATAAACCTTTTTTCCGCTTATTCCTCTGCAGTAAATCTGTTTTTCTCTACATAAATGTTAAATATTATTTGTGAACAATCAGATTAATAAAAAAAAAATCTAGATTTGTTGTTTTTACTGAAAAAAACGATAGTGAAAAATGGATGAAAAAATATGCATTTTGAATAAGTAACTGAGGAATTTAAGGGGTTAAATGCTCTTGGGCCACTGATCTAACGGTGGAAATACAAAGAGTAAGGACCCCTCCATAATACCCAACTGAATCCAGCCTGGCCCAAACTGTGGATTGGCAAGAAAACAGGTGCCAACCTTGCCAACTATATACATTTTTAGCATTTTGAATAAGTAACTGGGAATTTAAGGGGTTAAACGCCGTTGGGCCACTGATCTAAGAGTGGAAATATAAAGAGTAAGGGCCCCTCCATAATACCCAACTGTACCCAGCCTGGCCCAAACTGTGGATTGGCAAGAAAACAGGTGCCAACCTTGCCAACTATATACATTTTCCTCATTTTGAATAAGTAACTGAGGAATTTAAGGGGTTAACCACTTGCCGACCGCCGCACGACTATCTACGTCGGCGGTCAGCCCCTCACAGGCAAACTAACGTAGGGCTACGTTGCTTGCTTGTGAGGGTCTAGGGAGCGAGCGCGCGCCCCCCGGGGCGCGCTCCCGCTCCCGCGTGGTCACGGACCCCCCCGCGCGTGTGACCAGCGGACCCGATGTCCGCCGGTCACTCGGCGATCGGCGGGGGAGAGGGAGAATGTCGGGCAGCTTGTGTAAACAAACTGCCTGTCATTCTCCTCGCTGCAAAGACACTGATAAAACGGATCTGGTATGTAGATCCGTTGATCAGTGTCCTTACAGCTAGAGCCACAGCCAATCACAGTAGAAACCACGCCCCTAGGGACACACACAGCCCCTCCCTTCCAAATAAAGTTAACCCCTTCACTACCAGTGTATTTTTACAGTAACAGTGCATATGTATAGCACTGATTACTGTAGAAATGTCACTGGTAACCCCAAAAGTGTCAAAAATGTCAGTCAAGGGTCCGATCTGTCCGCCGCAATGTCGCAGTACCGCAAAAAAAATCGCAGATCGCCGCCATTACGCGTTAAAAAAAAAAACAACAAAAATGACAAAAATCTTTCCCTTTGTTAGTAAACGCGATAACTTTTGCGCAAACCAATCAAAATACGCTTTTTGCGATTTTTTTTACCAAACATAGGTAGCATAAAATAAATTGGCCGAAAATTTTTAAAAATTTTGATTTTTACATTTTTTTTGGGGGGAATTTCATATAAAAAAATGTGAAAAATATTGCTATTTTTGCAAAATTGACGCTCTTTTTTTGTTTATAGCGCGTGATCAAAAAATCGCACAGGTGATCAAATACCACCAAAAGAAAGCTCTGTTTGTGGGAAAAAAAGGACGTCAAATTCGTTTAGGTACAGCGTCGCACGACCGCGCAATTGTGCGTTAAATTCACGCAGTGCCGAATCGCAAAATACCCCCTGGTCGGAATGGGGGTAAAATCTTCCGGGGCTTAAGTGGTTAAATGCCATTGGGACACTGATCTAAGGGTGGAAATATAAAGAGTAAGGACCCCTCCATAATACCCAACTGTATCCAGCCTGGCCCAAACTGTGGATTGGCAGGAAAACAGGTGCCAACCTTGCCAACTATATACATTTTCAGCATTTTGAATAAGTAACTGGTGATTTTAAGGGGTTAAACGCTGTTGGGCCACTAATCCAAGGGTGGAAATATAAAGAATAGGAACCCCTCCATAATACCCAACTGTATCCAGCCTGGCCCAAACTGTGGATTGGCAAGAAAACAGGTGCCAACCTTGCCAACTATATACATTTTCAGCATTTTGAATAAGTAACTGGGAATTTAAGGGGTTAAACGCCGTTGGGCCACTGATCTAAGAGTGGAAATATAAAAAGTAAGGGCCCCTCCATAATACCCAACTGTACCCAGCCTGGCCCAAACTGTGGATTGGCAAGAAAACAGGTGCCAACCTTGCCAACTATATACATTTTCCTCATTTTGAATAAGTAACTGAGGAATTTAAGGGATTAAATGCCATTGGGACACTGATCTAAGGGTGGAAATATAAAGAGTAAGGACCCCTCCATAATACCCAACTGTATCCAGCCTGGCCCAAACTGTGGATTGGCAGGAAAACAGGTGCCAACCTTGCCAACTATATACATTTTCAGCATTTTGAATAAGTAACTGGTGATTTTAAGGGGTTAAACGCTGTTGGGCCACTAATCCAAGGGTGGAAATATAAAGAATAGGAACCCCTCCATAATACCCAACTGTATCCCGCCTGGCCCAAACTGTGGATAGGCAAGAAAACCGGTGCCAACCTTGCCAACTATATACATTTTCAGCATTTTGAATAAGTAACTGGGAATTTAAGGGGTTAAATGCCGTTGGGCCACTGATCTAAGAGTGGAAATATAAAGAGTAAGGGCCCCTCCATAATACCCAACTGTACCCAGCCTGGCCCAAACTGTGGATTGGCAAGAAAACAGGTGCCAACCTTGCCAACTATATACATTTTCCTAATTTTGAATAATTAAGGAATTTAGGGGTTAAACGCCGTTGGCCCAGTAATCTAAGGGTGGAAATATGAAGAGTAAGGGCCCCTCCATTATACCCAACTGTACCCAGCCTGGCCCAAACTGTGGATTGGCATTAAAACAGGTGCCAACCTTGCCAACTATATACATTTTCAGCATTTTGAATAAGTAATTGAGGAATTTAGGGGTTAAATGCTGTTGGGCCACTAATCTAAGGGTGGTAATTTAAAGAGTAAGGACCCCTCCATAATACCCAACTGTATCCAGCCTGGCCCAAACTGGGGATTGGCATTAATAACAATACAGGTGGCAACCTTGCCAACTACATACATTTTCAGCATTTTGAATAAGTAACTGAGGAATTTAAGGGGTTAAAAGCCGTTGGGCCACTAATCTAAGGGTGGAAAAATAAAGAGTAAGGACCCCTCCATAATACCCAACTGTATCCAGCTTGGCCCAAACTGGGTATTGGCATTAATACAGGTGTCAACCTTGCCAACTATATACATTTTCAGCATTTTGAATAAGTAACTGGTGATTTTAAGGGGTTAAATGCTGTTGGGCCACTAATCTAAGGGTGGAAATATAAAGAGTAAGGACCCCTCCATTATACCCAACTGTATCCAGCCTGGCCCAAACTGTGGATTGGCAGGAAAACAGGTGCCAACCTTGCCAACTATATACATTTTCAGCATTTTGAATAAGTAACTGGTGATTTTAAGGGGTTAAATGCTGTTGGGCCACTAATCTAAGGGTGGAAATATAAAGAGTAAAGGCCCCTCGATAATACCCAACTGTACCCAGCCTGGCCCAAACTGTGGATTGGCAAGAAAACAGGTGCCAACCTTGCCAACTATATAAATTTTCAGAATTTTTAATAAGTAACTGAGGAATTTAAGGGGTTAAACGCCATTGGACCACTGATCTAACGGTGGAAATACAAAGAGTAAGGACCCCTCCATAATACCCAACTGAATTCAGCCTGGCCCAAACTGTGGATTGGCAGGAAAACAGGTGCCAACCTTGCAAACTATATACATTTTCCTAATTTTGAATAAGTAACTGAGGAATTTAAGGGGTTAAATGCCATTGGGACACTGATCTAAGGGTGGAAATATAAAGAGTAAGGACCCCTCCATAATACCCAACTGTATCCAGCCTGGCCCAAACTGTGGATTGGCAGGAAAACAGGTGCCAACCTTGCCAACTATATACATTTTCAGCATTTTGAATAAGTAACTGGTGATTTTAAGGGGTTAAACGCTGTTGGGCCACTAATCTAAGGGTGGAAATATAAAGAATAAGAACCCCTCCATAATACGCAACTGTATCCAGCCTGGCCCAAACTGTGGATTGGCATGAAAACAGGTGCCAACCTTGCCAACCATATACATTTTCATCATTTTGAATAAGTAACTGAGGAATTTAAGGGGTTAAATGCCGTTGGGCCACTGATATAAGAGTGGAAATATAAAGAGTAAGGGCCCCTCCATAATACCCAACTGTACCCAGCCTGGCCCAAACTGTGGATTAGCAAGAAAACAGGTGCCAACCTTACCAACTATATACATTTTCCTCATTTTGAATAAGTAACTGAGGAATTTAAGGGGTTAAATGCCATTGGGACACTGATCTAAGGGTGGAAATATAAAGAGTAAGGACCCCTCCATAATACCCAACTGTATCCAGCCTGGCCCAAACTGTGGATTGGCAGGAAAACAGGTGCCAACCTTGCCAACTATATACATTTTCAGCATTTTGAATAAGTAACTGGTGATTTTAAGGGGTTAAACGCTGTTGGGCCACTAATCCAAGGGTGGAAATATAAAGAATAGGAACCCCTCCATAATACCCAACTGTATCCCGCCTGGCACAAACTGTGGATTGGCAAGAAAACAGGTGCCAACCTTGCCAACTATATACATTTTCAGCATTTTGAATAAGTAACTGGGAATTTAAGGGGTTAAACGCCGTTGGGCCACTGATCTAAGAATGGAAATATAAAGAGTAAGGGCCCCTCCATAATACCCAACTGTACCCAGCCTGGCCCAAACTGTGGATTGGCAAGAAAACAGGTGCCAACCTTGCCAACTATATACATTTTCCTAATTTTGAATAAGTAACTGAGGAATTTAAGGGGTTAAATGCCATTGGGACACTGATCTAAGGGTGGAAATATAAAGAGTAAGGACCCCTCCATAATACCCAACTGTATCCAGCCTGGCCCAAACTGTGGATTGGCAGGAAAACAGGTGCCAACCTTGCCAACTATATAAATTTTCAGCATTTTGAATAAGTAACTGGTGATTTTAAGGGGTTAAACGCTGTTGGGCGACTGATATAAGGGTGGAAATATAAATAGTAAGGACCCCTCCATAATACCCAACTGTATCCAGCCTGGCCCAAACTGTGGATTGGCAGGAAAACAGGTGCCAACCTTGCCAACTATATACATTTTCAGCATTTTGAATAATTAAGGAATTTAGGGGTTAAACGCCGTTGGCCCACTAATCTAAGGGTGGAAATATAAAGAGTAAGGGCTCCTCCATTATACCCAACTGTACCCAGCCTGGCCCAAACTGTGGATTGGCATTAAAACAGGTGCCAACCTTGCCAACTATATACATTTTCAGCATTTTGAATAAGTAATTGAGGAATTTAGGGGTTAAATGCTGTTGGGCCACTAATCTAAGGGTGGACATTTAAAGAGTAAGGACCCCTCCATAATACCCAACTGTATCCAGCCTGGCCCAAACTGGGGATTGGCATTAATAACAATACAGGTGGCAACCTTGCCAACTACATACATTTTCAGCATTTTGAATAAGTAACTGAGGAATTTAAGGGGTTAAAAGCCGTTGGGCCACTAATCTAAGGGTGGAAAAATAAAGAGTAAGGACCCCTCCATAATACCCAACTGTATCCAGCGTGGCCCAAACTGGGTATTGGCATTAATACAGGTGCCAACCTTGCCAACTATATACATTTTCAGCATTTTGAATAAGTAACTGGTGATTTTAAGGGGTTAAATGCTGTTGGGCCACTAATCTAAGGGTGGAAATATAAAGAGTAAGGACCCCTCCATTATACCCAACTGTATCCAGCCTGGCCCAAACTGTGGATTGGCAGGAAAACAGGTGCCAACCTTGCCAACTATATACATTTTCAGCATTTTGAATAAGTAACTGGTGATTTTAAGGGGTTAAATGCTGTTGGGCCACTAATCTAAGGGTGGAAATATAAAGAGTAAAGGCCCCTCGATAATACCCAACTGTACCCAGCCTGGCCCAAACTGTGGATTGGCAAGAAAACAGGTGCCAACCTTGCCAACTATATAAATTTTCAGCATTTTTAATAAGTAACTGAGGAATTTAAGGGGTTAAACGCCATTGGACCACTGATCTAACGGTGGAAATACAAAGAGTAAGGACCCCTCCATAATACCCAACTGAATTCAGCCTGGCCCAAACTGTGGATTGGCAGGAAAACAGGTGCCAACCTTGCCAACTATATACATTTTCAGCATTTTGAATAAGTAACTGGTGATTTTAAGGGGTTAAACGCTGTTGGGTCACTAATCCAAGGGTGGAAATATAAAGAATAAGAACCCCTCCATAATACCCAACTGTATCCAGCCTGGCCCAAACTGTGGATTGGCAGGAAAACAGGTGCCAACCTTGCCATCTATATACATTTTCAGCATTTTGAATAAGTAACTGTTGATTTTAAGGGGTTAAATGCTTTTGGGCCACTAATCCAAGGGTGGAAATATAAAGAGTAAGAGCCCCTCCATTATAACCAACTGTACCCAGCCTGGCCCAAACTGTGGATTGGCAAGAAAATAAGTGCCAACCTTGCCAACTATATACATTTTCATCATTTTGAATAAGAAACTGAGGAATTTAAGGGGTTAAATGCCATTGGGCCACTGATCTAATGGTGGAAATACAAAGAGTAAGGACCCCTCCATAATACCCAACTGAATCCAGCCTTGCCCAAACTGTGGATTGGCATTAAAATAGGTGCCAACCTTGCCAACTATATACATTTTCAGCATTTTGAATAAGTAACTGGTGATTTTAAGGGGTTAAACGCTGTTGGGCCACTAATCTAAGGGTGGAAATATAAAGAATAAGAACCCCTCCATAATACCCAACTGTACCCAGCCTGGCCCAAACTGTGGATTGCAAGAAAACAGATGCCAACCTTGCCAACTATATACATTTTCCTCATTTTGAATAAGTAACTGAGGAATTTAAGGGGTTAAACGCTGTTGGGCCACTAATCTAATGGTGGAAATACAAAGAGTAAGGACCCCTCCATAATACCAAACTGTATCCAGCCTGGCCCAAACTGTGGATTGGCATTAAACAGATGCCAACCTTGCCAACTATATACATTTTCAGCATTTTGAATAAGTAACTGGTGATTTTAAGGGGTTAAACGCTGTTGGGCCACTAATCTAAAGGTGGAAATATAAAGAATAAGAACCCCTCCATAATACCCAACTGTACCCAGCCTGGCCCAAACTGTGGATTACAAGAAAACAGGTGCCAACCTTGCCAACTCTATACATTTTCCTCATTTTGAATAAGTAACTGAGGAATTTAAGGGGTTAAATGCCGTTGGGCCACTGATCTAAGGGTGGAAATATAAAGAGTAAGGACCCCTCCATAATACCCAACTGTATCCAGCCTGGCCCAAACTGTGGATTGGCAGGAAAACAGGTGCCAACCTTGCCATCTATATACATTTTCAGCATTTTGAATAATTAAGGAATTTAAGGGGTTAAACGCCGTTGGCCCACTAATCTAAGGGTGGAAATATAAAGAGTAAGGGCCCCTCCATAATATCCAACTGTACCCAGCATGGCCCAAACTGTGGATTGGCATGAAAACAGGTGCCAACCTTGCCAACTATGTACATTTTCATCATTTTGAATAAGTAACTGAGGAATTTAAGGGGTTAAATGCCGTTGAGCCGCTGATCTAAGGGTGGAAATATAAAGAGTAAGGACTCCTCCATAATACCCAACTGTATCCAGCCTGGCCCAAACTGTGGATTGGCAGGAAAACAGGTGCCAACCTTGCCAACTATATACATTTTCAGCATTTTGAATAAGTAACTGTTGATTTTAAGGGGTTAAATGCTGTTGGGCCACTAATCTAAGGGTGGAAATATAAAGAGTAAGGGCCCCTCCATAATACCCAACTGTACCCAGCCTGGCCCAAACTGTGGATTGGCAAGAAAACAGGTGCCAACCTTGCCAACTATATTCATTTTCATCATTTTGAATAAGAAACTGAGGAATTTAAGGGGTTAAATGCCGTTGGGCCACTGATCTAACTGTGGAAATACAAAGAGTAAGGACCCCTCCATAATACCCAACTGTATCCAGCCTGGCCCAAACTAGGGATTGGCAAGAAAATAGGTGCCAACCTTGCCAACTATATACATTTTCAGCATTTTGAATAAGTAACTGAGGAATTTAAGGGGTTAAATGCTGTTGGGCCACTGATCTAAGGGTGGAAATATAAAGAGTAAGGGTCCTTCCATAATACCCAACTATACCCAGCCTGGCCCAAACTGTGGATTGGCAGGAAAACAGGTGCCAACCTTGCACACTATATACATTTTCAGCATTTTGAATAAGTAACTGGTGATTTTAAGGGGTTAAACGCCATTGGGCCACTGATCTAACGGTGGAAATACAAAGAGTAAGAGCTCCTCCATTATAACCAACTGTATCCAGCCTGATCAAACTGTGGATTGGCATTAAAACAGGTGCCAACCTTGCCAACTATATACATTTTCAGCATTTTGAATAAGTAACTGAGGAATTTAAGGGGTTAAATGCTGTTGGGCCACTAATCTAAGGGTGGAAATTTAAAGAGTAAGGACCCCTCCATAACACCCATTTCCACCCTTAGATTAGTGGCCCAACAGCATTTAACCCCTTAAATTCCTCAGTTACTTATTCAAAATGATGAAAATGTATATAGTTGGCAAGGTTGGCACCTGTTTTCCTGCCAATTCACAGTTTGGGCCAGGCTGGATACAGTTGGGTATTATGGAGGGGTCCTTCCTCTTTATATTTCCACCCTTAGATTAGTGGCCCAACGGCTTTTAACCCCTTAAATTCCTCAGTTACTTATTCAAAATGCTGAAAATGTATATAGTTGGCAAGGTTGGCACCTGTTTTCCTGCCAATCCACAGTTTGGGCCAGGCTGGGTACAGTTGGATATTATGGAGGGGCCCTTACCCTTAATTTTTCCACCCTTATATCAGTGGCCCAACGGCATTTAACCCCTTAAATTCCTCAGTTACTTATTCAAAATGCTGAAAATGTATATAGTTGGCAAGGTTGGCACCTGTTTTCCTGCCAATCCACAGTTTGGGCCAGGCTGGATACAGTTGGGTATTATGGAGGGGTCCTTACTCTTTATATTTCCACCTTTAGATTAGTGGCCCAACGGCGTTTAACCCCTTAAATTCCTTAATTATTCAAAATGCTGAAAATGTATATAGTTGGCAAGGTTGGCACCTGTTTACCTGCCAATCCACAGTTTGGGCCAGGCTGGATACAGTTGGGTATTATGGAGGGGTCCTTACTTTTTATATTTCCACACTTAGATCAGTGGCCCAACGGCATTTAACCCCTTAAATTCCTCAGTTACTTATTCAAAATGAGGAAAATGTATATAGTTGGCAAGGTTGGCACCTGTTTTCTTGCCAATCCACAGTTTGGGCCAGGCTGGATTCAGTTGGGTATTATGGATGGGTCCTTACTCTTTATATTTCCACCCTTAGATTAGTGGCCCAACAGCATTTAACCCCTTAAAATCACCAGTTACTTATTCAAAATGCTGACAATGTATATAGTTGGCAAGGTTGGCACCTGTTTTCCTGCCAATCCACAGTTTGGGCCAGGCTGGATTCAGTTGGGTATTATGGATGGGTCCTTACTCTTTATATTTCCACCCTTAGATCAGTGGCCCAATGGCATTTAACCCCTTAAATTCCTCAGTTACTTATTCAAAATTAGGAAAATGTATATAGTTGGCAAGGTTGGCACCTGTTTTCTTGCCAATCCACAGTTTGGGCCAGGCTGGGTACAGTTGGGTATTATGGAGGGGCCCTTACTCTTTATATTTCCACCCTTAGATTAGTGGCCCAACAGCGTTTAACCCCTTAAAATCACCAGTTACTTATTCAAAATGCTGAAAATGTATATAGTTGGCAAGGTTGGCACCTGTTTTCCTGCCAATCCACAGTTTGGGCCAGGCTGGATTCAGTTGGGTATTATGGAGGGGTCCTTAGTCTTTGTATTTCCACCGTTAGATTAGTGGCCCAACAGCGTTTAACCCCTTAAATTCCTCAGTTACTTATTCAAAATGCATATTTTTTCATCCATTTTTCACTATCGTTTTTTTCAGTAAAAACACAAATAATCTAGATTTTTTTTTATTAATCTGATTGTTCACAAATAATATTTAACATTTATGTAGAAAAAAAACAGATTTACTGCAGAGGAATAAGAGGAAAAAAGGTTTATTTGTCATAGTAATGTATAAGAAACTGCCGAATAAGAAACCAACTTCAGTGAATAAGAAACTGGACGAATAAGAAACCAACTTCAGCCTCGTGGATCTGTGTCTGTACAGATCTTCTCTCTCTGGTGGAATGAGAATGCTGGCTGTGAGTATGGAACTTTTAGACCAAAATGAGTGTAAGGCTGGCTGTGATTGGCCAAGACTCTTGCTGAGTATGAGATTGGCTGTGATTGGCCACAAACTCCTTATGGGTAATAACGTTTAACTCTGTGCTTTCTGGTTTCAATTCTGCTGTGTCTGAACTTACCTCAAAGGCATATAAATGAATCTTACAGGCATATTTTCTCTTTTGCTTCTGTGAACACAACATACAACTGTTATGTGACATCCAAACATAAAATCACAGTAAATAACTGTTTTTGTCTCTCACATATAAACATTTCACTGTATTAAGGTTATTAGCAGGTCTAGCTGTATATGCATGTAGGTCAACCTAGGACAGGTTATAGCTGGCGAAATGACTTCTGCTGCTGCCTCCATATCCAGTGAGGAGGAAGAAAGAAAGGAGAGAGCTATTGTTCTCGGGCACAGCGCTAGATAGAGATCAGGCTCAGGTAAGTATTTGGGGGGGGGGGGGGGGGGTTGGGGGGTGCCTAACACAGAAGGATTTTTACCTTAATGCAGAGAACCTTCTACAATAACTTTAAGGTATAACTAAAGGCAAAGCTTTTTTCTCTTACGTCCTCCGACAGTCGCCGCCTCTTCATATTCGTCACATATGGGGTATTCGACTTTGCTTCGAAGGAGTAGCTAGGCAACAGAATATGTTAATATTAAAGCTTTTAACATATCCCACCCTCAAGGGGTGGTCCCCTCAGTCAATACCCTCCTACTTCCTGCAACCATATCTCAGTTTTAATGTCTAGCTTGTCAGGAGTGGCTGGCTCTCTCTGTGCTGGGGCTTTCTGCCCCAGACTCTTTCTTCTTTTTTGATTTTTTGTTTGAGTTTTCTCTCTACCTTTACTTAGCTGTTCTTTTTGTCAGCATTAGTTAGTTCTTCGGATGAAGAGGATCATGCGGGCTGGGTCTCGGGCTGATCCCCCTGGTCGCAGGTCGTGGGTCAGTGGCTTCCCAGCCTGCCATCGAGCGTTCAGCCAGGTAACGCTCCTGGCACAGTGAACGACCCATCCCTGTTCGGTGCAGGGATGATTGGTGAGGTGGCTACCTCACTGGACGCTGTGCGGTTTCTTAACCCCCATTCTGTGCATCTTGTATGCGACTCTCCCTGCCTCATGTGCAGCGGCTTGTTCGCCTGTGCGGGTCCCCCACACCACTGTGAGGTAAGTGTATTTATGTGGGGACCTGTCTGTCTGGGGGGGTGTCAGTCTGGGACTGTGTAACCTGCCTCTATTCACACTGTTTGTCTCCCTATCTCTCGGCTGCATGCTGTGGGCTGCAAGGGGGGGGGGGAGCTGTGTGACACTATGTGTGTCAGCCTTGTCAGTGTGGGAAGCTGTGTGCTGTGGGGCATGTTTTGTGGCATGTTTGGGCATTATACAGCGATCGCTGCGGCGATCTGACATGTTTTTTTATATACAGACATGTGTGCATTACTGTACTGTGGAGCGGCGGTTTCGGCGCCAAACGGCGCCATTTTGCCTACATTTGCTCCGGCCCATTTTCTTGTAGCCTCCCATAGGCTTTCATAGAGCGCCCTGGCAGCATCACTTCCTCTTCTCCAGGAACACCGATCGAGGCAGCAGCAGCGGCTAGGGTCTCCTCAGGTTATATCCTTCCTATCCATTGCCTGTGTCAGTTTTATTGTCCCTGTGGGGGTCTCATTGTGCTTGTGTGTGGTGCGGTGGGCTGCGCTCGCCGCGCTTGTTAAAGGGGCAGTTAACCCTTTATTATCCGGCATTTGTTATAGGGGCAATGGATTCTCAGGAGGGCAAATTTCCTACCGCCTTGGTGGAAAGCCAGGGGACCGCTGTTTCCCCCCCAGGGGGGGATTTAGCCACTATTGTGGCTGGCCTTGCTGCTCAGGTGCAGATGCTGGTGGCTGCTCAATCTACTAAAAGACCCAGAGTTGCTCTTTCCTCTGATTCTGAGGGTGAAGGTGATGGGGTTGTTATGGCGGGGGCCTCCTTATCGGGGTCCCGCTCCTCCCTGGATCTAGTGGGGTCCGAGGTGGAGGCTGAAGTTGAAGGGGTTGATAATTCTCCCCCTGGCTCGCCTGAAGAGCTTGCAATCATGGATGAATTGATTGCTTCCATAAAACAAACGCTGCGTTTGCAGGATGAAGTGTGTCCTCCCGCTGCCTTGGCGGCTTATGGGACGCAGAGAAAACGCAGAACGCCGCAGGTTTTTCCCTGCAATGATGATTTTCAGCGCGCTGTTAAGGAACAATGGCGCAATCTACGCAAACCTTTTGCTGTACCAAGTAGGTTCAAGCTGCGTTATCCTTTCTCGCCTTCCACTGATGAAAGGTGGTGTGTGCCACCCCCAGTGGATCACGCAATTGCGGTTTTAAACAAATCCACTGCGATTCCTGCAGAGGATTCCCCTGTGTTCCGTGATGCCACGGATAGGAGATTGGAATCTCTTGCCCGTCATACTTATTCTGTTACGGGTTCTATGCTTAAGGCTCTGTTTGCCTCTCTCATGGCGGCCCAGGCGGTCGCAAGTTGGACGCAGATGCTTAGGCGCGTCCTAGTGGCCGATTCGGCCTCGCCGGCGACCCTGGATATGGTGGATCAAATCCACCAGGGTGTCATGTATCTGTGTGATGCGGACTTGGACTTAGTCCCGTTGGCTGCACGTGTGCACAGCGTGGCGGTGTTGTCTCGCCGCCTGGTCTGGTTGAAATGTTGGTCGGTGGACCAGTCTTCACGTAAGACCTTAGCCAATCTGCCTTATGATGGGTCTCGCCTTTTTGGGGAGTCCTTGGATGTGTTGATTAAGGGGATCACCGGAGGTAAGAGCACTCTCTTGCCCCATTTCCCCAAGGCTAAGGGGGCTTCTGGGAAGAAGCATGCTAATTTTCGGCCCCCTCAGGGGTCCTTTCGTGCCTTTCGGTCGCACTACAAGGGCAAACCGTTCAAAGGTCAAGGCTCTCAGAAGAAGCCCTGGTCTGGAAAACAGAAGTCCGGTCAATCCGGATCCGCAGCCCATAACAGTGCGGCCTGAAGGGGCGCCCTCACCCAGTTTTGGGGTGGGGGGACGCTTGCTCGGTTTTCTTCAGCCCTGGTTGACCCGCGTGCGGGACAGATGGGTTCAGGAGATCGTTCGATCTGGTTACAAGATCGAGTTTCTCTCTCGGCCGGAGAGCAGATTTTTTCCCTCAAATCTTCAACTGTCTCCAGAGCGTTTACGGGACCTGCACCTGGCGGTGCGGGACCTGAGGGCTCAGGGAGTGGTAGTTCCGGTACCTCATCGGGACAGGTTTCGGGGGTTTTATTCCAATCTGTTCACCGTGCCCAGAAAGGAGGGCAAGGTTCGTCCAATTCTGGACTTGAAGGCTCTGAACCGCTCTGTGCGGGTTCGCAAGTTCCGCATGGAATCCCTGCGGTCGGTGGTGGCTGCCCTGGTTCCGGGGGAATTCATGGCCTCCATCGATTTGAAGGATGCGTATCTTCACATCCCCATTTTCGAGGGTCACCAGAGGTTCCTTCGATTTGCCATTGCGGAGGATCACTACCAGTTCGTGGCGTTGCCTTTTGGTCTCGCCTCGGCTCCGCGGGTCTTCACCAAGGTGCTTGCACCGGTTCTGGGATTATTGAGGGCCCAGGGCATTTCTGTCCTGGGGTATCTGGATGACATTCTGGTTCGGTCTGCGACCAGCCAGGGTCTGGAGAAGGACCTGTCTGTCACGATGCAAACTCTGCAGGAGTTTGGTTGGACGATAAATTTTCCAAAGTCGACACTGAGTCCGTCGGTTCGTCTTCCCTACCTGGGAATGATTCTGGACTCGGTGCAGGCGAAGGTCTTCCTGCCGGAAGACAAACTCAGAACTCTTCAGGAGGAAGTCAGGTCCCTCAGGGACGTTCCGCACTCGTCTCTGCGGACGTGCATGAGATGTCTGGGATTGATGGTCTCGGCCTTCGAGGCGATTCCCTTCGCCCAGTTTCACACGCGGGGTCTCCAAGCGGAGATCCTGTCCATGTGGGACGGGCGACCTCAATCTCTGGATCTTCAAATCTCGTTGAGTCATCGCACCAGAAGAGACCTTCTGTGGTGGCTCCAGTCCCCGATGGTGTCCGGGGGCAAGTCGTTTCGTCCTGTCTCGTGGACGGTGATCACCACGGATGCCAGCCTGTCGGGCTGGGGTGGTGTTCTGGGCGTTCTTTCCGCCCAGGGAACTTGGTCGGAGGGGGAGTCTTCCCTTCCGATCAACATTCTGGAATTGCGTGCGATAAATCTCTGTCTTCATCGCTGGACGGACCGGCTGCAGGGCTGCCCGGTTCGGGTGCAGACGGACAATGCCACGGCGGTGGCCTACATCAACCACCAAGGGGGCACCAGGAGTGCCCGAGCGGCTCGAGAAGTGGCCGACATTCTGTCTTGGGCCGAGACTCATGTCCCGGCGATAACGGCAGTTCACATTCCGGGGGTGGAGAACTGGCAGGCGGACTATCTGAGTCGCCAGACCCTGGATCAGGGGGAATGGTCTCTCCACCCGGCTGTCTTCCAGATGTTGTGCGCGAAGTGGGGTCTTCCAGATGTGGACCTGTTCGCGTCTCGTCTCAACAACAAGGTGAGAAGGTTCGTGGCAAGGAAGCGCGACCCTCGGGCAGACGCGTCGGACGCGTTCGTGGCCCCGTGGCATCAGTACAGGCTGATGTACGCGTTTCCACCGATTCAGTTGCTGTCCAGGTTCCTTCGCAGGTTACACTCGGAAAGCAGCACGGTGATTCTTGTGGCACCGGACTGGCCTCGCCGGTCCTGGTACACAGACCTCGTGAATCTGGCGGTCGACGCCCCGTGGCGTCTGCCTCTTCGAGACGATCTCCTGTCTCAAGGACCGATATACCATCCTGCTTTACAGTCTCTGGCTTTGACGGCCTGGCTGTTGAGACCGAGGTCCTGAAGGAGAAGGGTCTCTCCCCAGAGGTCGTTCATACTTTGATCAACGCGAGGAAGTCTTCCTCGGGGAAGGTTTATTACCGTACTTGGAAGGCCTATTTTGCCTGGTGTGAGTCCAGGGGGTTTTCACCCCGCACGTACTCGGTTTCCTGAGTGCTGTCCTTCCTTCAAACGGGTGTCGATCAGCGTTTGGCGCTGGCTACGATAAAGGGTCAGGTGTCTGCGCTGGCCGTTCTGTTTCAACGTCCCGTGGCTTCCAACTCCTTGGTTGGCACTTTTGTTCAGGGTGTGCGGCATCTGGTTCCTCCTAGGAGGGATCCTTTGCCCCCTTGGGACTTGAATCTCGTTCTGTCTGTATTGCAACGTGCTCCTTTTGAACAGATCAGGGAGATCTCGTTGTCTATGTTGTCCAAAAAGGTCGCCTTTTTGGTGGCGATCACTTCGGCTCGCAGAGTGTCGGAGCTGGCAGCTTTGTCCTGCAAGTCTCCGTATCTGGTTGTTCATTTGGATAAGGTGGTCTTGCGACCTAATCCTTCTTTTCTTCCGAAACGAGTTTCGGAATTCCATCTTAATGAGGATATTGTCTTGCCTTCGCTGTGCGCGAAGCCTAAACATCCAAAGGAGGTGAGATTACATTCTCTGTATGTTGTTCGGGCGATAAGGGTTTACCTTAAATCGACTGAGTCTTTTCGAAAGACGGATTCCTTGTTTGTTCTTCCAGAGGGTCCTCGGAAGGGCATGGCGGCTTCGGCCTCTACCATTGCCAAATGGATCAGGCAGACCATTGAACAGGCCTATGCTTTGCAGGGGAAGGTTCCCCCTGTGCCTGTGAAGGCGCACTCTACTAGATCACTGAGTACGTCTTGGGCCTGTCGTCATGGGGCTTCTGTAGCCCAGGTGTGTAAGGCGGCGACTTGGTCGACCGTGCACACTTTCACAAAATTCTACAAAGTAGATGTTCAGGCATCTGCGGATGCTTCCTTTGGCCGCAAGGTTCTTAGTGCGGCGTTGCCCTAGGGTCCCTTGTGGGGACCACTGGCTGTTGGGATAAGTTTTTTATCCCCTGGTTATTTGTCTTTTCCTGGGTTGTTGCTCCTGTTGAGCACTTGTTTTTCCTGTTGCCCAGCTGGTTTCCTTCCTTTGGTAAGGTTCCTTTCTTTGATGCGGAGACTGCGTTGCCTTTTCGGCGCGGATGCGTTTCCCACCCCTCATGTTTGCACTGCTTTGGGACGTCCCCATATGTGACGAATATGAAGAGGCGGCGACTGTCGGAGGACGTAAGAGAAAACTGAATTTTTGTAAAATCTTACCTGTAAAATTCCTTTCTCTGAGTCCTCCGACAGTCGCCGCCCCCGCCCCTCTTTTGGGGTTTGGTTGTATACTCTACTGCTATTCCACTAAAACTGAGATATGGTTGCAGGAAGTAGGAGGGTATTGACTGAGGGGACCACCCCTTGAGGGTGGGATATGTTAAAAGCTTTAATATTAACATATTCTGTTGCCTAGCTACTCCTTCGGAGAAAAGTCTAATACCCCATATGTGACGAATATGAAGAGGCGGCGACTGTCGGAGGACTCAGAGAAAGGAATTTTACAGGTAAGATTTTACAAAAATTCCGTTTTTTTTAGCCTTAAGCTGGATACACACTATACAATTATCTTTAGATTTTTTTCCTTCAGACTTACCAAAACCTTATAATATGAGGTCAGACCTTAACACTTTCAACGATCGGCCGTCTTTTGTCCAGGGCTGTCTTGTCTGTTGAAAACTGCAAAAGACTGCACACGAATTTTGTCGGCCAACAACAGCCGACTGCAGAAGTGATGTCATGTGATGGTTAACTTTCCTTGTCTTTTTTCTTTTCTGAGCATGCCCAGTCTTGCTAATCTGTTGTCTGTCGGCCGAAATCTGTACTGACTGGCGAACAATCGGCCGTTCTGGTGACGGCCAACAAATATTTTAAAGTCTGCACGACAGATTCTGTTTGGCCGAAAATGCGCTGTCGGCTATCGGAAGCATCATACTAAAAAGCCTACAATCGGCCGATCGGTCGGCGGCCGAATATTTACGGCCGACAATCGGTACGTGTGTAGGGGGCTTAAATCTAAAGGAAATCTTCCAACAAAAGTTGTATGGTGTGTATCCAGCTTTAGACTGGAGGGGTTTTGGACCTCATCCAGTTTTTATTGGCATTAGAGATTCACCCGCTCTATTTGCCATGTTTTTATTTATCAGACTACAGGGGAAAGTGAACGAAAATCCCAAATTTTGGGATGTTCCCAGAACAGTAATAGAAAATAAATCTTCCAATGGGGACACTGATTCTGGTAACCTTGGTGACAAGGTAAACCCTCACTGGAGGGATTTCCTCACTTTATGTTTTGGCTATGGGACAGAAAGTGAAGGAAATTTTCCCCAACAGGACTCAAATGCAAAAAAAACAAAAACTGACAGGGGTTATAATCTACTCTTATGCTGGCAATACACTAGCCGAAAGGTCGCTCGAAAATTTGTCATTTGGTCCGATCATTCCTTTTTTCGTCCAGTTAATGGGCACAAATAGAAAATCGTTTTTAACTTTTCAGAGCTGAAAAATCGAAGGAACAGGTTTGAAAATCCACCGGCCGAACGATAAACGAACAATAAATTGAAAGGTTAATGTGTTTCTTGGCCGACCTGTTTGCACTAGGCATATGTGATAAAGAGAACGAAAAACGGATTAATTTATGTCGACTGAACGATTTATCGTTCGAAATTCGGTCATTACATGATGGCACGATCGTCTGCTCTCACGCCCGATTTTTAGTTTTTCGAAAAGGAGTTTGCCCGATATTTTGGCTAGTGTATGGCCAGCTTAACTTTATTTAAAATGTAAAAAAAAAAAAACGTTTTGCCTTTAGTTCTATGTGAACGTAAAACACTGGGTGTCTTCTGAAATTCAGTGGTGGATTTTACAGATTTACCACTTGTCAACCGCGCTATAGCGAAATGACGTTGTCTAGTTCTGGGACACATGTCGGCGTCCCATAATCACACCCCGCCAGACACTGCTGATCACAGATTGAGGTAAAGAGTCAATCAGCGGTTCTTTACCACGTGATCAGCTGTGTCCAATCACAGCTGATCACGGAGGTAAACAGATGTCGGTTATCGGCACACTTTTTCTCATGCTGAGAGCATAAGGAGAGGAAAAGAGAGGCAATAACCAGCTTCTCTAAAAGGAACATCTACACTGATAATCAGTGCACTAATTATCAGTTTCCTGATGATCAGTGCAGTCCCAGCAGTACCCACCAGTGCTGCTAATCTGTGCTCACCAATGCTGCAAATATGTGCCCACCAGTGCTGCCATACAGTGCTGCAAATCAGTGCCTCCCCATCAGTGCCACCTATCAGTGCCCATCATTGCTGCCCATCAGTGCCACCTATCAGTGCCCATCATTGCTGCCCACCAGTGCTGCCAATCAGTGCCTATCAATGCTGCCAATCAGTGCCTTCTCATCAGTGTCACCTATCGGTGCCATCTATCAGGGCCAATCAGCGCCACCCATCAGTGTTCCCCATCAGTTCTGCCTATCAGTGCTGCCTATCAGCGCCCATTAATGCCACCTATCAGTGCCCATCAGTGCAGCCTCATCAGTGCCCACCAGTGTTGCCTCATTAGTGCCCATCAGTGCAGCCTATCAGTGCCCATCAATGCGCATCAGTGCTGCCTCATCAATGCCCATTAGTGCAGCCTATCAGTGCTTATCAGCGCGCATCAGTGAAAGAAGGAAAATTCATGTTTGCAAAGTATTATAACAAAATATGAAAAAGGTTTGTTTTCAACATTTTCTGTCTTTTTTTGTTTATTTAGCAAAAAATTAAAACACCAGTGGTGATTAAATACCACCAAAGGAAAGCTCTATTTGTGTGAGGGGTGGCACAGTGGTGTAGTGGTTAGGACTTTCACCTAGCTGCAAGAGGGTCACTGGTTTGAATCCCAACCACCAACACTACCTGCCTGGAGTTTGCATGTTCTCCCTGTGCCTGCGTGGGTTTCCTCCGGGTACTCCGGTTTCCTCCCACACTCCAAAGACATGCTGGTAGGTTAATTGGATCCTGTAAAAAATTGGCCCTACTGTGTATGTATGAATGTGAGTTAGGGACCTTAGATTGTAAGCTCCTTGAGGGCAGGGACTGATGTGAATGTACAATGTATATGTAAAGCGCTGTGTAAATTTACAGCACTATATAAGTACCTGAAAATAATAAATAATAAATTTGTATGAAAAAAAAAAAAGGATAAAAATGTGTTAGGGTACAGTGTTGCATGACCACTCAATTGTCATTCAAAGTGTGACAGGGGTGAAAGCTGAAAATTGGCCTGGGCAAAACTTATCCATTAAAGTGGTTGTAAAGCACCAGTCACATCTGGGCTTATGCAAAAACCAATATTCAGTCTAAATTTAAATGTACAGCTGTAACTCTGAAAGATTTATAATTGTCCCTCTATAAGGTCTAGTAATGTTGAATACAGATCTTAATGGTAGTGTTGGCTCTGGGTTTAAAGCCAACATGTTTGGCTATAAAACACCTCCAATTCCTGAACATTGCATATATTTTCATCTCAATGGGTCCTGAATGTTAAGGGGTGCTCTGATATGCAACTAGTTTCTGTGCATCAGTTCTGCACACCTGCTTCGGCCTCAGAATCCTCACTATTGGTTAGTCTTCATAACAGTGATAGGCTAATAGGAGGTAAGCAAAGTAGGCAGTCAGTGCTCACTATTTACAAATCAAAGGCTCATGAAGTGCTCTCCAAAAATTAAAATAAAAAAGTAATTTTGGCATATGTAAAAAAAACTAGTCTGCAATGGCTTTATCTCTGTTTTGAAAGCTTCAGTTTAAAACAAATGTATAGTAGATTTGTATATACAGTATGTTAGAGGTTCGCCGAATGGATATTTTGGTGCCGAAACTAAAAGTAAAGGATGCACCTGGTCGAAAAACCAAACCGAAAATGACAGTTTTTAGAAAATATTTATATTTTTCGATATAATTGTATTATATTCAACTTAATATCATGAATTTAAATGAATATGAATTTATTGTCAAGAAAAGCTCCAGAAAAATGTATCCCTTTAAATTCTATGTATGTCTTCACACTGGTCAGTTGCGCTTCCGTTGTGATGTTAAAACCCCTGCTTGCTGTATTTTTGGTCAGTTAAAAAATAAATAAAACACACAAAAAACGCACCTCCCTGTTAAAATGCATTGAAAACTCATCAATCAAATGCATCAATAACGCACCTGTTTTAAGTTTTTGATGCGGTTTTCATCCTGGTTCACACTGGTGCGATGCGGGAAACCCTGCGATTCAGTGCCGGTTCCCGTTTCGCACCTGAATTGCACACTGGTTCACACTGACATCTGTGAACCGCTGGGGGGGGGCCGATGTAAAGTTAATGACACCCCCAGGCGGGTTCGTAGATCACAGTGCAAACTGTCTAATGGTGCAGAAATCGGATCACATAGGTGTAAACCCCCATGCGATCCGATTCCAGTGCAGACCAAAAAAGGGTCCTGCATCATTAAAGTGTGAATGCAATGCGATTTCAGCCATTCAGTCTTTATGGCTGAATTTCACAGACATTGCATGTGATCTGCACAGCAATGCGATGTGAATCACATGAGATGTCTGTGATCGCACAAGTGTGAACCCAGCCTTAGAGTCACATGACCTATGAAAAACAAACCATAATTGTGGTAAAATTGTGGCAAAATGGCTGCAAAATCACCTGCATTTTCTGTGCCATTATCGGCATCTTTTTCTCTTATCATAAAAAATGCCAATACACCATTTTCGGCTGATATGTTTCAGTGGCTGAAATTTCGGTGCATCTCTAATATACTGTTTATTCTGTTTTTGTTTATGGTCACAACTAAAAAAAAAAAAGTTTAAATGTGCCTCTTTAAATATGAAATATTTAAATTTTCACGAGCAGATAAAAGATGGCACCCTTGGCTCCTTTTCATGTTTTCCAGTGTCTATCTGTTCTTTGAGCTCTAAAGCTCCAGCCTAAATTTACACACACATCTAAATGTGTCGAAGCAAAGGCACCCCTCTTTGTTTACAAATTTTCAGAGCCAGAATGTCTGAAAGAAAGCTACTTCTGCTGTGCTCTCTCTTTAAAATGCCCAAAAGGCTCTAGAGATGTTGTCCCAAGGGTGCTCAAGTATTAGGCCCCTTTCAGACAGTGCAGACTCCATCAAGCGGATCCGCCTGCTCAGTGGGGAATCTCTATGCTAATCCCTGCTGAGCAGGTGGATGACAGGTCTGTGTCTGTCTCTATGCAGAGCAGACACAGACACAGCCCGCTGCTCTCTATGGGGTAGTCAGATGGAAACGGATCGCCTGTCCGTTTCCATATGACTGTCATCCAATCCAATTCGCTAGACCAGTGGTCTCCAAACTACAGCTCTGGGCCGGATGTGGTTCTTTGCTTGCCTTTATCTGGCCCTTGAGGCATTATTCCTGTCACTGACACCCACAATGGGGTATAATTCCTGCCACTGACACCCACATGATGGCACTTCCTTCCACTGACACCAATGGGGCATAATTCCTTCCACTGACAACAAAAATGGGGCACTATTTCTCCCAAAGACACCAACTATTCCTCCCCCTAATACCAAAGATTGAGCATTGTTTACTCCCACTGGGCACAGTCCGGCCCCCTAAAGTCTGAAGGACAGTAAACTGGCCCTTCCTTTACAAAGTTTGGAGACCCCTGCACTAGACGGATGAGGAACGAATCCCCATTCGTCTGTTTTTAGCGGACAGGATCAGATCGGATTATGGCGGGTGTCAGAAGACACACGTGTGCTTTTCCATTGCTCCATAAAGAGCTATGGATGATCCGTTAATGGGAGAGGGGCCTTAAAGCCCATCTCCATATTTAAAAATGAAGGAATAAAAAAACAAAACATTGAGAAATAAAAAAATAAAAAAAATCAGCTCTGGCTGACAAATTCACTTTCTCTCCAATGCTGCCCTAAATTGACTTGCTGCTTCTCAATCCAACACTATGGGTTAAATATTTTTCTGTGAGCCCAGGCCATCATTGGGACATCATTACGCCAGCTTGGGCTAACAGTATTCCTGGACACACATTATGGATGTGTGTGTGCCAAGAGCTGTCTGGAAGTTATAGTTGTTCACAGTTCCAGAGAAGAGAACAAAACGATGGTTGGGCTTTAAATATTTATTTGTTAAGCAATGACTGTATACATGATAAAGAATATATAAATGTCAATTAAAAAACATAAGTGACAGAAAAATAAAAATAAAAAATTAATTCATAAGCATTATAGTTTCTTTTAAACGGCTTCAAAGAAGCTACTTGAAACTTGTTGAAACCTTTGTAAACGCACGCTATTCTTCAGACAGAAAAGGTGCTTGTATAAACCAGATCAAACATGTCTTTAGGCTGTGAACTGAGCAATTTCTGAGGATTCTGTTTTTTTTTCTAGAACACACATTTTCTTTTCATGAATAAATAACATGTGTGCATGCTTTTCACTATATTGTGGGGGGTAAATAATTAGGAAAATTGCATATTTTTAGCGAGGTAATGCAATTGCCTGGCTCTCAGCCTCCATGAGTTTTATGAATGCCCTTCTTGAATTTAATGTGTATGTAAATATATTTCTAGACCAATTTAAAAAAAAAAAAATAAGTATGGGAGACCAGTTATTATCCATCAAGGCTGATATTAATGATGCCTCCACTCTGAAATAACCTTTTACAGATTCCAAACATGAAAGTACATATTAAATACAGTTGTGAAGATAATTATTTACACTGAAATGCAATGTAATTGTTCTAGCAGTTTTATACCTCATTATCTTAATGTGAAGGCGGATGTTGGCTTCCAAGCCTTCTAAATGTTCACACAGAAACATTCCTTTCTTGGATTACTCCAGTTCATTTCTGTTACTTACTGGCTTTTGTTTTTAACTCCTTTGTAGATGAAGATGGATTCTTTTTGGCAGACCAGTTATTTGTTTTCATTCATACCAGGTGTGTTTCATCCATTTTGTGGCATTTTTCCAACACAAGCAAAATACACTGCTCAAAAAAATTAAAAGAACACTTTGAAAACACATCAGATCTCAAAGGGTAAAAATATCATGCTGGATATCTATACTGATTTGGACTGGGTAATGTGTTAAGCCCCGTACACACGTACCGAATGTCGGCCGAACGATCGGCCGTCTTTTGTCCGGTGCTGTCCTGTCGGCTGAAAAGTGCTAAAGACTGCACACAAAATTTGTCGGCCAACAACAGCCGACTGCAGAAGTGATGTCATGTGATGGTTAACTTTCCGTGTGTTTTTTCTTTTCTGAGCATGCCCAGTCTTGCTAATCTGCTGTTTGTCGGGCCGAATTCTGTACTGACTGGCGAACAATCGGCCGTTCTGGTGACGGCCAACAAAAATTTTAAAGTCTGCATGCCAGATTCTGTTCGGCCGAAAATTCACTGTCGGTTGTCGGAAGCATCATACTAACAAGCCGACATTCGGCCGATCGTTCGACGGCCGAATATTTACGGCTGACAATCGCTAGGAACGAAAGGATGCCACATCGTGTAATGGAAATCAAAATTATCAACCTACAGGGGTTGAATTCAAAGATACCCCGAAAATCAAAGTGAAAAAATAATGCCACAGGCTAGTCCATTTTGCTGAAATTCCATTGCAGCAACTCAAATGGAACTCAGTAGTTTGTATAGCCCACACGTGCTTGTATGCATGCCTGACAACATCAGGGCATGCTCCTAATGAGATGATGGATGGTGTACTGGAGTATTTCCTCCCAGATCTGGACCTGAGCTCCTGAACAGATTGAGGTGCAACCTGCTGGCATCAGATGGACCTAAAACTTAATGTCCCAGAGGTGTTCTATTGGATTTAAGTCAGACTAGCTTGGCGGCCATTCAATGGTATCAATTCCTTCATGCTCCAAGAACTGGCTGCATACTCTTGCCACATGAGGCCAGCCATTGTTGTGCACCAGGAGGAACCCAGGACCCACTGTACCAGCGTGGGGTCTGACAATGGGTCCAAAGATTTCCTTACAATACCTAATGGCAGTCAGAGTACCAATATGTAGCCTGTAGAGGTCAGTGCGTCCCTCCAGGGATATGCCTCCTCAGACCATCACTGATCCACCACCAAACCGGTTGTGCTGAATGATGTTACAGGCAGCATAACATTCTCCACGGCTTCTCCAGACCCTTTCAGGTCTGTCACATGTGCTCAGGGTGAACCTGCTCTCATCTGTGAAAAGCACAATTCTGGTGTTCAATGGTAAATGCTCATTTGAGCTCCATGGTGCAAGGCAGTGAGCACAGGGCCCACTAGAGGACGTCGGACCCTCAGGCCACCCTCATGAAGTCTGTTTCTGATTGTTTGGTCAGAGACATTCACACCAGTGGCCCACTGGAGGTCATTTTGTAGGGCTCTGGCAGGACTCATCCTGTTTCTCCTTGCACAAAGGAGCAGATATCGGTCTTGCTGATGGGTTAAGCATACGGCCCTGTCCAGCTTTCCTAGAGTAACTGCCCATCTCCGGGAATCTCCTCCATGCTGGGAGACACAGCAAATCTTCTGGCAATGGCATGTATTGATGTGCCATCCTGGAGGAGTTGGACTGCCTCTGCAACCTCCATAGGGTTCGGGTGTTGCCTCATGCTACCAGTAGTGACATTGAACCCTAGTGGAAAACATTCAGAAAAGATGAGTAGGGAAAAAAAATATCAGTGGCCTTTACCTGTAAAACCATTCTTGTTTTAGTGGTGGTCTCATTGTTGCCAATCTAGTGCACCTGTTGGTAATTTCATTAACACCAAAGCAGCTGAAACTGATTAACAACCCCCTCTGCTACTTAACTGACCAGGTCAATATCCCAGGAATTTAATTGACTTGATGCTATACTCTGAATAAAAAGTGTTCCTTTAATTTTTTTGAGCAGTGTACCTGTACATGGATTTTCATTGCTCCCTCATACTTATGTCTTCCATTGAGGTCTGTTGGAAAAATGTCCCTCATGCTGCATTTTGGTACTTTGGCCTTTACAAGACTTGACACAGAGGTGGGGAATGTAGTCAGGCACTCACTTTAAAAAAATGTAAAGTGATTGTAAACTATCACCTTATAAAACATTTAGTTTAAAATTGAAATTAAACGTAAAACATTTGTGTACAGATATTAAAAAAAATTATAAATACATTTTTTCCCTTTTTAATAAGTGCAAACATTTTCATCCAAAGGATTTTCGTATAGTGTGTACATAACTTTCGACTCCCGATTCCGAATTTACGTACGAAAATTCTCGAAGGGACAAACTCCAAAATTTTTCTCGTACAGGAACAGAACGAACTATTTTTGTTTAATTTGTACCGTTTTCGTACAATTTTCGTAGAAGAAAAATCAGAAAAAAAAAGACTGTGCATGATCGGAAACAATAAACAACAAAAAAAGCCTTTGTCCTACGAAAATTTTCGTACGAACTTTCGTTCATGGGTTCCACTTTGCTGTGAATCAACGAGGAAAATCGGATGATCGTCCGCCCGATTTTCTTATAATGTGCACCCAACGCTGTATCTTGGCCTAGGCCAACAAGGGCTAGGCCTAGGGCAGCACTTTGCAGGGGGGGGGGGGGGGCGCAAAAAAGCCCTGCATGAAAAGAAAAGCCTCCTCCCGCTTCTTGCACAAAAAGAGTCCCCATAGCTTGCGCTACACTTTTAGTGTAGCACCAGTCTTATGGGCTCGACTGGGCTGGGTGGCAGGGCCTTGGAGGCAAATCAGTCTGGCGCCCCCATAAAGTGGCAGCAATGCTTCCAGTATGATAATACTGCCCGGTGGCCGATGACTGGCCTGACGTTTGGACAGACCGGTTGCTGCACTTAATACAACTGGTGGCCGCCAATACTAGTAGTAAGTGTGGCACTGGCAGCAGGTCTTAGCAGGCTAATCCTCCTCTGAGGCACACCAGGCTTTTGTAGTCTTCTGGATGAGAAGTAAAGTTGGAACATATACTTTTTTGTTGATGGTTTTTGCAGCCAGCTGATTTGTCTTCGGTTTTTTTCTATAGGAACATCCTAATGCCAGGCAATCCTGTTTTTTTTTTTTTTTTTTTTTTTTTTTTTTAGCAAAATGTATTTTAAATAAACATACACAGGTTAAATGTCTTTCAGTCTGTGTGTTGACATATTTTGGGGTCATTTTTGGCCTGATTGAGTCCTAATGCTTTGACTATCAAACAGGTTTGTAAATGTCACATGACCACCTTCAAGAGGTTGTAAACTCGCATTTTTCACCCTGCAAGAGAAAGACATAATGAGCTAGTATGCATCGCATACTAGCTCATTATGCAATACTTACCTTAGAACGAGCCCCCGCCGTGCCGCTCACTCACCTCTATGACGGGCGACATGTCCAGTCGCCCATCTTCCGGGATCGCGGCATCCGGCCATCTGATTGGCCGGAGCCGCGGTGACGTCACTCCCGCGCACGCACGCGAGAGCCGACAGTCACGGCACGGGACTCTGAAGGAACGGCACGAGTTCAATAATCCACAAATATGGATTTAGCCCAACCCTATCCGCTTGCCCAATGTGATGTCATTTAGGGATATTTTAGCAGGTGAATATGAGCGCTTCCACTACTGGAAGTGCTTTTGTTATCACTTAGCACTGGCATTTGTTCTGACATCAGTTAGGGATGTTTCAGTGATCATTGACCATTGACAGGTGCACTTGACCTCCTTCTGACCTGCATTTACCTGTGCCTAATGCAGATTTTGCATTCCAATAGACTTGCATAGGTATGGAAAACCTACTTGAGGCAAGCAAAAGCCTCTTAACACAGCTTAGGGTCCATTCACACCAGCCACTGCATTGGTGAAGCCTAAAGAGGAAGGGATGTGGTTTTCAGATGACGGAGGGTCTTAAACAGGAAGGGGTGTTGCCTTTTTAGGAAGGGGTGGGTCATATTTAAATTAGGGGGCGCACGAGTTTAGTCAGGCCTAGGGCGGCACAAAACCTAAATACACAACTGTGTGTACCCCACTTAAGACAATGGATGGAGTCACTCAGTAGGGCAGAGGGCAGTGTCAGTAGTTTTTTTATCTTATCTTTTCTATCTTTAATTTTCTTTTTTTTTTTTATAGCTTTTTTACAATAGTATTTATTTTTTACAAATTTTTTGGGAGCACCATTGGGGGGGCTTTGGTGAAGTATCAGCACCAGACAGCAAGGGGAATCTGTGCCGCACGGGGTAATTAGGGTGTGCCCAGGCACACCCAGCACGCTCCCTTGCGCGCACCTTTGGTGGGCATGTGGGCTTTACCTAGAGTATGCACTTCGCCATGCAGGGTAGATGTCTATTTATGTGTTATTTGGAGTATGATAATTTTCGTTTTTTAATAGGCCTCACACATTAAAGTACTGGAGTTATAGAACACGTTCTTTTCCAACATTAACTGGTGTTTAATTATCTAATTAATTTTAAGGTAACAAATTGACCATTAACACCCGCATGGTTGACACACTTACATTAATGCAATTCAGGCACGGTCAAATGCAAGTGTTTCTCTGTGCCCATAGAAGTGTTAGGCAAGGTGACATTTTTAAAGCGCTTACCTGTGCAAAGTCTTTTCTTTATGTAGTTTATTTTTGTTTTCCGTTATCACACCACCTGTTGTCACCAAGACACCTAATACACTGACTCTGAAACAGCAAAGACACGCTATTAGATAAATCATACCAGCTGTGGTGCTAATTGCACTCAGTCCTGCTACGCGTATGTTATCACAATTTGCTTCCACAAGCTCTCTATGGAATCAGCCACTTCAATGATTTGCTCTAATGAGCAAAAGACTTGCATCAGCTATCGCTGCATTACGCTCTTCTCCACTCATACATCCTGCTACTCGACAGATTTATTATTAAAACAAAAGCAATGTAATTAAACACCAAACTGTTGTGTACACCTTTCTCTGCACAAGAAATACTCTCATAGGGAAGCAATAAAAATACATTTTTAGCATGTTTTATGTATGGACTACTTTTAGAATATATGTTCACATGTTAACAAAAGGAAAAAAAAAATTACTATTTTCTAGGTGAGTGCAACCTCAATGGGAAAGGCGCTCTGGCCACATATTTCATTATATCAAGTCACATGGAAAATTTGAAATGACTAGCAACAAGATGATGTTATTTTACTCTTTGAGCACCAGGTGGCAGTAGACCACCACTCCTGTCCCCACAGCTAATAAACACTAATAGTTTTTCATTTACTAAAGCACAGTGACCTATTTATACAACATGAGCATTGGTATTCGGCAATATTTTTCATGGCAAATGTCGGCTACAACAGTTTTGACTATTAATAAAGCTGCTTTGGGCAATTTCAACACACATTTTCACCATATTTCAACACAGGTTAAAAAAGTTCAACAAAATCTAATTTGTGAAACAGTTTGGCCAATTTATAGACTTTCTAACATATTTTTTTCACTTATGATTTTGCTGAGAATTTATGTGACCCTAGATCATACTCTATTTGTTTCAATGGAGAGGAGTTTGTTTCGCATCCTTTAATTACATTAGTAGAAGAATACAGGAATAAAATTGACTTATTCTTTCCCCTCTTAGTTTTAGGTTGAAAATCATAATGCATGTTCATAGTAAAAATATAGGATAATCATTGATTATAGACGTATGCAAAATTTGCTTGGTTTACATTAAAACTTTTACTTACACAGGACAATCTTTAAAGCAAAACTGCACCTTTGTTGAGAAAAAAAACATTCCCCTCTGGGTGATCTATGTACATTGCCAGGATTTTACCAAACTTTGTTGCAGATTCCTACCTTTCTATTCTGTTATTCTAAAGGAACCCCTGTTTTTTCCTGAGTGGGTCTAATGGGAGTGGTTTCATAACTTATCTATCAGCTGTGCTGCTGCAGGGCTCTAATGAGGAAAGCTGCTGGGTCTGCATCCCTTTAGACATGTTACTATTTGAAGTATCTCACCAAAAATGACATTTTTGTTGCAGGGGATGCCCGAAATCTGACTTGTATCTTAGTGAAGATTTCTGGGAAAATTGGTGAGCCAATCACACAAGCAGGAAATGATGTTTCTCGGGTGTGGTCAGTACACATTCTGTGTACAGAACAGCTTCAGGTAGCCATATTGCATTGCATTTTTAGAAAATTACAACAGCTGCAGATGGAAAAGGAAAGGTAATTTTAATAATAAAATTCAATATGATTTGTGTCGCAATTGTATACGCTATATTGTTTTTCTTAATTTGCTATTTTGTTTCCCCACTAAAGTGGAGTTACCCTTTAAAGCATAACTCTCTGCCCCCACCATGCCTTCAGCAAAATGGTGATGTATCACCTAAAATTACATTTATATGTGTGCTATTTGTGGCATAATTCCCCACACCTGAGCAGTACACGTCAATGTCTCCCCATGCATGCACTGTTCTAGATATTGGGAGAACAGGATGTTTCACTCCCATGCTACCTATTGGTTCCCAGCAATATTATTATTATTATATAGGATTTTTTTAGCGCTGACAGTTTACGCAGCGCTTTACAACTTGAGGATAAACAGTACAAATACAATACACTTTAATACAGTAGGAATTAGAGGGCCCTGCTCGTTAGAGCTTACAATCTAAGATCCTGCATATGCACCCTAATTGTCAGTCTCTACCGCCATTGCGTGGATCTCTCCACTATACTTTGATGAAAAAACATGGCAACAATATCCTGTGCATTTGTAATAGTGGCAGTACAGATCAACAACTACTATACTACTGCAAGATATTGACGTTATGTTTTTTTACATCACAGTATTGCGGAGAGATCCCACGCGTTGCTTGCATCTTTTTGGGAGGGAGAGAAAACCACAATTTTCAATGGGCATGCATTGGGATCCTTTCAAGAACATGGAAGTCAAACTAATTTTATCATGCTTGACAAACTTCTTCTTAGGCCATTTTGCTGCCCCTGCTTACCACTCTACTGGACCCCCCCCCCCCCTCACTGTATCTCGCTCCCGAAAGCCCCCTCTTTCAAAATCTGCCTGCACCGTTACCACTCTGCCACTTGCCCACACACCTACCCTTGCTCTCACTATTCTTTCCTGCCTCCTTACCACTCTGCAAACCCTATTCTTAACACTCTGTCCCGAACCTTCACCACACCCCTCCCACTTTAATCACTCTGCCACGTCCACCCACTAGGCTTGCCACTTCATCCCTTTAAAACCGAACACATAATAATACACAGGTTGTGTGGCTGATTAGGGTGGTAATTAAATTCACTTATGGCCTGTACACACTATAAGAAAATCTGGCAAACATTTTCATCCTAGGAACAATCATACAATTTTCTGATAGTGTGTATACAACTTTCGACAGCCCATTTCAACCTTCCAAACAAAAATTTCCAAAGGGTCAAACTCCAGAATTTTTCTCGTACAGGAACAGAACGAACAATTTTAATTTAATATGTACTGTTTTGTATGAGAAATATCAGATATGAAAGACTGCACATGATCAGAAACAACAAATAGCTAAAAAAAAAAGTATTTGTTGTAGGAGTAGTTTCATACATTATTTCTATCCTCGATTCAGTCTTGCTGTGAACCATTGAGAGAAAATAGCCGATTGTTTGCCCAATTTTCTCAAAGTGTGTATGGAGCTTTAGTCCCTTATCTGCATTAAATTAGCCCCCGAACCTGTGTAATTAATATATGTTCAGTTTTAAAGGGATGAGGTGGCAACCCTACCACTCACCCTTTACCCCCCCCCCCCTACAACTGGCTGCATGCCCGCACTCACTCTCACAACTTAACAATGCATCTTCTCTTCACTATTTCACAGCACAACCTCCGTTCTACACATATTTCCCCCTGCTTCACCAGTCTACCACACCCCCTTCGCTTTCCAACCCACTCCTGCCTTAACCACTCTTCCCCTGCCCATCCAACTATCCTGCCCTCACCATGCTCTCCCCTGCCCACCCCTGCTCTCACCACTCTTCTCAAGCATCCCTAATCCTCACCATTCATAACCTCTGCTCATCCTAACCTACCCCAACCACTCTTTCCTGCGCAGTATCATTTCAATCCCAGCCCCCACCACACACACTTGGTATGGCCTTGCTACCATAAACTTGCTCTCACCAACCCAGCTGCTACCATATAATACCCCAGTTCTGGAACGGCCATATTATTTTTGCTAATGCAATTATTTGAATTTATTGCTACTGTGCATGGCTCTGCCTACACAAATGTGTCATCAAGGTCTGGCATCATTGCAAATTACTACAGGTTCCATCTGCCTCCTGGCAAAAGGATGCCAGGGGATGCCTATGCAAGCTGTAGTTCAGGTGTACTTCCTCTATCCCCATAACAGCAGGTCCTTACCTATGTACATACCTGAGGCTGTGGGAAAACACTACAAGAGCACAACACCTACGATACACTGACTGTGGGTACAATGCTCTGCAGGCTTCATTGCAAACATTAGTAAAAGCACATTGATCTTGAGATTAGTGTTGCTTCATTTACTACTTTTCTTTTTTTTTTCCTTTTTTTTTTTTTTGTACAAGAAGTGGAGCAAACCAGGTAGAAAAGGCAAACTTAATATATTGTCATCCAATATGGTTGGTAACTAGGCAAGCATAAAATGGATTAACAATGGTAAAAACACAATTTAACATTCAAAGTAATTAACTGAAAGGTCTAGGCATAGGCTGACGTGTGGGGCCCCTTTCAGCATAAACAGTTTCAAGGTCACCTCAACTGCAGCAGTGAGCTTTAATGTTTAGTCTACTGAGTGCTGGAACTATACTGCCAGAGTGCATTTATGGCGGCAATGCTAGTCCTAGACTGACTAGGTATGTACTGTCCAAACGAAAAGTAGGATGGTAGCAGAGGGTGCAGGGAAACAAAAGGGGCTTGCAGAATAATTATTACAGAAGGGACAGTCCTTTGAGATGTTCTTCTGATGGCTATCATTGGAGCCCTTTAACAGCGTCAGTGCACTTAACATCAGTCTCAGGTACCCTACATGCAGTATAGTTACGATATAGTATAGTCTCGCCACAAGTGCAAGGTAGGTGTGGTTCAGATGTGGTAGAGGTTCGGTAAAATGCAGTATAGGTGCAGTCTAGGTTTGGAATAAGTATGGTATAGAGTGCAGTATTGGTGCGGTATGGATTGGCTACACTTTGTGTCCTGCTCCCAGTGGCTCAGTCCCTGCTAGCAGTATCAGCAATGGGCAAATAGCCCTTCCACCAGTACCTGGGTTTCTGCCGTGAACTCTTGCTATAGAAGGTGGGGAGGGGGTTCCCTCTGTGTCTCTCCCTAAAAGCCTCCGGTGATAAGCAGTTGGAAGCAAAGGGTGAGTGGAAGCTCCAGTCTCCCTGTGGCAGAGGTGCAGGTGTTGTGATCTGTGTGGTACTACATCGTCCCAAGGTGTCCGCACTCTCAGTCTCAGACTTGGATCTCCACAGATATGGTCTCCCGCTAGCAGGAAATATCCAGACAAATGTGCTCTCCCTCTCACTCCCTTACTGCTAAGAGGAAGAGCTTTCATGGGCAGTTTAAAGAGGATCTTCACTGAATCTGAGCACCACAAACCAAAAAACACTGTTTAATTAATTTTTATTATTCATAGCAAACTTCCTCATCTATCCATGTCTACATGCTTTATTTTAGTGATAAATTACTTTGAAAGGCACCCCCCTAGCATTTCTGGCCGTGGCCATCTTGAGTAATGGCAAATGATTAATGTAGCATTCACTTCCTGCCCTTAACTCAAGTATGCATGCAGGATAGTATGCTGAGCTGAGAAAACCCCTCTCCCCTCCTCCCCTCCTCCCCTCCTGAAGACTCAGATGTATGATATCATTTGCCTAGGTATGGAAACCAGGAAGTAACCGAAGACATGTAAAAAAATAGTTCAAAACAGGTAAATATGATATACTTTCCTATCTATTTACTAATGTTAGCAGCATGAGGATTAAAAATAATCAATGTTGGTTGGGAGAGTGACATTCCACTTTAATAATTATCATCTCTCACTCCTCCTATTGGGATCTGTAGTGTAAAGAGTCTATTCATCCCATTATATGGCTGGCGTCTAAAACTACAACTCCCAGGATTTTCCCCACTCTGCATAGAAGTCTATTGGCTTGCTTGGCTTTAGCTCTCCCCCTGCTGGCTGGAGAAGAATGGTGCAGTAAAACATTAGTATCTCAGTAGGGAGAGAAGAATGTATCCTTCTCCTTATTGCTGTAGCCCAGCACCTGGCTTCAATTGTATATAAATGTTTCCTCTTCTATACAGAGAAAAAATGAGGTTGACGGATTATAAGAGGTGCATGGAAGTCAGCCAGCCCCCAGTCTGATGTACTCACCCTCCAGTCTGTCACCAACCAAGTAGACCTATCTAATGATACAAAGAACAGGGGTTTAGTTGACACACATTTGCAAATGCATGTGTAAGCTGCAGAGCCACTATACAGCACCCTGTTTTATCTGCAGTCCTAACACTTTCTAATTTAGTGTCTCCACACTGGGAGCACATGGCTGCTAATGGGTGGATAGGGGAACAGGTGGGAGGAAGACAGCCCAAACCTCCCCCAACCCACCCCCATCCATGACTGGTCTGTTGTCTGAAAACTCAAATAACTAAGTTGTAACGATGGTACAAACTGGAAAGGACCAGCTGAGAAGCATTACACCTCCATCCCCTTGGTGACAGACTGGAGGGTACATCAGACTGGGGGCGGGCTGACTTCCATGCACCTCTTATAATCCTTCAACTTAATTTTTTTTTGTCTCCCTCCCACCTGTTCCCCCATCCATCCATTAGCAGCCATGTACTCCCAGTGTGGAGACACTAAATTAGAAAGTGTTAGGACTGCAGATAAAACAGGGTGCCGTGTAGTGGCTCTGCAGCTTACACATGCATTTGCAAATGTGTGTCAACTAAACCCCTGTTCTTTGTATCATAACCATCTACTTGGTTGGTGACAGACTGGAGGGTGAGTACATCAGACTGGGGGCTGGCTGACTTCCATGCACCTCTTATAATCCTTCAACCTCATTTTTTTCTTGATACAGGGATCGAGACGCCGGGCACTACCTGCTGGGGTCTCACTTAAAGTCCCACCTAGACTATTGTGTTTTTTCCACTTTTTTTTTTCTTTTTAAGAGTAATGAGTGCATATGCAGGTATTTTTTGATCATAGGTATGACCCAACATTAGAGATGGGCTCGGGCGTGTTCGAGTTTGCACGTGCCTGATCCAGCCAGGAAGCCGACACTGCACTCTGCTAATTACAGGCAGTGAGACATTTCCCGATCAGCAGCTGCACAGATCGGGAAACATCTCAATGCCTGTGATTAGCGGAGTGCAGTGTCGGCTTCCTGGCAGGATCAGCCACGTGCGAACTTGAACGCGTCCGACCCCATCGCTACCCTACATGTGTTATTTGCCAGGCTTTGCTGCTCGGCAAATGCTTTCATTGATGTCAATGTAAACGCACTACAGACGCACTGCAAACACCTAACAAATGTCCCTATGGCATTTACAGTGTATTTGAGATGCGTTTAGAAAGTGCTACCGACCGTGATAATAATACAAAAATCCCTACAATAATAAGCAAAATGTCTGGCAAGTGTTTTTTAACATAATGCAAACCCATCAGCAGATGCGTCATTAACAGATCTTAATGTATTAGGTGCATTAATTGGGGCTCAAATTCCTTTACACATCTAAATAAGGGCGCTAATTGATACATTCTGCTGGGGAGCTTCTTCTTTTGAAAAATAACAGACTAAGCTAAGTTTATAACTTTAAAAGCAAGCGTTTCATGAGCGTTTTTGAATCTGCATGATCACCTGTCAAAATGATGTGCATGGCAGCGCTCCATTGAGGTTCACATTGTCACATCTACATGGCATTGTGTCACACTGCATTGCGTCAAAACGGACCTGACATACAGTATGTTGTTTGCCGGGTCTTTGCACTTCTTAAATGCTTCCATTGATGTTGATGTAAACAACAGTGTGTTTGAGATGCATTTAAAAAGTGTTACTAGCAGGGATAATAATGCAAAAATCCATACTATAAAAGCCAACACAGAAGGAGCATCTAGTAAGTGTGATTTCAATGCATTGAAAATGTTAAAATGCGCTAATGCATTAAAGTGGAACTTTAGACAGAAAATTAAGTCCTGTTGCAGGTATAGCTATGTAAAACCTTACAAATAAGTGCCTATACTAAGTAAAATCCAGTAATACACCGTCTCTCCCTGCTCTGCACATGCTCAGTCACTCTCCATTTTTAGGCACTGCCGTCGTTCTGCAGAAAACTCCAACTTGCCGAGAACTTCAATTACGTCACTTCCGGTGACTGTACATCATGAATAATTGGAGATTTTGACAACTTGGTGTTTGCGCAGAACAGGCGGCACCGTATACACTCCAGTACACGCTATGACTGAGAGTGGAGATTGTTTGCCCGCCCGCTAGTAACCAAAAACATGGCCGCCTCCAAGGCGGTGACAACTAGCAGGCGGACTAACAATGTCCACTCATTATAGTGTGTACCGGAGTGTAAAGGCTGCGGTGTTCTGCGAAAACACCAAGTGCTCGAATTCTCCAGTTATTCCTGGTGTACAGTCACCGGAAGTGACGTCATTGGAGTTCTCTGCAATTTGGAGTTTTCGGCAGAACACTGGGTTTGTAGAGGCTGATCTGCTGACAGCTTTAAAGTGCAACTTTAGTTAGAAAATTAAGTCCTGATAGATCACTTCAGGCTGGCCCCTTTTTGCAGGTATAGCAATGTAAAATATTACAAATAAGTATCTATACTGAGTAAAATGCAGTAATACACTGGCTCTGCACATGCTCAGTTGCTCTCCATTTTATGGCACTGCCGGGTTTGTAGAGGTCGATCTGCTGACAGCCTTAAAGTAGAATTAAACCCTCCTATTCTTTACAGACAAGGAAGCTGCTTCTGTTTGATCTGCAACTGCCATGGTGCTGCACATGTGATCATTTATCACAACGGCCATTTGATGGTTTGACAGTTTGGTGGAGGACACAAGAAAATGTGACAGTTAGCAATTCCGGCATTACAGGAATGTAACACTTTATAAAAATCATTAAATCGATGGGTTTAGTTCCACTATGGATTTACTGCTGTTCTGGGGCTCTGGGCTTCAGCAAAATGGCAAAGTAATGTTTGTGGTAAAGATATGCTTTAGTACCTAGAAGGGAAGGAAGGAAAAGGAAAGGGGAGATAAAAGTGAAATATATATTAAAAAATGTATACTTTATTTATCACTATAATTTTTTTTTCTCTCTTTTTTTTCTTTGGGGTTGGGTTATGAATTGTTGAATCATTAGGTAGGGACACTGAACTGTACTTTGCCTATGTAAATAAGGCAGATCTCGTTCTGACAGGAGGGAAGGGGTGGTCTTGTGTCTCTGCAAAGCAGGGAATGAATTCCATCCCTTCCTCTAGTAAAAACACCTCACACTGGCTACACACACACAGTACAACCCTATGATCGCCTCTGATGTTAACTTCTTCCCAGCCAGTGTCATTAATACAGCGACAGTGCATATTTTTTTTTTTTTTTCTGGTTCAAACATTTTATTGGAGAGCAAAGTAAACAGGTAACAACAGTTGGTAAACAGAGTGACAAGATAAGTACAAGCCAGATGCGCTAACAAAATAATGGCTACAATAACCATGGGTCAAACTTAGGAGTAGGTAGATAAGAGGCAACCAGGGGGGCTGTGGCCAGGACTCTGCAACCGGCATAGCCAACCCATAGGCACCCCATAAAGGGAACACTCTGTGCCCAGGTGGGGAGGCGCGGCCAAGCAGCAGGCGAAGCAAGGGTGAACAAAGCCCAGTAGCTCGGTAGTACGTGAGAAGGGATAAATGTGTGCGATAATTCACATGGTAATACAACTAGACGGGGGAAACAGAGGATACAATAAGTAAAACCAGGAAAAGCAGGCCAAACCAGGGAGCCTGTCGGGTGCACTCTGTAGTTCTTGACAGGCTCAAACAGGTGTGTTGTTGGTGCCAGAACAAATCACGTGGGGAGGCGGAGAAGGAAAAAAGGGGGGGGGGAGAAGGGAGGTTCGCCGGGGGGGGGCAATGAACAGGGAGTAGTAGCCAGTAAGCCACAGGTTAATATCAGGGCAGTAGGATGGAGGTGTCAAAATTGGATGGAAGAAAATTGTCAACCCAAGGTTGCCAAAGTCTACTGTACTTGTCTATTTTATCTATTAGAACCGCCTCAATTTTGGCGTGTATCATGGCTGTGGTGACCCGCTGCTTGACCTCAGGCAAGGAGAGGTGCGGGGACTTCCATGCTCTTGCAATGGTTTGTTTGGCTGCCGTGGTGACTTGGAGGAATAGTTTGTGCTTAGAGTTAGATACAGTGTCCGGCTTCACATTGAGTAACGCAAAGAGGGGGTCAGGTGCGATTGATTCAGCCATCAAGGTAGAGAGGATTTGGAAGACAGCTTGCCAGAAGGTTTTTACTAGTGGGCAAGTCCACCAGATGTGCATGTGTGTGCCCGCCTCCAGGCATCCTCGGAAGCATGTGGAAGAGTAGGAGGGTAGGAATTTTGCAATACGTGAGGGTACCAAGTACCACCGCATCAGCACTTTGTAATTGGTTTCCAAGGCAACTATATTTTGGGAGGCCGCTTTTGTCACTTGCCAGATCTTAGCCCAGGCCTCAGTATCTAAGGAGGACCCCAGATCCTGTTCCCATTTAGCAGCATAAGTGGGGGGGGGGGTGTTGTCAGGGGAGTCCGTGAGTCTGGAGTACAGCTGGGAAATGAGGCCCCGGGTGTGTGGGTCACGGTGGCAGGTATGTTCGAAAGCAGTCATGGTGGGCAGAGAAGAGTCAGTGCGGATGCAATTGGCGTAAAAGTGTTTTAGTTGGATGTAGCGGAAAATCTCAGAGCTCCGTAGGTGGTGGGACTCACAAAGCGTAGAGAAAGGCTTAATAGTGTTGGATGCTATCAGAGTGTATGCCCGAAGTAGACCAGCTGACGCCCAGTGTCGGAAGGATGAGGGGGATTCCCAGGCCGGGAGAAAGGATGGGTTGTGTAGAAAGGAAAGCAGCGGGTTGTGTGGTGATTGTAGCTTGAATTTGAATTTAAGGGCGTCCCAGAGGCGACAGTGCATATTTTTAACAATAAAAACTGTATTAGGGTTACTGGTCCTCAAAAGTGTCAGTTAGTCCCCGTTCACACTGGGGCAACCTGTGAGGCGACCTGTACATTGTACAGCATTGCATTGTACACATGAACATCAACCTGCCCTTGTAATGTAACTATGGTTGTCAACGTTCTTCTCTTTTTTTCTATTTAATGGCCAAGAAATCTAAACATAGAGATGTGTCTTGAATCAATGTGCTATTTTTTGTTCTCTGTTATTCAAGATTACTATATAACCTTCAGACACATAATCTCAGTTTCTTGGCCGCCCAGTATATAGATAACACATATTTTTCACATGATCCTTTACCCTTGCCGAGTTTGTGTTGCAGAGAAATACTTATTTTCTGCTATTGCTATGGGAACAGCCCGGCACGGCAAAGCGGACGCCACCTTGTGGCGTTCGCAAATGGTAGCAGCAGCCTTTAACACCTGGCTCATGTGTTGAGCCCATCGCGCATGCCCAATAGACCCCGCCTGACGATCACAACGCTGGCGGAAGTCTATACCGTGTCGGTGGGACACACGGGCCGACGTCACTTCCGCCGGATTATTTCCGGCGGCGATGACTTGTCATCACTTCCGCCGGACCCTTTCCGGCTGGGGGCGGTGCTGGCCCATGCAACCCAGGAAATCCTTTTGGCAGTCAGCTGGACATAATAGCCGTCCAGCTGAGACTGTTCTCAGCTGATTAGGCATTCCCCTATATATGTTCCATGCTCGGCATCGGACTCATATGCTCCTTTGCCGAGCATGGAATAACATCTACTCTGCCATTGGACTTACTTATTGTCAAGATTGGACTTTGAAGGTATTTTTATACTTTAGATATTTTTGTTTTGGGTCTTTAATCCTTGTTGGCTCCTCTGCTCTCAAACAGTTGCAATTTTTACTTAAGAAAAAAAGGGAAAAAAAACTTTTTTGTTCAAAAAACTTTTTATCATTCACTTCATTTGCTACCCATTAGTGGTTGACTTTATATTGTCTTATAACGATAGACTTTATGTACAAGGGGCCTCTGTCCTCTTTTTTCTTTCTTTTTTCATTTTTATTTATTTTTTATTTTTTGACTGCCAGAGCATTTGAGCCACCGGGATTATCCCCTCATTCCAGAGAGCCTACCATTCATACATTGCTGGAGGCCCTCTGGTTGGGATTAACCCTTCCCTGTCCTTTTTTTGCCCCTTTACTTTTTCATATGACTCATCATTGATTATGAATCCTTCCCTATTTTGGCTTTTTGCCCAGCAGGATTGCCTCTTCTGGGATTTCAGCTGTCCCCACCCAGACTCACACGGACGTCTGGTAGCAAGCAATCTCGATTGAACTCCAATCTTACAAATTAAAAAAACTTCTCTTTACATGAAGCAAATTCCATCTCTTCTAAATGGCATACCATAGATCCACATCGGCATTGTTGATGTTCAGTTTTTAGCCTCGCAGGCAGGCACTCTTCCTTCAACCATTACAGTGAACCATGTAAGTGCATTCTTTTGATTCAAATTCTTTTTTTTGTTAGATTGGATCTGGAATATTTATAATATGTATATATATATACTGATTATTTGCAGACCACCCTCCCAAGGCACCCCTGAAGAAGGAGTGTATCTCCGAAACGCGTCGGATGTTAACCCGGGGGTTCTATGGTGGATGTTCAATTCTGTAATGTGACGTATGATTTTGCTTGCCTTTGCTTTTATCTTTTACTTTTTTGTATAAACTATTTCAATAAAGTGATATTTTTTACTCTTACTTATGTGCAATTTTTGAAACACTAGTGCCTTAAAAGTCCCACCCCTAGGGAAACCAACCGGTTTTTTGATTTTATATCTGGGATGTGGCACTCACGGGACCACTCCACATGAACTACACATGTACAACTACCCAAATGAAATTGACATCCTTTTTTCCCACAAACAGAGCTTTCTTTTGGTGGTATTTGATCACCTGTGGGATTTTTACTTTTTGCGCTATAAACAAAAAAAGAGCGACAATTTTGAAAAAATAACAATATTTTTCACATTTTTTTATATGAAATTCTCAAAAAAAAGATGTAAAAATCTAAATTTTCTAACATTTTAGGCCAATTTGTTTTCTGCTACATATTTTTGGTAAAAAAAATAGCAATAAGCTGATTTTGATTGGTTTGCACAAAAGTTATTGCGTTTACTACATTTATGTCATTTTTATAGATTTTTTTTTTAATAATGGCGGCTATCTGCGATTTTTTTTGCGGGACTGCGACATTGTGGCGGACAGATCGGACCCCTGACAACATTTTTGACACTTTTGGGGGTACCAGTGACATTACTGCAGTAATCAGTGCTATAAATATGCACTGTTACTGTAAAAATGACACTGGCAGGGAAGGGGTTAACTTTATTAGAGATCCAAGGGTTAAGTGTGTCCCTAGGGGCGTGCTTCTAACTGTCAAGGGGCGTGGCTTTTGATGTAACTGCAGAGACATATAATCCTACATAGCAGGATCGTATGATCTCTGCAGTTACACCAGGGAGAACGACAGGCGGCTTTGTTTACATTAGCCGTTTGCCTTTCTCCCTCTCCAGCGGGGGATAGCGAGTGGCCGGTGGACATCGGAGCCACCGGTCACTCGCATGGGGATGTCAGGGAACGAGCGGGGGCGGGAGCGCGCCTCCGGCGGCACATGCTCGCCCCCTTTTGGCTCGTGGGCGAGTGACGTACCGGTACGTCATTTTGCCCAGGAGGGGCTGACCGCCGCAGTATATGTACTTGCGGCGGTCGGCAAGTGGTTATAGGGGGTGTGGCAGGGGGTGTGTCCTATGCCTACATACATTTTCTAATAGGTGTCCCGTATGCTATTGGAACGCATAGCGGCCATGTTGGAAAGCATGGCGCATGCGCAGTAAGTTGTTCTCTTCCGAACGTCACTTCCGGGTTGCAGAATCTGATAGGTAACGGTATTCTGATAGAACACCGTATTGCAAAAAATGACCTGGTCATGAAAGAGGGGATAAAACCTTCCTAACCTCAAGTGACTAATACTGCTGTAAAAAATAAACTTTATTGTCACTTTAAAGGTTTGCTGTCCTGTGCTCTGTAAATGCTCACTGTCATATTATACCTTATTGATTTCTAATAAAACACACAGCCTGGAATCATCACTGAACTCATTATCCGTTTTGTGACCTTCCCAATATGGAGCCTCAAAGCCTCCAGAGCGCAACTAAGAATCGTGTCCGTGCAGAATTAAAGGCTGCCAGTGAAAGGTTCCCGCTGATGACGTGGCACGGAGGTGACCGGCGGAGGAGGGAGTGGCGCTGTGCTGATAACAGTTACCTGGTGACTGATGCTGTGAGTATTGGTTCAGCTGGATGCTGACCAGGGACGTGTGCTAGACTGCCCCCCAGCGTTCATACTGTGGTGCAGCTGTGGCGTCGCTGTGATATCGGTGAGATAGAGGGACAGTGACAGCGCTGATGGGCACAGGGACACTGGGAAGATAGAAATGTGTAAGATTGATCATAGAAAGCAGGAGAAAATAGAATTGTTATTGGTAAATAATATTAAGTGTGGTTTAGGTTTATGATATTTGCTTTGCTTTATTAAAACACTTTTTGGCTCATCTGACCCCAAGCAGTGACAGCTGGGAACCCTACAAGACACACATGGAGGGCCCATTGGAGAGCATTTAGGACCAATTAACACTACAATGCATGTAAAAAAAAGATGCTTCAAATATATTGCGTTTTGCGCCTTTCGGTGTTTACATGCGTTTATATGCATGTTAATGAGCGTTTCCGTGTTTTTTTCTGCATTCTTTTTTTCTAAAAGTGCGTTTCCTCTGACCTATTGCTGTGGGTAAGAGGTGCATTACATTGCGTTTTGATGCGCTTTTACATGTATCTGTGCGCTGAGGTGCAAAATTATGCAAACGTGTTGTATAAAATCGCACTGCTATGAAATGCAGAGAAACACAGCCTTCTGGTGTGAACGTGACACATAGAAAACAATTGTTTTCTGTGTGCCATTGCGTTTACCTGCGTTTTTCCATGCAGAGCACGCAGGTGACAGCATATAGTGTGAATGGGCACTTAGATCTAGATGAGAAGAGGGGGCGCTATTTGGAACCATGCATGAAAACCCTCGTATAGTGCATTTAAATGCATTGCCAGACCCTGGCAAAGTCCACAGTGATGATTTCACTGCAATAAATCAGCCTTTATTGGCCAAACCAAAAATAAATAATGCAATAAAATACATATTAAAGTGTCAGGAAACCCACATCATAAAAAGCTTTCAGTAAATGGTGTTCAGTTCTTTCTTTTTTCAGTTTGGACTCTTTCAGACGGCCGCTCCGCTGCTTTTCTCCGCTGCGGGACTTTTTTTTTTTTTTCACGGAGCGGATGACATTTGTGTCATCCGCTCCGTGTGCCGCATATCATCCCATCCGTTTGCGGATGATATGCGGACATAATGTAAGTCTATGGCATTGCGGATGTCAGCGGATGACACCGCTGACATCCGATTTTCCTTCCTTTCCGTTTTTTACACGGATGAAAAAATAGGGTTCTGTTCCGTTCAAAAAAACGGAACAGAACTGAAAGGAAGAAAATCGGATGTCAGCGGATGGTATTCCGCTGACATCCGCAATGCCATAGACTTGCATTATGTCCGCAAATCATCCGCAAAAAAATAGGATGATTTGCGGACAAGCGGAGCGGCCGTGTGAAAGAGCCCTTAGGGTCTTTTCACACGAACGATCCGATCAGATCCGCCTGTCAGTTTTTTAGGCGGATCTGATCGGATCCTCCATGCATCCCTATGGGGCAGCGGATGTCAGCGGAGACACCTCCGCTGACACCCGCTGCCATCTGCATCAGATCCTGTCCGTGAAATCCGGACGGATGGAAACCCTATTTTCCATCCATCCAGGGGATTGGATGGGATCAGATGAGAGCGGACAGGCGGTCCACTCTCATCCGATTCCCCCATAGAGAGCAGCGGGGCTCTGACACCTCCCTCTCCGCACACAGTGCGGAGACGGAGCTGTCATCCGCCTGCTCAGCGGGGATCGGCGGATCGATCTCGGCTGAGCAGAGAACGGTCCGCCGATCCCTGCTGAGCAGGCGGATGACAGCCCTGTCTCCGCACTGTGTGTGGAGAGGGAGGTGTCAGAGCCCCGCTGCTCTCTATGGGGTAAAGGAGCCTTTCAGTACATGCTGTTCATGCTCACTAGGAGAATCATTTTCTGTATTCTGCAAATCCTGCTGCTCTGTATCTCCACCGCCTGTCCATGTCCCCAATTCAGCTACGGATTTTTCATAGCAGTGTTAGCAGCTCAGCACATGCTCAGTTTTCAGTGAGTTTCTATGCTGAGCATTTCTTCCCTATCACATCGGAGCAGCCCATGTGACTATAGGGTCACACATGTGGGTGGATACATTGTGGTAAATGACAGCCCACACGTCCCTCCTCCTTCATGCCCACTAACCAGCTAAACACAATGGGGTGGGGTATTAGATCTTGATGGATGGAGGCTTCACCTCCCTCTTATTCTAAGACAGAGGCTGCAGGGGCATGGCACAGTCTATGACTGGCAGAAATCTGCCCACACTATAGTATTACCAGTATACCAAAGCCAGTGTTTCCTATGTTCATTACAGTCTCTTATCAAAGTCCATATATTAGGAATGGACTTCCATATGTGGGTTATATTAGTCTTCTCTCACCAGCAAAATGAAGAAACAAAGCCCTTGAAAAATTACACGTGTCTTTTCTTGGCTGTTACTGTCCGATATACTCCACAGTGTTTCTCTCGCCATCATGTGAAAAAACAAAGTTGCATATAGAGTAGTATGCTCAAAAACATTTTAAAACATAAAATAAATTAAATCAAATATAATTAGCGTGCTCACATTAAAGAAAATAAAAATGTGCCAAACGTTATATCCCCATCATGTGAAAAACTTATGCCATCCGCCTCCTTCAATATCTACCCTTACCCTCAATTAGAGGAATTCCTGCATCAACACAAATAATGATCCTCCTAAAACTCACATTTATCAGTTATTCAAATCACCCAACGTGTATTTTATCCACCATCAGTGCACTCCACCCTACCCTTTAGACCAGGGATCTCCAAAATTTCCAAAAAAAAAAGGGCCCCGTTTACTATCCTTCAAGCTCTAGAGAGGCTGGACTGTGGCAGTGAGAGAAGAAAATGTCCTGGCATCGGTACCAATGCCCCATCATTGGTGTCAGTGAAAGGAATAGTGCCCCAGCATTGGTTTCCTTGAGAGGAATAGTGCTCCATCATTAATGTCTGTGAGAGGAATAGTGCTCCATCATTGGTGTCTGTGAGAGGAAGAGTGCTCCATCATTGGTGTCCGTGAGAGGAAGAGTGCTCCATTATTGGTGTCTGTGAGAGGAATAGTGCTCCATTATTGGTGTCTGTGAGAGGAATAGTGCTCCATCATTGGTGTCCGTGAGAGAAATAGTGCTCCATCATTGGTGCCCGTGAGAGGAATAGTGCTCCATCATTGGTGTCTGTGAGAGGAATAGTGCTCCATCATTGGTGTCTGTGAGAGGAATAGTGCTCCATTAGTGGTGTCTGTGAGAGGAATAGTGCTCCATCATTGGTGTCCGTGAGAGAAATAGTGCTCCATCATTGGTGCCCGTGAGAGGAATAGTGCTCCATCATTGGTGTCTGTGAGAGGAATAGTGCTCCATCATTGGTGCCCGTGAGAGGAATAGTGCTTCATCTTTGGTGTCTGTGAGAGGAATAGTGCTTCATCATTGGTTTCCATGAGAGGAATAGTGCTTCATCTTTGGTGTCTGTGAGAGGATTAGAGCCCCAGCATTGGTTTCCGTGAGAGGAATAGAGCCCCAGCATTGGTTTCCGTGAGAGGAATAGTACTCCATCATTGGTGTCAGTGAGAAGAATAGTGCTCCATGATTGGTGCCTGTGAGAGGAATAGTGCCCCAGCATTGGTTTCCGTGAGAGGAATAGTGCTCCAGCATTGGGGTCTGTGACAGGAATAGTGCCCCAGCATTGGATGCCGTGAGAGGAATAGTGCCCCAATCATTGGTGTTTGTGAGAGGAATAGTCCCCCATCATTGGTGTCTGTGAGAGAAATAGTGCCCCAGCATTGGTTTCCGTGAGAGGAATAGTGCTCCATTATTGGTGTCTGTGAGAGGAATAATGCTCCATCATTGGTGTCTGTGAGAGGAATAGTGCTCCATCATTGGTGTCTGTGAGAGGAATAGTGCCCCAGCATTGGTTTCTGTACCATTGGTATCAGTTGGAGGCATAGTACCCGACTGCTGGTGTCAGTGGGAGGAATAGTGCCCCAAGGGCCGCATAAAGGCAAGCAAAGGGCCACATTCAGCCCCCGAGCCGTAATTTGGAGACCACTTCTTTAGACAATGCAGCTTAGCAGAGTTAAGCATAAACACACATATACGGATTCTGTGGTCCACTTTGTATCTTCATATAGCCGACACCATCCCACACTCATGATGCTGCCACAAACTCAGACACCATGCAAAATTCAAGCAAAAGCGACCGTAGTGCAGCAGTGGAAAAAATAAAACACTTTATTGCCTTAGTATTCCACTTACATTATTCACAAGGAAACAAGTGTAAAAAACCTTTTCTAAGATGGCCACCACCCCACTTCCGGTTGAGGGTCTTTGGTGAAACATCAGGGATCTAAACAGACCCCTGATGTCTCATTTTTGAGACAGAGAAAGGGACTGAGGACAGTATCCACTCACACTCTGCTTCCCACCGCTGCTTCCCCTTCTACAGCGAGAGGTCACTGCAGCATCCTGGAGACTGGTGAGAGTGCTATTCACCCATTGATGATACTGATAGCAGGAATTGAGCAACTGAGAGCAGCACATCAAGTGTACCCAATCCATACCACTCCTATACTGCACTCTATACCACACCTATTCTAACCTAGAGGGCCCCTATACCAAATGTATACCACATTATACCGAACCTTTACCAACCTTTACTGCCTCTGAACTACATCTATCTTGCACCTGTGCCGAGACCATACCATACCTATACTATACCTAAACAGCATGCAGGCTAATTGGGACTGTCAGTAAGTGCATTGATGTGCCTAAAGGGCACCAATGATAGCCAGCAGAAGAATATCTGGAAAGGACTGCCCCTCCCGTAATAATTATTCTGCAAGCCCTCTTTGTTTCCCTGCCCCCTCTACCATCATCTTCCTTTTCTTTTGGACAGTGCATACCCAGTAGCATCCCTGCCATAAATGCGCTCTGGCAGGATAGTTTCAGCACTGGGTAGATTAAACTTTACTACTGCTCACTGCTGCACTTGAGGTAGCCTTGCTACTGTTTATGCTGATCTGGATGCCAAATGTCATTCTATGCCTAATCCCTACTATTAATCACTTTATATGCTAAATTGTGTTATTACCATTGTTAATCTATTTTATGTTTGCCTAGTTACCAACCATATTGGGTGACAATATTTTAAGTTTGCCTTTACTACCTGGTTTGGTGCCTGTTTTCTTTGATACAGCACTGCTGTTGGGTACTAAGTATTACTTTCAGTGAATTTCTGTGATATTGTATACACTCAACCTAGTGTGTCAGAGCAGCTGAGGTTCTTGAGAAGGTCGAGGCAAAGAAGAGAAGGACCCATCCTTATTAGCGACTTCTATGGGCATAACTCTACATCATCATCATTTTCCTCCTCCCCCCTATTACACAATCGAACATTTAAACTTTTCGAGGTTAACTGGCTTTTCCGCAGGAACCAGACCTGCAGCTCCTGCTTTCTAGCCGAGGATGACCGCATCCTCTCTGCCTGAAGCTTCCTTGGATACCAACATCACACATACCAGGAGGCTTCAGGTCAAGCTCTGATGCACTGCACATGAGCCAGGCTAGGCTTGTCATTAGGGGCAGCTCAAAAAACAGAAAGAGGTAGTGGCACAGGACCAGGAGTGCTGAGACAGAGTGGTGGTTTACTGCAGTCAATGCTGGATTTGCAGGGTAGGTGAACATGTTTTTTGTGGACAATCCAGTGGAAAAGGAACGAGGGTTAATAAAAAGGGGGAGGTATGAAGTTTCTTATTAATTTCACTTGTGTGTGTCCACTACCCTTTTGGCTACCATCTAAAATGTTGTATTTAGATTGATACAGAGTAAATAGTTTTGTACGCATCTAAACATAACACTATAGGAATCAATGGGCCTTACACAGAGCTGTGTCTACAAACAAAAATGTGCACTGCGTTAGTGTTTGTCAGTGTCCAGACCTAAACCTAGTAGCTTTCCCCCATTTTGTGTCTGTTTGCCCCATGTTGGCATTGTGTCCACAGGAGCATTGGCAGAGCAGAGTAAGACTCGCCATAAGAGGGATTACTTTGACGCAGTTGGCCAGCTTAAACATGTATTGCAATATGTGTAAACTAAAAATCCCTGTTTTTCATTGCAAAGTTTGCTAGAAAGGGTATATAGCAGTGTGCAGAGGGTTATCCAGATTTTCTAGCTTTTAGTGTCGGACACCGCTTCATTCAGGGCCGTACATATCGGCAGATTTTACACATGTTCGTGTTTAAATGCACCTACGCAGGGCTGCTGTTAGAAATCACAGGCCCTATACAGCCTACCTGGCAGGGCCCCCTGGCCAGGAGTGACTGAGGTCATAGATTTATCAGTCCCTTTCTCTGCAGCCCCAGCTGCACAGATTAATGAATTGGAAGCACTCTGAGGCTTCTTGCACAGTTTATTATACTTCAGTGATGAATGGGCAGTAGTGGTTGGCACTGATCACTCACTGTGTTCACTCAGAAAAGGAAGGGATCAATAATGGCGCTTTTCCACTGCATGGAACCGTAACGGTTCGGCACGCTTTTGTGCTTTTCCACTACTGGTTCCGCATGGTATAGGGTCGGAACAGTTCGGTACGGTACGGTATAGGTTTGCTTTTCCACTGCATGGAACCGAACGGTACGGTACGGCTCTGAAAAAACAGTACCTACTCGATTGTGGTTCCAACAGGTACCAAACTGGTACCATATCCCACAATCCTTTGCATGCAGTCACTACTAGCCACTGATTGGTCAGAGAATCCCACCCACCCCGTTGTTATCCCACCCACTTAACTTTAGTACTACTTTAGTGGAAAAGCAAACCTATACCGTACCGTACCGAACCGTTCCGACACTATACCATGCGGTACCAGCAGTGGAAAAGCAAACCGGGCCAAGCAGGGCCGAGTAGAGCCGAGCCGGTACTAGCCGGTACTTGCAGTGGAAAAGTGCCTTAAATGATATATTTAATGGCCCCTTTCTCCCGCTCTCCATCCTGAAACATCCCCCTGTGTGCCCTCAGGAGCTGCTGGCAGGAGAGGAGGAAAACCGGCAGTGCTGCGGGGAACGGGGCACACAGGGGGGGCCCAGATGGGGAGCATGTGCTAGAACCAATCCCCCTGCAGTGAAGCCAGAGGGAGAAAGAGAAGCAGAAGCTGGCAGCGCTGCAGGGGGAGGCAGAAGAGGATTGGTGTCTGCAATAAGAGTACTTTAGGCCCTCCTGCTCAGCAGGTGCTTGGGCCCCCCTTTTGAACTGATGGGGTCTGGGCCCAGTACAGGAGGGCTGACTGTACTGCCTTATCAGCGGCCCTGCACCTATACATAAAGTCGTTAGAAGAATTTTACATGTCTAAACGCGAGTACTTTAGGTGCATATTATAATGCAGAATTTTCTGCTAGCTCTACCAGCAAGAACCTGTGTTCCATACAGAAAGCATGCAGACGCCCATGTGAATGATTGCCCTAAACATGTTATTTCATAGCATTAGCTTAGAAAGTTTTTCCATGAAAAGATCAGTTTCAGTTCATTCACTGTTGTCTTTGTTTTTTTCTTTTCTAGATACACACAGCCCAGCCGGGGTTGTCATCATACCGATGTACCTTGACCCCGCTATATTTGTTGGCTGTGTACGGGTGTTTGAAGCTGAAGCATAAGGCTCTGGTTCATGTGGCACATGGACTTTAGCATACTTTATGAGCAATCTCTGTTTCTTTCTCTGTGACAGACACAGGTGAGCTCTCTCATGTCATATATACTGCCGTTCGATGTACATAGGTTACGGTTTTATAGGATTTTCATTTCTTCGCACGTCACTTTTTAAGCCTTCCATACGGAGTTAAGAGCGAGCTGTGCTTGGAGAAGTTATTAGATCCAGTAACAAAAGGTAAAGTGCACCTGTTGCTAACAGGTGGAGGCAGACATTTAGTGGGCACTGGACAGAACTAATAACCGTGAAATTGCAACCCATCAATTCAGCAGGAACAATTAAACTTGCCGATGCACTTCATGAACGAGAGGTTTTTAGTGAATAGACTGGCTGAGCTCCCTTGTATATGATTTAACACAACAAAAATGGGTTTTCTTTTTGAAAACGATGGTTTCTCTGTAAATGTAATGACTTTGCCAATTTATTTGTCAGAACTTGTACTGGGGATGTCTAAACAAAATGTGGAGCCTAAGGCAAATATGAAATGTGCATTGTACGTTGTCACTATTGTCATGAAAAGGGATAATGACAGAGTTTTGTGCTTCTGGTGTCATTACATGTATAATGACAACCTCCGAGGCTCAGGAAATACAATGCCAACTTGTAGGATCAACAAATGGGAAGCAGACGCTTTTAGCTCTGTGAAACCAGAACGCTTTCTGCGGCAGCACTAGGAGAGAAAGGTGCAGAGGGGTTGATTTTGTGTTAGGCACTGGTCTAAAGGTTAGGTTTGTGGTAGGGGTGGGAGTTACATTTTAGCTTTAATCACTTGACCTCCAGAAGGTTTTACCCCTTTCATGGCCAGATCATTGTTTGCTATTTAGCACTTTAACTGGTAATTGCACGGTCATGCAATACTGTAGGCAAATTAAATGTATATAATTTTTTCACACAAATACAGATTTCTTTTGGTGTTGTTTGATCACCACTAAATTTTTTTATTGTTTATTATTTTGATTTATATTTTGAGAAAAAAAAACTATATTTTTCACTTTCTATTATGAAACATTTGCAATAAAATCGAATTTCTTCATATGCATTCTACTACATGTCTTTGGAAAAAAAAAAACGAAATTCCATTAAGTGTATATAAATTGGTTTGTGTGAAAGTTATAGTGTCTACAAACAATGGCATGTTTACTGGAATGTACGCAGCTATGACTCTATACTAAGAATAGCGGTGATCAGTGACTTATAGTTGGACTGTGATAGTGTGGCTGGCAATCTGGCACTAACAGACCCTCACTGGGATGCACACTAACTGACACTGACATCAATAGTGACAAATACAGTGATGAAATATAATACTCTACACTGTATTAATGACACTGACTAGGAAGAGGTTAGCATCAAGAGTTTAACTGTGTGCCTAACAAGTGTAATATGTGCTGCTTTTACTAACAGATCTGGCTTTTTTCCCTCCCTTTGCAAGGAGAAGAAACAGCCAGATTTCTTATCTGTGTACAGAGCCCTGTGTGCTTGTAAACATAGGACTCTGTGCTATGATTGGCTACAGCCTATTAGCAGGTCTCAGCCATAAATCATTGGCTGGGACCTGCTGGAAAAAATCCTGCTTTACAGCCATGCTGAACAGGCTGGATGAAATACATGTACATGATCCAGGCTGACCTACACTTTAATGTAATCCAGACTAGAGTTCCAGGGCATGGACTGAGAATAGCCGGGGCCCATAGTACACAGGAGCCCGGATCACCTGGCTCATCTTTCAATGGGGGGGGGGGTCAGCTCTCACCGCCAGGGGGGTGTCTCTCTTTTCCTAGTCATAACCTGTTCCTGAACCGATCAGGTTTGCACAATTAAACAAGTTCATGTCTCCTTCTCCAAAATGGCTTTACTCACACCATCACAATTTCGATATTTCCCTGGTTTAGACAAGGATGTGGTGATGAGTGGCTTAGCTTTAAACTTTAATGAATTTAACAGGTTATACAGTTCCATAAGCTGGTGTAACGCTTATTGGACAGGGTATAAATGAAATTCATTCATTGGCAGATAGTAGCAAATAAGTCCACATCCTGATAATAAGACAAGTCCCATTAACTAGTCAGGAGGGGGTGCTGCGGTGCTACTCACAAGTTAAGCTTGATACTGTGCTTTCCATTCTTTAGGCCTCTACACTTTCCTCCCTCAGGGGGAGCGCTTCTCCTTCAGAGCTCCATCCTGCCCTGTCTTTGCTGCTGATGAAGACCCAGATTAGCTCCTCCCTTCCAAATTTATAGCAACATGGCCGTTCACTCACACCTCCCAAAGAAAGTGGCCACACATTAAAGGGGAGCGCCTACCTACATGCATAAGCTGGCCAAACACCTTTACATTTCTTCCCCGCTCTCCAACATCCCAGTATGTGGGCACGCCCTCACTGTCCTCAAGTACAGTGCAGGACTACTGGTCCTGCATTGCATGCAGTGACATAGAAAAGCCCGAATTTGGAGAAGCCACAAAGTGAAGCTGTTTTAGGGGTTGGTCATGCATCTGGGAGGAAGCCTGCGAGAGTTGGAAATAAAGTGCATATTGTAGCTTTTACCCACACTAGACTAAATTAGCATTTATCCTTTGCATTGTTAGGGGCCCTTTGTAAGGGTAATTTTATTCTGTCGTCCAGAGATGGGCTTTAAATGTTTTTTTTTTTTTTTTAATACAAGTACCTAAATTTGACTTGGTTTTAGTTTCTTGCAATTCCCTGTATATATAGCAGAGTTCAGAATATAAGAGGAAAGACTGGGGGAAAATCAGATGTACTGTATGCAAGTGGGCTGACAAGGAAAAGAGAGCAGAGTAAGCAGAGGGATGACCATAAAAATCCCCTGCTGTCCTTTAACTGTCAAGTCTGCAGGCTGAGGGTGAAGAGGGGACACCCATGTATTTTGTCTACACAACACAAAAAGAAAGTGGTGTCATCTGGCTGGGTGAGTTGTCTGGAATAGCTGTTTAAATCCCAGGACTAAATGGTCAGAACCACAAATCCTTTCTTAGGTGAAATACAGTATGTCCTGTGCATTTACATGCTTGCCTGTGTAACGCTCCTGCGTTTTTAGTATAGGCTGGATTTGCAGCTGCAAAATCTCCACTCAGTAGTCATGTAAAGATGTGTTGAATACCAGATCCAACTCTCCAGGACTCATCACCGTGGGCCTGTCAGCTTCAACATACAGATATATACACACTCAATGAGATGTTCCTGGAGTGATAGGATGTATATGATAGTATGAAGGTGATGTGCTGAAGGGACAGGTGTGAACAGTGACAAGGATGGTAATCACTTGATAGGTTTGTATAGGAGAGTTCAAGATGGTATTTAGGAATGCAGATAGGTTAGTATCGAGTATGCTAACAGGTGGTGAGGACAGCAGATGACAATTACAGGATAGACTAACCCAGTGCAAGGATAGATAGTAGTAGACAGGAGAGCTAGCAATCTATGCAGCAGTGCAGATGATAGATGGTAGTAGGCTCAAGAGCTAGCAATCTATGTAACAGTGCAGATGATAGGATAGTATGGATAGGTAGTAACAGTCCTTAATGTGCATAGGTAGATAGTGCAATAAGGTTATGGAGGGTTCCCCTGCGGGGTACTTATCACTTGTAATGTTAGTAGTTTAGAGAGGTCCAGTAGATAAGGAATGATCCGGTAGCGAGATACAGGGATCAGTAGGGAGGTTCCGGTCTGCTCCAGGTAAAGGGAATAGCTGGAGGTTCCGATCGAGAGACAGGCTTGAAAGCATGTGGATAACAAGGCAGGAAAGCAGGGTGAGATAGCCATAAGTAGAAGCAGTATTCCAAGAGTGATCGGGTAGCGAGATACAAGATCAGTGAGTGAAACAAGTCCAGGTAGCGAGATACATGAGCGAGTAACATCAGGTATGGCTGCTTCAGGCATGGCTTGATCGAACCAACCATGCGGTTGAACGAACAATGTGAGTGAGACCGCCGGCGGTTGAAATAGCCGCTCTGCGGCGCTCAGCAGTGACATCATCGTTCTTAAAGGTATATGCGTACCACCTGAAGAGAAAGGTGGGACGCATTACAGAGAAAGTGGTGATTAAGGGTACCAGAGGTACCAGAATCTTACAGCCTGGAGTTCAGTTTAAAAAACATAAAATACTTGATGGATGTGGTAGTAATAATTCTCAGGATTCCTAGATCAAATTTGTTAGAAACAACAAAGATTCAAAGTTTTAAAGACTGTTTATCTCAAATTGCCTCGTTTTCTGAGCACTAGGCTAAAGCTGATAATTACTGATCATTTGATTTGTGTAAACTTTGTTTTTGCTTACAATAGAACTCTAAATGTATTTTTTTATACTGATAATAAAACATGAAGATATATACAAGGCCACTTTTTTTGTTTATTGGCCTTTTATGTGTTGAATAATTATAGGGAATATTGGTAAAGCTTGTTATTTTTGTATTTTATAAAGGTGTAACCCGTTGGTGGCATTTCTTGGGTGCAATGGATCATGGTGCTCCTCCTTGGATTAACCAAAGCAGACCAGCTGCTGGAATGCCCCAGTGGAGAGGAATGTACCCCCCTCCTTCTCTGCATCCCTACAGGACCAGCGACTACGGATATTACCAACAGTATCCAATGCAAGGTGGTCAACAAGCGTGGCATGGTCAGTGGATAGACTACTATTCCCGATATCCTGCTAATATGCCCAGGCTTGTAGAGACTGGGCGCCCAGCATCAAGGGCAGAAATTTATGAAAGGAGTGACAGAAGAGAACCATATCGACCTTTGTCCAGGTGAGAGCTCCTTAAAGAACATGATAATACAAACTTAAAGACATAGACTAATAACAAGAACAATTAATGAGTTTAGGCAAAGAGCAATGATGATGTTCAAAGTGTAGTAAGTATACAATCACCAAGTTTCTGTTTATGTATATTGGTGAAAGTTCGTAAGGGCTGCTGTGATTTAATATCATCTGTATATTGTTCTCTTGGCTCAAAACATTAATCTTTCAGTGCTAGATTGTCCACTCTGCATGTTAAGAGGGAAACAAACCTATCAATTTAACAGTTCCAAAAAACAGTTACATTCCCCGCAAGTGTCAAATTATCAAATGGCTGGTGTGATAACTGATCACACGTTTGGCATCATGGCAGTTTATGATCAAACAGATGCCAAGATGGCAGCTTCCTTGGCTGAAAAAGATAGGATGGTGTAGTTCCGTTTTAACATTGCTGATGCTGGCCTGACCAAGGACTTTTGCCCACCAAGCCCAGAGACGTACTGTACGAATGCTCTTCTGATCTAAACATTGTTAGATCAGGTGTATGTTCCCTAATGTCTGTAGGCACCTTAAGCCTTTAAGTGAACCTGTACTTTGCTCATTCAGGGCAAAGCAACAGATTTAAAAACTGCTGTCCTCCATTAGTCCACTGGGAATTAAGAGAAATACTTGATAATTTTAGGTATGGGGTGCATTTGATGATGTCCCCTTCTTCCCACAGTGCTGCTAGTTAATAATTAGCCACTCAGATGCTTAGTGTTGCCACATTTTGACAGGTTCTGAGACATTAGTCCTGTATAAGTTTCAAGATGCGATTTCATAACTTACGCAGGGCTTCCTCTCTCCTCATTTCTGGAGGCCGATTGAAGCCATGAAGGTGTAAGGTCACAGTAAGGTCAAATAAATATTTGGTGTATGGAAAGACAGCGCTTGCAAAAATGTGAATTCCAATAAAAATAAAAAATATATATTATATACATTTATAATATATGAAGTAATAACCATGTAGTGCAATAGTTCTAGATATAAACTTATAATAGTTGATTATATGGGTGCATAAAGTGCAATCGTGCTACATCCAAACCATAATACTTAATAACAAAAGTGCAATAATAATCATCTATAAGAACTGTGTAATCAATATGAGGTGCAATAGTGCAAATTGAAGCAAAAATAAATGTCCACTGATGTGACAATCCAATAGGTTGCCCAAATGATGTATGATATAATATGTCCAATATCAAGTGCAGAGTGCTCAAAAAGTGCTGCTGAAGAAAAGGTGCAATAGGTGCTCCACATGGTGCAAAGGTGACAAAAATCCCCTTTAGGGAATCCACTCACCAGAGCCGATGGACCTTAGAAAGGTCAAGAGCCTTATGATAAGGTGGACGGTAAACCTCCACGCAGAAACACAGTAGATCCCCTTCTTCAGTGTCACTAAAAAAAAGGGATGAATCAACAAAGTGAAGCCTGCATATATAAGTTTATTAACCACTTGCCTACTGTGCACTTAAACACCCTTCCCATCCAGGCCAATTTTCAGCTTTCAGCGCTGTTACACTTTGACTGACAATTGCGCGGTCATGCTACACTGTACCCATTTGAAATTTTTATCATTTTTTTCACACAAATAGAGCTTTCTTTTGGTGGTATTTAATCATCTCTGGGTTTTTTATTTTTTACAAAAAAAAAAGAATAAAGACAGAAAATTTTGAAAAAAAAAAAAAGTTTTTCTTATTTTCTGTGAGTAAATTTTGAAAATAAATTTTTCTCCTTCACTGAAGGGCGCTGATGAGGCGGCACTGATGGGCACTGATAGGCTGCACTGATGGGCACTGATGTGGTGGCACTTATGGGCACTGATGAGGTGGCACTTATGGGCACTGATGAGGAGGTACTAATATGCCGCAATGATGAGCACTGATAGGCGGCACTGATAGGTGGCACTGATAGGCGGCACTGATAGGCGGCACTGATGAGCACTGATAGGCGGCACTGATGAGCACTGATAGGCGGCACTGCTGGGCACTGAGAGGTGGCACTGCTGGGCACTGAGGTGGCACTGCTGGGCACTGAGAGGCGGCACTGGCGGGCGGCACTGCTGGGCACTGAGAGGCGGCACTGATGGGCACTGGCGGATGGCACTGATGGACACTGACGGGTGGCACTGATGGGCAGCACTGATGAGCACTGATGGGCAGCACCATCAGTGCCCACACTCAGTGCCCATAGTGCTGCCAGTCAGTGCTTATCAGTGCCTAGATGAGCAGGCACTGATGGGCACTGACTGGCAGCACTATGGGCACTGATTGTGGGCATTGATGGGGGACACTGATGGCGGGCACTGTGTATGTTTTTTACCTTGTAGTAATCAGGGCACTGGTGATCAGTGCCCTGATTACATGTCTCTTTGTCCCTGGCGCTGTGCAGCTCTCCCTCCTTCCTCACACTGCAGGCTCCGTGTGAGGAAGGAGCGCTGGTGATGAGAGATGATCTCATATGTTTACATATGAGATCATCTCTCATTGGATGATCCGATCACGTGGTGAATGGCCACTGTGATTGGCCATTCACCACGATCTGTGATCGGCCGTGTCCAAGGGACACGGCCGACACAGATTCTCCCCGCTGCGCGCTCGCGGGAGCGCGCGGGGGGCGTGTCACTGGGAGGCCGTTTAAAAACGGCCTCCCGAAAATTCGAGTCCGCGCTGCAGCCGTATATAGGCTGTAGCGCGGATGGGAAGTAGTTAATTACGTATAAGTAATAATACTCACAAGGATAAAACTAAAACTTTCCTTAAAAAAGACACAAATGTCCACATGCAAAGAGCGATCACATAATCCTTCCGGGAACGCACCCACGTTCCACGGACTCCAGGAAGTGACGTTGCGTGGTTTGCCGTTTACCGGAAGTGCGTCAATGCTTTTCACCCGCCTACAAGGGGTGTTTTCAAAGACATCACTTCCGCATACGGCCAGATAATTTATACTGCTCCTAGAGATGCCGTGGTTACTGGAGCACCAATCAGAATGGTAATCTAATTAAAGAGTACCTCACTTCCTTTTTACAATCTCGTATACAAGAGGTTAATAAAATAGCAAGAAACAAATAACTAAAATGTATAGCATGGACAGATTAAAATCATAAAACCACATAGCATATCTATAATTACTACTAATATGACAATGACATTTTCAAAATTAATGTCATCGTATCCTTGAAAATAAATATTTGATTGCCTGCAGATTTTGTTTGCCCACTTACAAAAAAATGAAAGGTCTGTAATTGTTATTATAGGTGTATTTTAAATGATAAAGACAAAATATCAGCCAAAAAAATAATAAAATACATGATACAAATGTTATAAATTGTGTTGCAGTTCAGTGAGTAAAATAAGTACAGATCCCCTACCAACCAACAATAATTCTGGCTCCCACAGACTGGCTACAGTATGTGCTCATGTGGTACACAGATTAGTCGTGTCAGTTTAAGAAGGTGCTCCTAACGACAACTCATTAAGTGTAAAAAGACACCTGTCCACAGAATATTTCTTCCATTCAAACTTTACGATCATGGGCAAGACCAAAGAGCTGTCAAAGGACGTCAGGGACAAAATTGTAGAACTGCACAAGGCTTGAATGAAGACAAGACCATCAGCAAGAAGCTTGGTGGGAAGGAGACAACTGATGGATCGACTATTCCCAAATGGAAGAAATACTACGTAACCATCAGTTGCCCTCAGTCTAGAGCTCCATGCAAGATTTCGCCTCATGGGGTAAGGATGATCATGAGAAAAGTGGGGGATCAGCCCAGAACTACACGGGAGGAGCTTGTGAATGATCTGAAGGCAGTCGGGACCTCAGTCAAAAAACAAATCATTGGTAACATAGTACGCCGCCATGGATTTGAACTCTGCAGCACACACAAGGTCCCCCTCCTCAAGAATCTACATGTACAAGCCTGTTTGAAGTTTGCCAAAGAACAACTAAATGCAGGGCTTTTTTTCTCAGAAAATAGGTCCAGGAACTCACCCTCCCCAGCCAATCCCCCCCCCCCCAACCCCAACTTCCCTTCCCTGGGAAGAAGTAAAGCAGCGCCAAATCTGCTTATTGCGTAAGGCCCAAAAGGCAAAGAGTACTGCACTGAGGAGCGCGTAACACACGGAGCTCAGGAAAGTGTACTCTGCAGTGATGAGGTGTGTGTATCACACAGGGCACAGAAAAAAAAAAAAAATCAGCAAAAGGGACAGTACATATCTCCCCCAGTGTAACTATTGCTCACCTCTGTCCCCCCATTTACACCTAACCTCTGCAGTTCACCTCTTCTTCTCTCCCATCAACAGCTTACCAATTCTTCCCCCCATCCGCAGCTCACCTCTTCTTCCCCCCATCCGCAGCTCACCTCTTCTTCCCCCCAACCACAGCTTACCATTTCTCCCCACTTTCTGTAGCTCACCACTTCTTCCCCCGTCCACAGCTCACCACTTCTTCCCCCGTCCGCAGCTAACCACTTCTCCCTACTTCTGTAGCTCACCACTTCTTCCCCTGTCTGCAGCTCACTACTTCCCCACACTGTCTGCATCTCACCACTTCTCCCCACTGTCTCCAGCTAACCACTTCTTCCCCCTGTCCGCAGCATTCCACTTCTTCCCCATCCCCAGCTCACCACTTCTTTCCCCCATATGCAGCTTACACTTCTTCCCCATGTCTGCAGCTCACCACTTCTTCCCCCCCGTCCGTAGCTCACTAGTTCTTCCCCCTGTCTGCAGCTTACCACTTCTTCCCCCTTTTCGGCAGCTCACTACATCTTCTCCCGTTCTCAGCTCACCTCTGTACCTCTGCCCACAGTTTACCTTAGCACCCCCCACAACTCACATTTGTACCCCCTGTCAACAATTCAACTCTTCACCCAACATCAACAACTTACACCCTCAGTCCACAACTACAGCTTGTCTCATCCCCCTTCCACATTTCACTTCTGCACCCCCATCTACAGATTACCCCAATCCACAGCTCTCATCCCTTCAACCTTCCAACTTTCACCTCTTCACCCCCTGCCACCTTAAACAACCTGTCAACCCCCCTTCCCAGCCCCTGTACCACTTGCCTCCCCCATCTCTCCCCCTTTCCAGCTGTCATCTCTTCTCACAACTTCAGCCCTCTTGACAACCCCCCCCCCACTGCGGCTGTCACAGATGCCTCTATGCACAACAACTCCCCCCTCCCCTTCTCCCTTTCCCTCCATTCCGTCCCCCCCCGCCCCCCCCCCCTGTCAGACTTGTGTAGCACAGAGCCAAGGAGGAGTATTAGAACACTTTACTCGGCACTGAACTACACACGTCTGACAGGAGGGAGGGGGGGGGCGTATGGGTGGGACAGGAGGCGCCACTGTAAGCTCCATAAAAATGAAAAAAAAAATGCAGCGGTCACGATGTGGGGACTCGGGGCACCCAGTGACACGTGCACAGCTGTAAACATATCCTAAGTGCCTGGCAATAGGACACAAAAGCCGGTGGAGGAAGCAAGTAGTGCAAAAGCTTCCTCTACTGCCTTCTTTGTTCCGTGCCAGGATGGAGAGGACAGGGCTGGCAGAGGTGGCGGAACGCATTCTATTCAGCAGGATTAAAAAGCCTTCTGTGTGCAGCAGCCCCCCTCAGGCCCTCTAATACTTAGACTTTAGGCTCTGTGTCTGAATGGACACAGGGAGCAGCGGCTCGACTCAGGTGCCCCCATAGGGAGCTGTGGGTGCACTCAACAGGAGGGAAGGGTAAGGAGCAGCGAAGATGGAGCCGAGAAGAGGAGGATCTGGGCTGTTTTTTTCACAATCATTAAACAGAGCAGGTATGTATACCATGTTTGTTATTTTTAACCCCAAAAAATGGGACTTTACAATCACTTTAAGGATTTAGAGAAGCTCTGTAAAGAAGAGTTGACCAAAATCCCTCCTGAGATGTGTGCAAACCTGGTACCCAACTACAAGAAACGTCTTACCTCTGTGCTTGCCAACAAGGGTTTCTCCACCAAAAATTAAGTCATGTTTTGCTTTGGCGATCAAATGCTTATTTTACTTACTAAACTGCAACTCAAATTATAACCTTTGTATCGTGTGTTTTTTTTTTTTTTTTTTCTGGATTTTTGGTTTATATTCTGTCTCTATCATTTAAAATGCACCTATGATAAAAATTATAGACCCTTCATTTCTTTGTAAGTGGGCAAACATACAAAAATCTGCAGAGGATCAAATCATTATTTCCCCCACTTCATATACTGTTTATATATATATATTTTTTTGTACTGTATGTATACACATATGCACCATTGTGTGTGTCCGTTACACGACCAGTAACCTTGGCTAATCTTACATACAAAAGAACTGCAGTGATGGAGACATGTTTGAACGGTTTTGTTTGTTGGAACAGAAGATAATGACTATGTTAGAGTGCTGCACATACAGCTAGAGGGATGCTGACTGCTGCAGCATGAGTGCTGCCCACATTTACAACTATTATCCTCATACCCTGTAAAGATGTTGAATTATAAAAAAGTCAGAGTTATTTTTAATCAATTGATTTGTTAGTTCATCTTTTTAGGGCGCATTTTATCTCTGTAAAGAACAGTGTGTAATCCTCTAGAAAACACTTGTTCGGTTAAATTAAAGGTCAGCCACAGATGCATTAAATTGTATCTGTCCATCATAAACCATGGAAAGAGGCTAGATCAGTGTTTCAGAAAATCAATTCACTAGGAGCTTTTGGCACTGCTGTAGCATAAGGCATATATGGCCCTTATTTAATAAAGGGTTCTTTTTCCGAAATGCTTTTTCCTAAAGCTAAACACAAAGCAGACATAAAATACACTAATTATTGAAGTTATGTGTTCATTGACAAATTATTGAAAGGAAGGGGGTTAAACCTGGCGCACAACTGGGAAAAGATAAGTGTCCAAAAAACAAAAAAATATATAACAACAAACGCTTCCGCACACTCCAATAGCCAACTTGTACTAATAAACGAGCACACTGACTAGATGGTATAAATTAAATAAGAAGAGTCCTTATATAAAGAGTCCATCTACATACGTATCCATGCACCACACTCCGCAGGCTGCTCTGCAAACAAGTAGAAGGGGCTTGTGATGAGCTGCAGGGAGAAAACAGGCGCCACACTGAGTGCAGTATGTCAGGATCGTATGTTTAATATATCAAATGAACAGGTACTCACAAACGGTATGATAAAAACAGCATAGCAGTATGTGACAGGGAAATCCCAGTGTCCAGATTCAGGATGGCACTAGCGGTCTCGAAGCCCTGGGTAGTAGCGAGTGGAGAATCGACACTTCCCATATGCTGGGGACACAGCGCTGGCCGTCCTGACGTCACTTCCGGGATACGTACTGGCGCCAGCGACGCGTTGTCGGAGCATGCGCTCCTTCTTCAGGCCGATAATGCGCCATTTTGGACGAGGGCTTAAATAGACAGAAGGGCAGAGCCAGCTGGGTCCTAAAGAGTGCCATAATTCTGACTCAAAAGGAAGAAGCCTGCTATAACACTGAACTGAAACGAAGTGTATTATAGACAAACAACCAAAGCAGTGGTCAACTGGAATGCAGTTATCAAGAAACACTTACATCACATTACATATGTATATATATCCCCATATTGTTACACACAGGAATATATTATCATAATATAGTGATATAATTTAAATAATTTGTTATAAAACCAAATATATAAAAAATCAAATATATAAAAATATATAAAAAAATATATAAAAAAGGGATATATATATAGAAATACCATTTTTCGTTTTATAAAAGCCACCATATTTTTATAAAAAATACACCATATTTTTAAAAAATGCACCATATTTTTCAAAAAATGCACCATATTTTTTAAAAAAGCCACCATATTTTTAGAAAACATATCTTGTCTAAAAATTATAAATCATATAGGTTATCTGAAAATTATCATCAGCCAACATATCCATCCAATAGTGTATCCCATTGGATTATCCTAACTAAGTACATGGCCATTATAAAGGATATTTTAAAAAGGGTATTTTAAATAAGACAATAGGGCATATCTCTCAGATGTCCAAACAAAAAATTATTGAATAGGATCAAATGAGAGAATTGGTCTCAATTTCCTCATTCAAACCACCCGGCACCAAAGTATCTAGGGTATAAATCCAATAGGCCTCTCTTTGACATAATCTCTTATAACGATCTGCTGGCGCAAAGGTAGCGGGTATGGACTCAATAATCCACACCCTGAGGCCGACGGAAAGGTGTCCATGATGCAGCAGGAAGTGGCGTGGAACACTGTGCTTGTCATCACCAGCCTCCACAAACCTGCGATGTTCACCAAATCTCTTCCTCAGGGTGCGGATTGTCCTTCCTACATAAAAGAGCCCACATGGGCATGTGAGGCAATAAACAACAAACTCAGTGGAGCAGTTGTAAAAATGTGTAAATGAATATGTTTTTCCCTTCACTTGAAACATTTTCTGTCCATGTGTGACGTGTTTGCAAGTCAAACACAATTTTTTGCGGCATTGGAACATCCCAATAAGTGGGATCAAGCAAGGTCTCTCTAAACGTGACATAGGTAGATGTTTCAACTTGCTGGGTGCCACCATACTTTTGATGTTCCTTGCTCTTCTATAAGTAACCTTTGGTTTGGGGGGTAAATTCTCCCTCAGATTGGGGTCTTCCAGTAAGATTGGCCAATGCTTGACCAGAATTCGCTCCATTTTTTTAAACTTAGTGTGAAATTGAGTCACGAATCTGGGGATGGCAACTTCTGTATCAGATTTTTCTTTTTTAGTACTTTCATGGCCGGCCAAATAGATGTTATGGGCATGATTCAGAAGGGTGTCCGGAAAGGCTTTATCAGTAAATTTTTTCTTCAATTGGGCACTCTGTTCTAGATAGTCATCGTCATTGGTGCAATTTCTTCTCAATCTGCAGAACTGGCTCTTTGGGATATTATTTATCCACCTAGGATGGTGGCAACTCTTAAAATGTAAGAAGGAATTCCCTGCTGTGGGCTTCGTATAGTTTTTTGCTTCTATTCTTCCCTCACGATGGTATAGGAGTAGATCCAGAAAAGCCAGCTCTGCAGAATGATACACTGAAGTGAAGGACAAATTATATTCATTATTATTACAGTGACTGACAAATTCAAGGAGTAGGGACTCTGAGCCGTCCCAGACAACAATAATGTCGTCTATATATCTACCGTAAAAGACAATGTGAGAGGCATACGGATTATTGTTCCAGATGCGTTTGTCCTCCCACATCCCCATCGTTAAATTGGCGTAGCTGGGGGCAAAATTGGCCCCCATAGCAGTGCCATTTACCTGTACATAAAAGTCTCCATCGAATAAAAAATAATTGTGGGTGAGACAAAATCTGGTTGCCTCCACGATGAACCGGGCTTGGGACGAGTTGATGGTAGGGTCATCCATAAGAGACTGGGTAACTGCTTGTAAGCCTACAGAGTGAGGGATGGACGTATAGAGAGAATCCACATCAAGGGAAACCCACATGTACGTGGACTCCCAACTATAAGGTGCCAATAGTTCAAGCAAATGGACCCCATCCCGAATATATGATGGTAGGTTCTGAGCCAAAGGCTGCAGAAACTGATCTACATATTGGGAAAAGGGGTTGGTGACACTATCCATTGCCGCAACTATCGGCCTACCAGGCGGATTCTGTAGATTCTTATGTACTTTTGGAATATGATAAAAGTACGGTGTTGAGTAGAAGTCCCTGTGAAAAAAGGAATATTCTGACTTATTGATGGTACCTTCTTCCTTTGCTTGTGTAATAAGTCCTGTAGCTTCAAGAATATAACCAGGTTGGGGGTCAGCCGGTAGTTTACGATATGTGGTGGTATCCGCCAGCAGACGCTGGGCTTCTCTCAAGTAGTCAACTCTATCCTGGATGACTATCCCCCCTCCCTTATCTGCAGTTTTGATTATCAGATTGTGATTTTTGGATAAATCAGTTAAGGCCTGTCTCTCCGCATGGCTTAAATTGTGGTTAAAAGAGGGGAACTTGCTACAGGGATTAGGGTGGGTACACATCTTCTTTAACTCTGAGAAGACCACCTGGTAGAACGTCTGTATATATTGGCCTTTAGAGTGTACAGGATTAAAATTAGATTTGGCACGAAAACTAGTGTGTTGAACTGGTGGGGATGTAGAAGGATGTTGGGTGAAAAACGCCAGATCCTCATCATCATCGCTAATATACAACTCCTCTAGGAGTTTCAGCCCAATGGGATCAATGGATGGCTCAGATTCCATCTCTAGAATTGGTGTAGATAAATCAATGGAAACATTTTGGTTTTTATCTTTATTTTCTTGGATCTTAAAATGCCGTCTCAATGTAAGCAAACGGATAAAGCTATTAAGATCCTTAAATAAAGTGAAAGGGTTGGGGAGGGCTGAGGGAGCAAAATTGAGTCCTCTATGGAGAAGGGAAGTTTCTGATAGGGATAAAGTATGTGTCGACAAGTTAAATATTTTTATGGTATCAGCAGTCTTACCCTTTTCTTTGTTCCTATGTCGTCCTCCTCCCCCCCGCTTACCCCTACATCGAGCTTTCTCTTTGTGTGGGCAGGCGGAGGGGGAGGACCTAAAAAATTCTGGACATTGGGTATACCAGTACTGGAAGTGGCCTCATCCCTAGGGGAAGTCGCTACACCATCACCTACCGATCTCATTGGAGAAAGGTTGGGGGCCCTAGAGGACATAGGGGACACTGCCACCTGAGGGGGCAAGAGGCACCCACTGTCCACATCAGATGGTCTACTACATATAGGGCTAATAATAGGTACTAACGAACTAATCTCAACTGAAGGAACTTCCTGCACCTGCATATGGCTGGGGCTTAAAACCCTCGTAGAAACAGGGTTAGTCATATCAGAGCTTTTTGCCTTTTTAGTATTACATTTACGTTTTGACTTGGGCTTACGCTGGGGTTTGGGTGTGGAAGGGGGAGGGGAAAGACCAGGAGCTAACTCCCAGGAGTCATCTCCAGACCCTATAGGTACTGATGATGCCACCCTCTTTCCTTTTCTCTTTTTCTTGCTATTATCCCTATCCTTATGGCAATTGCCATTAGACCTGGTGTTGGGGGCACAATTAATATATTTGTGGATGGTCCGAGATTGGTGGTAAGGATTAGTACTAGAGTGTGATATTCCATTTGAGGGCTGCAATGTGCGCTCCATCAATGGAATAATACTATGTTGTGGCTCCTCCTCTCTATTGCCATGAGGGTGGGGGACATTTCTTCTTTTCCAACTAAAAACTCGATCTAAATTATAATCGTCCAGATCTCTGCGGATTTTTCCTAATTTTGTCCGCAACACTTCATCCTCATTTTTCTTAGTATGAATTTTTAATGTACGTAACCATGTCAAGGGCAGATGGGGGGTAAGTATTACTAAGGAGGAAATGAGCTCCTTTAATTTGGCAAGGTCCTCATTATATTTCAAATCCCTTTGTTGGATGATTATTTGCATCCACTTGCGTGTGCAAAATTCAGACACCTGACACCATTCCTTCCCCAGAGTAGGGGATAGGAATGAGCAGGTCTTTAGAACTCTCAGCCCTCTGGGGGTGATCGTACTAGAAACATATTGGGTCAAAAAGAATTTATCCCACCAATGGTGGTTGGCTGAAATTATAAGGCGTTCAATTTTCCTCAACAGGACACTACATTCTTGAGACACTGGAGGGGAAATTTGAAAGGTGGCTGAAAAAAAATTAGATGGAAAAAGATTGTACAAATGATCTAAGTTCTCAAATTTAGCAGATTCAATTGTTGTTAAAAATTCCATGTTGTTAAAAATTCCATTTACACATTTTTACAACTGCTCCACTGAGTTTGTTGTTTATTGCCTCACATGCCCATGTGGGCTCTTTTATGTAGGAAGGACAATCCGCACCCTGAGGAAGAGATTTGGTGAACATCGCAGGTTTGTGGAGGCTGGTGATGACAAGCACAGTGTTCCACGCCACTTCCTGCTGCATCATGGACACCTTTCCGTCGGCCTCAGGGTGTGGATTATTGAGTCCATACCCGCTACCTTTGCGCCAGCAGATCGTTATAAGAGATTATGTCAAAGAGAGGCCTATTGGATTTATACCCTAGATACTTTGGTGCCGGGTGGTTTGAATGAGGAAATTGAGACCAATTCTCTCATTTGATCCTATTCAATAATTTTTTGTTTGGACATCTGAGAGATATGCCCTATTGTCTTATTTAAAATACCCTTTTTAAAATATCCTTTATAATGGCCATGTACTTAGTTAGGATAATCCAATGGGATACACTATTGGATGGATATGTTGGCTGATGATAATTTTCAGATAACCTATATGATTTATAATTTTTAGACAAGATATGTTTTCTAAAAATATGGTGGCTTTTTTAAAAAATATGGTGCATTTTTTGAAAAATATGGTGCATTTTTTAAAAATATGGTGTATTTTTTATAAAAATATGGTGGCTTTTATAAAACGAAAAATGGTATTTCTATATATATATCCCTTTTTTATATATTTTTTTATATATTTTTATATATTTGATTTTTTATATATTTGGTTTTATAACAAATTATTTAAATTATATCACTATATTATGATAATATATTCCTGTGTGTAACAATATGGGGATATATATACATATGTAATGTGATGTAAGTGTTTCTTGATAACTGCATTCCAGTTGACCACTGCTTTGGTTGTTTGTCTATAATACACTTCGTTTCAGTTCAGTGTTATAGCAGGCTTCTTCCTTTTGAGTCAGAATTATGGCACTCTTTAGGACCCAGCTGGCTCTGCCCTTCTGTCTATTTAAGCCCTCGTCCAAAATGGCGCATTATCGGCCTGAAGAAGGAGCGCATGCTCCGACAACGCGTCGCCGGCGCCAGTACGTATCCCGGAAGTGACGTCAGGACGGCCAGCGCTGTGTCCCCAGCATATGGGAAGTGTCGATTCTCCACTCGCTACTACCCAGGGCTTCGAGACCGCTAGTGCCATCCTGAATCTGGACACTGGGATTTCCCTGTCACATACTGCTATGCTGTTTTTATCATACCGTTTGTGAGTACCTGTTCATTTGATATATTAAACATACGATCCTGACATACTGCACTCAGTGTGGCGCCTGTTTTCTCCCTGCAGCTCATCACAAGCCCCTTCTACTTGTTTGCAGAGCAGCCTGCGGAGTGTGGTGCATGGATACGTATGTAGATGGACTCTTTATATAAGGACTCTTCTTATTTAATTTATACCATCTAGTCAGTGTGCTCGTTTATTAGTACAAGTTGGCTATTGGAGTGTGCGGAAGCGTTTGTTGTTATATATTTTTTTGTTTTTTGGACACTTATCTTTTCCCAGTTGTGCGCCAGGTTTAACCCCCTTCCTTTCAGCTTGTTTGTGTAGAAGTCTCTGTGCAGCCCTGGGTTTCTGTTAGTGTCCTAGGCATACCGTACTCCTTAGGTCTATGATACCAATGTTATGATATCGATATCAATGTTTTTATTGCTAGTTTTAAATTATGTCCTATAGTTGATTTCTGTTATCAATTACAGACCTGTGTGTGTGTGACCACACATACGCACAGATGTGTATATATATATATATGCACATATATGGAGATATCCTCTAATTGTGCATTGTGTATAGGGTCAACTCAAGCAGTGGTCACGTTATTGTTGTCTTGATCTGGGTATATAAGTATATCCACTCATTTTCTTATTTTGTACTAGCCTATATATAATTTTAATTTTATTCCTTCCTTTTTTTTTTTTTTTTTTTTGTGTTATTTCATTATGGAATTTTTAACAACAATTGAATCTGCTAAATTTGAGAACTTAGATCATTTGTACAATCTTTTTCCATCTAATTTTTTTTCAGCCACCTTTCAAATTTCCCCTCCAGTGTCTCAAGAATGTAGTGTCCTGTTGAGGAAAATTGAACGCCTTATAATTTCAGCCAACCACCATTGGTGGGATAAATTCTTTTTGACCCAATATGTTTCTAGTACGATCACCCCCAGAGGGCTGAGAGTTCTAAAGACCTGCTCATTCCTATCCCCTACTCTGGGGAAGGAATGGTGTCAGGTGTCTGAATTTTGCACACGCAAGTGGATGCAAATAATCATCCAACAAAGGGATTTGAAATATAATGAGGACCTTGCCAAATTAAAGGAGCTCATTTCCTCCTTAGTAATACTTACCCCCCATCTGCCCTTGACATGGTTACGTACATTAAAAATTCATACTAAGAAAAATGAGGATGAAGTGTTGCGGACAAAATTAGGAAAAATCCGCAGAGATCTGGACGATTATAATTTAGATCGAGTTTTTAGTTGGAAAAGAAGAAATGTCCCCCACCCTCATGGCAATAGAGAGGAGGAGCCACAACATAGTATTATTCCATTGATGGAGCGCACATTGCAGCCCTCAAATGGAATATCACACTCTAGTACTAATCCTTACCACCAATCTCGGACCATCCACAAATATATTAATTGTGCCCCCAACACCAGGTCTAATGGCAATTGCCATAAGGATAGGGATAATAGCAAGAAAAAGAGAAAAGGAAAGAGGGTGGCATCATCAGTACCTATAGGGTCTGGAGATGACTCCTGGGAGTTAGCTCCTGGTCTTTCCCCTCCCCCTTCCACACCCAAACCCCAGCGTAAGCCCAAGTCAAAACGTAAATGTAATACTAAAAAGGCAAAAAGCTCTGATATGACTAACCCTGTTTCTACGAGGGTTTTAAGCCCCAGCCATATGCAGGTGCAGGAAGTTCCTTCAGTTGAGATTAGTTCGTTAGTACCTATTATTAGCCCTATATGTAGTAGACCATCTGATGTGGACAGTGGGTGCCTCTTGCCCCCTCAGGTGGCAGTGTCCCCTATGTCCTCTAGGGCCCCCAACCTTTCTCCAATGAGATCGGTAGGTGATGGTGTAGCGACTTCCCCTAGGGATGAGGCCACTTCCAGTACTGGTATACCCAATGTCCAGAATTTTTTAGGTCCTCCCCCTCCGCCTGCCCACACAAAGAGAAAGCTTGATGTAGGGGTAAGCGGGGGGGAGGAGGACGACATAGGAACAAAGAAAAGGGTAAGACTGCTGATACCATAAAAATATTTAACTTGTCGACACATACTTTATCCCTATCAGAAACTTCCCTTCTCCATAGAGGACTCAATTTTGCTCCCTCAGCCCTCCCCAACCCTTTCACTTTATTTAAGGATCTTAATAGCTTTATCCGTTTGCTTACATTGAGACGGCATTTTAAGATCCAAGAAAATAAAGATAAAAACCAAAATGTTTCCATTGATTTATCTACACCAATTCTAGAGATGGAATCTGAGCCATCCATTGATCCCATTGGGCTGAAACTCCTAGAGGAGTTGTATATTAGCGATGATGATGAGGATCTGGCGTTTTTCACCCAACATCCTTCTACATCCCCACCAGTTCAACACACTAGTTTTCGTGCCAAATCTAATTTTAATCCTGTACACTCTAAAGGCCAATATATACAGACGTTCTACCAGGTGGTCTTCTCAGAGTTAAAGAAGATGTGTACCCACCCTAATCCCTGTAGCAAGTTCCCCTCTTTTAACCACAATTTAAGCCATGCGGAGAGACAGGCCTTAACTGATTTATCCAAAAATCACAATCTGATAATCAAAACTGCAGATAAGGGAGGGGGGATAGTCATCCAGGATAGAGTTGACTACTTGAGAGAAGCCCAGCGTCTGCTGGCGGATACCACCACATATCGTAAACTACCGGCTGACCCCCAACCTGGTTATATTCTTGAAGCTACAGGACTTATTACACAAGCAAAGGAAGAAGGTACCATCAATAAGTCAGAATATTCCTTTTTTCACAGGGACTTCTACTCAACACCGTACTTTTATCATATTCCAAAAGTACATAAGAATCTACAGAATCCGCCTGGTAGGCCGATAGTTGCGGCAATGGATAGTGTCACCAACCCCTTTTCCCAATATGTAGATCAGTTTCTGCAGCCTTTGGCTCAGAACCTACCATCATATATTCGGGATGGGGTCCATTTGCTTGAACTATTGGCACCTTATAGTTGGGAGTCCACGTACATGTGGGTTTCCCTTGATGTGGATTCTCTCTATACGTCCATCCCTCACTCTGTAGGCTTACAAGCAGTTACCCAGTCTCTTATGGATGACCCTACCATCAACTCGTCCCAAGCCCAGTTCATCGTGGAGGCAACCAGATTTTGTCTCACCCACAATTATTTTTTATTCGATGGAGACTTTTATGTACAGGTAAATGGCACTGCTATGGGGGCCAATTTTGCCCCCAGCTACGCCAATTTAACGATGGGGATGTGGGAGGACAAACGCATCTGGAACAATAATCCGTATGCCTCTCACATTGTCTTTTACGGTAGATATATAGACGACATTATTGTTGTCTGGGACGGCTCAGAGTCCCTACTCCTTGAATTTGTCAGTCACTGTAATAATAATGAATATAATTTGTCCTTCACTTCAGTGTATCATTCTGCAGAGCTGGCTTTTCTGGATCTACTCCTATACCATCGTGAGGGAAGAATAGAAGCAAAAAACTATACGAAGCCCACAGCAGGGAATTCCTTCTTACATTTTAAGAGTTGCCACCATCCTAGGTGGATAAATAATATCCCAAAGAGCCAGTTCTGCAGATTGAGAAGAAATTGCACCAATGACGATGACTATCTAGAACAGAGTGCCCAATTGAAGAAAAAATTTACTGATAAAGCCTTTCCGGACACCCTTCTGAATCATGCCCATAACATCTATTTGGCCGGCCATGAAAGTACTAAAAAAGAAAAATCTGATACAGAAGTTGCCATCCCCAGATTCGTGACTCAATTTCACACTAAGTTTAAAAAAATGGAGCGAATTCTGGTCAAGCATTGGCCAATCTTACTGGAAGACCCCAATCTGAGGGAAAATTTACCCCCCAAACCAAAGGTTACTTATAGAAGAGCAAGGAACATCAAAAGTATGGTGGCACCCAGCAAGTTGAAACATCTACCTATGTCACGTTTAGAGAGACCTTGCTTGATCCCACTTATTGGGATGTTCCAATGCCGCAAAAAATTGTGTTTGACTTGCAAACACGTCACACATGGACAGAAAATGTTTCAAGTGAAGGGAAAAACATATTCATTTACACATTTTTACAACTGCTCCACTGAGTTTGTTGTTTATTGCCTCACATGCCCATGTGGGCTCTTTTATGTAGGAAGGACAATCCGCACCCTGAGGAAGAGATTTGGTGAACATCGCAGGTTTGTGGAGGCTGGTGATGACAAGCACAGTGTTCCACGCCACTTCCTGCTGCATCATGGACACCTTTCCGTCGGCCTCAGGGTGTGGATTATTGAGTCCATACCCGCTACCTTTGCGCCAGCAGATCGTTATAAGAGATTATGTCAAAGAGAGGCCTATTGGATTTATACCCTAGATACTTTGGTGCCGGGTGGTTTGAATGAGGAAATTGAGACCAATTCTCTCATTTGATCCTATTCAATAATTTTTTGTTTGGACATCTGAGAGATATGCCCTATTGTCTTATTTAAAATACCCTTTTTAAAATATCCTTTATAATGGCCATGTACTTAGTTAGGATAATCCAATGGGATACACTATTGGATGGATATGTTGGCTGATGATAATTTTCAGATAACCTATATGATTTATAATTTTTAGACAAGATATGTTTTCTAAAAATATGGTGGCTTTTTTAAAAAATATGGTGCATTTTTTGAAAAATATGGTGCATTTTTTAAAAATATGGTGTATTTTTTATAAAAATATGGTGGCTTTTATAAAACGAAAAATGGTATTTCTATATATATATCCCTTTTTTATATATTTTTTTTATATATTTTTATATATTTGATTTTTTATATATTTGGTTTTATAACAAATTATTTAAATTATATCACTATATTATGATAATATATTCCTGTGTGTAACAATATGGGGATATATATACATATGTAATGTGATGTAAGTGTTTCTTGATAACTGCATTCCAGTTGACCACTGCTTTGGTTGTTTGTCTATAATACACTTCGTTTCAGTTCAGTGTTATAGCAGGCTTCTTCCTTTTGAGTCAGAATTATGGCACTCTTTAGGACCCAGCTGGCTCTGCCCTTCTGTCTATTTAAGCCCTCGTCCAAAATGGCGCATTATCGGCCTGAAGAAGGAGCGCATGCTCCGACAACGCGTCGCCGGCGCCAGTACGTATCCCGGAAGTGACGTCAGGACGGCCAGCGCTGTGTCCCCAGCATATGGGAAGTGTCGATTCTCCACTCGCTACTACCCAGGGCTTCGAGACCGCTAGTGCCATCCTGAATCTGGACACTGGGATTTCCCTGTCACATACTGCTATGCTGTTTTTATCATACCGTTTGTGAGTACCTGTTCATTTGATATATTAAACATACGATCCTGACATACTGCACTCAGTGTGGCGCCTGTTTTCTCCCTGCATTGACAAATTATTAAATGTGTATTTAAATGCAGCTAGTATAAGAACTTCAGTTATCAAGTTGTCAGACTACTCTAGGCCCCTTTCACATGAGCAGACTGTTTCAGGCCACCCTTTGTTCTCTATGGGGTGGTGGATGTCAGCTGTCATGTGTCCGCTGACACCCACCAGGCATCCGATCCGATAAAATCCGCTAAAAACAGACGCATGGCTGGCAATAGGTTTACCATCTGTCCGGCAGATCGTAGGACAATCGCATGGAAACGGACATCCACATAGACGCTGCATAGAGCAGAGCGGGCTGTGTCCATGTCCACTCTGCATAGCGAGTGGACACGTACCTGTCATCCGCCTGCTCAGGGGGGATCATCGGAGAGTTCCCCTGCTGAGCAGGCGGATCGACTTGCACGAACCGCTTCATCTGAAAGGGGCCTAATGCCCTGCGTGGGAGAGGGAATACCTCAATTAGTAGCCAAATATGTCTTCTTATAGTGCACATGTACTGAAAAGGGAGCATGCTTAGAGGAGGAGAGAGCAGACAGTGCTGCTGCATCTTAATTCAGTCAGTTCAACTCCAGTCAACAGGCTGGGGTTGTGTTGTTGATCAAGCTGCGCTTGGTCATTCTGTGGACATTATAAAGTACTAAATTTCATACTTAAAAGAGTCAGGAGCTCCACTGTACTAACAGAGATCGGCTTCCTGGTTCCTCTCTTCACTATTAGCCTTTTTCTGTAGTCGTGTAGCTTTGCTAACAAATCGTAAGATGCAGAAGGTACCTTCTACTGACCAACAGTCAAAAAAGCCGGAAACTCGGAAGGTTAAAATCCAATCTTCTTAATTGAAAATGATGTTGGGGTAAAATACCAGGAGCAAAAGAGTTGACATGTTTCAGCCTATGCACGTCTTAGTCATATATGCTGTAGATATAGTTATGATTAAGGCCTGCATTGGCTAAAACGTGTCAACTGTTTTGTTCCTGGTATTTTACCCCAACATAATTTTTAATAAAAAGATTAGAGTTTAACCTAACGAGTTGCCTGCTCCTTTGACTGTTTATTCTTATGGCTTGCAGAGGCATTGAGCAGGGCACCGGTAAGGTATTTACCCTCTTTTGCATTACACAATAGTAGCGCTGTCAGTTCCTATTACTGTTCCTTCTACTGAACAGCCCCCTGGTCACTACCTTCAGAGGTAGTGACCAGGAGGCTGGTAAGTAAACCAAAGTGTTCCCAGTCTTGAAAGTTGGAAGCGCAATCCCAGAACCCTTGGTACGTTGAAGAGAGAAAAGGTGCACTGCACTTGGTGTGCTGTGCTTAATAGTACATGTAGCCACATCAATCTGAATGGTAGGTATGACTTAAAGGAGTATGATTAGGCAGAAGGTGAACCTACTTGCTGAATACACTGTTTCCCCTTACATTAGTGGTCCGTGGGGAGGTGTCCCCTTACCTTATGTTGGTGGTTGTAGGTGAAGTGCCTCTTTACACTGAAGGTCAGTTGCTCCCATACATTGGTAGTCAATGGTGAAATTACCCTTTATGTTGTTGGTCAGTGATGGTGTACCCTCTTAGATTAGCTATCACTTTGGTATACTGACCAGCCTCCTAGTTAATACCTTCAGAGGTAGTGACCAAGAGGCTGGTCAGCATACCAAAGTGCTCCCAGTCTTCAAAGGTGGAAGCACAATCCTAGAACCCTTGGGTACATTAAAGAGGGAAAAGGTGCAATGGTGTGCTATGGCTAATGCTACATATAGCCACATCAATCTGAATGGTAGTTACGACTTTGTATGGTTAGGCAGAAAGTGAATTTACTTGCTAAATACATTGTGCTCCCTTTTAGTGGTCCATGGAGAGGTGTCCCCTTTAGTGGTCAGAGGTAAAGTTTCTATTTATGTTAGAGGTTGTAGGTGAAATGCCTCCTTACTGATGTAAATACATAGGTGATGACTAATATTTGTTATTGTAATTATTAGTGCTGCTATGGAAACAGGAGTGTATACTATGCAATCTCCTCTCTAGTTCAAATTACCTTCTGCAGCAACTTGATTCTCCTGAGAGATTAGCATTTATTGGATCCCAGAACAGAACAGATGTACAGACAGGGTATTTTTTTACATTCAATACACACATTTTACTGTATACCTACACTTACACTGAAGGTCAGTTGCTTCCTTACATTGATAGTCAGTGGTGAAATTACCCTTTATGTTGTTAGTCAATGGTGGTGTACCCACTTAGATTGTTGATCATTATCCTGCACTCTTAGTTTGGTGTCCAGTGGTGTAGTGCTGACTTAGCTTAATGGTTACTGGTGTAGTACACCCAATCGTGCTGGTCTGTGGCAAAGTGCGCTCTTACGTTGATTGTCAGTGGATGCTATAAAGATTATAGATGTCACTGGTTTCTTACTGAAGAGGCTATGCTGCTCCATCATCTTTGGTTCTACCGAGCTATCCTATAAAGTGACCCTAAACTGAGTCCTATATTACCCAATCGCCCCAAAATTGTATTTAGGAAATCTCAGAACGCGAAGAACAACATTTCTACAAGTAAGTAGCCACTGGCGCAAACAGCTACAATTTGCAGTTTACCAACATTTCTCACATTGAAAGGCATGTTCAAATGCAAAAAATGAAATTGCCTTACCTGAGCTTTTGTCAGTCATGGGCAGCGATCCTTTAGAGACTGCAAGGGCCCTACTTAGCACATCGAACAGAGTTCTTCACTAGTTTCACTTTCTTTGTTGTATATGGCATCCACTGCTGTTGTGGTATGCAATATGTGGGTAGGACTGTTGGATCTCTCCAAGTAAGGTTTGGAGAGCATTGCAGGAATGTAGATCAAGGCTTACCCAAATTCAGTCTATCAAGACACTGCCTCTTACATCAGGGAAAGATCCTAGTTGCCTCACAGTCCATCTGATTGATTCTATTACGGCTTCCTCATCAGAAGGCAAACGATTGAAACCCCTATGTGCCAGAGAAACATACTGGATTTTTAAGCTTAACACCATGTCCCCTAACGGTCTAAATGAAGAGTTAGACGTAAGCACTATCCTTTAGTCACTCCAGTATCCCTTATACCATCATCAACAATCCAGTCTGTTATTTGTTGCTCTAAAGGTTTTTTACAGGCAGGTTAAGCTATTTGCACACCTTCTGATCTGTTTTATAGTTTGTTTTAGATAATGTCTATTTAAGTGTGGGACTTGTCAGCCCTCCTAGTATTCCCTTAAGGAAATCTTTACCTACTCCATCCCACTATTATCTTATTATTCATTTATTTATGCCCTGTGTCAGAAATGGGGCATTGCCAGGTACAAGCCCATTATTGACACCTCTCTGTGTAGTGTCATGTGCCGCTTGCCCCGTTTCTACACCTGGTATCTGTGGCAGTATTCCACATGCACCCTTCCTCCACTGACAGGTCGAATTGTCATCTAGTCTGAGCTTATATATCCCTTTTGCACCTGTCAGTGCAGGATGTCTCAGAACTAGTGCTGCTTCAATAGGAAATGCATTGTTTTAATAGTAGTGGCCACTCTGGATCTGTTACTTGTCACTTCTATAAGTAGTTGGAGCGGCTGGCTACATACACTTGGCTGCAGGCTTTGGTTCACACAGACTAGTGTTCAAACCCAGTCTAGTCCTTGATTTGATTTCCTTCATAAATATTTTTGTTTTGTCTTTTTGTTTTTGGCAGTCCTGGATGATGTCTGTGCCGACATACAGCACCTCCTTTTTTCCCCACGTACAGCCTAGTTGTGGTTATACATTTTTTAGATTACACAGTTATTTATTTTCCACATTTTTGGATTTTAGCCACTGCTGTTTGCTACGGCAGCTCTAGGTGTTGTGCTTTTCACCCCGCTGACAGCTGTGGTAATTAGTGTTTGAGAGGGTGTGTTCTGGCTCCCTGGGACCTACCTCTTCCTGGTCTTATAAATGCTGGTAGGTAGCCCATTTTTAGACAGGCCGAAGAAAAAGAAAGGTTGCTTTAAAATGCTCCAGCATTGTTCTACTACATATGTGGCTTCATACCCTGGGTCTTGAGTTCCATTCATGGCTTTGGCTTTGTAGTGACAGCAGTTCCCTGCTTCCAGTCCATCTCCGCTCCCTTGCCAGTGGCCATGGCAAGGCATCCTGATGGCATGTCTTATCTCTGTCCCAGAGGCTACCTGGCTGTCATGCTGAGCTCTATTTTATCTTTGTGAGTGTTTTTTATATTTTATTTTAAAATGACACTTTATATTCTACGCTATGGTTGTTGTGCTTCTCTCCCCCCTCCCCACTGGTGTGTTAGAGGGCCCGAGGTTCTTGAAAAGGTTGAGGCAAAGAACAGATAACTCATCCTAATCAGTGGCTCCTGGGGGGATAGCGCAACAGTAAAAATGTTTGAACTTTAGAACTACTTTAAACACCTAGAAGCATCCTCCTCTGTACCTTTGAGAAACATGTTCTGTGGCATGTGTAGCACTGTTTCAGATCCTATGGTTTGGATTGCTAAATATATCTATTAACAATTATGACTGAAGTTGATATGCAAATTCCCTCACCTTTTAAACCAGACGCTTAAAATAATTTGCCCTTAGTACCTGCTCTGCTGTCAGAAATCAGTGACAGCTAAGCTGTGCACAGCCTCCATACACTTTCAGTACAAGTTTATTTTAGGGAACCATAAATCATGTAAATCACTAATAACAATAGAGGTTTCATATATACAATATATACTTTAGCAATGCTGCTATCTCTGTTTATTTCATTATGCCTTGGATTTTACAGACTTTTCTGTAATAATACACGCCTATACCAGCTAATAGGAAGATGACTTCAGAAACAATGCTGCCCTCTCCTTCTTGCCTTTGCTTGACCTGATCCTGTCTTTCCAGGCAGGAATATGATGAAAGATATGGGTTTTATGAAACTGTACATAGAGAAAACTATGGCAACAGAAACTACAGTTATGATCCTACGGCTACTGTCTCTGCAGAAAAAGGTACAGTATTCTTCCTACTGTTTGGTTCGATCTTTAGTGGTAACAGAAGACTGGTATATGACTTTTAATTAGTTTTAAGCATTTAGCAAGTTCCTTTTTTTCCCTCTGTACCTCAATCTTATTTAATTATGAAAAAAGGTCATAAGCATCTCTTATCTACTATGTAATTATCACCCAGCAAAACCAGCTACTGGTTAGTTCATGTGATGGGCATGCTTACTAAGCAATAGCTTAGCTTCCAGCCGTGGCTTCAGCAGGGACATGTCCTTTACTGTGGGGTAGATTTACTAAAACTGGAGAGTACAAAATCTGGTGCAGCTGTGCATGGTAGCCAATCAGCTTATAACTTAAGCTTGTTTAAATAAGCTTTGACAAAACAAAACTGGAAGCTGATTGGTTTCTCTGCAGAGCTGCACCAAATTTCTCCAGTTTTTAGGAGAACCCCTGTGTGTTGAAAGGTGTCCCTCGTTATTATTTCAGAAAGTTGGGAGGTATGCAATAGATCAGGGGTCTCCAAACTTTCTAAACAAAGATTTTTGGAGGTCCGGACTGTGGCCAGTGAGAGTAGAAAATGCCCCATTGGGAGTAAATAGACTACATAGCACCTACTTGTCAGTAGGAGGAAAACTTCCCCCTTAGTTATCATCATTACTATCAGTGAGAGGAATAGTGCCCCATTATTGGTGTCAATTGAAGGAATAGAGCCTCATTGTTTGGTCAGTAGAAAGAATGGTACCTCATATCATTGGGTGTGTCACAAGGGCCATATAAAGACAAGCAAAGGGCCCTCTGGCCCACAGGCCACAGTTTGGGGACCACTGCAATACAGGGCTGTAGGAGGTGGAAGGAAATAAGTTGTAGGCCAAAGCACTGACTCCCTAGCTGAAGAAGGTTTTTGCATACTAGTGCAGCCTTTTTTTTTCTGGGGATCCAGTGTAGTCTTGAAGATAGCTGAGGATATGTAAAAACACCAATAAAGTCAGAAGTCATTTACTAGCTCAGGAACAAATGCATGTTTGCTTCAAAGGAATCCCATCCCAAAAGAAATACTGGACATAGACTATAATTACTACTTTATTCCTAACCACTTCAGGAACAGCATGTTAAACTTTCAGTTTTCAATGCTCTTATTGTTTAACTGACAATTATTCCATCATGCAACACTGTACCCAAATACATTTTAATTTTTTTTTTTGGGGACAGATAGAACTTTCTTTTAGTAATCTTTGATAACCTACAGGAGTTTGATTTTTATTATATAAAGAAAAAAGACCAAAGCATTTGAAGAAAAAAAAAACTGTTTCCTTTACTTTCTGTTATAAAAGATTACAAATATAAAATGCCATGACAGTAGAAAACCCCCAAAATAACTATTTTTAGGAAAGTAGACACCGCAGGGTGATCTGATCTTTTTTTCGCACAATTTTTGGAAATTAACAAACATACCAGTATTGAGGGGGTAACAACATGGAGCTTGGCTATGGTTCACTAGATAGAATAAATGTACAGGTCATAAACAAGAGGTGTGGAGGAGATGAAGGCATTAAGGCCTAAGTTTAGTGAATGAAATATCAATAAATGGTCTGCCTCCTCCATTTATAAATCAGTTTCATTCATGGAAGCTATAGTGCAGCTTCTGTGAATGGAGGAGGGAGCAAAAAGGGTTGGCATAGTTGGCACTCTTGATGAGTGCCTGTAAAGGTCCATGGTTTTATTAACCCCCAAAGAATTGGAAGATCATCACTGCAGAGGTAGGGGAGGATACAAGGACAGAAGATTTTAAGTAAAGCCACAGCCATCAGATTTTTTTTTTTTTATTATTGCATTTTGACTAAACATAGGCATTAAAGTACAACTATAGGCAAAACTTTTTCCTGGTGCCTCCATGGCAGCATACCAATGATAGAGCTCCGCCTCGACTCCTCCCTCAGGACTAGTGCATAGCATAAAAGACAAGAAGGTCCCTTCCCCCAGCATTCTCCTTTTTTTCCTCATACCTCTGGAACTGGTGAAGAGTTAGCAGTATGTCCCTACCTCTGCCTTACTTAGTTTGGCAGCTTCCGCTGGGTTCAGCCTCTCCCAGACGCAGTCCCTGCTCTTGGGTCGCTCATAGCACTAATAAGGCAGGGAACCCCTTCTGTGGATCTTTTGGGGTCAAAGCAGAGTTTCCTCATAGGAACGCAGTCTGCAGTTTCTGGAAAATTATGGATGAGTCGTTTCTGCAAAACAGCCGGGTCAGGTTTTTCCCTTTATTTTATCTGTTTCATTTATATATTTCACTGGTTTCTTTAAGGCTACTGTATGTGTTATCAATGTCTTATTTTCCATTTCTCCCCTTTTTTCAGGTTACTGTCACAAAATGATGTTATTAGTTAGGCATATTTTGTTATTTTTCTTCCTTATATTCTGGTAGTAATGCGTTTTTTTAGGGGTTTGTCCTTTTTCCCAAAAAGTTACCTCTTAAGCTGGATACACACTGTGCAACTTTTGTTGTCAGATTTCCTTTAGATTTGTCTTTTCTGTGTGGTGCAGGGGCCTGCCTGATTGCATGCAGGTTGGGGGTGTTTAGGTTTGGCCTCATGTTATATGGTTTTGGTAGGTCTGGAGGAAAAAATCTAAAGAAAATTGTATAGTGTGTTAGTCGCCGGCCATGTTTGTTGGGGGAAAGCAGTGCTCGCTTTCCCTAAAGCAATCAAAGTAAACTATGAGCAGCAGTTTTGTCCATTAGGCTCTCCCTTTCCCTAATTAAAGATATAAGGAGGCATCTTGCTGGGATCTGCCTCTATGAGAAGATCTTCAAGTGCTCCTTTCCCTGCCCTTAAGTAAAGTAAATTTTTATTTAAAATCTGTACAGGTATATCTGTGGGTATAGTTGTGCAGCTATGTATATGTATGTATGTTTATGTGTGTATATATATATATATATATATATATATATATATATATATATATATATATATATATATATATGTGTATGTATGTGTATATATATATGTGTGTATATGTGTGTGCGTCTATGTATATGCGTGTATGTATGGGTATCTGTCTTGTATAGGTCTGACAGTTTTATTCCCTCTCTCTTTTCTTTTTCTTCATCCCTATTGTCTTTAAAAAAAAAAAAAAATGGGGAGTTTTTGTGTCTGTCTGTCTCTCTCTCTCTCTCTCTCTCTCTCTCTCTCTCTCTCTGCCTCTCTCTCCTGACCCTGCTGCTCGTAAGCCATCACGAGTCACTCATCTCATGCAAAAGATCCTCACACTTCTGATAGGTATGGGACCAACTTTACGTGAGTATTAAAAAAAAAAAAAAAAAAAGAGAGCATGTGCCTTTGAGTGATGGGAATTTTCCCTCTCTCACCAGCCCTGCCCATTCCAAGAGATCGGAGAAATCTTCAAGATATCGAGATGACGAGAGTCCATATAGATTCCGATCCTCACAACATAGATCTGGAAGATCAAGATCAAGGAGGTGGGACTATTCCCCATCTCCCCCTCCTCATACTTCCAGGAAGAAATGCTGGGCTTGTGGCGCAAATCCTCTCCCGGATAAATTAGTCTGCAAGGACTGCTTGAGAGATTATGCGGCCAATCGGGAGCAGGAAAGCAAACAAGTAGTAGACTTGATCAAACAGACGGTTAAGGATTCAATTTCAGAGCTAGCATTGGCTCTGACCCAATCTGTTTCCAAATCTTCTGTTCATGTTCCAGATACCGAAAGGCCCTGTCCCTCTGCAACTATTACTCCTTTACATCCGGTAGAGCATCCAGCCAGGGAGTCAGACTCGGTGGGATCTTCAGATGAACGGGATCCATCTGGGTTCCAGTATACCTTGGTTCAGCCCTTCATTCAGGCGGTCAAAGAAGCTATTGCCTGGGAGGAGGTAGAAGATCACACTCCTCAAAAATCCAAATCCTATTTTCCATTCCTTAAAAGGAAACAGATCTATTTCCCTTTAATGGGAGAAATTAAGGAGGGACGTCTCAAAGGAGGACATAATCAAAGTCCTGGAAGAGCTCAAGATTTTGGCAGATTTTGTGGGAGAAGCAGCAATTGATACCATCCGCTGCTCAGCCAGAGCTGTGATGGCAAAAAGAGCTTTATGGCTTAAACCATGGATAGCCGATCCTGCATCCAAACAGAACTGGTGCAAGATTCCATTTGATGGGAAGAATTTGTTTGGGGAACAACTAAATACAGCTATCTCGAGAGTGTCGGGCGGAAAATCGGGCATGCTTCCACAAGACGGAAGGGCTCGCAAGTCAAGGCCATTTACAGCAAGATTCCATCCATCTAATGTGTGGGATTACAGACAGCCGAAACAGGCCAGAGAGGGCAGGAGACCCTGGAGAGGCACTCAAGCTTCCTTCCTAAATTCCAGAAAAAATAAAGTCCCTACCGCTCCCCAAGAGGCGCCAACACCTTTTTGACGCCAACTTAGCCTTGTCCCTCCCAGTGGGGGCCAGGCTAAAACAATTTTTCCAATCTGGGCAAGCCACTGCCAGGATCCTTGGGTTCTATCGACTATTCGTTGGGGCCATTTTTGGAGTTTTTTGGGTCATCCTCCTCAAGATTCGTTCCAACAGACAACGTGGCCGACCTCCCATCAAAAGGCACAAGCACTGTCTCATTTCCTGTCATCTCTCCAGCTTCAGAAAGCGGCAGTTCCTGTTCCCTCGGAAGAGCGCTTCAAGGGATTCTATTCTACCCTTTTTCTGGTCCCAAAGAAAACAGGAGGTTGAAGACCTGTTATAGACCTAAAGAAGCTAAATCGACACATTATTCTCAAAGTTCAAAATGGAGTCCCTGCAAACGATTATCCATGCCATCCAGCCAGGGGACTGGATGATCTCTATAGATCTGCAGGATGCGTATTTGCATGTCCCTATTCTCCCCTCTTTCCAAAATACCTGAGAGTCGCAGTGGGACAATTGCACCTCCAATTCCAAGCCCTTCCCTTCGGCTTGTCCACCTCTCCACGAGTTTTCACAAAGATACTGATCTCATCCCTGGCTCCACTTCGAGAGAGGTCTAAGAGTCTACCACTATTTAGACAATATCTTGCTTCTGGCCTCCAACCCAAACCAGCTCATAGTCCACAAGGAAATATTAATGCAGGAATTAACGGAAATGGGATGGTTGATAAACCTACAGAAGAGCCAGTTAATACCTACTCAAGAGATGATTTATCTGGGCGCCTTATTCAACACGAAACAAAGTTCAGTTTTGTTGCCTCCTCAGAAGAGGAAAGCCATTATTCAGAAAATGATCCAAGTTCGGCGATGTTTTTTCCTGACAGCATCTCAATGCATGGGTCTAATAGGCACTATGTCGGCCTGCATCCCTTTAGTCCCCTGGTCTCACTGGCATCTGAGGCATTTCCAAGTAGCCTTTCTGGCACAGTGGAAGAGACTACATCTTTCCCAAAAGATCAGTCTGTCAGCGTCAACAATCAGAAGCCTACACTGGTGGACAGATGCAACAATTCTTTCCAAATCGCATCACCTCGGCTCTTCCTCATGGATCACAATTACGTCCGATGCCAGCGGACAGGGCTGGGGAGCCCATTGCGGGGAGACAAGGGTACAGGGAAGGTGGCCTTTCCCTACCAACGGGGTTGTGTCGAATATCCTAGAAATCAGAGCGGCTTTTCAAGCATTGTTAGCCTTGACTTCCATCATCAAGGGTGAGAGAGTGTTACTGCGTCTGGACAACAGGGCAGCAGTGTCTTATCTTCAGAGACAAGGGGGCACACACAGCAGATCCCTTCTCAGGGAAGTGGAGCCAATACTCTTATGGGCAGAGAAGAATCTCCTCGGCCTGAAAGCTGTGTATCTTGCAGGCACTTTGAATATGGAAGCAGATATGCTGTCCAGGAACTTCACGGACCGCAACGAGTGGTCTCTACACCCCCACATCTTCCAGTAGATAGTCAATCTCTGGGACTATCCTCAGGTAGATTTGTTTGCCTCTCCGAGCAACAAAAAGTTGACCCGTTTCTTCTCCTGCTTTCCTCACCCATCGGCCGAAGCAGTGGACGCTCTGGTATGCCCATGGGTCTTCAAGACGGCTTATGCCTTTCCACCTCGCCCACTGATTGCGAGTTTTCTCTCAAGACTTCTGAAGGAAGAAGTCCAAGTCTTGGCAATACTACCCTATTGGCCGAAGAGACCATGGTTCCCTCTAGCCATGTATCTCAGCCTGGAACCGCCGACAAGGATCCCCTCCTTTCCTCACCTGTTATCCCAAGGCAGGATCTTTCACCCGAATCCCCACAAGCTGGACCTTCGGGTTTGGAAGCTTAAAGGCAGAGGTTTGAAAACCTAGGATGCTCCGCAGAGGTCATCTCTACCCTTCTAGGAGCAAGAAAGCCTTCCACAAACACAGTATACAATAAAATCTGGAACAAGTTTCAAACCTTTGCTTCTGGAAAAGGATTCAACCCCATCTCTCTTTCTACGATTGACGTCCTCAGTTTTTTACAGACGGGTCTAGATTTGGGTCTTAGTCTGAGCTCCCTAAAGGTTCAGGTAGCGGCAATATCGGCCGCATCCAATAGAAGGTGGGCAGAAGACCCCTTAGTAATGACCTTTTTGAGAGGAGTATTAAGAATCCGCCCTCCGGCCAGGCGCTCCTTTCCAAAATGGGATCTTTCATTCGTTTTAGAGGTCCTCTCAGATCAGCCGTTTGCCCCAGTAGAGCAAATTTCACTTTGGAATCTTACATTAAAAACGGTCTTCCTCTTAGCCATAACATCTGGAAAGAGAATTTCGGAACTCCACTCACTAGGAATTGGTGAGGAACACATTTCCTTTTTCCCGGATAGGGTGGAACTCCGTCCGATTCATGGCTTTGCCCCCAAAGTGGCGTCATCAGCTTTCCTAAGAGAACCCTGGGCATTGCCAGTTTTTACTGACATGGATTCCGATACTTGCCACGAATAAGACATCGCCAAAGTGCTGAAAGCCTACTTGGCTGCCACCGAATCTTTTAGGATATCGGAAAGACATTCATCATCCCTCACGGGAAAAATAGAGGGAAAGATGCCACTAGCAGAACTCTAGCCTCCTGGATAGTGAAGCTAATCAAAAAAAAAAAAAACGTACATATCCAAGAAGTTGGTGCCCACAGGTGAAAGCTCATTCCACGAGGGCTGTAGCAGCATCTTGGGCAGCTAGGGCCAACGTCTCCTTGGAGATGGTATGCAGGGCAGCATCCTGGTCTTCTTGCCATACTTTCATCAGGCATTACAGAATTGATCCAGGATCCCTTTCAACTGTAAACTTTGGAAGGAAGGCACTAAGCTTAGCCATGTCCTCTGTCTGAATAAAATTTATTTTTTGTGTGTGCATTATCCCACCCGTGTCAGCTATTTATTTATCATTGGTATGCTGCCATGGAGGCACCAGGAAAGCGGGAAATTGTATCATACTTACCGTAATTTCCCTTTCCTGGTGCCAATCCATGGCAGCATACGCTCCCACCCTCGGTATTCTAAATTACAGGAGAATGCTGGGGGAAGGGACCTTCTTGTCTTTTATGCTATGCACTAGTCCTGAGGGAGGAGTCGAGGCGGAGCTCTATCATTGGTATGCTGCCATGGATTGGCACCAGGAAAGGGAAATTACGGTAAGTATGATACAATTTCCCGCTTTTTGTTCATTTGGGATAGAGTGAAGGAGGGTTATAACCGCTGTCATATTTTTTTCGCCATCTGTGTCCCATTGCGGAGATTTTACTTCACTTCCTGTCCCATAGCCAAACAGGAAGTGAGAGGAAATCCCTGCAAATTAAGGGAATTCCTTGGGGACCCCCAGTACACCAGAACTAGTGTCCCCAGTGGAAGATTTCCCCGCTATTACTTTTCTGGGGACAGCCCCAAAATAGACAAATAGAGAGGGTGGAGTGAATCTACTTAACGGGGCCACAAACAGCAACAAAAACCTAATAGGTGTTCTAATACTTCTCCATTCTATCCAAAACTAAAAAAAAAAGTATTGCCTTTAGTTATACTTTAATGTACTGGTCACATAGAGTGGGGGATTGAGATGAAGGGGTTAATGGACAAATGTGCAGGATAAGGGAGGATATGCAGGATATAGCCGCCATATTTCCTTGTGCATGCATGGCAGTGGCAACACAGACCATCCACTTTTGCCCATTCACAGAATATTGCCTTTATATTGCTAGCAGCCTTTTGGAAGTGCATGGGTAAAACTGCCTTTTGTGCTCCCTATTTTTACTGTGAATGCATAGGATTTCTTTAGAAAGCCCGGGAGTCAAACTCACTCTTGTGTGCCTGATAAACTCCTGCTCTCACCACTCTGCTTTCCCTCACTCACCAGTCTGTCAATCATCCCTTCCCTCACATTGAAAACTCAGTCTCCCCACCATGACCACTCTGCCACATGCCCACCCACTTGCTTCTGCTCCCACCATTCTTCCCTGCCCCCTTACCACTCTGCAGCTCCCCCATTCTAAACATTGGGGTTGATTTACTAAAACTGGAGAGTGCAAAATCTGGTGCAGCTGTGCATGGTAGCCAATCAGCTTCTAACTTTAGCTTTTTCAGTTAAAAAAAAAAAGGAAGCTGATTGGTTTCTATTCATAGCTGCACCAGATTTAGCGCTCTCCAGTTTTTTAGTAAATCAACCCCACTGTGTCCAGCACTCTCACAATTCTTCCACCATCCTGATCTCACCAGTCTTCCCTCCCCAACCACCCTAGGCCCCCTCCTTTACCAGTCACTCTGCTCTCCTTAACAGAGGACCCTGTACTCTTCCCTCATCACTCTGCCACACAACCCCCGCTCTAAACACATTTTTTTCAACTTTCTCACCACTTTTCTGCATTCCACTTGCCCTCAAAACCTTTTCCTTATCTACCCACACCTGCCCTCACCCACCCAACCTTGTTCTCACCACTGTGCAGTCACCACAGCACTTGACACTATCTCAGCCCATCTGCTACTTCACAACTTCCACCCAAACCAAACTTATAAGACTCTTCACCACCCCCCACCTTGCCCATTCCATAACAGGCACATATTTGCTAGTTTATATAAAATCTTTATTATATAAACATGTATTAAATAATTGTTCATCCATTACAGCCATTGAAAATGTGGAAGCCCAGCACTGCCTGTATGTTTTTGGCAGCCTGAGTTTGATTGAGTTTAATGTCTAGTACAGTACGGGCGACATCAGCTGGTTCAATAAAAAGTGGCAGACATTTGGCCCGTGTAAGGCAGCTGGTCCAACATAAGCCAGCCATTTGCCTGGCTTCTATCGGAGGAACATGCTGGAGAACCAGCAGCCAACCGGCTCCCAATGAGCACTCTCAGCCAATGACTGAGAGTGCTGACCGGAATGTTCTGACTGGGGGGCATCCCCGTCAGAACACAACAGCACAGCGGGGGAGATCGCTGTAGAAACATCGGATTGTTAGTACAGTGGCTCCGATCAGAGGAGTCAGGTTTTTTTCCGTTCAACCCACTGTATGATTCAATCTCTGCTGCTGTTCAATCTAATTTTACAACAGTGCTTGGTGGTTCTTGGAAAGTTCTGTAGAAAGTTCATCACATGCTGACTTCATCACGTGCTGGCGCTTCATCACATGCTGGTTCACACCAGGATTGCACAGGAACGCGTTCCGCATTCCTGTGCAATATAGTATGTTGTATTTTCAGCCCATTTATTTGAATGGACTGAAACAGCATTGGATTGCACTAAAAGTAGTGCATGCAGTACTTTTAAAAATGCACTGTAACCAAATCGCATGGTACTGCTGTACCATGCGATCCAGTGCAGGCAAATACATTGCATTGGAGATCTGCTTTTGTTGTGTCCTCACAATTACATTGATGTCCACAGCAGATTGAACACTCAGTGCATTTTGAACGTGGTATGGGAAATACGCACAGAATGTGCATTTCTTGCACCCCGTTGTGGTGTGAACAGGCCCTTAAAGTGTGAAATGTTCATATGTTTGTATGCATTGCTTCATATTTACCTGATTAAAAAAATAAATACATGAGTACAGAACAAAATAAATAAATACATAAATGATGCTTTCCTGTTTACCTCAGCTGATGTGCTTTTTTTTCTTTCATGTAGACTGGAGGAGAGAAACACATAACCAGCACATGGAACACTGGATGCAAAATCCGCCTAATGTATGCAATGCAGATCAGAACGTGGTGGACCAGAAACAGATGATAGTTCAAGACCGGTAAACCACTTTCTATGTGTAGTTTAAATTGTCTGTCAGTTTTCTTCTGTTCCCTTTTCTTGTGTTATATTCTGGCCCTGTTCACATCACATTTTCTGCATTCTTGATGTGTTTGAGTTGGTTTTCCCCCAATTTTTTTCAGTTGAGGACATATGTGTTCTGGTGCATTTTTTATGCGTTTTGCCACATTCCAGATGTGTTCCATGCAGAAAAAAATGCAACATGCTCTACTTTTTTTGACTGCACTGGAATACACTGCACTGGTGTGAACTAAAGCCATTGGTGGTGGTGGAACTATCAGGGTCGCAAAAGTCGTAGTTCCACTACTGTGGGGGGCAGTCTTGTTCCTTCAGTGCAACCATATAATTCTGTCCCGGGGATGGAGCCAAGCGAATTTCGGCGGGCTGCGGCTGCTTTGCTTTCAGACAGTGCTTCCAGGCAGTGAGGATTCCTGTGCCAGCGCAGCTCCTGCCTGTCTGCCTCCCTTCTGCCCGCTTCTCCTCCCCCTCTCTCGCACAGTGGAAGGAATATAGCTAGAGCAGTAGATTTGAGCTACTTCACCTCCCAGCTCCGCTCCCAAACTCTGGCGTCCATACTTGACTTGCTGGCTTGCAGTGGCTCCCAGTCTGCTGGTAAGGTAATCTAATGGGTGTTTTTAGGGGCCAGGGGGTATTAATATAAGGAAGGTCAGTCTGATGCAATGGGGGGGGGCTCTAAAGGGGGGGAGGGGCGCTAATATAAGGGGACTTTGAGCTAATGGGGGGGGGGGACAAACCATTAGATCAGCAGTCAACACCCCTCGTTAGAGACCCCCTATTAGATCAGAGTTTTCTTATATCAGCACCCCCTCCCATTATACCTTAGTCACCTAATATCAGCCCCCCCCCAACTTACAGACCCCAGTTAAATCTTTAGCACCCCCCCCTTAGAGACTCCCCCATTAGATCAAATTGCCCTTACATCAGTGCTCCCCCTTAGGTCTGTAAAAAAGAAAACAAATGACTCAGTATATAAACTGCTGCTAGCACTGATATGTGTTCTCACACCTCAAAAAACAAAATATTAAATTGTTGTTTTTTTACACAAAGTTGTCACTAAATGATATATTGCTCACACATGCCATGGGTATATGTGAAATGACACCCCAAAATACATTCTGCTGCATCTCCTGAGTACAGGAATACCCCATGTGTGAGACTTTTTGGGAGCCTAGCTGTGTACAGGACCCCGAAAACCAATCCCCATTTTCAGGTTTTCTAATGGCGTAAATTGCTGATTTTACCACTGTAGTATAAGGTGGATTTATGAAGCGTTTAAATTGGAATGCTATGATAGGTCCCTGTATTTCAATAATACATGTCCGACCTAACCAGAAAATGCATATAAGAAGGTGTTCTGTCCAGTGGTCAGAACTTGAAGATGGTTAAATGGTCAGGACAAATTTAGGGACACAATGTAAAAAGTAAATCATAGCAATTTATTGTGGACAAATCATATGTGAATACATAACCGTTTAGATACTAATCATGTGTATTGTATAACCAGTATAAACAAGAAACAAGACATATAACATAAAACAATTAACAGGGTACCGGCCGGTGCATAATAAATCGCAGGAGTACAATGTATCAAAAATAATGCAGGTGGTGTACACCACAATTATAGCCTCCCTGTGATGTGTTCCTGTGGACGTTCGGGATATTCTGGGTAATTAGTCACTTTGTGCTTAACTAAGCAGTATATGCGGGAGTATTGTGTGGCAGGCTTGTCGGGATGGCTATTCCGCCATTTAACATCATCCGTGATGGTTAGGGATATATAGGGACTTTTGCAGAGTCGGTGCAGTGACCCGTGGCTCTGGCGGCTAATGCCGTTACTTCACCCTTTTCCCTTCGTGATGTATTTGAGTTACCAAACTCTTCAGGGGTCTAGGTGTATATGGGAATATTTACAGAGTCTGCAGTCTGTCCTTAGACTCTGATGGCTGAAATGCCGTTTTGATCCCTTTCCTGTTCCTGAAGGGTGTGTTTTCGTGCGGGGGAGAGATGATTTCATTCGTTGCAGCGTTATAGTGGAGTGTCAGGTATGGTGTTTCTGAAGCATCGGGTGGGGACTATGCAGAGTGTGCTTTTGGAATGCTATAGGCTGCCTGGTGGGGGAATACCTCGGTAGTCTTAATGCTGCAGCCAAACACTCTGTCAGCCAATTGGCTGATGCTTCACCCCTTTGTAAAGTAGTTTGCCTACTTGTGCGATGCTTCACTTACCTGACCTCCGTCCTGTAACAGAATAGCTCCTATTCCTATCCTCCGCTGGTGTAGGTGGTGTAGATGCCGGTCCCGGTCGCCTCGCTTCAGTCAACTCCGCCCGCCATCCGCGCCTGGGACACTCGTGGTCGCACCGGCGGTAATGATGACGTCAACGCGTTTCGCTTTAACGTAGCGTAGCTTCGTCTGGACGTGGATTAACCTGATGCCTGTGCCCTATATGTACATGCCTTCACAGGTGATCGGGTTTAAATTCAATTAGGTAATTAGGGAATTTCTATGGGCTTGTTCACACATCGGGTGATTTTGGATCCCTCATGAGAGAATTTGAAGTGCTTTGAATATGTCATAATTTACTGATCATTTTTTGAATGCATTTAATCCTAAACTGGATATTACTGTGGTATGGCTGTTAGTTGATGCATCCTTGTAGTTATGATACAACTCTTTGGGGGAAGAAATCTTACATTTGTAGGACGATATTGTGACATATCTGTCCGTGTATGTTGGTCTTTATACATTTTTATCACAGTAAACAATTTAAGAAGTTGCTTATTATGGAGACAGACAACACCTAACGATGACAGAGACCTATATACTGGTTTTCCTTTCAAAAAGAAGTATATGTGCAGTAGTGTTGGCTGGGAATAGAGTATATTGGTGTACCTAATTTTTTCCTTCATTTAGGGAATGCTTTACTAAGAGGAAGTTTTGGTTTAGTAAAACGTTTTTAACAGACCTTTTTAACGGAGGATTTTGAAGGTTCAGAAATGGATTGCAGTCCCCATTATTTCTCTAAGAAAACCTGAAAGTTCATCTCGGTATTTAAGCCTGTGGGGTTGAGGCTATTTAGGTTGTATATCCACCATTTTTCTTTTAGTAATAGGATACGGTTAAAGTCGCCCCGTCTAGGGGAGAGTTTTAATTCATAAATTCCTTTGATTTTCGTATCTTTTAGGTTTCCATCGTGATGTTCGGTGTAGTGCCTGCCTAGTGGTTTATCCGGATTTTTCTCTCTGATCTCTCTCATGTGTTCGCCAATGCGTATCTTAAGTTGTCGCTTCGTCTTTCCAATATAATTTTTATTACATGGGCACGTGATCATGTAAATTATTTTAGTTGTTGCACAGTTCAAGAGGTTACGGATTTTGTATTCTTTTTCTCCTGTAGCATCATGGAATGTATCTGTTCTGTCGATGTACGGGCAGATTTGACATCTGCCGCACGCGAACATGCCCTTGCTTCTTGGAGTTTGCGTCAGCCAGGTACCGTCTGATTCTTTTGAGAATTCAGATTTTGTTAAGATGTCCTTCAGATTTTTTGCTCGTCTTGCTACCATGTTCGGGTTGGTGCCTATTATTTCTTTAATGGTTGGTGTGCTACTGAGGATACCCCAATGTTTCTTGAGGACTTGGCGTACTGACTCCCATTGCGTCCCATATTGCGTAATTATTCTCGTTGCCCCAATCACATCTTTTGTGGGGGGGGCTTTTTCGCGCTAGGAGTTCTTTTCTTTCTCGTTTACTGGATTTTTCTTTTGCTTTCCTCAGCTGTTTATGCGAGTATCCTCTTTCCCGGAATCTTTTATAGAGTTCTTTGCTCTCATGGTAGTAATCATCTTGTTTTGAGCAATTTCGCTTAATCCTTAAAAATTGGCCAGTGGGTATTCCGTTCTTTAGCCATTGGGGATGATGGCTATCAGCTTTAATAAAGTATTTGCTGCCGTTGTTTTGCGAAAGGTATTTGTTATCAATCTGTTGTTTTGATTACTGATCCAGAGGTCTAGGAAAGATATCTTGGTTTTGTCATAAGTATACGTTAAACGTATGTTTCGGTCGTTCATATTCAAGGTTTGAACGAATGTGTGTAGTATCTCAATGTCCCCTCTCCAGACCATTAGCACATCGTCTATATACCTTAACCAGGTGTGTACATGTTTTTTGTATAATTCATTTGGGTATACAATATCTTCTTCCTACAATCCTAGGTGTAGGCATGCGTATGCTGGTGCCCATGATGCACCCATGGACGTGCCTTGGATCTGTTTATAGTATCGGGAGAGAAATTGAAAATTGTTGTTATTTAGGGCGAATGTAATAAGGTCGACCAAAAATTCATTTTGGTGGCTAAAGTCTGTATAATGTTTCTCCAAAAAAATTTCGATTGCTCTTATTCCCCATGCGTGGGGTATTGAGGTGTACAGAGATTCAACGTCTATGCCCACCAACCAGGTTTCGCCTTCTATTTTTATTTTGTCGATTTTTTCCAGGATGTCTCTTGTGTCTTGAACATAAGACTCAAGGTTTGTGACCATTTCTTTGAAGAGTGCATCTAGATATTTTCCTACCTTTTCCAGAGGCCCGTTGATTGCTGATATGATAGGTCTTCCAGGGGGATTCCCGAGTGATTTATGCACTTTCGGTATTATGTAAAAGACTGGTGTATTGTAATCCTTCACACTTATGTACTCTGCCTCTTGCTTTGTAAGGAGACCTTCCTCTTTGGCCCATTTAATTTTTCTATTAAGTTCCTTCACTACTTTGGGGAATGGATTGTCCTCCAGTCTTTTGTATGTGTCTGTTGCATTCAAGAGTCTGAGGACTTCTTTTTCATCCTTGATTGCGTCCATTAAGACGACGTTGCCTCCTTTATCACTCCGATTTATTACTATATTTCTGGACTCATTCAATTCCATTATGGCTTGGCGTTCTTCCTTTGATATGTTGTCCCCGCCTATGTATGACCAGTTTATCTTGTGCAGGTCAGTTTGGACTTGGTTGAGGAACACACTTATCCATTTGTTCTTATGTAGCTGGGGCATGTTAAGGGATTTAATACGTATGTTGGACTTCCTGAATCCTTCTTGGTAGTCTTCCTGTGGTGTGTCTTCGTTCTCTTGTAACAGTGAGTTGAGGATTTCTAAGATCTTCTTATCGTTTTCATCTTGGGGTTGGTTGTCTTCTCTTTCCGTCGTTTGGTTGCTATACAATGAACGCAGGTATACCTTACGTAGGAAGAGTACTATGTCCTTGAAAACAGTAAATTCATCCATTGTTGCCTTGGGTAAAACGAGAGGCCTCTCTGCAGAAGTGTTATGTGGCGTTCTTCCAGTTGGAATTCTGATAGGTTTATGACCTTCATAACGTCTTTCGTTGTCTCTTGTGTGTCAGTTCTATTTAGTCCCTTTGGCTTCTGGTTCTTGCTCCTCCTCTTTGTTTTGTCAGGTTTCTCTGTTTGGTGTTGCTCTGGGAGGAGCTGGGATGCTCTGAATGGGTTTCTGTTTCTCTGTCTGGCTCCTCCCCGGGTACTAAAAAAGATACTGATTTACTGCGTCTCTCTTCATCCATTTCACTTGAATTGGGGTCACCTCTTGATCTTGACCTTGAGCTTCTCTGTCTTGACCTATACTGTCTACGTCTTCTTGATAGATCAAATATTTGACCTTTCTCCCAGTCTTCAATGTCTCTTTTGTACTTTGATTGTTTCATTTTTTTCAGATTTTGCTGGGCTTTCTCTACCTCTTTTTTGAGGTTGTCGTTTTGTATATTGAACTCTTCGCAATTTTTGAAGGGTTCTAGTCCTTTAATGCTTTCCGTTATCTGGTCTGTAAGTTCGGCAAGTTGAATTTTTTCCTCTTCTAAGATTAATTTCATTACTTCTATTCCATTATTGATGCATAGGTTTTGCCATTTGGGTAGAAATCAATCATTCTGTAGGTGTTCTGCTGGGATCACTCTGTCGCGAAGTCCTCTAGGTATTATTTTCTCTTTAATATACATTTCCAAGAAGGAGATGTCCCATTTTCTATTGAGGTGTTTTATTATGAATTTTTTATGTTCTTTGAATCGGTTGTCTATTTCTTCTTGATTGCTTAATGTGGTCGTACTGTCTTTATTAAATGCTTCTCTTATTTCTAAATCGAATTCTTCTCCCAGTGAATATGCCATGTCATAAAAAAGTTTGATTGGGTAATATTGTCTGTTTTTACGTTTTGGCTCCTAAGGAATGGATCACTAGTGATCCGCAAGCATATTATAGTATAAGGTGGATTTATGGAGCGTTTAAACACCATACCTGACACTCCACTATACCGCTGCAACGAATGAAATCATCTCTCCCCCGCACGAAAACACACCCTTCAGGAACAGGAAAGGGATCAAAACGGCATTTCAGCCATCGGAGTCTAAGGACAGACTGCAGACTCTGTAAATATTCCCATATATACCTAGACCCCTGAAGAGTTTGGTAACTCAAATACATCACGAAGGGAAAAGGGTGAAGTAACGGCATTAGCCGCCAGAGCCACGGGTCACTGCACCGACTCTGCAAAAGTCCCTATATATCCCTAACCATCACGGATGATGTTAAATGGCGGAATAGCCATCCCGACAAGCCTGCCACACAATACTCCCGCATATACTGCTTAGTTAAGCACAAAGTGACTAATTACCCAGAATATCCCGAACGTCCATAGGAACACATCACAGGGAGGCTATAATTGTGGTGTACACCACCTGCATTATTTTTGATACATTGTACTCCTGCGATTTATTATGCACCGGCCGGTACCCTGTTAATTGTTTTATGTTATATGTCTTGTTTCTTGTTTATACTGGTTATACAATACACATGATTAGTATCTGAACGGTTATGTATTCACATATGATTTGTCCACAATAAATTGCTATGATTTACTTTTTACATTGTGTCCCTAAATTTGTCCTGACCATTTAACCATCTTCAAGTTCTGACCACTGGACAGAACACCTTCTTATATGATTTTACCACTGCACTACCTGTCACAGTTTTAGAGGCCCTGAAATTTCAAGATAGCACAAAACCCCCCCAAATGACCCCATTTTGCAAAGCAGACACTCCAAGCTATTAGCTGAGAGGCATGATGAGTCCATGGAATAGTTTATATTTTGCCACAAGTTTCGGGAAAATTTATTATTTTTTTTTGTTTGTTTTTTTACACAAAGTTGTCAGTAAATTATATAATGCTAACACATGCCATGGGTATATGTGAAATGACACCCAAAAATACATTCTGCTGCTTCTCCTGAGTACAGGGATACCCCATGTGTGAGACTTTTTGGCGGTCTAGCCGCGTACAGGACCCGGAAAACCAATCCGCACCTTCTGGCTTTCTAAGGGCGTAAATTGTTGATCTCACTCCTTACTACCTATCACACTTTTGAAGGCCATGAAATGCCAAGATTGCACAAACCCCCCCCCCCCCAAATGACCCCATTTTGCAAAGTAGACACTCCAATCTATTTGCTGAGAGGCATGGTGAGTATTTTGCAGCTCTCATTTTTTTTGGAAAATGAATAAAAAACAGGAAAATGCATTTTTCTTCCCTCTTTTTCGATTTCCAAAACTTTGTGACAAAAAGTGAGATCTGCAAAACACTCAACATGCCTCTCTGCATATAGCTTAGGGTGTCTACTTTCTGAAAATGGATCATTTGGGGGGGGGGGGGGGGGGGTTGTGCTGTCTTGGCATTTCATGACCTCCAAAACTGTGATAGGTAGTCAGGAGTGAAATCAACAATTTACGCCCTTAGAAAGCATGAAAGTGGGGATTGGTTAGCGGGGTCCTGTACTTGGCTAGACTGCAGAAAAGTCTCACACATGGGGTATCCCTGTACTCAGGAGAAGCAGCAGAATGTATTTTGGGGTGTCATTTCACATATAACCGTGGCATGTGTGAGCAATATATCATTTAGTGACAACTTTGTGTAAAAAAAAAATATATATATATATATATATATATATTTCCGGAACTTGTGGCAAAATATAAAATATTCCATGGACTCACCATGCCTCTCAGCAAATAGCTTGGGGTGTCTACTTTACAAAATGGGGTCATTTGGGGGGGGGGGGGGTTTGTGCAGAGGTGAAATGCACAATTTATGCCATTAGAAAACCTGAAGATGGTGATTGATTTTCGGGGTCCCGTACACAGCTAGGCTCCCAAAAAGTCTCACACATGGGGTATCCCCATACTCAGGAGAAGTGGCAGAATGTATTTTGGGATGTCATTCCACATATACCCATGGCATGTGTGAGCAATGTATCTTTTAGTGACAAGTTTGTGTTAAAAAATAAAAATAAAAAATAAAAATTGTAATTTTCCCAAAACTTGTGGCAAAATATTAAATATTCCATGGACTCACCATGCCTCTCAGCAAACAGCTTGGGGTATCTACTTTCCAAAATAGGGTCATTTGGGGGGGGGGGGGGGGTTGTGATATCTTGACATTTCAGGGCCTCCTAAACCGTTATAGGTAGTGAGAAAATGCAATGAAAAATGTACGCCCTTTGAAATTCTGATGGTGGGGATTGGTTTTCGGGTTCCCGTACACTGCTAGGCTCCCAAAAAGTCTCACATATGTGGTATCCCTGTACTCAGGAGAAGCAGCAGAATATATTTTGGGGTGTAATTACACATATACCCATGGCATGTGTGAGCAATATATCATTTCAATGACAACTTTGTGTAAAAAAAGTTTTTTATTTTTTAGTCATTTTTCAAACACCTGTGACAAAAAAATTAAATATTCAATGAACTCAACATGCCTCTCAGGACATTCCTTATGATGTCTACTTTCCAAAAAGTGGTAGTTTGGGGGGGGTTTTGTACTGCCCTGCCATTTTAGCACTTCATGAAATGATATAGGCAGTCAGAAATTAAAGCTGCGTAAATTTCAGTATTTACATCATAGTTTGTAGACGCTATAACTTTTGCGCAAACCAATAAAAATACGCTCATTGAATTTTCTTTGTCAAAGACATGTAGGTAAATATATTTTGGCCAAAAAAAATGACATAAATTGAGTATATTGGATATTTTTTAAAAGACTTTTAGCTTTTTGCTGAGAGGCATTTTGAGTATTTTGCAAATCAAATTTTTTGTCACAAAGTTTTGAAAATTGAAAAAAGAAAAAAAAAATGTCCTTTACATTTTCCAAAACAAATGAGAGCTGCAACATACTCACTGTGCCTCTTAGCAAATACCTTGGGATGTCTACTTTCCGAAAAGGGGTCATGGGGGGGGGTTTGTGCTATCTTGGCATTTCATTGCCTCATTGCCTCCGAAACTGTGATAGGTAGTGAGGAGTGAAATCAACAACTTACGCCCTTAGAAAGCCTGAAGGCGGTGATTGGTTTTCGGGGTCCTGTACGCGGCTGGACTGCTAAAAAGTCTCACACATGTGGTATCCCCTTATTCAGGAGAAGCAGAAAAATGTATTTTGGGTATTTTGTGTAATTCCACATATACCCATGGCATGTGTGAGCAATATATCATTTAGTGACAACTTTGTGTAAAAAGATAAATTAATTGTAATTTTCCTGAAACTTGTGGCAAAATATAAAATATTTAATGGATTAAAATCCGCTGTTTCCACCTGAATTCCGGGTTGGCCAGTGAATGGGGGAAGTACGGGTGCTGCAGAATCTGTGGGGTGCCAATCATGATTTGCAAGCAAATCAGGAAGGACACTATGGAGTCTATGGGTCTGCGTTCAAATTCTTGGTGGCTGCGGGCCACATTACCATGTGATACTGCAGTGCTGGTTTGTCTATGACCAGGATGTACTAGGCCACTGGTGCTCGCCAGTTCACCAGAAGGTAGAGCGGCACTAGTACCGACACTGCATATGAGAATCATGCAGTTGTTGCATGTCAGCAACAGAAGAATGGGGTTGGGTATGTCTGACCGTAGCAGGGACCCTTCAGAGCTATCTGTCAGGGTGCCGCTGCTCTCTACAGGTTCGTATGCCAAGCCTGATTCTGGCAGTGAGGACTTCCCATCGCTTTCATCTGTCATGCTCAGTATCCCGTAGGCCTCTTCACTAGTGTACCTTTCGTTTGACATTTTGGCCACTCAATTTACAGGTACCTAGTGTGACTCACAGCTAAAAAAAGCACTTGGTTATCGAAGACTGTTTGAACTGCTACAAAAAAAAAATTAACTGCTAGTGCCTGACTCTAACGCTGCGGTTTTGTGTACTGTGTATTGGAAGTGACAGTGATCTATTGATACTGCACTTGCTTAGGTGGGCTGGGCAGAGGGGCTAAATGCAGGTGCTGGCAGGTTTTAGGGGCGATCCTGCTAATGCAGTGTTTTTGGGAATACTATACTATTGGGGACGCTAGTAAAGTTCTGATCAGATCGAAGATATTTTTCCGTTCAAACACTAAACTAGTTATGGAGGTATATAGTGTGTGTGATGGTGTTACTGGCAATTAAAGGGTTAAAATATAACGCTGTCTGGGATTGACCCTAACTGACACTGATGCTAACTGGTGTCACCCGTGACACTAATACAGTGATCAGGAAAAAGATCTGTACATTATATCAATTACACTGTGAAAGGGAGTGAAAGGGTTAACTGGGGGTTGGTTGATCAGGGAGTTTAAACTTTATTAGAGAATATGTGGCGGGTCCCTGACGCTGTATTAAGACTGTCACTGATGCTAACTATTTACTGTAACTAGCGTCACCCGTGATACTAATACAGTGCTCAGGAAAAAAGATTTGTACACTTTACCAATGACACTGTGACCGGGAGTGAAAGGGTTAACTGGGGCGAGGGAGTCAGGGGGTTAACATTTTTTTTAGAGAATATGTGGCGGGACCCTGAAGCTATAATAAGGCTGACACTGATGCTATCTAGCTAACTAGCGTCACCCATGACACTAATACAGTGATCAGAAAAAAACTGTACACTGTTCTAATGAAACTGTGACAGGGAGTGAAAAGGGTTAACTGGGGGTGATCAAGGGGTTATACCTTTATTAGGGAATATATGGCAGGTACCCTAAACCTATCTGGGACTGACACTAACTACCACAAACTTCGGCTGACACTAATTGGCGTCACCAGTGACACCAATACAGTGATCAGTAAAATATCTGTACACTGTATATAGCGACACTGTGACAGGGAATGAAAGGGTTGACTGAAGGGGGGGGGGTGATCAGGGGGTGAAATATGTGCCTATGTTTACTGGTGTCAGTGTAGTGCTTGTGTACTCACTGTTGATGCTCTCTCCTCGCTCGCTTGAACTGAACAGGACTCCAGGAGAGGAGATTACATCATTTCTTGTGCCTTTGTTTACATTACACAGGCACAGGAGGTTCTTCCATTGGTCAGAACTGATCAGCATGTCCAGGCCATAAATCATTGGCCTGGACATGATCCGAATCAGATTGCCGTGGGGACGGCGGGCAGGCATACGCATGGGAATCATTTACCTGTACGTGATTTTGTGCAGCTGGGCTGTCCTACTGCAGTAAATGTACGTGGGGCAAGCCGAAACTGGTTAAAAGCTAGCATGTCTAACTCCAGCAAGATCTATCATTGCACATAAAAGGCATACTTTGCATGGTGCAAAGACCAAAGCTTTCACCCCAGCCCCAGCTTGACCTGTCTGCATTTAGGCCTAAAACATAATTTGGCCCTGAGTAATATCAAAGGGTGAATTTCAGCCCTTGCGATCACATTTTAAAAACCACTAGCCTCCCATTCATTGGTTAAGACTATTGAACAGGGTGTATCTCATGTAGCTCCTCCTTTGCAGTCATGCCAGACTCTGTGGGATTTGAATCTGGTTCAAAAACCACATTTTGAACCTATTGGGGATATTTTCCTTTCTGCTCTCACTTACAAGGTTGTCTTCCTTGTTGTTATCACTTCTGGGAGGTAAGTGTTGGAGCTGGCAGCGTTGTTCTGTAAAGAATTATATTTAAATAAAGATAAGGTGGTATTGAGGCTTAGAATCTCTTTTCTTCTAAAGGTGACTCAGCCTTTTACATCAACCAAGACTTCTTACACCTCTCTGGCTTTGGTTTATCTAAAATAAAATTTCCTTTCACTGGATAAATGTAGTTCGTGCTGTGGAGGTTTTCCTCTCGTCCTTTCAGCCACTTCTTCCATTAGAAAGACTGACTCTCTTTTTGTCAGTCCTGATGGTTCCTGCAAAAGGGAACCAGCTTCTCATTTCACCATTTCCCAGTGGCTTAAACCATTGTTCTGCTTATGCTTATTGATGCTTATGGTCACTAACCTCACATCATAAAAAATCTATTAATAAATGCAGTATTACATACTGTTCATGCTCACTCAGTCACTATGAGATTTGTTTTCTGTATTCTGCAAAAAACCTGGTTGATCCTGCTGTTCTCTGACTCCACCTTCTGTTCATGTCACCTGTTCAGCTAGGGATTTTACAGCTGTTGTGGCAACTCTGCACATGCTCACTTTTCAGTGAGTTTCTATGCTAAGCGCTTCCTCCCTATCACATGTGAGCAGCCCATGTGACTATAGAGTCCCACATGTGGGCGTATACACAGTGGTAAATGACAGCCCACTCTCCCCCTTCTCCATGCCCATCAACCAGCTAAACAAAATGGGGGTGGGATAATTAATCTTGATTCATCTCCTATTCTAAGACACAGGCTGGAGGGAATTGACACAGCCTGTGACTGGCAGAAATCCACCCACAGCATGTTATTTCCACAAAATAATTGATTTCAAATAAATATTTGTAAGTCAATTTAAAACAGTTTATTGATATTCATTATTTATTTTTAATTTGTATTCCAATAGCTGTTTTTTTTTTTATTTTGAACATGTAACCAGCAGAGGACTAGAAGCTCCCCCTGCTTATGTTTCCCTGCAGACAGCATGGGAAAGAAATTGGTCATGTGACAGCTGTATATTGATTAGGAAAAAGGTACTTACAGTAGATGTTTTTTTTGTTTTAAAACTAACAATTTGCTGACCAGCCACTGCAGTTATACGGCGGCAGGTTCACGCAAATTGCTGTATCTATACAGTGGTTCGCAGGCGCAATCCTCGGGTCACGTGCGCTCCCCCTCTTGCCAGCGGGGAAGCCGATCCACGCGGGCACCTGCAATCATTCCCTGTGAAGAGAGAACGGCTGTCTGCTGTTCTAAACACAGCAGACCGTTGTTCTCTCAGGAATCAATACAGAGCTCCTCCTGTGTTTCTCTAATTAGGAACACAGATTTATGTGTTGATTTCATAGGCCCACCCCCCCACAGTTAGAAAACACCTCCTTGGCTCACATTTAATCCTTTGATAGCCCCTGGGTTTACCCCTTCCCTGCCAGTGTCATTAGTACAGTAACAGTGCATATTTTTAGGTCCCCCCAAAAGTGTCAAAAATGTCAGGGGTCTGATCTGGCCGCCGCAATGTGCCAGTTCCGCTAAAAATCACTGATCGCCGCCATTACTAGTAAATAAATAAATAAATAAATAAAAATGACATAAATCTTTCCCCTAGTTTGTAGACGCGATACCTTTTGCACAAACCAATCAAAATATGCTTATTGGGATTTTTTAGTACAAAAAATATGTAGCAGAATACAAATTGGCCTAAAATGATGAAACAATTTGATTTTTACACTTTTTTTGGGGGGGAATGTTATATAGCAGAAAGCAAAAAATATAGTTTTTTTTTTTTCATTATTGTCGCTCTATTTTTGTTTATAGCGCAAAAAATAAAAATGGCATAGGTGATCAAATACCACCACAAGAAAGCTCTACTTGTGAGAAAAAAAGGACATCAATTTTTTACAGCATCGCACGACCGCGCAATTGTCCGTTAAAATAACGCAGTGCCGAATCGCAAAAAATGGCCTGGTCATTAACCACCTCAATACTAGGCACTTACACACCCTTCCTTCCCAGACCAATTTTCAGCTTTCAGTGCTCTCGCACTTTGAATGACAATTATTCACTGTACCCAAATTTAATTTTTATCATTTTGTTCACACACATAGAGCTTTCTTTTGGTGGTATTTATTCAGTATGTATTCTGCTACATGTCTTTGGTAAAAATAAATCCTGATAAGTGTATGCTAAAAGGTTTGTGTAAAGGTTATAGAGCCTACAAGCTAGGCTACGTATCATTGAAAATTGATCAATCCTGATGTACTGACTACCTATCTCATTTCTTGAGGCCCTAAAATGTGAGGACAGTACAAATATCCCCCCTTTTTGTAAAGAGGACAGTCCAAGGTATTTAGTAAGAAACATTTCGCACAAAATTGCCATATTAACAAGTTATTTCTTACACATGGCATATATAAACTTACAGTTACACCCCAAAATATATTCTGCTACTCCTCCTGAGTATGGCGATACCACATGTGTGAGACTTTTCCACAGCCTGGCCACATACAGAGGCCCAACATCCAAGTAGCACCATCAGGCGTTCTAAAGGCATAAATTACACATTTAATTTCCTGAGTACCTATCGCATTTTTGAAGGCCCTGGAGCACCAGGACAATGGAATTTTACACAAATTACCCCATTTTGGAAAGCAAACACCCCAATGTATATTCTACGAGAGATAATGTGTCTTTAATTTATAAAATATTTCTAACACATAGCATGTACATAACAAAAATTACACCCCAAAATACATTCTGCTACTTCTCCTTAGTGTGGCGAAACCCCATGTGTGACACTTTTCCACAGCCTGGCCTCATACAGAGGCCCAACATCCAAGTAGCACCTTCAGGCGTTCTAGGTGCATAAATTACACATTTAATTTCTTGAGTACTTATCATATTTTTGAAGGCCCTGTGATAGATGTTGATCACTGGGATGTGGCAGATGTTCACTGGGACAGATGTGGCAGATCACAGACAGATGGGGCAGATAACGGACAGATGTAGCAGAATATCATGGACAGATGTAGCAGAATATCATGGACAGATGTGGCAGATTATCATGGACAGATGTGCCAGATGATCACTGGCAGATAATGTGTGCCATATAATCACAGACAGATGTGGCAGATTATCACGGACAGATGTGGTAGATTATCATGGGCAGATGTGACAGATTATCATGGACAGATGCATCAGATGATCACTGGCAGATGTGAAAGATGATGTGCGCCGGATGATCACGGACAGATGTGGCAGATGATCACAGACAGATGTGGCAGATTATCACGGACAGATGTGCCAGATTATCACGGACAGATGCGCCAGATGATCACTGGCAGATGTGGCAGATGATGTGCGCCAGATGATCATAGACAGATGGGGCAGATGATGTGCGCCAGATGATCACAGACAGATGTAGCAGGTGATGTGCGCCAGATGATCACGGGCAGATGTGGCAGATGATGTGCACCAAATGTGCGCCAGATGATCATGGACAGATGCGGCAAATTATCAAGCACAGATGCGGCAAATGATCATGGACAGATATGGCAGATGATCACGGACAGATGTGGTAAATGATCATGGACCGATGCGGCAAATGATCACAGACAGATGCGGCGGATGATCACGGACAGATGCGGCGGATGATCATGGACAGATGAGCTGGACGATCACTGGCAGATGATGTGAGCCAGATGTGCGCCAGATGATCACAGACAGATGTGACAAATGATTATGGACAGGTGTGGCAAATTATCACGGACAGATGTTCACTGTAACAGATTCTTGTACCGGGACAGATGTGTTACAGGTGCTTTTACTGTGTTGGGGACACTGTATTGGTGTGTTGGGGACACTGTGTGTTGACACTAGCAGGGTGATCAGTGAGTAAAGAGCAGTAAAGCAGCTCTATACTCACTGATCGCAGCCTGCCAGCATCTATCCGCTCTGTTTCTCCTCACTATGTGAGGAGAAGCAGAGCTGATCATTGTGACAACTGCTGTATTGACATCACATAATGGTTGTGATTGGACACAGCCATCATGTGACCAGGAGGGCCAATCACAGGGCCCTCCTGCCGAACAGTATTGTGCTGTGTCCAGGGGACACAGGCACACGAGATCCTGCAGCCTTGCGTGCACGCAGCTGCGCAATCTCCCTCCTTCAGAAGGACGTTCCTGAACGTCCACTCAGAAGGAGGAAGCTCTCATCTGGCCGTATATGTGCATTGCCAGGGTGGGAGGAGGTTAAGGGGGAAAATCTTCCGGTCCAGAAGTGGTTATAATAATTACAGTTCCATCATCTACATACAAAAATAGAAGGGCAATTTAACCACATAACGACTGCCCACGGCAGATATACTGCGGCAGGCAGCCGCTGCTGGGCAAAGTGACGTAGGGGTACGTCACTCGTTCAGCCGCCTGTAGGGGGCGAGCGCGTACCGCCAGAGGCGCCCACCCGCCCCCGCTCATTCACAGTCATCCCCGTGCGATTGACCGGCGGCTCCGTTGTCCGCCAGTCACTCGCGATCTCCCGCAGGAGAGGGAGAAAGGCAGATGGCTGATGTAAACACAGCCGTCTGTCATTCTCCCTGATGTAAGTGCAGATACTATACAATCCTGCTATGTAGGATCGTATGTCTCTGTGGTTACATCACAAGTCATGCCCCCCCACAGTTAGAATCATGCCCCTAGGGACACACTTAACCCCTTGATCACCAATAAAGTTAACCCCTTTCCTGCCAGTGTCATTTTGACAGTAACAGTGCATATTTATAGCACTGATTACTATAGTAATGTCACTGGTACTCCCAAAAGTGTCAAAAATGTCAGTCAGGGGTCCGATCTGTCCGCCGCAATGTCGCAGTCCTGTAAAAAAAATCGCAGATTGCCGCCATTACTAGTAAAAATTTTTTGAGAATTTCATATAAAAGAATGTGAAAAAGATTGTTATTTTTTCAAAATTGTCGCTCTATTTTTGGTTATAGCGCAAAAAATAAAAATCGCACAAGTGATCAAATACCACCAAAAGAAAGCTCTATTTGTGGGAAAAAAAGGATGTCAATTTTGTTTGGGTACAGCGTTACAGGACCGCGTAAATGTCCGTTAAATTCACGCAGTGCTGAATCGCAAAATAGGGCCTGGTCTTTGAGCAGCCAAATCTTCCGGGGCTTAAGTGGTTAAATTAAACAGTGTGTGTTTAGTATCACTTTAAGCATCAGGTTCCACCCTTTCCTGTTAAACTCACAATAATAGACCTATGAGTGCCTCTTTGGCTTTTCAGCATCAGGCCCATGTTCCCCCAATTTTTAGGGCTGCCACCTTGTCTTCTGTTCACACTTTCTCTAAATTTTTAACAGGTGGATGGTGAGGTCTCATCTGATTCCAACTTCGGGCATAAGGTGATTTAAGCAGCTCTTCTAAGCTGCAGGTTGCCCTCAGTTCTATTGTTTTGTTATGTGGAGCCGTCGGTGTTTTGTTACTGCTGCCCATCCTTAAGTTGGACTGCTTCTGGAAGCTTACTATGGCATACTGGGAGTGAGAGGGATTACACCTGGCTGACTGATTTTTTTTTTGTTTGCCACTGTCAAAATCCTTTTGCAGGTTGCAATATAGCCTAATTGTCTCTGAATAACTAAATTCTGTGTCCCTTGATAAATCCAAAGAAATGGATTTTACAGTAAGTACAAAATGCCTTTTTTGTAATATAGGGGGTTTTATAAGCAACAGAGGACAAACACGAAGGTCTACCTTATGTAATTAAAGCCAGTTAGAAAAATGTGGGAATCCTGGGTGAAAGTTGTGTAAATCTTTGGGTGAAAACATTCATAGACTCCTACTGTTTTACATGATGGCTCAAACATTACCTAAGATTCAGAAAAGTGAAAACATGCAGTCTACAGTATGTGGTTTACTACTTTCAACTGCATCTCACAGTAGGCAGAACTCCAAGTCTTACAAATGTCGTCTTACAAAAGTAGGTGAAAGCAGCTGGTAAACTGAAGCTCATGTAACTCCTTTCTTATATCTCCCCAGAGAGCAACCATTACTCATAAACCAACAACTGTGCTGTGTTTGTCAATAGACAAATTTCCATATTGGCGACTTAGATCTCAGCACAAATCCTTTTTGCTGCTATTTAATTGCATATATTTGCAGTATATTTGTTATTGGTAGAATCTGCAAATCCTTTTGAAAACTAAACTCTGGGAATTACATACATCTACCCTAAATGTTTTTTTTTTTTTTAGGGTGCAGGGATATGTATAGTAGTTACCCTAGATCTTGTTCTAGTGCTGTTCCCTTTTGCCCAAAGCTCCACACTATGGGCAGATCTTCAGCATCACATGCATTGCAGAACTTTTAACCCTTTCTTGAACATTAGGAGTTGAGCATGTGGCTCTGGCCTGAAATGCTGGTCTAGTTGCACAGCTTGGCTGTGAATAACTTAAATATTCATGTACTCCAAAAGCCTAGACCAGGGATCCTCAAACTACGGCCCTCCAGCTATTGCAGAACTACACGTCCCATGAGGCATTGGAAAGCTCTGACATTCACAGACATGACTAGGCATGATGGGAATTGTAGTTCCTGAACAACTGGAGGGCCATAGTTTGAAGATTCCTGGCCTAGACTAAAAGAAAGTTTTGGACCTTCCAGTTCAAATGGGCCCCCAATGCAAAGGTACATTTTGCCTAATTCCTTGAGTTCAGCTTTAAAGTCTGTCCAGCCAAAACCTTTTTAATCTTTTAAGGATAAAGAAAGGAAGGTTTAGAACCTCATCAGACTTTTACTGCTTTCAGGGGACTTTGTTAGATACATTTCCTCTGTCTTTCACTCTTGCTGATAGTGTTTTACTAGACAGAAAGTGTGTGTGTGTGTGTGTGTGTGTGTGTGGGGGGGGGGGGGGGGGGGGACACCTCTCCAGCAGCAAAATAGACCAAACACAGTTTGTACATTGAGCGCCTATTTGTCTGTTGATGGATTTCAGCATGTTTGAACAGTGAGACCTTGCATCAAAATAAGGTATTTAAATTCCTCCTCTGTGAAAAATGTAAACAGAAAAAAGCAACACACACTTTTTGTAGAGAACTTAAAAATTGATGCCCACATGCATAGGCAAGTGTGACATCATGGGCCTTCCACCAGGATACTGGGCACACTGTGGATCCCAGATCTCACAAGAACACAATTCTGTAGCATCTTTACGTGAGATTTAAATTCCTCAATGTCCCCAAGATAGAACTATACGGATATCTGTGACTTCATGCTCAACTAGGCATGAGTTGGGGTATAAAGTATGTATTTTTTAGTTTTCTTCATTTTTTTGTATTTTGTGGCCTTTTTTACATGAGGGTAAAGGTCTAATGCATTGTTGTGCTGTATTAGCAGTGATCACAAACAGTCTCACGTAACGTATCTTCAGTCTATGAAGGCCTCCTAAAGCCTTCCCCCAGTCTCCAGTAACTCCAATATGTTTGAAATCTTTGACCATCTCCTGCAGCATGTTTGCAGTCTCTGATCATCTCTTGTAAAATGACCATAATCTCTGGCCATCTTGTGTTTCATTTTTGCAGTCTGTGACCGCTTTCTGTAGCAATACGTTATTAGTGACCCTTTGGTGGTGTCAGGGGCCACGGGTAAGGCCCCTATGACAAGAAAATTGAATACTACTGGTTTAACTAAAAATCATACTTTGTATTTTGACAGTCTGCTTTAATCTAAGTAGATCCACTTTGGTCAAATTCTTCCCAAGGCTCTTCTGTTCTTCATTACACTCCATGCTGTCTTCAGACAAAGCTTCCAATTTTAAAGAGCATATTATATCACTTCTTGGCCAATCACACCACAATGGCAGTCCAGTAGAGGTAAAAAGACCATTGTGCAGTCCATGGTAAATTTGGAAATTTTGCATTGCAGAAATTTTTTGGACATACTTCAGGAGGAAGAGTTAAGAGCATATTAAAAAAAAAACCGTGATTTTTTACTTACAATAAATTCATTTCTCTGATGTTCATTGACAGACACAGCTCCTGATCTTCTTGACCATTGGGTTATGCTGCCCCCTACAGGAGTAGAACACTAGGCAGAAAAAAAGTCTGGCTACGCCAATGGGCAGTCCCAGGGGGTTTACTCCCTCTCTCTGCTATAAGTACTCAGTTTTGTTACAAGTAGGGATGATCGAACGGTTCGGGTCGACTATCAGTTCGAGCTGAACATTGGCTGTTCGAAATTCGGCCGAATTCCGAACTTTTTGCGGTAAAAGTTCGGAATTCGGCCACCAGAACTGCCCAGAATGCAATTGGACAGGAACTGGGCTTTAAAAGCCAGTGATTGGCCCAGAAACATCAGTAAAAGCAGATTGGAGTGACTAGGGGGTCCAGAGGCCAATCAGGAGTGAATACGCCCCCCATACGCCGCCCAGTATATAACATAGCCCCGCCAAATCTCTAGCACTGTAATAGAGAGGCTGTGCAATAGAGTGGAAGCATTTCTGTTACTCCTGCTGCTCCAGTGTCATTTTGCAATTATTAGTGTGAGGAAAGGGATATGCAGTGTAGTTAGGGTACTATATACCACTATAGTTAGATTCAATAATATAGTTTCTGTAGGGAAAGTGTTAAGTGTCAGGGTGACCGTAGTTTAGGGTGAACTGACTCTGCTATGCCAGGGTGACCAAACTCTTCCATGTCAGGGTGACTGCCAGAAAAAAAAGATAATTTTTCTTAGAATTTCAGTAGCGCAGGAATGGGGCTCCGCTCTTTTCACACCTGGGCGTTTTTGTTGCAGGCGTTTATTGGGCATTTTTTGGGCGTCTTTGGAGGCAGGCATGACATCTGAACTTCTGTATAGGGGTATATATACACACACACACATATATATATATATATATATATATATATATATATATATATATATATACACACATACACACATATAGGTGTGAAAGGAGCGGAACCCCATCCCTATGAAGAGTCCATTCTGGACTCTTCCAGTGTCCAGACCCCTAAACAGAAATTTTGCAGAGGACGCCTCCCCAGCCGGACTGGCTGGCATCCTTAGTGACCACTGTCCAATACAAGGGGATGAAGGATTTTCCCAGACAAAGCACCGAAGAACAAAGCCACCATATCAGGGACTCTTTCGTTCCCTGGCTCAGCCGGATTCTGATTGTCAAGAGACTGCGGATTCTTGTCCCATTTGGCCAAAATGTCCCTTGCAGGGACCTCGTATGGAACTGTGCAAATGGAACAACCTCAAAGGTAGACGCCCTCAGGCCCAGCACCCGCATGCAAGTCTGGAGGGATTACCATCTGCTGGACAGCAGGAGACGAAATACAGCCTGCAGTTTCTGGAGTTTGTCCAGAGGAAGGAGCACTCTGGTTAAGGCCGAGTCCAGAGAAAGACCCAGATAGTCCAGCTTTGTTGAAGGAACCAGAGCAAACTTCTTAAAATTCAGATAGTCCAGCTTTGTGGATGGAACCAGAGCAAACTTCTGAAAATTCAGAATTCAACCAAACACCCTCAAGCTCGTATGGTGATTTCCAGGTTTTTCCACCAGAGCAGTAGGAGACTCCGCTCGTAGAAGGAGGTCGTCCAAGTAGCCCAGTACCACAATCCCCCATTGGTGTAACAATGCTAGCACCGGGGGTCAACACTTTCTTGAAGACCTGAGGAACCAAGGCGAAACCAAATAGGGCCCATGTTTACTACGAGGGTCCTTGCCCTTGGTAGTCTGCGGAAGAAAGGTACTCTTCCCTCCGGTGAGACCTTTAATGATGTCATCCTGGGTATCACCAAATAGGTGATCTCCTTGAAAGGGAAGGCCAATCAAGGCCTTTCTAGAAGCCTGGTCCACAGATCAGCATTTGAGCCAAAAGACACGCCAAAGGACCACTGTCAAAAAAGAGAGCTGAGCCACTAGGAGAGCCGCATCCAGAGATACATCACAGGTAAACTGCAGCCCCTGAACCAGCTGGTCTGCCAGCTCTGAAAAAGTCTGGGACACCAGGGCAATGGTAAATATCAGCCTTAGTGCTGAACCAGCCAGTGTGTACATATTGTGGGCCACAGCCTCTGCCTCCCTGTCAGCCGGGTCCTTAAAGGCCGGAAACTCTTCGACCGGAATCATAGTTGGCTTGTTTAAACTGGAAACCGGAGGGTCCACCACCGGTGGAACAGTCCACTTCTTAGCTTAGCAAAATTGCTTAGGGACCCCAAGGGGACGCTTTGGTCATCCCCACTAATTTGTGACAATTCTGTCAAAATAGGAGGGGAAGGGGAACAATTTTTCTGCTCTGGATGGCTTGTGAATGCCAAAGGGAACCTCCGCTGCAGCTTCAGCTGCATCCTCCATCTTAAAGGTCTCACGCACAGCTACAATCAGTGTGTCCACTAGTGCCTTTTCGGACGCGGTTGCAGAAGTGGAGGAATCCTCCTCACTATCTGAGGATTCAGGGCGCGTGGTCGCAGACCCAGCAAGGTGACCCATGTCCGCGGTTGCCGAATCAGATTCCGGATCTGAGGAGACAGATGAGGTGCTTTTTGCCAGCCCGTCGCCCAAAAGCCACCTCCACCCGGGACATCAAGGACTCCAGGACCGCCATAAGTGCATAGATGGATGGATGGGACCCAGAGGGCCCCGCAGCCTTAGAGAGGGGAACAGGTGGGGAGTTGTGCTCCAAAGACTCCTTGAGTTACCAGGGGGACCCCACAAAGAAGTGTAAAACACTGCTAATGGACAACCCTCACCGCTCTGGCAGCCCACCCGGTTGTCAGACACAGAGCACCATTTGATCCTCAGTAGAGAGTGGACCCCATCAGACTCACTACCCTGCAGAAACCAGGCACTGCAGCTACCAGGAGAATCTGCACTGCATGAGTGGCGATCAGTAAATTAAAAAATCAGCACCAGGGGATGAGGAGGGGCTCCCACCACCGAAAAATTGCCACCGGACTACACAAACATGGCTGTCATGCATTAGGCACACAGGCTACAAGAAAATGGCAGCCCCATAAATCTCCCAGGGACCCAGACGGGCTCCCTAGGCCTCAAAAAATGGCACAGGCAGGAAAAGGAGCCCTGGCAGGAGCCCCAACCAAGTACAGCCCACCCCCCCCAGCCGATTGCTTGATCGTTGGCAGTGCGCCCCCCAACTCCCATCACCAGCACAGCACCCTGACCCCACCCTAGGCGGTGGACCAGGCCACCCCACCCTAGGCGGGGGACCAGGCCACCCCACAGCCCCAGTGTCAGTGAAAGGGGGGGGGGCGGATGGGGGGTGAGATGGCCCACAGGGACCACCAGACCGATGAGGGTAGTGCCTAACGGAAAGGAGGGGAACCCAGGGGTCTGACTATCCCATGGAGAGGCCCACGTCCACCTTAAAACCCTCCAGGGGGAGAGGGGGGACAGTTACTTACTATACCAGGAACCAGATGGACACTATTCCAGACAGAACTTCCTCCCTAGAAATGGGGGGGGCTGTCTGTCAGGAGGAACGCTGCAACTCGGGCCGAGACCCAGTCGTATGCGACCTCGCTAGGTGTTTAACTCACAGGCCAGCACCCGTCTGGTGGGGCTATGTTGCGGCCGACCTAGCATGGAGCTGAGCTCTGCGCATGCTCGCTGGCCAGACCGGGGTGACCCTGGATTTAGATTATCCACCCCGTCGCCCAGTCCGGCAGTTGATTGTAGATCTCACAGGAAAAAATACAGGAGAAAAAAATTCTAAAAAGAAAAAATTGCCAGGACCAGAGATCCCAGTAAGAAACTAGGTCCTTACTCCTGACTAGGCAGAAAAAAACTGAGTACCTATAGCAGAGAGAGGGAGTCTACATTTTTTTCTGCCTAGTGTCCTTCTCTTGTAGGGGGCAGTATAAACCAATGGTTAGAAAGTTCAGGAGCTGTGTCCGTCAATGAATGAAAGAGAAAAAAATATTTTCAGATTGGTCAACTACCTTTACCTGGATGACCCTCCAAGCTGAGTCTTGGGGAGAATGTTTCTAAAATGTTGCTGCTTAGTTTATCTCGCAGAGTATCGGACACCACCATAGGTAAATAGAAAGTGTTTTTATTTATTGAATAAAATAATTCACTATTCATGGTAAGGGCATCCTTTAACAACTTTGAAACAAATCCGATGGTAATGTTTCAGGATTGATTAAAAGTGGCAGTTCACTTTCAGTACTGTATATTTACAACTTCATGTTGCCATGAAAAATCTCAGAGATTTTCCATTACTTGCAGTCCCTAAAACTTTCAGGAAATGCACTTCCGACACTAATAGACTAATATAAATCAAAGAACAAATTATCAGTTTGATGTCAGTGAGTAGAAATCCATATGAATTAAGCTCTTTAGTTTTCAGTGACATGATTAGATTAGAATTTAGCACTGAACATACTTGAGTATGTTCTTTCTGTTTGAGATTTCTTTCTGTTCAGGTGGGACAGTGCTGTTTTAGAATAAATCTGTTTTATTCTTTTAAAAGGCATGTATCAGAAAAAATGTAAATGTCACAATTTTATTCCATGTAGTAACATCAAAGGCTGCTAAGATCCCATAGCTCTACAAGTAAAAGCAGGACTTCCATCACAGTTTCTTATAATACCTGATGGCTGGAGCCCAACCATTGACATACACTGAAGCCTATAGGGAGTCTATGTATTTTATGGTTGCATACTTGGGATCTGCTGGGGAATACAACAAGTAAAATCAATTAAGCAATGATAAATTACATTCAGTAAACAAGAAAAAGAGTTGTATGCAATCCACTGAAGGCAGATTCATCAAGATTTTCATCAATTATGGGCAGCTTTTAACCCCTTATCACATGATTCTGTGCTATGAAAGCAAAGCGTGTTTTCTAGAAAGGCTACTGTCTGCTCAGAGTAAGGCTGGTCATAGGTGGGTAGAATTTTGAACAATAATTCTTTAGTTTTCATTCAAAAAATTGTGTTTCCTTTTAAAATGGTAGTAAAGTATTTTTTTGCACTTGCACCTACAGATAAACCTATAATAATGCTTACCTTTAGATACAGTGAATATCTCCTAAACTTGCACTGTTTAGGAGATATTCACACTGTGTGTAGCTGGTGATGTCTCAGGCGCATGCGCTCTGATGTGATGGTATGCCCGTGTCGTCCCTTCAGAGCTCCATGTCGCGGTCGTGACTGCCGCACAATTAAACGGCCGGAGCACTCAAACCTAGAAGGAAAACCTTAGAATGAAGCTGCTTCATTCTAAGGTAAGTATTTCATAATGTGCTAGTATGCAATGAATACTAGCACAATATGCCAATGACTTGCAGAGTTTAAAAAAAAAAGTGTGGTTTACTACCACTTTAAAATTTGATTTTGGAATAAATGGACTTTACCAAATGAAAACCAAATATACTGTCAGAAATACGTTCATTCTAGAAAAATGTACTATGTTACTCCTTCGAATTTTCTAATCACTATGAAAACATTGATTTGGCCCATTAATGAAAAGAACAAATAACAAACTTTGTTAGAATCTTCTCAAGAATTTTCATTAGAAATTCTGCTCATTTTTAACCAGCTTGTGGGTAACACAGATGCTCAGAGCCTAATAGCACTTTTTGGTGGCATATTTTTTTGGCTGTTCTTAAGATAAGTAGAGAGACTTGGCTAGTGGGAATGCAGAGGTCATAGGATGGTATGCCAGGAAAATTAGAGCCATTCATTGATGTCTTCTCCTTGAGTCAGTTTAAAAAGAATCTTTAAATACAGTATACCATATTCTTGGGTTATGGAAAGAAATTAGAGCATGCTCATGCAATCAAAGGGATTTCATACAAATTATTTCTAAATGGATCCTCCTTTGTGAATCAGGGAGCACAGCACTGCATACTATCCTGTATTCTGTATGTCTTTCTGAGTTAGGTATGTTTTTTTTATAGGAATCAAAGATATGATGACATTAATGCTTGGCACTCCAGTAATACACGCTGCAGCTCTGCAACAGAAAAAATAGAGGTAAGATCTTCCTGGTACACATATCAACAAATAATTCCTACACATACCACATAGAAAGTATGCCTGTGTGTTCAGGTCTGCTATGAGGAAGGCGTAAAGCCGAAACGCGTCAGCATCTGTCATGTTGTCACCGCTATCCATGTTGGAATAAAGCATTTTACTTGGAAGAAGACTTTTCGTGTGCCGGCTTTATTCATATAACATTTGGTTTGGACGTTCAGCCTGAGCACCGACACTTAGCTCTTTATTTTCCCACAGTGCGGTGGAGCTAGGGTGAGTTACTGTTTGCGTGTTCAGGTCTATTCATTATGTCATTATTTTCATTTTTCTAGGCTTGATTCATTACATTTGGAAGGATTGGGAAACAGAGATTTCGGGCACAAGAGTTTTGTTAAAAAGATTTCTTTTATTCAACACAAACCTAAATATTTTAAAATCATAGAAAAATACAGGCAAATAATTGTGTATTAAGGACACAGTGAGACCACACAACAATGGTCTATGTTGTACAATATCTCAGTGCATAGAACTTATAAAAGTCGATTTACATACAGTTCAAAGTACAAGATCATTAGTAGTCATATAATCCTTGGAAACGTATTACTTGATATCAGAAGAACCGCCGACGGACACCCAAACAATATGGTGCCGGTCAGCGGGGTCGACTGAAAGTGTAAGTTAACATTCACCATGTAATATATGACCTTTGCTCGACATGTTTCGCTTTCTTAGACAAAAAAGCTTCATCTGGAGCATATCATTTCTTTTGTCTGTGTGAAAAATAACAGTATTTAGATAGATTACATATATATGTTACCTTATTTTCAGTATGTTAAAATTACAATTGCATATCATTTATCTTTCCTTTTAATTACATATAATCGTCTTACACCTCTCAGATAAGTCCTTCTATTTTTACAATATCAACACAATATAACATTGGGTCTTAAGTTGCATTCAGACACTAGAGGAGTTTTGGGGGAAAGAACGGAGGCTGCCAATAGTGAGTATATGTGGGGATCCATGCTGTAGTTATAGTATAAGCATATATATCCTATTTATATACCTGGTAAATGGACAGAAAAATGTATACATACCTGTACATATAGTAATCAGGCACATATCTCAATTTCCATAGAGAATTCTTTAACGAGGAGGACTGTGCGTTTTGGGAAGCTCAGAAAAAGGCAATGTGTAGTGACATAGTAGTGAGGGTAGTCACTCCATGTCTCATATCTGGGTGGATGAGAGCAGAAAAACAATGTTTCTCAGAATAGTAAGCGTTTTTATTCTATGATATCACTTTAAGGGAAAGCCCATAGGAATGCTAAACCATAAGCTCAAGTGTTTTAAAATGGTAAAGTCAGTATGCCTCATGCTTGTTATAAGAGTGTGTAAGTACCTATAGAGCCCATAGACCATCTGCCCTAAAAGGGGGGCAACAGAAAAGCCACATAGTCATTCTGGACCGTAAGAGTAGACAGGTGCCATGCGTTTATAAACGATTATACACCAACATACAGAGTTTACCCATTCGTGTATGGGCTACCCCTATAGTAAAATATATATCATGTATATTGATTTGCTTTCACATATGTGAATATGTGTGTGTAATCAATTTAGTATCCGACCCACCCTCCTCTATAATAGTAGGGGGGTGACCAGGGTTATATATAGATAAGTAGTTGCTACATAGGGTCCAAGATGAGTACATGCAAAGCGTACTTAGAATAGACATAGGTAATAAACATAGTGGTAAATATATAGAGTGCCACCCAAAATGATAGATCCCTATGCAGTACGAAAGTTCCAAACATACACAGACACCTTAGCAATGCTCACCAAACTTAGGAAGGACCAGAGCTTAAATGTAGGGAGCGTGTCTCCTCTGCTTGTATGTCGGCTGTTAAGCACAGTAAGATTAAGGTGAATTCCCGGATATCACAAAAGTGTAATGCTACAGTATTAGTACTGGCCATATACAGCTTACCCCTTGCCACGCTGTTCCCAGCTTCCGCACAGTCCTCACCGGATGGGGAACCTCCACCATACCAGGGCTTGTAAATGGCGCCCTTAAGTAGCATGGATCCCGGGCGGTTCGTCAAACGGACGTCACCGCCCCGGCCACTCCCACCGGACATCGCTCGAGAGCCCACGCGGGGACACCCCGGCGAGGCTCTCGGCTTAGTCACAGGTGTGTGCAGACTATACAGAGGCAGGAAGTGCCTCCGTAGTCCGCTCAGGTGCCACAGGAAGTTCCGCCCGGAAGGGGCGGGACTGACCTGCGGCCTATCTGGCCGCACATATCTCACTGATGAGGCCGACCTCCATGCTTACCCACACTGCCCCCACAGGATCGGTCCGCAATTACATGAGAATTCTAATTGCCTGAAATGAAAAAACAACACAACAGAGACAGAAATTATATATTTAAAAAATACAGATATAAAAGCATATTTCACTAAGGTACAAAGATGTTCCTGGTGAAACCAGGAGATATATATCGGTAACATGTTTGTTTATCAAAAATTATTAATATAACCATGTTTATTTTTTGACATTAACCACTAGTCAGGGCGTTCAATAGTGACAGCCCTAATGAAAGGACAGGGGCTGAACTGCCCCCTACTAGAAACACTTCCATACTTCAAACCCCAAGAGAAAGTTGCATATTTTGACTTATTATAAATCCTCAAGATCATAATATTGATGAAATAGGGATTATAGCACAAAAAACTGTTTGTTATACATAAGAAAGGAAGAGGGATATATGTGCCATAAGACCTATTTGATGTGAAGAGGTATCAGAATAATTGAATATATGTAGATACGGGGGGAGGATGACCACGCCAAAACCAAGCCGACACCCTGGCCCATATATCCCACAAAGGGCCATTATCGTAACCCGAGTATACTACTCGAGGTCAATTAGGTCTGTTGGCATTAGGTAAGCGAGGAAACCTTCACAGAAAGGGTTTGTACGACTGTGTTTCGTTTAACCCAGGTCTATAAGTGGCATTGAGACGCTCTATCCAGAGAGTCTCTCTCTGGAGAATTTTTTTGTCCCAGTTGCCACCCCGAGGATCTTGAGGAATAACCTCAAGCACATAAAATCTTGCCTTTTTGGGATTGAACCTGTGGTATAGGTCAAGGTGTCTGCTCACGGGCGTGATCATCCTTCCCCCTGCTGATACGTACACATGCTCATTTATCCTTTGGCGGAGCTCTCTTATAGTTTTACCTATATAGAACATGCCGCAGGTACAATGCATCATGTATACCACTCCACGTGTGCTACAGTCGGCTCGAAATTTTGGAGCAAATGTCTCCCCATTAGGTAAAGTGTATTCAGTATTCTCCTCTATCCAAGGACATAAAGCGCATTTGCGACATTTATAAGTACCTCTACCTGTTGTTACTTTATTTCTAATGGGTTGATAGTGGCTTGTTGTTAGTTGATCTCTTAAAGATCTTGTTCTCCTGAAAACAATTTGGGGATGTTTGCCCACGTATTTGTTTATAACCGGATCATCACGAAGAAGATGCCAGTTCCGTTCAAGAATATCTCTCAATACTTTTTCATGAGCGGAGTATTTGGTTATTAGTTTAACTGTTGATTGCGTGTTTGGAGGTTTGGCTCTAAAGATGAGGCTGTTTCTATTTTGAGAAAACGCTTTGTTGAAAGCTGTTCTCAACAAACGCTTACTGTATCCACGAGCCATTAGGCGTTCTCGTAAAAGGTTAGCCTGTATTTTGAAATCGTTATCAGATGTGCAATTACACCGTAGGCGTATGTATTGGGCGTATGGAATACTACGTATAAGCGCCCCTGGGTGGGCGCTAGACGCATGTAATATTACATTCCCTGACGTCTCCTTTCTGTATAGGTTAGTCGTCAGGTGTCCATCCACATGTTTGAGTACCGTTAGGTCAAGGAAATTAACACTCGAGTTACTGATGGTAGATGTTAACTTCAAGTTGAAGTCGTTTATATTTAGTTGGGCAATAAACTCATCTAGCATTGATTTTGAACCTGTCCAGACAGCAAAAATGTCGTCTATATAACGAAACCAGATTGCCACAGATGAAAAAAAGTGGGATAAATTTTCATCTGATGTAATTTGTCGCTCCCACCCCCCCAGGGTACAGGTTGGCGTAGGCCGGGGCACAACAAGTGCCCATGGCCACGCCCTGCACCTGGAGGTAGTGGGACCCGTTGAAAGTAAACCAGTTGTGTTTCAAAATAAACAATAGAAGTTCCAAAATAAAATCACAAAATGGCCAAGTGTGATGGTCTTGCTCATATAAGAACGTGCGAATCATCCCGACGCCCTGCTCGTGAGGGATACTGGAGTATAATGCCTCCACATCCAAAGTCACGAGCAGGGCGTCGGGAGGAACCACCATATCTTCAATCATTTTTAAAAACTCGAGTGTGTCCTTGACGTATGACGGTAACCGCACTACATGTGGTAGTAAATAATAATCGATCAAACGACTCGCATTTTCAGTTAGACTTCCAATGCCCGATACAATAGGCCTACCTGGTGGAGAAGTTAAATTTTTATGGGTTTTTGGGAGTGAATAGAATGTCGCCTGTCTCGGAAATTTGTTGTTAAGAAAATTATAACAGTCTTTATCTATAAGAGCCAATTGATATGCACGTCCGATTATATCCAAATACTCTGCTTTAAATTCTGTAGTAACCGATGGGGATATCTTTTTGTACCATGTACGATTTGAGAGGATATTAAGGCACATTTTTTCGTATCCCTCTCGAGTCATCAATACTAGGTTACCACCCTTATCTGAGGGTTTGATAACCAAGTCTGTATGGTTTCTTAGTTTGTTAAGCATCTGTAGTTGTTGTTTAGAAAGATTATTTTGTGTTGATTTTAGCTCACAATTTTTAATCTCACCTACCACTGTAGTCAAAAAAGCCAAAAGGTTAGGATTTGTAGTCAAGTCAGGGAAATTATTGGATTTTGGTTTGAAGGGGACCTGTCTTGGATTTACTGTCTTTGTTTGTATAGGTTGATCGGGGGACTGGGAATCCGGAAGACTGCCTTCCTCCAATAGTAAGATTAAATCCCGTAGAACACGGAATTCTTGCATTGTATAATGTTTTATTTTTTCTGAAATTTCTTTATCTTGTGTATTACGTTGTCTTTCTGGGTCGTAGATATGTTTATACGTCAAGTTCCTTATGAACATATAGACGTCCTTTATGGTCTCATATCTATCCATAGGAGTAGATGGGCAGAACGTGAGGCCAAGTTCAAGGACCTCTTGTTCTTGGGGGGAGAAGTGATAAGGGGTTAAGTTAATGATCGATAATTTTAGGTGGGAAGGCTTGATTCATGTAGACCTGCCTTTCTCACTTTTTTACCCTGTTGGAACCCATGAAATAACTTTCAGGTTTCAGGGAACCTCTGCATAAAATTATTGTATGTACAGCTCACAGTACATTCATGTAATATTCATCTGTTAAGTGTACCTTGCGTGGTTTTCCTCCACCCCCCCACCAACTTTAAAGTGGTTCTAAAGCCTGGACACTGCCCCCCCCCCTGCTCCCCTATACTCTTCATCCAATGCTGTGCCTGTCTCCAGCGGCTCTCTCCTCTTTCCACTCACAGAGACATTAACAGGAGCAATTGGCTCCTGCTGTTAATCAAATCCTGTGAGTAGAAAGCGTGGGGTGAGGGGGATTAGGGCGGGGAGGATGGGGAGGGTTAATAGGGTGGGGCAGAGTTGTGTTGTGTGTGTCAATAGACACACACAGCCTGATTCATGATCAAGCCTGCATGTCTGCCCCTATGGCTTCAGTTTTTTGGGATGTTTTTTTCTTTTTTTTCTTTTACCTTATCTTTGTAGGCTTTAAAGTCTTCCCTCCAATTTTACATTGGCAGAGCTTGTTCTCTCAAGTCAGCTGACAGCCCTTGGGTGAACATTGGGGATGGTAATTTAGGAAGGAGAAGCTGACTTTATTACCTTACTGTGTTCCACTCCTTACAATGCATCAGTCAACTGTGACATGCCAAGGTTAAACAATTATCTCCTTTTTTTTTTTTTTTAGTTCTCTCAGAACGTCTTGTGACCAGTCCCTGGTCTAGGGAATTACAAATGAGAATGTATATTGCTAAAATAAAAGTTAATTTAATTTATAACTAAAATATAACACTAATATATATTTTGAGTTATAGATCCAGTTTGTACAAATTTTCAAATTTCTCTTCTGAAAGGGTTAGTTTACCTTTACCAAAAAACTGCCTATGCAGACAAGGGACATATGTAGATGAAAACAAGCTGTGCAGTTTTGACCAACACTTACTAATGCCCTTACTATAGGTATGGACCAGTGATGGCAATTCTTGGCACCAAATATGTTTTGGAACTACATTTCCCATGATGCTCATGCACTCTGCAGTGAAGTTGAGCATCATGGGAAATGTAGTTCAAAAACATCTGGGATGCCAAGGTTCGCCATCACTGGTATAGACCATTTACGTACCTCATATAGTCTGACCTGAAAACTACCAAGACGTTGCTAAGAGAGGCCCACCTATAATTCTTCACCTTCACCATCACAGGAATGAACTCTTTCTCTGATTCAGACCTCCTGCCCTTACATACGCTTTTTCTCTCCTGATGCAGTAACTTTGTGCCCAGAGTTTTAGTGCTCACTGCTGTGATGGTGAAGATGAACAATAAAAGCTGGGCCTCTCTTAGCAACATTCTAGCAACGTCCTGTTTTCAGGTTGAGGTTCATGGGGTATGTAAATGGCCAACACCTATAGCAAGGTCATTATTCAACTTTAGTCAGAGCTGCACAGTTTGTTTTTTTCTACAGATGCCCCTTATCTGCATAGGCAATTTTTGGCAAAGGTGAACTAACCCTTTAAGTGCCGGTTCACACTACCACGGCACGACTTCGGGGGGCGACTTGTGAAGTCGCGTGCACCGCGACTTCGGCGCGACTTGCAGGGACTTCACATAATGGAAGTCAATGCAAGTCCCTCCGATGTCGCCCCGAAGTAGTACAGGAACTATTTTCTAAGTCGGAGCGACTTGAGTCACTCCTATTAGAACGGTTCCTGTAGTACAGAATGGACCGCGACTTGTAAGGCTGACCAGTCGCCTGACAAGTCACGGTAGTGTGAACCGACACGGGTTTCTGTTTTGTTTTAACATATTTTATGGGAAACAATAACACTTTGTGACATTGGTAGTTCCCTTTGATGTAGAGAGTAGAGATACAATAAACTGATTTGATTATTCGATGGGCTATTACAATATAGTGGCTAAAGTAGTAAACTTACATGCCTTTCAAAATTGAAAATAAATTCTTGAGATGGATGCAGGACACACAGCCACAGAACATCTGCTCTGTGATCCCTGTTTGGGTAATCTAGTGATTTGGAAATGCGCATTTGAGAATTTCCACTGCAAGATCCTTGCTTTTTCCTACATGCAGCATGATAAAACAATTTCAGTTCCAAGGGGTTCTAATCAGATTCAAACCTGTTTTTGAAAACTTTGACACTAATTATTCTCTAGTTCAAGATAAGAGTTAGGAGGGCTAACACCTAGAGATAGCACAGGACAGATTTAAGCTTCTGACATGATCAACAGGCAGTGGACCATCCTGGGTACAACCACTGTGGTGATTTAGGACACACCCTCCTAATATATGTATATGGGGTTACTAATAGAGGGTTTGATGGGTGGGGGTTTGCTGGGGAAAGAGCAATTATGCTGGTCGGGGGGGGGGGGTTCATATTGCCACAATTGCCATTTATTGTTACAGTTATTTGTTTGATGTCCACATATTGTCTTCATTTACAGCTTGCTGTCCTCATAGCCACAATTGCTCATATGTTGCCCCTATATAGTCAAAAATGCCCATTTGTTGCCTACCTATTGTGACTTCTGTGCCTTTGCTATTCGCATATTGTCACGGTTAGCTGTTACAGTGGTCCATCGAGTCTGCTCCCTTTAAAAAAAAAAATGTATTTATACATGTTTTTGTATTTTTTGTTTTTTTTATTGACTTTTTTTGTCTGAGTATATTATTATTCTTAATAATATACAGGATTTAGTTTATGCATCACTTTACAATGTAGAGGGTTGACAGTACAATTAAAATACAGGTCATTCCAGAAAAATAGGAGGGCCCTGTTCATGGAGCTTACAATCTAAAGGGTAGGGGAGGTGGTAGAAAAGGTAATAGCTAGGGGCATGATCTGATGGAGGGGACTTGGGTACAGTTCGTAGGTGGAATATAGATCTACACTGTATTACCAAAAGTATGGGGATGCCTGCCTTTACACAAACATGCATTTTAATGGCATCCCAGTATTAGTACGTAGGGTTCAATATTGAATTGGCCCACCCTTTGCAGCTGTAACAGCTTCAACTATTCTGGGAAGGCTGTCCACAAGGTTTAGGAGTGTGTCTTTGGGAATGTTTGATCATTCTCCCAGAAGCGCATTTGTGAGGTTAGGCACTTATGTGGACTTAAAGGTCTGGCTTGCAGTCTGCACTCAAATTCATCCCAAAGATGTTCTATCGGGTTGAGGTCAGGACTCTGTGCAGGCCAGTCAAGTTCCTCCACCCCAAACTCACTCATCCATGTCATCCATGAAATTGTCCAAAATGTCTTGGTATGCTGACCCTTTAAGAGTTCCCTTCACTGGAACTATGGGGCAAAACCCAACCTCTGAAAAACAACCCCACACCATAATCCCCTCTCCACCAAATGATTTGAAACAATGCACAAAGCAAGATCCATAAAGAAATGGATAAGCAAATTTGGGGTGGAGGAACTTGACTGGCCTGCACAGAGTCCTGACCTCAACCTGATAGAACACCTTTGGGATGAATTAGAGGGCAGACCACAACCTAGACATTCTCTCCAACATCAGTGCTACAATCGGGTGGTCTTTTTATTCTGGATTTGTATGTTTCGGGGGTAACCAAGGGATTAGTTGTATTATCGTCTCAGAGTACGCTTGTTTTAACTGTACCCAGGCCTTACTGTTCTGATTTGAGTTCCAGTCCACTATCCTTGTGAAGTGGTAAGCCATGTAATACTTATGCATGTCGGGCAGGCCTATGCCTCCTTGTGATTTGGGTAAGATAAGTAAGGCATAGCTGAGTCTAGGGCATGTGTGTCCCCAAAGGAAGGAAGTACATATTCTGCGTAACGTCGTGAAGAAAGCTTTGGGTGATTAAAAAGGTACTATTTGCAATATATATATGAGAGACGGGGACTACGTTCATTTTAATAATAGCAGCCCTCCAGAACAATGAAAAGAGCCCTTTGTGCCATTTTTGTAGATCAGTTTGAATGTCCTTTAGTATGGGTAGATAGTTTAATGAATAGAGGTCAGTGAGAATTTCTAGGAGTTGGATCCCAAGGTAAGTTATTGCCCTCTTCTGCCATTTAAAGGGAAAGTTAGCTTTACAGAAAGCCACTTCTCAGGAAGGTATCATTAAGATCGAAAGATTTGGTGAAGTTGATCTAAAGATTAGAAAAAAATGTTGCATTGTTCAAAAACCTTTAGGAGGCTTGGTATAGAGGAATGGGGCTCAGTCAGAAACAACAGAATGTCAACTACTAAAGCCGCTAACTTATGTGTGTCCTGCTACCTCGATCCCTCTAATGCTGTGGTTCGCTCTAATGCATTGCAGTAATGGTTCCAGTGTTAGAACAAACAGGATTGGTCCCGTATGAGATATGGAAGGCATTCGATAGGTGGCCATTTATTGGGACCCTGGCGATAGCATTAGAGTAGAGAGCTAGAATAAATAATGTAATGCCATTGTAATCCAGAACTGCTTTCATAAAGTCCCAGGCCACCCTATCGAATGCCTTCTCCGCATCTAATGAAAGTAAAAATCCTCTATGCTTGGTTCTGGTCAGCCAGTAGTGTAAGTCTATAGTTTTTAGGGTGTTATCTCTGGCTTCCCTTCCAGGGATAAAGCCCACTTGATCATTGTTTATTAGAGTCGGTATAAAGGGTGATAGGCAGTTTGCCGGAATCTTTGAAAAAGTATTTAAGTCTACATTTAGTAAGGAAATGGGCCTATAATCTAGTGGAACATGGAAGCTAGTTTCAGGGTAATAAAGTTAAATTAATTTAGACAGTGCCCTAGGGCAAACAACCGTTCTTCCACCACCCTCCTGAACCCTCTTTTACGTTATTTGGAAATTAATATACGTTTTTAAGCAAATTTAAAGTGAACCTTTGTTGACTTTTGTACAAGTTATTTTAGTTTATTGATAAATCAATAAAACATAATGTTAAAGTGCTCTAAGCTGCATGCTGATATGGAAAAACAGACGCCTGCACATCACATGTATTGTAGCGCTCTCCAGGATCGCTAAAGCCTAGGAAGCTCTAATACGCAAATAACCAATTGCAAAACTCCAGAGGTGGGAGGAGTCAACACAACCTCAGCAACCAAAGTCACTGTTTGCATAATCATTTTCCACTGGTTTTAGGTCTGTGATTTAACATGCCGGTACTTTTAGGTGCCTGCTTTAAGTATCTGCCTGCAGCTCAGAATATTTTTTTTTAATGCTATCTTATTATTTATTTTTCAAAAGCAAACTGAATAACACATTTAGATGCCTGCTTTACATATCTGCCTGTGGCTCAGGACATTTTATAATATTTTTTTATTATTGAATTCTCAGTAAGAAACCTAGTACCAACTTTAACCATCTGCTCACATATCTGGATACTTTAGGGACGTGAATATTAACAGTTTATGTTATTTAGCAAATACTAAATATATAATAAATAATATTTAATGAAATCAAAGGAAAATGTGAACAAGAAGCACTTTGTTAAAGTATAAATAAATGCAAAACTTTTTTTAGTTTTAGATACAGTGGATAGAATTTGGAGCCCTGCCAGGTTTTTATTACTGTCTGTTCCCTGTTAGGAATATTCATTCTCTCTGTTTACCCTTATCACCAACAGTAGGGATGGGCAAACATTTCGACCCAAGGATGAGTCTGGGCCAAACATTTGCCTGTTCGGCCATTTGCCGAACACCCGAATTTGCATGGTGTTCGCCAGGTGCTCGCCCCGATGAACACCCTGCAATGCACTGAGCCCTGAACAGTGCATTCTGAGCCCCGATTGGTAAAAACTTTGCCAAACCAGGGCGCAGTGTAAGCTGGTTGTTAGGAAATGGGGCTAGGAAGCCGGCCGTGGTGTCCCTAACAACCGATGAGTCATCAGCTGACAAAGGGTTTCCCCGCTGACAGCTGGACAAAAAAACCCCCAAAGTGCCAGTAATAAAAATAAAGAAAAAAACAGAGTGGGGTCCCCCTCCCCCCAGTCCATACCAGGCCCTTCGGAAGAGAAGGGAAATCTTCCAGTGGGGACACTAGTTCAGGTGACAATCAGGTATTCACGCATTTTAGAAAAATTTCCTGTTTTGGTTATGGGACAGGAAGTGAATCTCCCCAATGGGACACAGATGGCAAAAAAAAAAATATCCAAGGTTTATAACCCTGCCTTTGCTCTGTTCAAAGTGAAAATAAAAGATAAAAGTTTTGCTGTCAGCTTTAACACTGAAACACAGCAACAAATGCATGTGTACAACCTCCTGTGGCTGCATGTCATGTTTTTGGTGGGCAGTCAGGGGACAGTAAAACCATGGCTCAACCACCTGTCTTTATCAACCCCTTGCCACCCGTGTAAACAATGCCTTAGGAACTGATATGCGTTTAGTTAGTGGCTGTGGATATTTTGTTTGCTTAAAATGATTTTAAAGGTTCATTTTTTATTTAAAAAAAAATAACAAACCTGTTATACTTACCTACTTTGTGCGAAGGGTTTTACACAGAGCAGCCCATATCCTCCTCTTCTGGGGTGCCCCAGTGGCTCTTCTGGCTCCTCCTCTTCAATGGGCGCCCCCACAGAAAGCCGCTTTCCATGGGGGGACGCTGCTATAAATCTATCCAATGAGGACCCGAGACATCAACTGGAGCTGCTGGGCTCGTGCTCGTCGCTGGAACATTTGGGTTCAGGTAAGAATACCAAGGGTATCTGGGGGACAGCTGCAACCAAGAAGGTTTTGAGACTTTGAGACTTTGCAACTCCTTTAATTCTATGGACTTGCTGTAGAAAGCCCTCCTGCATGGAACCTATGTTTGTTTGCTGCATTGCTGAAAAAAGTGCAGGACAATCCTATTTGGACTGTTCCTGGGTGTCCCTGTCTTGTGTATGGTTTACTGCTGCCACTACCAGACAAGCTTGTCTCCTTACAATATACTGTATACTGTGTACATAGACACTGTGTGTGTGTGTGTATATATATATATATATATATATTCTATTACTAAAAGTATTGGGACGCCTGCCTTTACACGCACGTGAACTTTAATGCCATCCCAGGTCTTAGTCTGTAGGGCTCAATATTAAGTTGGCCCATACTTGCAGCTATAACAGCTTTAACTCTTCTTGGAAGGCTGTCAACAAGGTTTAGGAGTGTGTCTTTGGGAATGTTTGACCATTCTTCCAGAAGCGCATTTGTGTTCTATCTTTGTGTACTGGTGTTCCCACAAAGTTGGGAGCATGACATTGCCCAAAATGTCTTGGTATACTGACGCCTTATTAGTTCCCTTCACTGGAACTAAGAGTCCAAGCCCAACCCCTGAAAAACAACCCCACACCATAACCCCCCCCCCTCCACTAAATGATTTGGACCAGTGCACAAATCAAGGTCCAAAAAGACATGAATGAGTGAGTTTGGGGTGGAGGAACTTGACTGGCCTGCACAGAGTCCTGACCTCAAGCCGATAGAACACCTTTGGGATGAATTAGAGCAGAGACTGCAAACCAGGCCTTCTCGTCCAACATCAGTGCCTGAGTTCACAAATGCGCTTTTGGAAGAATGGTCAAACATTTCCATTGACGCACTCCTAAACCTTGTGGACAGCCTTCCTACAAGAGTTGAAGCTGTTATAGCTGCAAAGGGTGGGCTAACCCAATATTGAACCCTACAGTTCATGTGCGTGTAAAGGAAGGCGCCCCAGTACTTTAGACAAAAATAGTGTGTGTATGTGTGTATATATATATATATATATGTAGCACTACTCCCATGGGAGCTGCTGTGTGTGGGTTCCCCTGGGTTAAAATCTAGGTTTTATTTTGAACTTTGATAGGAGAAGGTAATGAGTGGGACACTCCAACTTAAAGAACTATGCACAATTGGCGGGGACAACTTGAATAAAGCTGAATAGCTCTGAGTAACGCTGAATAGAGCTAGTCATGGCTAGGCCGCTGCTTCACTTTTCCCTTGGCTGTGAATGAAGTAATAGAGCTTCCTGAGGTAAACTGTATCCTTAGGTAAGCTGTACTCTGAGGTAGACTGTGCTGCTGAACAACTTCAGGGCCCTTCCTGGCACCCCCATTTGTGCCTAATCTTCAGGGTTAACTACTTGGCACCCCCTTTTACTGTAACAATCTGTGTGAGCTGGCTCCTTGATAACCTGACTTCTCTGGAATGGTCCCCTCTCCTAGGCAGACCCTTGAGCAGATCCCTCAGTATTCACGATACTGTTTTACCCAAAGTCTTCTGCCCAACAGCTCCACTGGTCAGCACACTCCACTGGTCTTGAGACACTAAAAAGTCAGGAAAGTACAAATACCCCCCAAATGACCCCTTTTTGGGAAGTAGACATTCCAAGGTATTTAATAAGGGCATGGTGAGTTTTTTGAAGTTGTAATTTTTTCCCACAATTTTTTGCAAAATTAAGATTTTTTTTTTCTTTTTTTTTTTTTTTTTACAAATTGACGTATTAACAGGTTATTTCTCTCACACAGCATATATATACTTGCAACTACACCCCAAAACACATTCTACTACTCCTCCTGAGTATAGCGATAACACAAGTGTGAGACTTTTTCACAGCCTGGCCACATACAGAGGCCTAATATCCAAGTAGCACCCTCCGGCATTCTAGGAGCATAAATTTCACATATAATTTCCTGACAACCTATCGCACTTTTGAAGGCCCTGGAGCACCAGGACAATGGAAACCCCCATAAAATTACCCCATTTTGGAAAGCAAACAGCCCAACGTATAATTTTTGAGGCATAATGAGTCTTTTGAATATGTCTTTTTTTCCACAAGTTTTTGGAAAATGTGGAAAGAAAATTAAAACGCATTTTTTTACACAAAGCTGTCCATTTATGCAATATTTCTAACACATAGCATGTACATAGCAAAAATTGCACCCCGAAATACATTCTGCTATTCCTCCTGAGTATGGCGATACCACATGTGTAACACTTTTACACAGCTTAGCCACATACAGACGCCTAACATCCAAGTAGCACTTTACACAAAGTTGTCCATTTATCCACTTTAAGACTGGGCCTATTTTTGACACTTGGTGTTTACAAGCTAAAACCATTTTTTTTGCTAGAAAACTACTTAGAACCCCCCAACATTATATATTTTTTTTTAGCAGAGACCCTAGAGAATAAAATGGCGATCGTTGCAATATTTTTTATCACACCATATTTGCGCAGCAGTCTTCCAAATGCAATTTTTTTGAAAGAAATTCACTTTTTTTAATTAAAAAATAAGAAAACAGTAAATTTAGCCCAATTTTTTCCCATAATGTGAAAGATAATGTTACGCCGAGTAATTAGATACCCAATATGTCATGCTTCAAAATTGTGCACGCTCACGGAATGGCGCCAAACATTGGTACTTAAAAATCCCCATAGGCAACATTTTAAAAATTTCTACAGGTTACCAGCTTAGAGTTACAGAGGAGGTCTAGCACTCAAATTATTGCTCTCGCTCTAACGATCGTGGTGATACCTCACATGTGTGGTTTGAACACCGTTTACATATGTGGGCGGGACTTGCGTATGCATTCGCTTCTGCACGCGAGCTAACGGGGACAGGGAACTTTCATTTTTTTTTTCCTATTTATTTTATTTATTCATTTTTTATTTTTACACAGTTTTTAAAAAAAAAATGTTTTGATAATTTTTATTCCTATTACAAGGAATGTAAACATCCCTTGTAATAGAAATAGGCATGACAGGTCCTCTTTATTGTGAGATCTGGGGTCAAAAAGACCTCACACCTCACAACTACACTATAAAAGAAAAAAAAAAAAATTGTTGAAAAAGAAAAAAAAGAAAAAAAAAAAGCGGCCCTTTAAACCGGTTGCTAGGCAACAACTTTTGACGTAGCTCCGGTCCTCCAAGACCATAGAGTCGAGTGAGGGCCATCTTGCCCTCACTCGACTTCCTGTCTCTGAGAATCCGGGACCGGATAGTTTTCCCCGCTGCCGGCGGGTCGGGTGAGCTGGGAAAACGTCTGGGACGCGGCGGGAGGGGGGGGGGCACCTCTTCCCCTGCACCGTAAGGGGGAATTCCACGGTGAATCCGCCACTGGGACCACCCTTATCTGAAAGCCGACCGCCCGCCGTTTAAAAAAATACCAGGGTTATGGGGGCTATCTGCTGCCATAACCCCAGTATTTAGCTTTAAATGGCCGACGTATATAGTCGTTAGGCGGTCGGTAAGTGGTTGCATGTATATAGCAAAAATTGCACCCCAAAATACATTCTATAAAGGAAGTGTACAGGAATAGTCCGAGTCCATCTCCGATCCGCTACTATTAGCAATTTCAAATTCCGAATCAGATTCGGAATTGGATTCGGATACTGATGAGAGCTCCCCGGTGCTCTCATCAGTCATGGAGAGGACCTCAAGGGCCTCCTCGCTGCTGTACATCCTTTTTGACATGCTGGCTGTGATGGGCTGTGCGACGGGTGACGGTTGACTGCGGATGATCACTGATGGGTGGCAGGTGACTGATAAGTGGCAGGTGACTGATAGGTGGCAGGTGACGGTCACTGATGTGATGACAGATGACGATCACTGATGGGGTGACAGATGACGATGACTGATGGGGTGACAGGTGACGATGACTGATGGGTTGACAGGTGACGAGGACTGATGGGGTGACAGGTGACGAGGACTGATGGGGTGACAGGTGACAATGACTGATGGGGTGACAGGTGACGATGACTGATGGGGTGACAGAGGACGATGATTGATGGGGTGACAGATGACGACCACTGATGGGGTGACAAGTGACGATGATTGATGGGGTGACAGATGACGATCACTGATGGGGTGACAAGTGACGATGATTATGGGGTGACAGGTGACGATGACTGATGGGGTGACAGGTGACGTTGATTGATGGGGTGACAGGTGACGGGCGATGGTCACTGATGGGTGACGGGTGATGGTGCACGGTGGTACTGATGGCAGTCTCTGGTGACCGGTGAACTTAAGGCTATGTTCACAGAATCACCGCGATTCTGCCCGCGATCCGGAAATCATTGCAAATGGCGAAGCGCCTGTGCGATGCCCGTGATTTGCAATAGCACCCCAAACGCTGTGCGATGTTGCCGCAATTTCCGCCTGCCGAATCGCGGTAACATCGCGCAAACATTGCATGATGCCCCAAAGAAGCTCTTGTACCTTTTTTGGGCGTCATGCGATGTTTGCGCTATGTTACCTCGATTCGGCAGGCGGAAATGGCGGCAACATCGCACAGCCTTTGGGGTGCTATTGCAAATCACGGGCAACGCACAGGCGCCCCGCGATTTGCAATGATTTCCGGATTGCGGGCAGAATCGCTGTGATTCTGCCCGCGATCGCTACGCTCACATGTGAACGTTATGGGTGTCAATTTCTGGGCACTGATGAGGTGACTGTTGGGTGACAGGTGCAATTGGGGGGGGGGGGGGCTGAGGACTGTGTGGGGACCTTTATTTTTGTGATTTTACATTGTGACAGGTGTACAGAGCAGTAACTCACTGTTTCTGGCTCTGCTCTCCTCACACTGGAAGCTGTATGAGTGGAGAAGAGCTAGTAACACTGAGTTACTGCTCTGTGTTTACATTTTATGATCGGCTGTGAATGGATTCGAAGCCGATTACATAGTAAACAGTCACTGTCAGTGACTGTTTACTACTGCCGGTGACAGCTGTGTTCCTTAGTAATATGACGGCGGGCGGGCGGCAATCGGTTAAAAACAACATACTTATTGGCTAGACCACTAGGTGAAAATAAAGTAATGGAAGTTTAAAAAAGAAAACAAATGCAGTCATCACATCTAAGAATTGATAAGCTGCAGTATAGTAAACATTTGCTCTTGGGTGTACTACTGCTTGAACTTCAGTGAAGAACACCTTTTTTTTTTAAATCAGAGCTCCAGGCACACATATATATATATATAAATTGTTGTGTTTTAATAGTAACTCTCATGAGGTTAATCATATGGCCCAATGGCTGCTTTGTCTTTCAACATTTTATTTTTATTTACACTAAATAGTACAGCTCTTATTGTACTTTCAGCCGCTGCATTATGAGAGCTGGAAGGGATAGTGTTATTTGTATGCCCCCCATCTCCCCTTGTACATTCACAAAATACTGTGTATTACATGTCATTCTGTGATCAGACAAGGGGGAGAGTGGAGTGTTCAAATGACACTATTTCCTTTTGTACACTAGAGCTGCACTTCTAATACACACAGTGTCCGAGAGTGCAATGAGAGCTGTACTGTCTTGCAAAAAGAAAAAGAAAAATATCCAAAGTTAGAGCAGTGAGCCAATCCTAGGATATACCTTTATAGGATAAAAAAAACATATACAGGTGCATCTCAGAAAATTGGAATATTATCAAAAAGTAAATTTTTCTCAGTAATTCAATTCAAAAAGTGAAACTCATATATGTTTTATATAGATGTGTTACACACAGAGTGATATATTTCAAGCATTTCTTTCTTTTAATTTTGATAACTATGGCTTGCAGCCAGTGAAAACCAAAAATTCAGTAAATCAGAAAACTGGAATATTACATAAGACCAATAAAAACAAGGATTTTTAATACAGAAATGTTGTCTTACTGAAAAGTATGTGCATGTACAGTATAGTATGCACTCAATACTTGGTCTTTTACATGAATGACTGCATCAATGCGGCGTGGCTTGGAGGCGTTCAGCCTGTGGCAGTGGCACTGCTGAGGTGTTATGGAAGCCCAGGTTGCTTTGATAGCGGCCTTCAGCTTGTCTGGGCCTGATGTCTCTCATCTTCCTCTCGACAATACCCCACAGATTCTCTATGAGGTTTAGGTCAGGTGAGTTTGCTGGCTAATAAAGCACAGTGATACTATGATCATTAAACCAGGTATTGGTACTTTTGGCAGTGTGGGCGGTGCCAAGTCCTGCTGGAAAATGAAATTGGCATCTCCATAAAGCTGGTCAGCAGAGGGAAGCATGAAGTGTTATAGAATTTTCTGGTAGAGGGCTGCACTGATTTTTGACTTGATAAAATACAGTGGACCAACACCAGATGACGTGGCTCCCCAAATCATCAGGAACTTGGGAAAATTTTGCATTTCATTTGGAAATCAAGGTCCCAGAGTCTGGAGGAAGAGTGGAGAGGCACAGAATCCGAGTTGCATGAGATCCAGTGTTAGGTTTCCACAGTCAGTGATGATTTGGGGAGCCATGTCATCTGCTGGTGTTGGTCCACTGTGTTTTATCAAGTCAAAAGTCAGCGCAGCCCTCTACCAGGAAATTCTAGAGCACTTCATGCTTCCCTCTGCTTTCCAGCTTTATGGAGATGCTGATAGTATTTTCCAGCAGGACTTGGACCTGCCCACACTGCCAACAGTACCAATACCTGGTTTAATGATCATGGTAGCACTGTGCTTGATTGGCCAGCAAACTCACCTGACCTAAACCCCATCGAGAATCTGTGTGGAATTGTCAAGAGGAAGATGAGAGACACCAGGCCCAACAATGCAGACAAGCTGAAGGCCACTATCAAGAAAACCTGGGCTTCCATAACACCTCAGCAGTGCTACAGGCTGATCTCCTCCATGCCACGCCACATTGATGCAGTAATTCATGCAAAAGGAGCCCCGACCAAGTATTAAGTGCATACTATACTGTACATGAACATACTTTTCAGTAAGCCAGCCTTTCTGTATTAAAAATCCTTTTTTTTATTGGTCTTATGTAATATTCTAATTTTCTGAGATACTGAATTCTGGGTTTTAACTAGCTGTAAGCCATAATCATCAAAACTAAAAGAAAGAAATGCTTGAAATATATCACTCTGTGTGTAACACATCTATATAAAAATAAATGAGTTTCACTTTTTGAATTGAATTACTGAAATAATTTAACTTTTTGATGATATTCTAATTTAATGAGATGCACCTGTATATATTGTTTATGCCACATGTTTCTATTTAAATTAGGAGGTAAATTAGAATGTATTTGTCCTCACTTCCATTGTATATCCAAAAAGAACAAGGGGTTTATCGTTAATTTAAGAATATTTGGCAACAACATGACGATCATTCTGTTATATTTCATTGGCCATCTGTGCACTGACATCACTTTTATCTGCAGTAGCAACTGGATACTAAAATACAGTATATACAGCTGTTGCAAGCTTGTTAGACCTTGGCAGTGAAAGGTATGGACTCCTTGGCTTATATAGGGTAGAGTTTGAGGGAGAGGAAAGTAACATTGTTTAGAGCTTGTTACCTTTTATACATATGTAATGTCTACCTATATTTCTCTGCCCCAGCAGTCTTTCAGCTCGAATGAACCCAGCCTGCTATCTCAGTATCGTGATTCTGGTATGTCATCTAGTAGTTATGAGTTGAGTCAGTACATGCATGATCCAGCAGATGTGATTGACTACTGGAATCCATTACAGGATGGTAAGTGAGTGTTTTTTCTATTAAGATAATAGTCAAACTCCAAATAGAATTTGGACCACGGTGCAGAATAGCCAAATAACTGGACCGAAAAACAATCGGATATGATTTGTTATTATAGATCCTTATTATTCTTATAAAAATTAAATATGAGATGTTCTGAAAAATGTTACTTTAGTCACTTGACAGTAATAATAATAATATAGCCCATAGGGTACAAAGAAAACTGTCACAAATTAGATTTACTAACGTTTAGAGTCAGTCATCCCAAAAATTGGTATTTTAGCTTCTGAATGCTGGAGAGTTAGCAATTTAGTAAATTTCTGTACAATATCTTGCTGAATTTTCGTGGTGATATCTTAGTGCTTCAGCTCTCAAAACTGTACACCACCTGTGGCAGTTATGATATGGATCGCCGTTTTCTTGCTGGATTTGATTTTTTTCCTCAGAAAGTACCTAAAGAAAAAAGTTTAAAACGAGTAAATATGATATACTTTACTATCTATTTACTAATGCTAGCAGCATAAGGATTCAAAATAGTCCATGTTGATTGGGAGAGAGAAGCTCAGCTTTAAAGAGCATTGTTTGGGTAGGAGGAAGAGGGGGGAGATTATGTGTACTTTCTAGTTCGTTATGGCTATAGTTGGGCCCATTGTGTTAATAAAGATAATGGCGGATATGTGGGGTTCTTGGACACAATGGTACCTGATACACTGATCAGAAAAATTGCCATGTCTGCAAAGCCAAACATACAGTAGGTTTATAGGTTCAGCAGGAACCAGATGAGATTCGAACCATGTGCAGGCTTAATGTACCAAAGTTGATCAATCAATCAACTTGGGCACAACCAGCCTTCCAGGGTTTACATGGGCTTTTTGCCAGTGGCTGTTATAGCCGCTAGCAAGAATCATTGGTGGTTGCAGAAAAGAAATGTACTCTGTCTAGGGCCGGCCTAACAAAACTCCCTGTACTAACATGATGTCTGTGTTACTGGACCCATGTGGAATTAGGGCACCCATATAACCTGGCACCTCTGTTAGCAGTGGCAATGTGGGCCATTGCCCACGCCTCTTCCTCTGTAATGTGGGTACCGTGTACTTCTGGCAGTATTGACTGTGTAGTAACCTAGTTGGGTAAAATATCACCTTTATAACACACCTCTGGTTACGATAGCATGGCTTTATTATTTAATATTTTCACTACATGCTTATTTGCATAATAGAGACATGGTGACTGGTCATGAGATGGGACCTAAGGCACCAGAAGCTGTGTCTATAGTAAGATGTTTTGGCCCTGCAAATGATTGTGGCATTGATAGTGCTGCAATAAAACATTGTTTTCTCCTGGGATTTTGATGTGAAAGCAGAACGTAGCAATTCTGCATTTTTAAAAACAGAAAAATGGTGTTTTAATAAAAGTTTAAAATGCAATCTAATTCAAAGTGAAAGACATCAAACAACATTTAATTATGGAAATTAAAATCCCAGACTATTGAACAGCATATCACAAAGCTGAGAAAGAAATGCAAGCTTTCCTCTTTAATCATTATAGTTACTCTCAAATTTCTGCAATACCCAAAAGGCCTTTGCTGCGGCGTTATTGAACAAATTAAGCAACATGCCTTCTTTTTAATGAAACAATCACAGGCCTTGCCTTTCATCTCAGTCCAATATCTCGGGTTTTCACAGTAAAAGCCAAGTCTAATCTAGGCAATCCAGTACAGGACAAAACAATTTCCACTATAGTTTGCTTAGCTTGGCCAATGCCATTTAAAGGGACACTAGTCACACAATTGAAAATGTTTAACATTTTATTTAGAGATAGCACAAAGTTTCCTATACCATATTTGCAATTTTTTTAATAGTTACTGTTATATGCATCATCTTAATGTATTTTTTTTAACATGCAATATCTGTTTAGCAAGCATCATCATCAATTACATTCCTCTTACTTCAGGACTGCTGCAAATCAAAATAATAACACCATCTTTCTGTTTCCTAAAAAAAACCCACAAAAAATAAACATGGTGGAAACCTGTTATACAGTAAGCATCTAAATAAATATGCTTAAGTACAGGTTGAAGAAAAAAGGTAATCAGCGCAAATTCGTGCTATTCCCAAGGTAGCTACAAAGTGCACATGTGCAAATTAAATATAATGAATAAATAATTAATTCATATATAAATCGTTATGATATATATATTCAATGGTGTTTGGATTATAACAAGATCAAAGTGCACAAATGCCTCAAAAATTATGAATTACTAAAATTGTAATAGGAGACTAATATCCAAAAATGTGCAAGTGCAATGAATCACTATTGAAAAAAATGAATACATTATTACATAAATCATATCTCAAAAAAGTGCATGTGCAATTGTCACTATATAAGAACTATTGAAATGTTCCATCAAATTGATAAAAATAAATAAGTTAATTCATAGATAAAAAAAATGTACAATTAATAAATAGTCCATCAAAAAGTCCCAAGTTAAAGAAAGTGCAAAACTTTGATCTGATGAAATTCAATCAATAGACAATCCTCAATGATCACACTTGAAAAAATCACACCAAATGTGCTCCACCATTTCCACCAAATATAACTCACCAGATGGAATGCTGAATACCAGAATAGTGTAACTCCGAATAAAATTAAATGATTTATTTAGAAGAAACAATGTTATACTCACATATTCAAGTGTCTGCCTGACACTGAGATCTCTGAACATCCAAACCGCATGCTCTGGCATTGTCTCCGAACCACGAGCGTGGAGTATGATACGTGTGGTGCAACACTATTCTGGTATTCTTTCTTCTCCCATCTCTTATCCCCATCTGGCAACATTGTGAGATTAATATGTCTATGAAGATTCATGGCTGAAGTTTCAAACACGAACCATCATGCTGGGAAATGTTTATTAAGCGCGAATGCTGGTTTATAATTTGACCAGCTTCCCATCTGGTGAGTTATATTTGGTGGAAATGGTGGAGCACATTTGGTGTGATTTTTTCACATGTGATCACTGAGAATTATCCATCGATTGAATTTCAGCAGATCACAGTTTTATACTTTCTTTCACTTGGGACTTTTTGATAGACTATTTATTAATTGTACATTTTTTATCTATGGATTATTTAAGGATTTTTTTTATCAATTTGATGGAACATTTCAATAGTGCTTATATAGTGACTTATTGCACATGCACTTTTTTGAGATATGATTTGATGTAATAATTTATTAATTTTTTTCAATAGTGATTTATTGTACTTGCACTTTTTTGGATATTATTGTCATGGACTTGCAATAGTGTTTGGCAAGCTTACCTGTCCCTTAATGTCTGTAATAGAGGTCAGACTGCACTTCTGGTTCCTTTTTATCACCTCTCCTTCCTGTTCCTGCCCCACCCAGGTCATCACAGGAAGTCTACATTAACCAGTGCACTGCAGGTCTGCTTTGCTGTTCAACAGTATTTGTTTCCTGTTTGCCGTGTGCTTGATCTACTTTTCTGTGTACCGACTTTGGCTTGTCTCTGACTATTCCTGTTTGCCTGTTACCCTGACCTTTGGCCTGTCCCTTGGTTACCCTTGTCTGCCTGTTACCCCGACCTCGGCTTACCCTTCCATTCGGTGTGTCCTAAATGGCTGCTTCCCTTCTCTCCCTACGGAGCGTGACCTGGGGGACCCCAGGGGCCGCGACCTGGGCCCAGCTGCAGCCAAGTCCATCCTCACCACTAGAGGCTCTGTTGAAAATCTGCGTGTCCACAGAAACCATGTCTGCACTGTACTCCAGCGCCTTAGAGAGAATAATCTCTATGCCAAGCTGGAGAAATGTTCCTTTGAATGCTCTGAGGTCCTATTTCTAGGATGCTTTCTCAAGTTTGGGCCTTCATATGGATCCTGGAAAGGTCTTAGCCACTACCAACTGGCCCCTTCCTGCTAGTCTTAAGGCCACACAGCACTTTCCTGGCTTCACAAATTACTATAGGCAGTTCATAAGGAATTACTCTTCCATTGCCGCACCTAATATCGCTTTGACCAAGAAGGGTGCTAATGCCAAAGTCTGGCCCCCCGAAGCTGTCGCTGCGTTTCATGATCTGAAACAGGCCTTTGTCTCTGGGCCTCTCTTGAGGAGACCTAATCCTGGGCATGCATTCTTTATTGAAGTGGACGCTTCTTCAGTGGGGGGTGGGAGCTGTTCTTCTTCAACTCTTTGAGAAGAAACGTCAACCATGTGCTTTTTTCCAAAAAATTTTCTCAGGCAGAGAGAAATTATGCCATCGGCGACCGGGAACTTCTCGCAATCAAATTGGCGCTGGAAGAGTGGCGTCATCTTTTGGAAGGTTCTCCTCACCCCATAACGATCTTCACCGATCACAAGAATTTACAGTACCTACAGAATGCTAAACGTTTGAATCCCAGACAGGCCAGGGGGAGTCTTTTCTTTTCCAGTTTTAATTTCACGATTACGTACAAACCTGGTTCCTGCAACGGTCGGGCTGATGCACTTTCTAGGTCCTTTGACACTTTGGACGAGGAGTCCACTCCTGAACCTGAGCCGATCATCCCCACTTCATGCATTATTGCCCATTCTACCATCCTGGACTCGAAGATTCCTCCTGGTAAGACCTTTGTCCCCACTGAGCTAAGAACTAAGATTCTTCATTAGGGGCATGATTCCAAGGTGGTGGGCCACGCAGAGTTCCTCCGCTCCTTCTTGCTCATCAGCTGTTACTACTGGTGGCCTAATCTCCACTCAGAGGTCAAAGACTATGTCAAGGCTTGTCATGTCTGTGCTTAGTCTAAATCCTCCACACAAGCTCCTGCTGGTCTCCTCATGCCTTTGCCCATTCCTAAGGAACCCTGGGCTCATATTGCCATGGATTTTATCACCGATCTCCCACTGTCGGATGGTAATACGGTCATTTGGGTAAAGATATATATATATATATATCTCATACACGATTTATATATGAATTATTTATTTATTCATTATTCTTCATTTGCACATGTGCACTTTGTAGCTACCTTGGGAATAGCACGAATTTGCGCTGTTTACCTTTTTTGTTCATTCACATGCAGGACACCTGCAGCAGATTAGCAGCATTTTTGTTTTCCTTGGGTTGAATCAAAACCTCTGATTACCTTGGTGCTTGATCTTTTTTTGTTTAAATACAGGTTGCCTTAGGCCCCTTTCACACGAATGATCCAATCAGATCCGCCTGTCAGTTTTTTAGGCAGATCTGATCGGATCCTCCATGCATCCTTATGGGGCAGCGAATGTCACCGGAGACATGTCTGCTGACACCCGCTGCTATCCGATTCCAATCCTGTCCGTGAAAACCGGACGGATGGAAACCCTATTTTTGGATCGGATGGGATCGGATGAGAGCGGACAGGCAGTCCGCTCTCATCCAATTCCCCCATAGAGAGCAGCGGGGCTCTGACACCTCCCTCTCCACACACAGAGCAGAGAGGGAGCTGTCACCTGCCTGCTCAGAGGGGATCGGCAGATTGATCCCCCGCTGAGCAGCACGGAGTCCACCAACGGAGGCGGACTGTATGAAAGGACCCTAAAAGTGGTTGTAAACTTCAGACATGAAAGTGGTTCTAAAGCCTTAAACCTCGTACACACGATCAGATTATCGGACGGTCTTTTGTCCGTTTTTTGTTGCATGCTAGCCTCATATCGAAAGTGAAGAGGTTACTTTCATGAAAATTCTTGTACGACAGAATTCAACTCCAGAAGTGATGTCATGTGTTGAATTGTTTTGTATGTGTTCTTTCGTTTCTGAGCATGCCTCGTCTTGCTCTTATGATTTTTTTCAGATGAAAACTGTACTAATTAAACAAAAATCAGGCATTGTGTTCTTGGACGATAAACATTTTATAGCCTACACATCCAGTTTTTGTCGTCCGTAATCGGCTGTCGAAAGCACTATACCAACAATCAGAACATTGGCAGATCGTTCGTCGGATGAAATTTTACTTCCGATTTTTGTATCGTGTGTATGGGCCTTTAAGGTGTCACGCTTCCGTCCGAGCACATTGATCCGGAGCCAGGTTTTGTATCCTGTCCTGAGTTGCTCAGGTTCCTGCCTATCCGCCCGGAACCTAGGTATTATTTAACCTTTGCACCTATGTGTGGCTTTCTGATCAGGCCCGTCTGTCAGTTTTTTAGGCAGACCTGATCGGATGCTCCATGCACCTCTATGAAGAGGTGGATGACAGCAGTGACATCTCGCTGACACCCGCTGCTATCCGATCCGATCCTGTTTGTGAAATCCAGACAGATGGAAACCCTATTTTCCATCTGTCTGGAGGATTGAATGGGATAGGATCTTATGAAAACGGACAGTAGGTCCATTTTCATCCGAACTCCCATAGAGGAGAGCGGGGATCTGACAGGTCCATCTCTGCAAAGTAAACGGCGGTCATCAGCGATCAGCGGATCGATCCCCGCTGAGCAAAATGGAGTCCGCCGGGTGGAAAGCCTGTGTGAAAGGACGCTTAGTGTTCAAACAACGTGTCTTCACGTGAAAGCCAGACCCATCTGTTCCTGTAGTGAGTATTCCCATATTCTGTGTGTTGTTTGAACCTGACTTTGTTCTCAGTGTTTTTCCTCTGGCTGTGCAGTTATATTCTCTTGGTTTCGGTCTGTGGATCCCTTCCTTTCCTGTTGCTGTGTTTGTCTTTTTCCAGCATTGTTTCTTGTTGTTGTTTGCCAGCAGCCCTTCCCAGCTTGTTAAATCTCTCTCTCTCTCTCGGCACCGTTGCTCAGCATCCCCCTCTATCTTGCGCTTCACGCTTGCTCCCTGCGGCCTCTCACCTGGCGTCACTTTCTAGCTAGCTGCAGTAGGTTTCCTTGATTATTTTTCTGTGCGTACCCCGTGTCCTTCCAATGTGCTGTTTGTTTGCAAGCTGCAACCTGGGGGCTGCCTTGCAACATCCACACCTCCAGTGTCTCTGGTGAAGACTGGGTGGCTCCTTAGATCATATGACTCTGGCACACCTCTGTTTAGTTGTTCCATTGGCCCGCTAGATCTTGAGTTTACAGTTCCAGGGGGTCTTCTCCTCTGATCGTGACCGTTTGCTTGAACTATGACCGACAAGTCCCCATTACCTGCGGCTTTCAACGAGCGACTTCTCCAAATGCACAGTGCTCAAGAATCTAGTTAAGTTCAAGTTATTCGTCATCTCCAGACTCTAACTACTCGTTTGGATTAACTCCAAGCTTTACTTCTGGCACCTGAAGACCTACCTCAGGCAGCCCCTGTGCTGCAAACCATTCCAGTGGCAATGTCCATGCTTCATCTTCCGGCCCTGCCGTGATTCTGTGGAGATCCTAAGGTCTGCTGTGGGTTTGTTAACCATTATAACATTCACTTTGAGTTACAGCCACAGAATTTTCCTTCTGGTCAGGCCAATGTCACATACATGATTTCTCTGCTTTCTGGAGAGGTTTTGGCATGGGCCTCTCTGCTGTGGAAAAAGGTTGAACCAAAAGCCAATGATATCACAGCGTTTCTCACTCTCTTTAACCACTTGCCGACCAGTCGCCATAGTTATACTGTGGCAGGTCAGCTCTGTTACCCAAAACGATGTACATGTACATTGCTTCATGTAGGAGTTATTGTGGGCGCGTGCACGCCGATTGGCTAGAGGGGGAGCCAATCAGTGGGCCCGGCTGATGCGATGTCCACCGGGCACCCACGATTGCTCCCAATTGAGACTGAACAGTGGTCTGCTCATGTAAACACGGCAGACCGCTAGTCTGTCAGTGATGAACATAGGGATCCTGTCTTCCTCCTATTTAGGAACACAGGTCTCTATGTTCATACAGTGAGCCCATGCCCCACACAGTTATAAAGCACCCCCTAGGCACACATTTATCCCTTTGATTGCCCCTTAGTTTACCAAAAATATGTAGCAGAATACATATTGGCCTAAAATGATGAAACAAAAATTATTTTTATTTATTTTTATTGGGAATGTTTTATAGTAGAAAGTAAAAAATATTGTTTTTTTTCAGAATTGTCACACTTTTTTTGTTTAAGCACTATTTGTGATAAAAGGGACCTCAATTTTATTTGGGTACAGCGGTGCATGATCGCGCAATTGTTAGTTAAAGTAACGCAGTGCCGAATCACAAAAATGGCCCTTAAGTGGTTAAGTGGTTAAAAAGATTTTTGGTGAGCGAGTTTGCCTGTCCTCCGCTGCATGTGCACTTCATCGCCTACGTCAAGGCAACCTCACTGTTGGAGAGTACGCTATTCAATTTTGCACCCTAGCAGCTAAACTTTCCTGGAACAATGAAGCACTTACAGTGGCCTGCTGGCAAGGTTTGGTGGAATGTATTTGAAGAGTTGGCAGGTAGTGAAATTCCTACCATCCCGGAAAATCGTATTTCTTTGGCTCAACACCCGTTTCCAGGAGTGTTCTCAGGACAGGGCTTGGGAGCACAAATTCTTAGTTCCTCGTCTGGCTCCAGCTTTCCAATACCCCTTAGTATCTCTCCCAATGACTCCTCAGGCCAATGCAACTAGGCCATTCACGCCTATCCATTGAGTAAAGGAACCCTTGTCAAACTCAGGAACTGTGCATCTACTGTGGACAAAAAGAACATTTCATGAAATAGTGCCTACCACGGCCATGAAACTTCCAAGGCTACTATACCTTGAGAGGGGTAGCTAGTATACCTAGAGAGGGGTATGCTAGACCGTAATTCTGCCCCTCAATTCCACGTCCAACTATTGCTGTTCAGTTACACTTTCCTAATTCCACTGTCTCAATGCAAGCATTCGTTGACTCTGGGGCAGCGGACAGTTTCATCTCTGCATCCTTGATAAAGGAATTTGCTTGAACCACAGAACCCCTTCCTCAGATCCTTTGAGTTTCGGCCATTGCTGGAACCATTCGGCCTTGGGTCCTATTCATTCCTGTACCATTCCCGTCAACATGTCGCGGGAGTGCTTCACCAGGAATCCATCTTCTTTTTGGTGTTACCGCTGGCTACCTCTAAGTTAGTCCTGGGTCTTCCTTTGCTTTTACAACCACAATATTAGACTGGTCTGGTCCTTATTTGTTATCCTGGAGCCCCACCTATCACTGCAGATGCCTCAGCAAGGTGGTTCCAGCCAAAACCCTTCCAGTGGCATCCGCTGGGGTTTTATCCCTGGTGCCAACGAACTACTAGGAATGAACTCAAGGCAGACCAACTTCCTCCCCACAGACCGTACGAATGTGCCATAGACCTAGTCGCAGGTTCCAGCATCCCTAGGGGCTTCGTATATCTCCTCAGTCTCCCTGAGACCAAAGCCATGTCCAAGTACATTGAAGAAAATCTCCAAAAAAGATTTTCCCGAAAATCCTTCTCTCCTTTGTCAAGAAAAAAGATGTTTCCTTTCGTCCTTGTATTGACTACCGGGACTAAATGCCATTACAGTTAAACACAATTAGCCGCTGCCCCTTATTACGGAGTTTAATCGACTCGTGGGCCACAAGTTTTTACGAAACTCGATTGGAGAGGAGCCTATAATCTAATTTGCATCAAAGATGGAGATGAGTTGAAGACTGCTTTCAACACCAGGGCCACTATAAATATTTAGTGATGCATTTTGGCCTCTGTAACTCCCTGGCAATTTTTCAGCACTTCATCAACAAAATCTTCTGTGACCTCCCCTGTGTCTGTGTAGTAGTCTATCTTGATGACATTCTTATTTTTTTTCCCAGATCTCCCTATGCACAAATTTCATGTCTGTACAGTCCTCCAACGCCTTTGTGAGAATATGCTTTTATGCTTCTTTGAACAATCTCAAGTACCTTTTCTGGGCTACAGTGTCTCCAGAGATGGTCTCACCTTGGACCCCGAAAAGGTTGCTGCTATCGCCAATTGGCCCTGGCTTGGTGGTTTGAAGGCCCTCCAGTGATTTCTTGGCTTAGCAAACTACTACTGGCATTTGCAACTATTCTGTTCTGGTTGCACCCATCACAGCCCTTACCTGGAAGGAAGCTGATTATAGTAACTGGCCACCCGACTTGGTGGAGGCCTTCCACACCTTAAAGGGGACTTTCTTCTCTAGCCCTGCTCTCTTGAGGCCTGATGTTTTCAAGCCCTTCTCCATCAAAGTGGATTCCTCCTCTGTAGGAGTTGGGGCCAACCTTCTGAGAAGCAAGATCCCACCAGCTAACAACCTTCCCCCCCTTATACTTATGCCCAATCCCGACCCAGCGGCTTTCTGTGGGGGCACTCACTGAAGAGGAACCTGGAGCACCTGTGGGGGACCCCAGAAGAGGAAAATCAGGGCTGCTCTGTAAAAAAAAAACATTGCAACAGAGCAGGTTAGTACAACACATATATTATTTTTATAGTGAAAAAAAAAAAAAAGAAGGTTAAATGTTACTTGAAATGTGAACGAATCCTATTCCTCTTTAGCATGTGTTTTTCTCAATTAAGCACTAAGTTTCACTTTTGTCTGCGGCTTTGGTTCTCTGCTATCAGCATTCTGACAAGTTTTCCTGACATCAAGTGAGAAATGAGGACAGGGGAGGGACCTCCAGGAAATTGACAGCCTCAGCTCTATTCCTGTTTGCTGTGTGGAGGGGGTGTGTCCCTTCCCTTCAATCAGCTCTCAGACCTCTCCCCACTGAGCTCTGCAGAGTGTAACTTCAGTTCTCCACCTTTTTTTTTCTGAACTTTCAGACAAGCTTTATAATTCAGCACTTTGATCAGATGAAGAGAAGACCACAAATAAACAGGTACAACTTGTATAAGAGGATTTGTTTCATCTCTGTGTATCACCTGAGGCACTGACTTCTCTGGGTATATGTAAGGGTTTAAACATATAAAGAGAGATATCTGCGCTCAGAAAATAAATACAATGATATAAAAAGTAAGGCAGCCAGCTATATAAGGTAGATTACAAACCTAAATTGATAATATAAACAGTAAAAGCAGCGCCAATATAAATAGGCACATACAAATATGCAAAAGAGTCCATAAACTAGAAAAGTCCCAGAATCCTGGAGAGGGAAAGGGAGGATACAGTCCGAAGTCTCCAAACACCGGTGATTCAATAGGAATGGATAAAGGCACCCACTAGTGATAGCCAAAAGACATGCTTACCAGAAGCAATTGGCCCTTCTATTACAGAGAGGTCAAACAATGCAGAAGGTCACCAAAACAAATAGATCATCTGGGAGAGTAAGATGTCACGAACCTCCTCCACAAATCCTTCGGTCAGAAAGACATTCCCACACTCAAAGGGTAGAAGGGCAATTCCAGGTGTAAACAATACTTGGTTCCGTAGTTCCCCAACATTACCTCAGGATAATAAAGCAAGCCAAATAGTGTAGATTGCACAGAAGATGCTTTAATAATATAAGTAATGCACTTACATGTATATGATGATAAAAGGCATGTAGAAGATTTAAAAGCCACGGCATACAATAGCGTGCTAGACGTCCGGGTCCAATGCTAGGAAGACTATAGCTACTAGATGGAAGTCTACTGCTCCCCCTGACATTCCATTATGGATTGCTCTCATTAATCAGGCATTGCCTCTGTATAAAATGACGTATGAGGCCAGAGGCTGCCCCAAGAAGTTCCGGAAAATTTGGTCTTTTTGGGTGGACTCTGACCGGACTACTTCTTCAGTTTCTGACTCTGCATAGACAATGGTCTTACAGCCTCTGGAAGATTTTTTTTTTTTTTATTTCGGCTGGGAGGGTTCTATACTAATGGTACGGCTGACAGTTATGTATGTTATTTTTGTCATGGCTTTTGTTGTGAAATGGAGTCTTGTGTGTGTCTCTTTTGGCTCCTCAATTGACATGGTTCCGGTTATTTCTCTGTTATGTATTGTTTTGTTTGTTCAATAAAATACCTTTAAAAAAAAAGACGTCCGGGTCCAAGGGGAACTAAGGAAACAAGTAACCAAATAAGATAAAAGTGAAGTTTATTGGAAAGTCATAAAAAATATTCAATATATATACACAATTGATAGTAATAAATACACAATAATGTGACTACAGTCGCACTGGATAAAATAATGGCCAAGTGAGAATCTGAATACATAAATATTACAACTGAATAAAACAGGGAATGGTAGGTGTTCCTCATGTGTATGATGCGTTTCAGGTGATATCCACCTTTCCTCGGGGATAGAAAGTAGAGGTTTACACACATTCCCAAAGTAAAGGTATTATGTACAAAGATTAAAGGCTGTATAAAGTTAACAAGAGGTACACATTGAAATGAGACTGCCAGAACCGTGTAGAGGTGGCAAAAGGTCTGTGTTAGAGATATCCTAGCCGACCAAGTGACAAATGGTCTCAAGAAAGGTCGTAGACCGGAAAGATCGGGTTTGGTCCGTAAGAAGGAAAAAGTATCCTTCTGTACTTCTTTGCATGAGGTTATTAGGGAAGATGGTGTCCTCTTTTGAAGCAGTTCCCTTTGCTCAACTCCATGCCAGACCTTTACAGAACAACATTCTGTAAGTCTTAAGCAGAAAAATATAGGCCTTAGATTGCTGCATGTCTCTGGTACTGAGGGTATGTCAGAATCTAGGTTGGTAGTGGATAGCCAGGAATTTGGAAAGAGGGAAATCCTTTCTTCCAGTAGTCTGGAAGGTGGTGACTACAGATGCCAATCTCTCTGGCTGGGTAGCGGTTCTGGAGAAAGCCACTGTCCAAGGAAAATTGTATTGGGTAGAAAGGATCCTTCCCACCAATATCCTGGAAATCCAAGCAGTTTGTCGGGCATTAAAGTACTGGATGCCCAGACTTCGGGGTTACCCTGTCAGGTTACAATCCAACAATGCCACGGCTGTGGCTTATATCAACCATCAGGGAGGCACCAAAAGTCAGTTAGCCCAGAAGGAGGTGGATCCCATCCTATCCTTGGTGGAAAAATTTGTTCCATACCTGTCTGCCGTTTTAATCCTGGAAATAACTGGCAAACAGACTTTCTGAGTCGTCAGCAGATGTTTCCGGGGGAATGGTCCTTACACCCCAAGATCTTTGCATTGATCCGCCAATGCTGGGGGGTCGCATATGTAGATCTGTTGGCATCCAGGTTCAACAACAAGTTGAAAAAGTTTGTGTCCAGGACCAGGGATCCACTCAAAGTCAGAGTGGATGCCTTGGTGACTCCTTGGGAGGAGTTTTCCCTGCTCTATGCCTTTCCTCTGGTTCAGCTGCTGCCACATGTTCTATGCGGGATCCAGGTAGAGGGGAAATCAGTAATCCTAGTAGCTTCAGCGTGGCCCAGGAGGTTTTGGTACACACAAATTCTAAAGTTGGCAGTGGCAAGGCCTTGGGTTCTTCCACCACGTCCGGACTTGCTCTCTCAGGGTCCGATATTCCATCAGATCTAGTTCAGTTTCTAAATTTGACGGCTTGGCTATTGAAGACTGGATCTTGAAGGAACAGGATATATCTGGCCCTGCAGTCTAGAGGCATTTATTACAGAGTCTGGAAGTCTTACATTTCCTTCGCTTGCAAGTAGGGTTAGATATGAAATTAGCCTCAGGCACTATTAAGGGTCAAATTTCAGCCTTATCATATTTTTTTCCAGAGACCAATTGCTTCACATTCCTTAGTTCGAACCTTCGTTTAAAGGGATGCTACATATGCTTCCACCAGTGAGGCCATTATTGGGTCCTTGGGATCTAAATTTGGTGTTGGTAGTTTTTACAGAAACAGGCTTTTGAGCCCATGCGGCATATTCTTCTGGTTCTTTTGATCAGAAAGTTAGTCTTTTTGGTTGCAGTAACTTCAGCCAGGCTCTTTCTTGTAAAGAGGCATTTTTGATTTTATATCAAGATAGGGGGATTCTACGTCCACACCCAGGTTTTTTGCCCAAGGTGGTGTCTGCTTTTAATTTAAATCAGTACATTATACTGTCTTCCTTCTTTCCAAATCCTCAAACAGCAGAGGAAAGGTTGTTACATCCTCTTGATATAGTACGTACATTTAGGATTTATTTTAAGAGGTCAGCTCAGATTCGTAACACTGACTTTTTTGTTTGTGCTACCAGAAGGGCCTAGGAAAGGGCAGGCAGCATCTAAGTCTACAATTTCTCAATAAATTTGCCAGGTTATTATCCAGGCGTATGGTTTAAAAGGGAAGGGTCCACCTTTTCCGGTAAAGGCAAATTCTACTAGAAGAATAGGGTGCCACTTTGGCAATTCGCCATCAAGCTTCTATGGCTCAGATTTGCAAGGCCGCTACTTGGTCTTCGGTGCATACGTTAACTGGATTCCGGATTCTATCAAGTGGATGTTAGGACCCAGGAGGAGTCTGACTTTGGCTGCAGTGTTCTGCAGACAGCTATGGAGATCCTTTGCGATCTGATGGCGGTGTTTTTATAGTGTCCCCCTCCCCTCAAGTGCATTGCTTTGGGACGTCCCAGATAGTAAATTAATATGGCTGCTCTGTGCCCTGTTATGTACGATAAAGAAGCATGGATTTTTCCTACAACTTACCTGTAAAATCAATTTCTTGGAGTACATTACGGGACACAGAGCTCCCTCTCCTCTTGTCTGGGATGTTTATTGCTTGCTACAAAACTGAGGTACTTCCTGTATGGGAGGGGTTATATAGAGGGGGACTTCCTGTTTTAATTGATTGCCAGTGGCCAATCACCTATAGGTGGCGTATAACCCAGATAGTAATGAAAATGGCTGCTCTGTGTCCCATAATGTACTCCAAGAAATTGATTTTACAGGTAAGTTGTTGTATAAAAACATAAAAAGTCATTTTAACAGCTTTGAAATGTCAACAGACATTCCATTTTCCTCCTGTACAACATTTCCTCTTAAATATACAATTAATATACATCATAAAGTTGAATATAACTGTGATTTGTAATTTTTTTAAAGAGACTCTGGAATGCACTCCTCAGCCTACAGCTCAAATGAAGTTTTCTCTGCCGCATGTAACGGTGTGTTTTGGTGCTCAGGGGCAGCTGGTTAGAGTGTGCCCCAATTTCCCAGATGAAGGCCAGCCTGCACGTGTGGAGATACACAGCATGGAGGTAACTTGGAATCCTAACTGTATATGATCATTGAGGCCCCTTTCACACTTGTACGATGTTTCCTGCGACTTGGGACTGCAAAGTCGCATGACAAGTCATACCCCATGATTTCCAATGAGTACCATTCATATCTGTGCGACTTTAAGTACTGCACTACTTTGGTCCAACTTTGATGTGACTTCAGGTCCATAGACCTCAAGATAACACAGGCGTTGCTTCAAGTCACGTCAAAGTTGCTTGACTTTTAGGTTGTACAAGTGTGAAAGGGGCCTTAGAAAAACCTCAACATTTTTGCTACAAGGGCTACATGTTAAAGAAGGGCAAAACAGTAATCTTAAAAAAAAGATGTATTATACAGCAGGAGCAGATGACAGGGGGATACTAGCAGCTGGGCACTGGGAACATTTCAGGGTCTACGCTGAGTTACATATGTTAGCAGCTACTGTCTGAACTCTGCGCTATGTAGTCCTGACCCGTGAACTCTGCACTATTTACTCCTTACTGGTAATCTCTGCACTATGTTCTCCTGACCGGGGATCTCTGTCAGGGCCAGTGCAAGGATTTTTGTCAACTTAGGTGAAGATGCATTTTGGTTGCCCCCACCCCTCACCTACCGTCGTCCTGCCACCCCTTCCCCTCCACAATGCAAACGCCCACATGGCATACACTTTATTTGCCTGCTGATGTTACATCATCAATGTTATCATGTATTCAGTCATAAATGTAATGCAGTGTAGATTGCATTGCATTACATTTTTTCCCAACCTTAATGGTCGGGGAAACTGTCAATGTTACTTCCAAGTCAGGAACAAGAAAGGGAGGAGAGTGGATGTGTATCAGCTCTTCTCCCTCCACTTTACCTGGCGGCACATGCTATGCCGGTCCCGGATGCCAAAGACGGGCAAGCAGCGCTTGGAATACATAGCAGGGGTTACTTTACTTGGGTGCAGTATTGCCACCCTCCCGAAGTGAAAATTACTGAGAGGGTACCCAAAATTTACAAACAGCACCAATTTTTTACAGGCAAAAATCATAAAATTTACTGACAGCCCCATTTTTTAGGGACACTTCAATAAATTGAAAATATTAATATTTAAGCTATATATTGTGCTAATTGCACATGTAACTAGTGTGACTAGCAATGTGCTTAAATATAAAAAAGGCAAAAAACATATTTGCCCATTTATATGAGGGTCAGGTTAATATAACCCAACACAGAGTTTTACAGTGTAAGTGGTAATTCTGAGGACCCTGATGTAAAAGGGAACATTGTGGACCCTGACGTAAAGGAGAACTTTGAGAACTGTGATGTAAGAGGTTAATGCTGCAGACTCTGGTGTAAAGGGAAACTCTGATGTAAGTGAGCTCCCTCCTTACACAAGAGTCCATAGTGCTCCCTCTTACATTACAGTCCACAGAGACTGCAGACATGGCACAAGAGATGGTCAGAGGCTGCATACATGGCACAAGAGATTGTCAGAGACTGCATACATGGCACAAGAGATGGTCATAGACTGCATACACAGCACAGGAGATGGTCAGAGACTGCTGACATGACATAAAAGATGGCCAGAGACTGCATACATGGCACAAGAGATTATCAGAGACCGCATATATGGCACACGAGACGGTCAGAGACTGCATACAGGGCACAAGGGATGATCAGAGATTGCATAAATGGCACAAGAGATGGTTAGAGACTGCAGGCATGGCAAAAGAGATGGTCAAAGACTGCATACATGACACAAGAGACTGTCAGAGACCGCATACATGACACAAGAGACTGGCAGAGACTGCGTACATTGCACAAGGGATGGTCAGAGACTGCAGCATGGCACAAGAGATGATCAGAGACTGTGGGCATGGCACAAGAGACAATCAGAGACTGCGGGCATGGCACAAGAGATGGTCAGAGACTGCGGGCTTGACACAAGGAATGGTCAGAGACTGTGGGTATGGCACAAGAGACAGTCACAGACTGCAGGCATGGCACAAGAGACGGTCGGAGACTGCGGGCATGGCACAAGGAATAGTTAGAGAATGTGGGCATTGCCAAGGAATGGTCAGAGATTGCGGGCATGGCGCAAGAGATGGTCAGAGACTATAGACATGACACAAGGGACGCTGAGACATGACACAAGGGATGGTTAGAGACTGCATACATGGAACAAGGGATGGTCAGAGACTACAGGCATGGCACAAGAAATGGTCAGACTGTGGGCATGGCACAAGAGAACGTCAGACTGCGGGCATGGCACAAGAGACGATCAGAGACTACGGGATGGCACAAGAGATGACTAGAGACTGCAAGCAAAGCACAAGAGACTATCAGAGACTGCGGGCATGGCACAAGGAATGGTCAGAGACTGCAAGGCATAGCACAAGGAATGGTCAGAGACTGCGGGCATGGCACAAGGAATTGTCAGACTCTGGGCATGGCACAAGAGATGGTCAGAGACTGCGGGCATGGAACAAGAGATGATCAGAGACTGCAGGCATGGCACAAGAGACAAACAGACTGCAGGCATTGCACAAGGAATGGTCAGAGACTGCGGGCATGGCACAAGCAATGGTCAGAGACTGTGGGCAAGGCACAAGAGAAGATCAAAAAATGTGGGCATGGCACAAAGAATGGTCAGAGATTGCTGGCACAGCTCCCAGCCGGGACTATGCTGCGCCACCTGTCAGTATTGGTGCTATGTACTCCTGACCAGTGAACTCTGCGCTATGTACTCCTGACCGGTGAACTCTGCGCTATGTACTCCTGACCGGTGAACTCTGCGCTATGTACTCCTGACCGGTGAACTCTGCGCTATGTACTCCTGACCGGTGAACTCTGCACTATGTACTCCTGACTGGTGAACTGTGTGCTGTGTACTCCTGACTTCTGAAATCTCTGCGCTATGTACTCCTGACTGGTAATCTTTGCGCTCTGAACTCCTAAATGGTGAACTCTGCGCTCTGAACTCCTGACTGGTGAACTTTGCGCTGTGTATGGCTACACTAGGTTAGCTCCCTAAAAATAGGATGCCCAGTGATCTTTGATTTCTCCCATATTGTTCAGGTACTTCTCCACTGCTCTAAGGTTGCCTACCCCAGGATTGGAAAGTTGCTTCAATTGATGTCAAAAGCAGGTAGAATCTCATCCCTTTGATCTGCAGATAAACGAAACAGAGTAGATACAAAAGTAACATTGTTGCTTTGAATCTGTCTATCTCAGCCTACTCTAAACAACAGTGTTTATAAACATTAACAGACATTTTTCAACATAAGCAGTTTCTCCAGTTACATGTGTAGCACCCTCCTAGATAGGTGCTAGGAAAAGTATAGTTGTGGTCCTGTCTGCTTATCAGGAGGGCCTCCAGGTGTGATCTGGGGAGTCTGGGAAGTCTCCCCACTGTATCCAATGAGGGCTCTTGTTGGGCAGTGGAGGAAACCTAGCCAATAGCACACCAGGGTTTATGACTGTCCCAGTGGGCGGGGTCTGCTACAATGCACCCTGGGATTGGGAATAAATCTGTGGGGACCATGTGACAGAGTGTCTTTTGGCGGGAGCATCAGTCCCAGGAGGAGGTGACGGCTGTCTCTCCTTCTGTAAAGTGTGAAGGTGTTCCGGGCAGTCGGCCTAGGGACTGGAGATTGAGCTGAGCTGCAAGGGATCCAGAGTTGCTGACCAAGTGGAGCTGCTGGGCAGAGTTCTTTAGGAAAAACAGTATCGTGAGTACTCAAGAACTGCCCAGGGGTCTGCCTAAGAGAGTGGACCACTCCTGAGGGGTCAAAGGGGATCCAGGAGCCAGCTAACCAGGAGTCCACAGTGGGGGTGCCAAGTAGTTAAACCCTGAAGTTGGGGAGTAAAAGGGAGCGCCAGGAAGGGCCCTGAAGTATTCAGCAATATATTTTACTTTAAAGTCAGCTACCTCAGGAGGGAGTGTCTTGGGGAGCTTAAAGGGACTTGTTCCTTTGTTAGAGGTGAAGTTCCAGTATCTGGCCTTGCTGAGGCCAGCATCAGTCAGCGTTAACCAGCATCAGTCAGCGTTAACCAGAATCAGTCAGCGTTAATCAGCGTCAGAGGAGCGCTAACAAAACGCCAAGTAGCATTATTCAGTGTCCCTGCCTAATTGTGCATAATTCAGTTGTTGGAGTATCCCACTCCTCCCTTCTCCCATCCAAGTTATCAAATAAACCCCAAAAAAAACAAAGAAACTGGACTGGTTCTTGTCTAAGGTTCTCACACTTGAAAACATGTCTGAAGGTACTGTTGTTGCTAGCGGTAACCCAGGGGGACCCACACTCAGCCGCTCCCTCTGGAGTAGGGCTATACATGTATTTACAAAGCAAGTCCTGGCTATTATTTCAACAACCTGGAACTGCCAGCAGTGGGGTATGGTAGTTAGGGTTTGCGGTAGCAGTACAGGACAGTGGATGTACTTCACACACCCTGTAATGAAGTTTTTTTTGGGCATGTTTACAACGCCCTAGGTTTAAAATGGTTTAATGCTGCATTAAAATATCTATTAAATGTGAATATTAAATAATTAATGGCAGCTAGCAGCAAAGTTAAACATACAAAACCTTCAAATAATGGGCTAGAAAATGTGCAGCGCCAGAAGAAGCAGTATATGACCACGCGATTCAAAACTATGTGCTGTTATACATATTGTATAATTACTGTTATTATACATATTGTAAGCTTCTCCTGATACAGTATATTAGTGTATGCACATAGTTGTGAATCACTTGGTCATATATTGTTTTACACTTGATTTAGCCCCTGTTCACACCGGTGTGACTTGTTATGCAATTTGACAAATTAAAGTCACATGACAAGTCACACCCTATTTCTGGCTATGGAACCATTCAAATTGATCCGACTCAGACTTGCACCGACTTTGAAAAGGGCTCCTACACTCATTTTGGTGATCTCATGTGCAATTTGCATAGACATCTGTGCATGAAGTTGTACAGATGTCGGCAAGCCGCACATGAAATCGCACTGACCAGCAGCTTTGAAATCGCGCTAAAGTAGCGCGATTACAAAGCCATATTCAGTGTTAACCGGGGCTCAGAGTCCAAGGTCTTTAATCAAGGAGTGATTAATACAGTCCACTTTTTTCTGCTCTAAAGTGAACTGCATTATTCACTCCTTGGTGAAAGACTTTGGACTCTAAATCAAGTTTAGCATTACTGTTATATTTATTGTAAGCTTCTTCTGATATACAGTGCCTTGCGAAAGTATTCGGCCCCCTTGAACTTTGCGACCTTTTGCCACATTTCAGGCTTCAGACATACAGATATAAAACTGTAATTTTTTGTGAAAAATCAACAACAAGTGGGCCACAATCATGAAGTGGAATGAAATTTATTGGATATTTCAAACATTGTTAACAAATAAAAAACTGAAAAATTGGGCGTGCAAAATTATTCAGCCCCTTTACTTTCAGTGCAGCAAAGTCTCTCCAGAAGTTCAGTGAGGATCTCTGAATGATCCCATGTTGACCTAAATGACTAATGATGATAAATAGAATCCACCTGTGTGTAATCAAGTCTCTGTATAAATGCACCTGCACTGTGATAGTCTCAGAGGTCCGTTTAAAGCGCAGAGAGCATCATGAAGAACAAGGAACACACCAGGCAGGTCCGAGATACTGTTGTGGAGAAGTTTAAAGCCGGATTTGGATACAAAAAGATTTCCCAAGCTTTAAACATCTCAAGGAGCACTGTGCAAGCGATAATATTGAAATGGAAGGAGTATCAGACCACTGCAAATCTACAAAGACCTGGCCGTCCCTCTAAACTTTCAGCTCATACAAGGAGAAGAGTGATCAGAGATGCAGCCAAGAGGCCCATGATCACTCTGGATGAACTGCAGAGATCTACAGCTGAGGTGGGAGACTCTGTCCATAGGACAACAATCAGTCGTATACTGCACAAATCTGGCCTTTATGGAAGAGTGGCAAGAAGAAAGCCATTTCTTAAAGATATCCATAAAAAGTGTTGTTTAAATTTTGCCACAAGCCACCTGGGAGACACACCAAACATGTGGAAGAAGGTGCTCTGGTCAGATGAAACCAAAAATCGAACATTTTGGCAACAATGCAAAACGTTATGTTTGGCGTAAAAGCAACACAGCTCATCACGCTGAACACACCATCCCCACTGTCAAACATGGTGGTGGCAGCATCATGGTTTGGGCCTGCTTTTCTTCAGCAGGGACAGGGAAGATGGTTAAAATTGATGGGAAGATGGATGGAGCCAAATACAGGACCATTCTGGAAGAAAACCTGATGGAGTCTGCAAAAGACCTGAGACTGGGACGTAGATTTGTCTTCCAACAAGACAATGATCCAAAACATAAAGCAAAATCTACAATGCAATGGTTCACAAATAAATATATCCAGGTGTTAGAAAAGCCAAAGTCCAGACCTGAATCCAATCGAGAATCTGTGGAAAGAACTGAAAACTGCTGTTCACAAACGCTCTCCATCCAACCTCACTGAGCTTGAGCTGTTTTGCAAGGAGGAATGGGCAAAAATTTCAGTCTCTCGATGTGCAAAACTGATAGAGACATACCCCAAGCGACTTACAGCTGTAATCGCAGCAAAAGGTGGCGCTACAAAGTATTAACTTAAGGGGGCTGAATAATTTTGCACGCCCAATTTTTCAGTTTTTTATTTGTTAAAAAAGTTTGAAATATCCAATACATTTCGTTCCACTTCATGATTGTGTCCCACTTGTTGATTCTTCACAAAAAATTACAGTTTTATATCTTTATGTTTGAAGCCTGAAATGTGGCAAAAGGTTGCAAAGTTCAAGGGGGCCGAATACTTTCGCAAGGCACTGTATTAAGTGTATGCACATCATTTTGAATCGCTTGGTCATATACTGTTTCTTCTTCTGGCGCTAAATTTTTTTTTTTTTTGTCCATTTACATATCTATGTTTTGTGCAATGAGTATATTTAAATTAGCTAAATATATTCCAGGTGCATCAAAACAAAAGGTGTACATGCTGAATTAAACTGAATCTACTTTCCATATATTCTTAAGCCTGTTTAAAATGCCACATAAAGATATGCAGAGGTGAAAATGTAGTGTTAAAGGCATAGTTCACCATTACACCATTACTGCCGTTTTTGTTAAAGTTGAACTAACCCTTTAAATACAGTGTGGCCATTTAATGTTTGTTCTTTTATCTGTGCCTTGCCTTCTTGTGTAGGTTCTACTCAGTGACACTGAAGAACAAGAGGTGATGAGAAACTTTCCAGGACCTGTACAGAGGTCAGTGGTATTGGCTGATGCTATTGTCCCCACCGTCCGTGTTTTAGCAACCTTTTTTTAGTTGTATGCAAATTTTTCCAGGGTTTCAGCAAGATGGCAGCCTCCAGAAACAAACAAGAATAGTGCTGGAGGCAATTTAAAGTACACACTAACTTTGGTAGTATAATTATTAACGTGGAATGGATGTTCCTTGCTGCAGAATATTTTTTATCAAGTTGTTATGGCTAAAGTTCTGCTTTAAATAGGACATCATTTTCAGTTTTCAAATAAAAAACAATAATGGTAAAAGGTGAAATTTATCCTAAAGTAAAATGTTCCAAAAATGATATTATGTGTCCTTCTATAACAGGCTGATTACCCCTATTTGTATGTCTTTATTTAAAAAAAAAAAAAAAATCTGTGTTTATTATTCCTATCTTCTATATGTGTATATAAATTTATTTCTAAAAGACCCATTTTGATTTTTAAAACTCTACCTACTGGTGCAACTGTAAATTTTAGAACCAAACCTTAAAACCTTAGTTATATGCAAATGTGATTGCTGGTGTGAAAAGAGTAATACATGTTCAAGGTAGTAAATCTGCGTATATGTGCATGGGGCTTCCAACTGCCTCTTTTCTGGACAGTCTGTGCTTTCTGTTTATTAGTTCCAAGGAGTGAGTAGTGATTGTTCTTCATTTATTCTCTCTTTCAATGTAAGTGTATTGCTGTACCCAGGGCCGCTTATAGGGGGGGGGGGCACCAGTCCTGCTGTAGGGGTCCCGGGCACACGGGGGGCCCCAACAGCACGGAGAATCAGTGCGGTCGGGAGGAGGGGCAATTTAGGAAGGAAGCCCTGTGCGACTCTCTGCAGCAGCTGATCAGTCACAAAAACATGGTAAAAATGCATGTGCGTTTTACTGTGTTTTCCACATGACATGTGACTCAAACACTGCATCAAAAACGCAACACAGGTGCATTTTTTTATGCATTTTTATGCTTTCCATGGGGAGGTGCATTTGTTTTCTTTTTACTGACCAAATATTCACCAAAAATGTAGCAAGCAGAATTGTTTACACCACAATGAAAACACAACGGACCAATGTGAAAACATACATAGAATTTAAAATTTGCATTTTTCTTAAGCTTTTTTTGCGCTTTTTTAATGCAAAAGTAATTCAAAAACTGCTCAATGTGAAAGCAGACTTAGAGGAAGTAAACCCTCCTCTGCAACTTTTACCTATAGGTAAGCCTATGATAAGGCTTACCTATAGGTACTGTAAATATCTCCTAAACTTGTACCGTTTAGGAGATATTTACCTTAGATGCAGCCAGTGACATCACTGGCGCATGCGCTCTGAAGGAACGGCCGCTGGTGCCGTTCCTCCAGAGCCCGTGCCGTGAGCGTCGGCTCCCTCGCGCCTGCGCGGAAGTGACGTAATCGCGGGTCCGGCCAATCAGATGGCCGGATGCCGCGACCCCGGAAGACGGGCTACTGAACATGTCGCCCGTCATACAGGTAAGCGGGCGGCATGGCGGAGGCTCGTTCTAAGTTAAGTATTTCATAATGAGCTAGTATGCGATTTATACTAGCTCATTAGGTGTTTCTCTTTCAGGTTGGGGAAAAAAAATAAATACATTTTAATGAGTTTGCAACCTCTTTAAGGCCCGCACACGATAAGAAAATCGGAAGTAAAATTTCGTCCGACGAACGAGCTGACGATTTTCGGATCGTTAGTATAGTGTTTTCGTCAGCCGATTACGAATTTTCAGATGACAAAAACTGGATGTGCAGGCTAATTTTTTTTTTATAGTAAGTGAACACAACGTATGATTTTCGTGTAATCACTACAGTTTTTGTCCGAAAAAAGTGTAAGAGCAAGATTACGCATGCTCAGAAACGAAAGAATACATACAAAACAATTCAACACATTACATCATTCTGAAGTTGAATTCTGTAGAACGAGAATTTTGCTATGTTGAGTAACCTCTTCACTTTTGATATGGGACTAGCATGTAACGAAAAACAGACAAAAATGTGTCCGATGATCTGATCGTGTGTACGAGGCTTTAGTCACAGCAAAAGCCGATAAGCTGGTGCCGGCCAATGGATGACTACCAGCTAGGTGTGCCACTTCTTCACTTTAAACCCGAACACATATTAATTACACAGGTTATGAGGCTAATTTAATGCAGATAAGGCACAAATTGAGTTTAATTACTACCTTAATCAGCCACAGAACCGTGTAATTAATATGTGTTCAGGTTTAAAGGGATGAGGTGGCAATCCTACTGCCAGCACCCCCAGTGAGGAGATAATCAGAATAGAGCTCTGCCCCTGCTTTGTGCACTGGTCCAAATCATTTGGTAAAGGGGGATTATGGTGTGGGGTTGTTTTTCAGGGGTTGGGCTTGGCCCCTTAGTTCCAGTGAAGGGAACTGTTAAGGCGTCAGCATACCAATACAATTTTGGACTATTTCATGCTCCCAACTTTGTAGGAACAGTTTGGGGATGGCCCCTTCCTGTTCCGACATGACTGCGTCTGCACCTATGCACAAAGCAAGGTCCATAAAGACATGGATGAATGAATTTGGGGTGGAGGAACTTAACTGGCCTGCACAGAATCCTGACCTCAACCTGATAGAACACCTTTGGGATAAATTTGAGCGGAAACTGCGTACCAGGCCTTCTTGTCCATCAGTGCCTGACCTCACAAATGCGCTTCTGGCAGAATGGTCAAACATTCCCATAGACACACTTCTAAACCTTGTGGACAACCTTCCCAGAAGAGTTGAAGCTGTTATAGCTGCAAAGGGTGGGCCAACTCAATATTGAACCCTACGGACTAAGACTGGGATGCCATTAAAGTTCATGCATGTGTAAAGGCAGGCGTTCCAATACTTTTGACAATATAGTGTATGTTTAACATGCTGATGCCTGGAATTATTCTTTAACCACCTTCTTCCAATGCCGTTTCTGACACTTCATTACTACATGTAAAAATCTACATTTTTTTGGTAGAAAATTACTTAGAACCCCCAAAAATTATATATAAATAGACACCTAACATGTCACTCTTTAAAATTGCATCTGCCCGTGGAATGGCAGCAAACTACAGTGTTTAAAACTCTCTATAGGTGATGTTTTAAATGCCTTTACAGGTTACCAGTTTAGCATTGCACAGGAGGTCTGGTGCTAGAATTCTTGCTCTCGCTCTGACGTTCGCGACAATATCTTACAGGATCCCTGTTTACATATGCGTGAGGGAGGAACGTATGCATTTGCATTTGTGCGTAAAGCATGGTGGAACGGGGGCGCTTTAAATTTTTTTTTAATATTTATTTTATAAATAACATTTTTTTTTTACTGTTTATTTTTATTTTATTTTTTGTAATAACTTTATTGCTATCACAAGGGAGGAACAACATCCCTTGTGACAGCATGGGCCATGACAAGTCCTCTTTATGGAGAGATTTGGGGTCTATTAAACCCCAAATCTCTCCTCTGGCCCTCCATGCAGTCGATCAGATGGAGATTGGTCCGATCGGCTGCTTCTCTGGCCGCTGGTTGCCAGGTAACCAAAGGGGCGGAACCGAAAGTGATAAATACATGTTGCTCCCAGTTTCCAGGGTTACAGAGAGAGGGGAAAGACGTCAGTGCCTCTCTTTCTGTCCCAGACAGCCATCGCCGCCGGCCGCATCGCTTCTGGCCTCCGCGATGAGTCCAGAGAGCCTAGGAGAGGCAGCAAAGGGAAATGGGTGGGACCCCCTTCCGCCACCCGCAGAAGTGATCGAGTTACTAATCAGCCACACAAATCACTTATGGCAAAAAGAGGATCGCTGGCTGCAAAAAAAAAATTATAACGGGATGATACCTGAAGGTGCAGGCATCATCCCGGTATTACCACCGAATCCCAAGGATGTACGGGTATGTCCATTTGGGGGAAGTGGTTAAAGTAATATTAAAGTCTTGTTTTTTTGGTTTAAAAAAAAACAATTCTGTTATACTTACCTCCTCTGTGCAGTTGTTTTTTACAGAGCAGCCCAGATCCTCCTCTTCTCGGGTCCCTCGCTGGCGCTCCTATTCCCTCCCTCCTACCGAGTGCAAGCAGCTTGCTATTGGGGCACCCGAGCCGCTGCTCTGTGTGCCCATTCAGACACTGAGCTGTGGCTCTGCCCTGCCCCCTCTATCTCCTCATTGGCTCACTGATTTTGACTGCAGCAGGAGCCAGTGTCTCAGCCCGTGAGGAGAGAGAGATCCAGACAGCCAAGGCTTTCGTGCAAAATCGCTGGATTGAGATGGGGCTCAGGTAACTATTAGGGGTGGTAAGGGGGGCTGCTGCACACAGTTTTTTTATCTAAATGTATAGAATGCATTGATAGAAAAACCTTCTGCCTTTAGAACCACTTTAATTTTGACAATTTCAAGTTTCAAAAATAATTACCAGACAAAGGCCCAAACAGAGGCTCCTCTACTAGTAACATTCCGACATACTGTATCTTTACAACAGAGCAATCTAGGAACAGGGGAAATGAAACGGTTCAGATCATAAGCTGGCACTGTTTTCTTTTCGCTAAATTACACAGAAATATTACATTTCAGTAAACTTACTCATCCATGTGAATCATCAAGGACACATCCAAGTTATGTCATTTCATGAAAACATGTCATTTTTGTCAGTTTTAATTATCTCTCTCCTTTAGACCCCTCTTTCTAAAGTAAACAGAGTTAATTTGGCAAGTGTTTTCTCCATAAATGATTCCACCATCCCATTTATTAACTGTTTTACATATCACTGAACTCTTTTTAGTTTAAACAGCTGAAAATTATCTAGATAAATGAGAGAGGACAGAATAGTGTGCCAAGAGTGGAGCGTGGACAAGGAATTCGGGCTTAATGGATACATTCACCTTTGTAACATATTACATGTTCCACCTGTATTTAGGGTGAAACATGTAACATTGCGTTAAACTGTGACGCTGTACCCAAAAAAAAAAATTGATGTCCTTTTTTTCCCACAAATAGAGCTTTCTTTTGGTGTTATTTGATCACCTCTGCTGTTTTTATTTTTTGCGCTATAAACAAAAAAAAAGCAAACAATTTTGAAAAAGTTAAAACAATATTTTTTACTTTTTCCTATAAAACATAGCCAATACAATTAAAAAAAAAAATATTTATTTACATATTTAGGCCAATATGTATTCCGCTACATCCCAATAAGCGTATATTGATTGGCTTGCGAAAAGTCAGTGCCGGTTCACACTTCTACGTTTGCGGCGATCGCATGTAATATCGGAGCGCACTGCTCCTTCATTACATGCGATCGGATGTGCAGTGCGAATTCAGCCATACACTTTGTATGGCTAAATTGGCACTGCACCCGCACAAAACTCGCACATGAGGCATTTTTTCAGCCGCATCAGGATCGGATCGCACAGTGGTTCACACTTGTGCGATCCGATCCTGTGCGAACTGTCAGATCGTACTGCGATATGCGATCAAACTGGGGGTGTCGTTAACATTTCATTGACACCCCCAGCGTATCGCATATGGCAGTGTGCACTGCCAGATGTGCGTTTGCGATGCGGGAACAGGCGGCGAATTCGCAGCCTTCCCGCATCGCACAAGTGTGACCCGGCACTTATAGCATCTAAAAACGATAAGATATTCTTATGGATTTATTTATTTATTTTTTTATTTACTAGTGATGAGAAAAAGGGAAGCAGCCATTTTATTTATGAAATATTTACTTATGATTATCAAACATGGATTTATGATTAAGCAGATATATTGGATTTATATTTTGTGATATGTCCTATTGTTTAACAGCTGTTGTATTCAAAAGCCATTTACAGCTCCAGCTGTTAAGATTGCTATCTAGGCTTTTGAAGACCTGTCCAGTTGGTTACTGGAAGTAACAAGTCTTTGAAGATCTGTTCAATTAACGAACTTGGAAGTGACACGTCTATGTTAAAATGTCCATCCGCATATCAATGGACGTTATTAAAGACTCATATTTGACTTTACAGAAAACTAGATAGCTAGGTTCCACCCACTCTAGAAAGTATAAATTGTATTAGGAACCCTAGTCAGATAGAGCAATGATTATTAAGCCAACAGAATGTAATGTGATTGACTTGCTCTCCAAACATGTCATTTTTATCTACATGTTTGTCTAAATAAATATAATTTTCAATCTGGCTTCAACAGTCAAAATGTTACTGAAACCCGTGAGTTTTGGGGTTACCCTTACACTAGTAATGGTAGTAATCAAGGACTTATAGTGGGACTGCGAAATTGCAGCGGACAAATCGGACACCTAACGGACACTTTTGACACTTTTTTGGGGACCAGTGACATTATTCCAGTGATCAGTGCTAAAAAGTATGCACATATGCACTGCTACTTTACTAATGACACTGGCAGGGAAGGGGTTTACATCAGGGGCAGGGAAGGGGTTAAAATCAGGGGCAATCAAAGGGTTAAATGTGCTCCCTGGGAGTGCTTTCTTACTGTGTGGGGGTTGCTCTGACTGGGGGAGAACAGATATCGGTGTTCCTGGTTAGCAGGAACACAAGATCTCTGTCTTCCTCCCTGTCAGAACGGTGATCTGCCTTGTTTACAAAGGCAGACCGCCATTCTGTGTCTCTTGGGAACAATCGCAGGTGGCCGGCGGACATCAGGTCCGCCAGACCCGCTGATTGGCCAACCAGCGTGCGCCCCTGCATGAAATTAAGTACAGGTACATGATTTCGCACAGGGAAGCTGACTTGCTGCAGTAAAAGTACATTAGACGGTCGGCAAGTGGTTAAAAACAGCACAGTTGTGGGTGTCTTTGTCCACAGATTCCTGTGAATTAATTAACTACAAATACCGTCTGCAACCACAGCAGAAAGCCTTCAGTTTCAATGGGCTACGGGGGGTGATGATGAGTGCCCTCATAGTCCACTGACATGTCCTTCAGCTTTCAAACAGAAAGCCCCACAGAGGTATGGGCTGCAAGCTGCAAGATGTGCCTGCAGAAGCCCATTTTGCTTTTGTGATCCACTGATCTTGGGTGCATTGCATTCCAGGCTCATGCAGGAAAAAAAAATACATGCACATTTTTTATCTGCAAAAGTATGTGCATTTACTTTTTTTCCTGTAAAAGTGAACTTAGCTTTCAATGCAAATCATTTGTAGAGATGAGCAAGGGGATTTTAGCAATAGTGAATTTGAAACAAAATTACCAATTTGCTTTTGCTGTTGGAAAGGAAGTCAAGAGCGACATGGTTCCTCTATGGTTTCCTGGGTCACTGGGGAAGCTATCCCATTGGATGCTGCTGCCTAATGTGGCTCTAGCAGCCATCTTGGGTCAGGCAGAGTCTATTTAAACCCTGACTCCCAGGTTTAGCATGCATTTGATGAGTTGGTAAAGTAGGACAGGTACCCTACCTGGTGGCAAGGAAAGGTTCCTGGCGAGAAGGGAAAGCGTAGGGCTTGGAACTTCTCTGGACATCTGCCTGCTTGGGCATTGTTCCTCTCACTACATGTGCTGTCAGTTTGGCTGAATACTGCTCTCTACACGCTGTTGGAACAGAGTGTTCCCGGCTGGGCTGCCTTCCCACCGGGTTATTTTTGAACTGTCTATTCATTATTTCAATACAAGTTCTTTGATCGCGCTGGGACTAGTAACGGCTGCTCCATTAGCATTGGGGGTGCAGGGGCGCCGCCCCCCCCTAATCCATGCGCTCAAGCATTAATCTACATGCAGTGTGACAGACGCGTGGATTTCAATGGGTTTTTTTTTTCTTAAGCACATCGTTACAGCCTTGGGCTCTAATTGGCTTCAAAAAAAGAGTGCGCCCGAGCCCACCCAGTTGTGTGACAATAGCAAATTACTATTCACTATTGTCTTCCAGCTTCTTCTCCCAGGCAATCAGGAATCGGGTTCTGAGACCTGATTGGCAGAGAGGAGAAGCGACCATATTGAGGGGGGGGTCGTGGCATGGCGGCATAAGGAGGCTTTTTTATAGAGCTCACAGTCCGCGGCTCTCCTGCAGCTATACAGATCCTGGTAGATCCTGGTACCTGCTAGTCCCTCTGGAACCCAGCAAGTACAGTCCACCTCCCACAGCCTTCCACCAGACCATGGAGCACTTCTTGAAGCCGCTGCCACTGTCAGCCTCCACGCCGGCCACTCACAAGATGGCATCGGCTCACCATGCAACTCCTGTGACAGATGAGCTTACCGGACATGGAGGAGAGGAGCCAGCTGACATCACCACAGGGCACATTGAGTAGCTTCCCTGCTTCCCACCTTCACCAGGGACCCCCTATCAGTGCAACCTCTGAACCTCTGCTGCACCCCCCCCCCCAAAAAAAAACATGTAGCACCAGCCGCCACTGGCTGGGACTGTGTGTTTTTGCCACTGCACCGCGTTGCACCCCACCTACATGCTCCCTATTGTGGCACACCTGCGGACTAGATGACTTTGGCTTGTCCCTTTGTGTGTGAGCTTGCTTGATTTGCTCATAACATAGTCATTTTTTGGGGATATATGAAGATTATGAACCTGTCCATGCTTTGGCTTGCAAGCTTGTATTTTGACAAACAAAATCCCCCTACCTCAACCTAGACCTGTTCTTAACTTCAGCCAGGCACCTATGCCTCACTCTGTCCACACATGCTGTTCCACCTCCAGATGTTACTGTGTCATGAGAAAAACCTGTATGGGCATAAACTTACATGAATTAAAGTGTATGTCTTTACAATGAAAAAAACAGAAGCAACATATGCAGTACTTCTCTACATACATCAGTACAGTACTTATAGTACATACAGTATAATGCATTAATACATAAAGATATCCTCAACTTTTTTCTATAAAAATGCTACAGGTCCATAAATGCCTGTTTATCTCATCCTATCCAGATAGAAATCCAGTAAACTCATAACTTTCTCTAGTGGGTCGACAATGCTGCCTCTTCTGAACTGAAAATCCCAAGCAGAGTTGTCAGCCTGGCCCAGTTTCCCTTGATGGAAGGTATGTTGTAATCCAGCAGAGGATTACAGGGCTAACAACATTGTTTAAAAATACAGTGCAACAGAGGTGCTGCGTTGTTGGCACACTACAGAAAGTTGAATGGTTAGTTCAATTTTACCAATGCCATTACTGCCTATGCAGTTAAGGGGGGCCTCTAATATAAAAACAAACTGTGCAGTTTTGACTACAGTTGGATAGTTGCCTTTTTGTAGGTGTAGGCTATCTACGTACCTTTTGAAGCCAAGCTGAAAAACTCCTTGAGATTGCATCAACCAATCCTTCCTTGTTGCTAGGACCTTGGTAAGACACTCCCAGCTGTTATTCCTCACCCCCACCATCACCGGAGCCTGCATATGCTTGGTCCACTATTTGCTATTTGTCACAGCATCCCTAACCTCAGACCTATTGTAACAGGAAAGAGAAAGGGCATGCAAGTGGGTTTGAAGCAGAAAAATAGCTTGCTCCTGTGATGGTGGGGGTGAGCAGTAATGGCTAGGTGTATTAGCAATGTCCAAGCAACAAGACAGGATGGGGTGATGCCTTCTCTGGGAGGTTTTTGGCCAGCCATCAGGAGGTACATAAACGGCCTATACTTATAGCAAGCGCATCGTCTAACTGTATTCAAAGCTGCATAGTTTTTTTTTTTTCTACCTACATAGGTGATTTTTGGTAAAGGTGAACTATCCCTTTTAGAGCTGACAGCATTTTTGGCCGATCAACAAGTAATTTTCTGTACGTGGGAAAATGTGAATGTATTGCTGAGATGTACCGAATATGTTGTTTTTGTTTTGCTAAGACATAAAAATGTAATATGCATGAGTTAATACCCATAGAGGGCTATAGGAAACTAACAAACATCATCTTTTGTTTATAATGTAACTGAATAAAAATTAAGATTTTGGAACTATGCTAAAATCTATGTACATATAAATTGACCTCCTAATATAACCAAGATGATATTTCAGAAAAACAACAACCCCTTCTTATTTCTCTTTTTAGGCGATCAGTCCACAAAATTTATTGTGTGGGTTATCAATATTGTTACCACCCTACTGCTAAAAACTAAGAGCTGGAAACGGAGTAATTTGAGGTGGAGATAAAATAGATATTTATAAGATTTAAAGACTAATATACAGATTCATGAGAAAAAGAGTTTTCAAATAGTTTAATATTTATTTCCAGGAGGAAAAATACCTACCCCACTGATGTTTGTGTTTTGGAACATTTTTAATGAGAAATTTATCCTAAATAATCCATAAGTAAAATAACAAATGCTTAGAGAATTAACCTCTATTTCTTTCAACAGTTATACTGAATTAGTCTAAATAAAGAATTACAAAAGAATACTCTCATTAACCAATAGATGCTTCCTTACCTTGGCGTCTTGTGTCAGCATTGATAATACAAAGGTTGGAGCAGACAAAGAATGTAGGAAGATGTATAAAAAATGTGCTATATGTAACATTTCTTGCTGCAACCAATCCAAATCCTTGGTTTATTTAAAATTTTGACAGCAGAAATTGCAGTTGATAGTGGATTGGTTATTAATGGGCAGAGGTGGGGGACTTGAGTCACATGACTTGACTTAAGTCAGACTTAAGTCACCAGTTTGAGGACTTGAGACTTGCTTGACTAAAATTAATAAAAGACTCGACTTGACTTTGACTTGGTATTCATGACTTGAGACTTGACTTTGACTTGAGACATATGACTCGAAATGACTTTACTTTTTGAAGTTATTAAATATTTGCATTTTCTAAAGATGTGTTTAAGCAATATTTTGACTTGATTTGTGACTTGACCAAAATAAATGACTTGACTTGACTTGCTTGACTTCTAGCAGGGACTCGACTTGCTTTTCGCCACGGTAACTTGGGACTTGCTTGAGACTTGAAGGTTAAGACTTGAGACTTGCTTGTGACTTGCACATGTGTGACTTACTCCCATGTCTGTTAATGGGCATACTTTTATACATGTCAACTCTAACATTTCTTTTGCTGGCTCCTTGTAATCTGTGAGCCTGGTATGAAACAATCTATTCCAACAAGTAACATTACTAGCAGTGGTGAGCAAATCACCTTGCAAATTAGGTAATTGTTGGACTGAGATTTTTTTTTTTATCAGTTATTTGTTAATATAGGTTTATGTGAGGCTATATGTTGCCAGCAAAATACATTGTATTTTCTATATTTTGTTTGTTTTGCCATATAAAGTCCCATGGAGGGCAATAGTTGGTAGAATCAATTATTAGTTTGATTACTCTGGGTAGATTTATACAGTTCAGGAATCTCAGTTGCTTGAATTCCTAATTTTATCTTTAGTATTTACAAGCTAATGGAAACAGCCACATGGTGACTGTACAGAACATTCATTAATTTAAATTGTTTTATTGTGTGATTTGGTGCTTAAAGCTGAGTTCAACCCAAAAGTGGAACTTCCGTTTTAAGGCCTCCTGACCCCCTGACAGCGGGTACCTAGATTTGACAGGTACAGGCTCCCAATTTCTGCTCGGGCTGCCTAGGCGGCTCGAGTAGAAGTTCTCCTCTCCCCCTCCCTCCCTGAAATCTTCTGGGACACGTCACAGGTCTCAGAAGATTGCCTGTCCACTCAGGACCAGTAGCACGACTTACACATGCACAGTGCGCACCCGGTTGTGAAGCCGCAAGCTGTCACAGCTGGGTGCCCACACTAGTGATGCTGGTGCCGTGCGGAGAAGAGGAAGAGAACTAAGGTTCCCGCCGATGACATTGCTGGACCGTGGGACAGGTGAGTGTGTGTTTATTAAAAGTAAGCAGCTACGCTTTTTGTAGCTTCTGACTTTTAATAAACACGAAAACCTTTGGAACTCCGCTTTATGCCTGGTACACACTGGCTGAAAATCGTCCAGTATCAGTTGGTTCAAAAGAAACCCAGTGATATTCGGGCATGCTGAAAAACCTACATCCGATCAGCACTGGCAGCCCCCTGTCAGAACACAATAGCTCAGTGGGGAGATCGCTGTACTAAGATTGGATAGCTAGTACAGTGAGCTCCTCCCGAACTCCACAGTTTTTTGTTTTTTTTTGTTCAGCCTGCTGGGTTGAACGAAAAAAAGAAAAAAAAAACTGATACTGTATACTAGACATTACTCTGCAAATGCAAACGTTGTTAAAAAGCAGACAGGTATGCTTTGGGAATAAAGTTTCTGTATAGCTATAGGCTCCCTTTAAGAGGTTGTGCAAAGATACAGCAAAGGTGCCACTGACTCCCAATAATAATAAGTAGATCTAAATCAAATCAGAATCCGTAAAATCTCATATAAGCTTTAACATTTTGATGTAATTGCAAAAGCCATTTTCAATCTTTTGGTCTTTTAATTGTTTAATTTGCATCTTTCATTAAAGCTTTTTTTTTTTTTTTTATCTGCACATGGTACAGCACTTACATTGAATGAGAAGCGTCCTTTGTGCTGGTGGCTGCTCTCTTCATTTACATCTTTAGTCTTTGCCCCCACCTCCCATACCCCCAAAACTGTTTTTTTTTTCTGGTACTAATACAAGCTGCTAGACCAGCCATAGGGCAGGCATAGTTGGCACTGTTAATGAGAGCCCATGGCAGGGCCATCAGCTTGTACTAAGCCCCTTAGCACCAGAAGATTACCAATGCGGGGCTATGTTGCAGAGGACTGAGGATTTAAATAAAGACCATCCAGCAGCACTAGGAACACCTTTCAATCAATATAAGTACCATTCCCTGTGCCGATTAAAAAACCCAAAAAACTAAGCTTAAGCTTTAAAAGAATTCCTAGTGATGGGAATAAAGGTCTTGTTCAAATATTTCCTGTTACCGGGTAACAACTGTTTTCCAATTGTTCTCCTGCATTGTGACTCTGTCACATGCACCCCTGATGGAGACTATTTCCAGGAAGCCAGTCCAAGTGGCTGAAAGATGCTAATAGGCAGAGCTCCCCCTGCCCCAAAGCACCCCCCATGTTGAGGGCATGTGGCCACGTAATGGTTCAGGAGGGGGGGCGGCACTCACTCATCCCCTCCCTTTCCTGACCTGCCTGGCTGCATGCTCAGATAAGGGTCTGGTATGGTTTTTTTTGGGGGGGGGGCAACGCCATTTATTTTAAATTTTTGGTGTGAGGTTCCCCTCGAAATCTATAGCAGACCCTAAAGGGCCTGGTATGGATTGGGGGGGACCTCCACGCTGTTTTTTTTGCCAATTTTTTTACATTCAGCTGTCAGCAGGGAAGCCACTAACAGCTGATGACTCACCGGTTGTTAAGGATGTGGCGGCCAGCTTCCTGGCCTGCTACTTACCAAGCAGCTATACACAGTTTAATAAAGAGTTTAAAAAAAACGCAAAACGCATCAAAAAACGTGTATCTAAAAATGCATAAAGCACAGCAAAAATCACTGCAGAAACACTCAAAAGCAACATGTATAGATGTGAATCGAGCCTTAGAGATTAGCGGCAATGCAAAGAAGGATTAAAACAGGATTTTATTAAAAAGAGAAAAAGAAAAGCAATTTTTTTCTTTATGATACACAGTGCTTTCGAAAATTAAATGTCTTCCAGTTAGGGTTTAGATCTACTTAAAATCAGGGTGGATGCAGACAATAAATTACAATGGGTGTCTGGTTTAATTGACTGGTTAAATTGCATGTTCGCAGCCTTTCCTGCTTCAGAAAGTGGTACAAAATTGTTAATTGGTCTGGAAATATAATCAGCTGTGGCAATAGATGCAGTGTAATATAGATTGTGTCTCAGATACCATATGGCTCACAGCAGGTGATACACGTGATCCGACTCTCTGCTGGTGCATAGGAATGACTGCGGCAGCAAACAGCAGACACCCTTTTCCCCACAGACAGATTCTTTTTAGAATAGATGTGGTTCCCAGATAAAGGTACATACACACGCACGAGACATGGCAATTGTTTTACAGTGTATGTGGTACAAGCAGGATAATCCTGGCACAACATTTTAGGGTTCCAGACACAGGCCTGGCACAGAATTGTTACCGTTTTCATCTAATAATACTGAATACGGCAAAAGGAGAAGCAGACATTTAGATTCTCTCAGATGTTATACCAATTCTCTTCTAGAGGATACCTAAATCCAAAAACAATTGATATACTGCAGCTTACCAGATCATAGATGTGGATGCTTCATTTGTGTCCTTATTTCAGGCTACATTTTCAGAAGTTACAATAGCTACCCGTTGATCTTGCCAGAAATGTAAGTTGAGTTGGTGACTGGGGACAAAGAAAAGGCACATTTATTAAATACCTTCTTCGGCTCTGTGTAAAAAAGGGAAAATTGTAGAGCTTAAGTCAATAATGGGGATGGTGTTGGTAGAGCCCCCAAATGATCCACAATGGCTCAAAATTGATATGGTCCAGAAACATTTAAGAAAAATAAAGGTGAATAAAGCACCTGGACCAGATGACTTACACCTACACGCCCTCAAATAGTTGAGCTCTGTTATTTCAAAACCATTGTTTCTACTTTAAAGAGACTTCTTATTGACTGGCATGATATTACTGGATTGACTTTAGGCCAATGTGTTACCTTTATTTAAAAAGGGATCAATGTCTTTACAAAGTAACTATAGACCTGTTAGTCTAACTTCTATAGTTTGGAAGATACTCCAAGGTTTATTAAAAGACCACATAGAAAACTTTTTTGCTAGAAAATAATATTTTAAGCAACAGTCAGCATGGATTCACGAAAGACCAAAGTTGGTCACAGTGGCTTCCCAACTTAAACATGATGGCGCCTGGAACCGAAGACAACCGAAAAGCTGGCTCAGGTGAGGACATAGCTGGATCCCTGGATAGGTAAGTGTCCTATTATTAAAGTCAGCAGCTACAGTATTTGTTGCTGCTGACTTTAAATTTTCCATCTTTAAAGTCTACAGGCTTAGTTTGTAATGGGACAAGAACTGGTTAAAAACTCTGAATGGTCTAAGGTTTTCGTGATATACCCCAAGGTTCAGTGTTGGGACTCTTACTTTTTAAGTGGTTAAAACCCCTCACATATACCCAGGGAAGTAGCTATCATCAGATGATACACATAAATAATCAAATCCTCTTACATAGGTTGTACCTGTTTATCTGAAGCCATATGTCCTCTACAGCCATTGAAAGTCCAGAATTTACACAGAATCTCTCAGCTCTGAAATGCAGGGGGCAGGAATCTAAAGTTTCACAGTGCAGATCTCATTAAGAACAGCTCTGAGCCCTGATTGGAGGAAAGTATAATTTCAGTGTTTGCAAATGACACAAAGCTTTACAGTAGAATACCGTCCTTACAGGATGCCTCACACTTACAACCAGACCTCAATGCACTATTTAATTGGGCAACTATGTGGCAAATAAAGTTTAATGTTGATAAATGTAAATTATGCACTCAGGGGCTAAAATAATTCATGCAGTCTAGGAGAAGAACAGCTTTGAGGAGTCAATAGCGGAGAAGGATCTGGGTGTTCTGGTAGATCATAAGCTTAATAATGGCATGCAATGCCAATCGACAGTTTTTAAAGCTAGCAAAATACTTTCTTGTATTTAAGGAGGTATAGGTTAGGCAGAGCCCAGGTTAATGACATCATCACAAAATCTGGAAGTTATCTGCATATTCTCATGGGGAATTTGACTTGTACAGAGCCGTTCAAGTTTTATACCCGTGAGTAACATAGTTTTTAATAAATATTGGTTACCATTGATTTTATACTATGTGGCTGTTGATAAATACGGTGGATTGAAGTTTCAACATCAAATATTCAGGATCTGAGCTAATCATGTTTCAGTTCAATTCCCTTATGACTTCTCATTGTGAGGGTATAAGCGCTCCGGTAAGACATCGATTTGGGCACTGGCGGGGGAGCACGGAGTGCATTGTTTTTTTTCCACTTGGAGTTTTTTTACACCATTTGAAGATTATTTCATTTTTAATTCACAGTGGACTTTTTGTGTTTGCATGGACATTCTATTATAGACACACACTTTAGACTGTTATCAGTTTCAGTAAGCTGTGAAAATGTAGAATAAACTCCCTCAAGAACTACTTCTGGCCAGCTCAGTAGTTTGTTTTAAAAAACATAGAAAAGTGATGGCAGAAAAAGACTAAATTCTCATCCGAGGTAAAATCATATGATTTTCGGCTAGTGTGTACACAACTTTCAGCCGATGCAGACCTTTTTCACAAAAAAAAAAAAAAACAGAGGGACAAACACCAAATTTTTATTGTCCGTCCCCAGCACGACCAATTTTCATTTAATGTGTATGCAGTATGTCCGCGAAAAATCGGATACGAAAGACCGCGCATGATCTGAAGTTGCTGACGACCCGGAAGTCTAGGAACAAATGTCCCAAAAAAAAACTTTTAATTTTATTGCTGGTTTTGTTTTTTGTTTGTTTTTGTTGTTTATTTTTTCCCATTAATTTTTTTGTCTGACTATAGATCTACGTATGTTTGTCAAAAGCATGTTTGGAGCCAATTACTGTTGACTGTCTCGCTACCTCTGCTGGTAGTTAAAGAAATAGCTGGATGCATTTCTAAATGCACAAAAAAAAAAAACTGGATACTAACATTTAGAGTTGAATATATTTTTATTATTTAACCACTCCCTGCCCGCTGTCTAGACAAATGATGGCACAGCAGGGCGGCTCTTGTTCTGGGACAACGTCATACGAGGGCGCCCAGTTTAGCCGTGATCATGTGCCTGCGGGGGCGCACAGAGCGGCAAATGTGGGCGCACTGTGTTCCTGGAACACGGTGCGACCCCGATCTCGGCAAAGAGCTGCGGTCCTTTACCCATGTGATTGGCTGTAAACCATGTAAACAAGGAGATGCCGTTTATTGGCTCTCCTTGCCTCACACTGACAGACTTTGAAGAGAAGAGAGGAGAGTCGATCAGCGGCATCTCCTCACAGGGGAGACGTGTAAAGGTAATCAAGGCACTGATCATCAGTGCCCTAAATACAGTGCAGCCCCAACAGTGCCCATCAGTGACACCAGTCTGTGCCCATCAGTGACACCAGTCTGTACCCATCAGTCAGGCAAATCTGTGCCCATCAGTGATGCCAATCAGTGCTGCCTTTCAGTGCCACCTATCAGTGTTGCATATTAGTGCCTCCTTATCCGTGCCACCTCATCGTTGCCCTTTAGTACTGCCTCGTCAGTGCAGCCTCATCAGCGCACATCAGTGAAGGAGAAAAATTACTTATTTACAAATTTTTCTGACAGAAACTACGATCGTTTTTTTTCAAAATTTGTGGTCTTTTTTTTTTACATTTTTTTTAACAAAAAATAAAAAACCCAGCAGTGATTAAATACCACCAAAATAAATCTCTATTTGTGTGAAGAAACTGATAAAACATTATCTTTGGTACAGTTTTGCATGGGCGCACAATTGTCATTCAAAGTGCGACAGCGCTTAAAGCTGAAAATGGGCCTGGACAGAAAGGGGTAAAATTGCCAGTACTGACGTGGTTAAAGAAAAGATTATACAGCATATACATATGAAGGAACAATAAGATGGATAAAAGCTTGATCAATAGTCATCCTATAAACTGTAGGACATGGTATAAAATAATTAAAAGCAATGCATGAAGACACAAGCCAGAGACTACATAAATGAACATGGTCTTTCACATTATATAAAAAATTGCTGGCTGGACGTCTTTAAAGGAAATGCACATTAACAATGATAAACTGATAGTCCTGATGGGAAGGACGTGAATGGAAAAAACAATGAACAGAGAGAGATGAAAGGGATAGAAGGAAAGAGGGCCTAATCTGCAGCTAACACAATGCAAAGCAAAAGCTCCCATACTAAAACCGGTACTTTCAGACCCGGTTCACATATGTGCGGGCCGGTTTGCAGTGCGGTTCAGGTGTGATTCCAATGTGAATTGTAGTTTAAGAAATTAAAAATTGCACCTGAACCGGACTGAAACCACACAGGACTCTTTCAAATCGCACTGCGTCTGGCCTGCACGTTTGTGAATAGGCTGTAAAAACTCACATGAAAACTGATGTCTCTGCATGTGATCTTTGCAGTTTTCATGCATGTATGGTGTGAACGAGTCCTAAAAAAAACATCACATGACACTAAAACTTGGTATCAGTAATAATTAGTATCGGAAATTACTTGCGAAAAAGTATCCGAATTAGTGGTTGATCCAGGGAGTATGTGATTTTTCCCACACTGGAGCAGATTGGTTCATGCTTTAATGTTTTTTTTTTTTTCCTTCCTCTGGATAGTTGGTAAAGGATTGTGTATGTAAGAGTTTTCTATTTCTGTGTTTTTTCTATTGGTTGAACTACATTGGGGGACGATAGTGGTCTACCTGTTGACTGCAAACTGTTTTCTGCGCTGCCGATCCCTGCTTTCTGGGTGCCGGTCCTTCTCTCTCCACCCAGCCTCCTCTGCTGCACCTTCCATGTCCCGGTCTTTCTCTCTTCCTCTCCCCCCTCCCAGCCTCCTCCGCCGCTGTCATTAGTGAACAGTGGGAGGCAGCACAGTTCAGGAGGAAGGGTGGGAGGAGGAGCTGGCCAAGTTAACTTTTTAAGTTAAACTGCAGGTGATTGCTTACTAGGACACAGGGCAGTCCTAAGCAACCAGTCACCCACATAACAGTGTCCTCTACCACCCTTCACATTACCCCCGTCCCCCCTGAACCCTGCATTCTGAGCACATCGCACTCCTGAACCCTGCATTCTGAGCGCAATGCACTGGTGAACCTGCCATTCTCTGCATAATACACTCTTGAACTCTGCACTCTATTGTAATACTTTTTTTATTTTTGTAAAAATATTTTATCAATAAAAAAAGGCCGGTCTTTCTGTTTATTTATTTTTTTTTGGGGGGGGGGGCACTTCTCAATTCTCTGCCTATAGGCTCAAGTGCATTCACTACTTTTAAAAATGCACTGTGCCAAATTGCATGATACTGCAGTACCATGCGGTCTTGTGTTCACAATAACACTGCGTTTGAGATCTAAGTTTGGGGTTAACAATGTATTATCACCAGCAGTAGATCACAAAGGCAGTGCATTTTGAACATGGTGCAGGAAACACCTATGGAACATGCCTTTCTGGAGCGAACCGGTCCTAACAACAGGACACTGTGCCTGGTGATCTTTGACTTCATCAGTGTTGGTCAAGTAGATTTCAATCTCTCGAAGGTTGCCTACCCCTGAAATAGATGGAGATATGTTTTTTCAAGCGGACTACCTAGGTAACTATGTAAATGTAGTGTCTCTGCCACTTTCTGATCCTGTAAACTAGCAAGTCACAAAATAACAACATATTTGAAAGTTCCATAATACAAGTTCATATTTTCTTAGGGAGTAAGGGAAATAAATTAGGCGCAATATCTGTGAAACAGTTGTATAACGAGAAAAAAATGTTTTTTTTATATATAAATGGTGGTAGTGAATAAATATGGGATGGTAGTGAAATTTCTAGGTGCCGGTCCTTCTCTCTCCACCCAGCCTCCTCTGCCGCACCTTCCATGTCCCGGTCTTTCTCTCTTCCTCTCCCCCCTCCCAGCCTCCTCCGCCGCTGTCATTAGTGAACAGTGGGAGGCAGCACAGTTCAGGAGGAAGGGTGGGAGGAGGAGCTGGCCAAGTTAACTTTTTAAGTTAAACTGCAGGTGATTGCTTACTAGGACACAGGGCAGTCCTAAGCAACCAGTCACCCACATAACAGTGTCCTCTACCACCCTTCACATTACCCCCGTCCCCCCTGAACCCTGCATTCTGAGCACATCGCACTCCTGAACCCTGCATTCTGAGCGCAATGCACTGGTGAACCCGCCATTCTCTGCATAATACACTCTTGAACTCTGCACTCTCTTGTAATACTTTTTTTATTTTTGTAAAAATATTTTATCAATAAAAAAAGGCCGGTCTTTCTGTTTATTTATTTTTTTTTGGGGGGGGGGGGGGGGGCACTTCTCAATTCTCTGCCTATAGGCTCAAGTGCATTCACTACTTTTAAAAATGCACTGTGCCAAATTGCATGATACTGCAGTACCATGCGGTCTTGTGTTCACAATAACACTGCGTTTGAGATCTAAGTTTGGGGTTAACAATGTATTATCACCAGCAGTAGATCACAAAGGCAGTGCATTTTGAACATGGTGCAGGAAACACCTATGGAACATGCCTTTCTGGAGCGAACCGGTCCTAACAACAGGACACTGTGCCTGGTGATCTTTGACTTCATCAGTGTTGGTCAAGTAGATTTCAATCTCTCGAAGGTTGCCTACCCCTGAAATAGATGGAGATGTGTTTTTTCAAGCGGACTACCTAGGTAACTATGTAAATGTAGTGTCTCTGCCACTTTCTAAACCTGTAAACTAGCAAGTCACAAAATAACAACATATTTGAAAGTTCCATAATACAAGTTCATATTTTCTTAGGGAGTAAGGAAAATAAATTAGGCGCAATATCTGTGAAAAAGTTGTATAACGAGAAAAAATTGTTTTTTTTATATATAAATGGTGGTAGTGAATAAATATGGGATGGTAGTGAAATTTCTAGGTGCCGGTCCTTCTCTCTCCACCCAGCCTCCTCTGCCGCACCTTCCATGTCCCGGTCTTTCTCTCTTCCTCTCCCCCCTCCCAGCCTCCTCCGCCGCTGTCATTAGTGAACAGTGGGAGGCAGCACAGTTCAGGAGGAAGGGTGGGAGGAGGAGCTGGCCAAGTTAACTTTTTAAGTTAAACTGCAGGTGATTGCTTACTAGGACACAGGGCAGTCCTAAGCAACCAGTCACCCACATAACAGTGTCCTCTACCACCCTTCACATTACCCCCGTCCCCCCTGAACCCTCCATTCTGAGCACATCGCACTCCTGAACCCTGCATTCTGAGCGCAATGCACTGGTGAACCCGCCATTCTCTGCATAATACACTCTTGAACTCTGCACTCTCTTGTAATACTTTTTTTATTTTTGTAAAAATATTTTATCAATAAAAAAAGGCCGGTCTTTCTGTTTATTTATTTTTTTTGGGGGGGGGGGGCACTTCTCAATTCTCTGCCTATAGGCTCAAGTGCATTCACTACTTTTAAAAATGCACTGTGCCAAATTGCATGATACTGCAGTACCATGCGGTCTTGTGTTCACAATAACACTGCGTTTGAGATCTAAGTTTGGGGTTAACAATGTATTATCACCAGCAGTAGATCACAAAGGCAGTGCATTTTGAACATGGTGCAGGAAACACCTATGGAACATGCCTTTCTGGAGCGAACCGGTCCTAACAACAGGACACTGTGCCTGGTGATCTTTGACTTCATCAGTGTTGGTCAAGTAGATTTCAATCTCTCGAAGGTTGCCTACCCCTGAAATAGATGGAGATGTGTTTTTTCAAGCGGACTACCTAGGTAACTATATAAATGTAGTGTCTCTGCCACTTTCTGATCCTGTAAACTAGCAAGTCACAAAATAACAACATATTTGAAAGTTCCATAATACAAGTTCATATTTTCTTAGGGAGTAAGGAAAATAAATTAGGCGCAATATCTGTGAAAAAGTTGTATAACGAGAAAAAATTGTTTTTTTTATATATAAATGGTGGTAGTGAATGAATATGGGATGGTAGTGAAATTAATGTAAGACAAAAAATACTAAAGAAAATGTATGCTAGTGCTTAAATGCAAACATATATACTAATAAGCACCTGAAACCAACTGCTTGGTATGTATGGGTGCAAACTTAAAGTGCTAGTGCTTCAGTGCAATGTTGTATACTTATAAACAATAATATTCATAAGCCCAAAAAATTACCAATCATTATAAAACAAAAAATGATTATATCACAAAATTGTCTTTTGTGTGCAAAAAGTGCAAGTGTAAAACAGAAGAAATGCAAAAAATGCGAGCATTAATAAAATACAAAAAAAAATTTCTCAAACTTAATAATCTCATATCAAACAATTATAAATAAAGTCCATTGAATAAAGTTCATTATTATAATCCTCCCGTGCAGAAAAGTGCCAATAGTGCTGAAAAATAAATAAATTCCAAAGTGCTTGTGATGTGTCAGTGAGGATCCTTCCACCACAGTAATTAATGCCTGGGTAAGCTCACCACATATATTGCTGGTAAAATTATAAACCAGCAATCAAGCTTTGTTCACACTTAATTAATCCTTGACCTCCTCACTCCTTGGTCACCACAGCTCAGGTATAAATTTGTGGAATCACATAGAGGGATAAAGAGGGATGCCACACATAGCGTTATACTGCATAATAAGACTTTTTTTTTGGGTCAGTCCGCCCCAAGAAGACGTCAGGTGACGAAACCGGTAGGGCGTGGCTTACAGGACACTGAGACAGCACCGCTCAAGCATTGGAAAGGAACTGCTTCACATATCCCTGCTCACGGATGGCTTGAGCAGAGGATCAATCTTACACAGCACATATCCCTTGTGTCTGGCAGACACCACCTTTGTGAGTGTTATGGAACTTATCTTTTACAAATAAAATAGTCTTATTATGCAGTATAACGCTATGTATGGCATCCCTCTTTATCCCTCTATGTGATTCCACTAAGTTAAACTTGAGCTGCGGTGACCAAGGAGTGAGGAGGTCAAGAATTAATTAAGTGTGAACAAAGCTTGATTGCTGGTTTATCTGACACATCACAAGCACTTTGGAATTTATTTATTTTTCAGCACTATTGGCACTTTTCTGCACGGGAGGATTATGATAATGAACCTTATTCAATGGACTTTATTTATAATTATTTGATATGAGTTTATTAGGTTTGAGAAATATTTTTTTGTATTTTTTCTGTTTTGCACTTGCACTTTTTGCACACAAAAGACAATTTTGTGATATAATCATTTTTTGTTTTATAGTGATTGGTAATTTTTTGGGCTTATGAATATTATTGTTTATAAGTATACACCATTGCACTGAAGCACTAGCACTTTAAGTTTGCACCCATACATACCAAGCAATTGGTTTCAGGTGCTTATTAGTATATATGTTTGCACGTAAGCACTAGCACTTATAATTAGCATACATTTGCTTTTGTATTTTCTGTCTTACATTAATTTCACTACTATCACATATTTATTCACTACCACCATTTATATATATAAAAAAACATTTTTTTCTCGTCATACAATTCTTTCACAGATATTGCGTCTAATTTATTTTCCTTACTTGCAACATAGCTTTTGCTATGGTTCAGCGGCTGCATTTCTGGTGATTAATTGTTTTTACACATAAGCTTCCTAGACGCTGATTTCCCCATTTGATTTCTTAGGGAGTACTGGATAAAAACCATAAAGAAGCTTACGCGTTTTAGCCAGTCCTGGTCTTGGTCATAGCAAAGTCTGGATAGATCCACACTTAATTTCGCCCATGATCCAAAAAAAATAATTATCATGATGTTTTTAGATATCTGTGATTTTTGTGGATCATGTAGGTAATCCAGTTCAGTGCTTACCATTATATTTTTCTTGCCCTCCTTGGTTGGTGGGTGGGTTTATATGGAGAGGGTGTTTGACAGCTGACGAGGAAGTTCCTCACTGGCCTGTTTTAACCCCTAAAATCCTGCACCACCAAGCAGTAACCCTGTGCATTATGTATGGTTGTAGGACTGTTGCGGTACAGCCCACCAAACGCAACGAGGGAGGGGGGGGACATAATTTTTTCCATGACTATGTATACTTAAGAAGGCAGTTGAAAGTGGTAACAATGCAGCTCAGCTGTCTCCTGCCTGAATGCGACTATGATTATGTGTTCGGCTTTTTTTTTTACTTTGTTTGACCGTGAGACTAGGGGGGATTTAAGCCACTTTATTTTCTTTTCTGCCGACTGAATATGCAAAATTCACACAACATACCTGGGATATCTATGATATCCCTTAACAGAACCAGCACTCTTTGAAGGCCAACACAATCATTAACACTGGGCCCCTTCTGCCTAAAGGCTTTGTACCCTATACCAGTCCATGATTAGGTCTCTTAGGTCCCCCACACTTCGTTCCTTGGATCATTCAGCAACCATAGGCAGGTCAAATTCGACCTTTCCTACCTTGCTGAACATAATGTTCATGGAGGTGCTCTGCAAAGTCTGGATCCCTCACAGCTATTTAATAAAACATTTTAAACTGTCTGTATTGTGGGAGGTTTTTACATTCGTGTGATAGTTAGTAGTGTATTATAAATGAATTAAACAGTATAGAGCTACAGCATCAAAGCAAAGACTCAAAAGAACAATAAAACACTGCTACAAAGCAGTCAGTTTAAAAGGCAGGACATTAGGTATGCAATTTTCTCTCAGTTCACTGACAGTGATACAAGTCAATAGAACAAAACATCTCCATATGTTTCTTTCTCCTTTTGTGTTATATTATCATTATCGCCGTCTTCTTTTAACAGCTCTCGGCATGTTTCTAATCCTCTGTCCATAACACATCACTGACAGTAGAATTCTGGCACAGAAGCCGACTAATTTAAGCCTTTATCCTGTAAATAATTAAAACTGGAAATAAAATTAGAAGCTAAAACCATAACAAATAATCAAGTATGTGGTATAAGGCTGTGAGCATCCTGTAATTGAATTTATCTCTATTTGTCTCTCGTTAAAAACAAAACGTTTTAAAAATAATTAGGCCGCAGCAAAAAAGATACTTGAGGGATACAAGCTTGCAAGGCAAGGCGAAACATGCCAGGTAGAGTGTAAACCATGACAACCAATCCGCAATCATGTCTCATTGTCCTGAGTGCTTTAACCACTTTACCACCGGAGGATTTTGCTGTCTTACGTCCAGGCCACTGTTTGCGATTCGACACTGTGCGACTTTAACTGACAAATGTGCGGTCATGCAACGCCGTACCCAAAGGAAATTTACGTCCTTTTTTCCCACAAACAGAGCTTTCTTTTGGTGGTATTTGATCACCTGTGCGATTTTTACTTTTTGCGCTATAAACAAAAAAAGAGTGAACATTTTGAAAAAATAACAATATTTTTCACATTTTTTTATATGAAATTCCCCTCCGAAAAATTTAAAAATCAAATTTTTTTTATCATTTTTGGCCAATTTGTTTTCTGCTACATATTTTTGGTAAAAAAAAAAAATCGCAATAAGCGTATTTTGATTGGTTTGCGCAAAAGTTATTGCGTTTACTAACTAAGGGAAAGATTTCTGTCATTTTTGGTGTTTTTTTTTTAACGAGTAATGGCGGCGATCTGCGATTTTTTTTTGCGGGACTGCGACATTGCGGCGGACAGATCGGACCCTTGACTGACATTTTTGACACTTTTTGGGGTACCAGTGACATTACCACAGTAATCAGTGCTATAAATATGCACTGTTACTGTAAAAATGACACTGGCAGGGAAGGGGTTAATTTTATTGGAGAGGGAGGGGTTAATGTATGCCTGGTGCTTACTGACATGTGTGGGGGGAGGTGACTGAGTGACACAGGGACAGATCGCAGGTTCAGCTATGCTGAACCCTGCAATCTGACCCTGCCTGTCACTTAGGAAATCAGCCCGCTTTGTTTACACAAGCGGGCGGATCTCCAGACTCGATTCCTCGAGGATCGGGGAAGAGCGGCGGTGATCACCGCCGCTCCTCCCCTGGCCCGACTCCCGCTGTGACTGAAAACAGCGGGAGCGAGCTTCCGGTGGCGCCCGCGCGCCACCCACAAGGGGAGGAGTCCAGCGACGTAGGTCTACGTCGCTGGACGATAACGAGCCACATTGCCGCGGTAGCAGCAATGTGAGCGGGGGTAAAGTGGTTAAAGCTGCCCATACACATGCCAATACAAACTCATACAGCCACATCTTCCATTGATACAGCAGCCTGTGCTTTGGAGGATTATAAGGAGAAGAGGTCCAACAGTGACTGCACAAGTTTCAGTCTGATTGCTATGATAATCTTGTAGCACTTGCCGCTGATCTTTTGGTCCCTGATTCCGGGTGACAACGACCCTTCTGGCAGTGCCACACCCTCTGACACACCAAGGCTAAAGAAAAAGATTTTATTATGGGAAATACTCCACAAAAACCAGCATACAAATTAACAATAGCAATGATAGATTGTTTTGTACAACACCTCAAGCAATGAGAGGACCTCTTAAAGTGTCTTGTACCTGATCCTTGAATCTAGTGAGGTCCTAACTAAAGGAGCAGTACTGGAAGCTAAAAGGTCTTTACGTCTCTCAAAACCCTTCCCACTGGCCAGTGTACTATTAAATGTTGGAGCCCAAAGTTCAAGCTTAAAGCGTAACTCCCACTTTTGTTGAAAAATAAACATTCATCTCTGGGTGATCAATGTGCATTGCAAAGATTATAACAGACTTTGTTGCAGATTCCTACCTTTTGTTATTCTGAAGAAATCGCTGTTTGTTCTTCTGTGCCCCTGTGCTTAGTGGGTCTAATGGGAGTGGTTTCATAATTATTAATCAGCTGTGAAGCTGCAGAGCACTAATGAGGAAATCTGCTGGGCCTGCATCCCTTTAGATGTGTTCCTAATGGGAGTATCTCACCAAAAACTTACCCGGGAAAGTGAAGGTTTTACCTCCTTAATGGCCAGGCCATAACTGCGTTACTTTAACTGAAAATTGCACGGTCGTGCGATGCTGTAATATAATTGCTATCCTTTTTTCCCGCAAATAGAGCTTTCTTTTGGTAGTATTTGATAACCTCTGCGTTTTTTATTTTTTACGCTATAAACAAAAAAAGAACATCAATTTAAAAATAAAAAAACATATTTTTTACATTCTGCTATAAAACACAACCATCAAAAAAAATTTTAAAAATACATTTTTTCATCAATTTAGGCCAATATGTATTCTGCTACGTTTTTGGTAAAAAAAAAAATCACAATAAATGTATATTGATTGGTTTGTGCAAAAGTTATCGCATCTACAAACTAGGGAATAGATTTATGTCATTTTTATTTATTTATTTATTTATTTTTACTAGTAATGGCGGCGATCAGGGATTTTTAGCAGGACTGCGACGTTGTAGCAGACAGGTCGGACACCTAACTGAAACTTTTGACACTTTTGGGGGGACCAGAGACATTATTACAGTAATCAGTGCTATAAATATGCACTGTTACTGTACTAATGACACTGGCAGGGAAGGGGTTAACACCAGGGGCGATCAAAGGGTTAAGTGTGTCCCTAGGGGATGCTTTTTAACTGTGTGGGGGGTGGACCCACTAGATGAACATAGAGATCTGTGTTCCTAAATGGCAGGAACACAGGATCCCTGTGTTCATCTCTGATAGAACGGCGGTCTGCCTTGCTTACATCGTTACATTGCGATCGTGGGTGGCTGACAGACATCGCGTCCACCGGACCTGCTGATTGCCTCCCCCTCTAGCTAATCAGCAGTGCGCATGCACTCCTACTGGTTATTACACTAAACAGCGTACAGGTATGTCGTTTTGCTTAATAGAGCCGACCTGCCACAGTAAAAGTGCCCATAAGAGCTGGGGGAAGAAGAAACAGCAGCACATTGAGCTTTCCAGTAAAAGACTGTGCATGTGTCAGGACAAGTCTGATCATTGGGGGAGAGCAGCATAGCTAGAGAACTGACCACGGTGTGTTCTCCTGTCAGTTTTTAATAGGTAAGCAGAGGGACTGGCAGGAACACCAGGGGTTTCACACAAAGGAAGCAATACAAAAAGAACAGGATACTTTTTCATACAAGCACATGGTACAGAAGGCACATTGAAAGGATAGGAAATCTTGGTTTTAGGGAGTAAATATCCAAATTGTATCACAGGAAGTCAAAGTGCTGCACTAATCACAGATTAAATGAGTGTTATTTTACAAACACAACTAGAAATAAAAAAAGCTCACAAAACCAAGTGCGAAAAAAATAAGCACAAATAATTTCACAAATCGTGAAAAAATTGTATAAATCATGAACAATAGCACACACACAATAAAATGTGAAATAACCCTATGTGATCAAAAAGTAAGCAATTGGCAATACCGTCCATGTGACACTGACATTGCAGAGATACAAATAATGAAACAAAACACAGCAATTACATAAATTGTGAAAAATTGCATAAAACATAAAACTTTGCTCTGTGGGGTAACTGCTCAGAGATCCACACCACTCCACTTTCATCATCCAATCCACTTTCTGTGAGCCCAAGCCATTATGGACACACCCCTTTGGGGGGTTTGTCATCACACCGATATGGACTAATAGCACTTTTAACCACTTCTGGACCGGAAGCATTTGCCCCCTTAATGACCAGGCCATTTTTTGCGATTTGGCACTGTGTTAATTTAATGGACAATTGCACGGTCATGCGACACTGTACCCAAATAAAATTGATCTTCTTATTTTCCCACAAATAGAGCTTTCTTTTGGTGGTATTTGATCACCTGTGTGATTTTTATTTTTTGCGCTATAAACAAAAAAAGAGCGACAATTCTGAAAAAAAAAAAAAACAAAAAAAATATTTTTCACATTCTGCTATATAACATTCCCCAAAAAAAAAAATTTCGAAATAAAATTTTTTAAACATTTTAGGCCAATTTGTTTTCTGCTACATATTTTTGGTAAAAAAAAATAGCAATAAGCGTATTTTGATTGGTTTGCGCAAAAGTTATCGCGTCTACAAACTAGGGGAAAGATTTATGTCATTTTTTTTTTTTTTTTTTACTAGTAATGGAGGTGATCTGCGATTTTTAGTGGTACTGCGACATTGCGGGGGACAGATTTGACCACTGACATTTTTGACACTTTTGGGGGGACCAGTGACATTACTACAGTAATCAGTGCTAAAAATATGCACTGTTACTGTAATAATGACACTGGCAGGGAAGGGGTTAACACAGTGGGTGATCCCCCCGCAGGGCACAGTCTCCAACGCTCCGTGTAGGGCCGAACATTGCTTTCAAGAGGGCAAGTTGCTCTCTCACCCCCAATGGGCGCAGAAATACCCGGACTTCAAGCTTCGTTTCTTCAACTACTTACAGCTCAGGGACTTCCTACTCTGCACCCCTGATATTTCCTGCTGGTCTAGGGCCCTCACCCCCTTTGAGACCCTGTGCAGATCGTCAGACCCACAACGACATCTCATCTCCCTATTGTACTCCCTCCTCTCCCTGCAATTACCACCTCGCCTCGTCCGGTTACGGGCTCAATGGGAGGAGATCTCGGCCAAAACCTTGTCGGATGATGACTGGGAGCGTATCTTCTTTCACATCCACAAGGGATCCAGGAACGTCCTCACCCAGGAGACTGGTTTTACATTTTTCGCACATTGGTACAGGACACCGGAAATTTTACATAAAATGTCGGCCGACCTCTCCTCCCTATGTTGGCGCTGTCAAATTCATACCGGTTCCCTTCTGCACATCTGGTGGGAGTGCCCCCGGATTCAGCCCTTTTGGAGGACGGTACACGACATTATAACCCGTATCACTACCTTTGCACCGGATCTCAGCCCGGCACAATTCCTCCTTCATCATTCTTCCCTCCCCCAACGGACGTACAGGAGGTCCTTGGTCTTCCATATGATCTCTGCCGCCAACATGTGCGTTCCATGTCATTGGCTCTCCCCCTCCCCACCTACTGTAGCTGACTGGCTGCGGAGGGAGGGAAGGATTTCCCATATGGAAGATCTCACTTTTCAAGCCCTTGACACTCCTTCCAAATTTTATGACATTTGGGCCCCATGGATTGACTTCGCTGCCTCAGACGAATACCGTCGCCTGATGGCCACATAGTCTGCCCTCTTATTGCCACACCCTACCTGCTTCTCTGCCCAGTTCCGGAGGAGTGTACCCGCACTCCTCTTCTCCTTCCCTCCCTATTTCCAGTCTCCCTTCTATTCTTCCCACTTAGTCCACCTTCCCTGCTCCTCTATCCCCCTTTTTTTTTGCTATTGCTCCCTTCACATGCTGTCTCATGACGCTCCTGGCGTCAGCCTCCCCCCCATGCTTTTCCTTAGCCTCCCCTCTCCCCTACCTCCTTTTACCTACCGCACCCATGCTCAGCGAGGAGCAGTCTGTGCGCATATGTGGATAGTGCTCCCCCGGCCCTGGACACAGCGTGTTCCCCCTGGGGGTGTCCGCTCCGGGGGTGCTCCCTCCAAGAATATCATCTTATTGCCTCCTGGCCGCCCCCATCCATGTCTCTCCAGATTGATGGGTCAGAATTCTCTCCTTTCCCCATAGCTGCTCTACCCAGGAGGATCCCAATACCCCTCTTGACAGCACTTAACCCCATTACACACTTGTTTTGGCCCATGTGGCTGGGGCCCGTGCCCGAGCCGTATCGGCCCCTCCTAAACGCAATGTTATACTGAATTCCTGGCCTTGTATTTTACATGACCGGGTCACACTTGACTTGTCTATGTTTCTGTATTTACTGCATTTGGCATATTCCTGCTCCTTGGTACAGTCTACCGTGATTTCGGATGTGTGTTATTATTTGTATTTGTATCTGCTGACTGTGCCATAATGTTATCACTTGTCAATGTTCATTTCTATTTTTCTCAATAAAACGTTTATTAAAAAAAAAAAAAACACAGTGGGTGATCAAAGGGTTAAATGTAAGCCTAGGGGAGTGTTTCTAACTGTATGGGGGCGGGGCTTTTGAAATGATCATAGTGACCTGTGATCCTACATAGAAGGATCACTGGCACTCTGTGATCATTCCAGAGAGAAGAACGGTCAGCTGTGTTTACAACAGCTGACCGTCCTCTCTCAGTGGGGAACGATCGCGGGTGCCTGGCAGCAATCGGAGCTGCCGGCCCCATGCATTGGAGTCCCCGCTGCCGAGTGAGGGTGGGAGCACGGCGCCGGCGGCGCACGCTCGCCCCCTTGCTGCAGGCACGTGACCAATGTACAGTTACGTCGGTTCGCGCAGGAGGGGCTGCCTGCCCAAGAGTAATCACCATCAATGTTGAAAGTGAACAGTAAAGCCTAGTACACATGGACCGAATGTTCGGCGGCAAAAGAAACAGGCCGACCTTCTGTATGTGTTTACGGCAGCCGGTTGGACAGAAGCCGGACGTTCGATTTGGCATGACCAAAAAAGGTCTGCCAAACGGCTCCTGATCAGCGCTCTCTGTCAACATCGCTCTCAGCCAATGTGTCAGAACACAGTAGCACAGCAGGGGAGATCGCTGCACTAACATCGCATAAATGGAGGACCTTTTAGTTTTTTTTTATTCAGCCCTGCTGGGTTGAACGAAAAAAACCCGAATAGTGTGTACTAGGCTTAAGGACCTGTGATATCGCGTGACCAGCTAGATAACTGCAGTTATGTAGAACATGCTTTATAAAAAATAATATGAAGATTGAGGGGGGGGGGTTAGGAGGGTCTTGCTGAACATGGAGTTGGGCTTAAAATGTTATATCATTTATACAAAGACTTTAAGGGCAGCTTAGATTAAAAAAAACGTTTGGTGTGGCCATTGGTGAGCTGAAATACCAGTCATCTTTTTATATCTTTAATATCATCCTTTGAATTGTGGTTTAGCTTGCTAGCAAAGAAGCAGAACTAAAATCTGAGTTTTGATTGGATCCAGCCCTTGGGATACATTATGCCTTTCTTGCCAGTGTAAGCAATACCAAAGACAACTAGTAGACATTCAGACAATATGTTACCGTATATGTTACCATTTTTCCTGGTGTTCTCCTTAAATGAATACATTTATAATGTGCATGTAAATTCATTCACCAAGTGACAGTTTCTAAATGCAAAAAGAGCTGTATTTGACCTTTTTTATTTTCAATAAAATAAGGGTAGAATATAGAATATAGAATGGTTTGCCAGTAACTGGTTCCACATCCTTGAAAATGGAGAAAACAAAAAATTGTGTTAAATGTACTAGTCAAAAAATGATTACATTTTTAAATCCTCAGACATCGTTCACCAGCTTGAAAGTAGATCTTAATAATGACATTTCTGCGCAAGAATGCCAGTAAACACTTTGTTTAGGGATTACGCGTTTTGTGTGGGAAGAGATGACTCTTGACTGTCTGAAGTGGTTTTGTTGCATATTTGTCATTTGCAAATGTTGCCATGGCTTATTTGTTTTTTGAAAGATGTTTTCTGTGTTTGTAAAGTAGAAAATGTTCTTTAAAATATATTTCCTTTAGGAATAAGACAGACCTAATCTTAGTTTAGTGGGTAGGGTTCAAACTCATCTTCACAACTGTCTTTGGCACAACCAAGAAAATACTCCTGCTTCTTGTCACAGGGGTGGGCAACCAATTTTGCAGATACAGTCCCCCATAAACAATTACTTTAAAAATGAAGGTCTGAAGGCATGGACCATGGGGTATGTACCTGGATAGAAAACTGGTTACAGGGGCATGTCCAAAGGTTGGTGATAAATAGTGAGCATTCAGAATGAGCTGGAGAGGTAAATGGGGTCCACCAAGGATCTCTCCTGGGACCAATTCGGTTTAATTTATTTATAAATGATATAGAGCATGGGATGAATAGCTCAATCTCAGTGTTTGCTGACAATACAAAGCTAAAGGGCAATAACGTCACAACCAGATGTTGAAACCTTACAAGAAGACCTAAATGAAATAATGAATTTGACAACTACAGGGTAAATGAGGTTTAATGCTGAAAAATCTAAAGTAATGCATTTGGGTGCTAAAAATACAAAGACAAGTTACTTGCTAGGGGGAGAACCCCTGGGGAATCCAGGATGGACAAGATCTAGGGGTCCTAGTAGATGACATGAAATGCCAAGCTGCAGCAAGTAAAGCCGACAGAATATTAGCATGCGCTAAAAAGGGGATTTACTCTAGAGATAAAACGATAACTCTCCCACTCTACAAGACTCTAATCTGGCCACATGTTAAGTATGCCCTCCAGTTCTGGGCACCAGTCCTCAGGAAGGATGTGCTAGAACTGGAGAGAGTCCAAAGAAGGGCAACCAAGCTAATAAAGGGACTAGATGACCTCCGCTATGAAATATTCCAAGCATTAAACATATTCTCTCTGGAGAAGAGACACTTGAGAGGAGATATGATAGCAATATACAAATACCTTACTGGTGACCCTAGCACCAGTAAGGTATTTTTCCTAGGGGAAAAACTTTTCATGGGGGGGGGGGGTAGTTTAAAAACACAAGCAGCCATTCATTGAAACTGGAAGAGAAGCGGTTTAACCTTAAACTGCATAGAGGGTTTTTTAATCTCAGAGTGGTAAGGATGTGGTATTCCCTTCCACAAGCAGTGGTATCAACAGGGAGCGTCAATAGTTTAAAAAAACTATTAGATGGGCACCTTAACGATCGCAACATACACTGATATGGGAATTACTATTGACATAAACTCACACAGACAGGCACGCACGCATGCATGCACCACAGGTTGAACTGGATGGACTGGTGTCTTTATTCAACCTTACCAACTATGGAACTATGATATATGCTGTATGTATATATATTTTGGCGGTGAAAGGTGCCACATCTGAAAACTCATAGATAACATACCATAGACAATCAAATATACAGATTTTGAAGACATTGGCTTATTATTATTATGGTATATTATCTACGGGTATAGTTAAAAAACAAAGAATATGACCTTCACCAAACATTGGTGATAGATTCACCTGCAGTAAATGTTTGGTAAATGTCCCATTCTCTGATTTATAAATATGTCCCTAAATTTTGTATGTATTCCTGAACTAGACAATATATCCTTTAAAATGTGGAAAGACAGAATGGTGTAACTTCATAATTTGGGAGAAAAGGTAAGTTAAACACTAATATATTTGTAAATTGCGGGCCATTATGGTGTTGCATTAAAATATTATAATTTTGTTTATAATACTAGTTGAGCACAATTTCCCAATCTGTCTTGGATGTCTATTTTCCTTCATAAAAAAAAAAGTTGCACAATTAACAGAAGTGTAGGCATGCCCTCTGGACTTAAATTTCTCATTCTTTTGCTCTTGGCATCCTACAGGGAGGATTTACATAAAGTCGATGTAATGAACTATTGCCAGCAGAATGCCAGCCAATGCCTGCGCTCAGGGGGCCCGAGGAGCCGCGACGACGCTCTGCTCTGGCAGGTGCTGCTGCAGATGTGTCGGCAAAATGGGGTACGTCGCATGAAACACTACAAATCGGCCTCCCATTAGCGCCGAACAAATGTCGCTTTGCAACATCCACGGAGTGCTGTTTCAACCTACATTTATAGCGCAGTCGATCATATATTATGTAAATATGGTTCTCCTTAATTAACATTATGCAGATTCCATTTATGCAATGTGGGCTTCAGCCAACAGTTCTGGCTTACAGTAATTAATTGCTTTGTTTGCATTACAGCGTGGAGGAGATTGGAAAAATTAAACTGACGATTGGTTTTTAGTTAATGTTTAACGGATGTGGCATCTAGTTTCTATCAATTTTTGAGCCTTTCCAGTCCATTTTATTGTTAAAATTTGAAATAAGGACACAGTTTATCGAAAATAAAGATCAGCTTGAAACACCTTCCTGTTTGTTGAGAAGCAGGAGAGCCACAGGTGAATGCTAGTACATTGATCATAGCAAACATTTATTTCCTTTTCATGAAAAATTAAAAGGTAAACTAAGGCCAAATATCCTGCCCACCAGTGTTAATTTTCACGTCTAATTTGGATTTAGTTTTAGTCATACTCTTTTGGCATGAATGCCATTTTTGTTTTAGTTGTATTTTAGTCGACTAAAATCTCCAGAACATTTTAGTCTACTAAAATCGAATGGGTTTAGTTAAATTGTAATGCATTATATAGGCATGTCTCTAGAATTGCCAAACTCATTATGTACAGTACCTCTAGAGTAAGAATCTAATAACATGTTATCATTCATGGTATTAAGGTTTGAACCTGCACTACAGACACAGATTTATCTGTTGTGATGTATAACGTTTTTATAAATAAAACTAAAATGAAAATATTGTTTTTTGACAAACTTCAGAAGTGCAGCTTTAAAATATAAAAAAATCCCCAAAACTGTAAACTCTATTGCCATTTCACATATAACCTGACTATATTACTAATATTAAATATAAAAAAAAAAAAAGAACATTTTTTTTTCTCAGCGGTAGATGCCCCCTAACTTATTCTTATGTGGCAGTGCAGTGTTAATTTTGATGTCAAATTTGGATTTAGTTTTACTCAAAGTCTTGTGACTAAAATGCCATTTTAGTTTTAGTCATATTTTAATCATCTGAATTGTTTTAGTCCTATTTTAGTTAACTAAAATAGTGTTAATTTAGTCAACGAAAATATTTTTGTAGACGAAATTAACACTGCAGGCCATCACTCTGGACCCCGTTGCACATAGCCGCCATGATGCCCTGTGCTGCTGGTTTAGCGATTCGTATGCCATAGACGAACATATATATATATATATATATATATACAGTATATATAGTCCCGGAGTGACTATTCATCTTAATGCTTGCAGGGGGAAGTGCTCATTAATCAGCGCAGCAATGTGATCACACTAACCAATGAGAAGCTCCTCTTTCTCCTGGGAAACCTTACCAAAAGACAAAGCCTTAGGCCCCTTTCACATGGGTGCACCGCCCAACGGAGTCCGTTCTGCTCAGCGGGGATCAATCCGACGATCCCCGCTGAGCAGGCGGATGACAGCTCTGTCTCCACTCTGTGTGCAGAGACAGAGCTGTCAGATCCCCGCTGTCCTCTATGGGGAGATGGGATGAGAACGGACTGCCTGTCCATTCTCATCTGATCCTCCAGACGGATGGAAAATAGGGTTTCCATGCATCCGGATTTCGCAGACAGGATCAGATAGCAGCGGAGACATCTCTGCTGACACCCGCTGCCCCATAGGGATGCATGGAGCATCCGACCAGGTCCGCCTGAAAAACTGACAGGTGGATCGGATCGCCCGTGTGTAAGGGGCCTTAGATGTGATTCTTGTTTGTGAGCATGGTCTCTCTCACTCTGGGGCTGTGTATGGACTGCTGCATGGGCATCATGGGGCTATGTGCAGAAGCTGCATAGGGGTGGCTAGAATATTTAGTTTACCTTTTTATTTTTTGCGAAAAGGCGAACTTACCCTTTTAAGAAATGTGCAGCTGCTTGCCTGTAATTTCTGTAGGATTACAGTGTAATAAAATGGATCTTGCAGTAAAATGCAATACCTACCTATACTTCCACCCACTGCCCTCTGTGTAGAAATTTCCTGTTAATAGTGAAGGTGATGTCACACTCCTTCTGTCAAGATCTTAGGGAATACAGAGTAGTCGAAATCTTGTGAGGGACGCTCTTGCAAAGGAATCATCCCAGAAGAATTAGGCTATCAAAAGACAGCCCTGTGCAAAAATGTGTAATCTATCGTAATATTAGTGCTGTATGTTGCAAAAAATATATGATAAACATTTCTATTCAATATACATTATAGTGCAGATATCAAAGTACTGTTGTGCAAAACATATTGATCCAATAATAAATGTAAACAAGTTGTGCAATATAAAATTAAGTACAAAAGTCAGTGCAATTCATTTATAATTAAACAGTCCCAATATAAAAAATCAAGGTGAAATTCTCTTTCTTTTTTTATTTCTTTTTTCTTCCACCACCAGTGTACTAAATGAACTCACCAGAGATAAATGCTAGTAATGTTATAAACCAGCTAACAGCACATTCCCCTCTGGGAGTAACGATCTGCAGACTCTGCAAATTCCTCTTAAAACTCTCACGGCCGCCAATTTATACATTCCGGTGGAAGAGAGAAAAGCTTGCATAGTGTGAAATCATTAAAACTTTTTTATTTATAAAAATCAATCCTGAAAACTCACATTTCCATGGGACCTCGCTGATACAAGTGTAACCAGCATAAACATAGAACCAAGCTTGCTGCCGTCTCTGGAGGATGTCAAATGACGAAACACATAGGGTGGGGCATGGATGTGACATTACCAAGCACTCCGAGTCTACTCTTGCGGCCAGGAATAAATGAATTGCACAGACTTTTTATTTAATTTATTATTGCACAAATTGTTTACATCTATTATCTGATCAATATGTTTTGCACAATGGCAGTATGTGGGCATATTGAACTATATTGTATGTTGAATAGAATTGTTTAACATATATTTTATGAAACATACATCACTAATATTAGGATAGATTACACATTTTAGCACAGCGCTGTTATTTGATAACCTTATACTTTGAGTTGGTCTTGTTGGATGTTCCAACAAGACAGCGACAGTGCTTTGATTAATTTTTATTTATTTCTTATTTTTAACTCTTTTAATTTTGATTTAAACACACTGTGGCACAGTTAAAAAAATCCGCTTGAAATCTTCCCAGAAACACTGCAATGTTACACCCAGAGAGGCAGAGGATGGGGGTAAGATATATATATACATCTAACTTTGTGCTTTTCAGATTAATTTTACAATCACTAATAGCAGATGATTTTTACGGAGGTAATGGGCTTGGACAGTATATACCAGGCCTTTGCGTTTTTGATGCCAATTAATAGAAAAATGAAACACTATTTCCATCTAAACTAACCACCTAAGCACAATGCAGTATAAACAACCTACTTTTCTGTAAAAAAAAAATAAAACGTTTTAATGTTGGTTTGTCTTGCTTACATCAATTGGGTTAATTCCCATGGGATTCCATTCCCATGATCAGCAGGTGAAGGGGTGCAGGCTGTTAGCATGCCCATCCAGCCAAAACATGTCAGGGCGTGGTTTCTTGGAGCTGAAAACTGATCCTTATACACAGACTATCAATGTTCTCCTTTTCCTTTAGACTAGAGTTTTTCTGCAAAAAAGTAATGTGCAGTAACCCCTAAAAGCCAATAATCAGCCGTCTTTTATGCCTCTAGGTAAGAAAGGATTTTCACTTCTGCATTTGGATATCAGAGATTTATATCAGAGAGTATTTAATGGAAATAGTTGTCAGGTGCTGGTTAAATGTAGACTGGTATAAGCGGGTGAAAAGACAACACTGGCTGCACACCAAACATTTCTTGTGTAACTAAAATGTAAGTAAATGTGACGCAATTCACCCACAGATGGGATTAATCTCTTTGTTATGGATTTTCCCTGGAGTCAGGACAAGTACCCAGTGAACAAGCCAACTCTGGGGCTTGAGAACAGCACTCATTATCTTTTCTGGCTTATAAAGGCAAATATAGGCTTACTTGGCTCTACACTATAATTACAGGATGGGGTAAGGATAAAGCCTGGTACACACGTAAAGTTTTTTTTTTTTTCATTCAACCCAGACAAAACCAGACAGATCACTGTACTAACAAGCGATATTGGTGTGGCCATCGACCCCTGCTGTGCATTTGTGTTCTGACAAGGAGGCTATCCCCCCTCCCCCCAAGAACACACTGATCAGTGCTTGCAGTCATTGGCTGCAAGCGCAGATCCGATCCTGGGTTTCTAGCATGTCCCTTTGACAAAAGACAGTCGTTAGACCAGCTTCTGTCAGATAGCTGTACATGCTGACTTAATGTGAGCAGGTTCTTGTTGAACCGGCTGATATTCGGCCCGTGTGTAACCACCCCTATTTGACCTATTACCTTCGCTACCCCTTATATATTGCTCTCAGTTATTACAAATTAATGTATATAATGGAAGTTTTTTGATGTAAACAGATTTATTTGATGCCTTGTTTTATTGTGTATGAATTTCTTTAGTGTATTGCTGGAACAGATGTGGCAGAGCTATTACTACAAGACTGTAAGCAGGAAAGGTACAAGAATGTTCAAACAGACAGTGACTTCATTTCTCTTATGGAGGAACCACTTCTCATACCTGATGGTGCTCAGGTAGATCTTCTGACCGGAGAGGCCCCATCTGCTGCCGAAACCTCTGCTCGGGCTGTGGAGAAGTTCACAAAGCTGTTGTTCCTTGGCCGCAAAAAAGCAAGTTGCCCATCCTCGCAGTATAGGCAATATCTTCGATTCACACTCTGTATCAATTTCCAGCTTCTAACCTCACTTTTTGCAGCCAAGTCTGCCTTGATGATATTCTGTTTATGGTTTATTACTAATTGGCAAGCTAAACCTTTATTCCTTGTTATTGCAAACAATCTTTCCTGAACTTTCTTCTAGTCTATGTAATGTTGATCTGTAAGACTGAATCTTAATCCATATGACTATCTTTTCTGATCTTTCTTACTGAATCAGCTCAGTAGGCAGTTAGATCTCAGTAGTATGTTTCTGCTAATTGTATTTGTCTTGTGCAATACCCAGGAGGCTCTGGATTGGGCTATGAAGAGTCAGCTTTGGGGTCATGCACTGTTCTTGTCGAGTAAAATGGATCCTCGGACATACAGCTGGGTAATGGCAAGGTAAAGGGTATTTAACAAATCTGCCATCATCCATTTTTACTAACAGCTACAGACATGAAAGAATAAATATAAGCATCAATTTAATAACAGGAAAGGGGAAATGATTAACATGTCATGTGGAGAAATTAGTAGGAAATTCTCCTAATTAGAACTAAGAGACAGGAAGAGACTATAAGGCTGGTGATTACTTGTAAGGAGTCTAGTTGAATGAGGACAGATAATTGATTGGACATCAACTGCACAGAAAATGATTGAATAAACATTGCAGTCCAGGTTGTGAATTGATCAGGCATTACTTGCTGATAGGCTTAACCTCTCAGCATGTTCTATCTTATCCCATTTCCTCCTCAGTATGGATGTTAATTTACTACTAATAACGGTTTTGATGCTGTTTTCAGGTTTACCAGCACTTTGGCTCCCAATGACCCTTTGCAGACACTTTTCCAGCTTATGGCCGGGAGAATACCTCAAGCAGCAACAGTAAGTAAGCCATTTTCTTGGAAAGACATCAGGCTGCCGATGCCATGATTATATCATTCCATTCCATGAAGTAAAATTATGTAAAAAAAATAAATGTGTATTACATGTATATCTATTTTAAAGATCCAAGCACTGGAAATTTAGGTGATTACCTAGAATGCCACCCCCTGGAGAGGGCAGCATAATGGAGTGGAAAATGGCAATCTTACCATTAAAGTGTTAGGGGAAAATGAAAATAAAAAGCATATTTAGTGCATTCCTGCAATACATCTCCTCATGTTTTATCCCTCACAGACCCTTATAAATACAGAAAAATACCCATTGATCTGCCAGAAATGCATTCAGCTACCAAAGCCTGTGGTGGGCTAATAACACACACTGTGCACTGTGGTGTCAACCCTGCCCAGTTTTCATTTGCTAAACTACTCAAACTCACACACTCCCAGCTCTCATTCTGCAGTCCCAAGATAATTAGGAGGGCAAATTAGACTCCTTGAGATAACGCAGGGAGTATGTAGGACAGCTGAGAATTTTAAACATGGGCAACAGGTACAAATATTATTATTATATCTCAAGGGAAGGGTGTACAATGCCATATCCCAAATAATACTGGAACGGCAAAAAAGGAAACAGGGGACTTTAAGGGTGAGCTGTGTCTGGGTGGCCAGTGACAGTCCTTGTTTCCACCCTGAGTGGCCGGTATCCGGCCCCCCACTCACCTACCCATTCTTTTCCCCTTTTTTCTTTATAGATTGTCTGTGGGCTTGGTGTTTAGACCCTGGCTGAGGGCTCCCCTTGGAGAGTCAGCAGATATTATATAGGTGACAAATGCAGTGATGCTTCCACGGTGTCCCTGATGAAGCAGTTTTGACTGCGAAACACGTTGGCACGAACAAGTGTTTTTTTTTAGCATCTAGTAGTCCATTAATGCATTTGTACAATTTATTTCATATGTAATATTTATGCAGTGATTGTACTCTACTTCACCGCTTTTTAATGTGATGCACTAAACTTGAATTTTATCTACAATGTGTCACAGGTCATAGAACCATGCCTTTAAAGACCCCTGTTCCTAAAAAAAAGAAATGTCCTTTTTTGCTGTTCCAAACATGGGCAACAGGTATTTCAGCCCATATGTAATATTTATTACAGGTACTTATATACTGTAGCACCATCAAGTTATGTGACACTTTTACACACATATTTATATATATATATATATATATATATATATAATATAATATATATATATATATATATATATATATATATATAGTATCTCACAAAAGTGAGTACACCCTCACATTTTTGTAAATATTTTATTATATCTATCCATGTGGCAACACTGAAGAAATTACACTTTGCTACAATGTAAAGTAGTGAGTGTACAGCTTGTATAACAGTGTAAATTTGCTGTCCCCTCAAAATATCTCAACACACAGCCATTAATGTCTAAACTGCTGACAACAAAAGTGAAAATGTCCAAATTGGGCCCAATTAGCCATTTTCCCTAACCAGTGACATGAGACTCGTTAGTGTTACAAGGTCTCAGGTGTCAATTGGGAGCAGGTGTAATAAATTTGGTGTTATAGCTCTCACCCTCTCATACTGGTCACTTGAAGTTCAAAATGGCACCTCATGTCAAAGAACTCTCTGAGGATCTGAAAAAAAGAATTGTTGCTCTAGATAAAGATAGCCTAGGCTATAAGAAGATTGCCAAGACCCTGAAACTGAGCTTCAGCACAGTGGCCAAGACCAAACAGCGGTTTAACAGGACAGGTTCCACTCAGAACAGGCCTTGCCATGATTGTTCAAAGAGGTTGAGTGCACATGCTCAGCATCATATCCAGAGGTTGTCTTTGGGAAATAGATGTATGAGTGCTGCCAGCATTGCTGCATCAAATTGTTCTGCATGGCTGTCGTCCCAGAAGGAAGCCTCTTCTAAAGATGATGCACAAGAAAGCCCGCAAACAGTTTGCAGAAGACATGCAGACTAAGGACATGGTTTACTGGAACCATGTCCTGTGGTCTGATGAGACCAAGATAAACTTCTTTGGTTCAGATGTGGTCAAGCGCGTGTGGTGGCAACCAGGTGAGGAGTGCAAAAACAAGTGTGTCTTGCCTACAGTCAAGCATGGTGGTGGGAGTGTCATGGTCTGGGGCTGCATTAGTGCTTCCGGTACTGGAGAGTTACAATTCATTGAGGGAACCATGAATGCCAACAGGTACTGTGACATACTGAAGTAGAGCATGATCTCCTCCCTTCGGAGACTGGGCCGCAGGGCAGTATTCCAACATAATAATGATCCCAAATACACTTCCAGGACGATCACTGCATTGCTAAAGAAGCTGAGGGTAAAGGTGATGGACTGGCCAAGCATGTCTCCAGACCTAAACCCTATTGGCCAAGCATGTCTCCAGACCTATACCCTATTGAGCATCTATGGGGCATCCTCAAACGGAGGTCTCTAACATCCACCAGCTCTGTGAGGTCATGGAGGAGTGGAAGAGGACTCCAGTGGCAACCTGTGAAGCTCTGGTCAACTCCATGCCCAAGAGGGTTAAGGCAGTGCTGGAAAATAATGGTGGCCACAAAATAGTTGGATGGATGGAGGGCTGGTTGGATCGATGGATGGAGGGAGTGATGGTTGGATTGATGGAGGGAGGAAGGATTAGATGGAAGGAACAAGAGATGACTAGATGGATGGAGGGCTGGTTGGATGGATGGAGGGAGGGATGAATGAGGAAGGGATGGTTGGAGGGATGGATGGTGGGAGGGATGGATAGAGGCAGGGGCAAACAGGCAACTTTCAGCCCAGGGGGCAAGTACAAACCAGAGGCCCATGGTGCAGTGACTCGGCCCCCCTCCCACTCCCCCTCTTCCGGTCCTCCTGTTCTCCATTTCAAGCTGAAGCTCTGCTCCAGCAGCTCTCTACTTACTGGCTTAATCCGGGTTCCCGACCTGGCCAGCAGGGGGCGGTTGGGGGGAGCTGGGACAACTTGGTTGAGGCTGGCCAGTGGAGAAGAGTCTCCAGTGGTGCATGAAACTGGCCTCTGCTCAGACACAGTTTACCTCATACATGCTGGGGGAGGCCTGCGCTTTGTCTCTGTCTTCATCCCGCGCTCAGTAGGTCAGTGGTGGAGCTTTTTACTTTTCTTCACCAAGAATCCTTTAGGCATATCTGTGGCAGAAGCAGTGCAGCCTTTTTACAGGGCATCAGAGTGGCCCAGGGGGCAATTGCCCCCCCGGCCCAGTCCTCCCCTGGATAGAGGGATGGATGGAGGAAGGGATGGTTGGATGATGGAGGGATGGATGAGGGAGGCATGGTGTGAGGGATGGATGGTTGGATGGATGAAAGGAGGGATGGTTAAAAGGATGGATGAATGGAGGGAGGGATGGTTGGATGGATGGAGGGAAGGATGGTTGGATAGATGGATGGATAGAGAGAGGGATGGGTGGAGTATGGAGGGAGGGATGGATGGAGGATGGAGGGATAATTGGCGGATGAAGGGAGAGATGGCTGGATGGATGAAGGGAGGGAAGGATGGATGGTTGGAGATAGGGATGGTTGGATAGAGGGAAGGATGGTTGGATGGAGGGAGGGAGGGAAGGATGGATGGAAGGATGGAGGGAGGCATGGGGGGATGGAGAGGGATGGATGGAGAGAGGGATGGATGGATGGATGAAAGGAGGGATGGTTAGAAGGATGGATGAATGGAGGGAGGGATGGTTGGATGGATGGAGGGAAGGATGGTTGGATAGAGGGATGGATGGATAGAGAGAGGGATGGGTGGTGGATAGAGGGAGGGAGAGATGGATGGAGGATGGAGAAATAATTGGCGGATGAAGGGAGGGATGAATGGATGGATGGATGGATAAAGGGAGGGAAGGATGGATGGTTGGTTGGAGAAAGGGATGGTTGGATAGAGGGAAGGATGGTTGGATGGAGGGAGGGAAGGATGGATGGAAGGATGGAGGGAGGCATGGGGGGATGGATGGATGGAGAGGGATGGATGGAGAGAGGTATGGAGGGAGGGATAGAACACACACATCCTGTCCTGATGCTGCTCTTCTTTCTATATGACACAACGTGAAAACCTCTCATTGCTGGCAGAAGCTGTTTCTGGTCACCCTATACTATATGTAGGAACATAGTCGTAGTCATTTGCTTCCCCCCTAGTTGGACTACGGACTATGGGATGTGGAGTGTGCACAGAGCTGTGCATGCACTGCTGCACTGTGCACAGAGCAATAAGCATGCACTGCTCATTCTAAAAAAATGAAAGTGAGGGAGAGCAAAGAACAAATTAGAGGTTTGGGAGATCATACAAGGATGTTACAAGGAGGCAGAAAAAACACAGAAAATATTCCATGAAAAATAGATTATGGGCTATTAACCAATTCAGCTCTCAAAGGTTTACCCCCCCTTCATGACCAGGTTATTTTTTTTGCGATATGGAACTGCATTACTTTACCTGACAACCGTGTGGTTGTGCAACACTGTACTCAAATAAAATGTATGTCTTTTTTTCCCACAAACAGACCTTAGAATGTGTGAAGGTAAAAAAAACCTTGAGCCCTTACAACCACTTTAAAGTTTGCAGTTCACAATTAAACAACAAAAAAGTTCAAGTGATCTGTTATAGTAAACATATGGCTGAAACAACACCATGATGATTTTGATGACAGAATCTTCCAGAACCAGTTGCACTAAATGGGCAATTTGATCAATAACCCTAGGTTCACACTGTGGCCGTTTTTAAATCGTGCGAGTTCAGCTGAACTTTGGGGCCAATTTGACAGACATCTATGTCTATGGAAATCGCCACCCCAAATAGCCAAAAGTAGAACTACTTTGGGGAATCAGTGCGGCACCACAAAGTCGGCTTCGCACTGATTCGGATGGTGCCATTGCCAGCAATTATCTCCAATTTGACATGCAATTTGACATGTCAAATCGAACCAATGTGAACGAGGGCTAAATTGAAGTTTCATTAAAAAAGTCTTGTGAATTCCTTTGTAAAGTCCCATCAAACCTTGAGAAATCTTTCTCTATCTTTGTTGTGTTGAGAGAAGATTGTCTGAAATGATCAGATCTGTGATCAATTTTTGGTTTATCATTACTCATAGGGCTAGCATTAGTTTACTGCCAATTTCTATGCTTTCTTGAGTTAACATTTACAACAGTTGCAACATTTAGTGACCTTTCTGGTGATTTAATATTAGTATAAAAGCAGTACAAAATATATTTCCAAATAGAGACATTTGTAATAAACTAGAGTCTATTTTTCCTAGAAATTATGATTATGTAAAATCTTGGCGAAAGATTTCCTTTAAAAACACAATTATGTTAAAATGCAGTGTTTTAGTCTCAACCAGCAGAAATTAAATAATATGTTTTGCATGCCAAGCACCAAGTTTTGAAAATCCCAAGGTGACGAAAATACTCCTTAATTATATTTACTTGGCATGGCACTGTGGATAACACAGTTCTAAAAGTACATTGGAGCACAGATGGCAAACACATTAAAGAAAAGCCAAAGATTTTTGGGTTAAATTGAAAGGTTTAAAACATTGCTTAATATTATTTAGACTGAGAATATTAATCCATGTGCTGCTAAAAGCGCATTTTAGAATAGAAGAGAATAATCATTTAAAGTGCACCTGTCATATTAGATGCAACCATTTTGTTTACTGATCTTACATAGTCATGAACACAGGCAACTAGTTGATTAAAGCCCAATTGACGCCATCATGAAAAATACAGTAGATACAGTCCACAGTGTGCAAAAAGTAAAATAAGTTTCATACTGTAATTCATAGTTAAACTGCTCCCAAGCACTAGCCCAAAATCCAATTGCATGTAGAGTTAGAAGATGAAAGCAGCAGTCCTTCTATAGCAGTCCTACGGATAGTAAACCATTCCAAATCCAAAAATGCATTTCCTGATTTTGAGTTAGTATCAGCTTCTTGTTATCCCTTGAACAGAAAACAGGAGAACTCACACTGGATGAGGATGTGGTAATTAAATGTATTGACAAACCAAGCAGACAGAATGTGAAGCAGTGGTTGATCTCAGCAGTCAGCTGCCTCTTTCTTACTGCCCAGTCACAAACTGGGGGAAAGAAGGTGCACAATACACACAAAGGCAAGGACTGCACTCCGATGTGAAAAGAAACATGAATTTATTCACCACTTGTAGATCCATACACAACTTGTAAAATCACAGACAAGAACAAAATGTTGACGCGTTTCACAAAATTACATTTGCTTACTCATAACCACACAGTAAGCAAATGTAATTTCGTGAAACACGTCAACCTTTTGTTCTTGTCCGTGATTTTACAAGTCGTGTATGGATCTACAAGTGCTGAATAAATTCATGTTTATTTTCACATCGGAGTGCGGTCCTTGCCTTTGTGTGTATGGTGCTGCTTAAAGATTACGGATCTGACACGCAGATGATGAGTATCTTCACCTGAGCCTTACTTTACCTGTCCTGCTTTTCAGTCTTTCTCCAGGAAAGAAGGTGGCTTAGCTGTATGGCAGTAGAGTAAGGTCACCAGACTTTAAAAATTAAATCCGGGGACACCTTACTGACCACACCTACTTTTATTAGGGGTGGGGCAGGGGTAGAACAGCGGGTGGGGATAATAACGGCATGCGAAGCGAACCAAATGTTGGGTGTGACCAAATTGTGCTAAGAGACCTAATGGGGTATGGTTTATTAATACCTTAGCCTACTGTACACTGAGTTAAGAGTGCAGGCCCAGATGTACACTGCAGGTCATCATTTTAAGCAAGGGCAAACATCCATATTCTTACCCCCGGAAACGAAGACCGCTTAGGCCAAGAAGGGATTAAAGTGATTGTAAAGATTTAATTTTTTTTCTCATTAAAATAAAAAACATGTTATACTTACCTCCTCTGTGCAGTTGGTTTTGCACAGAGCAGCCTGGATCCTTCTCTACTCAGGTCCCACGCCAGCGCTCCTGGCTCCTCCCTCCTGTCGGGTGCCCCCACAGCAAGCAGCTTGCTATGGGGGCACCCGAGCCAAGCTGCTACTCTGTGTGTCTATTCACACACGGAGCCCCGGTTTGGCCCCACCCCCTCCATCTCCTGATTGGCCCACTGGCTGTGATTGACAGCAGCGGGAGCCAAAGGCTGCCAATAGCCAATCAGGAGTGTGAGTCTCCAGAGAGGTGAGGCTCTTGTGGACATAGAATGCATGAAGGTAAAAAACCTTGTGCCTTTACAACCACTTTAACTGGGAAGACCATGCAATATCAACATGTCATATCATCAATAACATAGTCACAGATCAGCAGAAAGGACAAAAGAACCGCTCCAGTGATAAGGTAATCCCAACCATCAAAATAAGGTGCAGCAAGGATCCGAAGTCCAGGCAACTATAATGTATAGAGAGAAATAGCCGCACTCCAACTTGAAGGTGAAAAATATAAAATCTGTTTTATTCGTATTCCAAAAGATAAAATCAATTCAAAGTGTATCCAGTAGTTGTAGTAGTTGTAGTAGTTGACGCGTTTCACGGATAAACGTCCGCTTAGTCGTAACCAGGTTAGGACTTAGCGGACGTTTATCAGTGAAACGCGTCAACTACTATGCGTTCATCTCTTGTCTCTGACTATATTATGGATACACTTTGAATTGATTTTATCTTTTGGATACGAATAAAACAGATTTTATATTTTTCACCTTCAAGTTGGAGTGCGGCTATTTCTCTCTATACATTATATCATCAATAACCCTCCCTTTCCATCTCCTGCTCTGGGCCAGTCACAAAATGCTTTCCTGAAAAATGTTTATCTTCTTTATAAAGTATATATATACATTATAATAAAACATTGTACATAGAAGTCTAAGGGAGGTATGTGTAAAAAAAAAAATTGCAGAGCCTGTGAAACTACATGCACATTTGTCTGTTTAAATGGGGCAAAAACAAATATCAGTAGGCTATTTTCTCTCCAGGTCAAATGTTCTTCATAGAATGAATCAGGAAAATACTGCATTAGGCTTCATTCACACTTATGCGACTTGTCATGTGACTTTGATCATCAAGGTTGCATGACAAGTTGCACCCCATGTTTTCCAATGAGTACCGTTCATATCTATGTGATGTAAAGTCGCAGTGACTTTAAAAGTAGTTCATGCACTACTTTGGTCAACTTTCATGTGACCTGAGAGCCAACGGCTTTAATGTTAACCCTCAAAAGTGGCATGAATGTCGCACAAGAATGTTTTACTTGTAACAGTTGTGCAATATTAGTGGTCAAAGCCAAAGTTGCATCCAAGTAGTAGCCATCCAAAATTACATCAAAGTTGCACTCCAAAGTCCTGTGACTGTGTGAATGGAGCCTTTTATCCACTAGATGGGACCATTGATCATAGTAAATAAGTATTTATTTCCTATGATCATCAGCGCCATCTAATGGCCATAATGCTGTATTTTCCTGATTCTCTGTATTCTGTATAAATGAAGCACAGTCAACCTGGAGAGAAAATAGTCTAATAACATTTGATTTTTCCCCCATTCACAAAGAACAAATAAACATGCAGTTTAAAAGGACGAATAGCTCTCTAATTTTACTATTAATACACCCCTAAGTGTCAGTGTGACAACCAGGAAACTAACATTTCCAGAAGATGTCAGCCTTTATATAGCTCAAAGGATAGTTTTACTTTAATGTGGCTTACTTAATATTGTCATAACCTTTGGGTGTATCTGTATAGCTTAATTATTTATTAACCACAATTTACTTACAATTTATTATCACAGTGCAGTGGGGATCCAAACTGGGGAGACTGGAGGCCTCACTTGGCTGTAATGCTGTCCAATCAGATGGGAGAACCAGAGGTGAACAACTGTGCTATTGTTACCATTGGAGACCATTTAGGTAAGAAAGTCGGCCTAGTGCTTTAAACTTTAAATAGCATTTCATCATTTGGGGTATGGCAGCCTGAATAAAACCAGTCTTATGCGATTTCCTACTGTTGTGGTTTCAGCTGTGGTTGTTACTATTTGGTGTTTTCCAGCTGTAAGCCCAACCTATTTTTAAAATTCTGTACTCTTGTGGCATGAGTGTCTGCACAGAACGAGAAGCTTAAAGAAAATATAAAAATGTAGTAATAAGAGGTTTATTTGCACTGTAATTCAAAAGGGTTTTGTTAAATCATGATAAACCTTTCAGGGTTCTCCCCCCCATGTAAAGTTTTCTGTGATCTACTGCCTCGCCTAACCTCTAGTTTTCTGCTTGCAGGCAAGAGTAATTGGCCATACACACTATAAGATTTTCTGAAGACTTTTTCCTTTAGACTTACCAAAACCATAGAATATGAGGTCAAACCTAAACACTTTCAATTTGTATGCAATCTGGCATGCCCTTGCACTACATAGAAAAGGTAAATCTGAAGGAAATCTAACCACAAAAGTTGGATAGTGTGTATCCAGCTTAAGTCTCTTTTAATTCTTACTCCCCCTAGTAGGAGAAGATTAATGCTTAGTACACAAAGGCCGAATGTCGGCAGATACCAGCCGTTTCAATAAAAACCGGCTGACATTCGGACCGCGTGTATGTCAGCTGTTTGTCCGGCTTCTGTTAAACGAGCATGCTATAAAACTAGGAGCCGACTGGCACCCGTTCAGCGCTGGCAGAGAACACACTAGCTCAGCGGGGGAGATCGCTGTACTAATGTTGGATCATTGGTACAGTGGCTCCAACCAGAACTTTTATTGTGTACCCAGCTTTAGTCAGGTTGCCTGTTTAAGGCATTGGTGGAGTCTTAAAGAGGGCACAGTTTGGAGCCCCAGAAGAGAGAACAACATAGAGACAGTTGGGTGGAGGGATTGGCATGTACTACAGAGCTAAGACCTAGGACTGAGATAATGTAAAGACTATCCAAAGAGTGCTGAATAAGTATTTTTATGCTCCCTACCTTCTTTCAAAAACCCAGATATGAAAATTATTATCTGATGAATTTTGCCATGGTTTGTATTTACCACTGGAATGCAATGTTCTGCAAAAGTTATGATCAGTACAGAAGTTATTTCTACAAACAGATACAGCTTTGTGAAGTTCTATCAGGAGTAGTGTAGAGTAAAGCCAATGTAAAACCTGGTAAGATCTGAAGTGTTCTGATGAGGAAAATAATCCTCCATGAGAAAACTCTCATGTTTCTCTTTCGTTCATTGACGGAAACAGCTCCTGATCTGCATAATCATTGGGTTATACTGCCCCTTACAAAAGTAGGACACTAGGCAGAAAAATATTCTGGCTATGCCTATGAGCAGTCCCAGGGGGTATACTCCCTCTCCCTGCTATAGGTACTCAGTTTTTTTTTCTGCCCAGTCAGGACTTAGGACCTAGTTCCTTGGGATCTCTGGTCCTGGCAAATTTTTCCTTTTAGATATAATTTTTTTTTTCTCCTGTTTTTTTCCTGTGAGATCTACAATCAACTGCCGGACTGGGTGGCAGGCTGGATAATCTAGATCCAGTGGTCACCCCAGTCTGACCAGCGAGCTAGTGCAAACCTCAGCTTCATGCTAGTTTGGTCGCGACATAGCTCCACTGGACGGGGCTGGCCTGTGAGTTAAACGCCTCCCGAGGTTGCATACGACCGGGTCTTGGCTCAAGTTGCAGCGTTCCTCCTGGTCGACAGCCCCCCATTTAGATGGGGAGGGGTTCTGTCTGGAGCGGTGCCTGCCTTGTTCCTGGTATGGTGACCTAGCTGTCTCTCCTCCTGGAGGGTTTTGGAGTGGACGTGGGCCCCTCCTGGGGATAGTCGGTCCCCCCAGCTCCCCTCCTTCCCGTCAGGCACCCCCCTTTCATCTGTCCCTCATCCTACCCCCTCCTCCACTTATGCTGGGGCTGTGTGGGTGGTCTGGTCTATCTCCTGAGGTGGGGGCAGGGTGCTATGCTGGTGATGGGGGCCAGGGGGGGTGCGCTGCTGTCGACCAGACGATAGGCTGTGCGGGGGGGGGGGTTGTACCTGGTTGGGGCTCCTGCTAGGGCCCCTCCTTGAGTTCTAGGGATCCACCATATTTCTGTTCTGTAGACTGTGTGTTTCTGTGCACGGCAGCCACAATTGTATAGTCCGGCAGCCATTTTGCGGTGGTTTGCCATTGAAAATAGTGGCGGCTATGACTGTGGAGCCCTGTGGGCATCGAATTCGGCGGTGGGAGCCCCTGGTGCTAACTCCTGGATCTTTTCACTTCCTGATCGTCTTGCGGGGAGTGCAGATTATCCTGGTGGCTGCAGATGCCTGTTTTTGCTGGGTGGTGAGTCTGGTGGGGTTCTTTCCCTTTCTGCTGAGGGTTGCTAAGTGCTTTGTACCTGGCGACTGGGTGGTGCTGCCAGTGCGATGGGGGTTGTCCCTTTGCAGTGTTTTTAGCCTGGTGACTCATGGAGTCTTTGGAGCACATCTCCCCACCTGACCCCCTCTCTGCGGTCCTGGGGTCCTTTGTGTCCCAGGTGGAGGTGGTTTTTAGGCAACGGGCTAGCGAAACCCCCCCCCCCCCCGCCTTCTCCTGCCTTATCTGTCTCATCAGATCCTGAATCTGATTTGGCCGCTGCGGACGTGGTTCACCCTGCTGGGTCAGATAGTGAGGTTGATTCCTCCACATCTGCAACAGCGCACGAAAAGGCTCTGGTGGAAATACTGATTGTATCTATATTTGAGACATTCCTTTTGGCACTCACAAGCCATCTAGAGCCGCAAAGGTGTTTCCTTTCCCCGCCTATTTTGACAGAATTGTCGCTAAAGAGTGGGGATGACCGAAGCGTCCCCTTAGGGTCCCTAAGCAATCTACTAGGTGTTACCCCTATGAGGAGTCCCTTATTAAGAAGTGGACTGGTCCACCGGTGGTGGACCCTCTGGTTTCCGGATTTAACAAGGCAACCATGATTCCGGTTGAAAAGTCCCCAACCTTTAAGGATCCAGCTGACAGGAAGGCGGAGGCTGTGGCCCGCAATATGTACGTTCTGGCTTGTTCGGCACTGAGGCCAGTATTCACTATTGCCCTGGTGTCGCAAACTCTAACCGAGTGGGCTAAGCTATTATGCCGTGACCTGGAGGGAGAACAGCTCCCTCTCCCGCCTTTGCTGAGCTGGCAGGCAAGCTGGTCCAAAGGCTGCAGTTTATCTGTGATGCCTTTTTGGATGCAGTTCCCATAGTGGCTAGGCTCTTTGTTTTGGCAGTGGTCCTTCAGCATGTCTTTTGGCTTGAATGCTGGTCTGCGGACTAGACTTCTAAAAAGTACTTGACTGATCTCCCCTTTCAAGGGGATACCCTGTTTGGTGCTACCCCAGGATGACATCATTAAAGGTCTCACGGGGGAAAGAGTACTTTTCTTCCGCAGGCTACTAAGGCTACCTCCTCGTAGATATGGGTCCTCCTATGCTCATAAGGAGTTTTTTTATCCCTCAGGGTCGACTGACAAGGGCTCGAAGCCTTTTAGGGCCTCTTCTGGAGGATCAAAACGAACCTAGTCTGGCAAGCTGAGAGCGGGCTTCTCCAGACCCGCAGACAAGGCTCCTTCAGCATCAAGGTGCACGCTCACCTGTATCGGGGGTGGGGGGACGTCTTTGTTGGTTTCCGGACCCGTGGATATAAAATTAGGTTTCACTCTTGACCCCCGGCAAGGTTCTTTCCTTCCAACTTGCGCCTGTCCCCGGACCGTTTAGAGGGTCTGTTTGGGGCTGTACAAGACCTGTTGCTTCAAGGGGTGATTGTCCTGGTTCCGATTTCGGAACGTTTTCAGGGTTTTTACTCAAACCTGTTTACAGTTCCCAGGAAGGAAGGCAAGGTGCGTCCAATCCTGGACCTCAAAGCGCTGAACTGCTTTGTGCGGGTGCAGAAATTCAGGATATAGTCCATTCGCATTGCGGTGGCATCCCTGCATCAGGAGGATTTTCTTGCCTCTATCAACATCAACATCAAGGATGTTTACCTTCACATTCCAATATGTGCCGGTTATCATGCGTTTTCCATGGGAGAGGAGCATTATTAGTTTGTGGCGTTACCCTTTGGTCTCACCTCTGCTCCTCACCCTTACTCCTCGGGCAGTAGCGGAACTATCAGAGTCGCAGCGGTCGCGCTTGCGACCGGGCCCTGGAGTTCCGCCACTGTGGGGGGGCCCGTCGGCCTCCGCTCTTCTACCGTGGGGGGCCCGCCGGCACCTGCCAGTTCTGGATGTGGATGTGCGAGTGAGAGCCTCCTCAGAATCAGTCTCAGTCAGAGACAGTTGTGCCGCGCGGGGGGGATGCTGTGGCCGGGCTGTCAGGAGGAGGCTGAGCTGAGCTCTTACTGTGATGAATGAGAGAGCCAGCCAGCCAATCCATGTAGAAAGCAGGGAGTAGAGAGGCGGAGTTTCACAGACACTGGAGAGTCAGCCGTCCAGAAGGGGGTGGATCTCTCCTCCACATGTGTGATTCACAACATGCATCCCTGATCCCTGGACTGTGGAGGCCGTTTTCGTGACCAGTGAATGAGGGGAATCGACTAGTACATGTAAGTGTCAGTGACAAATTGCTAACTCCACCACTGATCTCAACCACCACCATTGCTGCCTCTTACTGATCCCACACTACAGATTTCATCCCTATCCCATTCCCCCCCATCACTTCTACAACAGAGATCCTTGGTGTGGGGAGGGGGGGGGATGGGTGGAGATGGGATCAGTAAGAGGCAGAGGTGGGGGAGGTTGGCACCACCACTAATCCCACCCCTCCTTAACCACTGAACCCCCCCCTCACCACCATCACTGATCCCCCCTCTCACCACCATCACTGGTCCCCTCTCCCCCATCACTGATCCCCCTCACCACCATCACTGATCCCCCCCTCCCCATCGCCACCACTGATCCCACCCCCCTCCCCACCATTGCCGCCACTGATCCCCCCCTCACCACCATCACTGATCCCACCATCACTGATCCCCCCCCTCCCCACCATCACTGATCCCCCCCTCACCACCATCACTGATCCCCCTCCCCCCTTACCACCATCACTGATCCCCCCCCTCACCACCATCACTGATCCCCCTCCCCCCCTCACCACCATCACAGATCCCCCCCATCCCCCTCTCACCACCATCACTGATCCCCCCCTCCCCATCGCTGCCACTGATCTCATCCCCCCTCCCCACCATTGCCACCACTGATCCCACCCCCTCCCCACCATCGCCGCCACTATTACTGGTCCCATTCCCTCCTCCCCACCAGTCCTGCCACTGATCCCATACACCCCTCTCTCCACCAGCACTATTACTGGTCCCATTCCCCAGGTCATATTTTACCGATCCTGAGGTGGAAAATCAAAGAAATTACATAACATTAACCACTTAAGGACCGCCCACCGCAGTTTTACTTTGGCAGTCGCAAACCGACGTAATACTACGTCAGTCACTTGCCTGGTGCTAGCGGCGAGCGGGGATGCCAATTCACGGGGGCCTGCAGCCGTGATTGCCGCTGACCACCCGTGATAGGTCCCCGCTGAGAGAGAAGGACGGTCGGATGTCGTAAACACAGCTGACCACTCTTCTCCCTGAAATGATCACAGTGCACCTGTGATCCTTCTATATAGAATCACAGGTCTCTATGATCATTTCACAAGCCCCTCCCCCACCGATAGAAACACTCCCCTAGGCTTACATTTAACCCCTTGATCACCCCTCGGTTATCCCCTTCCCTGCCAGTGTCATTATTACAGTAACAGTGCATATTTTCAGCATTGATTACTGTAGTAATGTCACTGGTACCCCCAAAAGTGTCAAAAATGTCAGTCAGGGGTCCGATCTGTCCGCCGTAATGTCGCAGTCGCGCTAAAAAGTGCAGATCACCGGCATTACTAGTAAAAAAAAAATTACATAAATCTTTCCCCTAGTTTGTAGATGCAATAACTTTTGCGTAAACCAATTAAAATACACTTATTGCGATTTTTTTTGGGGGGGGATGTTATATAGCAGAATGTGAAAATAAAAAGTGTAAAAATCATGCTTTTTTTGGGGGGGGGCCTTCATGATTTCTTGCACCTGGGCCCTGAAAGTTCTAGTTACGCCTCTGTCCTCGGGTCTTAGAATGCTAGCACCGGAGCTAACACTTTTGTTACACCAACAAGGTATCGTGGTACTGGGCTACTTGGATGACCTTCATCTGCGAGCAAAGTCCCCTACTGCTCTGGTGGAAAACCTGGAAATCACCATACAAACTCAGTTCAGGTGGATTCTGATTTTTCAAAAGTCTGCTCTGGTTCTGTCTACAAAGCTGGACTATCTGGGTCTGACTCTGGATTCGGCCTTAGTCAGAGTGTTCCTTCCTCTGGACAAACTACAGAAATTGCAGACTGCAGTTCATCTCCTGCTGTCCAACAGATGGTCATCCCTCCCGACTTGCATGCGGGTGCTGGGCCTGATGGTGTCTACCTTTGAGGTGGTTCCGTTTGCACAGTTACATACAAGGTCCCTGCAAAGGGAGATTCTGGCCAAATGGGACAGGACTCCACAGTCTCTGGACAATCAGATTCCGCTGAGCTGGGGAATGAAGGAGTCGATGATATGGTGGCTTCGTTTTCCGGCACTTTGGCTGGGCAAATCTTTCCACCCTTTGTATTGGACAGTGATCACTATGGATGCCAGCCTGTCTGGCTGGGGAGGTATCCTCACCAAAAAAATCTGCTCAGGGGATCTGGACACTGGAAGAATCTAGACTACCGATCAATGTCTTAGAACTCTGAGTGATCAGACTGTGCCTGGACCACTGGACGGATCGTCTTCAGGGTTGTCCAGTGTGCATTCAATCGGACAATGCCAAGGCCATGGCTTATGTCAATTAAGGGGGCACAAGAAGTGTCCTACCGGCTCTGGAGGTATCCAGCATTCTAAGGTGGGCAGAACGGTTTGTTCCAGCCCTCTCCACCGTACACATTCCCGGGGTGGAAAATTGGCAGGCAGATTATCTCATCGGCAGGCGTTGGACTACGGGGAGTGGTCCCTTCATCCAGAGGTGTTTCATCAGCTATGTCTCTGGTGGGGCACCCCGAGGTGGATCTGTTGGCATCTTGGCTCAACAGAAAGGTTCAGAGGTTTGTTGCTCAGTCAAGGGATCCTCTGGCGGATGTCACAGATGGGCTGGTGGCTCCATGAAGTCACTATCGGCTGATTTACGCCTTCCCTCCTCTCAAGCTTTTGCCCGGACTTCTATGCAGGATCGAGGCAGAAGGGATTCTGGTCATAGTAGTCCGGAGCCACTGGCCTCGCCGGGGCTTGGTACGCCGATTTGGTGCAGCTGGTTGCCGACGTTCCATGGAAGCTTCCTCTCAGGGAGGATCGTCTGTCCCAAGGACTGATCTTCCATCCTGCTTTACAGTTGCTGGTTTTAAACGATTGGCTGTAGAACGCCAGGTGTTGCATGATAGGGGTTTATCTAAGTCAGTGATTCCTGCCCTGATTAAAGCTAGGAAATCTACTTCTAGGAAGATCTACCATCGTATGTGAAGATGTACACTGCGTAGTGTGAGTCTCTTGGGGTTCCTCCTCGCTTCTTGTCGGTGGCTCGGATCTTACCTTCCTTCAATGGGGGTTGAACAGAAATTGGCCTTGAGTACCATCAAGGGCCAGGTGTCGGCTATGGCGGTCTTCTTCCAATGACCTTTGGCCACACACTCCCTGGTGCTTACCTTTCTTTAGGGTGTCCGACATTTGGTTCTTCCAGTGCGGGCTCTGTTGCTGCCTTGGGATCCTAATTTGGTGCTTTCAGCTCTGCAGAAGCCTCATTTTGAAAATATTCTGGATATTCCCCTGCTTACATTTTCCCAGAAGGTGGCCTTTTTAGTGGCCTATCACTTCTGCATGCAAGATATCGGAACTGGCGGCATTATCTTGTCTGGTGATTGACAGGGATAAGGTGGTTCTACGCCCCTGTCCGTCGTTCCTTACAAAGGTTGTCTCTGATTTTCATTTGAATGAAGATATTGTGTTTCCTTCCCTGTGCCCTATGCCTAAACATCCAAAGGAAATTGCCTTGCATGCCTTGGATGTGGTCCGGGCAATTAGGGTGTACCTGGCAGCTATGGAGTCTTTCAGGAAGTCAGGGATCAGGTTCCTCCTTTCCCTGTCAAGGCGCACTCTACTAGGGGGCTTAGTGCCTCCTGGGCCTTCTGTCATCAGGCGTAAGTGACGCAGGTTTGCAAGGCGGCCACTTGGTCGTCGGTGCACACTTTTACAAAGTTTTATAAAATAGATGTGTTGGCATCTGCGGATGCTTCCTTTGGCCTCAACAAACAAGGTTTTGCAGACTGCTGTTTAAGAGGACTTGATCCTCTTTGAGGGTGTATTGTTTTTTTTTCAGGTGGGCTCCGGTTGTTTGGTTGAGCTCCTGTTGCCTGGATGGCTAATATTTAGCCTTGGAGAATTTTTTGGTTGTTCCCACCCCTCCTGTTTAACACTGCTTTGGGACGTCCCAATGGTTATGAAGATCAGGAGCTGTGTCTGTCAATGAACTAAAGAGAAAATGGGATTTTTGACTTACCATAAAATCCATTTCTGTGCTGTTCATTGATGGACATAGTACCCACCACTCTGGGTTGTAATTCTTCTGACACTGCTTGTAACCAAACTGAGTACCTATAGCAGGGAGAGGGATTATACCCTCTGGGACTGCCCATAGGCATAGCCAGATTCTTTTTCTGTCTACCGTCCTACTCCTGTAGGAGGCAGTATAACCCAATGGTTATAAAGATCAAGAGCTGTGTCCGTCAGTGAACATCAGAGAAAATGATTTTACGGTAAGTCAAAAATCCTATTATCATGCATCTAGTGACCTTGGCTCCCTTGTCACATGGGCCTAGGGTGGTCAGTTGGACTTCTGGAGCCTCTATCTGGCCCACGGAAAGCTTAGGCCTATGTAAGGGTACTCCCAGCATTAAGGTAGAACTGTAGGCAAAACTTTTTTTTTCATTTTAAATAGAGTAAGGGACAGTTATAAGGTTTATTTTTTGCCAACTTTGTCTCATTGCTTAGATTTACCTTTACTTCCTGTCCCATAACCAAACAGGAAGTAAGTGGAAATATCTGCAAATACCCCCCCAGGTCACCAGAACTAGCATCCCAAATGGAAGATTTCCCCCCTTCCTTTTCTGTGGACAACCCAAAATGTAGGATTTTATTTTACTTTTACTTTACGTTCAATGATAATGGTAAATAGGAAAAATAAAGAGGGTACACAGACAGGAGTTTTTCATGCCCTTTTGCGTTAAAAAAGTGCCTGAAAAGCTCAAGAAAATGCTTTCCATTAAAATCAACCAATGCTTTCACACTGTGGTGGTGCACTAGCAGTGTAGTGAAAAAATCATGCATTCAGCATCTTTGGAGCATGTTTGGAGAGCTAAAAAAACACCCCTCTCCATTGAAATGAATGGGAAGTGTCTCCAAAACGCCTCAAAACCCCCTTAAAAATGCCACACAGCGTTTTGGAGCAGTCTTTGAGTAACGTGTCTTTAAAAAACCGCACCGCAAAAGCACTCATCTTTTTAAATGGTAGTTTTGAAGTGAACCAGTGTGAAAGAGACCTTAGTTATATTTAGGGGTTAATGTGTACAGTGACCAGGGGGGATGTGACATGAAGGTCCAGAACTTGCATCTGTGCATATGAGCAAAGTGTGACTCAGGGTGGAAAGTAAGCATGATGCCCTGAAGACCCTGTATGTAGATGGGGCCCAGTTGCGGTTGTCAGCACAGATCTAGTGCATTATCCAGAAATATTACTTTATGAATATAATAAAAGGTAAGTATTATACTCGCAAAATGACAAATGTAACATGAGTATTACATAGGACAGGTGGGCATCCCAGGAGTCTTAAAATGTGGCTGCAGCCTGTTTTTACCATTCTCCAGATGCCAGTGTAAAAGAACCCTCAAGTCTATGTTAACATCTATGCAGTTTGCTGATTTTTGGGCGTGTTTTGCTTTTTTTTTTAAACACGCATTTTTGATGCGTTTTGCGTTTTTTTTTTTTGCCTCCATCATTGGTTTCAGTGGCAGGAATTGTTTCTCATCTTTGGTGTCAGTGGCAGGAATTGTTTCTCGTGAGGAAATATGACCGCACTCTGGTAGAAATTTTTTCTTGAAATCAAAAGTGTTTCCTTTATTCTTCCAATAAAATCAAATGACAGACAGTGTACAAGCAGACAAAAAGGTTGACGCGTTTCACGACATTCCCAGTCGCTTACTCATAACCACACCATATATGGACATATGAATAATAGTTGGACATAGTAAAAATTGGTGAATATATTTTTTTCACATTTTTTTCACATTTTTTCACATTATTTTTGCCAGATTTATTTTATTCATTTACATATATAAGCTTGAAGTAGGATATTATACCTTCACTTTTCATGTATTTTCATTATTTGTCGTTGCTTCACCATTTTATTTACACATACATGTGACGATTTTTCACCAATTTTTACTATGTCCAACTATTCTTCATATGTCCATATATGCGTCTATATTTTCTTTCTATATGCATATATTCGTGCAGCCTGTTTTTTGAGAGAACCGTAAATGCACTCATGTTTTTAATTTTAATTTTATGTAATTGTTTTTGTTTAAAACAATGAGATTGGTATCACTTTTCCCTATTGGGATCCTATGTGCAATCAGAATGTGTTCACTGTGTCATTGCATAACAGCTTGTTGGAATCATCTATCCACATGTTTTATCATGTGTTCTTTATATCTCCTAATTGATGATTCTCCTACAAATATCTAGCTGCTCTCTGCAATCCCACAGTGTGGTTATGAGTAAGCGACTGGGAATGTCGTGAAACGCGTCAACCTTTTTGTCTGCTTGTACACTGTCTGTCATTTGATTTTATTGGAAGAATAAAGGAAACACTTTTGATTTCAAGAAACTTCTACCAGAGTGCGGTCATATTTCCTCACACTTTGCATGCTTCCGGACTACGGATCCGACCTGCACCAGGTTCCTGGACACACACCTGAGCGGCTACACCCTTCTGTTTTCTAGGAATTGTTTCTCGTCATTGGTGTCAGTAGCAGGAATTGTTTCCCATCATTGGTGTCAATCGGCAAAAACGTGTCCCATTATAGGTATCAGTGGGAGGAATAGTGGACCATCATTGCACAGAATAATGTAAAAATAAACAAACTACATTTTTAATTTGAACTTACATACAGTAGGTGCAGCCTTTTGGGAGAATGATTCCCATCTTGGATATATTTTCAGAGCTATCTCCATCCATCCCTTATCCCTTTTGGACCGGCCCTTATGGGCTGGATCTGTGGTATTGTATAGGTAGCTTCTTGGCCTCACCAGCCTGATATGTTCCTCTGTCTTTACCATGCTGCTTGCATGAATCGACTTTCTGGTTTTCTGGGCAGCCTGGGAAGTCTGTTAGTGGGAGGCAGCCCATTCACTTGAATGGGCTGTCCTACATGGGAGAAATGCGCCAAAGAGGCACCAGAATCTTTTTGGCCATGGAGCATCATGCATTTTTTCAGTGCGCATTTTGGCACGTTTGTAACACATTTTCATCACAACAAAATGGATGTATACTAACCATGCTTGGAGTGCCATTAACATTTAATAGCACTGAAAGCTTGACACACGTTTGCAGTGCGTTTCCGTATTGTGGGGAAAAATGCACATTTCCTGTGTGTTTTGTCAGGAAACTTGAAGTGTGAATGGGGCCTGAGCAATACAAAAATAGGTCCGACTCCAAATGGTTATTTCTCAAGTCTGTTTCACAAGTACTAATTCAAACATCAGTGTTATTAGGTTCTTTTCTCTCCAGCTAGAATATTATTTTTCATAAAGAATAGTCAATCAAAAAATATAGCATTATGGCCACTAGATGGGGCTGAAAATCACAGGAAATAAATACTTATTTTTCATTCTCATTTATGGGAATTTGCCTATGTGTTACTTGTTTCATATGTTTTTAAAATGAATTAAATTAATTAAAATTATTCCTTTGTGATATTATATGTAAGTTATACATTTTTATACATTTTTATGTACTGAGAGAAAGCAACATCTTGGGCTTAATCGCCTATACTGTACATGCCTTTAAAACTTGCATGGCTTCAGCCTGGTTGGAACCCCCCCTCCCCCGACCCCGTCTCTTTTTAATGGCTTTGTGAAATCTAAGGCTAACGAGTTCAACTCTGACCTCCGAAGCTCATCCTGACTTACACAACTTCAGTCACTGAAAGGCCCCTGGCGTGGTCTGTTTGTTCCCTGCAGGAAAAAGACACTTCAGAACTACTGCTGAAATCATTCTGACCCCAAGAAAACATCAAATACTCCGGAGGATAATTAACTTCCTCTATAGGTTGCTTGTACACATTGTTTCACTGACATAGTACATGGGTTTTGTATTAGCATTTTATAAAAGCAATTAAAGGATTTGTAAAGTCAGAAGTTTTTTATAGCTTAATGCATTCTTTGCATTAAGCTAAAAAACCTTCTGGATGTAGCAGCCCCCCTCAGCTCCCCCTAATTACTTATCTGAGGTCTTTTTTTGTCTAGCGATGTCCATGAGTCCCTTGCTCTTTGGGGACTCTCCCTCCTGATTGGCTGGGAAACAGCCACGGGGGCCATTGGCATCTGCGGCTATCAAAGTCAGTTAGCCAATTAGGAGAGAGAGGGGGCAGGGCCGAACGGCAGTTCCGTGTCAGAATGGACACATGGAGCTGCAGCTTGGCTCGGGTGCCCACCAAAGCAAGCTGCTTGCTGTGGGGGCACGTGATAGCAGGGAGGGGCCAGGAGCACCGAAAAGGGACCCAAGAAGAGGAGGATCCAGGCTGCTCTGTGCAAAACCAACTTCACAGAGAAGGTAAGTATATCAGGTTTGTTATTAAAAAAAAAAAAAGACTTTACAGACACTTTAATCTTTAAAGAAAACCTGTACTGAGAGAAAAATATAGGCTGCAATTGCTGACCTGCAGTAGCTACCTGGCTGCAATGTTTGTAAGCATCGGAGATAACCAGGTAACTTGCATTTAAAAAAATGGCCAGTACAGGTGTCCTTTAGGGATGTCTGAGTGTTGTATTTAGTAGTGGTAGTTGAAGAGACCTTGTTACCAGACAATTCAATTTAAAAACAACCTTCCCATGGGTTTTATCTGCAAAGTTAACATATTTTAGGCATTTACTTATAAAAACCTCCCTTGTGTAAACCTGCAAACTCCCTGAGTCTGCTGTTGGGTTGGGTAATGTTATCTTGGATGGGATGTCAGTAGTCCCTGAATACTCAGAACGGTCAATTAACTGATACTCTGTCATACCTCCCAACTTTTTAAGATGGGAATGAGGGACACCTATTGGCAAAAGTACTGTATATAGGCATAGGACACACCCCCTGACATGCCCCCTTAAAGGAGAATTTTCCAAAAAAAAATGATTAGTTAATCCCACAAGTGCTTCTTTTTTCTTAAAGTGATTGCTAAATCTCATTTTTTTTCCTATAAAAATAACAAACATGTTATACTTACCACCTCTGAGCATTTGGTTTTGAACAGAGCAGCTTGGTTCCTCCTTTTCTCTGTCCCTCTTCTGCTCTCCCGGCCCCTCCATCTTGTTCAGTGCCTCCACAGCAACCAGCTTGCAATGTGGGCACCCAAGCCGATTCACAGCTCCGTGTGTCCATTCAGACACCGAGCCCTGACCCAGCTCCTCTCCTGATTGACTAGCTGACTTTGACAGGACCCGCAGCCAATGGCACCGCTACTGTGACTCAGCCAATCAGGAGGGAGAATCTTGGATGGCTGAGACACTTGTGGACATCGCTGGACAGGGAGGGACCTTAGGTAAGTGTTAGGGTGGTCGATGGGGGCTGCTGCACACGGAAGATTTTTTTTATCTTAATGCATTAAGATAAAAAACTTTCTGACTTTACAACTCCTCCTTTAAAGTCGCAGCAATCTCAAAGTAGTTCATGCACTACTTTGGTCTAACATTTATGTGACTTAATGCCATAGACTTGAGTGTTAACCCTGAAAAAGTGGCATGAAAGATGCACCTAAAAGTTATGTCACAGTTGTGCAACAGTTGTCCATTATCAGTGGTCAAAGCCAAGTCGTACCCATCCAAAGTTGCGTAAGGCCCCTTTTCACACTTGTACGACTTTGGAGTGCAACTTTAGTGCAACTTTGATGCAACTTTGGATGGGTGCAACTTGGATACGATTTTGGCTTTGACCAGTTTTAATGGACAACTGTTGCACACAAGTTGCATTGTATAACATTCAGGTATGACTTTCATGCAACTTCTGAGGGTTAACATTGAAGTCTATGGCCCTCAAGTTGCATGAAAGTCAGACAAAAGTAGTGCATGAACTACTTTGAAGTTGCTGCAACTTTAAGTTGCGCATGTATGAAAGGGTATCATTGGAAAACATGAGGAAAGACATGTCATGCAACTCTAATGTCCAAAGTTGCATGCCAAGTTGCACAAGTGTGAAAGGGGCCTTAGAAATTGCGTCAAAGTTGCAATGAAAGACACTTTTTGAAAAATGAAAAGTGCATTTTAAATACAACTATATAAATCAGACCAAATTAAGGGACAAATGAGGAGGAAAGAGGGACAGAGGGACTTTGTTCCAAATCAGGGACAGTCCCTCGAAATCAGGGACAGTTGGGAGCTATGCTCATACTATTCCTCCCCGCTCCTCCCCTGGCTGCTACATAAAGGGTTATTTATTAAAGAGCTGGGCTGGCACAGACAGTAATTAGACATTCCCAGAAGAAGGGAGGGCTATGACATACATGTAGGATGGAGCTGTGCTAGGGAATTGACTCTTCCTGCAGAAGTAAAATTTATCACCAAATGCAATGGCACATTGCAAATGAATGAAAATTGCTTATGGAACACTGCAATTAAGAATTTTACATTTTCTGAATTTTCTGTGCTTTTAACTGCTATTTTTAAAAATTTCTGTAAGGGTCCTTTTGCACTGCACGCACACTAAGGGCTCTTTCACACGGGCGTTCCTTTTTTTTTGCCCGATCAGGTCCTTTTTTTTTTTTTTTGTAACGGACACGGATGACACTTGTGTCATCCGGTCCGTATGTCCGTTTTTCATCCCATCCGTTTGCGGATGAAAAACTGACATAATGCATGTCTATGTAAATACGGATGTCTGCGGATGACACCACTGACATCCGTTTTTGCTTCAGTTCCGTTTTTTGAAAGGAAGAAAAAATAGGGTTCTCCTCCGTTCAAAAAAACTGAACTGAACTGAACTGACAAAAAACGGATGTCAGAGGATCATCATCCTCTGACATCCGTATTTACATAGAGATACATTATGTCCGTTTTTCATCCGCAAACGGATGGGATGAAAAACGGACATACGGAACGCCTGTGTGAAAGAGCCCTTAATGACAACGGTTTAGTGTGTGGGCAGCTTTCTGTTCCGGCTGCAGTAAGCTGGTTGTAGGGGGCGATGCCTCAAATGAACCCAAACAAGAAGCCTCCAAAACCAAAATGCATTAGGGTCAACCACAAGCAGCCAGTTATGAGCATGAAATAACATAGCAGCCTGAAAATATTTATGGAGATCAGGGCAGGCCAGGGGGCCCAGATGCCAGGGTTGTTATAGGACTGTTCATTTAACCTCCCTAGCGTTATTCCAGAGTGTGGCTCTGGGTTAATATAGAGTACCAAAAGTGGTAACCCCGAGCCACACTCGGGATTACCCCACAATCAAACTCACCTTCCCCTGCGATCCCCCGCCGTCCTCCCCAGCCATCCTCCAGCCATTCTCCCGCTGTCCTCCCTCTGTGTGCCCGGCAAATGCCAGCACCTGTCTTTCGGTTCTCTTTCCTGCGAGCGTTGTAATGCAGGGGGTTGGAACCAGCTGCAATTTCAAAAAAGTAAATAAAACAAATGACATGAGACAAAGTTGTTATCCTAACGGATTATACTGTATCAAGCCATTTCACCTCAGGATTTCACCTGGTGACTTTTCCAGTGCCCTGCCTGTGCTTTTTGCGCAAAAGCGCTTTTAGACAAACTGGAAAACAGCGACAGCGAAACTGAGTTACTTGAAGAACTGAGCGATAGCGACTTGTGGGAAAATTTGTCTTTAGGTATGGAAAGTGACGACAGCAACGATTCTGCGACTGAGATCAGTGATGTGCCGATTTGGTGCATTATTGACTGTGGTACGGATCAGGCAGCGCCCCCAAGATTCCCATTTACAGGAGCACCTGTTATGAAAGTTTACGTTGACCATGACAACCCCTTTGCATACCTACAATTATTTTTGACCGATGAGGTTATTGAAAAAATTGTTACTGAGACCAATAAAATAAATAAATGAATAAAATGTATTATTATTATATTATAATTCATGATTTCGTGTTTCAAACTTTATCATACCCGGCATATCTACTAGGCTCTTGTCTGGACAGATTTAAGTGAGTTATTCCTAAGAATTACAGGCCTAAAATATAAAACAACATATTTCCATGCAAAACAATTTACCACTTTTAGCTCAAAAATTCTGACTTAGGGAGGTTAAACCTCGGCTGACTCGAGCCACAGAGAGACTAAGGCGGAGTTAATAAACTGAAAATATTTCTTGGGTATCCATGCAGGGGAAGTACAAATAAAAAGCAAGAAAAAGTTTCATTTTGAAAAGGTTGATTTCCCGAACCAAGGAGAGGGGGAGATGCGTCCAGGCCTTCAATCAACTTTTTAATACTTTGTAGCAGTAGAGACAAATTTAATGCACAATAACCTGATGTAGAGGGAGAGACAAAAATATCTAGGTATTTGAACTTATTTGTCTTTACTAAGGAAGGGTCTGGTCTGCCAACCGCCATGCCTCTGGGTCAGTTGGCAAACTTGAGAATTATACCAGTTTACTTTCAACCCAGAGCATACAGAGAAACCAAAAAGGGCTCCAGCTTTTTAACACACTTTAAAGCTTTTGGGCCAAGCTGGTCCAAACAAACTATGTCCCTCACTAACATTTGAGGCGGCTGGATGTGCTAAACAAACTGTATGTAGCTGATGCTACGTATAGCATAACGCACTGTGTTCCGGGTTGGATCTTGTCTCATACCCGGAACACAATAGAGTGCACTCAGCCATTCAGAGAAAGCAATGTATTCTAGCAATAAATACAAAGCTTCCTCTGATTAGCAATCAGAGGTTGTGACATCATCAGCTTGCCTCTCTGCCAATCAGAGGAAGCTTTGTTTTCATCACTGAGTGGTCCCCCTGTAACAATCTCACAGGGTGGTGTCTTGGAAACCCACTCTGTGACATCATATGGACAGGGCCAGCTGGTGACATCACTGGGCCCCCACAACCACTGGGCCAGGGTTGTGGGGAAGAGGCTCTTATCTTCATCAACATGGGGACAAGGTGCTTTGGCGGGAAGTGCCCCCCCCCAAAGCATCCCCCCCATGTTGAGGGCATGTGACCTGGTATAGTTGGGGGGGGGGCATTTCCTGGCCTGCTAGACAGCATTCTTAGATAACGGTCTGGTATGGATTTTGCAGGGGGACCCAATGCCATTTTTTTGTTGTGAAGTTCCCCTTAAAATTCTTAAGATAACAGCAGGGATTTGTCACTGGTTGTTAGGATGCTGATAGTTGCTGGTTCCTAACAACTAGCCTAAATCGCAAGCAAAAATGCATCAAAGAAAACATGTAGATGCGATTTTGAGGAAGTCTATGAACCACAAAGTTGCACTGAATTTCCCCAAAGTCATATCGCAGCAGCACTGCATTGATGTGAGCAGGCGTCAAAGGAAGCAATGTTATTTCCCTTGCCATGGGATTCAGTGCGATCCAAGTCACATCTGATATTGCATCAGTGGGAACCAGGCTTAATACAGGAGGTGTGTTACTGGCCAGATCCCCAGGTGAAAACAGAGGGAAAAAGACTACGAAATGTAAACTGATAAAGCATCACATCTAATGACTAGTAAGCTGCAATCTACTGTATCATATTTTTGGTTTTGGGTTTAATACCACTTTAACTGACAGCATATTTTTGAAACTGGGTAGTTACAATGTTACCACAACATTTTTACATTGTAATGCTTATTGTTGTTGCAGACACTAGTCTGTGAGTGTCAATTTATTGAAGAGCAGCTTCAGAGCAAGCCCCCGTTGCCATTTGCATGTAACTGGGGCCATGAAACCACTAGGGAGGTAGAAGAGCAGGGAACTGCCAGCGAGGTAGAAGAGCAGGGAACTGCCAGAGAGGTAGAAGAGCAGGGAACTGCCAGGGAGGTAGAATAGCAGGGAACTGCCAGAGAGGTAGAAGAGCAGGGAACTGCCAGAGAGGTAGAAGAGCAGGGAACTGCCAGAGAGGTAGAAGAGCAGGGAACTGCCAGGGAGGTAGAATAGCAGGGAACTGCCAGGGAGGAAGAAGAGCAGGGAACTGCCAGGGAGGAAGAAGAGCAGGGAACTGCCAGGGAGGTAGAAGAGCAGGGATCTGCCAGGGAGGTAGAAGAGCAGGGAACTGCCAGGGAGGAAGAAGAGCAGGGAACTGCCAGGAAAGTAGAAGAGCAGGGCATACAGCATTTACCCCAAGTACTAAGATTACATTTTTCTTTAAGATATACTGTACAACATGTGCCCTAACTCCACAACTGGTTAAAGTCTTCATACAATCAATTAGTGTTTGTTTTTTTACTTAGGTGTACAGTTTCTGTAATTTTTTTCCCTTTTTGTTACATCATTGGAGATATTTATGCCACACTGTACAGCAGAGCTTAGAGAAGGGGAGGCAGAGAGAGCTAATTGGGTGTGCTTCACTGCATGCAGCATGCTGGACAGGGCTGTTCTGTAGGGCAGAGCTGTGTAAAGCTCAGAACTGGATAAGCAAAAATGCAAATTATTTGGAAAGTAAACAACTCTCATATTCTCATTTTATCTATTTATATGTGTGCTTACCTTGAGGCCAGTTAAAGAGAATTAATGTGTGAATATGCCATAACAATTATATATGTGTTGTATAAATAGACATGAATACAGAAAGTGATACTGCATATGCAAAACCATGCAAACAACAGTAAAAATGTCAGCGATGGTATATAAGTGTAATAAAATGCAAACAAAATAAGTAACACTTAAACATAGCAATATAGAATTGTAAAAACATTGTACACCAAACATAATAATAGCTATGGAAGTAAGGAAAGCTTGTAATAGCTTAGAGACCAGATGGAAGGGTCCCAACAACCAAGACTGTTTTGATTGTCAAGCAAACCTCTTTTTTTCATAGTGCTTAGTTTCACATAGTGCTTGTTCTATTTCTGTGCTGAACAGTTACAATCATTTATCATCTCTCAAAATACATTGTTACTATGTAAAGTCATTGTAGAGTGGTGGATGGTCCAACCCATGACTTTACGTTGACTAAGCATAGCAATGATATACCACTTCTCTGTCACTAGCCCTTAAAGAAAGCTTTGACTTTGGTCAGTTTCACATTTTTAAACTCATGCAATTTTTTTTTTTTTTTTTATATCTTTATTTTTCATTTTTTAATCATTTTATGTTATCTTTTAGAAATTAAAATGAATCCAAGAAAAAAGTCAAAGTACAATGTGCAAAATAGGCCTCAGTATAACCTCTATTCACATATGGACCTCTACAACAATAACAATAAAAAGCCTTTTTCCTTCCTTTTGTACCACAGCGTGATAGGCCATAAGACATTTACTGCAGCTTAGTAATTCTTGCTACTAACGTGTCATCATAGTTAATAGTAATGGTAAAGGAAACAACACCTCATCACATTTTGTATTGTCAAAAAAGTAGGCACCAGACCAGGGACAGAAAACCAAAGTTTTCGTAGCTTATTAAACTTTTCTAGAGTATCCCTGTGTTGTTATATCAAACGCTCCTTAAGAAGGGTCAAATGGACATGGCTTCTAATGTAGATGGATATGCAACTCATGCAATTTAGTTTTCTGAGACTGGCAGTATCCCCTTTAGGTAGTTCTATATATAAATGATCACAATAAACTGAACTTTGAGTGGCTCCTATTGGTTATTGAACTCAAGAACATAAGAAAGATTTTAAGGGCAGTCGTGGAACTTTCTTTAGCTCAAGCAGTGTGCCGCCAAAGCTTCTCCTTTTTTGTACTGTCTGAATATAAATCAATAAAGCACCCAGCACATTCCCTCCAACATTTTATTGCCAAAACACTAATTATTGAATGCAGTGGTGTATCTACCGCGAGGCAAACAAGGCGTTTGCCTTGGGTGGCATTTGGGGACGCTACGAGGACTGCAGAGAAGCTCCTAATATGTGGCACTTGGATGAATACTGTCTCAGGGTCTGATGAGGAAGCTACAGCTGTTCGCTGTGAACTGCTGCAGCTTCTTCATCAGACCCTGAGACAAGAATGGTATGCTGCCTGTCCTCCAGTCTATCTGCTGGTAAGGAGAACTTGGGGCTTCACTAATAATAACAGCCATGGACACAGGCAGCTCCAAGGGGTGGGTCCTAAACAGGAAAAAGGTGGAATCAATTTAGATGGGGGTTGGGGGGCAATTTTAGTACCTAGGGCAGCACAAAACTTAAATACACTATTGGGTTTAATAATAGCCATAGTAGCCCGCACAACTGCTATGGGGCCTGGGGTAGGAAAGGGCTCATTAGGGAGGCTGTTAGGCTAACTGAACTATGAAGTTCCCATTATTGAACAGTTGAAGCCAGAACTCAGCATAGTAGCTAGTCATAGCTCCTCCCAATCGTAGTCCATAGGGTTCAGTATTGAGTTTTCCCACCCTTTTCAGCTAGAACAGCTTCAACTCTTCTGAGAAGCCTGTCCACAAGGTATAAGAGTGTGTCTATGGGAATGTTTGACCATTCTTCCAGAAGCACATTTGTGAGGTCAGGCACTGATGTTGGACAAGAAGGCCTGGCTCACAGTCTCCGCTCTAATTCATCCCAAAGGTGTTCTATTGGGTTGAGGTCAGGATTCTGTGCAGGCCAGTCAAGTTCCTCTACCCCAAACTCGCTCATCCATGTCTTTATGGACCTTGGTTTGTGCACTAGTCCAAATCATTTGGTGGAGGGGGATTTTAGTGTGGGTTTTTTTTTTTTTACAGGCGTTGGACTTGGCCCCTTAGTTCCAGTGAAGGGAACTTTTAGGGTATCAGCAAATCATGACATTTTGGACAATTTCATGCTCCCAACTTTGTGGGAACAGTTTGGGGATGGCCCCTCCCTGTTCCAACATGACTGCACTTCAGTGTACAAAGCAAAATCCATAAAGACATTCATAAGTCCATAAATTCATCCAAAATGTGTTCTATTTTGTTGAGGTCAGGACTCTGTGTGGGCCAGTCAAGTTCCTCAACCGCAAACTCACTCATCCATGTCTTTATGGACTTTGCTTTGTACACTGAAGTGCAGTCATGTTGGAACAGGGAGGGGCCATCCCCAAACTGTTCCCACAAAGTTGGGAGCATAAAATTGTCCAAAATGTCTTGCGATGCTGATGCCCTAAGAGTTCCCTTCACTGGAACTTAGGGGCCAAATCCAACGCCTGAAAAAGAAAAACCCACACTATAATCCCCCTCCACCAAATGATTTGGACCAGTGCACAAACCAAGGTCCTTAAAGACATGGATGAGTGAATTTGGGGTAGAGGAACTTGACTGGCCCACACAGAGTCCTGACCTCAACAAAATAGAACACATTTTGGATGAATTAGAGCAGAGACTGTGAGCCAGGCCTTCTCTCCAACATCAGTGCCTGACCTCACAAATGCGCTTCTGGAAGAATGGTCAAACATTCCCATAGACACACTCCTAAACGTTGTGGAAAGCCTTCCCAGAAGAGTTGAAGCTGTTATAGCTGCAAAAAGTGGGCCAACTCAATATTGAACCCTACGAACTAAGACTGGGATGCCATTAAAGTTCATGTGCAAGTAAGGGCAGGTGTCCCAATACTTTTGACAATATACTGTATGTCTAATGTAGTCAAAAACCTCAGAGTTTCTCCTCAGCTAAAACCTTTAAGAAATCTAAGGTTTATTATTCTACATAAAAGTTTAAAGAAGCAGAAGTCTAAATAAATGTCTCTGCTTTGCTGCCTGTCCTTGATTAGGTATACTCTTTTTTAAAATCAATGACATGTTGACACTACCAGTGCTGGGGGGCCCCAGTTGATATTACCAATTGCTGGGAGGTTGCTGGGGGCAGCATTTTTCCATAGGGCCCATAATCCGTAGTTGTGCCCCTGGATGGGAGCAAAAATTGTAGTCTGTTTGGTAAAAGGTGAGGCTTGTACAAAAGATCACAATTAAACCATAGAACTACCTGATCTCTAAATAAACTATAGACCCTCCAGTAATCAATTATAGAATAGGAAAGTGTCTATGATACAGTAATAACACATGTAGGTAACCTGTACTACTGGGGTTACTCAAACTCCTTCTCCCACATTGACTGTGCAGTGTATACACATATTATGGGTCTTATTTATAAAGGTAATTGCAGAAGAAGTTCTGGCCATGTTTAGGCAGGCTGATTGTACCCAAGTTGATCGATCCATTGATCAATTTGGGTAAATCACACCGCCTATGGCCGGCTTATCTATTATTTTACCTACTATAATTTAGAAGATAAAAGCAAGCATTGGTTGTTTGGGGTATCGCCCTTGTTACCTCACTGCTCTGTTTATAATAAGGCTTTTGTTGTGCAGATGGGAAAGTAATGTAATTAACAGTTCCAGTACAGAACGTTGTACTAAAATGACTTTGTTTATGGAATATTCAGTTCTCAAAGGCTTCACAGAGGCTGGACACTGCTGCTACCTGACAGCTGGCATCCCTCTCGGCCAGTTCTACAAGAAGTCAGACCGTCTGGTTTTGTTGGGCAGCAATCACAAGTAAGTCAACTTTCTTTAGGAAATTTTCTGCTCTACTTATGTCGGTTTATTCAACTTTGGAATTCCTTAACAGCTGAACCTCAGGTACAATCTTTATTGCATATTTACAACGGCCCAGCTTAGATTAAGGTGGGAATCCATATCTCATACCTGAGAGACCACTTGGGAAGCTGACAATTGCTTTTTAACCAGCACTACTATAGCCACAATTTATCAAATACTACGCAAGCAGCTTCCCCTCTGCACGCTGAACACCAGTCACTCGCTCAGCACTCTGGCTATTCATGGATTGCTTTGCATTTTTTTAACGAATACGAGGTGTTCTGTTTCAAGCACTGATTTATGCATTGATGTACCTCCTTTCGATCTCGGTCCATCTAGCCAGTACGGCTGCCTGCTGAATACACGCTATCATGTTACACATCCATTGTTGTTTGTTTTTCTATAATAAGTTTGTCCCTACCTCATTCTGTAGCTAGGGGCTGCTCTATGTTGTTAGTTAAACCCTTCTTCATGCTTTAGCCTCAATTTATCACATGTACTGTATTCTGCTGGAGCTAGACAAACTAATTTTTTTTACCTATCTGATCTTCATCTGGTATGATTTGCACAAGTTTTGGATTAAAGCTTTCTATGATCTGCAAGATGTCTATTGGATCGAGTCACTGTCTGCTAAGCTACTGAGACTGTAAATTAGGCTCATCACAACTGGATCAGTTATAGAGATTGTGCTTACATTGCGGAAGCAAAACAAGCACCCTCCACAGACAGCATAACTCCCCAAAAAGACATGGTAGTTTAATCCAAGATAGCTTTACTTGATAAAATGCAGTACTTTGATTGTTTACCGGTCAAATTAAAGTGCAAATGGACAATGACCTTCTATACCTTGTGCCCACTATGAAGGCTGAAAATAACTGAGAGAACATGATGAATAAGGGAGGGGTCTAGCTAAAGACTAAACAAACTAATCCAAACATGCAGGTAAACTGGATTGCACCACTTCAGAATACAGTAAAAAATATGTAGTCACACTGGATTGCCAAAAGATGTGAACACAAAGAGGTTGATTTACTAAAACTGGAGAGTGAAAAATCTGGTGCAACTCTGCATAGAAATGAATTTGATTACAGGTTTGTTTTTTTTGTCAAAGCTTAAAGCGATTGTAAAGTTTCATTTTTTCCCCCAAAAAAATAACAATATAATATATACTTACCAATAATATATAATATATATACTTACAATAACAATATGATATACTTACCTACTCTATTGCAGTGGATTTGCACAGAGCGGTGTCAGGGTGCCAGAAAACCAAACCACATGAAGATGCAAGTAAAATATAGCAGTTTTTTAGGGCAACAACAATAAATGCATAACAAAAGTAAGGAGCGAAATCAGGAACACCTGGGGTCAAGTCCAGAAACGGGTAGTCATCCAAGCCAGGATTGAGTCTAGAAGCGGGTAGTTATCCAAGCCTTTGTTGAGTCTAGTAGTGGGTAGTCTGGCAATGCCGGATCATCTGCAGATGCGGAATTGAGAGCCAGGAAAGTCGTTAGTCAAGCCAGGTCATGTGCGGAGGAACACGGAGAACAGAAGACTGCTTGCAGTGATGCACCTTGGAGCACAAACACAAGGGCAAGGACTGTAAGCCCTCAGGTGATATATATAGTCAGGTGTGCAACATTATCACTGAGCGACGCCCAGGCAGCAGGCAAGTGATGATGCAAACAGGGTTTATAAGAGACAGCAGTCTGCACATGTCCAAGATGGGTGCCAACAGAAAAGCAAGGTAAGACCTTGACAAGCAGCCCGGATCCTCCTCTTCTTGGGTCCCCCTTTGGCTCTCCTGGCCCCTCCCTCCTGTTGAGTGCCCCCACAGCAAGCAGCTTGCTATAGAGGCACCCGACCTGAGAAACAGCTCCCTGTGTCCAATCAGACATGGAGCCTTGACACGGCCCCGGCCTCTGCTCTCTACTGATTGTCTATCTGACTTTGATTGACAGCAGCAACAGCCAATGGCGTCGCTGCTGTATTTCAGCCAATCAGGAGCGAGAATCCCAGATGGCTGAGACACTCGTGGAAATCGCTAGACAGAGAGGGGCCTCAGGGAAATATTAGGGGGGCTGCTGCACACAGAAGGTTTTTTATCTTAATGCATAGAATGCATTAAGATGGAAAAAACTTCTGACTTCACAATTCCTTTAATTGAACAAGCTGAAATTAGAAGCTGATTGGCTACCGTGCACAGCTGCACCAGATTTTGCTACTCTTCGGTTTTCGTAAATCAACCCCCAAAGATACACTGCCTTGCGAAAGTATTCGGCCCCCTTGAACTTTTCAACCTTTTGCCACATTTCAGGCTTCAAACATAAAGATATAAAACTGTAATTTTTTTGTGAAGAATCAACAAGTGCGATACAATCATGAAGTGGAATGAAATTTATTGGATATTTCAAACTTTGTTAACAAATAAAAAACTGAAAAATTGGGCGTGCAAAATTATTCAGCCCCTTTACTTTCAGTGCAGCAAACTCTCTCCAGAAGTTCAGTGAGAATCTCTGAATGATCCAATGTTGACCTAAATGACTAATGATGATAAATAGAATCCACCTGTGTGTAATCAAGTCTCTGTATAAATGCACCTGCAGTGTGATAGTCTCAGAGGTCCGTTTAAAGCATCATGAAGAACAAGGAACACACCAGGCAGGACCGAGATACTGTTGTGGAGAAGTTTTAAGCTGGATTTGGATACAAAAAGATTTCCCAAGCTTTAAACATCCCAAGGAGCACTGTGCAAGTGATAATATTGAAATGGAAGGAGTATCAGACCACTGCAAATCTACGAAGATCTGGCTGTCCCTCTAAACTTTCAGCTCATACAAGGAGAAGACTGATCAGAGATGCAGCCAAGATGCCCATGATCACTCTGGATGAACTGCAGAGATCTACAGCTGAGGTGGGAGACTCTGTCCACAGGACAACAATCAGTCTTATACTGCACAAATCTGGCCTTTATGGAAGAGTGGCAAGAAGAAAGCCATTTCTTAAAGATATCCATAAATAGTGTCGTTTAAAGTTTGCCACATGCCACCTGGGAGACACACCAAACATGTGGAAGAAGGATGAAACCAAAATCGAACTTTTTGGCAACAATGCAAAACGTTATGTTTGGCGTAAAAGCAACACAACTCATCACCCTGAACACACCATCCCCACTTTTAAACATGGTGTTGGCGGCATTATGGTTTGGGCCTGCTTTTCTTCAGCAGGGACAGGGAAGATGGTTAAAATTGATGGGAAGATGGATGGAGCCAAATACAGGACCATTCTGGAAGAAAACCTGATGGAGTCTGCAAAAGACCTGAGACTGGGACGGAGATTCGTCTTCCAACAAGACAATTATCCAAAACATAAAGCAAAATCTACAATGGAATGGTTCACAAATAAACATATCCAGGTGTTAGAATGGCCAAGTCAAAGTCCAGACCTGAATCCAATCGAAAATCTGTGGAAAGAACTGAAAACTGCTGTTCACAAACGCTCTCCATCCAACCTCACTGAGCTTGAGCTGTTTTGCAAGGAGAAATGGGCAAAACTGATAGACATACCCCAAGCGACTTACAGCTGTAATCGCAGCAAAAGGTGGCGCTACAAAGTATTAACTTAAGGGGGCTGAATAATTTTGAACGCCCAATTTTTCCGTTTTTTATTTGTTAACAAAGTTTGAAATATCCAATAAATGTTGTTACACTTCATGATTGTGTCCCACTTGTTGTTGATTCTTCACAAAAAATTACAGTTTTATATCTTTATGTTCGAAGCCTGAAATGTGGCAAAAGGTTGAAAAGTTCAAGGGGGCCGAATACTTTTGCAAGGCACTGTATATATTCATTACATAATGAAATCCAATGCAAAGGTGATGGCTATGCAAAGTACCTGAAATAAAATAAAAAATAATAAAAATACACAAACAAGTATTGGCTGGTGTCGGGCCTATGGAAAACAGTAATGTCACTCCCTCTGTAATAAACCTTGTGTATATATACTGTATATATACTATACAATAAATATATATGTACAATATATATATATATATATATATATATATATATATATATATATATATATGAACTTGAACTTTATTGGAATCCCAGTCTTAGTCTGTAGGGTTCAATATTGAACAGCTTCAACTCTTCTGGGAAGGCTGTCCACAAGGTTTAGGAGTGTGTTTATGGGAATGTTTGACCAAGGCCTGGCTCGTAGTCTCCGCTCAAATTCAAAGGTGTTCTATCGAGTTGAGGTCAGGACTCCCCCACCCCAAAGTTGCTCATCCATGTCTTTATGGATATTACTTTGTGCACTGGTCAAAATCATTTAGTAGAGGGGGATTATGGTGTGGGGTTTTTTTTGGCAGGGGTTGGGCATGGCCCCTTAGTTCCAGTGAAGGAAACTCTTAAAGCGCCATCATACCAAGACATTTTGGACAATTTCTTGCTCCCAGCTTTGTGGGAACAGTTTGGGGTTGCCCCTTCCTGTTCACTGCTTGCTTGACACAAAGCAAGGTTTATAAAGACATGGATGAGCGAGTTTGGGGTAGAAGAACTTGACTTGCACAGAGTTATGATCTTAACCCCAAATTATTCCTTAGTATGTCTATTGCAGTAAGCTTCAGCGCAAGTCCGTTGGAACTTACTGTGCTAATAGGTACCAAAACCCATCATACAATGTGCATTGGGGTACTTAAAAAGTATGAATGGGGCCTAAATCTTTTGTGTAGTTATTTGATCTTCACTGGTTAAAATGTAAACCTCAACTAGATCACATTATTTTTTTTTCTAAGAAAGCCTCATATTTTACTCTTCTTAAATGCACATCCATTTAATAGAGAATGCAAGGGAAGATAAGACACTATGGTTTTTGCAGGATTTAATAGACCCATCCCATAATCTGTCAAATCCTTCCCCAGCTGGACTGTAGTGGAATTGACCCTATGGAGTGAGATCATCATTGGCACCTGAGGTTGCTCTGTCAGCACAATGATTAATCATACAAAATAATTAGGATAATGTTGTGCGGGTCTCCAACACACAAACGAAAGCCTGAAAATGGCCAACTAAATACACAAGGAATTTAAATATGGGTGCGAGCCAAGGCCTTTGTTTTTCTCAGCTGGCCCATTCATCACAGTCAGGTGTCTATGTTGTTAGGCTCAGTGGGGGCATAATTCCACATTATTGCTCACAGCTCTATTTTGGGCTGAATTCTGTAAACCTCAAACGGATGGTTTGGGCTCTTTTCACAGGCATGTTCCCATTCATTTCATCCAAACTTAGATCAGATAGCAGGTTTGCATAATACAAGAGTGGGTGTTAAGGGATTTCAAAGTGAAACATGCTGTTTGATTATATGAGGGTGAAAAGCTCAAAGCACAACATGCATTTAATGCTCTGGGTATATGCGATATATAATACGCTCATCAATAATAGGCATACAAAAAAAGGCATAATTCACATATATAAGGTTCCAGACAGTGTGTTTAGAGCATATTCAGGGGAATTAAGAATAGCCCTAGCTACAAATTTCTGGCCATAGTTCCCTTACGAACCACCTCCACCTAATTCAAGCATTAGAAAGCATTATTAACAATACCGAAACGTATGGCAAATTCAGATAGTTCTTAATAATGCCACCTTAAAGCAGAACTAAACCCATCAATTTAACAGTTTCAAAAAAACGTTATATTGCTGGCACATGACAGAAATGTAATTAAATGAAAAGTATAGGTTTAGCTCAGGCTCTTGGAGGGTTCTGATCCGATGCCAACTGCTGGGAGTGGCGGCCAGGAGCTCCTCTCAGCTCCAGATGTCACCATATATAGCAAAAAGGGTATTATCTAAGAGGCACATCGCCGCAAGTTCACTGTAAAAGAGTATGTGGCAGTCTCAGCCAGGGCTCCAACCAGGCCATGCTCCCCAACGTGTTTCGCTTCGCCCCCGGAGCTTAACCACGGAATGGGGATTCTAAGCAAGGGGGAAGGGGTGAAATAAATCATTGGCTCCTGCATAATTCTCCCAACCAAACTGTCAAACCTTTAAATTGATGGTGTCATAACTCATTACATGTGCAGCATTATGGCAGTTGAAGGTCAAACAGAGGATAAGAGCAGCTTCCTTGGCTGTAAACGATGGGAGGGGTTAGTTCTGCTTTAGGAACCTGTTGCTATGGGAGTGACTAATTCCTAAAGAATTTTCAGTTGTCAGACTGGGAAATAGAGATGGGCCGAACACCCTCTTGTTCGGTTTGCAGCAGAACTCCAGAACAGAGGGAAAAGTTCTAACCCAAACGACACACATTGTTGAAGTCTATGGGAGCTGAACAGGAAAAATCAAAAGTGTCAATTTTGAAGGCTTACCGTATATGTAAGTAATTGGCCATAAAATATAACACAAAAGTGCAGCGCTAGGATTTAGGTGAATATAATTATGAATAAAAAATTCTAGTATTCATAAAGAAATATATAAAGGAATATGGGTAGTGTCCAAATTAATGAATATAGTCCCACAAAAACAGGTGCAAAATAAAATGGATCCGCATGCAGGATATTCCAAGGAAGAGACTCTTTCCAGTGATCGGGTATAGTAAGCAGCTTAACAGAATTCCGTGGCTGCTCAATTAAATGAGTCAGCCTCTCCCAGCTAATAACCAAACCAGTGTGGTCGGATGTCAGACCCAGGCACTTCAGAATTTCGTGGTTACTTTCCAAATAAGAGGGGCAGCCTCTCCAAACAGGTGGTAAAATCAATGTGGTTTAAAGGATGTCAGGCTTGGTACTCCTCAGCTAGCTCCATCAAACATAAATGAATATGTAGAAAAGAAACAGATGCCCATAGCGTAATCCCGTAAAAAATTATAGGCAATATTTATTAAAAAGTTACTCACAAATTACAGATGATAACAGGCATGAAGGACAAGCTGATCATAGGGCAAAAGACAACGTCTTTTGATGACGAAACGTTGGCGACTCCAGACGCAACGTCCACACGCCCCCTGGAAGAGGCCGGCTGTTCGTAATACATTGTATGCTGTTCGGCAATTTTCGGGACGCTTTTGCCCTATGATCAGCTTGTCCTTCATGCCTGTTATCATCTGTAATTTGTGAGTAACTTTTTAATAAATATTGCCTATAATTTTTTACGGGATTACGCTATGGGCTTTTGTTTCTTTTCTACATATTCATTTATGTTTGATGGAGCTAACTGAGGAGTACCAAGCCTGACATCCTTCAAACCACATTGATTTTACCACCTGTTTGTAGAGGCTGCCCCTCTTATTTGGAAAGTAACCACGAAATTCTGAAGTGCTTGGGTCTGACATCCGACCACACTGGTTTGGTTATTAGCTGGGAGAGGCTGACTCATTTAATTGAGCAGCCACGGAATTCTGGTAAGCTGCTTACTATACCCGATCACAGAGGTGTCCCTTTCTCACACTTTTCCTTGGTGTCACTGGAAAGAGTCTCTTCCTTGGAATATCCTGCATGCGGATCCATTTTATTTTGCACCTGTTTTTGTGGGACTATATTCATTAATTTGGACACTACCCATATTCCTTTATATATTTCTTTATGAATACTAGAATTTTTTATTCATAATTATATTCACCTAAATCCTAGTGCTGCACTTTTGTGTTATATTTTATGTTTGAATCACAATTGATTTTGTGCTAGCTGCTTGTATCTAATTACTTTTTCACCTATCACATTGTCATACTAGCGCGGAAATTTTCTTATATAATTTGTATAAGTAATTGGGCATACAAAGGGTATGGGGGTCTGGATACTGCCCTGGGGGACATGTATCAATGCAAAAACATTTTTTTTTAAACAATAATTTTTTCAGGAACAGTGATTTTAATGATGCTTAAAGAGTAACAATAAAAATGAAAAAATCCTTTAAATATCGTTCCTGGGGGGTCCCTTTAGTCTGCCTGTAAGTGGCACATCTGTAGCATATAAATAACATGCTGCAGCAAAAATGACATTTCTAAAGAAAAAAAAAAAACAAGTCAAATCCCATTTAAAATGACTTGCGGTTGCATTTGCCAGCACCCGGCTATTAAAAAAATGTAAGAAAAAAAACGGTCCCCCCTAGTCCATACCAAACCCTTCAAGTCGATAAGCCCTCAGTTCGCAGACCCCAACAACCACAGCCCAGGGTTGTCAAGAAGAGACTGTTGTCCCTATCAATATGGGGACATGGTACTTTGGGGTGGGGATGGGGCCTAGCCCCCCCTACCCCAAAGCACCCCCCCGTGTTGAGGGCATGTGGCCTGGTATGGTTCAGGAAGGGGGCGCTCAGTCATCACCCCCCTTTCCTGACCTGCTAGGCTGCATTCCTGGATAAGGGTCTGGTATGGACTGGGGGGGGGGGGGACCGTGTTTTTTTTTTTGACCATCACTTTTTTTTTTTTGTCAGCAGGGAAACCTATTGACAGCTGATGAGCCAGCAGCTGTTAAGGACACCACAGCTGCCCCGCCCCAAAGCACTCTCCCCCATGTTGAGAAACAAACAAAGGGTTGGGGGGGCACACCCTAAACATAAATTTTTAAAGCTGGTGCTGCTATAAAGACCAACATACAATAGAAACCCATTGACAGCTGATGATGACTCATCAGTTGTTAACGACGCCGTTGGTGGCTTCCCAGCCCCACTCCTTAACAACCAGAACAACCTGATTAGCACAGAATTCACTGTGCATCGCGCAGTGCATTGCAGGGTGTTTGGCGGGCCAAATGGAAAATTGTTGGCCAAACAATATCTGCATCCAACCAGATGCAGGCACTGTTTGGATACTCTGACAGCCATGGCTGCTGGCTATAATAATACAATAGCTGGTAGGGGAGATTCCTTCATCCATGTTGTTTAGGATGGATGGGGGAATCAGTTAGATTTCCTTTGTTTGCATTTTTTTGGATCATATTTGCAGGACCATGGCAACTACAGATTAAACAGAGTTTAAGATGGCCACTTTGTGGGCTGCAAAGGAAAGGAGGGTTTAGTTCCACATTAAGGGTAAACATTATGATAAGCATTTGGGTAAGCATACCATTCTATGTTAATAGATAGGAGAGTGTTGCTTATCACTGATCTGTCTGACTGATACTGAACAAAATTATAAACGCAACACTTTTGTTTTTGCCCCCATTTTTCATGAGCTGAACTCAAAGAGCTAAGACTTTTTCTATGTACACAAAAAGCCTATTTCTCTCAAATATTGTTCACAAATCTGTCTAAATCTGTGTTAGCGAACACTTTTCCTTTCCCGAGATGATCCATCCACCTCACAGGTGTGGAATATCATGATGCTGATTAGACAGCATGATTATTGCACAGGTGTGCCTAAGGCTGGCTACAATAAAAGGCCACTCTAAAATGTGCAGTTTTATCACACAGCACAATGCCACAGATGTCACAAATTTTGAGGGAGCGTGCAATTGGCATGCTGACTGCAGGAATGTTCACTAGAGCTGTTGCCCGTGAATTGAATGTTCATTTCTCTACCATAAGCCGTCTCCAAACACATTTCAGAGAATTTGGCAGTACATCCAACCAGCCTCAAAACTGCAGACCACGTGTAACCACACCAGCCCGGGATCTCCACATCCAGTATCTTCACCTCCAAGATTGTCTGAGACCAGCCACCCGGCCAGCTACTGCAACAATCGGTTTGCATAACCAAAGAATTTTTGCACAAACTGTCAGAAACCTTCTCAGGGAAGCTGATCTGCTTGCTCGTCGTCCTCATCTGGGTCTCGACCTGACTGCAGTTCGTCATCGTAACCGACTTGAGTGGGCAAATGCTCACATTCAATGGCGTCTGACACTTTGGAGAGGTGTTCTCTTCACGGATGAATCCCGGTTTTCTTAGATCTTTGAGTTCAGGTCATGAAAAATGGGGGCAAAAATAAGTGTTGCGTTTATAATTTTGTTCAGTATATGTAACAGTGCTGATGCTTGTTGTTTGGCCAGCACTGTCACATGGAGACAGGAGAGCTCTCAGCCTTGTGCAAGCCCTTACTAAAGCAACTTATGCCTCGTACACACGCATCGATAGTTGGCCGACCGATCGGCCGTCTTTTGTCCAGTGTTGTTGTGTTGGTTGAAATGTGTTCTAGACTGCACACAAATTTTCTCGGCCAACAAAAACCAACTTCAGAAGTGATGTCATGTGCTGGTTTACTTTCTGTGTGTTTTTTCTTCTCTGAGCATGCCCAGTCTTGCTCATCAGATTTTTTTCTGCCGAAATCTGTACTGACTGACGGAAAATCGACCGTTCTGTTGACGGCCAACAAAAATTTTATAGCACACCAGATTTTGTTCGGCCGAAAAGTCGGTGTCGGTTGTCGAAAGCATCATACTAACAAGCCGAAAATCGGTCGATCGGACATTGGCCGAAAATTCACGGCCAACTATCGATGCGTGTGTACGAGGCATTAGAGCTTACAAACAGTTGTCTTTCCTTGCTCTTCCTGGCTGAACAGAGCAGCAGGGATGTAAAGGAAAGGTAAGTATGTGAAGGTGACCAATAAAGTGCACCTGTTGCTGTGACCTGTAAAGGGGTAATGTAAATCAAAAAAGGTAAAGAAAAGCCTAGAATCGGAGCATTCTATACTATATGGATCAGGTTATGTTGACAGGCTTGTTATAAATGATTATTAAATAACAATTATTATTTAATAAAGCTCAAGCTGATGCTGGCTATTGAGATCACATAATTAATTTGACAAGCTGCCTTTGATTTCTGTAGCGGACATGTCTGCAAAGTGTTGCCTGTAGGAACCAGTCACCTTCCAATTGTCGTTTTTTTCCCCTGAAAATGAAAAGAACCCTTTTAGTTTGATCTGCCTTTTAAAACATTTTTTATACATCAGTCTATCATTTCAGCAGTCTTTTAGCTGTGACTGTCACAAAATTGATATTAGATTCCTAAACATCATAGAGCTTTTATTCTGTGAAATACATCTGGAAGAGACATTTTTGAGTTGAGTAAGGCTACAGTACATTCACACTAGCCTCCTATTTAGGAAAGATTATCTGGGAAGTGTACACAAACCTAATGTGATCCTTTAGGCCCCTTTCACACAGGCGGACCGTTCAGATCCGCCTGTCCATTTTTTTGGCGGATCTGAATGGTCCCCCCATGCATCTCTATGGGGGATTGGATGTCAGCGGAGACATGTCCGCTGACATCCGATCCGTTAAATCTGGATGGATGGAAACCTTATTTTCCATCCGTCCAGCGGATCGGATCGGATGGGATCGGATGAGAACGGACCGACGGTCCGTTCCCATCCGATTTCCCCCATAGAGATGTATGGGGAACTGACAGCTGTGTCTCTGCACACAGCATGGAGACACAGCTGTCATCCTGCTGCTCAGCGGGGGATCGGCGGCTCGATCCCCCGCTGAGAAAAACGGAATCCGTCCGACGGACGGATAGTGTGAAAGGGGCCAAAGGCAGGTCATTTTTTTGCCTTAATGCATTCCCTGTATTAAGATTTAAAAGTGTCCCAGTGATTGCATCACCCCCAATCCCCACCTCCCTATATACACTATAATGTAAAAAGTATTGGGACGCCTGCCTTTACACGCATGTGAACTTTGTTGGCATCCCAGTCTTGGTCCGTAGGGTTCAATATTGAGTTGGCCCACCCTTTGCAGCTATAACCGCTTCAACTCTTCTGGGAAGGCTGTCCACAAGGTTTAGGAGTGTATCTATGGGAATTGTTATGGGGATAGTGGTGCGCTTCAGGGGTTAGCTCTTGTTAAATCTCTAATTGGATGGGTAGGTATATTGTGCAAAAATCTTGATCAAAAAGTGCTCAATGTAATCCGTATGTACATATGTATTTGTTGAAGAAATATTGGGTAATCAAAGTGCAGGTGCGTAGTGTTAATCAAAACGATGTGTGTATCAATAAAAAGATAAATATCGAATGTCTTCTAATTTTCACATAAAATAATGGGATGTACCAATAATGCAATATAAATCTACAATCCGATACATAAATAAATAATTAAACAAATAAAATATATAGGTGCTCAGATAAAGTGCTGCATGCTTCTTCCAATCAAATAAAAGTGTTGCAAAATAATTCTAATAAGTGAAACAGTAAGTGAACAGCCCTGTTGCAATACTTAAAATAAACAATTTCTGCTGTAAAAGTCCAGAAAATATATATTGATTTCCAAAAAATCTTGTGTGTATTTTCTCCTTTGTGACCGTGCTTCAGTGGTTGAATAAAGTGACTATAATCTCCTCCACCTTGTGTGTCACCTCTATGTGCGCTAAACTCTCACCTTAAAGGCAAGAAAGATATGCCTCTGGTGTATATCCAGACTTTTCAATGGATACTTTTCTTTTAAAGACTTTGTTTACTTCAATCCAAATCCTTGATCCCTTTTTGAGAAAGATTTCCTGGATTCCTATAGGTACCAGTCCGGTCCGCTGTCCTTGTCCTATCCTCCTTATTGAGCCTTATTGTGCCTCAGAAACAAAGAGCTTTCATGGTGCAGTATATAAAGCCTTTTTTTTTTATATATACAAAATTGCACTTACAGTGTAGCGAAGATAAACCAGCGTACATCAAAACAACCGCCGCTGTGGAGATCGGGCTCCGTCGTAACGTCACTTCCGGGTATAGAGCTCCTTTATTGATACACACATCGTTTTGATTAACACTACGCACCTGCACTTTGATTACCCAATATTTCTTCAACAAATACATATGTACATACGGATTACATTGAGCACTTTTTGATCGAGATTTTTGCACAATATACCTACCCATCCAATTAGAGATTTAACAAGAGCTAACCCCTGAAGCGCACCACTACCCCCATAACAATATATTTAACTGTTCAGTATCAGTACCAGTGGCGCTGCAGCAGGGAGTCTCTAATCACCTCAGACAGCGCAGGGATCACACACATCCTTTTGGTATCTATGGGAATGTTTGACCATTCTTCCAGAAGCACATTTGTGAGGTCAGCCACTGAAGACCTGGCTCACAGTCTCTGCTCTAATTCATCCCAAAGATGTTCTATCAGGTCAAGGTCAGGACTCCAGGGGTTATTCCCAAACTGTTCCCACAAAGATGGGAGCATGAAATTGTCCAAAATGTCTTGGTATGCTGACGCCCTAAGAGTTCCCTGAGGGGTGAAGCCCAACCCCTGAAAAACAGCCCCACACCATAATCCCCCCTCCACCAAATGATTAAACCAGTGCACAAAGCAAGGTCCATAAAGACATGGATGAGTGAGTTTGGGGTGGAGGAACTTGACTGACCTGCACAGAGTCCTGATCCCAACCTGATAGAACACCTTTTGGGATGAATTAAAGCGGAGACTGCTAGCCAAGCCTTCTCACCCAACATCAGTGCCTGACCTCACAAATGCACTTGTGGAAGAATGGTCAAACATTCCTATAGACACACTCCTAAAGCTTGTGGACAGCCTTCCCAGAAGAGTTGAAGCTGTTATAGCTGCAAAGGGTGGGCCAACTCAATATTGAACCCTACGGACTAAGACTGGGATGCCATTAAAGTTCATGTGCGTGTAAAAGCAGGCGTCCCAATACTTTTGACAATATAGTGTATGTGTTACATGGATGGCAACAGGTTAATGAAAGCTGCAAATTTAAAAATATTAAAGACGTGGAAAATGTAATTATTGTTAAAGATCAGATTGTATGGATTGTTTGCATATTTAAGGGGGATGTGACTTTTACCAAACATTCATGTTAAATACATACACCTGGAAGATTCACCTGCATCAATGTTTGTTGCATGTCAGATTCACTGCTTTAAACAAAATTCCCTTCGGTGACTATTGAGAGCCCCAGAGGCCGTGGCTATGGGTTTCAAGGCGGTAACAACTTTTTCTAAAAAAAAAAAAAGTGTTACCGCCTTGAAACACGCAGCCACGCCCCCTACATGCCTTGTGGGATATCTTCAGCTAAGTTCCTATGCTGTCAGATCAGCTCCCTCTCATCTTTGCACTGCCTGTGTTTCTGGATGAGAGCAACAGAGTTTGACATGTGCTTTTTATTCTACTACATGTGATGTTTATTTGCTTTTTAATAATAAATTGATCTTACATACTGCACTTAGAAGCGCCCTCCTTTGTTTTTTTGCAGTCATGTGCTCTGCTCAATGCACACTACACATTCCCCAGTCCATAGTTTATCTCAGAAGTGAGCAAGAGAGGGTGGCTGCCTTCCTACATACAGTAGATCCATGCAGAATGAACAAAGCCATCCTCTAACACAGGGGTGTCAAATTCAATTTCATTGCGGGCTGATTTAACATTATAGTTGCCCTCAAAGGGCCAGTTGTATCTTTTAGACTAGATGTCCAGAGCACCTCACCCCCCTTTACATCAGATGTCAAGAATCTCCCACCCTCCCTTACATCGCAGGGCATCCCCTTACTTTGTGCTGGTGGATGGTAGGGGGCGGAGTTGAGAAGCACAAAAAGAGAAAGTGCAGAGTCTGGAGGAGGAGGGCTGGAGTCAGCTGGCAGAGTCTGCTGAATGCTGAGACCAGGGGAGGCGGAAACAAAGGGGTACTGCAGCTGCGCAAAGAGGCGCGAGATCTGTTGGAGGAATTTTGTCCTACTATCTGCTGCCGACTACTGAGATGGGTGGGCAGAGATGAGCCTCTTCTCGGCTACACAGAGAAGCGCAGGATCTGGTGGAGAAGTTCTGTCCTCCTCTCTGCTGCCAACTGCTAAAACAAGGTGGGGACGGAGCTGATATCGATGCCACAACTGCAGGAGAGGTGTGAGGGCCACATGAAATGGCCTGATGGGCCAGATTCAGCTTGCGGGCCTTGTGTCTAACATGTGCTCTAACAGGAAGTTAGATCACAGCACCAAGAAAAAAACATTTTTTGGAGATTTGGAGGAGACTAAAGCTAGATACACACTATACAATTTTCTTTAGATTCTTTTCCTTTAGATTTACCAAAACCATAAAATATGAGGTCAAACCTAAACACTTTCAATTTGTATGCAATCAGGCAGGACCTTGCACTACATAGTTAAAGGTAAATCTAAAGGAAATCTACCAATAAAAGTTGTATAGTGTGTATCCAGCTTAAGAGCGATCAAAGGGACTTTTCTGAGTTAAGAATACATACTTTAATAGATCATTTTTATTTTAAACCAAACTTTAGTGTCCCTTTAAAGTCAAACTCTCTCAATCAACATTGGCTATTTTCAAAAGAGAAGTATGGGATTTGAAAATAACAGACATACATATTGTCCCCTGCTGGCTCTACACCAACAACTAAGCGATCAAAGACCGCTGATTACTCAGTTCTTAGTCTTCAGTGAGCAGAGAGCAGTGACTGTCAGTCAACGACTTTGTGCTCTACCCCTCCAGTGCTCACTGGAACACTGGGCTGTGGAGGGGGAGGGAGCAGCTGGCTCAGGCTCTAAAGCCTCGTACACACGCGTTGAAAATCGGCAGGGAATTTTCGTCCGACGACCGATCTGCCGATTTTCGGCTTGTTAGTATGATGCTTCCGACAACCGACTCCGACTTTTTGGCCGAAAAAAATCTGGTGTGCAGGCTATAAAATTTTTGTCTGCCGTCAAAACACGGCCGCTTTTCGTGCAGTCAGTACAGATTTCGACAGGGAAAAATCTAATGAGCAAGTCTGGGCATGCTCAGAGAAGAAAGAACACAAAGAAAGCAATCCAACACATGACATCACTTCTGAAGTAGAATTTTTTCGGGCGAGAAAATTTGTGTGCAGTCTAGGCACATTCCAACCAACAAAACACCACTCTGGACAGAAGACGGACGATCGGTCGGCCGATAATCGTTGCGTGTGTACTAGGCTTTAGTGGCATGTTGAGAGACTGAGCCAGCTGCTGCTCAGACTTCGGGGTGGATTCTGACATTAAAGTCGGGATCCCCCCAGAGCCTGGACCGGCTCAGAATCTGGGTCATAGGAGTACAGTAGGAAGTACACTGGCCAGAAAAGCTAGGCTGTTTGTAAAAGCGATTTCTCAAAATAAAGCATAGAGACGTGGATGGTAAGTTTGCTTTAAATATTGAAAATGAATTAAATAGCGTTTTGGGTTTGTGGTGCTCAGATGCAGTGTAGTTCTGCTTTAAGACTCTGTGATAAACCTTAGCACAACAAGATATTCTTTCCCTTTGTTTGTATCTAGTGCATCTGCCACATTTTGATAAACATTAACAAAATTCTCTAAGTGAAAGACCCAACTGGCAAAAGAATTGGCTGCCATTCAGCACAGACTGAATTCGCCAACACATACTTGTAAACAGTTGCAGCTCATTATCGAATTCCAGTTGTTACAATCTTAAAGTCTTCCAACGCCAGTTTTCAATTGTTTACTAAATCCCTAGGTTTGCGTTTTTAGAATCGTTAGAAGAAAAAAGAAAATCTTTAGCTTAGCAAACATTTTATTTTACCACTGGAGGGCAATGTTTTTCTATAGATTTCTTCTTTGTGGACGTCTAACGGGAAAGGTTTTCTGTTGTATTTGTAATTTTCCATTTGTAAAAAGTTCTTCGCTTGTTTCTGTGTTCTTTGGGTCCAATTCACGCTCTCCAGTCTCCCACCTTACCCTCCATGCTGGTAGGTGTTAACTGTCTTCTGATGATATCTTTCAGCCAAACGTTTAAGAGCTTTGCCAGCACTGCCAACATCCAACGCACGGAGATCCTGGAATACTGCCAAAGTTTGGGAAAACCCAGCCATTGTGTTCCTTCTTTCCAGGTATTGTACCTGCTACTTACATGCAGTTTATTCTGCATGTTGCTCTTTAGTATTTATTTTCTAACATTTCCTCTTTTCATTATCCTGTTCATTTAATGCCCATTCCCTGTCTTTTGGAGTTTATGTCCATGTCACCATTTCCCACAGTGTACATGTTTAACTAAAATTGGAGACAAAAAATACAACCTAATTGTACAATCCTTGTACAACTACCTTTAGATTTACAGGCTTAGTGCCGGGTCACACTTGTGCGATGCGGGAAGGCTGCGAATTTGCAGCCTGTTCCCGCATCTCAAACGCACATCTGGCAGTTCACACTGCCATATGCGATACGCTGGGGGTGTCAATGAAATGTTAACGACACCCCCAGTTTGATCGCATATCGCAGTGCGATCTGACAGTTCGCACAGGATCGGATCGCACAAGTGTGAACCACTGTGCGATCCGATTCTGATGCGGCTGAAAAAAAGGGTCATGTGCGACTTTTGTGCGGGTGCAGTGCGAATTTAGCCATACAAAGTGTATGGCTGAATTCGCACTGCACATCCGATCGCATGTAATGAAGGAGCAGTGCACTCCGATATTACATGCGATCGCCGCACTCGCTATAGTGTGAACCGGCACTTAATGTGGTACAAAACCCAGGACCTTGCATTCACTATATCTGGTCTCCCACAGTACACAGAACATGGAAATGCAATAGTTTTAGTAAATATAAACTGCTAAATACCTTTTCTCATCAACAGTATATAGATGTCTTTGTGACTTCTATCAATGTCTGGTTAAAACTTGGAGGAGTTTTCATTCTCCTATGACTGTCCAATGAGAATTCAGGACACTTGACCCTCTGTCCGGAGAGTGCTGATTGGCCCTCTCCCCCAAGAAAAAAAAAAAAAAACGACTATCTAGCAATACACACCAAACTGAGCATGCCCAGGTTGTCCCCTAGACTCTGTTTTATCAGGAAATGGATTGGGGACTGTGAAAGAAGGGGAGGGTCAGACAAGACAGCCCTTTTACACAATGCAGAGGATTAACCCTTTCGGTTCCAAAGTAAGTATAACAAGCATGCTTTACTGCATATACAGACTCATTTTACTGTTGAGGGTTTAGTAACACTATAAGCTGGGTATACACATTGGATTTTTTTTTCAGTGAGTTAAACGAAAAAAAAAAAAACACACACAAGATCCCTGCATCATTACAATGATGTGGGATGCTAGGATCTTTCCTGCTCAGGTATTCTATTCTGACAGCAGGCACTCTGGGAACTCCCCCCACTCCTGTCCGAATACACTGATCAAAGCTTGCAGCCATTGGCTGCAAATATTGATCGAATGCTGGTTTTTCAGCATAGCCTTTTGCCTGAAGATGGTCATTAGAACTGACTTTTGGGAAGTGTGTACTGTCCTTTAGAATTAGCAGCTGTATAGTGCAAAGACCTATCTAAACAGTCCATTTAATGACCATAAAGTAAGTTCTCACACTATATAGTTGTCAGTACATCTAAAGGAGGTTGTACAGTTAGCTTCTGACCGACGATAAGCTAAGATTGCCCATGGATAGGTTCGGCACGGAGCAGCCAAAGTTTGATCATTCTATTGCCATTACCGCTAGACACAAGTCAATCTAATAATTGACTTTTGTTGAACGGGATGTTGAGAAGTTTTCATTCAATCAGCCAATTGGCTTCAGTGCTGATTGGTGCATTTTAGCAGTGGAGGAGTCCTTAATTTCAGAATACAATAGCATAGCGAGCAGGACTCCTCCATCCATCTTGTGTGGATGGGGGAACTAGTTTGTATTTTATTTTTTGATTAGCTATGGCCAGCCTTAGGTTCAGGCCAATTTTGCCCATATGCCATGTGGCATATTAGGAGGACAATAGTGTTATGAGCATCCTCACCTCTCTGTTATGTGCACCTGCGTGTTGAGGAATTCCACAGCCCTAACAGATTGGGATGGCAGGGTTTGGGCAAAACTAAATTTATAGATATAAGATAGTGGTCTGAACAAAAAAAGGTGGTGACCTTTATAATATTCTAAATAATGATTGATTGAGGTGCACTTTTATGGCTGTTTTTTGTTATTAAATGAATGATTACATGCACATTTCGCGCCGGTTCACACTACCGCGACGCTACTTCCCGGGGCGACCTCCGAGATCGCGGTGCGAGCAGCGCGCCGCGACCTCGGAGCGGCCGCCACGGACTTCATAACATTGAAGTCTATGGCGGTGGCCTCCTGGTCGCCCCAAAGAAGCTCCGGACCCTTTTTCTAGGTTTGGAGCGACTTGTGTCGCTCCTATTAGAACGGGTCCGCAGATTCCCTATGGGAGGCGACCTGCGGCGACCTGTGAGGCGACCAGGTCGCCTCACAGGTCGCCCTAGTGTGAACTGAGGCTTCTTGAACCTGGAAGCTTTGTTTTGATATTTGTCATCTTTTCCTATGTGAAGTGAACATTCAGGCTGGATTCACATTTATGCGTTGTGGTAATTCATGGTAATGTGCAAACTGTACCATAGCGTTTCGTAGTCAGAAGCTAGCTAAATGGTTGTTATTATGCACAGCTGCACCAGATCCCGTGTGCACTGGTTTTAGTAAAGCTCCCTGTGCGAACCATTGTAGCCCTACGTCGGTCGCGCGATTGGTGCGGGGGGCGAGCGACAGCGGGGATGCCAATACACGGGACCGCCGCCCGCGATTGCAGCCGGGCACTCGCAATCGCTCCCCGCTGAGAGAGAAGTTATAGACACAGCCGACTGTTCTTCTCTATAGGATCACAGGTCTCTATGGCCATTTCACAAACCCTTCCCCCACAGTTAGTAAACACTCCCCACTCCCCTCACATTTAACCCTTTGATCACCCACTAGGTTAACGCCTTTCCTGCCAATGTCATTATTACAGTAACAGTGCATATTTTTAGCACTGATTATTGTAGTAATGTCACTGGTCTCCCTAAAAGTGTCAAAAATGTCTGATCGCTGCCATTACTAGTAAAAAAAATAAAATAAATAAAAATGACATAAATCTTTCCCCTAGTTTGTAGACACAATAACTTTTGCGCAAACCAAACAAAATACGCTTATTGCGATTTTTTTTTTTTTTACCAAAATTATGTAGCAGAACACAAATTGGCCTAAAAGGATGAAAAAAATGTGATCTTTAACTTTTTTTTTCGGGGAGGGGGGGAATGTTATAAAGCAGAATGTGAAAAACATTGTTTTTTTTTTTTCAGAATTGTCTTTTTTTTGTTTATAGCGCAAAAAAATAAAAATTGCACAGGTGATCAAATACCACCAAAAGAAAGCTCTATTTGTGGGAAAAAAAGGACATCAATTTTATTTCAGTACAGCGTCGCACAACTGTGCAATTTTTCGTTAAAATAACACAATGCCGAATAGCAGAAAATGGCCTGATCATTAAGGGGACAAATCCTTCCGGTCCAGACGTGGTTACAGGTGTTAGGCTTTTTCAGCACAAAATTGAAACAAACAGACTTTGAAAGTTTTTTTTTTTATCAGTGTGTTATGAGTGTGATCTCTGCCAAATCTGGATGAATCTGCACTTATTCTATTTGTGGGAAAAGATGATAGAGCTTGTAACTGAACTACATATAAGAACATTTCTTACAATTTAATGCCTAGGTGATTTTTGTCATATTAATGCTCTTGCAACAACACAGTTGAGCACTGACCGTGATACCTTTTTTTTTTTTTGCACCAAGAGTTACATTTTCAGGGCAAACTTTCCAAGGCCAACACCCTTCTTCTCAATCCAAACTGTACTGATACCCAAAGGTGTAGCAAAATGTTAAGAAATCATCTGCAACAATCTCTGGGGAAAAACACACACACGCACATAGTTGGGAATTTTACTAAAACTGGAGGACCTTAATTATGAAGAGCGTCTGCAATCGCTTGATTTATTCTCCCTGGAGAAGAGACACCTGAGAGGGGACATGATAGCAATTTATAAATACCTCAATGGTGATCTCAGCGTCGAAAAAAAGCTATTTAATTGAAAGGATTGCATGAGGACTCGAGGGCATACAATGCGATTGGAGGAGAATCATTTTAACCTCAGGCAACGCAGGGGGTTCTTTACTTTTAGGGCTACAGGATTGTGGAATTCTCTACCACAAGAGGTGGTTTCTGCGGGAAGTATGGTGGCTTTCAAAAGACTCTTGGACGTACATCTCAATGATCAGAACATTCAGGGGTATGAGAGATGATTAAGGCCACACACACCTACACAGGTTGAACTGGATAGACTATTGTCTTTATTCAACCTCAACTACTATGTAACTATGGAGTAGACCAAACCAGGAGCGGCTGTGCATAGCAACCAATCAGCTTCCTGCATCAGCTTGTTCAGTTAAACTTTGAAAATGAAAACTGGAAACTGATTGGTTGTCATGCAGAGCTGCTTCAGATTCTGTCTGCTCCAATCTTAAAGCGGTAGTATCCCGCTTTTTTACACTTTTACCTACAGGTAAGCCTATAATAAGGCTTACCTGTAGGTACAATTAATATCTCCTAAACCTGCACGGTTTAGGAGATATTTGCAGTGCATGCAGCCGCTCACGCAAGCGGCGCATGCGCTCTGAAGGCCTGGGGGGACCTTCAGTTTTGCTTGCCGGGAGCTTGCCGGAAAATCACTCCCGCGCGCATTTTTTTTTTGCAGTTTTGGGTTTACAACCGCTTTAAAGGAGAAGTATAGCCAAGCTAGTTTGGCTGTACTTCTCCTATGAATCACAGGAGTGTAATTTGTTTTGCACTCCTGTGACCCATTTTCAGCAGAGAGCGGGCTGAAGTCCGCTCTCTGCTGGTGTCACAGAAGTCAGTCTAGGCACCAGGTCATCGTGATGATGGAAGTTGGGATCCGCCGAATGCCTGGACTGACACCTGGGTCAGCCTCTCAGTGAGCAGCTGAGAGCCTGAGCCAGCCACTCCCGCCCTCTCCACAGCCCAGCACTGCAATGAGCGAGGAGGGAGCAGAGAGCTGCTTACTGACAGTCAGCTGCTCTCTGCTCAGAGAGCTGTCAGAACCGGGGGATCGGCAGTGTTTGATCGTTTGGTTCTCAGTGCAGAGGCATCGGGGGGACAGATGCAGCATCGGACTAGGTTAGAATGTATATGGAAAAAAATAAATAAATAAAAATAAAGCCATACTTCTATTTTAATAAATTCTCCTCATAGGGTAAGGGTCCTTTCACATGAACGATCCGATCAGATCCGCCTGTCAGTTTTTTAGGCATACCTGTTCGGATCCTCCATGCATCCCTATGGGGCAGCGGATGTCAGCGGAGACATCTCCGCTGACACCCACTGCTATCCGATTCCGAAATCCGGAAGGATGGTAACCCTATTTTCCATCCGTCCAGCGGATCAGATCGGATGGGATCGGATGAGAACAGACAGGCAAGTCCGTTCTCATCCGATTTCCCCATAGAGGAGAGTGGGGATCGGACTGCTCCGTCTCCGCACACAGAGCGGAGACAGAGCTGTCATCTGCCTGCTCAGTGGGGATCAGCGGATCGATCCCTGCTGAGCAGAGAACGGACCGTGCCGGACAGCACATATAGTTACATAGTAGTTTAGGTTGAATAAAGACAATAGTCCATCCAGTTCAACTGGTGTGTGTGGCCGTAATCATCTCTCATACCCCTAAATGTTCTGATCATTGAGAGGTACGTCCAAGAGTCTTTTGAAAGCAACCATACTTCCCACAGAAACCACCTCTTGTGGTAGAGAATTCCACAATCTTGTAGCCCTAACAGTAAAGAACCCCCTGTGTTGCCTGAGGTTAAAACGCTTCTCCTCTAATCGCATTGTATGCCCTCGAGTCCTCATGCAATCCTTTCGAATGAATAGCTTTTTTTCTATGCTGAGATCACCATTGAGGACCATCACATCATGTGAAAGGACCCAAACAAAAGTGAGAAAGTTTGGCAGACAAAAAATAGAGAATGGGTTATGGAGTCTGAGGGAGGAGGAAAGAGTAACAGAGGTGAGAAAGATCATAAAACTTTTTGATAGTGATTTAGAAAGCTGAAGTCCATGATCAGTCTGTTATCTCTTGTGTCAAACAGAATTAATATTTGTAGATCCAAGATTTTCCTTTAAGGCTCTTTCACACGGTCCGCCTCTGTAGGTGGATCCGTGCTGCTCAGCGGGGATCGATCCGCGATCCCCGCTGAGCCGGTGTTGTAAAATGTTGTCGGACCCGTGAAAAAATCAGACCTCGTCACTTCCGGTGATAGAGCATCACAAAACAGCGGGTGGGAGTCGTCCGTGCGCATGCGCAGAAGACATTTTTCGAGGTTTGGCAAAATTATAACAGAGAGCGGACAGCTGATTGAGAGGAGGCGGGGCTGAGGTGCGACGGAGGACACCGCCGCGTCATCGAGACATTAGGGACGGAGGCACATATGCAGAGCTGGTGGAGGAGGCGGGACGGAGGTGCGGCCGTGTAATATATGCAGGACTTTAGCGACTCCTTAGGTTTTATTATCTTTACATTTAGTATTTCTTATTTTGTATTATATAAATAGTAAATGTAATGAAATCCTAAGGATAAATAATACGATAATTGCTAAAGATAATAAAACAAGGAGTCGCTAAAGTCCTGCATTTATTACACGGCCGCACCTCCGTCCCGCCTCCTCTATTCAGCTCTGCAGATGACGCGGCGGTGTCTTCCGTCCCACCTCAGCCCCGCCTCCTCTCATTCAGCTGCCCGCTATGTGTTATAAGTTTACCAAACCAAGATAATGTCTTATGCGCATGCGCACTTGAGACTCCCATCACCGGAAGTGACGAGGTCCGATTTTTTCACGGGTCCAAGAAAATTTTAGAACACCGGCGGATGACAGCTCCGTCTCCGCTTGCAGTGCGGAGAGGGAGGTGTCACAGCCCCCGCTGCTCTCTATGGGGAATCGGATGAGAGCGGACCGCCTGTCCGCTCTCATCCGCTCTCATCCGCTCTCATCCGATCCCATCCGATCCCCAGGACGGATGGAAAATAGGGTTTCCATCCGTCCGGATTTCACGGACAGAATCGGATACGGATGGCAGCGGGTGTCAGCGGACATGTCACCGCTGACATCCGCTGCTCCATAGGGCTGAATGGGGCATTCGATCAGATCCGCCTAAAAAACTGACAGGCGGATCTGATCGGACCGCCCGTGTGAAAGAACCCTTACTGAGGATTTTTAAAGTTCCCTTTAGAAAAAAAAACATTATTGTCTTTTATAAGGTGGTCTGGTTGCGAGAAATGATGTCCTATGTGTGTAGTAATCATTTTTTTTTAGGATGTGTCTATGTAAAATCATTATTTTTGTAATGCCTGTCCTATTTCACCAATGTAGTATCCCTGGGTACACTTGTTGCAATGACCGAGGTACACCACACTACATTAGTGGGGGTGCAGCTGTGTGATCCAGTTTTTGTGTATGTGACACTTTTTGATGGGTTGCTGTGGCTGCACAGTTTGAAACTTTTCTTGTTGCAAGATTTTGGTTCCCTTGTTTACTTCTCTGTAGTCAGAATAAAGTTTCCTTCTGATTAATTTATATCTGAGGTTGGGTGATTGCTTGAAGGCCAGCATTAGGGGATGTTGGAAGATTTCTTTAAGGATTTTATCCTCTGTTATGATGGGTTGCAGCTCTTTGATTATTATTCTTATCCTTTCTAGTGCTGGATTGTATGTGGCTACTGAAAAATGTAAAAGGAAAAAAACAGCCTTGTATCTCTAGTAACCGCAAAAAATCTAGCAGAAATATAGTCTGAGCTGCAACCATAATCATAAATGAAGATTAAAGACTGAAAAATCTGCCAACAACTCTAAATGCTGGCCCTAATGCAACTGCCCCAGACTCAGACATGAATAAATCGGCAGGAAATTTCATTATAACTACAGGAACCCAAAAAAGGGAACAAAACCTTAGGAAGCACAGTGGCTTAGGGGGGTCAGCACTTACAGTGGTTCTAGGCAAGACATTTTTCCCCTTAATACATTCCCTGCATTTTGGTAAAAATTATCCCAGTACCATAAAACTTTGGATGGAGAGTAACTTGGTCTGAGAGTGTTTGCAAGACAAGCACATTTTTTTTATAAATTTTGACTTGATAAACAAGCAATGTCTTGATATAGAAGTAGCGCCACGTCACAACTGAGTATAAAAGAGAAGAGAGGTGCCTCTAATTGTAGCAATATGGTTACATTTATTGAAAGTACATTTAGCATCTCAAGTGATTGGTGATTAAAACAGGCACATCTAAGTATGCAGGCATCCGGGGTAAAGCCCCGTACACACGCACCGATTGTTGGCCATAAATTTTCGTTGTGCATGCTATAAAATTTTTGTTGGCCGTCACCAGAACGGCCGATTGTTCGTCAGTCAGTACAGATTTCGTCCGACAAAAGTCAGATGAGCAAGACTGGGCATGCTCAGAGAAGAAAAAACACACGAAAAGTGAACCAGCACATGACATCACTTCTGCAGTTGGTTGTTGTTGGCCGACAAAATTCGTGTGCAGTCTAGAGCACATTTCAACCAACACAACAACACTGGACAAAAGACGGTCGATTGGTCGGCCAACAATTGGTGCGCGTGTACGAGGTTTAAAGCTATCCACATAGACTCTCCTTCTCATCGCCATCAATGTCATCCCTTCCACGCTGCACTCCACGAGTTCTTCAAGCCTCGCTTTCAGATCGCTCTACTGCAGGGTAGTCTTCCGGGTCACAACTGCAGACTGACAGCGGTGAGTGCCGACGGTGAGGAGGATGGTCTACATGGACAGCTTTACCCCAGATGCCTACATACTTAGATTAGATGTGCCTCTTTTAATCATCAACCATGTGAGTTACTAAATGTTGAACCTTCATTGAAGGTAACCATATTGCTACACTTAGAGATGCTTCTCTTCTCTTTTATACTCTGTAGCTCCTGCTGGATTTTGCTTCTAATCCCCTTGTGGAGGTGCCATTTGTGGATGGACATTTTATGGTTACACAATAATCACATTGCTATAATCTTTTTATATGGACTATAAACTAAAGGACTTATGAATAAATGGTTGTGGAATGAATCATTTGAGTTTCCATTATTTCTTATGGGGAAATTGGCTTTGATCTAAAAGTGCTTTGGATTACAAACATGTTTCCCGAACAAATTATGCTCGCAATCCAAGGTTTTACTGTAGTTATTTTGCCCACCCCCAATTCCATTGCACAGAGCAGGCAAGTATAACATGTTTATTATTTTAGGAGAAAAAAAGTAAGCTTTTACAACCTCTTTTAAAGCACTGTGGTCCTTGGTTTGGATCTCAGTAAGGCCCCATTCACATTATGCAATTTGAAATTGCCAGCAGAATCACTGGTAACTGCTGGCAAACTGTTTAACCTGGGTTTGGGTGTCATTATTCTCATTGGCACCTTAAAAGTGGAGCGATTCTGCCACGATTGTCATGTGACAGAATTGCACAGCAAACGTGGTAAATTTGTGCGTTTAAAAAATCACGCTAAGTTTGTAACTCAAAAAGAGCTGGAGCTTCCTTTCTGCAAAAACACACATAGGGAATACTATTGAAGTGAATGGGCTGTGCTATGCACAACACCCAAAAGTTTGTGAAAATTGCGCATAGTTCCCACTATGTGATATGTAAACGGGGCCTCAGTGTTTCTTTTTTCTCGAGAGTGTTGTCTTTGTTACTTTTTTTAACATTCTAATACACTATTGTGTATCAGTACTGCTTGGATTGAGAAGAAAGGGTTAAGCCCTATAAAACTTGTCCTAAAAATGTAACTGTTAAGTGGGGTACACACTATAAGAAAATTGGGTGAACGATTGTCCGATTGTTTCACAGTAAATCGGAACCGATGAAAGAATTTTCGTATGAAAATTTGTATGAAAATTCTCATAGGACAAAGGTTTTTTTTTTGTTCTTTATTGTTTCTGATCATGCGCAGTCTTTCTTTTCTGATTTTTCTTGTACAAAAATTGTACGAAAACGGTACACATTAAACGAAAATCGTTCATTTTTTCCCGTACAAGAAAAATTGTGGAGTTTGTCCCTTTGAGAATTTTTGTACAAAAATTCTGAATCGTCTGTAGGAAGTTCTGTACACACTATACAAAAATCGTACGAAAATTCTTTGGACAAAAATGTCCGCCCGATTTTCTAAGGGTGTACAAGCCTTTAGCGCAAAAAAAAAGGGGGGGTATAACACACATTGTACCTAACTGTGGTACAAATATGAGATAAAACTATGCTAAGACTGTGCATGCAACTTTTTTCTTGTACTGTATAGGTAATCGACTAGAGCGCTCATCTGCAGCCAGACTGGAGAATTACATCATAACAAATGTAACTGTGTTTGATATGCTTTTACGCTGAAATATTTAGACACACACAGCGCAAAGATACCTTACTGCTGTTGCTCCTGTAGGGAGATTTAAAAACTCCCTTAAAGGCTTTAACTTAATCTTCATACAATTTTCATAGGTGTTTTTTGGTCTTCTAGTAAAAAAAGACACCTGTTCATTTCTGACATCTGTGCAAAGATGTTCTTAAATTTAAGGAACATTGCAGTCAAACAAGTTTATAAAGCATTTTATGTAGAACTCTGCTCCAAAAAAAAAAAACAAGGTTTGCTGCATATACATGCTCTTTTCACTTTAAAATGGATTACATCATGAAAAGTTTTTATAGTGTGTACATAGCATTTACCTGTGGACCCTGCTAATGATTGTGATGATGCATTTCTTCTTGTGGGGGGCCGTCAATGAGAACACAGTGCTGCTGAATTCATAGACCCATTATCAACCTTTTTTTTTCTTTGCCTCTCTGGTTATTTGAGTAGAGATGTCATCATCATGTCAGTGTCTGCCACCCTAGAGGTTTTGTTGGCCACAGAGATAGAACAGACACCACCTCTAGGAAATGTCACTAGGCTTCTTCAAGGCAAGGCTGGGGTGGTGAAGCTTTGCTACTCTGTGTCAGTACCCTTGATAGTTCTAGTTGTACAGTATTGTTGAACTGTAGTTCCAAACACGGACAGATTTTACAGGGAGAGCAACAATAAGGGAGCTAGTTGGACTGCTATGGTAAAATATATGTGTGTGTGTGTATATATATATATATATATATATATATATATATATATATATACAGTATACACTATATTGTCAAAAGTATTGGGACACCTGTCTTTACATGCACATGATCTTTAACGGGAGTCCGTAGGGTTCAATATTGAGTTGGCCCACCCTTTGCAGCTATAACAGCTTCAACTCTTCTAGGAAGGCTGTCCACAAGGTTTAGGAGTGTGTTTATGGGAATGTTTAACCATTATTCCAGAAGCACATTTGTGAGGTCAAGCATTGATGTTTAACGAAAAGACCTGACTTGCAGTCTGCGCTCTATTTCATGCCAAAGCTGTTCTATCGGGTTGGGGTCAGGACTCTGTGCGGGCCAGCCAAGCTCCACCCCAAACTCACTCATCCATGTCTTTATGGACCTTTCTTTGTGCACTGGTGCGTAGTCATTTTGGAACAGGAAAGGGCCATCCCCAAACTGTTCCCACAAAGTTGGGAGCATGAAATTGTCCAAAATGTCTTGGTATGCTGACGCCTTAAGGATTCCCTTCATTGGAACTAAGCTCTAAGACTACCTTTTCAGTTTTGCATTATTTTTGTTAAAACAGGCATTCTGCTGAGCCAGTATTGTTTGCTGTACCCTAATTCCGCCTCCCTTTCTCTTCATGGCCATATTCTGTAGGGCAATGGAAAAACGTAAGGGTGATGTTCATGGGCAGCACAGTGGCTAAGTGGTTGGCCCTTCTGCCTAGCAGCACCTAGGGTTGTTGGTTTAAATCCCAACCATGGCGCTACCTGTAAGGAGTTTGCATGTTCTCCATGTGTGTGCTTCCTCACACATTCCAAAGGCATGCTGGTAAGTTAATTGGCTGATGTCTAAATGGCCCCAGTATGTGTACGAATGTGAGTTAGGGACCTTAGACTGTAAGCTCCTTGAGGGCAGGGACTGATGTGAATAATATGTAAAGCACTACATAAATTGACAACACTATAAAAGTGCTTGTAATAAAATAAAATAAATGTAATAGGAGCTCCATTTACTCTGTTGGATCAGTAAATGATTAATTCTCATTGGTTGCTGAGGGTTACTGTACTTAACGCACCAGTACAATCGTTTGTGCTTCCTTATTGAAGGCCATTTCATGATAATTGGGAGCAAGTAAAGCACCTTGATCAGACAATAATACCTAATGCTGTTGTCTTTCATCTTGCAGGTATATAAATTCCTATATGCCACTCGGCTGCTGGATTATGGCTTGACATCCCTAGCCCTTCATTACTGCGAATGCATTGCCTATGCCCTCCTCTCCTCCAGCTCAGGATCTTCAGTGCTGATATCAGAGTTAATCAAGGTGACTCAGGCTCTTGCAGACATCCTTAGATATCCAAGCACCAGCAATCTGGCTCTGGAGATTATAGCCCTTATACTGTACAAGCAGAAAAGCTGATATGGCACTTTCCCTCTTCTTTATTTCTATTGCTGTCAATGGGAGTTAACTGTAGAAAACAGGCCATCTGCTCTTCTCCAAATATATAATAAAACCCAAGCTCCTTTAAAGCTAAACATTATTTCAGAAGGAAACTGCCTGCACATTTTAAGCAGAAATTCTACCATTTCCCTGTTGACATAAAACTTCTGGGAATAAACATTAATCATTAATGACTTCTCTTCTCAAATGGCCTGCAGTAAAATGTGTTTAACGCTTCCAGCTGAAGAACCAGCATTTTCACTTTAAAATGGGAAATGATTGCTCCTGGTCTCCAGAGTGTGTTTCCCTTTATGTGTTCAAACTGCATGTACTGCATTCATAATGGTCATATAGGCAATATACACTGATAGCTACAAAGATATTAATCTGCTGTTATAGGTTCAGGTTGGTTCACCCACACCTTGCACCACACACAGCAACCACAAGGAATTCTGTACATCCAACACACTTTTAATGCAACAAAGAAAGCCGCTCCAGGTGAGCGAGTCTCCAATTAATGCCCACACTAGCCCAGCTTGCATGCTGTGTGCAAATTATTCTGGATGGCTGCACTTCCAAAAATCCTCTTTATTGAAGCTCATGTGACAGATGGTTACCAGATGGAGCAGGGGACAAGGCAGTAGACGCGTTTCACGCAACTATTACTGCCTAGTCATTACCAGGTAATGACTAAACGCTAAAATTTACGCATAACATGTCTACTTCCTTGTCTCCTGCTCAATCTGGTAACCACCAGTCACCAGGGGTAGACTGGCAACTTTCGGCCCAGGGGGGGCAAGTACAAACCAGAGGCCCATGGTGCAGCAACTCAGCCCCCCTCCCACTCTTCCTCATCTCCTCCTGACCCCCATTCCAGGCTGAAGCTCCACTCCAGGTACTCTATTCACCGGCCAAATCTGGGTTCCCAACTTGGCCAGCGGGAAGCAGTTGTGGTGTGGGGGGGGAGGGTGGGACAGCTTGGTCAGGGCTGGCGGGGGTATGGAACCGGCCTCTGCTCAGACACAGTTTACACCATCCATGCTGGGGGGGAGGCCTGCGCTCTGTCCTTTCTTCATCCCACACTCAGTAGGTCAGCAGTAGGGACTTCTTAGTTCTTTTCACCAGGAATCCTTTAGGCATATCTGTGGCAGAAGCAGTGGAGACTTTTTACAGGGCATCAGAGGGGCCTGGCCTAGTCCTCACCTGCCTGTCACATAAACTGCAGTTGAAAGGATTTTTGGAAGTGCAGCTGTTCAGAATCCTTTTCTTTATGACACTTTTAATGCACTAAGAAATGTGTTCACTCAGAATAAATGACTAAAGCCTTAGAAGTATGGCTTTAAAAAAAAAAACTAAACGTACATACTCTCCTAGGGGGCTGAAGCACTGATCACAGCTGCAGCTGTCCCCCGCCACCTCTAAGACCGAGAACTGAGCGATCAAACAGCGCTGATCACTCAGCTCTCGGTCTTCAGCCTGCAGAGAGCCGGTGACTGCCAGTCAGCCAGCGTCTCTCTGCTCTCCCCTCCGGGGCTCACTGGAGCGCTGGGCTGTGGAGGGTGCAAGACCAGATGGCTCAGTCTCTGAGCAGTTTGCTGGGAGGCTGAGCCAGCTGCTGGTCCAGACATCTGTGTGGATCCCAACTGTAAAGTCGGGATCGATCCAGCGCCTTTACCGACTTTTGACATCAGCCGACAGCGGACTTTAGCCTGCTATCGGCAGAAAAAGGGTCACAGGAGTGCAGATGGAAGTGCACTCCTGTGATCCTAGGAGAAGTACAGGCAAAATAGCTTTGACCATACTTTTTCTTTAGGCTGGATTCACACATATGCGAATTGGATGCATGTTTCCTGGCATCCAATTCGTATGACAGGCAAGGGAGACTGGCTCTCAATGAAGCCTGTTCACACATGTCCAAGACGACCACGGTCCAGATTGAAAAAGGGTCTGGTGCGTGTTTGGGTCTGGTTCAGGAGCGAATTCAGGCAAAAATTCAGACCTGAATGGTACCTGAAATGGCACTGGACCCCAGGCACGAACCCATGGCCGGACATGTGTGAACCTGGCCTTAATGTTGACCATAGACATCTTAGGCTACATTTACATTTGTGGCTGAAGGGGAAAAGGGGCAGTAAAAACATGCTGTTGAACCACGTTTTTACCAGTTCCAGCCTCTATCCCTTTAAGCTGCAGGCAGCAGATGGGGGTGTATACATGCTGGCAGTACTGATTGCTGAATGTGACTTATTCAACTGCATCATTTGTGCGCAGTGGGTCTGCATTTTGAGGGTTAAAACAGGAGGTGTGGAGACAACATAATGTCTTCGCTCCAACTATGAAACGCCTCTTGAAAATTGATCTTCTGTGGATCACTTTTCCAGAGGGCAAGGCCCTACTACAGAAAAATGTTATATTTAATAAAAGAACTGCATAAACACACACATACAGACTAAGAATTCCTGAGTTTGCATATTTATGTATGTGGATGAGGAAAAGGGAAACAGATATAGAGAGACTGTAAGAGAGAGAAAGAGAGAAAAAGCAGACTGAACCTGCCTTATCACCAAAGAAACAATAGTGGTCAATTGAAAATGTCAATCACAGCCAATCACTGTAAATTGGTTGGCTAAAGGAGTCTTCTACAATCTTCTGCCAGTCACATACATGAACATTTTTAGCTCCTGTCTATGATTACTGTGGAATTTGTGCCACACAAAAAATGTATATGAAGTAGGGATCGACTAAATTATCGGCAAAGCTGATATATCGAGGGCCGATATGCACTTTCCCCGATATATCGGAATCGGCCCCGGAAATTACTGATATTGCTGATATTTTGGAGAAAGTGCTTGTACCGGAGTGATGCCTGCAGCTAGAGGCATCACCTCGATATCGGTGTCCATAGACGAGGGTCAGCTGTCTTGTAATGACAACCGATTCCGCTGTCATTACAAGGAGCGGGAGGGGGCACCCCCCCTCCCGCCTTCTATGGCTCGCCCGGGTCTCCTGTCCCACCAGGAGACCCGGGAAACCAGCCTTTACGGCCGCCGAAGACCCGATCAAAGCCGCTTTCGGCTCTGATCAGGGTCACCATGCAAAAACCCGGAAGTGATGTCATAACATTTCGGGTACTGATTAAAAAAAATGACAGCATTCAAAACAGCCAAACTTGGCGTTTTGAATGCTTTTAAGTGCAAAGGAGGGGTGTGGGGTCCCCAGATCCCTCCACAAGAGTACCTGTCAAAAAGAAAAAAAAAATGTTTTAAATGTACAAAAATATCGGCACATATCGGTCAGTACCGATATGCATTGGCCAAAATATTGGTATCGGCAACGAAAAACCGTTATCGGTCGATCACTAATATAAAGGACAAAGAGTATTGTCTGTAGTCTCCCTTTAGCCAGTCTTTAAACCATTACAGAATGCATGTGTTAGGCAGCCATTTTGGTACAGATAGAAAAAGGGCTTTTCTTCCTCCACCAAAGAAAACAGCGAGCATTCCTAAACCTCACTCCAATCTTCTGAGCCTAGAAATTACAGCTATGAGACTCTAGGCACAGGAGTGCCTAGGCACCATCACATACCAGGAAGTGCACTGCTATTATCAAGAGGAATTCCAGACAAAGAGTACATTTGTCGGGGTACTGCTTAGGCCCACATAACCTTTCTAAATGTTCCTTATAATAGCAAATCTTCACTTTTTGAGTTCAGGACCATTTTAAAGTAGAGCTGCATCTAAGACTGATATTTTACGTAAATTATTAGAGCACATTTTGTCATATCTACAACACAATATTATGATAATCAAAAGTGCCTCTATCTTATAACTAAAAAAATATTGTTCCTTCCTTAACAAAGAAACCCCATTATATAGTCTTTGGCTTCAGGAACAGTATGGCCATTTCATTGTATTTGGGAGTTCAAAGAGTCCATTGTTTTCAGAGAGCAACTGTGAGAGGAACAGCAGCACACAACGTGATAATATCATTGTCCATAAAAATTGAAATCACAGGGCTCTAGGGCATAGTATGGTAGCATATCTTTTTAATGCGTGAGTGCAGTCAGAGAAGGAAGATGGGTCCAATAAAATAACATGCTTGGAGATGAGCAAATAAATGTCATGTTCATGTAAAAGTGTCATGTGTTTTGAAGCTCTCCTGTGTCTAATACTTCTAGCTTGCAGAACGTTTGAGATACTCGGATCCTCAGATTCTAGAGCAGCCTGAACCGGAACAGAATCAGGAGCCATTGTGGCTTGTCCAGCTTCGTGCTTTGCTCCTACAATTCCAGGTATTGATTTAAACTTACACACCAAATAGCATAGGTTAAACCTGAACTTTAGTCTGAAAATGATGTTCTTCCAGAATTCAGTGGTCTCCAAATGTGGCCAGATGTGGCCCTTTGCTTGCCTTTATCCAGCCCTTGTGGCACTATTCTTCCACTGATACAAGACACTATTCTGCCAACTGACATTCACAGTGGGGCACCATTTCTCCTATTATATAGAAACTCCGCGCTTATGGTCTATTTGGATAAAAAATATATAGATGGATATATGGAGGTATTTAGGCTGCAGCCTCCCTAAATTATAGTCAGAAAGACCATATATAGTAAATGGAGAAGAAAGGTAGGGTGATGGCGCTGCCTAGTATTAAAAATATTATAGGGTGTTAATAAAGTGCTAGTGAAGGATAAAAATATATGTATAATGCACTGGAAGTCCAGAATATGGAAAAAAAGGCACTAAAAGCACAACTGTATAATATGATCCAGAAAAGAAATGTGACTAAAATGTCAAAAATTCATAAAAATGTACTAAAGTACAAATATACCTAATTGGCATATAAAAGTGATGTGTACATATATGTGTGAGCATAAAAAGGTATGGTAAAGATATAATAAAATGTGGTGCAACTAAGGCAGTGTAAACAATAAATATAAGTATGAATGGATACCAATGTTTAAACTGATGTGTGCATAAATGGCTACACAATTGATGATCAAAACATAAACTGTATAGAATCACACAGTATAAAGCTATAGATAGATTAAAGTGCTCTGTGCATATCCAAATACCCCAAATGAAATCACACACTAGGGTATAAAAGGTGAAGTGACAATAAAATAGATAAATATGTGCAAACAAAGTATACCAAATAATAAAAATAAAAAAAGTCCAATATTAGTGATTGGTGCCTATAGAACAAGTGCAGTGACCATAGAAGAAGTATATTTATAAATGTGGTGGGCAAAAGTTCAATGTTGATAGCAGGTGACAATTATCATGTAACAAACTGTGAAGAGTGACCCCTTATATCTTTCTCCCTAAATGTGAGTACCTCTCTTATGTTTCAACTACAAATAAACCTGTTTATACGGTATCACACTATGTGCCTTTCCGTTATTCCCTACACCCTGGTATTTTACTACGAGTGATACCCCGTGGATGTTTGGAAGCCTACGTCCTACTGGCAGGAGCCCACTAGATCCCGACCACTCTCCTTGGGGAACCTTCCTTACACCTAGGACCCTTCAGAAATCTCCCGGGACGTCCCCACCTAGGACCTATTGAGGACACCAGGATCCCTCTGGCCACAGGATACATTTATATACCCGCTCTATACCCCTGTGTGGGGTGGGTATTTCTGGCGAGTGTGCTATTTACTAGAGGGATCACCCAGCACCTCACCGCCCACCACGGGGTCACTCTTCACAGTTTGTTACATGATAATTGTCACCTGCTATCAACATTGAACTTTTGCCCACCACATTTATAAATATACTTCTTCTATGGTCACTGCACTTGTTCTATAGGCACCAATCACTAATATTGGACTTTTCATTACAGTATTTTTATTATTTGGTATATACGGTACTTTGTTTGCACATATTTAACTATTTTATTGTCACTTCACCTTTTATACCCTAGTGTGTGATTTCATTTGGGGTATTTGAAATTCTATACAGTTTATGTTTTGATCATCAATTGTGTAGCCATTTATGCACACATCACTTTAAACATTGGTATCCATTCATACTTATATTTATTGTTTACACTGCCTTAGTTGCATCACATTTTATTATATCTTTACCATACCTTTTTATGCTCACACATATATGTACACATCACTTTTATATGCCAATTAGGTATATTTGTACTTTAGTACATTTTTATGAATTTTTGACATTTTAGTCACATTTCTTTTCTGGATCCTATTATACAGTTGTACTTTTAGTGCCTTTTTTCCATATTCTGGACTTCCAGTGCATTATACATATATTTTTATCCTTCACTAGCACTTTATGAACACCCTATAATATTTTTAATACTAGGCAGCGCCATCACCCTACCTTTCTTCACCATTTCTCCTATTGACATCAGCATTGGGGCACTATTCCTCCCAATGATACCAATGATGGGGTACTATTTCTCTAACTAATACCAAATATGGTGATGTTTACTCTGATGCCCAAAAAAATGTCCACTCCTGCTGGCCACAGTCTGACCCTCCTACAGTATAAAGGACAATAAACCAACCCTTTAGAAAGTTTGGAGACCCCTGTTCTAAAAGGCTGGGCCCTTTTTGCAGGTATAAATATGTAAACCCTTAAACATAATTGCCTATACTGTGTAAAATCCAGTAATACATTGTCTCACCCTGCTATGCACATGCTCATTTGCTTTCTATTTTTAAGGCACTTTAAGGCCCAATCTGTAGAGACCAATCAGCTGACAGCCTAAAGATTTGCTGCTGCTCAGGGGCTCTGGGCTTCAGCAAAATGGCAGCCTCTGGCAAGAAGAAACAGGGGTAATGCTGGAGGCAACACACTAATTTTGGGAGAATAATAATTAAAGTGGAATGTTTATTTGCTTTCTATTTTTAGGCACTGTGCCAAATCTGTAGAGGCCAATCAGCTGACAGCCTAAATATTTGCTGCTGCTCAGGGGCTCTGGGCTTCAGCAAAATTGTAGCCTTTGGCAAGAAAAAAACAGGAGCAATGTTGGAGGCAACACACTAATTTTGGGAGAATAATAATTAAAGTGGAATGTACAGTATATTCCTTGCTAAAGAATATTGTTTTTATCAAGTTATTATGGGTAAAGTTCCTCTTAAATTTGAGCTACACTTTTGTCATGTAGTATAAGTCAGTGTTTATCAACTTTAATGCATATATCTCCTTATTTAAGCTGGTTTTTACCATGTTTCCCCTAGAGTGGGGTTTATGTCAAGTACCGTGTGCATTTACCACCAGTAAGCGCTAATTATATATCACTGTTCTCGAGACAGTCTCCTATATTTATGGCAATACTACTGTAGTGTTTGCAAGTGCCTGTTTTTTTTCTTCAAATCAATTTTCTTACTCACGTGTCCATTTGCAATCTGGGTTCCACTGAACCCTAGGCTTCCTCCAGGAGTTCTTAGGGGTTCCTTAAACTGAGGCTAATTGACCTAACATCTGATGGTGCCTACATAGCTCTGGGTCAAACATCTTGGCAGAGCCAGCGGCATGACACTTATTCTCTATTTTTACAGTCCATAAGGCCCCTTTCACACTTGTATGACTTTTCCTGCGATCTGGGACTGCAAAGTCGCATGACAAGTCATACACCATAATTTCCAATGAGTACCATTTATATCTGTGCGACTTGAAGTCACAGTGACTTCAAAGTAGTCCCTGCACTACTTTGGTCCGACTTTGATGTGACTTGAGGTTCATAGACCCCAGGATTACACAGGCATTGCTCCAAGTCCAGTCAAAATCACAGCAAAATCGCACCAAAATTGTGTCACAGTAACAGCAAAATCTTGGCAAAACATTGTGGGACTTTCAGCTCACACAAGTGTGAAAGGGGCCTAAGGGTAGAATTTTCAACCACTAATGTAAGGGGATCATTCTTCCCCCGACCACACATACAAGGAGCATTCTTCAAGATGACCTCAGATAAATTATTTTTGAAGAGCTCCCTGAGACCGCAATCCTATTTCAAGGGTTTTTATGATGTAAAAAGGTTGGGAAAGGCTGTTGTAGAAGAAATTAGGCTAAGTACTAACCTATTACATGGACAACAGAGAAATCTTGGTGCCAGTGTTGTGCTGACAAAGAAATTGGGGACACTGCCATGGTGACAAAGGGATTGGCCCTGTTGGCAATGCAACAGAGAATTCTGCATTGTTACTTTGGTGACAGAAGGATCACAGACATTGTCTTAAAAACAAAGAGATCTTCTACAAGGTTCTTTGCCATTACAAAGGAGGAATGTGGCACAGTACCATTGCCACAGTGATGCTAGGTATGTTGCTGTGTTTCATACAGTGCTACAGTTGCTAACTGCTTTAGACTAAGGTGACCAGATTTTTAAAATAAAATCCAGGGACTTTTTTTTTTTTAAATTGGGAAATGGCACAAGATTACATAATACACAGAGCGTTGGTCACAGGACTGTATAATACACAGAGCAGTGGGCACAAAACTGCATAATACACAGAGCAGTGGGCACAGGACTACATAATACACAGAGCACTGGCCACAGAACTGCCTAATACACAGCTCACTGGCCACAGGACCACATCCATAAAACACAGAGCGCTGGGCACAGAACTGCATAATAAACAGAGTGCTGGGTACAGGACTACATAATAAACAGATCGCTGGGTTCAGGACTGCATAATACACAGAGCGCTGGGTACAGAACTGCATAATACACAGAGCGCTGGGCACAGTACTACATAATACACAGAGCGCTGAGCACAGGACTACATATAAAACAGAGCGCTGGGCACAGGACTGCATAATACACAGAGTACTGGGCACAGGACTACATAATACACATAGCGCTGGGTTCAGTACTACATTATACACAGAGTGCTGGATTCAGGACTACATAATACACAGAGTGCTGGGCACAGGACTACATAATATACATGAGAATGTTAGGCATAGTTTGCAGAATTCAGAGGTTTGCTATGCCAGAGGACATTTCTGCCCCCACATCCATAGCTCACCTTTGCACCCTTCTCTCACAGATTATCTCTGCAGCCACCTCTCAGCCCTTACCCCACAACAGCTAAACTCTCCATCTCTCCATGCAGTTGAATCAGCTCTGACCACTGCTCCCCCACTGCCCTCACTTGTGTACAAATAGATGCCCCCCCCCCCATCTCTTCTCGCCTCCTGGTCTCGGCCCTCTACACAGTCATTTTTGGCTCTGCGTCTCCTCCTCTGAATAGCAGCAGAAGTGACAGTGAGATGGTCCAGCAGGGGGTGTCAGCATCCGAGCCACCAGGCTGTTTTTCAGCCATGCCCTGTCTATGTTATTCTGGCCCTGAATCCGGGGACAAAACCGGGGACAGACTTGGTTCCGGGACAGTGTCCTCAGTCGGAAACTGGGGATGTCTGATCACCCTACTTGAGACTCCTAGACAGTTATACAAGCACACATGTAGGAATCCGCTGAGCATATCCCTTGATGTCACTGTAGGTTGTGCTGCTCCAGAAGGGGTCAGATCTGAGAAGTTGGGCAGGAATGCAGGTATACTCCTGCAGCAAGTCTGGAATTTATAATGTATCTTTAAAGCACATAGGAAAAAGGCCTGAGACTCCCATGTGCTCTAAGTAGTTGGTCAGGGGGATCACTCTGATATGTACTTACCTACTGAACACTCAATATAAATAGGATGTAGCTTCAAATAGTGGCAAAATTCTCCAATTAGAACAAGAAGTTTGTGATTCCCCCTTAAATGTATATAGAATTTGCCATAAGTCTAAACTGTTACAAGGCATCTATATGAATAAGCAGAGCTAACCATTCAAATGACAAGAACCCTGGGGCACTGGTTCAGAACCTGCAGTGCAGGTAATGTTTAACTGCCTTATTAAATCGATCAGTGGAGTTATATCACAATATTAAATCGTATAAAACCCTAGTCCTTAGATTTAGTGGGTGCATTTGTTTTTTCTTTAAAACTTATTTTCCACTACTGATTCTGCCAGTAACAGACTTTTTGTCATAGGGTGACAATGCTCACTCCCTGTGCTGTATCTATGGAGGAAAATTGTGGTCACCCTAGGATGCTCTCCAGCTTGGAAATACATACACCCCCTCTTCTTCTCATGTCAGGATCATAGGGGGCAGGTGTTCTTTAGCTGACAGATTAGTTAGTTGACAGAAAAGAACTGGGAGGGCTGATAACATTCAGGCTGGGTTCACATATATGTAAATCGGATGTGTATTAAACATTACATGTCAATGTGACCGGCTCTCAATGGAGCCCGTTCACACATGTCCGGGGCGAATGCAATGCGGTTTCCGAAAGAGTCCTATGCACATTTTTGGGTCCAGTATAGGTGCGAATTCAGGAAAAAAATTTTCATCTGAATAACACCTGAACCACTGAACAGAAGCACACTGGACCCCGGACTGCAAACCGCATTTATGAACTCAGATTTCAAGTGCTCAAGATGTTACAAGGACCCTGGATTTCTAGCAGGATCAACAGGTATTTTTTCTGTATTTGGATAAAATGTAAAGGCAGCCACTACATCTAAGAACTGGTATGCTGCAATATATTACATTTGTTCTTGGGTTTAAAAGTACTTTAAATTAAAAAAAAAATAGACTGAGATAAAAATTTGCATATAGACTACAATGAACAAGCAGTAAAAATCGCTAAATATAATTGTGCGTCTGCTTTTTTTCAGTTTCCTCTCCTTGGGGGAGCTAACAATGCAAATTAGTAGCTTTCTGACTCACAACACCTTGACATTTACCAGGGAAGTCTAGCTTTTGTTAAATTTGGCATTCCTGATATTTCAGGTGGCACACTAAAAGGCTTATCTGTCAGTTCAGGGCTTGTGTAAAGGGAGTATATATATCTTTTCAACATTTTTTTTTTCTCTATAGTCTTGTAAAAGAAATCAGCTTGATGTAATTCGTCTTATAAGTATGTGTGAATGTTTTATTAGCCTTCATCCCAAAATCGATAAAGAAACAGACTACCCTCCAAAGAAGTAAGGGGCTATTATTTTGGCACCACAGGCAAATAAACTCCAAGGTATGATTATATAAAAAAGTGTGCAAATCTTTATTACAATGTAAAACAATCCATTGAATATCTAAATGGGTTAATAACACGATGACAGTGGATACAGTATGGGATAAACACAGAAACAGTGATGGAACCTGATCCAACGTGTTTCAAATGGAAAATTATTTGATCTTCTTCAGAGATGCTCATATGTAAGCATAAGGATGTTCGAACTGTGTTAGGCATGAACATGTTCTTACCTGCAAATATATAAAAGCAGAGTGCAGATGCAGAGCTGCCTCTCCGTAAGACCACAGGGGTGCGTTGGGCCCAATCAGCCATGCCGACAAGCTGCTGGGACTGCCAAAGGCTGCAATTCATTGGTCCAAATGTCACCAATGGACGGACAGCCGGATAGGATGTCAGTACAGACAGGAAAGGGCTGAAATACTATGGATGCAGACCAACATGTGCTAAATGGCTGCCAGCTAGTGGCATCTTACAGCATAGCCATGGATCTAAGTCAGCAGCAAGCGGCAAACCACCACTTCGACTCCCGGGGTGACATCAGCGGCTCCAGCAGCTTGCCATCCTGGCTGGTTGAGCACACCGTGCTATCTGGGGTCTTAGTGAGAGGCAGCTCTGCATCTGCACTCTGCTTTTATACATTTGTGGCTAAGTACATTTTCATACCCAACATGGTTCGAACATCCTTGTGGCCTACTTATGAGCATTCCTGAAGAGAATCAAATAATTTTCCATTTGAAATGCATCAGATGTCTCTGTAACTTGCTATTATGATCAAGGTCATGTTCCATCACTGTTACTGTGTTTATTCCACACTGTACTAGCCGCCATCGTGTTTTTAACCCATTTACCTATTTAATGGATTGTTGTACATTGTTATAAAATTTGTATACTTTTTTTATATAATCATACCTTGGAGTTTTTTTTGTCTGTGGTGCCAAAATAATCCCTTGCTTCCTTGGAGGGTATTCTTTTTCTCAGTTTGTTTTTAAATGTAAATTGGGATCATACATAGTGGTCGCTTTATTTTCCTTTTTATAAAGATGTAGATGGTAGACACTAGTTCTGAAACTGGTTAAATTCAATAATGTAAAGATAAGTCTATACTATAGGGCGAGGGTCAGCAAACTGTTGATCGCGATCTACCCATCAATCGTAGGTCGACCCCTGGAACCTGAACAGGAGTGGTGATGGCATTTACTGGAACCAATTCCCTTTCTTCTGGCAGCATCTGAAAGGCGGCTTCTCCTCCTCTCCCTTCCGCCAGCATTCAGCTGCTGTGGGAGGAAAATACAAGGGGATTGGTACGAGTAAATGCCTCCTATCCTTTCCATGTTCCTCATTTTCCTGTTATCCAGGCCCCCTGTGTGCTCTCCTGGTCTCCTGTTTCAGGATGGAGAACTGGTTAATTTACCAGCCCCTTCCTTTTCTGAATGAACACAGTGAATGATCAGTACCAATCACTCAATGTGTTCATTCATAACTGAAGCACAGTAAACTGTGCTTCAGTTTGTTAATTATCACAAGGCCACTCAGCACAGAGTACTTCCAATTCATTCACTGTCCAGTGCAGCTGAGGCTACAGAGAATGGACCAGGGGCAGGGGCATAACTACAGGGGTTGCAGGGGTCCCAATTGCAACCAGGCCCCATGCTCCAGGGGGCCTGTGTGGCTCCCCTGTACACCTGGATAGGAGGGGCGGCGGGGGCAGCATGTAGAGAAATCACTGTCCTCCTTTTTCCTCCTATAGCTGCAGGAGGAAAATGGAGGAGATTGGTTCCTCTGTATGCTGCCTCTGCCACTTGTATTCTGCTGTCTCTGGGCCCCTGTGTGCTCCACTGGTTGCCCCCCCCACTATTCTCCCTCCCCTCTCCTGTCAGCTGCTGCAGGGAATGTGTCACAATAGAAAACCAGGAAGGGGTCGGTAAATATTTAATTTACCAGCTCTTTTTTTTCTCAATGGACAGAGTCATAGTCAGTGACATTGTAAAAAAAATAAAATAAATGATAAAAATGAATACAATTAAAATACCAAAGAATAAAAACTACTGACACCAGTGGGTGAATTTCCAGGATCACAAAAGTCACACTTGTGACCGGGCCCTGGCATTCCACCACGGTGGGAAGGCCCCAAGATGGCAGGAAGGGGGGCCCACTGCAGAACTTGTGAAAGGGTCCCGCTCTGGGACCATAAAAAGGGCCCTGCAATGAGAGTAAAGGGCCCCAAGATCAGTGGGAACATCCCCAGGCTTGAAGGGAAGGGCCCCAGGCAGGGGTTCGGGGGGGCCCTTTATGGTTTCTTGCACCGGGTCCTGAAGGTTCTAGTTACGCCTCTGACCAGGGGAATCTGTCTACAGTCCCTTCCTCTGTCCGAAAATATATCATCAAAGCCCCCCAACAGGGCTCCTAAAAGTAAAAAAAAAAAATAAAATAAAAAATATTTAAAAAAAATGTAAAAATTGTAAAAAAAAACAATAAAACAATAAAATAATAAAAATAAAAAAAAACTGACACCAATCTCTGCTCTACTGACACCATCTGCTGCTCTGCTGACACCGTCCGCTGCTCTACTGACAAAGTTCACTGCCCTACTGGAACCGTTCACTGCTCTACTGACTAACACCATTCTCTGCCCTACTGACATGTCTACTGCTCTACTGGCTGACACTATTCACTGTCCCGCTCACACCAACCTCTGCCCTATTAACGCTTTCCACTGCCCTAGTGACCCCAACCTCTGCCTTTCTGACAATGTCCATACACTGTCCACTGCTCTACTGACACTGTCCATTTCTCTGCTGACTGACATTTTCCACATTTTAAGTAGGGTATTTTGAAATTGATGGCACAATGCTTCTCAAAAATATTGGGGCAGGGTAAGAAAAAGCTGGCAAAGTAAGTGGTACTAGCATGGAAGACCTGGAAAAACATATTGATGAGGTTAACATAATGAGGTTAACTAGCAACATGTCAGTAACATTATTGGGTAAATAAAGAGCATTGTGGAGAGTCAAAGTGCCTTAGAAGTAGAGATGGTCAGAGTTTCACCAGTCTGTGAAAAACTGCTTCTAAAAATTGCTGAATATTTTCAGAATAATGTTCCTCAACATAAAATTGCAAAGACTACATATGTCCTCATCAACAGTTCATCATGCCATCCAAAAATTCAAGGTGATGCTCTATCATGCAATGAAGAAGCCATATCTGAACATGATCCAGAAATGCTGCTGGCTCGTCTGGGCAATTTAAAATGGTCTGTTGCAAAATGGAAATCTGTCCTGTGGTCAGATGAATTGAAATTTGTAGGGCCAGCCCTACCATGGGTCCCCCTGAGTCCATTGGACCCAGGCAGCACTTGGAGAGGGGCAGCAAATTGACTGCCAGCAGTTTTGTGTGTCATTAGTTTGCGGCACATTACCAGTGGCATTTTCCCATCTCATACTGCCGCCTGTAGTGCAAATTGATGAGTATGAGGAGGTGGAGCGACTCCTCTGGGGAGCATCCCTCACATGATTGTGGTGTGCGCAATGACGTCAGGCATCAGCGCACTCCATCTCATGCAGGGCAGGCTGAATCTTCTAGGGCGGTGGACAAGGCAGACATAGAAGTGACAGAAGGACAGACAGCGGGTGTTTGGATGGACCGGTCTGGCGGTGAGTTTTGGAAGGAGATAACAGTATATATATTATCTTCTAAATTTTATATTTATACAAAATAATGGACAAGGGGGCCTTTTGGTGGGCGTGAGTTCTTTTTTTTTGGGGGGGGGGGGGGTCAGCATTTCAGTCTTGGACCCAGGCAGCACAATATCTTTGTCCAGCCCTGGGAATTTGACATTCATTTTGGCAACCATGGGAGCCACGTCCTTCAGACTAAAGAGGAGAGGGACCTTGCAGCTTATCAGCGCTCAGTTCAAAGTTCTGCATCTTTAATGGTATGGGGGCACATTAGTGCATATGGAATTAGCAGCTTGAACATTTGGAAAGGCACCATGAATGCTGAAAAATACTGTATATCCAGGTTTGAGAGCAGCATATGCTCCCATCCAGGAGACATCTTTTTCAGCAAGAGAATGCTAAACCACATATTGCATCTATGACAACAGCATGGCTTCATAGTAGCAGTGCTTAACTGGCCTGCATGCAGTCCAGACCTTTCACCAACTGAAAATATTTGGCACATCCTGAATTAAAAAATACAATAAAGAAGACCCAGGACTCTTGAGTAGATGGAATCCTATATTAGGCAAGAATGGGACAGCATTGTGCTCCAAAAACTCCAGCTACTGGTCTCCTCCATTCCCAGATGTTTATCATGGTAAACATGGCCTGTTCAAATTTTTTGAGAAGTGTTGCTGCCATCAATTTCAAAACTACCTTATTTTTTTTCTTAAAATAGTATATTTTTTCAGTTTAAACATTTGACATGTTTTCTATTTTCTATTGTGAATACAATATGGGTTTATGAGATTTGCAAATCATTGCATTCTGTTTAATGTAGATTTTTCACAGCAACCCAACTTTTTTGTAATTGAGGTTTCATTTTTCTAAGTTTTTCTTACTATTTAGCTAGGCCTTGCTAGGTCATTTCTTTAAAAAAAAAAAAAAAAAAAAAGGCGCCAAACCCTGGTGATCTTTGATCTCTTTCATGTTGTTCAGGTAAATCCCAAAGGTTGCTTACCTCTGCTATAGAGTACAGCAACTCATTATAGGCAGCTCTCTAACACAAAGGGTCTTCAAAGGTCCTTTGGAAGGAGCATCAGACCAAACATTTAGTTGTCCAAGGGTATCTGTTTCATCATAGAATTCCAGAAACAACAAGCAAGTGCATTTCAAGGGATATAAGTCCCCCCCCCTTCCTTATCAGAGTTTAAACTATTGGTTTAAATCTAAATATATTTTCTATACTACAGAAATCCCTTATTTACCTATTAGTCATTATTTGCATTCTGTATTGCAGGGCCACACAATGGCTGTTCTTTATTGATTTCTCTTGCAATGCAGGCCTATTTTAGGGTAAAAAATGGCAGCATACATATTTCTTTCTTGGCAGGTGTACTTTAACCACTTGGACAGCTGGGCACTTATACCCCTTTCCTAACCAGTCCAATTTTCAGCTTTCAATGCTCTCACATTTTGAATTACAGATACTCAGTCATGCAACACTGTACCCATATGAAATTGTTGTCCTTTTTTCACACAAATAGAGCTTTCTTTTGGTGGTATTTAATCATCACTTGGTTTTTCATTGTTTGCGCTATAAATGAAAAAAGACCAACAATTTTGTAAAAAAAAAATTTCTTCATTTGTTTTGGCCAAACAAATGCTACATATCTTTGGTAAAAAGAAAAAACAAAAAGAAAAAAAAAACAAATAAATATATTATTTGGTCTTTGTTAAGGTTATAGAGTCTACAGGCTATGGTGCTAATCATTAAAAATTGAATACACCTGATGTACTGACAGCCATCTCATTTCTTGAGACACTAACAAGCCAGGAAAGTAAAAACACCCACCAAATTACCCCTTTGTAAAAAGTAGACATTCCAAGGTATTTAGTAAGAGGCATGGTGAGCTTTTTTTAAATTGTAATTTTTTCCCCACAACTCTTTGCAAAAAGAATATTATTTTATTTATTTATTTTTTCTCACAAAGCTTTTATTTTACAAAGTTATTTCTCACACTCTGTATAGGCGTACTTGCAACTACATCCCAAAATACATTCTGCTACTCCTGCTGAGTATGGCAATACCACATTTGTGAGACTTTTTCACAGCCTGACCACATACAGAGGTCCAAAATCCAAGTAGCACCTCCAGGTGTTCTAGGACCATAAATTACGCATATAATTTCCTGAAAACCTATCACACGTTTGAAGGCTCTGGAGCACCAGGACAATGGAAATGCCCACAAAATGACCCCATTTCGCAAAGCAAACACCCCAACACATAATCTAGGAGGCATTATGAGTCTTTTGAACATTTTTTTCCACATGTTTTTGGAAAATGTGGAAATAAAATGAAAACACTTTGTTTTTACACAAAGTCCATTTATAAGATATTTCTAACACATAGCATATATATAGCAAAAATTACACTCCAAAATATATTCTGCTACTCGTCCTGAGTATGGCGATACCACATGTGTGACACTTTTACACAGCCTACCCACATACAGAGGCCATTAGGTGCTCTAGAGACATAAAATTACAAATCTGATTTCCTGACTACCCATTACACTTTTGTAAGGCACTGTCGGGCACTAATAAGCATCGTAGTGGCACTTATGTGGCATGAATGAGCACTGATGTGGCACAGATGAGCACTGATGTGGCATGGATGTGGCACGGATGAGCACTGATGTGGCATAGATGTGGCACGGATGAGCACTGATGTGGCATGGATGTGGCACGGATGAGCACTGATGTGGCATGGATGTAGCACAGGTGAGCACTGATGTGGCATGGATGTGGCACAGATGAGCACTGATGTGGCATGGATGTGGCACGGATGAGCACTGATGTGGCATGGATGTGGAATGGATGAGCACTGATGTGGCATGGATGGGCACAGATGAGCACTTATGTGGCATGGATTAACACAGATGAGGCATAGGTGGGCATGGATGGGCATGAATGAGGCACAGATGGGCATGAATGAGGCACAGATGGGCACAGATAAGGCACAGATAGGCATAAGTAAGGCACGGATGGGCAGGAATAAGGCATACATGAGTATACATGAGGCACTGATGGGGCACAGATATGCATGAATGAGGCACTGATGAGGCAGGGGTGAGCACTGCTGTGGTCTCCCTCCTCTCCTCGCATGCTGTACTGATCGGTGTGTACAACGTGCAAGGAGAGGAGACAGCTGAACCGGACATGCGCTGGTTTGTTGACAACTGATCGTTTCGTCATTGGACATGGTCATTGGCCCTTTACCACGATCCGTGAGCACGGACACTGTACATCATTTTATGCCCTCTCAGAATTAACCGACAAGCTTTTGCCATCATTCGTCTATGGCCTGGTCGGCAAGTGGTAAGGCAAGAGAATTACAGAGTAATAGTACTTAGCCACTGAGAGCTCATTCTAGTGACTAATCTACAGATCTCTGTATTTAACAGTGAACCTCTATTATTTGCTTATCCTTTGGTCTGTAACTATACTGTTTAAAGCATTTTGTTATATCTGTTTGACAAGTACAAAAAAATAACTTGTTAATCCTCACAGAAATTCAGTGAGCTCCTAACTTCCTGTGGTGCGCTGTACTGACAGACAAAGTTATCAGCCCTGTCTGAGTTCTTTTTTTTGAATTACAGAACACCTTATGCTAATGAGATGAGGAAAGTTAAGTGTTCTGTATTCCTAGCACTTCTTGACTAGGGATGATCGAACTTTTCAAAAGTTCGGTTCGACCAGAACACCCGAACCTCCCAAAAGTTCGGCCCGGATTTCAGAACCCCATTGAAATCAATGGGACCCGAACTTCGGTAATAAAAAAACACCATTTTGAAGCCCTAAAACCCAATAAATGCCCCTAAAAAATGCCTAGGGTTCTGGGTCATGCCCCAGGGACTATTAATCACACAAAAAAAAGTTCTTAAAAGTTGTCATTTTTGATAGAGAGACAATTATTGAAAAAATTAAAAAAAAAAAAAAAAATTCTTTGGATTTAGTGTCTGGGGGGTCTAAAAAGTGTACCTGTGAAGTTTCAGCTCTGTAGCATGTCCAGAACCAGAAAAAAAAAAAAGATTGTTTGTATTAGGTCACTTATAGAACAGGGATATGGCTCCGCTATTTTCACACCTTGCCGGTTTAGTAGCAAGCATTTTTTTGGGCATTTTTTGGGGGCAGGCAAAACATCTGAACTTCTGTGTAGGGGTATATATACATACACCCATGTCTGTATATATACACATACACATATATAGGTGTGAAAATAGCAGAAATCTATGCTTGCACTAATTAACACCAATATAGCTTCTCTCCTATAACACCTATATATGTGTATGTGTATAAATACATATAAGTGTGTGTGTATATATAACCCTATACAGAAGTTCAGATGTTTTGCCTGCCTCCAAAGACCCCAAAAAACGGAGCGGAGACATATTGGTGTTCATTATTTCATTAGTGCAAGCATAGTGTTCTGCTACTTTCACACCTATATATGTGTATGTGTATATATACAGACATGGGTGTATGTATATTTACCCCTACACAGAAGTTCAGATGTTATGCCTGCCTGGAAAGATGCCCAAAAAATGCCCAAAAAAATGCCAGCTACAAAAACGCCCAGGTGTGTTTTTGCAGCTGGCGTTTTTTTGGGCAGTTTTTTGGGGTCTTTGGAGCAGAGATGTATAGTAACGAAGTAGAACTACTTAAGTACTGTACTTAAGTACCGAAATGCGGTATCTGTACTTTCCTAGAGTAGAATTTTTTTCTCCTACTTCTACTTTTACTTCACTACATTTTTTCGATGATTTCGATACTTCTACTCAAGTATTTTTTTTTTGTGCTGCATAGTTACTCGTTACTTTTAAAAAAATTACCACTGCCAGAACAGTTTGCATAAAGCTCAAAAAAATGTGTATAATGTCATTTGTAAATCAGCGCATACGAAAATAAAGGTTGTGTATAATAAAAGCTGCTATACCAAATCTTTCCAATAAAAAGAAAATATGAAACAAACAAATAAATGGTGCTACAGCGCTTAAAGTGCATCAAGAAACTACTAACAAACACAGGTTAATCATTTGAATAAATCATTTGAAATAATAAAAACAATATGATGTTCAAACTTTTGACTTATTTCTTTAATAACTACATAACACAGTACTTGTACTTCTACTTTCAGTACTTGAGTAGAATTTTTTTTTCAAAACTACTGGTACTTTTTACTTTTAGTACTTAAGTAGCAAATTTTTTGAAAAAACTACTTGCAATACTTAAGTAAAAAAAATGTTGAATACTTTAGTACTTCTACTTAAGTAACTTTTTCTGCGAGCACTTCCACTTCTACTCAAGTAATTTTTTGATCGAGCACTTGTACTTTTACTCAAGTAGAAATTTCGAGTACTTTATACAAGTCTGCTTTGGAGGCAGGCAAAACATCTGAACTTCTGTATAGGGGTATATATACACAGACACTTGTATGTATTTATACACATACACACATATATAGGTGTTATAGGAGCGGAGACATATGCCTGTTAATTATTTAATTAGCGCAAGCATATGTTTCTGCTACTTTCACAGCTATATATGTGTATATATACAGACATGGGTGTATGTATATATACCCCTACACAGAAGTTCAGATGTCATGCCTGACTCCAAACATCTCCTCAAAAAAGCCCAATAAACGCCTGCAGCAAAAAGCATGCTCACAGGCGAGAAGCCATATCACTGCACTGAATGTGACCTAAGAGAAATCTTTTCTCTATAGCGGTCACCCTGATATGGAAGGGTTTTGTCACCCTGCCATAGCAGTCAGAGTCAGTTAACCCTACACTACACTACGGTCCCCTTACACTTAACACTTTCCCTACAGAAACTAAATTATTAAAGCTAACTATAGTGGAAAATAGCACCCTAACTACACTAGATATCCCTTTCCTCACACTAAAAATTGCTAAATGACACTTTGTAGCAGAAGTAACGGAACTGCTTCCACTCTCTTCCATGTCCCTGTATAACAATGCTAGGAATTTGGCGGGGGCTATCTTATATACTGGGGGGCGTATTCACTAATGATTGGCCTATGGACCCCCTAGTCACTCCAATTACATTCCTAGCATTCTCCTGCCCCCTCAATTGGCTTTTACTGATGGTTCTGGTCCAATCACGGGCTTTTAAAGCCCATTTCCTGTACCATTGCATTTTGGTCGGTTCTGGTTGCCGAATTCTGAACTTTTTTAGCAAAAAGTTCAGGATTCGGCTGAACCTCGAACAGCCAATGTTCGGGTCAAACCGATGGTCGACCCGAACCAATCGATCATCCCTATTCTTGACCTAGGGTGACAATGCTGCTTCTCCAAAGCCACAGTACAGTGAGTCAACATTTACATCCTAGGAGAAGAAGTGTGTTACTGGCACAATCACCAGATAATAAAGAAACAAAAAAAAAAACGTCAAACAAAGAAAACGTGTATGCGGCCAATACATGTGTTGTGGTTCAAATTCCACTTTATTCATTGACATACCTCCTTAGACCCAGTCTGAGTCCCAGGCAATATAGTCCCTTACTGACTTGGCACAATCCACAGACAGTGTAGTGTAGGAAGGAGTGAGATACCAAAATAAACAAGTTGATCACTGGATTGCAAGGACTTGCAAGCTGCAAAATAATACATTTTCTTGGGTTTCAATATACAAAAATACGCTAAAATAAACTGTAATGGCAAACTTGTAAAAATGTTAGTCACATCAAAGATAAGTTTAAAACTGCAATAATTCCATAAAATATTTGCTCACTAAAAATACACCATATTCCGCTTTAATGGGAGGCTAGAGAAATGGTTTTGTAGAAAACACAAGAGGTCTGCAGTTGTTATCATTCTGAAATCATCAAACATACAGAGCAGAAGGCGACATTTTAGGAGATCCAAAAAAATTCAGACATAACAATGTCGTCCTGAATGTTAGAGGCAAAGGTGCCTCATAAAAGTACTGGTATTTATTTCCAGAAAAGAGATCTGACAATAACATAAGGAAGGATCGGATAATGACAAAAAGGAAGACTAGGCAGCTGCTGCACCAAAAACAACTTCCCCTCTGGGTTATAGAGAAACAAAATGACTCAAAAATTTATTCTTTATTAAACACATTAATTATATTAAAGCAGTATAATGCCTGGCTGAGACAGATGTGAAGATCTTCAATTGCTCTAGGAATGGGCTGGGTGTAAGATACCAGATTTCTTTTGTAATTTACTTGCAAGATCAACTGCTAGTATTGTAACAAAATATTCTGATTGGTACATTTATATTTATTTATCTGGAGAAGTTGATACTTGTTGCTGTGTGATTTGTAGCAATTACCAAACTCTGGACTATAGCAGTGGTCTACTTAGAACTACGGACCTTAGCGCAATTATGTGCTATCCTATAAGTAAATGCGTTTAGACTACAGCTGGTATTATATGCATTCCCACATATGCATCCGATATGCACTTCTAAATGTGAGTTTTTAAATTATTTTTAAATAAATGCTGGTGAAAAATGTTTAATGCTATGATGGTCTATCTTCATTTGAGATTTGGTGGAAGAAATATGGCATGGTCAAGGAGGATGGAGATGGCTTGAATACCTAGGAGATGTAAATCTGGAGAGATATCTGTGGCTATACCTACCCAGTTCAAATGAAAAAGCGATATTTGCCCTAAAATTATTTTGAGTCAAATACTGGAGGTGGGAGTATAAATATTTTTCAGTGAAGGGAAGAGCACTATATTCTGTGGAAATATTACATATGGAATATGTGGATTGCTCATTATTCAGTTGATCGGCATTAATCATTTAGGGCACTAATGTTATTATTAGCATTTTTTTATATCACTTATGGAACTCCGTATTCATTTTTGCCATGCATTGGCTTCACAGGTGGACTATATAACACAAATGGATTGATTAGTAAATGAACATTTATGTGTCCATTGATGTGAATAGACACAATTGACAACAGTAGGATTTCCACTCACATGTGATTCTGTGTGACTCAAGTCCCATCTAAAATCGCACTAGTGTGAACCAGACCTTAAAGCTGAGCTTCAGCAGCAAATTGTGGGTGTGGCCAAAGAGCATTAACAGTGAAATGGGCTTAAACAAGCATGGTAAAATAAATGCAAAGAGATTTCCAGGTTCAAACTTTTCAACCAGCCAGTGACCAACCAAATTGTCCTAACTTACAGTATGCGTTAAGGACAGAGGTTTAGTCAGCACACATTTGCAAATACATGCGTAAGCTACAGGCCCATCAAGGCACCCTTTTTCTGTAGTCCCTAACTCTAACTTCTGAGAGTCTCTACAATGAAAGTACTTGCATTCTAATGGACAGGCAAAGGGCAGGGGAGCCTGGAAGGAGCCCACCCCTCCTTAAAGGTTCAGGGGCACACTGAACACCGAGCACATAGCACTATGCCTGACCAATATATTCAAAATACAAACAAGTGGCCACTGCCCCCACTGTTAACTGGTCTTTGCAGCAAGAAGCACTGGAAGGGCGACATATAGCAAAACAAAATAAAAGAGTTTTCCAAGCTCCAACTTTCCAACCAGCCAGCGGCCAACCAAATTGACCTGTCTGACAATATGCGTTAGGAACAGGGGTTTAGTCTGCACTCATTTGCAAATACACACATAAGCTACAGGCCCCATTAAGGCACCCTGTTTTCTGTAGTTCTAACTCTAATTTCTCAGAGTCTCCACAATGGAAGCACATGCATTCATGTATGCATGCTAAAATAAAATCTGAGTCTGCTCACTTATACACAGCACAAATATGCTATAGTCCTTTTACCCACAAAATATGCTTTCATTACTATGCCAAAAGCAGACATGTACAAACCTCAGCACAATCATTTTGAAAAAATTATACTCTTTCATTACATATGGTTTTCGGCACACAGCCTACCCTAAATAAAAAGTTCAGGAGTATTGAATGTACTTAAAGTGCAGTGGTTCGGAGTATATCAAAATAAAGGACAGCGTACAGAGTGCAGTGATCAGGAGTATGAAATTAAATGCATAATGTCTGTAGTGCAGGGCTTAGGAATGCGTAACACAGAGTGCTGGGACCAGGAGTGAGTAACTCAGAGTGCAGGGCTCAGGAGTGTGTAATGCAGAGAGTTAAAAATGGCAATGTCCCAATTTACAACTAGCTTTTTTAATAAGGTGCACATGGAAAGGCTTTACAGAGCAAAGAATGTGTATTTCCCAGCACATTTACCAGCTAGCCAGCAAAAAAAAAAATGCTTTGACAAGGCCCCTTTTAAAGAATAAGTTCCCCTTTTGTAACATGTCCCATACTAAGGGGTGTAACATGTAACATTTTACAGATGCACAGCTCCCCCCCCCCCCACCGATCCCCCGTCTTGACAGCCAAAGGGGGAATCTTTTCTCTCGGCTTGCTGTCACAACCTAAAAGAAATATGGCTGTCTGCAGAAAAAGTATTAAAAAAGAATAGCGCGCAAATGCAAAAGAAATTACTACCAAATCTGAAGAGAGTCCATAAATAAAAATGGGGGTTTGGTCCCACCATATGGCCATATCGTGCTCAAGCCCACTACTGCGTCAAAGTACCCCATTATCAGTGGGTCCTACACTATCCATGAAAAAGAGATGAATCCAGCCTTTCTGACCCTTGGAGATAACACTCCTTGCTGGGAGAGATGTGCAAATGCACCACAGGGGACTCCTCCTATATCCACTTGATGGTGGACACTGATTGAGTACAGGTGTGTGTGGGGGGTGGGGAGGGCTGCTCAACCTCGATAGTCTGGTCAGACTGAATACATAATAAACAGGCAAAAAATTTGGGGGAGCATACCCATGTATTTCCAAAGCTGCTGCAGCTATGAACCAAAAGACATGTATATTAAAAAAGAATAGCGCGCAAATGCAAAAGAAATTACTACCAAATCTGAAGAGAGTCCATAAATAAAAATGGGGGTTTGGTCCCACCATATGGCCATATCGTGCTCTTGACAGCCAAAGGGGGAATCTTTTCTCTCGGCTTGCTGTCACAACCTAAAAGAAATATGGCTGTCTGCAGAATCATGGCATTACACCCATCTGCTGATCATGGTGCAATGCTTTACAGGCTTCTAACACAAAAAATATTTGCACATTTTATACCTGCAAAAAAACGTGCATTTATTATTTTTTTTTTGTAACCTATCCTTTAATGCAGTCCTAACTCTAGTCTTTAAAAGCTTCCATGCTGGGGCATACATAGCAATGAATAAATTAGGTATGCAGGCATGCCTGAAGGCAGCCTATTCTTTCTTAAAGGTGCAGGGGCACACCAGACACCCTCACAGCACAATAGCAGCTGAAGGTGCCCAGTGTGCCCCTATTTCAATTTTCAACAAGCTATACAAAAATGACAACTGTTCCAGTGTATAACTAGCTTTAAAAGTTAGGTGCACTTGGAAGGGCTCCCACGTACAGCTTATTGACACTGGTTTTGCAGAGCATTGTGGGGTTTCCAAACAGAGAGCACAGCAATAGTTTTTGCCATTGAGATTGTCTTTCTTGAGAAACTCCACAGAAGTCCTACATAACAATAAAATAGGGGTGGGGAGACACTTCTCTGATTATTTAGCTGTGTGTATAAGCTTAGTAAACTGGCTATTTTCATCAAATACATTATGGTTAGCCTCATACATTGGAAAAAGGAGCCTTTAACTTCAGATGCTGTTTGCTAATAATAATAATTCTATATATTCATTTGTCTATAAAAAAGTAAACATATTTTCTAGTTATGAACATAATTAATTAATTTATAGCAACAACATATTTACACTCCCTTTAAGTGCTAAAACAATGCAGACTGTTAGCCAGATCTGGTGTTGGTAGTCATCCAGAAATGCTTTTCTCGTTGCCTCTTTTCCAAGCACACATCAAGCTAATTAATGCTCCTCCTCCATGATCTTCCCATTCATTTGAAGACATTTACTGACAAACCTTTGCCTGTCTGGGAAAGACAAATGTCTTGAAATGCAGGAGGGTATTATATATGTTACTGAACTTTCTACAAACCTAATTTTTTGCATTGATTCTCCTAAGAAGCATTGCTAGACCAATATGCAAACAAATATATCACTGGAATAACTTTATTTTTCTTTGGGAAAAAGACACCAGATGGCCCAGTATAGCAAGTAATGCTGATCCTGGAACTTCTGAGTGCTATAGTTAACAAGACAGTGATAACAACGTTTCTGGAGGTTTTCTAGTACTGAAAAATGTCAGTTCAACTGGAGTGTGATCTTTCTCTAATTTAATATGAGTGAACAGAACATGCCTTTTCAAAGGATGAAAATCAGATGAATGGACTTGAGTAGAAGGTCACAGCTGAGGAAGACCTTTCACTGATTTCAGTCATGCCCATATGGCCCCTTTCACACAGGCGGACAGTTCAGATCCGCCTGTCCGTTTTTTTGGTGGATCTGAACGGTCCCCCCATGCATTCCTATGGGGCATCGGATGGCAGCGGAGACATGTCCGCTGACATCCGACCCAATCCGATCCGTCAAATCTGGACGGATGGAAACCCTATTTTCCATCCGTCCAGCGGATCGGATCGGATGGGATCGGATTAGAACGGACCGGCGGTCCGTTCCCATCCGATTTCCCCCATAGAGATGCATGGGGAACTGACAGCTGTGTCTCCGCACACAGCGCGGAGACACAGCTGTCCTCCGGCTGCTCAGTGGGGGATCGGCGGCTCGATCCCCCGCTGAGAAAAATGGAATCCGTCCGGCGGATGGATAGTGTGAAAGGGGCCTTAATGATAATTTTTCCTTTCTATGGCAGCTGTTCTCAACTAGAGTTTGACTAGATTTTGCTAGGGGTTTTTTAGTCTGTGAGTGATTGACCTCCCATCTGATGATGCCTGCATAGTTCCAGGGCCAGCGCCACTTGGAAGGGCCAGTAGCATGACACCAATGATCTTTTAACTGCTTGCCGACCGCCGCAAGTAGATTTACTGCGGCGGTCAGCCCCTGCCAGGCAGAGTGACCAGCCTGGGAGGGTCTGGGGAGCGAGCGCGCGCCCGCGGAGGCGCGCTCCCGCTCCCGCGCGGTCACGCGCCCCCCCGCGCGTGTGACCAGCGGACCCGATGTCCGCCGGCCACTCGGCGATCGTCGGGGGAAGAGGGAGAATGTCAGGCAGCTTGTGTAAACAAGCTGCCTGTCATTCTCATCGCTGTAAAGACACTGATTACTCGGATCTAGTATGTAGATCCGTTGATCAGTGTCCTTACAGCTAGAGCCACAGCCAATCACAGTAAGAATCACGCCCCTAGGGACACACACAGCCCCTCCCTCCCAAATAAAGTTAACCCCTTCACTGCCAGTGTATTTTTACAGTAACAGTGCATATGTATAGCTGATTACTGTAGAAATGTCACTGGTAACCCCAAAAGTGTCAAAAATGTCAGTCAAGGGTCCGATCTGTCCGCCGCAATGTCGCAGTACCGCAAAAAAAATCGCAGATCGCCGCCATTACGCGTTAAAAAAAAAAACAACAAAAATGACAAAAATCTTTCCCTTTGTTAGTAAACGCGATAACTTTTGCGCAAACCAATCAAAATACGCTTTTTGCGATTTTTTTTTACCAAACATAGGTAGGATAAAACAAATTGGCCAAAAATGTTAAAAAATTTTGATTTTTACATTTTTTTTTGGGGAATTTCATATAAAAAAATGTGAAAAATATTGCTATTTTTGCAAAATTGTCGCTATTTTTTTGTTTATAGCGCGTGATCAAAAAATCGCACAGGTGATCAAATACCACCAAAAGAAAGCTCTGTTTGTGGGAAAAAAAGGACGTCAAATTCGTTTAGGTACAGCGTCGCACGACCGCGCAATTGTCCGTTAAAGTCACGCAGTGCCGAATCGCAAAATACCCCCTGGTCTTTTAGCAGGAAAATCCTCCGGGGCTTAAGTGGTTAAGCTGCCTCTAAGAGTGGAATTCTGATAACTTCTATAATGGGGTATTCTTCCCATAAACCACTATAAAAGGGGTATTTTTCCTACTGATCCCAAATTATTTAATTTTAGCAGGGGTTCCCCAAGACCTAAAGTTTATTTTAAAGGTTCCTCTGGGGTATAAAGGTTGAAAATGGTTGCTCTATAGGGTCTGAGGCACGTTTTTATGTAAAGAAATTTACATACAGCCAGGCAGCTAGCATTTTTTTAAGTTAGTGATGGCAGTCTCGATATTTCTCTTAGCACATTTTTTCTTTTTGTCTGGCCAGCTGTTGAAGTACAGTGATGCTGTCAGGGTCCAACTGCATAATGTTCTCCTTTAAAGTCAATTTGGAGTACATGTATTTGATTTCTCTTGGCATTCAGCCTCGGACTTTGGCTAAGTACTCCCTGGTCTTTTTAAATGTGCTTGAGGTCAGATCTACATTATAAAGGAACACTGATTGCTGTATTAAGCACAGCAACTACATGTGTTTATACACTACGATGTTTGGATACTGAAGGCGGTGGAGTTTAGTGCAAAGAGTGGTTGTAATTTGGTTTGGGCAAAGCTTGAACTAGAAGCTAAACAGTAAGTTATAGTTTTGTCATAAATGTACTGTTTTTTGAAAAAAAAAAAAAAAAAAAAAGCTGTAAATGGCCTCCATCACTGGATAGACACTGTGTATAGAAATATAAAAGAGAAGCGATAATCTTATATATAGATCACACTAAAACATTATATCTCACATTAGGGCACATATGTAAAATGACATTCCAATGTTGTGTTATTAGAAAAACCCCTCATACCCCCCTTCACTTTTGTATTAATGCTCTTGAACTCACAGCACCAATCAGGAAAATGAATAGAGTTTCACGACAATGCAGGACAGCCATATATATAATGAGAATGGTTTGGGCTTTTACAATAGATAGGACTTTAACTTCTCACTGTGCCACCAAGACAGTCTTAACCCCCCAACCCTGACCCCAATTTCAGTGTTATGCCCAGCACACCATCTGCCAATATTGACACTTGAAAATTACAACTGTTCCAACCTACCTACAACCAACCAACCTACCTAACCTTGCAGAAGATATAATACCACCAAAGACTTTCCAGCATCCTACATACTTTTTGGATACTATGTGTGCAGGATGTCCAGTTCCCCGCTGTGTTCTGTGTTTTTTTCAAAATTGCTACTACATCACTACTATGTCCTGTAGTGACCTAGTGGAAGATAAAAGATACTGCTGTGTGTGGTAAGAACACAAGCATCCTGGTTCCAGCTTTTTGATGTGTCCTCCACCATTCTGCAAATCTTGGTGGCGCTCTCTCCCAGAATTGGCCTCTTAGGCCTCTTGGACGACTTGGTTCCCCGGGTGGCGGACCGTACTCTCCTAGGTTTACTCCTTTTTTATGCTAGGAAAAATATAGCACTTCATTGGCGTCAGCGGGCTCCCCCCAAGATCCTGCAGTGGAGGGGCCTCGTGGACTCAGCTATACCACTGTACCATGATACCTACTTCCATAGGGGTTGCCCCAAAAAGCACGACAGGGTATGGGCACGATGGTTGGCGGATTCTTCCGCCGCATTATCAAATTAACTGTTATTGTGCCTCTGGCTCATGGTCTCGTTGCATTGTATTCTACTGGCTGCTTGTTCCTCGCTCTGATGCCCTTACATGATTGTTCTACTGTGGTTGGCATATTCTCCGGTCTCATGCATTTGACCTAGGCCACATTGTTTCTCTCCCTAGTTTTGTAGTCGCCCCTGCGTGGGCAGCAAGCTGCTGATTGATTTACTGACGCATTCTTTGTACACTGAATCTATTGCACCTGTTTTTGTTCTTTCTTTGTTATATGTTCTTTATACCAAATAAAAAGATTTTCAAAGAAAAAAAAAAAGAACACAAGCATCCAACACTCATTGAAGTGTCAGATGTAAAGATTCTACAAGAGAATGTAGCAAAACAACGATCTGAGTTCATCTGAGAGGTAAGTATAAGCAGCCTTCTTTTTCAGGGGACCCTTTTTAGCGAAAATTTTTCTGCCAACAGGTTAGTTCTATGGTAACAACTTTACTGAAACCTTAACAAACAAACAAACAACTATACTGAAACCTTGTAGTAACTGTGCCAGTGTTAAGCCCCGTACACACGTACTGATCGTCGGCCGAACGATCGTCTTTTGTCCAGGGCTGTCGTGTCTGTTGAAAACTGCAAAAGACTGCACACGAATTTTGTCGGCCAAAAACAGCCGACTGCAGTGATGTCATGTGATGGTTAACTTTCCTTGTCTTTTTTCTTTTCTGAGCATGCCCAGTCTTGCTAATCTGCTGTCTGTCGGCCGAAATCTGTACTGACTGGCGAACAATCGGCCGTTCTGGTGTTGGCCAACAAAAATTTTAATGCCTGCATGACAGATTCTGTTCGGCCGAAAATGCGCTGTCGGCTGTCGGAAGCATCATACTAACAAGCCTACAATCGGCCGATCGGCCGTCGGACGAATATTTACGGCCGACAATCGGTACGTGTGCACAGGGTTTTAGTCTCAAAATGGATCACTTTGTCTTTAGGAGACCCTTAGATCCTAAGGTCATGCATTATATAGGGCCTTGACTGGCCAAGTCAAGATTGGGGCCTAGTTGAGGCTTTGCTACTTATTGTTGGGAAAGGAAGGGTTTGAAGTGTAGCTTTCATGAAAATTGTAAGTCCATTTTATTCATGAACCCCCATTTTAAGCTTTAAAGTGGCCATTTAAAAATCAAGTTTATGCGAGAATAAAAAAATAAAAAAATGTATCTTGGCCCAGCTTTCAACCCTCCCAGGAGATACAACCATATCTTTCAGGAGAGCTAGGTGCTCAAAATTGTGGATTACATTTTAGTAGCCAGCTCTTAGGAGGTACTATGACATAATTTATGCCTCTCGCTGGAAACCAAGCAGAGGTTGGAATCTTCTTTGCATAAACTTTATTTTTGAATGTATTTTTAAAGTCATTTGGGGGGTGGCTGTAAATAAAGGGGACCTTTTTTTTCTGTGTTAGCTGAAGTTTATTCTACTTATATTTTGCTTTACCTTGCTCCTCCCTCCCATCAACGTGCTAATTAAATGTAAGATAACGCATTTCTGTTTTCATTACATACCTTATTTTAGACCTAGTGACATCATTGATGGTTCTCTGTGCTTCTCTATGCAATGCAGACATATGATGACTTTTAAAGTAGGAGCCAGTAGGGTGGTGTATATAGCTTCTTGATTACACCCTGCCTTAGTACACCTCTCAAAAGCTCTCAACCATGATTGAAAGTAGTGGGCTTGACTTTGGAAGGAATTATGGAAATATCAAAATGTCTCGATAAGTGTACATCAGTCTGGCGGAGTGGGAGGTCCTAAGCCGGCTGCACACACGTGATGTTGAGACTCCGTTAATTGAAAGATTTAAAATCCAATGAATAAAAGGGGAAGGCCAAGAACTGTAAGGCTCAGGAGGACAGTGCTTGATAATGCTGGATGTCCTTCAGCCAGAAAATGTGGCAGCTCTATCTGATTTGCTGCATCTCCTAATGCACTGGGAAGCTCACAGTGTGCAGTTAAATCCGACTAAGCAATTTCAGTACAGGAGAGGAACCTGTGAAATTGTGCAAGACTAAAGGTAAGGCTGGGGTTTAGCTTTACGTTTGGCTTAGGCAGAAGTTGAGGCTCTGGGTACAATCTATGCCTATGATCCAGTTGGCTTTACATAAAGCCAAAGGGCCCTAGATCTTCATTACTATTGCTTATTTAGAAATACTGTATTTTAGGCCAGGTCAGGTTTACTTTACTCTTGAGCTCACAAGCTTATAGTCTGATTTCTACCTGCAACAATGATGGCTACAGAAGGCATCTCACTAAAAGGAGGTTCTTATGAGGAAAATTATACCAAAAAGTAGTATTACAAACTGGTTGCCTGCTTAGCTCAGACATGGGGACAAGAGCCTGATCTCAGCAAGGGGAAAAGAGAGGGAACCAACCATAAATAAAGGTAATTATTCACTTTTAAGCACATCACTGGTACTAAAAACCGAACACTTTAATATAATCCTGATTTATTGTTACTGTTGCAGTTTATGCAGATCAGCATGAAAGTGATTTAACAGCTAATTGCGCTTTGATGGGTTTCTCACCAAACTCCAATACCTTAGGTAGCAACTTTCTCCATGAGATCCTTGCGGTTGTATTGATTCCTATTTATTAGGATATTTAGAATGTCTTAGTCTGCACTCACATTTGAATGATGCTTTGAAATTTGAATAGTACAGTAACCTCTACCTCCAGAGTAGAACAAATATTACAGCACACTGTCAAGGACATGAGCTAAAACACAACCTGTCACTTGTAAAATTAAACTCTGCTTCAGTTGAGAAAGTAAGAAATCTCTCTAGACCAATTAAATATATTGCAAGACTTTTTTGCAAACTTCGTTGCAGATTGTTACCTGCTTCTGTTATTTCGATCTTTGGCAGTACAAACTGTAACTATCTTAGACTAACCTAAACAGTATGGGTCTGCCTACTATAATGGCACAGTTACTCCAGGAATTGTAAAAATATAAAAACTGCCTCTTGGCATCCCTTCCGACATGTGGTCACCAAAGATGAAAGGCTCTCTGCAGCAAACCTAAGGACAATGCTAGGGATGCTTGAAATGTAAGGTAGATGCAAACCCTTTTTAATCATTTTATCTGTAGCATGTTGCCGTAAAGCAACCCTGTTGAAAGCTGGTCAGCTGTAAAGAAATAAGCTTAAAGCAGGGTTCCGTCCTCAAAAACGACTTTGGGCAATCTGCTTTAGTCAACTGTAAAAGAAATAGAGAGTCCCGATTTTTTTTTTGTTTACTTACCTTGTTATTGAAGAAAATATACTTACCTTTCTTCCACTTCCTCCCTCTATGGCCGCGGCTTGCGCCGTCACTTCCTGCTTGCATTGATTCCTGGGAGCTGAACATCATCGCTCCCAGGAATCAATGCGCCTGCACCGGCCCTGCTCGTCAGTTCCGGTGCAGGCGTGTCATTCCCTGCTAACAAGTTTCTGGGCATGCCCAGAAGCTGTGCAGGGATGACGCGCCTGCCCCGGAAGTGACGAGCGGGGCTGGTGCAGTGCATTGTGGGACCGAAGAGGACACGGAAGAGGACGCGCTGGCTTCAGCTGCCCACACCTGAGATGGCAGCGCTGGAGAAGAAATTTTCAAGGTAAGTATTTCTTCTAAAAGGTAACTGCGACCTGGAACAGTTCAGAGGCTATCCATTGTGGAATGCATTAGTCCTGACTGTCTCAGGGGTATTTTTAGTGAAAAATAGTTTCTGAGGCTGGAACTCCGCTTTAAAGCAGAAATATAACCATAAATTAAAAAAAAAAATTAACATTACTTTAAAAGATAAAGTAACAAACTAGTTTTGTGATGTTCACGTTAAATCCAGAGATTTCCCTGAGTACTTTTTTTTCTGCTGCTGGGTGTCCTCCGTCTGATGGCCAGCATTATTCAGCGCTCTTTCTCTGGGTCCAAGTAGTTCTGAATCCCCTTCCCTCATCCAGTGACTTGACAGTAAAAGGTCAAAAAAAGTAAAAAAGTCACCATTTGAAAGCAGTAAGGGGGATTGACATTTGCCCAGTTCAGCAGGGATCGGATGAATTTCAATCTATGTTCTGGTTGTACACAAGCTGGTCTATCAATTGACAACAAGCCTGTTGGGTTTTTCCTGAACGATTAGTGCCACCAGCTATATGTCCCTCGCTCCTATCTCAAGTTGGTAGGTATGCTGTACTCATGGTGGACTTCAAAACAACAGCTGTGCTTGAAATAAAAGTGCAAATACCATGTTTGCCTTTCCCAGTCAATTCTCGGTAGTGTTCAAAGTGCCTTCAAATTATTGCTCCTACCTGAGACACATCAGAGATTTTCACATATTTCCTTTGCCTCCTTGATGTGCAGGCAGATATAGATCTACATTTTTCACAAGCACTGGTGTTAGGCCAGCCTTTGGCGGCTTGAATCTCTGCCGGTTTATCAGGAACCGGTTGAGATTCTAGCTGTGGGCGGGCTGAATGTACCAAGTTGATCGATCAATCCATTTGGGTACAACCAGCCTGCCAGATTCACTTGTGCTTATTGCTAGAGGCTGCTATAGCCGCTAGCAATAATCACAGTCTTCTCTTGGCAGGGACAGCTTCCCCTGCCCCACCAGGAGAATACAATGTCTCAGCAGGAGGGATTCCTCTGTCAGCACTGTCTGTATTGATGGGGGATTGTGCTAATGGGTTATGGATTGCAGGAAGGAAATTGGCACTATCTTTGGCAGGCTTGAAATGAGCAGGAGGTACTGTGGTGAAGTGGGTAACATTGGTACATTATCTTGTAGTCTAGACGCAAACATCATATATGGGGCTGACAACACTGATAATCATTCCAATGCAGCGGTGTCAGCTTTGCCAGACATTATTTTTGGCAGGTTAAATGCCACCTCTGGATGAAGCAGTATTCTGTGTTATGGGTGCATACAAACTTGCTGATTAGCTATGTCCAGTTTGTGTGCAGCCAGAAACACGGTCTCTGGATGCAAACTGTCAGGATTGGTCAGAGTCCTAAATCACATGTAAGTGTTCATATGAGTGATTTAATGTTCTTTAAAGTGCTTGTAAAGGTTACATTTTTAAAATTAAATTAACAAACTTGTTATGCTTACCTGCTCTGTACAATGGTATTGCACATACTGGCCCCCGAACCTCTTCTCCTCAGGTCCCCTGCCAGCACCTTTATTGGCACACATAGTGCGGCTCAGCCCTGCCCCCTGCTCCCCCGTCACTGGATTTGATCGATAGCAGTGGGAGCAAATGCCTCCAGTTGCTGTCTGTGCCACCTCTGAAAGGAGGAAGTAAGGAAAGTGGAGCTTCTGGCCGGGACAGTGCTAGATTGAGTGGTGTCAGATAAGTGTTTGGGGCATGGGTGAAGGGAGGGGGGGGGGGGGATGCTCAGACAGATAAAGATTTTTTTACTTTAATGCTGAGAATTCATTAAGGTAAAAAATCTTACCTTTTTAATCTCCTTTACAAACCTTAAGGCTAGGGTTACTTACCCTATCCACCACTCTGACCGGCTCCAGTGCTCCGGTGCTGCCCTCTTCTCCCCAAAGCTGTGGTCTGTGGCTGGTCCTTTGGAGTCATCATGTACAATGCAGGGCTATTAATGCTGCATTGTACATAAAAGGGGCAATCATGTTACCTCTGCCGCGAGTGACTTGGAGGGACTGCTTGCACCGCGGGAAGGACCCTGTTGTAGTGCAGAATAAAGTAAGTATTTTTCCTTATTCCGGCAAAACAGGACAGAAGTTGCAAGCGAGGATGAATTTGCACACACATACGATCAGGGAACATAAAGAAGATAATTTCTGCACACCAGTGGGACATCATTTCTCACAACTGGATCACACTATAGAAGACCTCAATGTTTTAGTTCTTAACCACTTTACCTCCGCTCACTTTGCTGCTACTGCAAGCAGGGAGGCTCGCTCCCGCTGTTTTCAGTCACAGCGGGAGTCGGGCCAGGGGAGGAGCGGCGGCGATCGCCGCTGCTCTTACCCGATCGTCGGGGATCGATCAGCATAGTTGAACCCTCGATCTGTCCTTGTGTCACACAGTCACCTCCCCCCCCCACGTCAGTAAGCACCAGGCATACATTAACCCCTCCCTCTCCAATAAAATTAACCCCTTCCCTGCCAGTGTCATTTTTACAGTAACAGTGCATATATATAGCACTGATTACTGTAGTAATGTCACTGGTACCCCCAAAAGTGTCAAAAATGTCAGTCAAGGGTCCGATCTGTCCGCCGCAATGTCGCAGTCCCGCAAAAAAAAATCGCAGATCGCCGCCATTACGCGTTAAAAAAAAACACCAAAAATGACAGAAATCTTTCCCTTAGTTAGTAAACGCAATAACTTTTGCGCAAACTAATCAAAATACGCTTATTGTGATTTTTTTTACCAAACATAGGTAGCAGAAAACAAATTGGCCAAAAATTAAAAAAATTTTGATTTTTACATTTTTTTGGGGGGGAATTTCATATAAAAAAATGTGAAAAATATAAACGCTCTTTTTTTGTTTATAGCGCAAAAAGTAAAAATCGCACAGGTGATCAAATACCACCAAAAGAAAGCTCTGTTTGTGGGAAAAAAAGGACGTAAATTTTGTTTGGGTACGGCATCGCATGACCGCGCAATTGTCAGTTAAAGTTTCACAGCGCCGAATCGCAAAAAGTGGCCTGGACGTAAGACAGCAAAATCCTCCGGTGGTAAAGTGGTTAAAAGAAATGTCAGAACTATCCAGGAAAGGAAAAATGTTGAATTAAAAATGATACTTCTATTTGACACAAAAAATAACACCCTAAATTTAGATATGGGTTTCCTTACTCATTATCCCACAGTTTTGATGACCCCCCTCTGTGACTATCACCCCCCCCCCCCCCCGCCCCTCCCCATCAGTCTATAGCTCTCCCTCTGTCTTATCCCCCTAACTATGCGAGTTATTTTACCATGGCCAGGTACCAGTGGCGTAGCGTGGGGGGTGCAGGGGGGGGGGGGGGCGGCCGCACCGGGCGCAACATCTGGGGGGGCGCATCCTGCAGTGTCACTCTGTCTGACATTATATATATATTACTAACACAGTGTCATCACACACTGTTTGCGGCTGCCGCCATCTTTAGGCTGGGAGATAGCCGGCGGGTGCCCTATGGCTGGAAATTGCGGATCGAGGCAGGGCGGAGCTGGACTGTGCCTCCCCAGCCCATTGGCGTAGCGTTGCAAGCCAAGCCCCGCCTGTCGGCGGTGTTTTCTGCACAGCTCAGTCAGCTCAGCGAATCAGCAGCCTTCTTTTCATTCAGCCGCCCGGCACTGTCACAGGAATCATTCATCTCTATCTTTCCAGTAGTGGCACTCAGCCAGCAGCGTGAAGAGGACTGAAGAGAGAGTTGTGAGAGGTGAGGTGAGACCATGAGAGATGTTTTTCTGGACTGACAGACACACAAGGCATCTAGGGAGGGAGGAGGAGGGGGGGGGGCAGCCTGGACTGGAAAGCACTGACTCCAGTAAAGTGAAAGTGGAACTGTAGGGGAGGTCAGTGTAGGTGTCAGTGGGGGGTGGGTCAGTGAAGGGGGGTCAGTGTAGGTATCAGTAGGGGGGGGGGTTAGTGAAGGGGGGTCAGTGTAGGTGTCAATGTGGGGGGGGGTCAGTGTAGGTGTCAATGTAGGGAGGGGTCAGTGTAGGGGAGTCAGTAAAGGGGTCAGTGAAGGGGTCAATGTAGGGGTCAGTGTAAGGGTTCAGTGAAGGGGGGTCAATGTAGGGGGGGGTCAGTGTAGGTGTCAATGTGGGGGGGGGGGTCAGTGTAGGTGTCAGGGAAGGGGGGTCAGTGAAGGGGTCAATGTAGGGGGGTCAGTGTAAGGGTTCAGTGAATGGGGGGTCAATATAGGGGGGGTCAGTGTAGGTGTCAGTGTAGGGGGGTCGGTTTAGGGGTCAGTGTAGGGGGGGTTAGTGTAGGGGGGGGATCAGTGTAGGAGGGAGGTCAGTCTAGGGGGCAGAGAAGAAGGGTCAGTGAAGGGGGGGACAGTATAGGTGTCAGTGAAGGAGGGGCAGGGAAGAAGGGTCAGTGAAGGTGTGTCAGTGAAGGGGTCAGTGTGGGGGGGGGGGGGTCAGTGTAGGGGTGTAAGTGTAGGGGTCAGTGAAGGTGTCAGGTAGGTCAGTGTAGGAATCAGGAATGTCAGTGTAGGGGGTCAGTGTAGTAATAAGGTAGGTCAGTGTAGTGATCAGGGTTGGTTAGTGCAGGAATCAGGTATGTCTGTGTAGTGGTCAGGTAGGTCTGTGTAGGTGTCAGTATAGTGATCAGATAGGTTAGTGCAGGAAACAGGTAGGTCAGTGTAGGGGTCAGTGTAATTGTCAGGTAGGTTTGTGTAGTGATCAGGTTGGTTAGTGCAGGAATAAGGTAGGTCAGTGTAGGTGTCTGTGTAGTGGTCAGGTAGGTCTGTGTAGGTGTCAGTATAGTAATCAGGTAGGTTAGTGTAGGAATAAGGTACAGTTGTGTTCAAAATGATTCAACCCCCCAATGCTGTAAAGCAGGCATGTCCAAAGTCCGGCCCGCGGGCCAAATGCGGCCCCCGGGCTGCTTTAATACGGCCCCACAGGTAATTTGGAAAAATACATTGGCATCATTCATGACTTTTTTTTTGCTGCCATCATTAATCATCATCGGTGGGTTAATATAGCGCTTATATGTGGTTAACCCTTGTGTGACTGATTAGGAAGCACGCATGCTCCGGATTGAGATGAATACATTGTAAAATCTCAGTTAACGTCAGTTGGTCTAAATCAGTTATCAATATATTTGAACACAACATGTATACTTGGTGTTATGTTCCTGTTCATATTTTTTTTTAACTTAAAAGTTGACACCTTTTTTACCGATAGTATGTAATGTACTTTACAATGTTCCCGACATATATTTCAGCTTCCTGGATTTTTGTTTTCATCTGGCCTTCAGATATGAAAGGTGGAGCGATTTAACATCCGTTTAGATTTGTCATCCATGTGATGAAAGGAAAAGTATGCCGTTTGCAATAAACTTTGCATAAAATAGTTTGTTTTGTATTTAATTTAAATGGTCCAAAGAATGTCAGGTAAAATGGTCGGCCCTCACACATGTTCACTTCATCAAATCTGGCCCTCTTTGAAAAAGGTTTGGACACCCCTGCTGTAAAGGGGTTAGGGAATTTAGTGTACATTTGTAATTGTATTCAGAATCAAATCCTACAAGGACTTCTTAAAGAACCATATGCAAATAAAATGACATCAATTGGTTTTGTAATACAGTAGTAAATGTTTCTTTTGTGAATTCTTCATTGACACAATTATTCAACCCCTTAAAGACTACCACTCTGAAGAACAGAGGTTCATTGAAGTGTTTTCAATCAGGTATTGAAAACACCTGTGGATGTCAGGGAGCAGCAATAAAGCCTAATAAGCACCAATTAGGCAGCTTTAAAATGACTGTGATACTCAGCTCCTTCTAGACATTTACTGGTGTGGTTACAAACATGGTGAAGTCAAGAGAATGGTCCAGGAAGACAAGAGAAGAGGTGATTACTCTTCACAGGAAGGGCAATGGCTATAAGAAGATTGCAAAGATGTTAAACTTACCAAGAGACACCATAGGAAGCATCATTCGCAAATTCAAGGCAAAGGGCACTGTTGAAACGCTACCTGGTCGTGGCAGAAAGAAGATGCTGACTTCGACTGCTGTGCGCTACCTGAAGCGTAGAGTGAAGAAAAGTCCCCCTGTAACTGCTGAGGAACTGAGAAAAGATTTGTCAGATGTGGGTACTGAAGTTTCTGCTCCGACAATACGGCGCACACTGCGTAATGAAGGCCTCCATGCCAGAACTCCCAGGCGCACCCCCTTGCTGTCTCCAAAGAATAAGAAGAGTCGACTGCAGTATGCCAAAAGTCATGTGGACAAATCACAGAAGTTTTGGGATAGTGTTCTGTGGACTGATGAAACAAAATTAGAACTGTTTGGGCCCATGGATCAACGCTATGTTTGGAGGAGGAAGAACAAGGCCTATGAAGAAAAGAACACCTTGCCTACTGTGAAGCATGGCGGGGGGTCAATCATGCTTTGGGGTTGTTTTGCTTCTGCAGGTACAGGGAAGCTTCAGTGTGTGCAAGGTACCATGAATTCTCTTCAGTACCAGGAGATATTGGATGACAATGTGATGCAGTCCGTCACAAACCTGAGGCTTGGGAGACGTTGGACCTTTCAACAGGACAATGATCCCAAGCATACCTCCAAGTCCACTAGAGCATGGTTGCAGATTAAAGGCTGGAACATTTTGGAGTGGCCATCACAGTCACCAGACTTAAATCCGATTGAGAACCTCTGGTGGGACTTAAAGAAAGCAGTTGCAGTGCACAAACCTAAGAATGTGACTGAACTGGAGGCTTTTGCCCATGACGAATGGGCGAAGATACCCGTAGATCGCTGCAAGACAGCTTCATGTTTAAAAGCTGTTATAACTGTAAAAGGATGTTGTACTAAGTACTAAGATTGAATGTCACTTGGGGGTTGAATAAAACTGATAATGATGTGAACACAGAAAAGACATTTGTGGTTATTTCATTATAAATGTTATGTTATATTTGTCTGACCTACACGTGCCTCTTTGATTTAATTGTAAGCAGGATGACTGAATGATCAAAATCAATGTCAAACTGGCCAAAACAATCAATTTCAGTGGAGGTTGAATAATTTTGAACACAACTGTAGGTCTCTGTAGTGGTCAGCTAGGTCAGTGTAGGTGTCAGTGTAGTGGTCTGTGTAGATTTGTGTAGGGGGTGCAAATTACTTACCTTGCCCCGGGCGCTGACAACCCACGCTACGCCACTGCCAGGTACCTTTGTTTATGTTTGTTTGCTTTTCTCTTTTTCTTCCATTGGCTGACAGATTGTGTTTTTTTTTATTTTTACCATTCTGCTAAAATGTTTGTGAATCAGTACTGCTTGGACCTTGATGAAGGGGACATATCCCGAAAGCGTGTGCTGAAAAATTGTATGTTAGTGCAAATAAAAAAAGTATCACGGACAGTACTCAACTGGCAACTCTAGGCTAAGAGTATGCACCCTTTAAGTGCAGACTTGGCATTGGAAGGGCTACTGTAAGGGTATTTTTTGTGGTTCCCAGAGTTGGGCTTTAAGCAGAATCTGCCCTCAGTGACTCCCATACCCCATTCTAGTTCTATAGCAGTAACATTAATCACAAAGAATGTGAATATGCTAATTTGATTCAATCATTTTTCACCTTTATTTAATCAGCTTTAGAACCTGAGCTTTTCATGTATGTCTGTAATTAAAGGAATGAGTTGGCAAGTCCTGGTGGCTATATATAGCACAATTTAAAATTAATTTCAGCTTTTCCAATATGTTCATCTATTTCTTATAAATATATACATAGAAAAAAACCTGGCATTGATAATGTTATTTTCTTATATGATCCTGAGACTGCATTTTCCCAGATTGAAGTATTATGTTCACATGACTAACAAAATATAAAATAAGTCAGTGTTTGTTTGCCTATGTACAGGCGGTCCCCAGGTTACAAACAAGATAGGGTCTGTAGGTTTGTTCTTAAGTTGAATTTGTTTCGAAGTGTAGCTCCAGCCAAAACAATACATTTTAAGTATTTTGGATAGCATAGGGAAGGGTTAACACCCCTGTAATGTTTGTTTTGCTGTCTGTACCCCTGTTCAGAAGAGCTTATCTCACTTTTAGTCCCTGTGACAATTGGATTTTGAACATTTTTGGGTTGTTGTGGAAACAAGGATTCATGATAAAGCTTCAGTGGAGACACCTTTTTCCCATGAGAACTCTTCCAAGAGTGAATTTCCCTTCCTAGGGTGAGATTTTCTCTCACTTCCTGTTGTCTCTCTCCGTTTGTAAGTAGGAGTCCTTTGTAAGTCAGATGATGTTTGTAACCCGGGGACCACCTGTACAGCTGGCCAGGCATGGATTGAAATTCAGCTGGTTCAGCAGGGACCAGTTGAATTTCGATCCATATATGCCCATTGTGCTTGAACAGAAGTCGATCTACTGATTTACTTTTGTTTTACCACCCTGTTGGATTTTAGCCGCTCAATCAGCATTTTTGTGAGAAAAAATATACCCATACACTATCTACTCAATCAGCATTGCAGGCTATAGACTGCAGCGCTGATCTGTGTATTCTGGAAGTGGGGAAGTCTCTCTTCTATCAGAATACAAAGACACGACGGGGAGGATTCTCCCATTCTCCTTGAATGTTTGTAAGGGGGATCCAGGCCAGTTTTTTTTCTTGTTCAACACTGGTTGAATGAAAGAAATGGGCTCATCTATGGCCAGCTATAGTCATGTCAACTACATTGTGCAGGTATGGCAAACTCTAGCTTACAATCAGATTAGGGTGTTTCCAGCACCAATTTTGTATTATTTAAAGGATAAATTTACCTTCAATAACATCTTACACTCATATTCAGTAGCATTGCTCCAATCGCAACACCCCCCGATCCTCTATTGTGACAGCAAATGGGTGATCTTCTCGCACTTGCTATTACAATATTTAAAAAAAATGGGGCCAAGCAGGGCTTCGCCCACTCAGCCACGTCATTCATTCACAGAGTTCTGTGAATGTGAGAACTACAGGTACCAGACAGGCTTTGCAGCTTCGGCTTGTAGTTCTCAATGAGTTCTCCAGCTCCAACAGTTTTACACAAAGCTTTACAAGTGATCCAAGCTAAGGCAGTCCCTAGATGAGTCTTTTTTTTTTTTTGTTCAAACAGCATGTTGAACGAAAAAAAAAAAAAAAAAAAAAGATTGGTTTCCCCCATCCACACATTCAAGGCCGGTGAGGCTATAGGTCGTGGCGCTGATTGAGCGGAATATTTCCAACAGGGTGGTTGTACAAAAGACGATTGACTTCTGTACAATCTCCCTGCCCATACATAAATCAAAACTTGTCTGGTCTCTGCTGAACCTGCCAAATTTCGGCCAGCATAAGTGATGCGCATTCACATCAGTCTCTGCCCACAGGAAACATACAGTCCAGGGTCCTTATCCCTCATGCATATCCTAAGGACAATTTAGACAGGACACTTTTCAGCTTGTCCTTGAGGTATAGGAGGTAACCCAGAATATGCAAACTTTATGCAGATAGTGTCCTGGTTGAGATTCAAACCCATGGCTTCAAGGTGGAAGTGCTAACAACTAAGTCACTATGCTTTAGTACTATTGAAAGATTTTAGTCTGACATGTACAGATATTGCAGAGACCCCTCCTGCCAGGGAACTGTGATGTTGTCCAAAGAGCTGCTATAATTCTGCAGAGCTTCTATACTGCTGAGAGCCTAGCTGTGCAAATCATACACATGCACCTAAATAACAGCTCTTCTTATCTGCCACCGATTCTTCACAGTGATGCAGTGCTGTGTACTGCTGCTAGGATGTGTACTGCATATTGCTGGCAGTATATAGGGGTCACTCACCTGCTTCTACGGTGTCACTTCCTCGCTAGCTACAACAGTGAGGTGTTGCTCTGTCAATGCTCCCTTACTGGCAAGTGAAATTCTTCAAATTAAATAGAGTGGGAGAGAGGTGGCCACAAGTGATATCCACCAACAACAAGATCGTTAGTATGACATGGCCCTAGATTCTCCAATGCTTTTAAAAGGTATCTAAACCCAAAAACAAAAATGTATTATGTTGCAGCTTACCAGTTCTTAGATGTGCTTACTGCATTTATTTTTGTTTTTGAGACCAATAACATTTTTAGTAACTATAAAAATACCTGTTTTCTTTGCCTGAATTGTAGTTCCCTTCTCTCTTCCTGTGAGCTGAACTGAAACGACAAACAATGGGGCTGATTTACTAAAACTGGAGAGTGCACAATCTGGTGAAACTCTGCATAGAAGCCAATCAGCTTCCAGGATTTTTTTGTCAAAGCCTATTTTAACAAACTTAAAGGATAAGTTCACCTTTCGTAACATGTTACATGTTACACCCATATTCAGGGTGTAACGTGTAACATGTTATGAACGGACTGGCCTCGTACCCCCTGATTCCCCTGCTCTGACAGTTAGCAGAAATCTTCTCCCTCCCCCTAATAGCTGTCACAATTTTTTAAAAACGTTGCCAAGCGGAGCTTCATCTGCCTGGCCACATCCCTCATTCACTTTGCGGCTGTTGGCTTGTAGTTTTCAATTAACTTCCTTGGCGCTGTGGAGCCAGAACCAGCACTGACAGTTCCCCTTCCTCCTCACATGCACTGCTCCTTCTCCTCCTGCCCCTCTCTCCTGTGTGCACTGCGGGAGGTGTGAAGTTAACCAGATGAAATTGATCATTCAGCTACTGAGCTTCACATATCCCACTGTGCACCCAGGAAGAGAGGAGCAGGAGGAGAAGGAGCAGATCGGCTCTCTCCCATCCATGCGAATGAGGGGAAATTGTCAGTGCATGCTCTGAGCTTTATGAGAGAGACGCTCTCAGCTTAGAGCCCTGCTGAGGAGGCACCGATAGACAGCACTGATACGCAGCACGATTAGGTGGCATTTTTGATCATTGATAGGTGGCACTGATAGACAGCACTGATGGGCACTAATAAGCCGCACTGATGTGCACTGATAGACGGCACTAATGGGCACTGATAGGCTGCACCGAATTGGTTGCACTGATCATCAGTGTAAACAATGTACTGAAAATCTTGCCGGTTAACAGCTCTCCCTTTCCCACTCAGACACAGCGTGGGAGGAAAGGACTGCTGATAACGGGCAAGTCTGTTTACATATGTTCAACTGATCACATGGTAAAGGGCTGCTGTAATTGGCCCTTTACCGTGATCTGTGATCAGCTTTGTCTTAGGACACAGCAGTCACAGAGCTTGCTGGATGTGCTTCCCAGGAGGCACGCAGGAGGCAGAGTTCTGGGGGGATGTCCATGGAAACCCTCCCAGAACTGAAAGCCCAGGGCTCGGATGTAAGGGGGGGGGGTCAGGGGGGCCCTGCATGGTTTCCTGCACCAGGGCCCTAAAGGTTCTAGTTACGCAGCTGACGAGGGACAAAGACAATGTAATGCATTATGTATTTTGCTATCACCCAGCTTAGGGAACCCTGACCAGAAACAAAAAAACCCATACCATTTCTCCACTGACTACAGAAGAGGCAAAAACTAAATTTAGCTTAACTGAAGCAGGGCACTACAAATACTACAAATACAACCACTAAAATGAAAAAAAAAAAACCGTCTGTGCTAATACAAGAAAGTAATAAAAAAAATATATATAAAGTCCTTTAGTCAAATAAAAAATAGGATTGCAGCGCTATAAGTAAAACTGCTCTAATCCAAAAATATATACAGTATCTCACAAACGTGAGTACACCCCTCACATTTTTGAAAATATTTTATTCTATATTTTCATGTGACAACACTGAAGAAATTACACTTTGCTACAATGTAAAGTAGTGATTGTACAGCTTGTATAACAGTGAAAATTTGCTGTCCCCTCAAAATAACTCATCACACAGCCATTAATGTCTAAACCGTTGGCAACAAAAGTGAGTACACCCCTAAGTAAAAATGTCCAAATTGGGCCCATTAGCCATTTTCTCTCCACGATGCCATGTGACTCGTTAGTCTTACAAGGTCTCAGGTGTGATGGGAGACAGGTGTGTTAAATTTGGTGTTATCGCTCTCACTCTCTCATACTGGTCACTGGAAGTTCAACATGGCACCTCATGGCAAAGAACTCTCTCAGGATCTGAAAAAAGAATTGTTGCTCTACATAAAGATGGCCTAGACTATAAGAAGATTGCCAAGACCCTTAAACTGAGCTGCAGCATGGTGGCCAAGACCATACAGCGGTTTACCAGGACAGGTTCCACTCAGAACAAGGCCTCGCCATGGTCGACTAAAGAAGTTGAGTGCATGTGCTCAGCATCACATCCAGAGGTCGTCTTTGGGAAATAGATGTATGAGTGCTGTCAGCATTGCTGCAGAGGTTGAAGGGGTGGGGGGTCAGCCTGTCAGTTCTCAGACCATTTGCCAAACACTGCATCAAATTGGTCTGCATGGCTGTCGCCTCTTCTAAAGCTTATGCACAAGAAAGCCCGCAAACAGTTTGCTGAAGACAAGCAGACTAAGGACATGGATTACTGGAACCATGTCCTGTGGTCTGATGAGACCAAGATAAACTTATTTGGTTCAAATGGTGTCAAGCGTGTGTGGCTGCAACCAGGTGAGGAGTACAGAGACTAGTGTGTCTTGTCTACAGTCAAGCATGGTGGTGGGAGTGTCATGATCTGGGGCTGCATAAGTGCTGCCGGCACTGGGGAGCTACAGTTCATTGAGGGAACCATGAATGCCAGCATGTGCTGTGACATACTGAACCAGAGCATGATCCCCTCCCTTCGGAGACTGGGCTTCAGGGCAGTATTCTAACATGATAACGACCCCAAACATACTTCCAAGATGACCACTGCCTTGCTAAAGAAGCTGAGGGTAAAGGTAATGGACTGGCCAAGCATGTCTCCAGACCTTTTCCAAACCCTATTGGGCACCTGTGGAGCATCCTCAAACGGAAGGTGGAGGAGCACAAGGTCTCTAACATCCACCAGCTCCGCAATGTCATCTTGGAGGAGTGGAAGAGGACTCCAGTGGCAACCTGTGAAGGTCTGGTGAATTCCATGCCCAAGAGGGTTAAATCAGTGCTGGAAAATAATGGTGGCCACACAAAATATTGACACTTTGGGCCCAATTTGGACATTTTCACTTAGGGGTGTACTCACTTTTGTTGCCAGCGGTTTAGACATTAATGGCTATGTGTTGAGTTATTTTGAGGGAACAGCAAATTTGCACTGTTATACAAGCTGTACACTCACTACTTTACATTGTAGCGAAGTGTCATTTCTTCAGTGTTGTCACATGAAAAGATATAATAAAATATTTACAAAAATGTGAGGGGTGTATTAACTTTTGTGAGATACTGTATCTCTTGTTAAATGCCCAATAAATATCCAATCCAAAGATCCAGGAGATCAACCAATCAACTTGTAGGTACATCGGTGCAGTGAAGTATCCAAATAGGAGATAAACACCAACCGCCACCTGACACTCAGGGTAAAAACTCACCAAATAGTAGAACGCCACATTGATAGGGGTCAATTCACAGGGTATATGGGCCCCTGAGGACATCCTGTAGGACAAAATGTGCTGAGTGGAGCTAGCAGACTGACATCACATGTTGTTGGATATGAGATACTGTGCCAACAACATCCTCAGTGAGTTTGAGCCAGATAATTTTATTTTGCTGCTGTACAAGAGGGTGTTTACCATCTTCAATGATTGGGGAACTGTGTATGGCCTGACTACACAGTAGTTCTATATTTTCTTTATGGATGCAAATGTCAATTCACCTCTATCTACAGTATGCAGGGTAGTACTATGTGGTGAGTTTTCACCCTGAGTGCCTGGTGTTGGTTGGTGTTCATCCCACATTCAGATTCTTTGGCACACCAGTGTACATACATGTTGAGTGGTTAATTTTCTGGATCTTTGGATTGGATATTTATTGGGCATTTAATAAAAAAAAAACAACATATTTTTGGATTAGGACAGTTTTACTTATAGTGCTGAAATTTGAATGCAACCACTTTATCTAAGGACTGGTAATCTTTTTCAAGTTTTGGGTGTATATATGCTTTAAATGCCAGTAGTTAATGGTCAGCCAGAAGCTGATGTCAGCTTTTTATAGTGCATATTCCAGAAAAGGCCACTGCTGTGAAAGAACATTCTGCCACCAGAGATGGGCAATGGCTGACGTTTTAGTGGTGGCTATTACAGATGAATGTCCTCTGAATTCATCTAACCGAACACAGAAATTACACATTTTTTAAACCCCAATAAACCAATGACATTGAATTTGGGCACTTGCTGTGGCGTCTCTAGGGGGGGGGGGGGGCATGGCTCCCCCAACATTATGCTGTGCCCCTCCCCCCAACAGGATCCCAGCCACCTCCTGCTCTGGGATGGTGGGTCGGTAAGCCCAGATTGCGGGATCCTGACCCGCCATCCCCGAGCATTACTGTAATGAACGGAGCCGGACTAGAGGAAGTCGAGCCAATGCTTCCTGTATAGTTCCAGCTCCTGTCACTGGCGGAGTGATACCAAATGTGACAGGTCACAGAAGAGATACAGGAAGCAGCAGCTCTGCTGTGTACTGTAGCCGCATGCTTCGTCCAGCGTCCCACTCCATTGATGTGTCTCAGAGGAACCAGCAGTAGCCATCAGCAGTACCAACCAACAGTACTCACCAGCAGTACAAGCTAGCAGTACCCACCAACAGTAACAGCCAGCAGTACCCACCAACAGTACCAGCCAGTAGTTCCAGCCAGCGGTACCCACCAGCAATACCAGCCAGCAGTACACACCAACTGTACCCACCAACAGTACCAGCCATCAGTACCCACCAACAGTATAAGCCAGCAGTAACAGCCAGCAGTACCCACCAGCAGTACCAGCCAGCAGTACCAGCCCCGGATAGAGAGGTGCGCTGTAGCAGCCTTCCCCCTTAGTTTTGCCATGATGTGTAGCAGAGGGAAGGAGTCCCGGATGGACAGGTGCATTGTACTGCAGCACATCAGGAGACCCACGGGGAAATCATTAAGATCTCCCATGAAGTTAATAAAAGGGTTAAGACCGCTGTTACTGTCACGGCTGGCCTTAACACTTTCATCACTGTGGTTGGCAGGTCTCACTATTCTTCTCTACCTCCTCAACGCTGAGAACATGGCATCACTACTAGGCTTTATTACTGCATAAACGGCTCTAATATTAGGCTTTACTACAGTGTAAAATGGCACCAATAGTAGGCTTTATTACTGCGTAAACTGGCACCAATACTAGGAGCTATTACTGTGTAAACTGGCACCAATACTAGGGGATATTACCACGTAAACTGGCACCAATACTAGGGACTATTAACACGTAAACTGGTACCAATACTAGGGGTTATTACTACGTAAACTGGCACCAATACTAGGGGCTATCACTGCGCAAACTGGCACCAATACTAGGGGGTAATACTGCATAAACTGACACCAATACTAGGGACTATTACTGCGTAAACTGGCACCAATACCAATACTAGGGGCTATTACTGCATAAACTGACAACAATACTAGGGGCTATTACTGCATAAACTGACACCATTACTGCGTAAACTATTTGCTGAAATTGCTTTAAACTATAAAGAAAAGCTTTTGAGAGTTTTCCTCTTTCTCAGGTCTGAAGCAATACCTGAGGAAGAAAGGAAAACTCTTTAAAGCTTGTCTTTTGTTAGGTTAGTACAATAAAAAGGTATCATTGCTTACTGCATTACTCTCATATTTTGTAAACTTATTTATATTTATATACTTATTTCATTTTTTTCAGTGGTATGATAAAGTGGTGAAAATTATGAGTGCCCACTCCCCCCCCCCCAGTTTTGACTGTGGTATCTTATGTGCCCCCCCCCCCACTATATATTGTTCCTAGAGTCGCCACTGGGCATGTGTCCAAAAAAGGGCATTGATGTCACCAGCGTTCCACTCCTTTGTGTACGTGTGCTGCGGGGAATGACCCCACCTGCAGCTGACTGAAGTAAAAAAAAAGTGCAGTTTTGATGTGTTCAGATAGAGATGAGTTTGGATAGTGCCCGAGCTCATTGCCAGTGGCTATCATTACAAGTCTAAGGACCTGGGCATCTGCTATGAGGTTGAGAGAACGTTCCTTCAATCCTTGGACTTTAAAGTTTCACTGCCAGTCATTAGAATGCCACAACTGGACCAGAAGTGTTAGAAAATAGATAGGCAACAACATTCAAATGTTTAAAAAGAGGTTTTATATCAGTTTGGATGAACTACAGCCATATTTGTACAAACAGTCATTCACAATCCCTGCGTTTTCACAACATGCCATTTTTAATTCAGTTCCATCTACCTATTGTGAACCTAACCCAAGAGCAGGAAAAATTACATTTCAGTCTTGTAAAATCAGAAAAAATGTGTTCTTTTTCCTCTGTAGTGATTTTTTTTCTACGGTCTCCTCGTTCTCTGTTGTCTTCTCAGATAGGAGAACCAGTGATTGTGCAAGGGCGAGGGGTCTGCATGTATTAGGTACTGGTGCTTGTAATTGGCACAAGATATTGCAGGCTTTCTGTGGTTTCAGAATCAAGCAATTACAGAAGCATAAAAGGCCTTCTGACAGGAAGCTCAGGGATGCAAGGTGAAGCTGTAACCGTGGAGCCTGCCACAGCCAGAGCCATACTGAAAGTCTTAGAGGGGATTTGTTCTCAGCCTCTTGTAGAACAATGGAATGAGATGTGTGTGTTTCAAGGTACAATACGACCATTATATCATGCTTACTGTGGTGTAACAGAATAAAAAAAGTCCATTTGCCTCTTATAATTAAGCCGTATCTGAACTAGTTTCTAAACAACTTCTTTTGAAATCCCAGGACCATTTTTGGGGTGTTTATTAGTTTCTCTTTCCTGGATTAATTAAAATGAGAGAAGAGTCATGACAGACTCTGAGGAAAAATTTGACACATTAAAAGGTGATACAATACTATTTGTTTCTCATTTTTGCTGTACAATTATCTTTAGCTAAAATTTTATTGGGAGATTTTTTTTGCTTTTTGACAGGCTTTGTGTGGGCTGCTTATATCTGTGGAACATTCATATGTTAATTAGCTGCAAACGAGTACTCTGGATTCCTCTCATTAAACACGATGAAGGAAGCGTATTGCTACGTGCTGTGTAAGACGTGGCCTTTTAGTTGTTTATGTACAAAATTACTTAAAGCCCAACTAAGGCAGCTAAAAAATACTCCCTTGAAGTGGAGCTGTGTTGGCACTACAAGGGCTAATTGCTCCTTTAAAGTCAGCAATAGATGGTGCAATTTTCTTTCCTGCAACCACAGGTTGCAAGCAAGACAATTGTTCAATTGAAGGGTAAATCCCTCCCATGGAGCTATTGTGTTCTCTCGGCAGGGTGGGGGTGGGGTTGCATGAGATGTCATCCCTGCCAGGAAAAGAGTAATTATTGCTAGCAGTTATAGCCATTGGCTGTAATTGAATGCCCGAAAATTGGACATGCTATTTTACCCAAGGATGGATCGATTTGGGTACATTTAGCTTGCCGAATCTTGACTGGTCCCAGCTGAACCGTAAAGGGATTTGAACCATCCATGGCCAGCTTAAAGTGAGTGTAAACCCACTATGTAGTTTTCAGGCAATCCCCGGTGTTAGATAATGCAATGTCTCCACTGGATTCTTTCCTAGGTGTACATAATATAAATGGGTACTAAAATTTTTTTAGGTAAAGTTGATCCAGGTTGCCTCTCTGGGGATCAGGAAGGAATTTTTTCCCCTGCTGTAGCAAATTGGATCATGCTTTGTTGGGGTTTTTTTTTCGCCTTCCACTGGATCAACTGCGGGTATAGGATTGTGTATATGGGATTGTATGGTTGGGTTTTCAGTACTGTTACATAACTAACTATGTAACTATGTATGTGCTTTATTAAAAAAATTCTGTTGTATACCTTTTTTCAGCGCACCACTTGGCACTTACGTGCACGCCCACTGTTTCCTCTCCTAAACTCACAGCTACAGTGGGATGGGCTGAGAATCCCCTTCTGACGTCAGTCGGGAGGAGAGGAGGAGAGCGGCGGGCGGTCATGTGAGTGCCGAGCGGCACCCTGAAATAAGGTATACAACAGCATTTTTTTTTTAAAAGCACATACAGTGGAGACATAGCGTTATCTAACACTCGGTATTGCCTGAAAATGATAAAGGTATTTCAGCAGCAGGAGGGGAGGGGCACTGGCATGAGCTGACAGGCAGGGAGGGGTGGGAAAGGAGGACAGATGAGGGCTGCAGGGGACGGAGGCATGTAAACTGACCACGGTGTCAGGGCTCAGCAGCCATGATAAACCATAGTCAGTTTACAGCGGGGAGGGCAGAACCAGGCAGTATCACCCAGGTATTTTAGATTATACAGGGAGCCAAATTACACAGCACTGTGCTGTTATTAGTGCTTTAAAGCAACAGGATTTTTTTTTCTTCTTTCGGATAAAACACTTTAAGTCTAGGGTAGCAATGAAAGACAATTTATTTATGCGATCCTTTTCTCCTCCCCTCAGCTACATTGGTCCCCGCAGCTTCATCTCCCCAATGCTCCAGTGGTCTAAGGTGCTGACATTGTCAAGACAAATGTAGGGTTCTACAATGGATACGTTGTCACTGAGGGTTTTTGTTTTTAAGCTAGAGAGGGCGAAATGAGTCACAATTCAGAGAAACCAATCAGCTTCTAACCTCAGCTTGTTTAATTAAGCTTCAGCTCTAAAACCTGGAAGCTGGTTGATTTCTCTGCAGAATTGGACTAATTTTGCCCTCTCTAGCTTTAGTAAAAAAAACCCTGAGGGACAGCCCACCACTGTAGCATGAGGGAGTGCCGTATGCCAGGGAAATGGAGGATCAGGTAAATAACGCATTTCTTTTCTTCCCTAGATAAAGCGAGCAATTAACCTTTGCAGTGCCACTGCAAGGGATGATTTCACATTTTCCTGAAGTTGGACTTTAGAGCTGAAGTTAAGATGTGGCAGTTTTTACATTTTTACATTTTTACATTTTTACATTGGTCCAGCTTGAATCAATAGGTATGGCTGTGCCATATCTGTGGGATCTCTATGGAAACTGAAAGTTTAGGTAATGGAAATGTTTACCCAGTTGCATTGGTCCAGCTTGGACCAATGTAAGTATGTATGTGCCATACCTGTGGGATCTCCGTGGAAGCTGGAAATTACTGCACCCCCACTCCCCTAGCTTCCAGGTACCATGCTGAGTGGCTACCCTGCTGTTCACCGTGGATGCCATTTAGAGAACACTTTGGGGTTGATTTACTAAAGGCAAATAGACTGTGTACTTTGCAAAGTGCAGTTGCACTCTGCAAGTACAGTTGCTCCAGATCTTAGTCAATGACCAGAAGATCTGCTGACTTTCATCATTCAATCATGTGCAAACAAAAATGCAGTTTTTTAAATTTTCTTTCTGGCATGTGATTGGGTACTCTTCACAAAGTGGAGCTTTATCTTATTTACTAAATTCTAGAATGACTGCACTTGCAGAGTGCAATTGTACTATGCAAAGTGCATAGTACATTTGGCTTTAGTACATCAACCTTTTTGCATTATCTCAATGATTGCAAAGCCTTCTCTGCTTAGACAAGGTGGAGAGGCGGGGGAGTGACATCACTGTCTCCAGATCGTCCAATCAGAAAAGGCGTTGCATTCATTTAGAAAATACTAGGTGTTCTCTGAATGGTGACTGTGCCGAGTGGGCAACCTCATGTGTTTACTAAGCAACAGGGCAGCCACTTGGCACGGGACCTAGAAGCTAGCGGCGATCACTATAGTAGCGGTGCCCTCTACAATGATATCCAGCTTTCATGGGGATCCCACAGATATGGCACATATATATATATATATATATATATATATATATATATATATATATATATATATATATATATATGAACAATTGGTCCAATCTGAACCAATATAACTATGTAATAACTGCTCTACCTGGAAATTAGCTTTAAAGGATAATCAAACTCAAGAATACAAATATAATATATTGCAGCTTACCAGTCTCTAAATGTGGTGTCTGCATTTGTTTTCTTTTTTTCAGTCTAAGATTGGTATAAATAGTTTCATCTTAGCTTTTGCTGATTATACAAAGTTAAACAGGGTAATAACCCCCCAACAGGATATAGCAACTTTAAAAGAAGATCTTGATACAATAAAGGGGTGGGCAATTAAATCGCAAATGAGGTTCAATGTAGAAAAATATAGAGTAGTGCACTTGGGGGCTAAAAATATAAAGTTACATGCTAGGGGGGAAATCGAGGATGGAAAAGGATTTGGGTGTCCTAGTAGATGATAGACTCAGCAATAGTATGCAATGCCAAGCTGAAGCAAACAAGGCCAGCAGACTTTTAGAATGCATTAAAAAGGGCATTTATACAAGGGATAAAACCATAATTCTATCACTCTGGTTTGGCTGCATCTTGAGTATGCTGTCCAGTTCTGGTCACTGATCCTCAGGAAGGATATGCTGAAACTGGTGAGAGTTCAGAGAAGGGCAACAAAGCTGATAAGGGGGGCTAGAGGGTCTTAAATTTTCTTTCTGGCATGTGATTGGGTACTCTTCACAAAGTGGAGCTTTATCTTATTTACTAAATTCTAGAATGACTGCACTTGCAGAGTGCAATTGTACTATGCAAAGTGCATAGTACATTTGGCTTTAGTACATCAACCTTTTTGCATTATCTCAATGATTGCAAAGCCTTCTCTGCTTAGACAAGGTGGAGAGGCGGGGGAGTGACATCACTGTCTCCAGATCGTCCAATCAGAAAAGGCGTTGCATTCATTTAGAAAATACTAGGTGTTCTCTGAATGGTGACTGTGCCGAGTGGGCAACCTCATGTGTTTACTAAGCAACAGGGCAGCCACTTGGCACGGGACCTAGAAGCTAGCGGCGATCACTATAGTAGCGGTGCCCTCTACAATGATATCCAGCTTTCATGGGGATCCCACAGATATGGCACATATATATATATATATATATATATATATATATATATATATATATATGAACAATTGGTCCAATCTGAACCAATATAACTATGTAATAACTGCTCTACCTGGAAATTAGCTTTAAAGGATAATCAAACTCAAGAATACAAATATAATATATTGCAGCTTACCAGTCTCTAAATGTGGTGTCTGCATTTGTTTTCTTTTTTTCAGTCTAAGATTGGTATAAATAGTTTCATCTTAGCTTTTGCTGATTATACAAAGTTAAACAGGGTAATAACCCCCCAACAGGATATAGCAACTTTAAAAGAAGATCTTGATACAATAAAGGGGTGGGCAATTAAATCGCAAATGAGGTTCAATGTAGAAAAATATAGAGTAGTGCACTTGGGGGCTAAAAATATAAAGTTACATGCTAGGGGGGAAATCGAGGATGGAAAAGGATTTGGGTGTCCTAGTAGATGATAGACTCAGCAATAGTATGCAATGCCAAGCTGAAGCAAACAAGGCCAGCAGACTTTTAGAATGCATTAAAAAGGGCATTTATACAAGGGATAAAACCATAATTCTATCACTCTGGTTTGGCTGCATCTTGAGTATGCTGTCCAGTTCTGGTCACTGATCCTCAGGAAGGATATGCTGAAACTGGTGAGAGTTCAGAGAAGGGCAACAAAGCTGATAAGGGGGGCTAGAGGGTCTTAGTTATGAGGAACGGCTACACATTTTCCCTGGAGAAGAGACACTTGAGAGGAGACATGATCATAATGTACAAATATCTAAATGGTGATTCTAGCATAGGGAGAAAACTATTCAGTCTTAGTTTGTTTAGGAAGACACATGGCCCCTTAATGAAGTTGTACGAGAACCAGTTTAACCTTAGACTTTGTAGAGTGTTCTTTACGGTTAGAGTGGTAAGGATGTGGAAATCCCTTCCCCAATCGGTGTGGTCAGCAGAAAGTGTTGATAATTTCAAAAACCTTTAGATGGGCATCTTAGTAGGCACAATATACAGGGATATAGGAAGTGGGAAGTGGTAGAGACCTTATATACACCCACAGAGGTTGAACTGGAGTCTTCATTCAATCTTACCAACTATGTAACCATGTAAGATCTTTTTCAGCAATAAAAGAAAATGTTGATCTTGCCAAAAATAAAGTGCCTTTCTGACGGTTTCCGCCAAGGGTTTCCTGTCAGCTTCTTCCTGTTTTACACAGTGAAGGAATCTTTGTGACTGTTCAGGTGACTTGGGTATGGAGGTCTATCTATATCCTCCAACGGGCCAGTGGGACTGTCTCATTTTTCTACCAGTGGAAAGACTCCTCCATTCCATGGTGGGGCACAAGTGCAAATATGGTGCAAGGTGCGTAAAGGTCCTGAGAAAGTGGTGTTTTCTGCAAAACACATAAATCTTTAAGCTTCTTATACCATCTTTTTGTATAACGCCTGCAATCGATGTTTGTAAATTATTTCCTTGTATATGTATGAGGTTTTATGGACCATGGTTGTCCTCCTTGTATTTAGTAAAGACTAGTTGTTTTTAACATTTGTCTTTCATGTATTGGTTTCTCAGAGGTACATTTAAAGTCCAGTTTTTGTCCTTTGGGACTCTGGCTTGTATAATAATTTGGGATAATGCCTCCCGGGACATTAATACATTTTTGTAAGCTGTTTATTTTGAACTCCACCACTGTTTCTAATTTGTTGTATTTATGTGCATGTAAACCCCTTAGGCCCCTTTCATACAAGCAGACCGATCTGGTCCGCCTGTCCATTTTTTAAGCAAACCCGATCAGACCACACATTGTTCTCTATGGGGAGGCGGATGAAAATGGACATGTGTCCCTTTACACCCGCCTGCATCTCATCCAATCCGGTCCACCAAAAATAAGACCGAATGACAGTTGGATGGAAACAGACAGGCAGTCAGTTTCCATCTGACCGCTACATAGAGAACAGCGGGATGGTCTGTGTCCACTCTGCATAAGCAGAATGGACACAGACCTGTCATCCGCCTGCATTGTGAGAATCAGCGGACATATCCTGCGCTAAACAGGCAGATCAGATTGCTGGAGTCTGCCCCATGTGAAAGTGATCTAACGATGATCTTCTCTTATTTTGCTCTTTTTTTGGTCTGTTAAATATACCACTGAAAGTGTTTTGTTATATTTGTTTGATAAGTGGAAAACTACATGTTGTTTCTGGCAGAAATCTTGTTAGCTGATAAATTCCTGTGCTCTCTTCTGTGGTTACTGTTTAGTTGGAATTGTTGTCAATTCTGATTGTGGAATACAGAACACATTTCCCCCCATATTAACAAGAAGAAGATATTCTAATGTCGCGAAACACTTTCTTCCTCTGTAGCTACAGTACAGTGTATGAGTGCTGTTGCCCTTAGATGGGAAGTATTACTGGAAGGCTCTACAGATGAAAATAAGTGCAAAAAAAAAAGAAAACAAATGCACTTTCCACACCTAAGGACTGGTAAGCTGCAATATGTAATATTATTGTAACTAGGGTTGAGCGAACACGGACTGTATTATTCGTGTTTGTACCGAATAATTGGATTTTTGTTACCCGAACACGGACCCGAAAACTTTACTGTATATTCGGGTAAAAATCCGTGTTCGGTCGTTTTATTTCCGGGTTTTGTATGCATTAACGCGCTTTTCATGGCAGGCTTTCAACAGGCCACTCAACAAGCATTTAACTGGTGTGCCTTAAGCCATCCCAGCCATGCCTACAAATGTATTAGTAGCTGTGATTGGCCATCTGAAGCATGTGACCAAATCTTTAAGTTCGAGACCGAGCGCCGCTGCGTCATTCTGCTGTGTAGTTCAGGGACAGAGCACACATCATACGTGCTGGCTGCTGATTAGGGACAGACAGGCAAAACTCATTTGTGTCCGCATAGAATTGAGGGACAGGTCGGAGTGTGTTAGGCAGGGCGAGTTGTAGGGCATTTTAGGGAGAGGCTGCTGATTTTTAGGGTCAGTTTTCTACAATCGATTTTGCAGTGACCGATCTTATCAATCCTTTTAGGGAGAGGCTGCTGATTTTTAGGGTCAGACAGTGTGTTCTACAATCGATATTGCTGTGTGGGGTGGGGTTTGCAGTGACCGATCTTATCAATCCTTTTAGGGAGAGGCTGCTGATTTTTAGGGTCAGACAGTGTGTTCTACAATCGATATTGCTGTGTGGGGTGGGGTTTGCAGTGACCGATCTTATCAATCCTTTTAGGGAGAGGCTGCTGATTTTTAGGGTCAGACAGTGTGTTCTACAATCGATATTGCTGTGTGTGGGGGGGGGGGGGGTTTGCAGTGACCGATCTTATCAATCCTTTTAGGGAGAGGCTGCTGATTTTTAGGGTCAGACAGTGTGTTCTACAATCAATATTGCTGTGTGTGGGGGGGGGGGTTTGCAGTGACCGATCTTATCAATCCTTTTAGGGAGAGGCTGCTGATTTTTAGGGTCAGACAGTGTGTTCTACAATCGATATTGCTGTGTGGGGGGGGGGGGTTTGCAGTGACCGATCTTATCAATCCTTTTAGGGAGAGGCTGGAGATAGGCAGGTGTCAGTGGTCCACATCGATTTTGCTGTGTGTGGGGTGCAGTGAACACAATCTTTTTTGCCCACTGAGGAGGAGGGAGAAAAGTCTTTTTCTATCAGTCACTGTGTGGAGAGTTTTTCCTTCAGCTGTGCTGTGCTGACTCTGATCATACACTGCTGTGTTCAGTGTTCACATGTGCTATTATTGAGTGGTTTCAAAAATCATACACTTTTTTCTATTCCACTATTCAATATACAGCCTTGGGTTAAAAAAATTAAATTGTGGCCTGCAGCAGAGCTGAATGATATAAGACACTGCTGTTCACATGTGCTATTGATAAATCACACCAATTTTATATCATATTTTCTATTCCGCTATTCAATAAAAACCTTTGGGTATAAACAATTAAATTGCGGGATAGTCTGTGTTGGTACGTGTGAGATACACCTTTCCAATTTTTGGGGTTCATCTCATACTTCTGAAGATTTGAGGGTGCTGCCTGTTCCAAACTCCTCCTACTCCTCATCCTGCCTTTTAGGGGTACAAAAAATAGTAATTGGGGCCTAGTGTGGTTCTGTACGTGTGAGATACATACACCTTTTTTGATCATATTTTCTATTCCGCTATTCAATAAAAACCTTTGGGTATAAACAATTAAATTGCGGGATAGTCTGTGTTGGTACGTGTGAGATACACCTTTCCAATTTTTGGGGTTCATCTCATACTTCTGAAGATTTGAGGGTGCTGCCTGTTCCAAACTCCTCCTACTCCTCATCCTGCCTTTTAGGGGTACACAAAATAGTAATTGGGGCCTAGTGTGGTTCTGTACGTGTGAGATACATACACTTTTTTTGATCACATTTTCTATTCCGCTATTCAATAAAAACCTTTGGGTATAAACAATTAAATTGCGGGATAGTCTGTGTTGGTACGTGTGAGATACACCTTTCCAATTTTTGGGGTTCATCTCATACTTCTGAAGATTTGAGGGTGCTGCCTGTTCCAAACTCCTCCTACTCCTCATCCTGCCTTTTAGGGGTACAAAAAATAGTAATTGGGGCCTAGTGTGGTTCTGTACGTGTGAGATACATACACTTTTTTTGATCATATTTTCTATTCCGCTATTCAATAAAAACCTTTGGGTATAAACAATTAAATTGCGGGATAGTCTGTGTTGGTACGTGTGAGATACACCTTTCAAATTTTTGGGGTTCATCTCATACTTCTGAAGATTTGAGGGTGCTGCCTGTTCCAAACTCCTCCTACTCCTCATCCTGCCTTTTAGGGGTACAAAAAATAGTAATTGGGGCCTAGTGTGGTTCTGTACGTGTGAGATACATACACTTTTTTTGATCATATTTTCTATTCCGCTATTCAATAAAAACCTTTGGGTATAAACAATTAAATTGCAGGATAGTCTGTGTTGGTACGTGTGAGATACACCTTTCCAATTTTTGGGGTTCATCTCATACTTCTGAAGATTTGAGGGTGCTGCCTGTTCCAAACTCCTCCTACTCCTTATCCTGCCTTTTAGGGGTACAAAAAATAGTAATTGGGGCCTAGTGTGGTTCTGTACGTGTGAGATACATACACTTTTTTTGATCATATTTTCTATTCCGCTATTCAATAAAAACCTTTGGGTATAAACAATTAAATTGCGGGATAGTCTGTGTTGGTACGTGTGAGATACACCTTTCCAATTTTTGGGGTTCATCTCATACTTCTGAAGATTTGAGGGTGCTGCCTGTTCCAAACTCCTCCTACTCCTCATCCTGCCTTTTAGGGGTACAAAAAATAGTAATTGGGGCCTAGTGTGGTTCTGTACGTGTGAGATACATACACTTTTTTTATCATATTTTCTATTCCGCTATTCAATAAAAACCTTTGGGTATAAACAATTAAATTGCGGGATAGTCTGTGTTGGTACGTGTGAGATACACCTTTCCAATTTTTGGGGTTCATCTCATACTTCTGAAGATTTGAGGGTGCTGCCTGTTCCAAACTCCTCCTACTCCTCATCCTGCCTTTTAGGGGTACAAAAAATAGTAATTGGGGCCTAGTGTGGTTCTGTACGTGTGAGATACATACACTTTTTTTGATCATATTTTCTATTCCGCTATTCAATAAAAACCTTTGGGTATAAACAATTAAATTGCGGGATAGTCTGTGTTGGTACGTGTGAGATACACCTTTCCAATTTTTGGGGTTCATCTCATACTTCTGAAGATTTGAGGGTGCTGCCTGTTCCAAACTCCTCCTACTCCTCATCCTGCCTTTTAGGGGTACAAAAAATAGTAATTGGGGCCTAGTGTGGTTCTGTATGTGTGAGATACATACACTTTTTTTGATCATATTTTCTATTCCGCTATTCAATAAAAACCTTTGGGTATAAACAATTAAATTGCGGGATAGTCTGTGTTGGTACGTGTGAGATACACCTTTCCAATTTTTGGGGTTCATCTCATACTTCTGAAGATTTGAGGGTGCTGCCTGTTCCAAACTCCTACTACTCCTCATCCTGCCTTTTAGGGGTACAAAAAATAGTAATTGGGGCCTAGTGTGGTTCTGTACGTGTGAGATACATACACTTTTTTTGATCATATTTTCTATTCCGCTATTCAATAAAAACCTTTGGGTATAAACAATTAAATTGCGGGATAGTCTGTGTTGGTACGTGTGAGATACACCTTTCCACGTTTTTGGGGTTCATCTCATACTTCTGAAGATTTGAGGGTGCTGCCTGTTCCAAACTGCTCCTACTCCTCATCCTGCCTTTAGGGGTACAAAAAATAGTAATTGGGGCCTAGTGTGGTTCTGTACGTGTGATATACATACACTTTTTTTGATCATATTTTCTATTCCGCTATTCAATAAAAACCTTTGGGTATAAACAATTAAATTGCGGGATAGTCTGTGTTGGTACGTGTGAGATACACCTTTCCAATTTTTGGGGTGCATCTCATATATCCGAGGATATGAGGGTGCTGCCTGTTCCAAACTCCTCCTACTCCTCATCCTGCCTTTTAGGGGTACAAAAAATAGTAATTGGGGCCTAGTGTGGTTCTGTACGTGTGAGATACATACACTTTTTTTGATAATATTTTCTATTCTGCTATTCAATAAAAACCTTTGGGTATAAACAATTGAGAGCTCAGCCTGGGAAATCAGACGTTTATGAGAGCGGACCCATTTAACCTCGAAGCCTGTATAGGAGAAGTTTTGTTTTCAAAAGATCCCGGGCCAGTGTGCAATTAATTTCCAAGGTCTTTTTATATCGGCAATCTGGTGAGTGGGGAACCGTGAGGGGCACCTTATCACTTTGCAAGCACTTTGAGTACTTGGCACTTTGGCACCTTATTTGGATCACACTAAGGACTTTTCTTCTCAAGCACTGAATATTTACTTGGACTTATTTACAATCACCTATGTGGATTTATGCACTTTATAATTTATTGGTTATTGCATATATGATTATTTCAGCACATAGCACTTTATGTTTATGACAATTTGATATATAGCCAAATAGTATTGGAGCTAGCGCTGCATAAATTCGTTTACATCAAGGATTGCAGGGCGCTTCAGTTTGCCTCCTGTTCCCAACTCCTCCTACTCCTCTTCCTCATCCTCCCTTTAGGGTACAAAAATTTTTAATCGGGCCTAGTCTGTGTTTGTACGTGTGAGATACACCGTTTTTTATCCTATTCCGCTATTCAATATACACCCTTTTGGGGTAAAAAAACATTAAATTGTGGCATAGTTTGCATATTTGACTGTGAGATACACCCATGCGATACTGTTGTTGTTTTGTTCCGCTATTTAATAAACACCTTTCTAGGGCAAGATCTTAAATTACAGAAATATGAGGAGACCGTCAAATAGGGGCAGTGGCCTGGGTCATGGTGCTGCTGGTAGAGCTCCTGTTGCAAGGAGAGGACGTGGTCGATCTGTGCCAGCTACACGCACAAGTGAAACACCTTCCTCAAGTGTTAGTAGGCGACAGAACCTGCATCAGTATTTGGTAGGGCATCATACGCCTCTAGAAGTGATGATGCCAGAACACGTAGAGGCGATAGTAGATTGGTTTGCTGCTGACAGTGCCTCCAGTTCCTTCACATTGTCTCCCACCCAGTCTACTGCAGAAAGGTCAGAGTTGGCACCTGCAGCCGATGTCCAACCGTCTTTCACCTCACCCCCTTGCAAATCAGGCAAGCAGTCTGAGCCCCAAACCATACAGCAGTATCTTCTTCTTTTTGATGACTCTGTCAGCAGGGTTTCCCAGGTCCATCCACCTAGCCCTGCCCCAGAAGTGGAAGAGATTGAGTGCAGTGATGCCCAACCACTTATTTCTCAAGATGAGTAAATGCAAGGACCATCGCAGCACGTTTTCGATGATGACGAAACGCAGGTGCCAACTGCTGCGGCACTCAGAATTGTGGAGACCGACAAGGAGGGCAGGGGTGAAGACTGGGTGGAAGATGATGTGGAGGACGATGAGGTCCTTGACCCCACATGGAATGAAGGTCATGCAGGTGACCTGAATAGTTTGGAGGAAGAGGCGGTGGTCGCACAGAGCCAACAGCACAGCAGAAGAGGGAGCAGGGTGCAGAAGCGGAGCGGCCGTGCCCTAGACACTACGCCTGCTACTGCCCAACGCAGCAAGGGAACGAGCGCACCAAAGCCAGCTCAAAGGAGTTCTCTAGCGTGGAAGTTCTTTAGAAAATGTGCTGATGACAGGACACGAGTGGTTTGCACCCCGTGCAATCAGAGCCTGAAGCGAGGCATAAACCTTCTCAACCTGAGCACAACCTGCATGATCAGGCATCTAAGTGCAAAGCACGAGCTGCAGTGGAGTAGACACCTTCAAAACCAAGAAACGTCTCTGGCTCATCCTGCTTCTTCTTCTTCTGCAGTCTCGGCCGCTCCAGCCACATCTGTAGTGATACCGGCACCTGCCACCCCGCAAACAGACGATCTGTCAGCAACACCACCACCTGGGTCACCAACCATCTCCACAATGTCCCGTGGAAGCGTTCAGCTTTCCATCTCCCAAACACTTGAGAGGAAGAGGAAGTACCCCCCTACCCACCCGCGATCCCTGGCCCTGAATGCCAGCATTTCAAAATTATTGGCCTTTGAAATGCTGTCATTCCGTCTGGTGGAGACGCACAGTTTTAAAAACCTTATGTCGGTGGCTGTCCCACAGTACGTCGTGCCCAGCCGCCACTACTTTTCCAGGCAAGCCATCCCTTCCCTGCACAACCAAGTGGGGGAAAAAATCAGGTGTGCACTGCGCAACGCCATCTGTGCCAAGGTCCACCTAACTACCGATACGTGGACCAGTAAGCACGGTCAGGGGCGTTATATCTCCCTAACGGCACACTGGGTAAATGCAGTGGCGGATGGGCCTGAGACGGATAGCAATTTGGCGCATGTCCTTCCACCACCGAGGATTGCAGGGCGCTTCAGTTTGCCTCCTGTTCCTAACTCCTCCTACTCCGCTTCCTCATCCTCCACCGCCTCCTCATCCGGACAGCGTAACACCTTCATCACCAACTTCAGCACGGCCAGGGGTAAACGACAGCAGGCAGTTTTAAAACTTGCCTGTTTGGGGGAAAAACCACACAACGCTCAGGAGTTGTGGAGGAGCATGGAACAGCAGACAAATGAGTGGTTGCTGCCAGCGAGCCTCAAGCCCGGCCTGGTGGTGTGCGATAACGGGCGAAATCTCATAGCAGCTCTGGGCCTAGCCGGTTTGACGCACATCCCTTGCCTGGGGCATGTGCTGAATTTGGTGGTGCAGAGGTTCCTTAAAAACTACCCCGATATGTCAGAGCTGCTGCAGAAAGTGCGGGCCGTCTGTGCGCACTTTCAGCGTTCTCACCCTGCTGCTGCTCGCCTGTCAGCGCTGCAGCGTAACTTCGGCCTTCCCGCTCACCGCCTCATATGTGACGTGCCCACAAGGTGGAACTCCACCTTGCACATGCTGCAAAGACTGTGCGAGCAGCAGCAGGCCATAGTGGAGTTTCAGCTGCAGCACGCATGCGTGAGTCGCTCTGCGGAACAGCACCACTTCACCACCAATAACTGGGCCTCCATGCGAGACCTGTGTGCCTTGTTGCGCTGTTTTGAGTACTCCACCAACATGGCCAGTGCCGATGACGCCGTTCTCAGCTTAACTATCCCACTTCTATGCCTCCTTCAAAAAACAATTCGGGCGATGATGGAAGAGGATGTGGCACAGGATGAGGAGGAGGAGGAGGATGAAGAGGTAACATTTCCAAGGCTTTCAGGGCAGTCATTCACAAGGGGCTCCGAGGGTGGGTTCCTGCACACACAAACGCCAGGGACACAATTGTCCAGCAGGGGCACAGTTCTGGAGGAGGAGCTGGAGGAGGAGATGGAACCATGTTCACAGCAGGGTGGCACCCAGGCCAGCTCATGGCCATCACTGGTGCGTGGCTGGGGGGATACAGAGGACACGGACGATACACCTCCCACAGAGGACAGCCTTTCGTTGCCTCTGGGCAGCCTGGCACACATGAGCGATTACATGCTGCAGTGTCTCCACAACGACCGCCGAGTTGCCCACATTCTAACTTGTGCTGATTAATGGGTGGCCACGCTGCTGGATCCCTGTTACAAGGACAACGTACTGTCCTTAATTCACTCACTGGAGCGCGATCGCAAGATGCGCGAGTACAAGCGCACGCTGGTAGACGTGATGCTGCTGGCATTCCCACCTGACAGCGGGGCCACAGTGGAAGCACAAGGCAGAGGAGGAGGAGGAGGAAGAGGTCGCCAACGCAACCAGGGCACCGCCAGCACCTCAGAAGGCAGGGTTAGCATGGCCGAAATGTGGAAAAGCTTTGTCAGCACGCCACAACAAACAGCAGCACCAGCAGCTCATATGGAACGTCTTAGCAGGAGGCAGCATTTTACCAACATGGTGGAGCAGTATGTGTGCACACGCCTACATGTAGTGAATGAGGGGTCTGCCCCCTTCAACTTCTGGGTCTCCAAATTGGGCACATGGCCTGAGCTTGCCCTTTACGCCTTGGAGGTGCTGGCGTGCCCTGCAGCCAGTGTATTATCTGAACGGGTATTTAGCACGGCTGGGGGCGTTATCACAGACAAGCGCAGCCGCCTGTCCAGAGACAATGTGGACAAGCTCACGTTCATTAAAATGAACCAAGCATGGATCCCACAGGACTTTTCCGTACCTTGTGCAGAATAGCGATGGATACCGACCTTACCCAGCCATTGTTCTATTTTTGCTCTTTCTCACTCTTTTGGGGTGTACCCTCATTTAAAATTTCTGAAAAGAAGCAGTGTTGGCTACCTCGTCCTACTCAGGGCCAGATTAACGTAGGGGCTATTGGAGCTGCAGCTCCAGGCCCCTACCTTTTATATAGGCCCCGGGTTGGCCATATTCACTGTTACCGCTCTTCTGTCACTTGTAAACACAGAAGTCTGGCTTCTATGCTCGCTTCCCCAGGCAGCTCCCTCAGAACCTCCCCACACAGCATGAAGGCCGGACAAGGAGGGACAGTTGCCGATGCATGGATGTGTTTATGGGCTTCAGAGACAGCATCCCATGTTGAATTAGGCATGCATGGCTGCACCCTTCCTCCTCTGGGTGCATGCCAAGGCACGGCCCTTAAGGCCCTTCAAAATCCTCAGCACCAAGCCCATGATGCTCTTAATCCGGCCCTGGTCCTCCTCCACCGCCGCTTCCATCTACACCGCCCATAGGTGTGCGCAGCCTATTGCATTAGGGTGTGCACCCCAAAGTTTAAATACACATGCATGTGTTTGCCTACATGTACATGGCCCCGATACATTACTCTCCCTGCTGGCAAAGAGAAATAGAGCAGAGCAGGTCCAAGGGAGATCTTTCCCATCTCCTCACTGGCAAACAGAGCGATAATGCTATGTGCCCTAGGTGATTAGGGTGTGCCCAGGTATACCCGGCACACCCTGCACACACGTCTATGACACCGCCACATCCACCACCACCTCAACCTCCCTCCTACTCCATTTGGGCCTCGTCCTTCAGAGATGAAGAACATTGTTTTATTTTTCTGTATTTTTTTGTTGTTTTAAGTTATTTCCCTATCCACATTTGTTTGCAGAGCACTCACCATGGTCTTAACTACGTTTTGCTGCCATTTGCAGCACTCTAGCCCTTTCCATTGGTGTTTTAGAGCCATTTTAGTGCCTGAAAGTTCGGGTCCCCATTGACTTCAATGGGGTTCGGTGTCCGGAAAAAGTTCGGCAAAAGTCCGGGACACGGACCCGGACTTTTTTTTAAAGTTCGGCCGAACCCGCCGAACACGGACATCCAGGTGTCCGCTCAACTCTAATTGTAACATACTTAAACCGTAATGTAATATCAGCAGCGGCCATAATAACAAACATCGCCTTGGTTGCAACTTGTGGCATTTGTCAGGCAGTGCCACCAAACGCACCCCAAGCAAGTGAATGGGGCCGATATGGGGTGTTGCCAGTTAAAACAGTTGTTCAGGGGGGGCGGTAAACATTGCTACACATGTAAATGAGCCCTAACTGAGTCTTATATTTATGTTGTGGGTTGACACTACCAGGCTACATAGCCACGTGACAGACATTCTCCACCGGAGTTCCATGGAGCCTTACTTTTCCTGGAGTAGCTAGAACAGTCTCCATCTTCTCATTGCCTTTTATTTACTCCTAATGTAAAATAAATGAAAAAAAAAAACTAAAAGAGAGGTTCTACTGTAGCAGGTGGGCAGCTGTGGGACCTTCGGTGAGATGTAAGCCCCCAGCTGATGTTTCAATTGACCAGCATCCATGTTGGACTGGAGTATCATTCTTCAGTGTACTGATCTTTTATATAAAACTCCATGAGTTCCTGTTACTAAACTTCTATATTGTGCTGTACATCTGACTACATTGATGTTTGCCTGAATACCAGAGGTGGGGGACTTGAGTCACATGACTTGACTTAAGTCACCAGTTTGAGGACTTGAGACTTGCTTGACTAAAATTAATAAAAGACTTGACTTGACTTTGACTTGGTATTCATGACTTGAGACTTGACTTTGACTTGAGACATATGACTCGAAATTACTTTACTTTTTTAAGTTAGTAAATATTTGCATTTTCTCAAGATGTGTTAAAGCAAAATTAATGTGCCTGTTATTTTTCTGACACCACAGTCACGTAAAAAAAAACACCTCAGTGTGTTCTAATTTTTAGGACACTGGCTGTTTAACAATGGAAATACTTAACATGTTTTTAGTGACTGTGGTGTTGAAACATGACCGGACGAAGGATTTTCAGCTGTTTGGGCATTCAAAGGGTTTCTTTAATATGCCAAGAAAAAAGCACTAAGCAGTTTTGTTAATGTTGAAAATAAAACAATACCTTTCCTGACCACTGACTTTTAACTGATTTAAAGGTGAAAATTAGGGTAGATCAGTATTTTAACTTGATTTGTGACTTGACCAAAATAAATGACTTGACTTGACTTGCTTGACTTCTAGCAGGGACTCAACTTGACTTGCTTGCTTTTCACCACAGTAACTTGGGACTTGCTTGAGACTTGAAGGTTAAGACTTGAGACTTGCTTGTGACTTGCACATGTGTGACTTACTCCCATGTCTGCTGAATACCAATGTTTGAGGGAACTCAATATTAGATTGTAATCTCTTACAAGCAGGGCCCACCTAACTCTTTTATCTTGAATTGTACTTTAAAACTGTACTGTCTCCATATTTTTATTTATTTTTTAAGCTCTGCAAATCTGTCGGTCATATACTGTAGAAATCTTGTATAATAAGAATAGCATACAGTATTAAATATATATTTCTGTTATTTTTTTGCATTTTATTATAATTCCATGCTGTACGGTGGATGTACAGTATATTATACAGCTGATATGTGCTTGTTTTATTTTATCTCTAGACAAATGATGAAAAGAGTAGAAGCCCTGTAACCTGCAGTGATCAAGTCAACAAAACAGAAACAGAACCACAGAACAAACCACTAGAGGTTTTAGGTGAGAAAAAGACACATGAACTGCAAATAGCCAGAATTCCATACTAAGCAATTTGTGATGCTTTACACCAGAGGTCTACAAACGTTTCAGTATGAAGCCCAGAGGTTATATTCTACAAATATCTGCAGGCCCCCCCCCCCCCAAAAAAAAAAACTGTTTTATAAACAAAGGAATCCCCCCTCCCCCTTCATCAGTGTCCCTATCAGAGCCCCCGTAGGACAGGTTCATGTATCGGTGAGTGGGGATCGCACACAAAATTGCATTCATTCAGAGAGCTCCACTTTTCTTAAGCGTGGGTTGTCATTAAAACTTAATGGCATCCCCACACAACAGCAACCGTGGTGCGCGACCATGCGATTCAGTGCAGCATGATTAAAAGAAAAAAAAGGGTCAGGGACTATTTTCCCTGCATTTCTGCAGGTGGAGCCACCCATTGAAAGGTATTGATTGCCTTATATGCAGAATGTAGCCGCATGGATCTGAACCTAGCCTTACATCAAAACCCAAAAAGAGTCCCCCTTACATCGAACACCATCTTCTAGGCCAGTGTTTCTCAACCAGGGGTGCATCGAAAACCTGGGGTGCCAAAAAGACTCCTCAGGGATTTCCCGGCACAAATATAAAAATCTGCCCTGAGGCAGCCATTTATAGCAAACATTTTCTCCTTGCGAACCTAGATATGAGTGTGAGCCGCTCAGGCTGTATGGGAATGAAGTCCTGTGCCCACCTCTGTGAGTGCTGGCCAGGAAGGGAGCTCATCTATGCTCTAGGCAATATTTGAGAGTGATAGGTGTCCCAGGAGCCTCACATCAAGTCAAAGCCTGCTGTGTGATAGTGAATGGCAGTCTCAGCCTGCACCACCGCCAGGCCATGCCCCCAAGTGGCTGGGGTTCAGGCTGAGACTGCCATTCACTATCACACAGCAGGCTATGATTTGATGTGCGGCTCCCGGGACACCTATCACTCTCAAACATTTTCCCCTGCTGGCTCAGCCTTTTTTTCACAGAGCTGCCGGTCTGGTGCTTTCTAAAACTGGCATTAGAGCTGCACAACTACAGTGTGCTGTGCTAGCTGCCCCTCTCATCATCAGTTGCTAAGGATATGTGGGGTGCTTACTGGGACCATTGCATAGGTGTTTTCTGGGAACCAAGGGTGCCATGCTTCTGCAGAGCTAAAGGCTGCCTATGAGCTCCTCTGAGCTCTTGGAGGTACAAGGCATGATGCATTGTGGACATAAATAATGTAGTGCTACCCCGTAGGAGCCGCTGATTAAGATGGGATCTTTGTTCTTTACATCAACCTTTGCCAAAAAACCTCAGCCCCTTTAACACACCAGATTGAGTGTACAAACATGCAGTATTGCAGGAAATCACTGAAAGTAATACTTAATAAGCAGTAGTAGCACTATATTAACTTCTTCCGGACCACCCGCCGCAGATATACTGCGGCAGGCTGCCCTTCCTGCGCGAACCGACGTCGGTCGCTCGCCTGCTGCTGCTGCACTCTACAGCGGGGACTCCAATGCACTGGGGGCGGAGTCCCTGATTGCCTCCGGCCACCCACAGTCGCTCCCCGCTGAGAGAGGAGGACAGTCCGCTATTGTAAACACAGCTGACTGTTCTTCTCTCTGGAATGATCACAGAGCGCCTGTGATCCTTCTATATAGGATCACAGGTCACTATGATCATTTCAAAAGCCCACCCCCCCCCCCCCACAGTTAGAAACACTCCTGTAGGCTTACATTTAACCCCTTGATCACCCACTGTGTTAACCCCTTCCCTGCCAGTGTCATTAATACAGTAACAGTGCATATTTTTAGCACTGATTACTGTAGTAATGTCACTGGTCCCCCCCCCCCCAAAAGTGTCAAAAATGTCAGTTAGGGGTCCGATCTGTCTGCCGCAATGACGCGGTCCCGCTAAAAATCGCAGATCGCCATTACTAGTAAAAAAAAAAAAAACAATAAAAATGACATAAATCTTTCCCGTAGTTAGTAGACGCGATACATTTTGCGCAAACCAATCAAAATACACCTATTGCGATTTTTTTTTTTTACCAAAAATATGGAGCAGAAAACAAATTGGCCTAAACTGTTAAAAAGGGGGCAAACCCTTCCGGTCCAGAAGTGGTTAAAGAAAACAGGTTGCCATGGCTGTCTTCAATGCTAATTGTACTAATGTTCACAGTTCATTTTGGATTTTTGCAGGCTGTATGTAACCATCTACCAACTACGAATCAGCAATACGTCTCAGCTGCGGGTTGATTGTCTGCTCTATTGCTGATCCCCCCTACGCTGAAGCTCTGGTGTATATCCCATGCCAGGCACAGTTAATCTGGAAATACACTAGTAGTTTTGCGATGAACAATAATTCTCAGTACATTCAGTGACTTGATGAATGTCTTTCAACAGTACTTTAAAATTTTGTTTGCTTTTACCATTCAGTTTTGGAGTGAACGGACTTTCCCAAACAAAAACCACAAAAACCACACTGTTCCAAATTAGTTTATCCTTCTCCTTCAAATGTTTTTGCCACTGTGGTCAAAAACGAACGGTGATGTGACCCCACTAGTGATTACAAAATCAAACAAAGCTCCCTAAAATGAGAACATTTTTAACAAAATCTTACTAGTGTATAGCCCGCTTTGTTCTCTGTGAGATCTAACTTCTGCTACAGACACTACTGATTCCGAAATATACACCAGAGCCTACAGTTACAAATCACTGCGGACAGGAAGTGAGGGAAACTCTCCCTGTTAGGGCCACACATGGCAAACCACTTAAGCCTCGGAAGATTTTACCCCCTTCCTGACCAGGGCCTATTTTGCGATTCGGCACTGCGTGACTTTAAAGGACAATTGCGCGGTCGTGCGACACTGTACCCAAATGAAATTGACGTCCTTTTTTTCCCACAAACAGAGCTTTCTTTTGGTGGTATTTGATCACCTGTGCAATTTTTTGATCATGCACTATAAACAAAAAAAGAGCGACAATTTTGCAAAAATAACAATATTTTTCCCATTTTTTTATATGAAATTCCCCCCCAAAAAATGTAAAAATCAAATTTTTTTAACATTTTAGGCCAATTTGTTTTCTGCTACATATGTTTGGGAAAAAAAAAATCGCAAAAAGCGTATTTTGATTGGTTTGCGCAAAAGTTATTGCGTTTACTAACTGAGGGAAAGATTTTTGTCATTTTTATTGTTTTTTTTTTAACGAGTAATGGCGGCGATCTGCAATTTTTTTTGCGGGACTGCGACTTTGCAGCGGACAGATCGGACCCTTGACTGACATTTTTGACACTTTTGGGGGTACCAGTGACATTACTACAGTAATCAGTGCTATACATATGCACTGTTACTGTAAAAATGACACTGGCAGGGAAGGGGTTAACTTTATTTGAGAAGGATGGGTTAAGTGTGTCCCTAGTGGCATGCTTCTTACTGTGATTGGATTTGGCTTTTCATGTAACAGCAGAGATCTACTGTCCTACATAGCAGGACCGTATGATCTCTGCTGTTACACAGGGGAGAATAACAGGCGGCTTTGTTTACACTAGCCGCCTGCCTTTCTCCCAGTGTAACCGACGATCGCGAGTGAGCGGCGGACATCAGGTCCGCCTCTCACACGCGCGGGGGGGGCATGAGCGAGCGGGAGCGAGCGGGAGCGCGCCTCCGGCGGCGCACGCTCGCTTCCTAGAGCCTCACAGGCTAGCGACGTAGACCTACGTCGCTTTGCCTGTGAGGGGCTGACTGCCGACGTAAATCGTCGATAGGCACTCAGCAAATGGTTAAAGCAGGACAAAGGGTCTAACCCTTCCTTACTATATATAAAAAGTTTGATGGGAGATAGTCTTTGTGTTTTTTTTTTTTTTTTTTTTCAAGCATACTGTTTTGTTTTTCTGTTTCTTTGGAAAGACACTGACCTCCAGGGTTACAGTAGCAGCTTATCTGAATCAGTGATTATTGTCTGATAGCTATTATATCCTTGGGAACAATAACATTGAACAAGCACTTTTGTTTTGAATGGTTTCAATTGTTAAAAGCTGTGGTGATTTTTTACCACTTCATTGGAGGGTTTTAACTATATCATTGTCCATTTGGAGGCTTATGAAAAGTTTCTTTTCTTTTTTTTGTGCTTATAAATCTGTAATTTATAACTGCAGTATTCTATGTTCTAGATGTGCCTACATTAGGAGAAGCTTTGCATAGATATCCAGAAAATGAAACTGGACATAGTCTTCAAAATGCAGCAGAGGAGGAAGACCACGTTGGCAGCTGGGTACCCCAGTACACAGACCTGCAATCAGTGAATGCACAGAGTGGACATAATTATGTGTGGGGCTCACAGCAGAGTGAGCTCAGTGCTGACCTTCCTTCTGATTACAACAGCCCTGAAGAACCACAAGCGCAAGGTACCAATATTTTCAGACTTTTATGGTCACTTGGCAGAACCCATTGGTAATTCAACTTTAATGGCTGTTGGGGATTTTAATGTGAGATCCCTGTGACTTCAGGAACCTAAGTAAATATTTTATTCTTCCCTATTGTCCTGATATTACTGGAGATAAGGATTTTGTTGAAAGCAAACTTGTGCTTTCCCCGTCTTCCCCAAAAACACATATTCACCTTTCCTTCCCTCTCATGCTGCTTTGTTTAACTGCTGGAAGCTAATAAACTATTTTTGGGTATGAAAGAACATATGACTTACTTCTTCCTCTTAGATAACTGTGCTGGTGCTTGGTGATTGACCTAGCACTGTCACAAATTTACTTCGCAGTCTCTATGTAACACCCATGTTACATAGTTAGTCTGGTTTAAAAAAGACGCAAGTGCATCCAGTTGAATTAGGGTCTCATGAGACCTGGAGGCTTTAAATGTAATAGGTAGATACATATTCGCCAGCACACCAAGGAAGTCCAAAAAAACTTTATTCAAGATAAGATCACATCAGAAAAATATAGTGCAACGTTTCGGAGCCGCACAGGACCCCTTCGGTGTGCTGGCGAATATGTATCTACTTGTAACTAATCCAGTTGCCAACTGGTGATCGCTTCAGCACCCAGTACACACGAGCCTACAAACCAGGAAGGTGTGCGATAGGAATATTAACTATACTTTAAATGTAATAGGACGTGCCAAGGGTCCCTAGGGAAGGGGAAGGTTAGCAACATTTGTAATAGTTTAAGGACCTTTGTCCAAAATTTGGAAAGCATGGAACATGACCACCATGTATGAAGAACATTCCCTGGAGATTAGCAGCTGGTCCAGAAGGATTTAAATGTAAAATCCCCCTTGGGGATCAAAAAACGGACATTGAGAATGCAAGACTGTCGTCTGGCTCGAAGAAAACTTTACAAATCTGCTGCAAGAGTGAATGAGGTCTAAAGTTGACTGAATACTGGTAATTTATTTTTTATTCAGCCTGCAGAAATGACTTGTCGATTTCTCCAACCAAATCTCCAGCTACAGCTATTGTATTTTGACAACCAACCCCGTCAGCTGTCAAAATGATTGTACAGCGGCTACATTTGATTGGATACAGCCACTGTTTATAAAAACATTTTTCAGCAGGCTCCTCTGACAAAGATGGTTGAACCATCAACTCCTGTCAAATGTAGTGGGGCTAGCAGACATTGGAACCAGAAAAAAATTGAATTGTGTGGCCATCTTAAGCTCTGCCATAGAATAACAGATATACTAGGTGACTATGTGAATGGTTTATAGTCAAACAGATCACTGACCTCCACTACATGCTGCAACCAGCAAGTTGGAATATCTCTGATGGAGAGAAGCAGGGATTATAAGGTAACCCTAAGCAGCCCAATTATTACCCAAGAATCTCAAAGAGCTGCTGAATAAATGGTGGGATCATTTGATAAATGTCAGCCTTTTGTCTATAGGTACCTGTAGATATGGATAGTATTGCATCATTCTGTATGTGCTTTCTTTGTATGATTCCATTAGTGTCTTTTTCCTTTTAATCTAGCAATAAGTGTCTATCTTTTAACTCATTTCCCCCAGTAACAATGGCGTGTCACTTTGTCACTGTGAAGGGAAACAATAGGTGGTTGCCACTAATAAGGCGACAGATTGACCCATTCAATGAACAGAGCTTGAAATACCAGCAGGTGAAAATGTGCTGCTTATAGAACTGAGTGCTAAACGTGACTCCTATGGAGACAAAATGGAGTCAAACTCATAGGGATATCAGAATAACACATCTGACGGCAATGAGATTTTCAAATACCAACTATCTGGAATTCTCATGTTTTTTCAAGCTTTTAGAACAGTATAAATAGTGCCTTGGCCAGTCAATACTTTGTGCCTTTTATATCTGCCTAGAGTTCAGTTTTTTTGCCCTATTACAATTTATTTAATTTTAACTGCAAAAATTACATCTGAAGGGAGAAAGGGGGTCATATATACACAAGGATTGTAATGCTATGCATAATAAAGTTTCTATTTATAGTTTGTAACTATATATGAACATTACTGTAGATCGATTTATTTGCTTATAATAAATGAAGGCTCTGATCCCTGATTTGCAGTACCACAAAATTCTTGCACTGTACTGCTTCTTCTCCCAGTGAAAGGCAGGAGAAAGAAGAAAGTGCAGACAGTTTACAGGTTATTAGGTGCAATAAAATACAAGGGGCAACTCGCATGGAGTGAAGTAAAACAAGCTCATCAGGAAGGGGAGTCCATGATGTCAGCACTGGATGTCCACGATGTGGACCACCAGAGTCTGCTTCTGCATGGAAAAGGCCAGGCGAAAGACCTTGGGTGGAAAGCTAAGCAGAAAGGATGAAGCGCAGTGCATGCAGATGATGTCACCGGAGGGGGGGGGGAGGCTCCGCGACACATTTTCTGAGTCTGCGCGATGCCAGTCCTGGGCATACACACTCCTTCATCAGGCAGGAGAGTGGAGCAGGGGGAGCTGTATTTATGGAGAGGCACCGGGCTAGCAGGGTCCTAGTGCCTGCCTTTTGTGGTGGAGGCACCTGGACCGGCAGGGTCCTAGTGCCTGCCAGCCATGTATTATGGAATTGTCAGGGTGCCAGAAAACCAGACCACACAGGGATACAGGTAAAATAAAGCAGTTTATTAAAGAGCAAACAACAATAAATGCACAGCAAGAGTGGGAAGTGAGATGAGGAACAAGCCGGGTTCCAGTCCTGAAGCGAGTAGTCATCTAAGTCGGGGTCAAGTCCAGAAGCGGGTAGTCATTCAAGCTGGGGTTGAGTCCAGAAGTGGGTAGTCTGCTGATGCAGGGTCGTCTGCCGATGCGGGGTCAAGAGCCAGGAGAGTCGTCAGCCAGGCCAGGTCATACACGGAGGAAGACTGAGAACAGAAGACTGCTAGCAGAGATGCACCTTGGAGCACAAATGCAAGGGCGAGGAATGCAACCAATCAGGTGAATAATATAGTCAGGTGTGCAGCATCATCACTGTGCCACACCCAGGCAGCAGGCAAGTGATGATGCACCCAGAGTTTATAAGAGGCAGCAGCATGCACATATTACATACATATATATATGTGTGGTGTATAATTCAAACTATAAACTGATCATTTTTTTGTCAGTGGGCAAATGTACAAAATCAGCAGGGGGTCAAATACTTTTTTCCCCTCACTGTATGACAGCTTCCCAGCACAGACATGTCCCATTCTGAGTACTGGCATACCTCCGTACACCAGCTCAAAGTTGGTCTTAGTTACTATCAGTTTCCTAATCTGTGAACTAACAGTAATTATCTAAGAATCTGTCTCTGCCATAGTCATATGATCCCAAATTGGTGGTAGTAAGAACTACCTGAATTTGGGGCACGTGTAATGTTAATGAAAAAATCCTTGCCTGAATTAGGCACAGGTAGTTTTGAAGGGAACTACCACTGGAAAACCGTTGGTAAAGCTTTATTATATTTACCTGACTGTTGTTATTTTTCTGACAATACATGTGGCCTAAATCTTATGCAGATCTAGTGATGTCAAAAGAGAATACAAAACACACATACTCACCTAGGTGGATGCAGCATTGGTCCGATGCGGAATTCTGTCCCCTGCCACCTCTACACTGGGATCACTGAGATCAAACACCGCTGATCACTCAATTCTCCGTTTTCAGTGAGCAGAGTGCCAGTGAGTATCAGTCACTGGCTCTCTGCTCTGCCATATCCACTGGAGCACCAGGCCGTGCAGGGGGCAGGAGCTAAGTCTCTCAGAGGAGACAGGCAGAGCCAGCTGCTGGCCAGGCATCTGGGTGCATTCTGACATTAAAGTCAGTATCTCTCTATAATCTGGACAGGCTGAGGAGCGTCAGCTGTCTTTAAGGAGGAGTAGGCTCCCTCCAGGCAAATGTGCCCTTAAAGTGTTTCTAAACCAAGGACCCTGCATCCACTATATATGCCCCCCCCCCCCCAGTACACAGAACATGGGAATGCAATTATTTTAGTAAATATAAACTGCTAAATACATTTTCTCATCAGCAGTATATAGCAGTCTTATGGCTTCTATCTGTGTCTGGTTAAAGCAGTTGTAAACCACTGCACATTTTTTTTGTTCCTTACCTGCAAGGCATAATGTGAGCTTCTATCTTCACCCGTCTATGACTGGCCAGATGCCACGTTGACGTCACTCCCGCGCATGCCCCCGGGAGATACTGATCACGGCACAGGACACTGAAGAAACGGCACGGGTGGCCATTCCTCTAGAGGGATGCGCCAGTGATGTCACTGGCTGCATGCTCAGTAAATATCTCCTAAATGGTGAATGTTTAGGAGATATTTACACTACCTATCGGTAAGACTTATTATAGGCTTACCTATAGGTAAAATGTAAAGATGGAGTTTTACTTCCTCTTTAAAGCTTGTAGGAGGAGTTTTTATTGTACTCTGTCTTATGAGGCTTCAGGACCCCTGACCCTCTGTCTGGACAGTGCAGATTGGCCCTGTGCCGATTACATGCACCCTCCCAACGAAAAAAAGGAAAAACTCTTTAGTGATACACACCAAACTGAGCATTTGCAGAGTGACTGCAAAGGCTCTGTCTCATCGGGAGATGAGTTGTGGACAGTGGAAGAAGGGGAGGATCAGAAAAGATAGGATCAAACAGCCTATTTATATAATGTGGAGGATTAACCCATTAGGTTCCAAAGTGAGTATAACAAGCATGCTTTACTGCATATACAGACTGATTTTACTGTTTTGGGTTTAGTAACGCTTTATTTATCCACTGCTCTATATGCTGCAACTTCGAGACCCTGAAATTCAGAGTTAGGACTGCAGTACACAGAAAAGCCTTGGTGAGGCACAGGAGCTTCCATATACTGTCAGGTTCATAAATATTGGGACATCGACACAATCCTAATCTTTTTGGCTCTATACACCACCACAATGGATTTGAAATGAAACAAACAAGATGTGCTTTAACTGCAGACTTTCCACTTTAATTTAAGGGAATTTGCATCCAAATCAGGTGAAAGGTGTAGGAATTACAACAGTTTGTATATGTGCCTCCCACATTTTAAGGGACCAAAAGTCACAGGACAATTGGGTGCTGAGCTGTTCCATGGCCATGTGTGTGTTATTCCCTCATTATCCCATTTACAAGGAGCAGATAAAAGGTCCAGAGTTAATTTCAGGTGTGCTATTTGCATTTGGAATCTGTTGCTGTCAACTCTCAATATGAGATCCAAAGAGCTGTCACTATCGGTGAAGCAAGCCATCATTAGGCTGAAAAAACAAAACAAACCGATCAGAGAGATAGCAAAAACATTAGGTGTGACCAAATCAACTGTTTGGAACATCCTTAAAAAGAAAGAATGCACTGGTGAGCTCAGCAACACCAAAAGACCCGGAACACCACGGAAAACAACTGTGGTGGATGACCGAAGAATTCTTTCCCTAGTGAAGAAAACACCATTCACAACAGTTGGCCAGATCAAGAACACTCTCCAGGAGATAGGTGTATGTGTGTCAAAGTCAACAATCAAGAGAAGACTTCACCAGAGTGAATACAGAGGGTTCACCACAAGATGTAAACCATTGGTGAGCCTCAAAAACAGGAAGGCCAGATTAGAGTTTGCCAAACAACATCTAAAAAAGCCTTCACAGTTCTGGAACAACATCCTATGGACAGATGAGACCAAGATCAACTTGTACCAGAGTGATGGGAAGAGAAGAGTATGGAGAAGGAAAGTAACTGCTCATGATCCACAGCATACCACCTCATCAGTGAAGCATGGCGGTGGTAGTGTTATGGCTTGGGCATGTATGGCTTGTATGGTTGCCAGTGGAACTGATTCTCTTGTATTTATTGATGATGTGACTGCTGACAAAAGCAGCAGGATGAATTCTGAAGTGTTTCGGGCAATATTATCTGCTCATATTCAGCCAAATGCTTCAGAACTCATTGGACGGTGCTTCACAGTGCAGATGGACAATGACCCGAAGCATACTGCGAAAGCAACCAAAGAGTTTTTTAAGGGAAAGAAGTGGAATGTTATGCAATGGCCAAGTCAATCACCTGACCTGAATCCCATTGAGCATGCATTTCACTTGTTGAAGACAAAACTGAAGGGAAAATGCCCCAAGAACAAGCAGAAACTGAAAACCGTTGCAGTAGAGGCCTGGCAGAGCATCACCAGGGATGAAACCCAGCGTCTGGTGATGTCTATGCATTCCAGACTTCAGGCTGTAATTGAAAGCAAAGGATTTGCAACCAAGTACTAAAAAGTGAAAGTTTGATTTATGATTGTTAATCTGTCCCATTACTTTTGGTACCTTAAAAAGTGGGAGGCACATATACAAACTGTTGTAATTCCTACACCGTTCACCCGATTTGGATGTAAATACCCTCAAATTAAAGCTGAAAGTCTGCAGTTAATGCACATCATGTTTGTTTTATTTCAAATCCATTGCGGTGGTGTATAGAGCCAAAAATATTAGAATTGTGTCGATGCTCCAATATTTATGGACCTGACTGTATATTTGCAAATGTGTGCAACCAAACCCTCTGTTTTTAACATAAATTGTTAGACAGGGTCAATTTGGTTTGTTAGCAGGCTCGCTGGTAGGTGTGCTGGGAAATTTTTGTTTGTTTTATGAAGTTGGCTGCCTTATCTTGTTGATCCTCTCATAATAAACTATGGGATTTTACTGTGGTCTTGCTACGGATGTTCCATCTATATTTATCATGGAGGAAAATGACAGAAAATCCAAAATTCTACAATTGACATCTAGAACAGAAGATAAGAGAAAATATTACAATGGGATTGAAAAGATTTCCTCTCACTTCCTGTTGTATTTCTCAGACAAGAAGTTAAAGAAAATCTCCTTAATGAAGCACAGCAAAAAAATGTTTTCAGCATTTCCTAGTCCTAAAACTACAATAATATATTTTTGCTTTAGATATACCTTAGTAATGGAGGCCTAAAATGTGTTGAATTCAGTAATTGTCCCATATATTGTACCATACCAGTTATGTTTCCTAAACTTGGTGTGTTTCTTTCCTCACCAGAGACGTTAGAGGAGTTTTCAGAGTCGCCCACACATGGAAGTACCAATGCTTTCTTAATGCAGGTAGGCTACCAGTTATTTTTTATTCCAGTAGATGAGCTTATTAAAGGAAACCTGTATAAGAAGATACAAAGGGGCTGCCCCTGCTGACTTCTGCAAAATGCTAGTTGCTTGGCAGTCATGCTGATCCTCTTGCATCAGTCATTAATGTAGAACAGCTATGTAAATGAGGATTCTGACTTTTTTCTGACTTTCTTAACTAGTTTGGCACTTTGAACGTATTACGTACTATACATCCAAATAGTGAAGGATTAAGGACAAGCTGATGGCATGTGCCCCGTTTCTTCAGCCAGCTACTGGCTATAAAGTGAAAGAAATGTGGTGGCAATATCACTTCTACAGTGCAGGTGGCATAGACCCACCCACCCCCGTGTGGTTCCATAGCTCTCCCACTCTTACCAGGAGCCCAGGATCACATTGCAGGACTTCATCATGGTGAGCAGTAGGAGATAGAGGAACATCCATTCCTCGATCTCTTCTGCCCAGGAATTAAACTGGAAGCAACAATGATTTTGTCGCTTCTGATTTCAGAGTTGTCATTCTGATACAGCCAGGAAAGCATCTAACTGAGCAGGTCTCTGCTCGGTTAGATGCTTTGGAGGGCAAGGCAGAAATTGGAGTCTCTTTAGAGCCCCCCGTTGTCTCCATAAAGAGTACATGTCATCTGCCCAATGCTATCATATGGGGGTTTGTTAAATAATAAAAAAAAAAAAAATGCCAACTAATGCCCAGGATGCACACATGTATGTAAACCACGATCACCCCACACATGTGAGGTATCACTGCAAATGTCAGCATGAGAGCAATCATTTTTGCACCAGAGTGCACACTTAGCTCTAAACTGATGTGCTGTAAAGACTTTTAAAGTGACGCCTATGTAGATTTTTGGGTACCATTGCTTTTCGCAATATCACTTAGATTTAAGACTGGGTATGTTTGGTATCTATTTGCTCAACAGAACATCGTCATTTATATTTTACCCAAAAATGTGGGTATTATATTGTGTGTGTTTGCAACAAAATTCATTATATTATACTTTTTTTCCTGAAAATATGCATTTAATAAATAGTTTCGCATTGTGGGGCATAAAAAAAAATTGCAGCAACAACAAAAATTGCTGTAGTACCGAAGTGGTTCATATTGACATTTGTTTCAGGTCAGTTACTCAGAAAGTATTATAGTCAGAGGTTTGCTACAACAGCCAGCAAAGTAGCATTTTCAAAAAGAAGTCAACAATGGCAGCTCTCGTATTTCTGACCTCTCTCTGAAAATGCTAGCTGGAGGCCAGTGACAATAATGCCGTGGTTTAAACATTTTAGGTGTCGCTGACCTGGAACAAATAAAAAGATTGTAAATTTCAACTTCACTGTAAGCTCAAACATGTTATGGGTCTGTAACTCAGGAAATTTTGAAGCCTGAGACAGATGGATAACTATTATTTTCAGGAGGTCTGCATAGTATTTCCATGTATTACTCTCAGCTCAGGTTTCTTTAACCTGCTTAGCGGTATCCCCGAGTGTGACTCGGGGTGGATTTTCCATGCTATTATCGGTATCCCCGAGTCACGCTCGGGGTGGATGTGCAGAGCGAGCAGCGGTGTCTCTTACCTTCTCTTACCCAAACATGTGGAAGAAGGTGCTCTGGTCAGATGAAACCAAAATCGAACTTTTTGGCAACAATGCAAAACATTATGTTTGACGTAAAAGCAACACAGCTCATCACCCTGAACACACCATCCCCACTGTCAAACATGGTGGTGGCAGCATCATGGTTTAGGCCTGCTTTTCTTCAGCAGGGACAGGGAAGATGGGTAAAATTGATGGGAAGATGGATAGAGCCAAATACAGGACCATTCTGGAAGAAAACCTGATGGAGTCTGCAAAAGACCTGAGACTGGGACGGAGATTTGTCTTCCAACAAGACAATGATCCAAAACATAAAGCAAAATCTACAATGGAATGGTTCACAAATAAACATATCCAGGTGTTAGAATGGCCAAGTCAAAGTCCAGACCTGAATCCAATCGAGAATCTGTGGAAAGAACTGAAAACTGCTGTTCACAAACGCTCTTTGCTTGGAGGATGTCATTCAAAACAAACAGGTGCTGCGCCAGAAAAATGAATAGTGAATATGTAAAAAAATATATATGTATAATGACAATATGTGTAAATAATAAGCAAACTCAATGATCTTAAATCATAACTGTTTTCTGTAACTTGTGTTAATTTTTTTCAATAAAGCACCTTTTTGTGAAAAAATAAATAAATAAATAAATCATAAGTGCTTCTCAATATCACACAAAAAATCAAAAAATAAATAAGTGTCAATAAATCAATATGTGCATACACTCAAAATCATGAAATTAAATATCCATAAATAGGTGCATTCCAATCCTCAAAGCAATGGCCACCACAGAAGTGATTAATATATAATATTGTGCTTCACTCCACCGCCACCAGAGATCAAAGCCTCTCACCTTAAGATTTGACACAGAACACTGAGTCAAAAGCAGCTTTTTTACCCCTCTGGGGTCACAGGCAGATGTCACCAAATGGTAAGGAGGTCTCAGACGGATGCACAGGGACAAGGTAACAGCGATGGTGCCGCTTTCACACAGGGCACATAGAGATCACCACATAAGCAAAGAAGCAAAAACAAAAAGAAATCGAATGCTCTCCGTGCAAATAAGCTGGTAACAGCTGTTTATTAAGATCAATATACTCACAAACAGCAACTTGGAGTCATGCTTGTAACATAAGATTAATCAATAAGATCGCACAGCTGAGAGGATACACCGAGCAGCAGGGAAGGACTACTTTTGGAGGATGGCCTGGCATCAAGAAGGGCAGCAAAGAAGCCACTTCTCTCCTGGAAAAACATCAGGGACTGACTGATATTCTGCAAAAGATACAGGCATTGGACTGCTGAGGACTGGGGTAAAGTCTATTTCTCTGATAAATCCCCTTTCTGATTGTTTGGAGCATATGGAAAAAACCTTGTCCAGAGAAGAAAAGGTTAGCGCTACCATCCGTCCTGTGTCATGCCAACAGTAAAACATCCTGAGATCATTTAGCTGGGGGTTGCTTCTCAGCCAAGGGAGTGGGCTCACTCACAATTTTGCCTATGAACACAGCCATAAATAAAGAATGGTACAAAAACATCCTCTGGGAGCAACAATGCCTTTTCCAGCATGATGGAGCACCTTGCTATAAGACAAGAGTGATAACTAAGTGGCTTGAGGAACAAAACATTGAAATTTTGGGTCCATGGCCAGGAAACTCCCCAGACCTTAATCCCACTGGGAACTTGTGGTCAATCCTCAAGAAGCGGGTAAACAAAAAAACTCTACAAATTTGGACAAACTGCAACCATTGATTATGCAAGAATGGGCTTCCATAAGTCAGAACGTGGCCCAGAAGTTGATTGACAGCATGCCAGGACGAATTGCACTGGTCTTGAAAAAGAAGGGTCAACACTGCAAATATTGACTCTTGGCATAAACTTAAAGCGTAACTCTACTTTTTTTAAGAAAAAAAAAAACATCCCCCTCTGGGTGAATTCTGTACATTGCAAGGATTTTAACAAACTTTGTTGCAGATTCCTACATTTTGTTATTCTGAAGAAATCCCTGTTTGTTCCTCTGTGCCTCTGGGCTGAGTGGGTCAAATGGGAGTCGAATCAGCTGTGGCAGCTGCAGGGCTCTAATGAGGAAATCTTCTGGGTCTGCATTCCTGTAGACATGTTCCTATTGGCAGTATCTCACTAAAAATGAAATTTTTGTTGCAGGGGATGCCAGAAATCTGATCTTAGGCAGACTTTTGGCAAAATTGGTGAGCCAATCACACAAGCAGGAAATTATATTTCTGGGGTGTGGTCAGTAAACATTCTGTGTACAGAACAACTCCAGGTAGCCATACTGCATTGCATTTTCAGAAAATTACAACAGCTGCAGATTGAAAAGGAAAGGTAATTTTTGAATAACATTCAATTACAATATGACTTGTGTCACAATTGTATACGCTATATTGTTTTTTCTTTATTTGCTGATTTTTTTTCCCATGAAAGTGGAGTTACCCTTTAATGTAATTGTCAATAAAAACCTTTGACACAGCCTTTAAAGCTTGTAATTATACTTCAGTATACCATAATAACATCTGACCAAAAGATCTAAAAACACTGAAGCAGCAGACTTTATGAAAATGAATATTTGTATCATTCTCAAAACTTTTGGCCACGGCTGTACGTAGAACACTTTTTTATTTTATTTTTTTTGTTTGCACCTTTGGTGGCAATTTTCAATGAATATTTTCCTATTAACAGAACCAAAATGTAAATGTATGTTCAGATAATAAAATAATATAGCTGGTGTGTACCAAAATATGGGAAATTTTCAGTGCTAAATATTTGCAACATAGAAGTTTGAAGTTGTAGGTAGTAGTATTTGTATTCTTCATTTTCACGCCTGTAGTTTTGATCTTATGTTCTATTAACACTCAGTATATTAGTGTGAAACCTGCACGCTTAGGGTTAATTTTTGTTTAGTGTACCTAATGATTATGTGATTACTGACCTTTGACTCTCCGAGGTGCCCATCAATCCCTGAAAAGAAACGATTTCGCTCTCTGCTGCCCCAGTTGCTATGGCTATAACCTTGCTCCCTCCATTCTCCCTCCACACTTCCCCTCTACCAGCGACTATGAGAAGAGTGAACTCATTTTTTTCCTTAAGCTTTAGGCTACTAAGTTAGATTTTTCCTGGTTAGCAGCCAATATAAGTATTGTTCAAAAGCCTTGTAGCACTGACTGAATAGGGTGCCAAGAGGGGTGCTCTATTCGTAATTGAACAAGTGAGCAGTGGGGGCAACGTGTAGGATGTCTGGAAGTGTTTGCAATAACTGGAACTCGAGGGGGACATCTATCTGTCTAGTATGCCAATCATGTAACAGGTGTGGTCACCAAACTGCAGAAGGTCCTCAATGTCCATTGGTAATATAGACATTGTAGCTTATTTACTAAAACTAGAGAGAGCAAAATCTGGTGCAGCTGTGCATGGTAGCCAATCAGCTTCTAACTTCAGCTTGTTCAATCAAGCTTTGACAATGAGCCCACGTTCACATTGGTCCAATTTGACACGTCAAATCGCATGTCAAATCGGAGCCAATTGCTGGCAATGGCACTGTCCGAATCGGTGTGCCGCTCTGATTCAGAAACTACTTTTGGGGACTCCGGGGGGCGATTTCAATAGACATCTATACAGGAACCCGCACAGATGTCTGTGAAATCGCCCCCGAAGTCGGATTGAAAATGCCAGTTTGAATTTTATACTGGCCAGATTTTGCACACTCCAGTTGTAGTAAATCAACCCCACAATTTTTTCTTCTGCTTTTAGAAGAACTATGTAGCACTATAATGTTTACTTACAGCCTATTTACAAAGATAGATTTTTGGTGAAATATTTTGTGCATTATCAAATACTTAAAAAAGGATATATTGTTTTACATTTTGTATGATATGTGCGATTTTAGGCTTTCTTTTCCTATTTTCATCTGATGATCTGGCTAGTAAGTCTGTTGAGATGAGACAAACCATTTAACACTGGCAGGGGTGCTTATAATGATCAGCTTTTATTTATTTGCATAACACCTTTATCCCAAAAGGAAAAAAAAAACAGTTTGCTGTAACTGCTTATAAAGTGTGAGCTGGGGTTTAGTGTCAGTTTATTAGTGTATTAAAATCTGCTAATACATCTAACAATCCCTTCCCGCATGACTGATAATGCTTCTTTGCAAAGGTGCCCCCTGTGCTCCTACATGCAAAGTTGGCACACTCTAATACAGGAGGTTTGTTACTGGCCAGATCACTAGGTGAAAACAAAGGGAAAAAGCTTAAAAAAGAAAAGGTATGCAGCCACCACATCCAATGATTGGTAAGCTGCAATATATTACATTTTTCATTTTGGGTTTAATACCGCTTTAACACATATACAATAATGGAATCTAATAATCTATATTTTTTTAAATACATTTTTTAAACTTACTTTTTTGAGTTAAGAAAATAATTTAACCCTGTGTGGTGCGATAGCTCTCTCTACTACCTTTACTGGGTGTATGAGTGGCATTGCTGTCAGTGATTCTTCAAATTGTGTTGTGATCTGCTTGCACACACTGGACTACAGTTGATTACACTGGACCCAGACTCCTTTACTGTAAGTGGGCATTCCTAAGGCTTGTCAAGCAGTTAAAGGTTAGCTGGCCAACCAGGTGTGCTATGTGACTTCATATACACTTGAGGCTCTGCTCACATATATGCAATTTGGATGCATTTTGAACTACATCTGATTCGCATGACATGTGAACCAAACCAGCTTTCTATGGAGCCGGTTCACATATCTACGGTGCAGCGACATTGCAAATTCAGTGCAAATTTAAAGAGTCCTATGTGTTTTCTAAGCATAGAGGTGCAGTTCAGCTGTGAATTCCAGGCTTACTGTCTTCTTAGGGAACGCGATTGAATCGCATATGTCATCAGTTTTGGACACAAATTATTAAAAGAAAAGGGGGGAGGCCCCCCCACTAAACTATACCAGGCACTTTGGGCCTGGTATGGATTTTAAGGGGCAACCCTATGCCAAAATAATCAAAGAAAAAAAATGGTGTGGGGGTCCCCCCAAAATCCATAGCAGACTGTTATCTGTGCAAGCAGCCTGGCAGGCCAGGAGGGGGGGGGGACGAATGAGCACCCCTCCCCTTCCTGAACTTTATAAGGCCACATGCCCTCAACATGGGGGTTGGTGCTTTGAGGTAGAGGGGCTCATCCCAGAACGCCTTGTCCCCATGTTGGGGACAGAGGCTTCTTTCCCACATCCCTGACCGGTGGTTGTGGGGGTCTGCCTGCAGGGGGCTTATCGAAATCTGGAAGCCACCTTTAACTGCATGTTTGGATAAGGGTCCGGTATGGATTTTTAAGGAGGGACTTAACGAGACCCTTACCAGACCAAAACTTACCAGACTCCCATGCTGTTTTTTTTTCAAATTTTATTGCCGGCAATTCTTGGGTTAACATTCCCCGCTGACAGCTGATGAGTCACCCGTTGTTAAGGACACGGCGACACGGTGACTTCCCGAGACATTAGCAAGAACAATACATTGTGGACAGTTTAGGTAAAAAATACATAAACAATCTGGGCAAAGAACCACTACCAATAACAGTAGGGATGCTAGTGTTTCATAGAACCCTAGCTTGAAAAAGACTGCCCTAGGATGGCAAGTGAGCATTGTCACACCAGGACAGGAGGGGTTCATACCCCCAGGATCAACAACATATGATAGAAGCATATAATAAAAAGAAAGCATATCTTCACATAAGTAAAAGTAGAGTAGGGTAGCAATAACATCTGTTTTTCATTAAATGCACCTTACTTTGCAAAGCTGACACTTAACAGTTTCATTTCTAATATAGAGTTGTCCCCCTGAAATTCACAGGTGGTTATGTTCCTAGAGCACCCGCAAATTATGAAAAAAACGTGAATTTTGGATGTGGTCAGAAAAATGCCTATAAATACCTATTTTTATCATTTAAACCCTAAATATGCTCCCAAAACACTTTAATTTAATTTCAAACTCAGCTTAATAAACCTGTGTACTGTACAGTACTGTATTGCTAGGTCTCCCGCAGTGCTAGAATGCAAATTACTGATGTTACACCTATAATGTAATTAATGCAAGTGCGTTTTTCTTTGATATGCACTGTCATTTTCTTTGGTATAAGTAGGGTAAAAAAATGACTGAGGCCACAGCTCTGTCGACTGTATAGATTGCAATGAGGGTGGCCATGTCTTTAAATATACATTCTGTGCAGTCTGTTTAGTAACCATGCTTTACTACTATTCTTTCCCAGTACAAGCCTGTTAGTCTGTTGTTGCTGGTTTTTTGACCTCAGGCTCCATACAGACTTCTGTAGTGTGAAGCTAGTGGGAAACCTACTACCTTTCTACAAACGGAATAATGTTATCAGTGTTTAAAGGAGGAGAATGTTACAATTCTTTTGCTAGTTATAGAAAATCACAATGCAGTGGAAAGTTAATATTGTACTGAATTGCATCTAATGTATTCTGGATTAGTATATATTCTATCTCCCTATTTATTTTCATCAAGACAGCTAAATTTTGGAGCAAGTCTTTTATTTTGCTAACCCGCCCACACCCTCTACAGCCCTTTTTTATACTTTCTTCCTGTTGGGAGAACATCTTCTTTGAAGTCACAGTGATATAATCCACTGGCACCCAGCTTCAGTATCTTTGCCTTCCAGTGCCGCAGGGAGGAGGAGTCTGCAGGGCACCCTATGTCTTCATGAAAAGGAACACAAGGGGGCGCCAGCTAGGTACAGCATCAATAGGTTTATTACCAATAAAAAAGCCAAATACAAACTCACAGAAGTATAAAATCAAAGAGCTTATCTGCAGCCATGCCATATTGGATGGAAGCCATCCACCAGAAGAGACACTTGTGACAGCAAACATCATGTTGTCAGCGAGGAAACCAAGTCCAGTGTTCCAGGAAGTGAGGTGAGCCACTGTGGAACACAGGGCAGGATGTGACGTCACACCTAGGGTGGGCTGATTGCTATGGTTGCTATATCTTTGCAGAACTATTGAGGGGCTTTAAGGAGACTGGTCACCCAAATAGCAGATAGCCTACTGGGGTGACCTGTCTACTCAATAGACAATTTGCATCAAGCACATTGAACAGACAGCATATCCTAATGAATGAATACAAAGGGAGAAAGGCACACTTAGTCCTCTAAAAAAGTTAGGGTGCTTGCTTCATTTAATAAAAACAAATCTGATCAGTAGACGTGTGGTTTGTTTTGTTCCAAATTAAAATCTGGACACATTTTTTGTTATTCATAAATTTGGATTTATCTGAACTTCTGAATTACAATGGTAACAAATTTAAACAAATCTTAAATAACAAAACAAAATTTCAGATGAAATTTGAATAGTTTATAAATCTAATTTAAATGGTTTTTCGAATCCAATTTAAATTTGAATTGTTATCTGTGACCTTTGGGGGGAAGATATGTGACGGGTCTCACCGTCACTGGGAGTGAAAGACAGATACTTAATGGACTCTGAGAAAATAATTTGGATAACTTCAAATGGGAGAGTAATATTTATCAACAATATCTCTCAAGAAATATGAAGATTTACTCCCACTTTACACTGTGAGACCTATAGCCTGTTGCCATGAAGTCTGTGACTCCTAAATAATCAAAGCAATGCTTAGACGTGTATTCCATGTACTTCAATGTAAGAGATCGACAGACTGTCACTGGCAGTTTCTCCCTATTGTCTGCCTATTGAGGTGTGATGTGGATTGTGTTAAGTCTGTCTATTTCATTGTTAAATGTTAATGACTTCACATTGATTCTGTCCAGATGCTCGATAATTAGTTCAGGTTAATTCTATCTCATCTGCATATGATAATGTATTCAGGCAACCCCTGACCTGTGTGTGGTAATCTGATCGGGGGGGGGGGGGGGAGTCCATGCTGCATATAGTATAAATTCTGTGTGACTGTTCAATAAACTGTGATTCCAGTACAAGTTAAGTTGTTGGCTACTTTTGTATGTAGGGCGGCTGGAAAATCTGGTATGTATGTTCAAGACTGTAGGAAGCCGTATACTGACGGAAGTCCACAAATACAGTGTGCGTTGAGGTTCCATTACAAGATCTAATTCAAATTTCTGAAGAGAATAAAATAGAATAGAAATAATGAAATAGAATAGAAAAGAATAGAAAATAATAAAATAGAAAATAAAATAATAGAATATAACGAGGTAAAACAGAATAGAAAATAAAACAATAGAAAAAATAGAATTGAAAATAAAGGGATAGATTAGAAAATAAAAAATATAGTAAAGCAGAAAAGAATAGAATATGTTAAAAAATAGAATAAAATAAAATATAACCATCTTCTGAAATGTACATTTCAAATAGAATACATTTGAATTTGAATACAAAAGAAAATAATAGAAAAATGGATTAGAATAAAATAAATAGATAAATTAAATTAGAATAGAATAGAAAAGAATAGAAAATAAAATAATTTAATATAATTAAAAAAGCAATAGAATAGAATAAAATAGAAAGAATATAACCATTTCCCAAAAAGGGAATAGAATCAATTCAAATTCAAATAGAATAGAAAAGAATTTGTTTAGGGATAGAATAGAAAATAAAAGAATATATTTGACTAAAATAGAAAAGTAAAGAATAGAATGGAAAATATTAGATTAGAATAGAATAGAAGGAATATAACCATCTTCCAAAATTCGAATTTTGAATAGAATAAATTAGAATAGATCAGAAAAGAATAGAATAGAAAAAATAAAATAAAATAATAGAAAAGAAAAGAATAGATCAGACAATAGAAAATAATGCATTAGAAAGAATATAGCAATATATCCGTTTTCTGAAATTCGAATTTCAAATAGACTATATTCAAATTTGAATAGAAAAGAATAGAATATAATAGAAAATAATAGAATAGAAAAAACAATAGAATAGAATGAAATGTAAATAATATAACCATCTTACAAAATTTGAATTTCTTATAGAATAAATTTGATTTTAAATGGGATTCTATTAGAATGCAATTTGAATGGAATTTGAATTGATTCAAATTTTTCCAAATTCAGCCAAATTGAGTTCAACTGAACTTAATTTGGAAAATTCAAATCAATTCAAATAACGAATTGAAGTGAAACACATTTTTTCATTCTGCACATGTCTACTGCCCAGACCACAGCTTCAGACAAATTTTATTTTTGATCAAATATATTGTGCAATTTTTTAAAATGTTTTCTGTCCATCCTTTCTGTCTGTTGAAAAAACCTGATGTTTATAGAGCTCAATAGCTGAAGCTGAAATTTACATGTAAAAATAGATCGGAGCAGTGACTGCTCTCCCTCTCCTTCCATTTGCAATGGGCTCTATACAGAGTTGCAATTGGGGGGAGGGAACAGCCGAAAGAAACGTCAGCATTTTTTGAATTACATTTTATTTTTTATTTTTAGGAAAAATAAGTCCAGCTTGATAAGCACTTCATTTTTAATATCAGTTTCCATGAGCTCCTGAAACTATCAAAGTTGTTGAGCGTATTATTCGTTATTGTTATATAAGCCATCTATAGTTTAGGTTGAGTGCTCCTATATTGTTGCTTAGACACATCCTCTGTCTTTTATTGTGTAACGTTTTGGTGGGGGCCAGGCAAACCTCAGTTCAGTGTCTATTGAATTTTGACGAGTTTGTTGAATCAGTTTGCCTCCATGGAAGAAACAATGGCTGAAGGCCACTCTAGCACAAAAGCATAAGAGCCACCACTGGATTTGTTTCTGTTATCTAGCTATACAATGGGAAAATAGTATGATGGCTTAAAAAGAAGTAAATAGTCCTCTTTATATAACCTTCACATAAATGTAGGAAGCACTAATGTAATTACTTATTATTCTGTGTAACTGCCGGTTGACATTATAGCGATGTCAGACATCGCATGTGGTTCGCACCGCACTGCTCTGCAAATCACATGTGATGTCTGTGCAATGCAAATTCAGCCATACAGATTGTATGACTGAATTTGCATTGCATTCAGACCAAAGTCATGCAGGACCCTTTTTTTGGTCAGCACCAGAATCGGATCACATGGGTGTTCACACCAATACGATCTGATTTGTGTCCGAACTAACAGTTTGCATTGCAATATGCAAACTAATCTGAAAGTGTCATTAACTTTGTATTGACACTCCCAGCAGTTCACATATGGCAGTGTGAACTGCCTGCGAGTCGGGTGCGCAGTGGATTCGCAGGGTTCCCGCATGACACCAATGTGAACCGTCACTAAAACCGAGCCATGACCTTGATGACTTGCTCTGAAACATACAATAAAATACAATGTTTATCAAAATGCTTAAAAACTCAAAAATATATAATATATACTGCTAAATCTTTTCTGGGAGAGCATACATGGACATCCTCCCGTGATCGCACTACCTTCAGACTCAGCTGATCACAGATCGAGGTAAAGGGCCAATCACAGCAGCCCTTTACCCCGTAATCAGCTATCAGCTAATCACAGCATGTAAACACAAGCCGGTTTTTGGCTTATCTTTCCTCATGCTGAAAGCCTGAGGAGAGAAGAAAGTCGATAACTGGCTTATGTTAAAGGGACATCGGCACTGATTAACAGTGCAGTCCCACCAGGGCAGCCTATCAGTGCCCACCAATGCTGCCAATCAGTGCCCGCCAGTGCCACCTAACAGTGCCCATCAGTGCTGCAAATTAGTGCCCATCAGTGCCTCCTCATCAGTGTCACTTATCAGTGCTGCCTATCAGTGCCCATCAGTGCCACCTCTCAGTGCCCTTCAGTGCCGCCTATCAGTACCATCTTTCAGTGCCCATCCGTGTTGCCTATCAGAGCAGCCTCATTAGTGCCATCAGTTCCACCTATCAGTGCCCATCAGTGAAACCTCATCAGTGGACATTAGTGAAGGAGAAAAATTACCTGTTTTCGGAATTTTATAACAAACTGAAAAATGTTTTTTTTTATTTTCAAACTGTTCAATCTTTTTTGTTTGTTTAGCAAAAAATAAAAAAACTGCGGTGATTAAATATCACCATAAAATGCTCTATTTATGTGAAAAAAATTATAACAGTTTCATATGGGTACAGTGTTGCATGACTGCGCAATTGTCATTTAAAGTGTGACAGTGCTGAAAGCTGAAAATTTGCCTGGGCAGGAAGGAGGTAAAAGTGCCCAATAGGCAAGTGGTTAAAGGGAAATATTTCTATTGAGGTCTTTCTTTTTGCATTTAAGCCAGGTAAAAATGCAGCAAAAATGCATTATTGTAAAAACAAGCTTATCTGGGAAAACAGGGAACCTTTTTTTCTGCTGCATTTAAAGCACAACTAAACCCATCAATATGATGGTTTCCCCCCAAAAAATTACATTGAAGCCATACCATGAATGATAACTGTCGCAAGCGGCTTTAGTTCCACTTTATGTAACATTTACAGTTGTTGTTTCGCCTCCAACCTGTGAATGGACATGCAAAAAAAAAGAAGCAGCAGACAAATGAGCTCATTTATCACTCTGCTCTCCCCTGATATCATGCTATCCCATGCCTCCCATGCTTTATTGGGCTGCTTCTCCCTCGCTCAGACTGAGCTCTGCTATACAAGTTAAAAGAGATACCAAGTCAACTTGAGGTACTTACATGCCTTGCATTAAAAAAAAAAAAAAAATATATATATATATATATATATATGTGTGTGTGTGTGTATTTATGTATGTATATATATATATATATATATATATACCGTATATACTCTAGTATAAGCCGACCCGAATATAAGCTGAGGCACCTAATTTTTCCACAAAAAACTGGGAAAATGTATTGACTCGAGTATAAGCCTAGGGTGGGTAAATTTTGTGTAAAATGTGGTAAATTTTTTGTCTTGGTCCAGGTTTCTTAACCTTTTTTTTGCAAGCAAGCTGTGGCTAATTGCTACTATAACCTTTTTCAGGACCAAATCCATGTTTTTCTCTTTCCTCCTCGATTGTCCCTTTTTTTGATCTGATGTACCGACCTCTATATAAACTGCAGTGCCTAACTATCAAAAGTGTCAATGACACACTGAGGGAGGGAGGGGCCTGACGATGGCGCCGGAAAGGAGCTGCTGAGGTGCTCCGGGAGATCCCATCTGGGACATATGCTGAAGCATTTGATATGAAGAGACCCTGCCGATCATCCACCCCTGTCCAGCGGCTATCCCCCCCACCCCTGATCATCTGGCATGCCTGGGGTCATAAGGGGTTTTCGAGCGCAGCTCCATATCCCCTGAGAGAGCTGGGACTGGATGGGAGAGTGAGTAGAAGAGGAGACACCAGGAGGGAACGTGTGCCCGGCGCCCACTGTGGAACCACTGTGTGAGCAGTTGGGGACCCTCACTCGAGTATAAGCCGAGGGGGCCTTTTTCAGCATAAAAAATGTGCTGAATAAGTCGGCTTATACATGCGTATATATGGTATATATATGTATATATATATATACACTCGGTATATTACAATGTATTAATGAATACAAAGCTGACCTTACATGTATTTATTACCCAGAATGCCCCAGTAAGAACTTTGGATGGAGCCTTCAGCTATATTTCCCATATACTGTGACGCACAAAATGACATAGACCAGGTTCACATTTGTGCACTGCGGGAAAAATATGCATCTCTTTTACAGGCATGCAGTGGTGCCATTTAGTCTCAATGGCGCCCTGATGCATCTTGCTAATGCATTTGCACACACCAAATCACATAGTAACAAAATACCACAGAAGAGTGGTGCATCCCGATTTAAAAAAAGTGTCATGCACTTCATTTGTGTGATTTTAATGTGTAGGGCAGCCCATTGAAACAAATGGCCTGTCCTAAATGCAAGGCTTGAAATCAAGCATGAACATATAAGTGTGAACAGTACCTTACAGTTACTACAGATCAACCAAGGAAATTAACTGTCAAGTCATGTTTCAAAGCAAAGCTGCCAAAGTAATACCACTGAGGTTGCACACAGAGCGCAGTGCCCCTTCACTTGGTCATGTGATCTGTGAGAGCTCTTTGAGTTTGGTCAATCTGGACCCCCAAACCCATAGTAGCCTTTGAGCAAAAGTGGTTTTAAATCAGCCACTATGCAGAATTATCACTGGAACTTCTGACCACTATATGCGATGCTAAGTAAGTGCTTTCTTCTATATTACAGGATGCACTTATGTCCAGAAGAGTGAGCACGGTGTCTGAGACGTCCACAGTCTCTGTTGAAGATGATAATGGGGAGGAAAGATCTAATGATGAAGTTCTGGCACAGAAATCAGAAGAGAAAAAGGTGATATCTCTATATATAGATGTATTTCTTCTTCTGGTATATTTCATGTCTCTATATAAATGTATAAATTAACGTTCCATCAGCCTCTATTCACTCCCTTTAGCTACTTGGGCTTTGGGCTAAATTAACATTGATTCTGTTCTCCCAGGAGTTTGTCTTTGTTCTGCACATAGCATAGGGCTTTTGATTAAATTTTAAATAGCCTTGTGTACATTACAACACAAGCAAGCATCAACAGGATGAGGGGAGATACAAGCTGGATACATCTTTAAATCCATCTGTAATGTTTTATGTTAAATGGAATTGGTGCTTTTATTCTAAACAAGCTCATAGGGAATCATTAATCTCAGACTTTTAACCGAGAATCATGAAGTCCCAGCTACAGATGTATTGCTTTTTACGCAAATAAAACACTTTTGATTGCCAATAGAAATCAGTGTATGTAGCCACCTTTTATCTGTCTTTATTAGCCAGCCCAAAGTAATGCATAAAGACGCTCTTTCGTCTTTATACTTTGAATTTAAAAAAGCTATACAGGAGAAGAATGGCCCCATATAATACTACATCACCAAACCATCACGAATGGTATGGTTGATTTGCACAAACCGAAAACCCTATCAACATAAATATGGCGAAAAATCCTTAAATCCCCAAATTTGGATCACCCAATATCCGCAATGTTATAAATGTCATCTTTTAATTTTTTTTTATTTATAAGGAAAAATAATGCATTGACATGCAGCATAAGAACAGGGTTCCTTACAGATACAAAGTACAGGAGCAGATTGTCAGAGGAGATCTCATAGGCACCGCATTCCATTGAGAGTTACTGGCACCTTAAAAATTATTGCTCTGCTGGGAGCATTTGCTTTGTATCTTGTTCTATTTCAAATACAAGATAACATTTAAATATTTTAATCTATTAATTAAAAATATATCAAAGGAAAGAAATAGCAAATAAATGGAAGGACATATAAAATATGTTAAAAAAACATAATGGATCAGTTTATCTTAGATATTTACAAACATGGTTTATAGTAGATGGTAATTGTGGAATGATAATCCGAATATTCCTGACATATTCTTGACATGTTTTGCCAAGTATTAGGCTTCTTCAGGGTATATATGTTTTATCATATCTGAACAAATAAATCAAGGTAAAACAGACATCAGTGTATGTACCCACCTTTTATAGGTCTTTATTAGCCAGCCCAAAGTAATGCAGATTTTCATAGATGCAGTTTTGTCTTTATACTTTGAATTTTAAAAAAAATATGCAGGGGCAGAATGGCTCCATATAATACTACATCACCAAACCATCACAAATGGTATAGTTGATTTGCACAAACAGAAAAGCCTGTCAGGATAAATATGGCGAAAAATCCTTTCATCCCCAAATCTGGATCACCCAATATCCCCGATGTTATAAATGTCTTTTTTTTTTATAAGTAAAAAGAATGCATTGACATACAGCATAAGGACATGTTTCCTTACAGAATCAGAGTACAGGAAGCAGATTGTCAGAGGAGATCTCATAGGCACCGCATCCCATTGAAATAGGACAAGATACAAAAAAAAAAAAAAAATGCTCCCAGCAGAGCAAGGATTTTTAAGGTGCAAGTAACTCTCAAATACAAGATACAATTTTAATATTTTATTCCATCAATTAAAAATATATCAAAGGGAAAAAAATAGCAAATAAATGGAAGGACATATAAAATATGTTAAAAAATGTAATGGATCAGTTCATCTTCGATATTTACAAACATGGTCTATGGTAGATGGTAATTGTGGAATGATAATCCCAATATTCCTGACATGTTTTGCCAATTATTAGGCTTCTTCAGGGGATATATGTTTTATCATATCTGAACAAATAAGTCAAGGTACAATAGACATCAGTGTATGTAGCCACCTTTTATCTGTCTTTATTGGCCAGCCCAGAGTAATGCAGATTTTCATAGTCGCAGTTTCATCTTTATACTTTGAAATTGAAAACTATGCAGGAGCAGAATGGCTCCATATAATACTACATCAATCACCAAACCTTTACAAATTGTATGGTTGATTTGCACAAACAGAAAACCCTATCAGGATAAATATGGCGAAAAATCCTTCAATCCCCAAATCTGGATCACCCAATATACCCAATGTTATAAATGTCATTTTATTTTTATTTTTATTTTTTTAATTTTTTTTTAAAAGAATGCATTGACATACAGCATAAGAACACGGTTCCTCACAGAGTCAGTTAGGTAGTTAAAAATAACATCAGAGTGTGGTAGAAAAGGCAAAAAACTGTCTTTAAAATCGGCTAATTGAAGAACAGCTTGCCATCTATAGATTGATTGTACAGTAGTTGCCATTTTAGGGGTAGATTTACTAAAGGCAAATAGACTGTGCACTTTTGCAAGTGCAGTTGCTCCAGAGCTTAGTAAATAAGTGAGAGATCTGCTGAGTTTCATCATCCAATCATGTACAAGCAAAAATGCTGTTTTTTTATGTGTTTTTTTTCCTTGCATGTGATTGGCTGTTCTTTGTAAAGTGAAGCTTTATCTCTTTATTAGGCTCTGGGGCAACGGCACTTGCAGAGTGCGACTTCACTTTCAAAAATGCTCAGTATATTTGCCTTTAATAAATTGACCTATTAGTGTCAATGTAAACTGTACCTGCACCCACCTCCAAACAAGGAGTTTAACTTTAAAGGTGGGGAAGGGTAATAGCTAATATGGATGTCGGAATAGTAAGAGGAGAAAAAAGGAGTGAGAAAGAGGTGAAAGAGAAGATGTGTGAAGGGAAAAAAGGGGTCGGGAGCAAATGTATAGGGGGGATTAAGAAACGTGTCATGAGAGGGGAGAAAAAAGTGAGCTGGGAGTGAAGGAATGGGTGAAGGCTAAAGCTAAATTCCAGGTATGACAGGTATTTGCAGAATACCATCGAACCTTGAAGCAGTTGGGCAACAGCAGCAGAAGATCACACGGAGTGCCACTCCTGTCAGCTAAGAACAGGAAACTGAGGCTAAAATTTGCTGCAATTGGACACTAGAAGATTAGAAAAACATTGTCTGATCTGATGAGTCTCGATTTAGGCTGCGACATTCAGATGGTAGGGTCAGAATTTGGTGTAAACAACATGAAAGCATGGATCCATCCTGCCTTGTATCAATGATTCAGGCTGGTGGTGAAATGGTGTGGGGGATATTTTCTTGGCACACTTTGGGCCACTTAGTACCAATTGAGCATCGTTTACACGCCACAGCCTACCTGAGTATTGTTTCTGATCATGTCCATCCCTTTTTGATGGCTACTTCCACCATGTCACAAAGCTCAAATCATCTCAAACTGGTTTCCTGAACATGACAATTAGTTCAGGGATTTGGGGATTTGGGAGTTTGGGATGTTGTGGAATGGGAGATTGGCATTATGGATGTGCAGCCGACAAATCTGCAGCAACTTCGGGATGCTGTCAATATGGACCAAAATCTCTGAGGAATGTTTCCAACACCTTGTTGGCACGAAGAATTAAGACAGTTCTGAAGGCAAAAGGGGGTCCAATCCAGTACAAGCAATGTGTACTTAATAAAGTGGTGGGTGAATGTATATATATATATATATATATATATATATATATACAGGACTTTTTTTCTCAGACAATAGGTGCAGGAACTCCCCTTTCCGAGTCACCCCTAGTCTCCGCCCCCCTACCCACCTCCTGCACAATTTCTTGGTTCCGCCCCCTACCCACCTCCCAAGTACTTCTCCTTTTAGAGAATACAGAACCATGTAACAATTGTGGTACTAAGTAATTTGTATGGAATTTGTTAATAATAACAAGAAAAACTGTAAACTAGATCACATGCGCCAGCAACAATAGATCCCCTCAGCAAAAATGAACCACCCGGAAGGAAATACCCCCTCCCCCAGCAACAAAAGATCTCTTGCAGCAATAACAGCTCTTCCTGCAGCCAGCACCAATAGACTCCTCAGCAGCCAGCAACAATAGACCCTCCCCCAGCAACAATGTATCACTCACAACAAAATACCCCCTCGCCCGCGGCGTGTCCTGACCATGGAGGAGTGAGGACACACATTGCCTCGGCTCCGCACCCGCCACAGCCTTTTCCATTAGAATCTGCCAGCATCCTACCTCCCTGTCGGCTTCTGCAATGCCCTCCCGACGCTGGACTGCCTCACAACCGCCGCGGCCGGATCGTTCCACGCCGGGCCGCATCCCGGCCTTCTTCCCTGAGGTCCACGGCCGGGATCCACAGTCGTCCAAGATTGCGGCGGAGGCACCGGCTCTCTCCACAGCGATCGGTGCATACCCCGATCCCTCCGGCCACCCCCTGCCTCTCGGAGTCCCAGGAGGGGGGTCCCGGTCTCGCTGACACTCTGGGCGATGGGGACCTGAGGAGGCACATTTGGGCCCTTCCCACTAAGGCAGACCTGGACAGATTCATCTCCAGGGTTGAGACTGCCTTTAAGGAGGACATCGCTCAGCTAAAGGTGGACACTTCTCACTTGGGATCCCATGTGGAATCTGTTGAACAGCGCCTGGATGCAGCTCTCCCTATCATATCCCAGTTGCAGGCACACTGTGTGGGACAGGATCAGAAAATTGAGGCCCTGCTCTCCCAACTTGATGACTTTGAAAATCGCAGCCGCCGGGGGAATATCAGGATTCGGGGCCTCCCTGAAGCCACAGCCCCTAGGGACATTGTCCCCACTTTGACGGACATATTCAGAGAGATTTTGGGCCTCCCTGCCACTGCCCCTATTGAAATTGATAGGGCGCACAGGGCCCTGCGACCCCCTTCACAAGACGCTGACAACCCACGTGACGTCATCTGTAAGCTCCATAAATACACCATTAAAGACAATATAATGCAGAAGATGAGAAACAAGCCCTTTTTTTACTTCGATGGTGCACGCCTTTACTTCTATCAGGATTTGTCACGCCGCACCCTTATGCAACGCAGGGCTCTTCGTCCTCTGCTCGAGTCACTTCAAGCTGCTGGCCTCACCTACCGCTGGGGCTTCCCCTTTTATCTCCAAGCTACTAGAGGTGATGTCTCGGCTACCCTACGCACCAAAGACGACCTCCAGGGGTTCCTATCAGCCCTGGGCCTAGGACCTGTGGACTTTCCGGACTGGAGAACCCTGCCCGAAATGTCGTCCGTCCGCCTACCTCAGCCCTGGCAACCGGCTCCCCGCCGGCAACGCAGACGTAACCGTCCTCGCCATGTGGAGGGACCCGGCGTGGCCTCCCCTCCTCCTGAATCTTAGTTGCCCATGACCCTGGTTCTGCTTGTGCCCTATTGAATGTGAAGTGGGGCTCCTGCTTGGGACTCTGAACTGTGCCTTGCAATCTCCCAGTGTTCTTGCCTTGGCCCGGTTGTCCGTGGGATCCTTCCGCAGGGGGGGGTGGGGGGGGTTCTTTTTTCTCCCCTTAGCCCCTTTTTCTCACCGGGAACCTGTTGGGCGGGTGCGGGTTGGGTCCCCTGTTTTTTTTTTTGGGGTTTTTTTTTTGTTGTTGGTCCCTGCCCTGGTTCTGTGGGTGTCCTCCCCTTGGTGGTCGGCCTACGTTCCCCCAGTAGGTTACCCCCTGTGGTATTAGTCCCCTATTGTGGACTGTGGCTGCTGCCCAGTGTGCCTCTCCTTCTGGGGTGTCACACTCGGCCCGGCCCTTAGTTCCCTCCCCTATTGGGGTCAGGGTGGTTGCTCGGTTTCTCGGTCAACCTCCAATTTTTTTTTCTTTTTTTCTCTTTTTTATGGGTTATCTTTTTGTGTTTTTTTCTTACTTAATTGACTGTGGTATTATTATCATGACTGCTGTGTTTTACTTACCCTCTTTTCTTTGTTCCTTTCCTCCTTCGTGCCTGCACATCTGGAAGCCGGTTCTCCTCGTCTCTCCACGTTGTCCCCGCTGCCTCCTTGCTGGTCCGTCGCAACCCTGGTCTCGTGATGTCATCACTTAAGGTAATGTCATACAATGTGCGGGGCCTGTGCTCCCCGCACAAATGCAACAGATTGTGGTGGGAACTGAAGAAGCTCGGGGCGCAGGTGGTTCTCCTGCAGGAGACCCACTTCACCCCCCGCTCCCTCCCAAAGCTCCCCACGCACCTCTATAGTCAATGGTACCATAGCCTATCCCCTGTTAGCAAATCCCGAGGTACGGCTATTGCCTTTCACCGGGCCTGTCCTTTTCAACCAGTCGACCATGTAGTTGACCCCCAGGGACGCTTTGTGTTCCTCAAGGGAACGCTCCACGGCAAAATGGTCACGTTGGCCTCACTTTAAGCTCCCAATACGGGGCAACTCTCCTTCCTAGATGCCACTCTTTCACGTTTAGCTGACTTTAGGGAGGGGTCCCTGGTGGTAGGGGGCAATTTTAATGTCTGCTTTGACCCCCTCCTGGACACTTCTCGTGGCAGATCCTCCCATTCCTTCGCTTTCCTCAAACATTACCGCAAGACCCTCCTATCTCTCCGCTTGGTGGACTCCTGGCGGATTCTCCACCCCCAGGACAAGGATTTTAGTTACTATTCCTCTTTACATGATGTCTATACGCGTATTGACGTCATTTATGTTGATCAGCTTTCCTTGGAGTGCCTGCGGAGATCGTCGATTGGCAACATCACGATCTCTGATCACGCACCGATCCTGATGGAACTTGCCCTGCCTGCTAGCACCCATAGGTCCTGGACATGGCGGTTGAATAAAAACTTGCTGGATGATTCACAGGTTGTCTCTAGCGTTTCGGAGGTCTTGCGGTGCTATTTTGCTGAGAATGGATCGGACGGTCTGCCTGAGGGGGTGGTGTGGGAGGGCCAAAATTGATTTCCTTGGGTGCCAAACTTAAGAAGGAACGGCAGGCGGACTTTGCTAGAGTCCTGACCTCCCTTCAACAGGCCGAGCTTTCTCATAAGCAAACTGGTGACCCTGATGCCTTGACCCGCCTGACGGAGCTATGGGTGCTCTTTTCCCGCCTCTTGGACCGCGGCGTCCGGGCTCGTCTTCGCCACGTCTCCCATAAGTTCTATGAGCATGGCAACAAATGTGGGCGGATGCTGGCCCGGGCGCTGCATAGACAACAGGCCAGACTTTGTGTACCTAAAATGCGGGCCCCTTCGGGTGGACTGGTGCACAAGCCCTCTGACATAGCGGACTGTTTTCGGACTTACTATGCCGACCTCTATGATCTGTCCAGCCGAGACTCCTCTGCCGCTCACCGCGCTAAGACTGGTGCGATCCGGGACTACCTTTCAGATCATGCCTTTCCCTCCTTGACAGCAGAACAGCGCTCCTCTTTGGAGGCTCCTATCACTGTGCTCGAATTGGAAAATACTGTCCTCTCCCTGCCTAACTGCAAGAGCCCGGGCCCCGATGGTTACACAAAAGCTTACTACAAGACATTCCTCCAGCTATTACAAGGGCCGATGTGTAAGTACTTTAATTCCCTAGCCTCGGGTGGATCGGTACCCCCTGAGGCGTTGTTGGCGCATATCACGGTGCTCCCTAAGGAGGGCAAGGACCCTACCTCCCCACAGAGCTACCGCCCCATTTCACTACTTAATACGGATGTGAAGATACTCGCTAAAATCCTGGCCAACCGCATGAAATTCTTAATGCCCCAACTCATCCACCTAGACCAGACGGGTTTAATCGCTGGTAGGGAAGCCAGAGATAACGCCATCCGGGCTGTGCACTTGATCCACTGGGCCAAATCAAACCCTGAATCCCCGCCCTACCTGATCCTCTCGACCGATGCCGAAAAGGCGTTCGATCGGGTGGACTGGCATTATATGCAGGCAGTGTTGGGGTCCCTGGGCCTCGGCTCCCATATGATGGCTTGGATTCTGGCGCTGTACGCGGGCCCTAGGGCCAGGGTTCGGGTCAATGGCTGCTTATCAGCGGACTTCCCGATCAGGAACGATACCAGGCAGGGGTGCCCCCTTTCGCCCCTTCTTTTTGCCCTTGTTCTGGAACCTTTCTTGAGCAGGGTTCGGGCGAATGGCGACATTAGGGGCGTGACGGTAGGCAACATGGAGCACAAACTCTCGGCCTACGCTGATGATGTGTTATTCCATCTCACTGACCCCTTGCTCTCGCTGCCGGTCCTGATGTGGGAACTGGAGCGCTTTGGCACTGTTTCCAACTTTAAAATAAATCTCGCCAAATCGGAGATACTGCCGGTGTCCGTCCCCTCGTCCCTCTCTAGGGCCCTTAGAGCTGCCTTTCCCTTCACATGGACCACCACGTCTATGAGGTACCTCGGCATCCAACTTACCAACAGCTTCGACACGCTATACGCTCAGAACTATCCCCGACTGCTATCTAACATCAAACAGGACTTCCTCCATTGGACTAAGACGGCTTTCACTTGGCTGGGGAGGGTTAACATTGTTAAAATGACTGTCCTCCCCCGGGTGCTGTTTTACTTGCAAATGCTGCCCATCCCCCTGCCCCGCGGTTTCTTCACTCACCTTGACGGCATGCTCATTGATTTTGCATGGAACGCGAAACGCCCCCGCTTCGCCCTGACTACCCTGAAACGCCCGAAAAATCTAGGTGGCCTTGGCCTGCCAGATGTGCGTCGCTATTATAGGGCGGTTGTTCTTCAACGTATTTTGAACTGGCGTTTCCATACCCACTCCAAGCTTTGGGTTTCCTTAGAAAAGTGTATGGCGGGTAGGAACCTGTCCTATGCTCCCTGGCTGTCCCGGGAACACAGGGGGCTGTCGGCTTATACGTCTCCTCTGACGACCCAGGTCCTGGACACCTGGGATCGTATCAATAAGCTGCTGGACCTGGCGCCCCCTGTTTCCCCGCTGGCGCCCCTGGGGGTTTCCTCTGGTTTCCTCCGGGTGAGCAAATGTCGTTCTTTGACCCCTGGGTGGATGATGGAAACGCTAGCTGTGGTAAGCTGATGGAGGGGGGTAGACTGTTGCCTTATGAGCGGCTGGGAGGCCGTCGGGGTGGTTCCCCACTAAATTTCTGGAAATACCTCCAACTGCACCATTTCTTCCGGGTTCACGGCCCCTCGATTCGCCCTCCTGCCTCTCTCAAACCCTTTGAACGTTTGTTCATACAGGACGAGGCTGCCCCACGTCTTGTGTCGGGAATGTACCAACTACTGGGGGAGGCGGCTCCTGCTTCCAGGCCCGGATTCCTCCGGGCGTGGGAGCGGGACTTGGGTCGGGAACTTTCGGGGACGAGGTCGGCTCATCTCTACCAGCTTACGCACTCAAGCTCCACAGATTCCAAAATGCAAGAGACGAATTACAAAATTATGACTCGATGGTACAGGGTCCCTGCCGACCTTCATCGCATTTTCCCCTCCGTCCCTGCTACTTGCTGGAGGGGGTGTGGTGGCCGTGGTACTCTCCTCCATATTTGGTGGGGGTGCCCGGTCATCGCCCCCTTTTGGCGGGACATCCGTGATCAGATTAAAGCCATCCTGGACGTTGAAGTTCCCTTCGACCCCCTCCACTTCTTGCTGCACGTTCCATGCCTGCCGATTGGCCGATACCGGCGCAGTATACTACCCCATCTCCTCAATGCTGCCAGGAGATTAATCCCTATGTACTGGAAGAGGCCGCAGGTGCCGGGCGGCTCGGAGTGGAGGTGGGTGGTTGACGGCATCAGAGATGCGGAGGAATGGCTTGCTAAATGCAGGGGAACCGGGGACCGCAATGCTGAGAAGTGGAGACCCTGGCTGGATCACATTGGTGACCCTGCCCTTGTGCCCTCCAGCCTAGATAGGGCCCTGTTAGTGCTTGCCGACCCGTCCTTAGCGGACTTGGCCGGCCCTTCGCCCCCAACCCGACCCCTGGGTCCAGTGCCCCCCTCTCCTTAGGTTGCCACTGGAGGCTGCGTGCCGCCGGCTGATGGAGGGCGGTGGATGGGACGCGTGGTGGAGATGGGTGTGCCCCGGATGATAGCAGGTACGTTTCTCTCTTCTCCCCCCCCCTTCTTATTTTCCTGCTGTTCCTCCTCTTTGTTTCCTCCTATTTCTGATACTCTCTCCCTCTCGTTCTATTTCTCTCACTGACTGTGTGATGCTACTTGCTTGTGTTGTATGTTCCCGGCGACAGGCATGCTGCTGGCGTCGTGTCCGTGGACCCACTGGGTCGTGGACACCCTGTCTGCTATCAGTACAGGGTGCTGTGGTGTGCCATGTGCCTGGCCCCCCCCCCCCTCCCCGCTGCCCGGCTTGGGTGGTGGGTCGAGCGATGGGACTGTGCTCTGTTGGGGCGACTTCCCGGAGAGCGGTTTGTTGGAGGCCTCTTTTTTGGGCCCTCCTCTCTATGGGTGTATCCCGCCGGAGGGCCCCGATGGGGTGCTGTTCCTATTTTGATTTTTCTCTCCTTTTCGCACACCTGGCGGCCTGCGTGCTCCGTTTTTGTGTCCACCACTGGCGCCTGGTGGCGTGCCTCTCGCCCCTGGGCTTTAGATCACCGGCCCTTGAGGCTTAATGTAGTATGCGGAGATACAGCACCTTTTGATGCTTAGGATTGCTGCTCCCCTCATGCAACACTTGTCAATTTGCCTATTGGTTACTTCGCTGTTTCTACTGTGCGTTACTTTTTTTTTCTTGTACTGTGTGATTTTGTTATATGTTGAAAAATAAAGATTGTTTAAAAAAAAAATACCCCCTCCCCTAGCAACAATAGACCCCCAGCAGCAACAACAGATTTCCCTGCAGCCAGCATCACTAGATCCCTCCCAGTAACAACTGACCCCCAGCAACAGTAGACCCTCCCCCCCACCAACAACAATAGACCTCCTGAGCAACAGTAGACGCCCCTCCCCACCCTGCAAAAGTAGATATCCTCCAGCAACAATAGATCCCCCCAGCAGCTAGCATTAATAGACCTTGAACGCCTTGCCATTACATACAGTCAGTGCAGGAGGTGCCAGAACTGCGTTCCCCCGCGTTCCCGCTGAAAAAAAGCCCTGTATATATACAGGAGCTGTGTTACCTGCCAAAGAATTTGAATTCCTGTCTATCCGGTTCCAAGATTTACACATTGTACAGCCAGCCTGGTTTCCTGGCTTTTCTCTACCACAGTTACAGCTAGGTCCACTCTCGACCTCTAAATCACTGGACCATGAGAGGGCAGCAACACATTGATATAGCCACCTGTTAGCACTTCCTTTCACTTTGTTCCTTGTTAGCATATATGAATGCAGAATATCTAAAAGCACCCAAGTACTGTTCTTTTGTTGTGCACTTGTATGAGGATATCAAGAAGGGTGGCCTCTTGCACAGTTCCTGTCTAAGTGCCCCTGGAAATTGAAAGGGCTGCAATAGTGATGGAAGGGCACAAGTGACTGACTATCAAAACTGGTGACGGAAACTCGGAAGCATTGGTAGTGGGTGTGCAGGAGAACAGCTGGTAAAGCACATGCACGGATGAGCAGAGTTAGGTCACAAGCTAGTGTTGGTAGTAGGTGAACAGTGAAGCATCAAATTGTAGGCAGAATCTAGGTCAGGAACAAACTGAGGTTGATAGTGTGCAGGAGGTGAAGTACCTAGGTGAAATGCAGAGATGTATAGTAACTAAGTAGAACTACTTCACTACTGTACTTAAGTACCGAAAGGCGGTATCAGTACTTTCCTAGAGTAGAATTTTTTTCTCCTACTTCCACTTTTACTTCACTACATTTTTTCAATGATTTCAATACTTCTTCTCCGATATTTTTTTTTCTTTCTTGTGCTGCATAGTTACTCGTTACAATTATAAAAATTACCACTGCCAGAACAGTAGATGGCAGGTTTCATGAAGCTCAAAACGTGTATTATCAGCGCATACGAAAATAAATGCTACTGTATGTATAAATAAAAGCTGCATTTGAAATAATAAAAAACAATATGATGTTCAAACTTTTGCCTTCTTTCTTTAATAACTACATAACACAGTACTTGTACTTTTGCTTTTAGTACTTGAGTAGTAATTTTTTTTTTAAACTACTTGTACTTTTACTTTTAGTACTTGAGTAGCAACATTTTTAAAAAAACTACTTGCAATACTTAAGTACAAAAAATGTTGAATACTTTAGTACTTCTACTCAAGTCACTTTTTGATCGAGCACTTCCACTTCTACTCAAGTCTCTTTTTGATCGAGCACTTGTACTTTTACTCAAGTATGGGTTTCGAGTACTTTATACAACTCTGGTGAAATGCAGAATCTTGGTCAGAAGTCCAGGCAGAAGTTGGTAACAGACGTGTTTAGCAATTTTAGGCAGATAAAGGAAATTAGAGATCAGGTCAGATAGAAATTGAGTCAGTAACGAAGGTCAAGCACAAGTTCAGAATCAGGAATCAGAGGAACAGACTGAAAGGCCATTCAGCAATGAACCTATGCATGCATGTTTAAATAGCCCACCCAGTGCCAGTGTCTATTGTGGATGTGCACACACGTTCACACACACTCTGCAATGCATGCCTGCTAATGCCTCTCTTATTATGATTCAATGCACAAAAAACGCGTGCACACTTCCAGTCTGTGTGCTCCTGTACAGGGGATTACAAAAGGCTAAAATCAAGTCAAATCCTGACATTTATACTAGGTGCATTTAAAATACATTGAATTATTTTTAATGAATAAAGCTGCCATAATTTGTGTTTTTTTTTTTTTTTTTTAAGAGCTGAACTTACCTTTTATTCTAAAACAGTTATACAGGCTCCTCTTCTGTACTGAAATTGCTTATCCTGATTTCACTTTGAGCGTTACATAAAGAACCCACCTCCACCCCCCACCACCATTACCTGGCTGGAGGATATCCAGCCTCATCTATCTCTTTTTTCCCCTAGCCTTGCTTTCCTTGACCCATCCCTTCATACATTCAGTGGATTTGGATGGGTGGCTTCCTGTTTTCAGGAAACTAGTTACAGCACCCTGCCAGCCCCTCCGACCAGCCATGGCCTGCCTGTATTGCATAGAAAAGCACAGATAATTAGTGATGATGTAATAAAAACTGAAGTTTTTAAAAAAAATTGCATTAGCGTGTTAGGGGTGGGGGCAGGGTGCAAACAAGGCAAAATATAAGCAGATTTCCCTTCGTTTTTGTGTTGTTTGTTATTATTATTTTGTTTGTCTTTACCCTTGCTTTAAATTTAGTGTATACTATGGAGAATTATGGTTGATTATTTGTTGTTAAGGATTATGGGTAATTGCATTGATAAATTGGTGTTTATGGTATGAATACCCCTTCAAGGGGTTCTGACTTATGACCTTTGGATATATGTACCCCATTATTATTTATCAATGTTATTATATATGCATTGTTTTCCTTGCTATTGTGTACTACTATTATTGAAAACTTTAATAAAGAAATATTGAATCTAAAATATAAGCAGATTGAACTTCAGCTTCAATATCTGCATGGAGTTTAAGTGATTTTAAAGGCTCAATCTTCTTCTCTTTAAAATAACAAACATGTTATACTTACTAGCTCTTTTCAATGGTTTTGCACAGAGCAGCCCTGATCCTTCTATTCTCAGGTTCCTTGTCGGCGCTTTTCACATCCCCCCCCCCCCCCCCGCGCGCGCATGCTTAGTGCCACCATACCAAGCCACTTGCTGTGGGGGCACTCGTGCATGCTCACAAACTATTGACACAAAGAACAGGGTTCAGCCGAGCCCCCCATTACCTCTTCACTGGCTGTGATTGATAGCAGGAGGAGCCAATAGCTCCCTTTAATATGTCTGAGCCAATAGGGAGAGAGAGCTGAGAGTTCTGGCGAAGCCTTCCAATGACGTGCCGCTAGGCCCGCCCTCCTTCTCCATTAGTAAATAGGGTGATAAGCAGGGCACCCGGGGGCCTCCTGGGATATGAATGTCACATATGCCAGGAGGCACGTGGGGGCACTGATGTAATTCGCCTACGCAAGTTTGGTGGGGGGGGGGGCATTTGGAAAGGAGCCAAGTACATAGAGGGTGAATATCCGCTTTAAGTGATGCTCTACAGCTAATACTGCTAATTGTGGTCAATACTAAATGTTGTCACCCCCTGATAAGGACAGTCGGTGTGGTGTGCCTGAACCGACGTAAGGGGGGTAGCCTGTAAATAAAGAGGGCACCCCTAAGGGAAAGAGGTAGAGAAAAAAGGGGTGAAGGAGGGTGGGGTGACGATCCGAGGCAGCAGGCCGGTCTAGGGGAGGGGCGGCGCTATAAAGCCCGCTAGCTCCTCCCACAAATACCGGCCTGCGGCCGCACACTTATCGTGGTTACATAGCTGAGGGACAGGAAAACATATTTTAGATTCTTATTATATGCTGTAGTTTGTCAGGATGAAGAAGAATAAATGTCCAAAAGCTCAAGCAGTAAGAAAACAATTGCACCCTCAAAACCAGTAGCTGATTCAGATGAAATTAAAAAAGCATTATTAAGATTAAAAATAGGTAAAAATTGTATTGATCCCAAAGGCTTCCTGGATCAATATGTATTTCTTATAATTTAAAAGAGGCAATTTATATTTGGTACTTTTAGACATTTATCCAAACCTTTCTGAAACAATTTACCAACACTGCTAGAGTCAGTTCATATGGAAAACTATTTCTTAATTTTACAACTCTTATAGTGAGGAATATTTACCATGTGCAGGGCATGGGTTCTTGTGTCTGATGGGGTTAATATTCCCAACGTAATAACCTCTTCTCCTGGGTAAATACATTTAGTTCAATTCAATCTTCTTCAAGGTCAAGGTCCTTTAACCTTTTTAGGACCAGAGGTCACTGGAGTCTAGCTGCGAAAACACAATGTACTGTTGCAGCATCAGAATCCAAAGAATAACTCTGGCTAATTTTCCTTCCTGTGTAATTTTTACATTGATCAAAGGCATATCATATTTTTATTTGCTATGCTGTTTTTATAATACCCTTAAAATGTTTTCTTTATTGCAAGCCTATAAATGGACAAAAATGTGAGACAAAAGAGAGAGATCTTTAGGAAATAAAGATTCTAGTAACCACCCTGATTGGCTGCCATGGGGACCACTGTAGGCAGATTTATGTAGGATATTCTTTATCCACTTGACCTCCAGAAGATTTACCCCCCTTCATTCCATTTTTTGCGATACGGCACTGCATTACTTTAACTGAAAATTGCACGGTTGTGCAATGCTGTACCCAAATAAAAATTTTTTCCCACAAATAGAGCTTTTTTTTGGTGGTATTTGATCACCTCTGCATTTTAAATTGTTGCACTTTAAACAAAAAAAGACCAAAATTTTGAATAAAAAAAAAAAAACAATATCCAATAAAAAATATAAAAATCTAATTTCTTCCTCAATTCAGGCCAATATGTATTCTGCTAAATATTTTTGGTATAAAAAAATCCCAATGAGCATATATTGATTGGTTTGCGCAAAAGTTATAATGCCTACAAACTGTCACTGTACTAATGGCACTGGCTGGGAAGGGGTTAACATCAGCAATCAAGGGGTTAAATGTGTTTCTAGCCAGTGCTTGTGTACTGTGGGGGAGGTGCTTTTACTAATGGAAGGCAAAATCCGTGTCCCTGCTTTGCAGGAACACAGGATCCACGCCTTCCCTACTGACAGAACGACAATCTGCCTTGTTTACATAGGCAGATCGTCATTCTGCCTGTGTACTAAACAATCAGATGGTGCCTGCGGACATCAAGTCTGCGGTACAGGCCACTGGGCTCCCGCTGTGTGTGATCGAATATAGTGCATCTGGAAAGCATTCACGGCGCTTCACTTTTTCCACATTTTGTTATGTTACAGCCTTATTCCAAAATGGATTAAGTTCATTATTTTCCTTAAAATTCTACAAACAATACCCCATAATGTGTATTAGAGAAGATTGGTGGATGTGGTGCTGCTAGTGCTGGGATCTATTAAAATGCTTTGTGTATATATGCACCCAAACCTATTCTACATAAGTGCTATACATTAATTAGGGCAAAATCATAAGACCCAATACATCACTCAAGTGATTCAGTGATAAAGTGACGTGTGCAATAGAATATTCCTAATACAATATTAATAGTGACTCAATACTGAACAAAGACATTCTTAGAAGAACAAAAAAAAAACAAAACAGTAACATTAAGGCCCCTTTCACACAGGTCGGACCGTTCAGATCCGCCTGTATGTTTTTTTGGCGGATCTGAATGGATGCCCCATGCATCTCTATGGGGCATCGGGTGTCAGCGGAGACATATCCGCTTACATCCGATCCGTAAATCTGGACGGATGGGATCGGATGAGAACGGACAGATGGTCCGTTCTAATCCGATTAACCCATAGAGAACAGCGGGGACCTGACAGCTGACAGAGCTGCCATCCGCTTGCTCAGCGGGGGATCGGCGGATCTCCCCTGTGTGAAAGGGGCCTTAGTCTGAATGACAAGAGTGTTTTGGTGAGCAGTCATAGAAAAGGTTTATAAGAATTAAATTCATTGAGTCCAGGGGGTACCAAAGCTTTAAATGTTCGATCCATAGGGTCTTACACGGGAGTGTACATTTGTCACAATTTCCTCCCCTGGGATCACGCAAGATAACTGCAAGGACAAAAAAATATACCATTTCTTTGTGGTATTTGTGGTGAAGGCCTATATGTCTAGTAACTGGGGTGATAACTTTCCCACTCCCTGAATAATAGATACCAATCCTTTGTCCAAACTTAGTTTTGCAGATGTAGAATGCTCCACATCGGCAAATCATGATGTATATAACCCCTTCTGTAGAGCAATTCGAAAAAGCATTCGATCTATGCCATTGCCCATAGGGTAATCTAATACCTGGACCTTCATGAACCCATGGGCACCGTGAACAGTTGCCACAGTGATAGGTTCTACGTGGTTGGGAGTTGTCACTCTTTTTTTTTTTTTTTGTACGGTGTATAATGACTGGATGTCTGGATGACGGACTTGGATGATGGACTGGATGACTGGATGACTGAATGACTGGATGATGGACTTGATTTACTAAAGGCAAATAGAATGTGTACTTTCCACTTTCCACTCTTCAAGTGCAGTTGCTCCAGAGTTTAGTGAATATGGTAAAGCTTCACTTTGCAAAGAATATCCAGTCACATGCCAGAAAAATAAAAAACAAATGCATTTTTGCTTGCACATGATTGGATGATGGAAGTCAGCAGAGCTTCTGCTCATTTACTAAGCTCTGAAGCAACTGCTCTTCCAGAGTGCAACTGCACTTTACAAAGTGCACAGTCTATTTGCCTTTAGTAAATCAGCCTCGCTAGCTCAAAGGTGCTAGTAAAACCAGTCAATAAGGAAGCTGTATATAAAAAAGATTTTGATTGCTGACACACAGTTGTATGGAACTACAGGCCTTGAATTATACATTATTGCATGCATGGAAGCTACATAGATGCATAATATAGATTGGATATATTATGCTGGATGGTGTAGTATCTCTGTAGTTCCTATGACATGAATGGCAATTGTGACTTTGAAGGCTGCTGTTCATTGTAATATTTACAAATACTCTGCTGGATTTTGTCATCTGTTGCAAGTACCTTGTGGACCCTTGTGGTTCTGTGCTGGGATCCAATAATATCTCTCTGGAAAAGAACCATTGAACTCTTTGCTGCAGAAATTTATTTTACATAATTATCACTTATTCCTTGTATATGACAACAATCACATAATTGGTAACCATGATTGATTCCTGATCTGTAGTCTATCAGTGAAACATAAATGGGACTGCACACAGGCACATGCTGGTAGTTCACCAGTGCGGTCTAAAATAAGGTTGTCACAGAATGGTGGCCTGTGCCTAAGAACACTGCTTCAAAGACAACAGAAGCCTAGAGTAGGGCTTCCATCATACTTGTGCGACTTGTCATGCGCACCCTATGTTTTCAATGGCAACCATTCAAATATGTGCGACTTTAAAAAGTTTCCTGCACTTCTTTGGTTCACTTTCATGGGAATTGAGTGCCATAGACTGCAATGTAAACCCTCAAAAGTCACATGAAAGTAGCAACTGAATGTTATACATGTGACAGTTGTACAACAGTTTTGCATTATTACTGGTCAAAGCCAAAAGTTGCATCCAAGTTGCACACATCCAAAGTTGCGTCAAAGAATTGTGTGACTTTGGAGTCATGTGTCCTTGGAGTTGTACAAGTGTGAATGGAGCCTTAGGATGCTTATTATTTCAGTTTTCCTTCCCTACATATTTTTATTTCCAGGACATCATTTCTGTGAAGTGGGGACCACATTTGAAGTAATACCTTGTATAGGAGCAAAATTAATGTTTAGGTCTATAATCTAGCATGATCCATAGATCTTTCCCCATATCGCTTTCTTAATTGATAAAATCCTGAGGAGGAACTAGTTGAACTTTCTGAATAACTTTATAAAATGTATTAAAGTTAATTGAAGTCAAGTGAACATGTATTTACTTCAGTCATCAAACTATAAGCAGTGGAATATAAAAGGGAATTTTCTTCACAGGATTGGATTGATCAAGCCTAGGTTCACTTAACTTTACTTTATAAACCTTTGTTTCATTTGAAGCATCCAATAAATATATTCACCGTAATTACCTTCAATGAATTATGACTCAAATTCTGGATAACCTGACAGTTGGTGAGAACTTTCGGTAATTCACATCAAGGGACACGAATTAGATTTCTGACATTAACAAAATTTGTAATGTTTTATATGTCACTCTTAATATTATCTTAATAAAGGTTAAGTTTCATCTTTATTAATCCTATTTGAACTGGCATTTGAAGAGGTTTCCAGGGATTAAGGACAATGTCAAATAAGTACTTCAGAGCAGCGAATGCAATGCACGTGACAGAAAACTCATCTTTTTACCATGTTGAGTGAAGGATTCTCAGGTTACCATGATTTTTTAATTCCTTAGTCTGTGGAAGTGCATTGCCGTACAGACTTATTTAAAAGAACACTTCAACAAGGACTATGTTTTTGGGTTTCTGTATAGTAGAACTATCTTTGATTTCAAGCCAGACCTTTACTGTTGTCTGGGACTCCAACAAGGATGCAGAGATCATAGTTGAGTGTTTAGTAGGCCGTTCTTGCTAACATTGCTGATTTTGGTAATTATTTGGAAGTTATTTCATATAATGATATTATTCAGTACATAAACCTCCTATTTTACATGTGTTTATTCATATTTTGCTCTGCCAAGGGTTCTTGGGTTTAAAGTAAGCTATTATTATTGGCTTGGTTATAGTTTCTCCCAGCAGTTGTCACATTTGTTGGACAGCTTGGTCAGTAGGTAAATATGGAGCAAAATATTAAATGATACTTAAATGTATTAACCACGTGCAGTTTTCAGAATAGAATGCTTTTTGTGACAGTGGGCTTTTAATATATTATTATTTTGGATAGCCGTAAAGGCTTCTAATAGTCTAAACCTTGCTTCATTCTACTAAAACAAAGGGATCTGTTTTTGATGAAACTGCTGTTTAGCAATTAAATCCCCCAAAAATAATTATGAATTAAAGGTAGTAACCCATAGAAACTAATCAAACTTCACATTTTCATCAATTTAGAGCAGACAATGGTAGAATGTTGTTAGGTTGTGATGAATTACTTCACTTCTCTAAGAATACTTGCTAGTGATTTGATTAGCTACTGTATTAGATATTTAGATAACCGTATTCTAGTTATCAGGTCAGTGTATAAAATGACTTCCTCTGTTGTGTTCTGTTGGAATAAGGTTAAGTTAATTTCCAGTGAAAGGAGTGATTCATCTGTTCTATTATGCAGGGCTCTACATTTGGATGGTTTAGCTGGTTTCGGTCCAAGCCAACCAAAGAAATTCCAATCCCGTCAAGGAATCCACAAACTGCAAAATCTTCATATCAGGTAAAAATACTCAATACTGTACTTATAAAGTATATTAACCATGAACCACAACAAATGTATACATATGTTTTTAACCTCCCATCCCCAGGAATATTTGTTGATGGCATACGGTTTCTGCATATTTGTTGGTGCTCCATTCTTGGTAAAGGGTGAGATTTACCAAAACTGAGGCACTCATAATCTGGTGCAGCTGTGCATGGTATCCCTTAAAAAATGGGATGCACATATACAAACTGTTGTAATTCCTACACCGTTCACCTGATGTAATGGATGTAAATACCCTCAAATTAAAGCTGAAAGTCTGCAGTTAAAGCACATCTTGTTTGTTTCATTTCAAATCCATTGTGGTGGTGTATAGCCAAAAAGATTAGAATTGTGTCAATGCCCCAATATTTATGCAGCTGACTGTATATACAGTACTTTGGATTGCAAGTATACAATCTGTTGCACTCTATACTTATTGTTTCAGTCTCTGTGAAATATCAGCTCTGGGTATACCTTCAAATATCATGTTCAGACTATGCACCCTTCATTATCCAATATCAGTATCTTTAGCGTGTTTCCTTTTTCTACCTCTCATAATAGTTCCATCAAGCAGTCAATATGGGCTTGCTCTTACTTAAAGTTTAAAGGTAATGTAATGGACTACAAGTGTTCGGAGATTAATGAATGAACCTAGCCCATTCATCTATGTGGCGCCAGTTGTCACTGTGTAAGAGAAAATGCAGTGCTGATCGATATGACACTGATGGTCCCCATATTTTAAGATGAATTAGCGTTTATTTTTTTCAGTGATTGCATTATACCTTACAGTCCCTGCATTTTCATTGATCCATTAGCATTCTATTAAAAGGGTTTGCCTATACTTCCCCTTAAATAGTAATATATGCAGTACAGTTAACTACATCAATTGGATCTTCCTCTAGACTCATCTATGTGGTCTACATCTCTACAGATATGTATTTTTCGTCCTCTCTTTTTATTCAGGCTGAATCTCCACCAAGACCAGGCGACAAACCTCTTCCACCACCTCTAGCTTCTGGCTACTTTCCTCCAGACAACACAATGAATTTATCCTCTAGAGGTACTGCTTTTTGTTATGTAGTAAGTAACCTATAATAATGTCAAGGTCAGCCCCTTCCAAAACACATATTTTATATTTGGTTGGGCACTTACTTACATTCTTATATTGTTCATAGACCCCAGCAATGATATTTCTTCACTTTTGTTCTGTCCATCACTATCCACAATGCCACTAGAAAAATGTGACTGTGTTGCTGCCCTAGTCATGCATTTTTCCTTAATTTGGCTTTGTACTGAACACAACAGGTCATCAGTACTAGGTGTTCTTTTTAGGATGTCTTGTGGAGTTCTCAGAAGTATAGAAGCCAGCAAGGGATTTATCTTCTCATCAACCACAAATAACCCATATGGCCAAACTTTGTGGGCTCTTGACACCTATGTAATCTTACTGGACATCCTTTTTAAAAAGTATTACAGGTTCCCCTTTGGGTGATCAATGTACATTGCAAGGATTTTAAATTCCTTGCAGATTCCTACCTTTTGTTATTCTGAAGAAATAGCTGTTTGTCAGGGTCCATGTGCAGAGTGAATCTGTATGGGAGTGGTTTTAAATTATCAATCAGCTGCTGCACCTGCATGGCTCTAATGAGGAACGTGGCTGGGTCTGCATCCCTTTAGACTTGATTTCATGTTGGGAGTATCTCATCAAAAAAATTAAATTTTTGTTCCAGGAGATGCCAAAAAACTGACTCGTATCTTAATGCAGACTTCTGGGAAAATCAGTAAGCCAATCACACAAGCAGGAAATTACATATCTGGGGGCGTTCTGTACACCATCTGTATACAAAACACCTCCTGGTAGCCATATTGTAATGCATTTTACAGAAAATGTCAGCACTGCAGACTGAAAATAATTTTAACCACTTCAATAGAGGTAACTTTCACCCCCTTCCTGCCCAGACCAATTTTCAGCTTTCAGTACTCCCACACTTTCAATGACAATTACTCAGTCATGCTACACTGTAACCAAACAACATTTTTATAATTTTTTCACACAAATAGAGTTTTCTTTTAGTTGTATTTAATCACCACTGGGTTTTTTATTTTTTTGCGATATAAGTGAAAGAGTGAAACATTAAAAACAAAAACAAAAAAAGAAAACAGTATTTTTTAGTTTCTATTATAAAATTGTACAAATAAGTACATTTTGTTCAAAGATTTGGGGCAAAATTATACTGCTACATATCTTTGGTTACAAATAATGCAAATTAGTATATATTATTTAGTCTTTGTGAAAGTTATAGAGTCTAAGCTATGGTGCAAATCATTAAGGCTACGTTCACATCTAGACGTTGCTATTTTTTCAGGTGTTTTACAAGCGTTTTATTGCAGGCGTATTTGCAGCGTTTTTGTGCAGGCATTTTTAGGTTGACAAGTGACCAATGAAAAAAAATAAAACGCCTGTAATCTGTGAAAAAGAAGCTCATGTACTTTTTTGAGCGACAGGCGTTTAGCTTAAGGTGACAGAACGCTCAGATGTGAACAGGGGTCATTGAAATTAATGGAATTTGTGTTGTTGGGTGTTTTTAGAGCTGAGGCTTAGAGCAGAAAATCACCCAAAAATGCCTAGATGTGAACAAAGCCTAAAAATTGATCATATCTGATGTACTGACGGCCTATCTCATTTCTTGAGGCCCTGATGTCAGGACAGTACCAATAACCCCCAAAAAGACCCCTTTTTGCAAAGTAGACAGTATAAGGTATTTAGTAAGAAGCATGGTAAGTTGTTGAAGTTGTAATTTTTTCCCACAATTCTTGGGAAAATGAAATGTATTTAGTTTTTTACACAAAATTGTCATATTAACAGGTTATTTCTCACACACAGCACCGGTATACTTGCAATTACACCTCTAAACACATTCTGCTACTCCTCCTGAGTATGGCGATACAACATGTGTGAGGCCCAACATGCAGAGAGCATCGTCAGGCGTTCTAGGAGCATAAATTTCATATCTAATTTCCTGATCCTTTGAAGGCCCTGGAGCACCAGGACAATGGAATAACCCACGAAATGAACCAATTTTGGAAATAAAACACCCCAATGTATATTCTTTGAGGCTTAATGAGTCTTTAAAACATGTCTTTTTTTTCCCATTTTTTTTTAAAAATGTGGAAAAAAATTAATAGGTATTTTTTTTTTACACAAATTTGTCAATTTATAAGATATTTCTAACACATAGGCACCCCAAATGACACCCCAAAATACATTCTGCTACTCGTCCTGAGTATGGCAATACCACATGTGTGAGACTTTTACACAGCCTAGACGCATACAGAGGCCGAACATCCAAGTAGCACCTTCAGGTGTTCTAGGAGCATACATTACACATCTCATTTCCTGACTACCTATCACATTTTGGAAGGCCCTGGAGCACCAGGACAGTGGAATTATCCACAAAATAACCCAATTTTGGAAAGCAAACACCCCCATGTATATCCCGTGAAGCATGGACTGCAGATAGGTACTCAGGTATTTTGATGGGCTGCAGATAGGTATGCGGGTACTCTAATGGGCTGCAGATAGGTACTTGGGTAGTCTGATGGGCTGGAGACAGGTACTCGGGTACTCTGATGGGCTGGAGACAGGTACTCGGGTACTCTGATGGGCTAGTGACAGGTACTGTGATGGGCTTGTGACAGGTCCTCTTTATTTTGGGGGAAATCGGAGCACATCACTGTACTGCTGTAACACTTTTTTTCCAGGTCTCCTCCTCACACACTGAGGAGGAGAACCTGATAATGGCACTATAGCCATTTGTTAATGTTTGTGAGTGGCTGTGATTGGACACAATCACAATTTAATTGGCTCTCTACCCTGATCGTGCTTGGTCTGTGTCCGAAGGGCATGCCTCATCCCCGGGGGTGCGCATGAGTGGCGGGGAGGAGGACAGCCCGTGTGACTGGCTGTGATTGGACACAGCCAGTCTCGTGGTAAAGAGCCATTTTCACTGGCTCTTTACCCTGATGGGGAATGGGCTGTGTTCCAAGGGACACACCCCATCCCGGATCACCGTGCTGTGTGCTCTGGAGCGGCAAGAACAGGCGGACGTCGGACGTCATATGACGCCCACCTGGAAGGAGAGAGTGTTCCTGCCAGTGTAATTTTACTATGCGCTGGTAGGGAAATTGTTCAATTACAATATGACTTGTGTCGCAATTGTAGACGTTTTATATATATATATATATATATATATATATATATATATATGTGTGTGTTTTTAATTTTTTTTTCATTTGCTAATTTTATTTACACGAAAGTGGAGTTACCCTTTAATTTTTCCTCTGACTACCTGTGAACCGGTTTATGTGGTTAGTTGCTTTGCCATAGACTTCTTTTATGTCCTGCGGTTTTGATGCCCTCAGTAGAGCCCTGCAGGTGCAACAGCTGATTGATAGTGATAATACCACACCCATACAGATTCACTGAGCACATGGACACAGATAAGCAGCTATTTCTTCAGAATAACGAAAGGTAGAAATCTGCAACAAAGTTTGTTTAAATCTTTTGCAATGTACAGAGATCACCCACAGGGGAATCTTTTTTTCTCAACAAAAGTGGAGTTACTTTTTAAAGGGATTTGATGAGCTTCATATAAAGAGAGACAGTTTAGTACTGGGTAGATGTAAGGGTTTATAACCAATTTAGGGGGGTTATTTAAAGTGATGGTAAATGTTCACTTTGTAAAACAAAACAACCAATTCAGTTAAAAATAGAAATTACAGGCAAAACATTTTTGTATAGATTTAAAAAAAAGGGTATTTATATATTTTTTTTATATTATCACATTCCCTCTGTTCTCAGCTGCATAAGAGCTGGGGGGGGGGGGGGGAACGAGCAGCAGCATACTGAGGTTGCCAGTGAATGGCTGTGCAGCCGGGGTGGGGTCAGGACAAGCCTGATCATTGGATGAGAGTACACAGAGTCCCCAACATAGCTAGGGAACTGACCACAATGTGCTCTCCTGCTTGGTGTGTTCAGTTTTTAATAGGAAAGCAAGGGGACTAGCATGGCCACCAGGGATTTCACATAAAGGAAGCGATACAAAGAGAACAGGATACTTTCTCATACAAGTGCATGAAACAGCAGGAACATATCAGGAATATTAAGTGTTAGGGTAGCAAATACATAAAGTCCCCTTTGGTGTCAAGACTACCTCTATGCATGCTAGACCTTCAAACCACAACTATATATATATATATATATATATATATATATATATATATATATTCATCCAAGAGCTATATAATATAAAAAAAAACATAACTAGAAATATATCCATATCTTATAATTAAATCCATAAGAGTGTTTGCATCTTTAACACATTTATCAATTTAAGAGATTATATTTGTAAAAATCACTCTAATAAAATTCAGATACAAATCAAACTATATATTACTTTATAAATGCAGGATGAATGAACATCATAAAATCTTGCAAAGTAAAGCAGTATGTGATTTAATGTTTAAAAATGTTATTAGTAATCATGACCGGTATTTTTTATGAACTGAATCCTTTTATGAATTATAGTAAAAGACGTGTGAATAAATACTATATTGTCTGTTTTATGTGGATTGATTTTCAAACTGAGCCTACCAGTGGAAAAGTAAGAAGAAGGCCAAATAGATATTACACTCCTTCAAGGACAGAGTTTAGTTCAGACCGTGGAACTCTGTGGGTTTAGGATAGATGTATATAGTCTTTGTGCCACAGGCCTGCAGTGCAGCAGGGATTGGGAAAATGGCAAAAGCAGAACATAAAAATTAATATTCGCTATTGCCACACGGATCCTCCTCCTGGCCAATCAGGAAGCGAGACTCGTTTCCTAAATGCCTGAAAGGAGGAGGAGGAGGAGGAAGGAGATGCAGGAGACTGAGAAGAAGCCGCCGTCGCCGCCACTGCTGCCTGCCTGCCCTCCACATGTTCAGGGTGAGTGAGCCGGCGACCGGGGGGGGTATAGTGTGCGGGCTGGTGTGGTCCGGGGGGGGTATGGTGTGGTGTGGTCCGTCTGACACCCCCCCACGGCCCATGGAGTACCAGCCATCACTGAGCTCTTGTATAATAAAAAGCCAACATTTTTCGGGAGTTGAAAGGGTCCTCCTTCATCAGAGTTTGGTACTATTTTATGAAGTGTGTACTGGACTGACTGGAGGGATCCTCAGGGGTAATCACCATGGCACAGATCAGGTGCTGTAAATGTGGTATGAGTAGCACATGCACAGCTCAGGTCACATTATGGCTGACAGGCATGGTTTTCATAACACTACAGCTGCGCTGTTATGCAGTGCCCTGTGGTTCTGTACAGTGTGCTGGGATAAAATGCAGCATGTGTGCATTTTAGCGCAGCTCCAGGCTGCCTTGTTGTGTGAATAGAAAACAATTGTTTTCTGTATGTCCTTGCAGTGGCAGGTGTTTTACAGTGTAGTAAAATGCCTCTTACTGCACCATGCGTGAATTCAGCTGTCCTGCTTAAAAATACAGACACCGCAATTTGCCTGCATGGTGTAAATAATATTGCTTTGGGCCTGTCTTGGTCTGTACAGATTAGCAGAGCTCAATGGACATGGTGTGAATGAGCCCATAAGCCTGGAGATGTTAGCACTCTATCTCATCTAATATCTATTTCTGTGACTTCACCTGACCTTTAAATACCAAATCTCAAATAATTTCTGAAACTGTTACACAAATCTTTATTAACAGATATATTAGAAGTCTTACATAAGTCACATTGTTTGCAAGGCCTTTCGAGTTTATCAAGTAAAAACCAATATGGTGTACTGTATAATTGAATTTTCATCATACAGAACTTTGTGATGTAGCACTACCACCGTAGTAACCACTGGATAGGATGCTGTGAAAACACACCAGGTTGAGTGCACAGACATTCAATATTACAGGAAATCACTGAAGTACCCCAAAGTAGCGCTATATAAAAAAAAAAAATACAGGCACCAAATGAAATAGTAAAGGCAAATGTAATATATTACAAGATAAATGGTCGCACACCAAGCGTTGGCTCACGATGAAAGGCTATATTGAACAAGGATGCAAGGTACAGCAAAATGGATGGTAGACATGTTTCACACGACTCACAGCGTGCTTGTTCACTACCTGAATGAACAAGTAGTGAACAAGCATGCTGTGAGTCGTTTGAAACATGTCTACCATCCATTTTGCTGTACCTTGCATCCTTGTTCAATAAAGCCTTTCATCGTGAGCCAACGCTTGGTGTGCGGCCATTTCTCTTGTATCCTGTTTGCGGTGGCGATCCGAGGTCCTGCACCCATGGCTAGTTGTGAAGTTCCAACTGCCTGAGCGGTGTACATTTTTGTCTCTTTGTCTAAACTTAATTGTCACCCAGTATGGTTGGTAACTAGGCAAGCATAAAATGTATTAACAATGGTAATAACACAGCTTACCATACAAAGTTATTATTAACAGAAAGGGCTAGGCATAGGATGACATTTTGGTTTCCAGATCAGCATAAACAGTAGCAAGGCCACCTCAGGTGCAGCAGTGAGCAGTAGTAAAGTTTAATTTACCTTGTGCTGGAACTATACATCTAGAGCGCATTTATAGTAGAGATGCCACTCCTAGACCGACTAGGTATGTACTGTCCAAAAGAAAAGGAGGGTGGGGAAGGGGAATAAGGGGACTTGCAGAAAAATTATTATGGGAGGGGCAGTCCTTTGAGATGTTTTTCTGATGGCTATTGTTGGGGCCCTTTAAGATCATAAGTGCACTTAAAGCGGAGCTCCACCCAAAGGGGAAACCCCCGCTTGTCTGCCTCCTCCCCCCCCTCCGTTGCCATATTTGGCATCTTTTGGGGGGGAGGGGGGGAGCGGGTACCTGGTTTTGACAGGTATCCGCTTCGATATCTGGCTAAATTGGCAGCAGCAAACTCAGCCTGATGTTTGGCCCCCCTCCTCCTTCCCCCACTGCTGGGCAAATCAGAGAGCAGATATGGCAGTGGCAGCAACTGAAAGCCAATAAAAAAAAACGGCTCTGGTGAAGACACAGCTGGATTCCTGGACAAGTAAGTGTCCTAATATTAAAAGTCAGTAGCTACTGTATTTGTAGCTGCTGACTTTAATTTTTTTTCTGCAGGAGCCTGGACCTTCCCTTTACCAACAGTCCCACCTAAGCTGCATGCAGTATAGGTTCAGTATGGGTATGGTAAAGTCTCAGCACAGGTGTAAGGTAGATGGGGTTCAGATGTGTTAAAGGTTCGGTATAATATAATATAGGGTTGGTATTGGGGCTGTCTAGGTTTGCAATAAGAAGCAAAGAAACAAATCACCGCTCAAAGTGCTGACAGCTGGGCCAGTAGGATTCCCAAGTAAACTGTAGTAGTCCTGCAAGACTGGGTGCTCACCAAGGTCCGCAACCTAAGAAGTCCATATGCATGTAGAAAGAAAGTGGCACTTCCAGTCTCAGGAAAGTAGAAACTTGAGTTTTATTTCTTCAAATCAAAAAGTCCAACATCGACATGTGCAAGACAAACGGGATAGCAGCAAACGCGTTTCACACCATGTGCTTATTCATTGCTGAATGAATAAGCACATGGTGTGAAACGCGTTTGCTGCTATCCTGTTTGTCTTGCACATGTCGATGTTGGACTTTTCGATTTGAAGAAATACAGTAAAACTCAAGTTTCTACTTTCCTGAGACTGGAAGTGCCACTTTCTTTCTACATGCATATAGGTTTACAATAAGAGCAGTATAGAGTGCAGTATAGATTGGGTACACTTGATGTCCTGCTCTCAGTGCCTCAATCCCTGCTAGCAGTATCAGCAATGGGTGAAAAGCCCTCTCACTAGTCCCCAGGATGCTGCGGTGACCTCCAGCTGTAGAGGGGGGACCCCCTTGGTCTCTCCTCGAAAGCCTCTGGTGATTAGTGGTGGGAAGCAGAGAGTGAATGGATGTTCCAGTATCTCTGCAGCAATGGTGCAGTTGCTGTGATGTGGACAGTAGGGATGATCGAACTTTTGAAAAGTTCGGTTCGACCAGAACACCCGAACTTCACGAAAGTTCGGTTCGGATTTCAGAACCCCATTGAAATCAATGGGACCCGAACTTCTGTAATCAAAAAACACCATTTTTAAGCCCTAAAACCCAATAAATGCCCCTAAAAAGTGCCTAGGGTTCTGGGTCATGCCCCAGGGACTATTAATCACACAAAAAAAAGTTCTTAAAAATTGTCGTTTTTGATAGATAGCCAATTATTGAAAAAATTAAAAAAAAAAAAAAAAAAGAGACTTCTTTGGATTTAGTGTCTGGGGGGTCTAAAAGTTGTACCTGTGAAGTTTCAGCTCTGTAGCATGTCCAGAACCAGAATTACAGCATACCAAACCTTCAAAAATGACTTTTTTGCTTAACCGCACCTTTCTTTTGCTCCTAATCAACGGCTCAGCCAATGTGTATGATGGGGACATAATGCAGTGCACTGGGAACAAGATTAGAGGTTTTTTTGGAAAAAGGTGCTGTCTCTTTAAATGTGCATATAATTAACGGGTGTATTTCCACAATGGGGCTTTTATTACCAAATGTTTCAAGAAGTCCAAAGATGTATGTAATTGCACTTTATTTCATGTAAAATGGTGTTTGGTGCACTTTAACTTGAAATCTCACAAGAAACAGACATATATGCACGGATACATTGAGGGTTAGGGGTAGGGGCCACAAGGTAGTGCAGAGTGAACAAGATTAGAGATGTTTTGGATGAATAGTGTTGTCTCTTGACTTTGAATAGAAGTAAAGGATGCTTAAAAATTGGGCATTTGGTGGTGCGGACGATGCCTTGACACCATATCCCTATGAAAGTGCTGGTAATGAAAGCAATAATTGCCTTTGTAAGGAAAAAAATTACAATGATATGCATCTGTGTGACAGGTGCGCAAAAATTGTTGTTTGGGTGTTGGCGGAGCCATACCACTGTAAGCCCAAAGAGCTGGTGTTGAAGAAGGCGTAAAAATTATGAAGGTGTGCACCTGTGGAACAGGTGCGCAAACATGGTAGTTTTGGTGTTGGCGGAGCCTCCCCACCATAACCCCAAAGAGCTGGCTTTGAAGGAGGCCCAAAAATTGTAAAGGTGTGCACCTGTGGAACAGGTTCGCAAACATGGTAGTTTTTATTTAGCATAGCCTCCCCACCTTAACCCCAAAGAGCTGGTGTTGAAGGAGGCCCAAAAATTGTAAAGGTGTGCACCTGTGGAACAGGTTCTCAAACATGGTAGTTTTTGTTTAGCATAGCCTCCCCACCTTAACCCCAAAGAGCTGGTGTTGAAGGAGGCCCAAAAATTGTAAAGGTGTGCACCTGTGGAACAGGTGCGCAAACATTGTCGTTTTTGTTTTAGCATAGCCTCCCCACCTTAACCCCAAAGAGCTGGTGTTGAAGGAGGCCCAAAAATTGTAAAGGTGTGCACCTGTGGAACAGGTTCGCAAACATGGTAGTTTTTGTTTAGCATAGCCTCCCCACCTTAACCCCAAAGAGCTGGTGTTGAAGGAGGCCCAAAAATTGTAAAGGTGTGCACCTGTGGAACAGGTGCGCAAACATTGTCGTTTTTGTGTTAGCATAGCCTCCCCACCTTAACCCCAAAGAGCTGGTGTTGAAGGAGGCCCAAAAATTGTAAAGGTGTGCACCTGTGGAACAGGTTCGCAAACATGGTAGTTTTTGTTTAGCATAGCCTCCCCACCTTAACCCCAAAGAGCTGGTGTTGAAGGAGGCCCAAAAATTGTAAAGGTGTGCACCTGTGGAACAGGTTCGCAAACATGGTAGTTTTTGTTTAGCATAGCCTCCCCACCTTAACCCCAAAGAGCTGGTGTTGAAGGAGGCCCAAAAATTGTAAAGGTGTGCACCTGTGGAACAGGTTCGCAAACATGGTAGTTTTTGTTTAGCATAGCCTCCCCACCTTAACCCTAAAGAGCTGGTGTTGAAGGAGGCCCAAAAATTATAAAGGTGTGCACCTGTGGAACAGGTTCGCAAACATGGTAGTTTTTGTTTAGCATAGCCTCCCCACCTTAACCCCAAAGAGCTGGTGTTGAAGGAGGCCCAAAAATTGTAAAGGTGTGCACCTGTGGAACAGGTGCGCAAACATTGTCGTTTTTGTGTTAGCATAGCCTCCCCACCTTAACCCCAAAGAGCTGGTGTTGAAGGAGGCCCAAAAATTGTAAAGGTGTGCACCTGTGGAACAGGTTCGCAAACATGGTAGTTTTTGTTTAGCATAGCCTCCCCACCTTAACCCCAAAGAGCTGGTGTTGAAGGAGGCCCAAAAATTGTAAAGGTGTGCACCTGTGGAACAGGTTCGCAAACATGGTAGTTTTTGTTTAGCATAGCCTCCCCACCTTAACCCCAAAGAGCTGGTGTTGAAGGAGGCCCAAAAATTGTAAAGGTGTGCACCTGTGGAACAGGTGCGCAAACATTGTCGTTTTTGTTTAGCATAGCCTCCCCACCTTAACCCCAAAGAGCTGGTGTTGAAGGAGGCCCAAAAATTGTAAAGGTGTGCACCTGTGGAACAGGTGCGCAAACATTGTCGTTTTTGTTTTAGCATAGCCTCCCCACCTTAACCCCAAAGAGCTGGTGTTGAAGGAGGCCCAAAAATTGTAAAGGTGTGCACCTGTGGAACAGGTGCGCAAACATTGTCGTTTTTGTTTTAGCATAGCCTCCCCACCTTAACCCCAAAGAGCTGGTGTTGAAGGAGGCCCAAAAATTGTAAAGGTGTGCACCTGTGGAACAGGTGCGCAAACATTGTCGTTTTTGTCATAACCAAAATGAGGTTCTGTGAACGTAAAGAGAATGAGAGGAGGGTTTGAGGGTGGCACCATGGTCCAGGCTTAAACTGAGGCTCAACTGCCACATCACAACGATAGCCTAGTCTACAAGGTCTGCATCAGGTGCATCAAAGCTTGATATCCACGACTGATTCATCTTAATGAATGTCAAACGGTCGACTGAGTCGGTGGAGAGTCTAGTTCGATGGTCTGTGACGAATCCTCCTGCTGCGCTGAATGCCCGTTCCGATAGGACACTGGAAGCAGGGCAGGCCAACAACTCCATGGCATACTGGGCCAGTTCTGGCCAGTGGTCTAATCTTAAGACCCAGTATGCCAGTGGATCGGATTCGTCACATGAAAAGCCCTCTGTGTCACTTTGTGCCCTCACGTAATCGTCCACCATGTGATGCAGACGCTGTCGATGCGATGTGGCAGCTGAGAGGCCTGGGCGGTGAGGACTAAAAAAAGACCGAAAGGCATCCGTCAACCGCACGCCTTCTCCAACGCTCCTCTCGTGACCACCAGTAGAATCCATGGTAGGTTGTCCCCGCCCCTGCACCCTACGGGAGTCGGGGAACATGTTCACCAGATTCCTCTTGAGACTGTCCTCAAGGGATTTGATCCTGTGGACTCTATGGGTGGATGGGAAAAGCTCCGAGACTTTACACTTGTACCGGGGGTCAAGTAGGGTGGCCAACCAATAGTGGTTAGTCTCTTTAATGGCCTTGATTCTGGGGTCCTTTCGCAGGCTCTGGAGCATGATGTTTCCCATGCGTCGCAAATTAGCGAAGGCCTGAGAAGCTGACTCCTCGGGGTCACTCATAACGACATTATCTTCAACGGGCTCCTCCTCCTCCCAGCCACGTACTACTCCAAAGTGTCCCGAGGGAGTCAAACTAGGCCTTGCAGATTGCCGCATGTCTTCCTCCTCCTCCTCCTCAAACCCTGCAAAAGTTCCCGCAGAATCGTCCTCCTCCTCCTCCTCTTCCACCCCTGGATCCTGCTCGGGCCTCTGGGAGCTAGGCATAATGGGGTCAGGATTCTCAGGATAAAGGGGGCCTTGAGAGGCAAGGAAGTCCTCCTCTTCCTCCTGCTGCTCTGCCTCCAGTGCCCTGTCCATAATGCCACGCAGAGTGTGCTCCAACAAAAACAGTACCGGTAGGGTGTCACTGATGCATGCGCTGTCCCGGCTGACCATCCTTGTGGCCTCCTCAAATGGCGAGAGGACAGCGCATGCATCCTTAATCAAAAGCCACTGCCGTGGTGAAAAGAAGCCCAGGCGCGCAGAGCCAGTGCTGGTGCCGTACTCGCATAGGTATTCATTGAGGGCCCTCTGCTGCGTGTACAGGCGCTGCAGCATAGCCAAGGTGGAGTTCCAGCGGGTGGGCATGTCACAGATGAGGCGGTGTACCGGCAGGTGAAACTCGCGCTGCACTTCGGCCAAACGTGCAGTGGCACTGTACGACCGCCTGAAGTGACTGCACACCCTTCTTGCCATCCTTAGCACATCCTGCATTCCCGGGTACGAGTTCAAAAACCGCTGTACCAGGAGATTCAGGACATGCGCCAGGCATGGCACATGGGTTAACTTTCCCTGACGAAGGGCGGCCAGGAGGTTTGACCCATTATCAGTAACCACCATCCCTGGCTGCAGCTGGCGTGGTGTCAACCACCTCTGGGCCTGTGCCTGCAGAGCCCCAAGAATCTGAGGGGCAGTGTGCTGCCTGTCCCCTAGACACACAAGCTGCAGCACTGCGTGACACCTTTTGGCCTGAGACATAGAATAGCCCTTTGAACGTTTACGTGGTATCTCATCATATTCAAAGGACCATTCTGCAGAGGAGGGCATGGAGGAGGTAGAGGAGGAGGAGCAGGAGGGGGTAGAAGTGATCGATCTACCCGGATCAGCGACACCACCAGCTGTTTGCAGACGTGGGGGCAACACTGGCTGCAGCACCGAGCCCTGGCTACAATCCCTTCCACTGGCAAGCAGTGTCACCCAGTGAGCAGTGACAGAAATGTACCGTCCCTGCCCATGTTTGCTTGACCAAGTGTCAGCCGTCAAGTGTATCTTACGGCTGACTGACTTGGCCAGGGATGACACTACATTGCCTTCCACATGTTGGTATAGGGATGGCAGGGCCTTACGGGAAAAGTAATGCCGACTTGGCACCTGCCACTGTGGAACTGCACATTTTGCGAAGTCACGGAAGGGAGCAGACTCTACCAGGTTAAATGGTAATAGTTGCAGAGCCAGTAGTTTAGCCAAACTACTGTTTAGACGCTGGGCATGTGGGTGGCGGGGAGTATACATTTTTTTTCGTTCCAGCATGTGTGGAATCGAAATTTGGCGTCTAGATGATACAGCTGGTGGTGTGCTGGAGGTAGATGCGACACTGCCTGCTATATCATCATCCCTGCCAGTGGAGGCTGCCAACAGGTGACGAGTGACTATAGCAGGGCCAGGAACAGACTGATGTGCAGGTGGAGCAGGTGGAGCAGATGGAGCATGAGGAGGAGCGCGAGGAGAACTAGGAGGCCGACTGACCAATCTTTGGCCCTTTTGTGGGTTCTTTAAATGCTCCTGCCAACGGGCCGAGTGGTGGGTTGTCAAATGCCTGTTTAGGCAGCTTGTACCCAGGTGGTTGACATTTTTGCCACGTTTTATACCCTTCTTACAAATCTTGCAGATCGCAACTGTTTTATCTGCATGGGATGTCTCAAAAAAGGCCCAGCAAGATGAGGTGTGTATAGTGGCCCGGGAGACAACAGGTGCGGCCTTAGATGGAGTAGGCCGTCTGCTCTCCCCTCTTGCTTGCTCTGCCTCCTCCTCAACCTCAGACCCAACATCTGACTCCATCAAAGACTGAGCATCAGGCCTGGCCTGGGAGACAACAGGTGCGGCCTTAGATGGAGCGGGCCGTCTGCTCTCCCCTCTTGTTTGCTCTGCCTCCTCCTCAACCTCAGACCCAACATCTGATTCTATCAAAGACTGAGCATCAGGCCTGGCCTGGGAGACAACAGGTGCGGCCTTAGATGGAGCGGGCCGTCTGCTCTCCCCTCTTGTTTGCTCTGCCTCCTCCTCAAACTCAGACCCAACATCAGACTCCATAAAGGACTGAGCATCAGGCTGGAGTAGATGGCCGACACTGTGGTCAAACAGCTCAGCTGACTCCTCTGCCATGTCTGAAATTGGGTCTAAGGGAGGACATGAGGTGGACATGGACTCATCTGTATTTGTTCTGACAACTGCAGAAGACTGACCACTTTTCTCTGCCTGGGTCACTGTAGTTGCAGATGATGCCGATGATGAGGGTTTGTTCATATAGTCCACCACCTCCTGTACATACTGTGGACGTATAGCTTGGCCACTGCCGGAGAACAATCCAAATGGTGGCCTGGCTGAGGACTGACCACCACGTCCACCCCTGCCTCTAGACACCCTAGAAGCTGTGCCCCTTTCCGCAGCAGGGCCACGTATGCCTTTTCTTGGTCTACCAGGCATATTTGTCACTGATGCGTTGGCAACTGTGTGCGGTGAAAAACGCACACTGCTATGCGACCCACAGTTGTCGCTGGATACAGCACAGCAGTTGCGGTTCACGCACAGTAGCAAAGCCTTTTGCACAGTGGACCTAACGCTTTGAACAACAGGCGTTAGGTTGTCACTGATGCGTTGGCAACTGTGTGCGGTGAAAAACGCACACTGCTATGCGACCCACAGTTGTCGCTGGATACAGCACAGCAGTTGTGTGTCACGCACAGTTGCAAAGGCTTTTGTACAGTGCACCTAACGCTTTGAACAACAGGCGTTAAGTTGTCACTGATGCGTTGGCAACTGTGTGCGGTGAAAAACGCACACTGCTATGCGACCCACAGTTGTCGCTGGATACAGCACAGCAGTTGCGGTTCACGCACAGTAGCAAAGCCTTTTGCACAGTGGACCTAACGCTTTGAACAACAGGCGTTAGGTTGTCACTGATGCGTTGGCAACTGTGTGCGGTGAAAAACGCACACTGCTATGCGACCCACAGTTGTCGCTGGATACAGCACAGCAGTTGCGGTTCACGCACAGTAGCAAAGCCTTTTGCACAGTGGACCTAACGCTTTGAACAACAGGCGTTAGGTTGTCACTGATGCGTTGGCAACTGTGTGCGGTGAAAAACGCACACTGCTATGCGACCCACAGTTGTCGCTGGATACAGCACAGCAGTTGCGGTTCACGCACAGTAGCAAAGCCTTTTGCACAGTGGACCTAACGCTTTGAACAACAGGCGTTAGGTTGTCACTGATGCGTTGGCAACTGTGTGCGGTGAAAAACGCACACTGCTATGCGACCCACAGTTGTCGCTGGATACAGCACAGCAGTTCCGTGTCACGCACAGTTGCAAAGGCTTTTGTACAGTGCACCTAACGCTTTGAACAACAGGCGTTAAGTTGTCACTGTATTTTGCTGCCTAGCAAGCACGTATACCTGCTGTGATACAGCAGCACTGTGCCACGTGCTCACTAAACAGAACCCTCACACTTTCCCTACAGAAACTAAATTTTCAAATCTAACTAATGTAGTACAAAATTCCCTAACTACACTAGATATCCCTTTCCACTAAATAGAAAGCTCCATACAGCAGAAGACTGACACTGTCCCTTAAGTTTTTTTTTTTTTTTTTTTTTTTAACTCTAAGAACCAGCACAATCGCTGTATCTAACTACACTGGCTGTAAGCTAAATACAATTCTGCTATATGGAGCTTTAGAACCACTCGATATGTAGGAAATGTAGTGTAGCAAGCAGGAGTCAGACAGAACTGCTTCAACTCTCTTCAACAGGCCCTGGATAACTGTGCTAGGGGTTAGGCGGGGCCATCTTATATAGTGTGGGGCGTATTCACTCCTGATTGGCCTCTGGTCCCCGTAGTCACTCCAATCACGTTCCTAGGAGACTCCTGCCCCCTCATTGGCTTTTGCAGACGTTTCTGGGCCAATCACGGGCTTTTAAAGCCCAGTTCCTGTCCCAGTGCATTTTGGGCGGTTCTGGTGGCCGAATACCGAACTTTTGCCGCAAAAAGTTCGGTATTCGGCCGAATATCGAACATCCAATGTTCGGGTCGAACCGATGGTCGACCCGAACCGTTCGATCATCCCTAGTGGACAGTGCTATACTGCTCCCAGGTGTCCTTACTCCCAGTTTTAGGCTCAGATCTCTGCTGGTATGGAATATTTGGACAGAGGTGCTGTCTCTCTAACTCCCTTGGTGTCAAGATGAATAACTTTCCCAGGCACTTTAATAAAAATCTTCTCTCATTCCTCCTACTGCACAGTACATATTGGGGTCTGTAAAGATTCAATTGGCCCAATTATATGGCTGCCATCTCAAACTACAACTCCCAGGAGTGTCAGCGCTCTGCATAGAAGTCTATGGGTTTACTCGGCTTTAGCATTCCCCCTGCTGGCCGGAGGAGGATGGTGCAGCATAACATCAGTATTTCAGTAGAGGGAGAGAAGAAAAAAAGGCAATGCCTCCTTCTCCATATTGATGTAACCGAACACCTAGCTAGGGTGACGTATCCTGTTAGTTTTAATTCAGCCCTTGAACATATTTTGGACAAATTATATGCAGTACAGAATACAATAAGAGGAATCTCCTTAAAAAACATCTCTCCCCTGTGTCAGCTGGCATAAACTTTGCCTAACAATTTATACGTATAACGCTGATGCAGACAGAAAATGAATCAACACAGTAAAATAAACGCCCGCTTGCCCTTTTCTGTACATTGATCCTTCTGCCCCAGTGTATTGCTCAAGCAATCTATCAATGGATATACACATAAAAACAGACTACAGGCTTTTTAATTATTGATTAACCACAAACCAAAGTCTACACTTAGCACAACACAAGAAATTCTGCTAGAAATGTTATTTGTCAGTCCGTAAAACAAAAAAAACAAAATAGCAAGTAGATGTGGATATGCCTTAAACCACACACACACAATTATCTATTACTTTATGTAAAAGAGTTCTGTGCTCAAAAAAACAATATTTGTAAAATGAGAAAAAGTTACTGATAATGATCACTGCCATGGATAAGTAGCCACGCTTTACAGAGAAAGAGATAGCTGACATCTGCAATAAGTAGACCCTGTCACAGACTCAAAGTGGTTGTAAAGGCTCAAGGTTATTTACTTTCATATATTCTATGCATGAAGGTAAAAAACATTCTCTGTGCAGCAGCCCCCCCTCCTGATACTCACTCACCTGATCTTTCTTCAGATCACGGGAGCATCGTCTCTGCTGGGCCTCTCCCTCTTTGTTCGTTCTACTCCCTCCTTCTGCTGTAAATCACAGCCAGTGAGTCAATGGTTGAAAAGTGTGTGTGTGGGGGGGGGGGGGGGGGAGGCGAGCCGCGTCTCTGTGTGTGTGAATGGACACACATGGCAGCGGCTTAGGAGCACGCCTGCTCGGGTGCCCCAGTGCAAGCAACTTGCTCTGGGGGCACTCAGCAATAGGGAGGGGCCAGGAGCGCCGACTGGGGACCCGAAAAGAGGAGGGCCAGTGCTGCTCTGTGCAAAACCGCTGCACAGAGGAGGTAAGTATAACATGTTTGTTGTTTAAAAAAAAAAAAAAAATGATAGTCTTTATTATCACTTTAATTCAGAACTTAAAAACTTAACGAACTTAAACTTAACTTAAAAGAACTTAAAAAAAAAGGGATTGTAAAGGCAGAAGGTTTTTTTTTTTTTTTTAATCTTAATGCGTTCTATGCATTAAGATAAAAAACCTTCTGTATGCAGCTGCCCCCCTAATACTTACCTGAGCCTGTCTTTATCCAGCGATGTTGCAGGTGTGTCTAAGCTGCCTGGGACTCCCCTCTTTATTGGCTGAGTCAGCAGCGTGGCGTGATTGGCTCCCGCTGCTGTCAATCAAAATCATTCAGCCAATCAGGAGTGAGAGGGGGCAAGGCCAGGTCAGGGCTCGGTGTCTGAATGGACACAGGGAGCTGTGACTCGGCTCGGGTTCCCCCATAGCAATCTGCTTGCTGTAGGGGCACTCAAAAGGTGGGAGGGGCCACGAGAGCCAAAGAGGGACCCGAGAAGAGGAGGATCCGGGCCACAAAACCAACTGCACAGAGGAGGTAAGTATAACATGTTTGTTATTTTTTTTTAAAAACGAGCCTTTACAATCACTTTTAGGCCCCGTTCACATGTCGCCTTAGTGTGAACGGGGGCTAACTCTCTCAATCAACACTGACTATTTGTAATCCTTATGCTGCTAGCATTAATAAAGAGATAGAAAAGTATATCATATTTACTTGTTTTAATCACTTGCCGACTGGCCAAAAGTCATTTTAGTGCTGGCTGATGGCTTGAGCAGGCACCCTGTACTTGTATTTCGCCATGCTGACTCACACTGGTGTGCCCCCTGGCGCGATCTGTGACCACTGTGTCCACCGGACACAGCAGATTGCGATGCTCGGTATCAGGCTGCTGTGATTGGCCCAGATATCACATGATCCCTGTGTGATCCCTGTGCGCCTATCCCTGTGTAGCCCAGATACCATGTGATCCCTGTGCGCCCTTACCTGTGTAGCCCAGATACCACGTGATCGCTGTGCAATCACATAATCACCATTCTTGACATTACTGTGTGATCTGTGATGAAGTGTATATAAAGAATGCTACCTTATATAGGTTCTTTCTATTATTTTGTGTTTAAATATAAACAAAAAAGTATCAATCAACCATGAATGAGTAATGCAAATAAATCAAATTCAATGCATCATAACTCACATAAAGTCCATTATCTCAAATCTTCTTAACAGTGAAGTAAAGTTTCATCATGCTAAACTGCCAAGTGCTGTAAACCCAAATGCAGTGCAAATCTTGCTCCCCTCCTGTGTGCCCACTCACTCACTAGCTGCTATGGACTCCCAATGACTGGAGTCATATGTGCTTGTGCACATATCCTGGGTCTGCTGAGCTTTCTAGTCCTCCTTTATCGCTCCTTAATTATTGGGCAATGGGATGCTCATACATGGTGTAAATAGCAGAGAAAGACCCACATAGCGTAATTTCTTTTTTATTATAAAACTAAATTAATTAAAACATATCTACTCACATGGTATAGGGAAAAAAAAGGAAAGAGCGGAACCGAAAGTCCACAACAGGCCCGCATCTCATCGGCCTGTAATGACGTTACCACCCATGGTCACTGTGTGATCTGTGATTAGTTACGTGTGATCTGTGATTAGTTACCAGTGATCACATGGTACCTGGGCTAATTACAGCACTCTGTATCTTGTGATAGCCGTCCCCAATCACAGCATCACAATAGTAAACAATGAGTCAGGAATGAAAACCATTCATGAAAATTCAAAAAATTGCTGTTACAGTGATCATCAGAGTAGTACAGTGATGACAATATGTAAATAAAATGGTAAAAAACGAAAAAAAAAAATTAAAAAGTTCAATGAAATACCATTGAATTTTTTTTGTTTTACATACTGTCACCAGTCAGTATCCCTGATCACTGCCACACTAGTTATATGATGACTGGAAGAGAGGGGGGGTGAATGATAAGACCCCCCACCTCCATTCACAGAACACTTTGCATTCTATAAAAAAAATAAAAATACAAGGCGCTTTGTGAATGGTGAATTGACAGTTGGGGCAGAAGCAAGGGGCGAGCGGGGTGATCCTTCACAGAGGTAAACCTATACAGTGCCAGAATCTGGCATCACTGGAGAATTTTTACAGTAACCAGAAGCCAGCAGTATGTAGGATACACTTATTTAGGGGTAAGTTATAACTCTGGGGCAGTATACCCAAAAACATCAGCTAAAAAAAATAATAAATTCAGGTAAAAGTAAAAAAAAAAAAAAAAAAAAAAAAAAGTGTATTTGAAATGCTTTTTGCTTTCCTATACATGTTTCTTTTTATTGATTTGCGATTTATTTTACTACTTCAGAAAGGTAAATTCTCTAGCATAGCCCCCTTCCTTTTTAGACATCATAGCCCTGGCCTCTCCCGTTCTTGGAGTGTCTGGGAAAAATGCCAAATGTTTCCTATGTGTCATGTTCACACCACATTGCTGGTGTCCTATGTGTTGTGTTAAAATTCTACGTCTGCATTTTAACACATCAGCACACTCAAATGTAATACAAGGGAAAAAAAATTCTTTCCATTATTCTGTCTTTTACACAGACCCGTTGGGCAGCCATCTTTGGGGATAAGTGTTGGTTGTGCGGTGCAGTGGAGAGTTTTGTTAGATACCTGCATCCCCTGCCACATCCTACATTTCCATCTACCAGTTGCTACATCAGTACAGGTTAAAGTGGTAATGTGAAGCTGGTAGGAGGCACCACAGATCACAGCTGTAAATTGGCATTCAAAATATCAAGAATTGTGTTGTCTTCAAGAGTGCAGGACAACAAGAGCTGCCATCAAGGGCTAGCTATGACCCCCAGCAGAATCTTCAGTGTCCAACACTTCTGGATGTGTCAGTTTTCTGGTCTCCATCTGTGCTTCTTGGTCTCTTCTTTCGACCCCTATATCATTACTGTGTCCTGTAGGGGTTGGTGGATGGCACCACAGTGCATGACATGGCATGCAGGCATCTGACACACCTGGACACAACCGCACATCTAAATCGAGCCTTAAACAAGGCCAAAGACAAAATATTAAACTTGACAGGGGTTCTAACCTTTTCCCACTCAAAAACAAAAAATGGCTAGCCATAGGCTTGTAGGCGGGGCCTAGGTGCCTGTGTATTTAGAAGTGAGCTGAAATTTGTACTCCATGGCTGACCACATTACACTGATGACACTTGTACACTTCAGACATGCTCTCCATTAAAGGACATCACTTCCCAGGTGTGCAGCATTTAGGGACAGGTATCACAGAGCCTGTACCCATCTCCACCAATACAGTATTAGCGTCACCTCTATCCCAGTGACCAATACCATGGTTACTATGGGATACAGGAAACGCTCTCTCTGTCTCTCTCCAACCTCCATTCTTGCTCTCTTCTCCTGGGGCCCCTCTACATCACTCTCTACCATGACTCCAGGCTGGGTCCCTAGGCACTCTGTGCTGTGGGGATGGTCCCAAACAGTTGAGAACTGGCTGTTAGTGGAGGTGGCAAGCGTTTAATCCCCTACACTACCAGAGCAGCCATCCCCTCTGCCATTTCACCCATCTCCTGGCTGATTGGCTATGTTGCGTGTGACAAACACTGTAGTCCTTGAATAACCCATGAACTTCCCCTGGGTAGTATTGTGTGTCAGACCCATGTGTTGTATCTTCCTCCTCTTTCTCGTCCTTGTTGTGTAGCAAGCCATGTTCTTTTAATACACTGTGCATGCACCCCTTTAAGAGACTTCAGACTAGGCAAAGCAAGTAAAAAAACAAGAACTTTACTGAGGTATTTGCTGATAACAGTAAAGTTCTTAAGAAACATTGTCAACACAGTTCCTATACAGAGCTCTTATAATATCCCATAGAGTGTGCATAGTGTAAGCAGAAGGCAAGTCCATATGGCAATCCCTTTTAAGGCAAGAGTCAATTTAAGCAATAATTTACAGGTGATAATGTCCCTTAGAGTCCATGCTTGGCAGTAATCCCTAAAGGCAGCGAGTCTGGAATTATCAGCTACAAGTCTGTAGGATCCCCAGGTTTTAGACCCCCTCCAGGAACCCCGATTAGTCTCTAATTATCCCTCAAAGGAGGTGATTAATCCAGCAGAATAACCAGCTACATTTTGTCAGTATTTCCTCAGAACTCTACCCTAGGGGCTTGGAGGCAGCCCATTTTATGTTGGTTGACCTGTAGGGGGCAGTAATGTGGCTGAAACTGGCGGGAAAACTTTAACCCTTACAGCCTGGTTTGCCATATCTGTCAGGTCAACCTTAGGATACAGGAAAACATGAAAACATTGTAACATTTAGCACCTGGCTGGCTCAGTTAACATGAGAAAATGTTATTTTATATTGTGAAGACTGCAGCAGCAGAAGTAAACTCTTTGTTTAAGCTTATAATTGCTTCTACAGGGCAGAAGAGGTGGGAGTTCAGGTATGGATCCAATAGGTAGTCATTTATTTAGCATAGAGCACAATATGAAATCCTGGTTTTGGGTGGACTTAGTCTTTCAGCTGATGATGACACATTTTCCTTAAAAAGAAAAATACATTTTTAAAGTTATTTTAAATTCTCTTTATATAATGGCGTAGCTTCTATAATGAACCATTTCTAAAGCCCTATACAAGATTCAGTGTCAATACGTTAACTATTTTACATAGTCTGATTAACGTGATTCCAGCGGGTGCTTGAATATTGCTCTGGCTTGATGTTGATGTGTGAAGTGTTTGATATGACTCCCTGAAACTCCCTAATACCGCTGGGAAGGAAATAATGACACACTGTTCACAAACTCCTATCGGTGGATAACAGCGCTGCCCTTTTATCAAAGCAGAGTCACAGATCCTTTGTATCTTCTACTCTTTGGCAGGAATTAAAGAAAGTGAAGATCGGCAGAAGATCAATAGCAGTTCAGTGTTACCAGAGATCCAGGGTCAGCAAGAGAACATGGTAAATCATTAGATCAGGGGACTGTGGGGTTAAAACTCTGAGGTCTGTGTACTTATGCTTGTTACTCTTTGCATTATTAGGGCATTTATCCAAATGCATCTGTCTCTGGAAGTCAGATGAGCCTGCCTCCTGGAGCTGTCCCCCTGTACAATCCTTCACAGGTAATTCCTTTTTCTCATGAGGGCTCGCTGTTTCTTTTTTTTTTTTTGAATACTGCTATACAGTAATTCAAATGCAACTAAACCCATCGATTTGACAATTTCTCAAAACGGTTACACTCAAGACATTCTATAAATGATAACTGTCATAATTAATATACACTCTTAACAAAACTGTCAAGCCATCGAATGGCTGGTGTCATAACTGATCACATGTACAGCACCATGGCAACTGCAGATCAAGTAGAGGTTAAAATGGCAGCTTTCTTTTCTGTATAGAATGACAGTTTAGTTCCACTTTAAGGGCTCCTTCAAGTCTATTTGCTGGTTAAGGGAGCACTATAGCATTGTATTGAATGTTTTGTTAAAAACGAAATGTGATTGTAAGTCACACGGCGAGTTCAAGGAAAAGTGACACGTTCTCTTGATAAAGCACCATTCCCACTAACCTATACTTACCTTCCCAGGGCTCTCCAGTCCTGATGCTCTGCTTGCCTGTTGGATCCTTCAGGGATAACTGATACTTCTCGGTACAGGGGATCATCTGAGCTTCCCCTTCATTTTCAGGATGCAGTGTTCGGACCTGAGCCAATCGCCAGGCCCAAACACTGCCATGTAGGGGTTTAAATCATTAAACCTGTGTAAGTTCCAGCATGGTAAGTTAGCACCAGGGACAGTACTTACATTAATGACAAGTACCCCATGTGGTGGTGGCTGCTCTGTTCCTTTAAATCTTCAGTCCTCTGGCTTCTGGATACTCCAGCGGCTCTAATCTTCTGGTGTTGTGGCAGGAAATACAAACGGCTTTTTAGTCACTCATTAAAAGTGCCATCTTTCTGCCCCCCTGCTCCATTCATAGAAGCTATACTATCAGTTCTCGCAATAAAAAGTGTTCTATAAATGGAGGAGACTGACCTTTTATTCATTCACCTATCTCCATTCACTCTTTATTCTGATTCTACAGATACTACACTCTTTATTCTGATACTACATACACATGCACTCTTTATTGTGAAAATACCCAAAGGGCCTGGTATAGATTTTTTTTTTTTTTTGGGGGGGGGGGGGGGACCCGTGCCATTTGTTTCCTAATTCTGTCATGGGGTTCCCCTTAAAAGCCATACCAGACCCAAAGGGTCCCCCAGAGCTGTTTTTAACCCAGAATTGACATTGTATTTCACAATTGTTATTTTTTTTATTTAGCTCTTAGCAGGGAAGCCTTTACAACCTATTGACTGTGCGCTCAGTGGGTGAACATCTGTAACGCTCTGGGTTTTAGCTCAAGGATACTGGATTTGCAGCTGCAGAATTCCACTCAGTAGTCTTGTAGAGATCTTGTTAAATCACCTGATCCAACTCTCTTGACTCATCATAGTGGTTCAGCCTTATTCAGTATGCACATATACAAACACTCAGATAATGATGTTGCAGGAGTGATAGTAATTATGCAAGTAGCAGTGAGATGTTACACTGAAGGTATAGGCTCTTAGGAGTGATAGTAGATGATGATAAGCACTCAGATAGTGATGTTACAGGAATGATAGTAGATGATGATAGATAGCAATTACAAGAGCTAGCAATCTAGTATAATCAACAGGTGATAGATAATAGCAAGCAAGATATACAGGTGTTGCTAAGCTTAGTTCGGTAATGCAGGTTGTAACAAATAATAGGCACAAGAGCTAGCGATCTAGGTTTAGAAATGCAGATGGTAGATACTGGAGAGCATGTATCCTAGAGCTAGCAATAGTTCTTATAATGCAGGTATAGATAGCAAGCGTTGTTGATAAGAGGGGGTCCCCTGTGGGGTACTTATCAATAGCCAGTAGTGAGGGAGTGTAGGACAAGGTAGCGAGGCTCCGGTCAATCCAGGTATAGGGTATGTAGCTGGAAGATTCGGCAGCGTCAGGTTAGGCAGGTATCAGGAACGGTTGCACGAACAATGTGTGAGTGCAGACCGTCAGTTGAAATAGCCGCTCAGTGCGGCGCCTGATGATGACGTCAGCACTGTTAAAGGAATACACACCTTATATGCATTCCACCTACCTGAGTGGTGGAACGCAATCCGGAAGTGAGATGATAGAAAGGCACTGAGAGTGCCAGGATCTTACAGTACCCCCCCCCCCATAAGGCCGGCTCCAGAAGGCCTATAGAACTGGTTTCTCAGGGTATTTGGTGTGGAACCTTTGTATAAGTCTGGATGCATGAACATCAGAAGCATCCAACCAGGTGTCATCTTGAGGTCCATAATTTTTCCATCTGATGAGATACTGGAGTTTTCCTCTATGGATACGAGAATCCAAAATCTCCCGAATCTCAAATTCTTCTCCCCCTTCTACTTGTACTGGAGGTGGAGGCAAGATGGTAGGTCTAATTCCCTGATTAGGTATATGTGGTTTTAGTAAGGATACGTGAAATATAGGGTGTATCTTGAGATCTGTCGGTAATGTGAGTCGAACTGCAGATGTTCCAATGACTTTCTCGATCGGGAAAGGTCCCAAAAACAGAGGTCCAAGTTTTTTGCTGGGGATTTTCAATCTCAGATTTTTCGTGGATAACCACACGAGATCTCCAACGGTATACTGAGGGGAAGGTCTTCTACGAAGATCGTAGTACCGTTTCTGCTGGCTGTGGGCATGAGAGATGGTGGTGTTCAGTAAATCCAAGGAGTCTTTTATTTGCGTAAGGTAATCAGTAGCCACCGGGTTACTTGATGGTAGGATGCGTGGAGGAAGAAATGTGGGATGAAACCCATAATTCAGAAAGAACGGACTTTGCTTAGTGGTACTGTGGGTTGCATTATTGTAAGCAAATTCCGCCAGAGGAAGAAGATCCACCCAATCATCCTATAAATAGGAGGTGTAACAGCGCAAGTATTGTTCAATACATTGGTTGACCCGTTCAGTTTGTCCATTAGTCTGTGGGTGATAGGGGGAAGTAAGCTTCCGCTCAATACGTAATATACGACATAGAGCTTGCCAAAACTTAGAAATAAATTGTGAACCCCGGTCAGATAAAAGGGTCTTTGGAATTCCATGTAACTTGAACACATGTTTAATTAGTAGTTCCGCTGTTTCTTTAGATGATGGTAATCTGCGAATGGGAATGAAATGTGCCATCTTAGTCAGATGGTCCACTGACACTAAAATGGTAGTGAATCCCTTGGAAGGTGGTAATTTCACTATGAAATCTAGGGACACAACTTCCCATGGAACTTTGGGTATAGGTAGACTGCAAAGTAGCCCGAATGGCTTTGTAGTCTCAATTTTGGACCTAGCACAGGTGTCACATGAGGAAATGAACTTCTGTACAGACGTCTTCATTCCAGGCCACCAAAATTGCCTGGTGAGTAAATTTAATGTTTTGGTCATACCCATGTGTCCTGCCATAGGTACATCATGTGTTAGTTCCAAGATCTTAGTGCGCATGTCAGGAGGTATGTAGAGTTTGTTATCAAAGTAAAGGAAGCCTTCTGCATCAGAATTTAGATGTGGTGGTGGTGAATCCAATCCTAGACTATGCAGAATCTCTTCTTTTAAGGAACGAACAAAGCCAACAATACGATCTTGTGGTATTATAGGGAGTGAAGGGATTTCTGCACAGTTATCTTCGGCTAACCGTGATAATGCATCCGCCTTCTTGTTTTTATCTGCAGGTTTGTAGGTCACTAGGAAATTAAATCTTAGGAAGAATAATGACCAACGCACTTGCCGATGGGAAAGGGTTTTGTTGGTTTGGAGGTATTGGAGGTTCTTGTGATCCGTATATATGAGTATTGGCAACCGGGTACCTTTAAGTAAATGTCGCCAATTTTCAAGTGCCAATTTTATGGCAAGTAACTCCTTTTCACCCACTGGATAGTTCACCTCTGGGGCAGTCAGTGCTTTGGAGAAAAAAGCAACTGGGTGGAGAGGAGACGTATTTGTCGGTCTTTGGGAGAGAACTGCTCCTACAGCCATATTTGATGCATCCACCTCTAGGATGTATTGTAGAGATGGGTCTGGATGACGTAATATGGGAGCAGAAGTGAAGCTTGATTTTAGCAAGCGGAAAGCTTGATTCGCTTCTTCAGACCATTTTTACGTCTTTTTCACACTGGTGAGTTGAGTCAACGGTCTTACAATGGTAGAGAAGTTTTTGATGAATTTTCTGTAAAAGTTTGAGAACCCAAGGAATCGTTGTAATGCCTTACGTGTTGTTGGTATAGGCCAATCCTGGATACACGATATCTTGCTTTTATCCATCTTAATGCCATTCTTTGATATGATGTATCCCAGGAATAACACTTCCTCCATATGGAATAGGCATTTCTTCAATTTTACATATAAATTGTGTGAGAGCAATCTGGATAATACACGTCGTACAAGTCTTACATGTTCAGACAAGGATTGTGAGTAGATGAGTATATCATCCAGATATACCACAACACAAACATCGAGTAGGTCTCTGAAGATGTCATTTATAAAACGCTGGAATGCTGCGGGAGCGTTGCATAATCCGAAGGGCATCACCAGATATTCGAATAATCCATACCTAGTTCTGAATGCCGTCTTCCACTAATCCCCTTTGCGTATGCGGATGCGATTGTATGCCCCTTTTAAATCCAACTTTGAAAAGTAAGTGGCTCCACGCACCTGTTCAATGAGTTCCGGAATGAGAGGTAAAGGATAGCGATCCTTTATTGTGATGTTATTTAATTGCCTGTAGTCAATGATAGGCCTGAGACTCTGATCCTTATTGCGGACAAAGAAAAGTCCTGCAGCTGTGGAAGAAGTAGAGGGTCTAATAAACCCCTTCGCTAAATTCTCATCCAAATACTGTTTGAGATGAGAAAGTTCATCCTGAGAGAGAGGATAAACATGTCCGAAAGGTAGTTTACTGTTAGGGAGTAGATCAATGGAACAATCATAGTCCCTATGGGGAGGCAACACTTGAGCATTTTTCTCAAGGAAAACTTCAGCCAGATCCTGATAGCATGGTGGTGGTGTGATTTGATCTGACACCATGGAAAGGATATTTCGGTACGATTGGATCTTACACGTGGTCTCACAGTAGTGTGAGGGGAAAGTCAGTGTTCGTGTTTTCCAATCGATGTTTGGTTGATGCATGTGTAACCAGGGAAGTCCCAGAATAATGGGAAAATGTGGTGAAGGTAACACATCAAAAGTGTTTGTCTCAACATGAGACTTGTTAGCAGTAACTAGAAATGCTTGAGTTTGTTTAACGATTGGACCAGAAGATAAGGGAATACCATTAATTAAACTAACAGAGACAGGTTTAGATTTTGAAATAATAGGTATTTTATTTAAAGCAACAAAACTAGTGTCAATGTAGTTCCCACAAGATCCTGTGTCGATCATAGCCTTGGTAGTGATTCTATTTTGGTCCCACTGTAAAATTAATTGGATGAAAAGATAGGGGTTAGAAAAAGAAGTCGTTAAACCCCCCCAATAATATATGTGAAAACTCACCCTCTTTTTTGCGGACAAGGGGACAGACGCTTATTAGATGATCAGAGGAAGCACAATACATGCAAAGGTTCTGAGATTTTCTCCTGGCTCGTTCAACAGATGATAATGGGGAGCGTATGATCCCTACCTCCATGGGAGTAGAATCAGAAGACGAGAAACGAGAAGGATTGGGTGATGGTACTCCCATTTTCTCAGCCTTCCTTTCTCGTAACCGTCTGTCAATGTTGATACTGAGCTGTATTAAAGCATCCAAAGTGCCAGGTAAGTCCACTCGGGCGAGCTCGTCTTTAACGGCTTTGGATAGACCAAGCCTGAACTGGGTACGCAGAGATGCATCATTCCACCCTGCATCAAGGGTCCATCTCTTGAACTCTGCTGCAAAGTCTTCAACAGGTCTCCTTCCCTGTTTTAAAGCTCTCAATTGGCTGTCAGCAGTACTTTGCCTATTTGGGTCTTCATATAGACGGGAGAGTTCTGCTAAAAACGCAGGATAGGAATTGAGAATAGGATCATCTTTCTCAAAGAAGGAGTCTGCCCAAGCCCGTGGATCACCTGACATATAAGAGATAGTAGTGCAGACTTTAATACGGTCTGTATTGTAAGTACGAGGTTTTAAACTGAAAAGCAATTGACATGCGTTTTTAAACTCACGAAATTTTTTCCGGTCACCTGTAAACACTTGTGGAGGGTTTATCTTGGGCTCACGGGGTTGAGCAGCAGTAAGCTGAGATACACGGGCCACCTGCTGTCTCAAGGTTTGATTTTCCTTTTGTACTTCAGTAAGAGTATGAACTAATGCTTCTACTTTTTGTGTTAGGTGCATCACATGAGTGGCCATTTCTGCTGAATCCATTTTTTAGGGTTCGTGCAATCTGTAACGCTCTGGGTTTTAGCTCAAGGATACTGGATTTGCAGCTGCAGAATTCCACTCAGTAGTCTTGTAGAGATCTTGTTAAATCACCTGATCCAACTCTCTTGACTCATCATAGTGGTTCAGCCTGATTCAGTATGCACATATACAAACACTCAGATAATGATGTTGCAGGAGTGATAGTAATTATGCAAGTAGCAGTGAGATGTTACACTGAAGGTATAGGCTCTGAGGAGTGATAGTAGATGATGATAAGCACTCAGATAGTGATGTTACAGGAATGATAGTAGATGATGATAGATAGCAATTACAAGAGCTAGCAATCTAGTATAGAGGGTGATAGATAATAGAAAGCAAGATATACAGGTGTTGCTAAGCTTAGTTCGGTAATGCAGGTTACAAATAATAGGCACAAGAGCTAGCGATCTAGGTTTAGAAATGCAGATGGTAGATACTGGAGAGCATGTATCCTAGAGCTAGCAATAGTTCTTATAATGCAGGTATAGATAGCAAGCGTTGTTGATAAGAGGGGGTCCCCTGTGGGGTACTTATCAATAGCCAGTAGTGAGGGAGTGTAGGACAAGGTAGCGAGGCTCCGGTCAATCCAGGTATAGGGTATGTAGCTGGAAGATTCGGCAGCGTCAGGTTAGGCAGGTATCAGGAGCGGTTGCACGAACAATGTGTGAGTGCAGACCGTCAGTTGAAATAGCCGCTCAGTGCGGCGCCTGATGATGACGTCAGCACTGTTAAAGGAATACACACCTTATATGCGTTCCACCTACCTGAGTGGTGGAACGCAATCCGGAAGTGAGATGATAGAAAGGCACTGAGAGTGCCAGGATCTTACAACATCCTGCTAAGTGCCGAGAAAGTTCAGGTGTTAGGCAAGTACCTGAATGGACGATGTTTAGGCCAAACTTATGCTCGGCCCAAACCGTTCACCCCTCCCCAGTGCTGCCTGAACACTGTAACACCTCACACTTACTCTTGCTGGGCGCAGGAACAGGCCTGCTGTAAAAAAATAGAAAAAAAAATTGAAATGACATGCACTTGTCAAATAGGTGCAGAAAAATTGGGCCTTGGGTGTTGGTGTTGCCTGAGCACTGTAACCCCTCACAGTTACTGTTGCTGGGCACAGGAACAGGCCCTGCTGTTAAAAATTAGAAAAAAAAATTGAAATTATATGCACCTGTCAAACAGGTGCAGAAAAATTGGGCCTTGGGTGCTGGTGATGCCTTAAACCAAAAACATTGTTGGAAGCTGGCATAATCAGGGTTCAAGAATAGGATAGGCAGTCTCAAAGGGATCCCAGATCCCTAGCAAATTCAATCAGTTACATCAGCATCAGGGGCTTGATTGCTGCTGTTGATCCAGGACTGATTCATTTTGATAAATATCAGCCGGTCATTGGAGTCTGTGAACAGACACACTCTTTTATCCATCACAAAACCTCCAGCAGCACTGAATATTGGTTCAGAAAGCATGCTGGAAGCAGGAAAGGCTAGTAGCTTGATTGCATATTGAGCAAGTTCTGCCCAGTGTCCATCCTCAAGACCCAGTAACCCAGTGGATGCTCAGTTGGAAGAGTCTCCAAGTCTGCTATTACCCCTAGATAATCCTGCACCATATGATGCAGATGCTGCCGATGGTTGCCTAAACCTAACAGTCCTGGACGCTAATGACTAAAGAATTGTTTAAAGGCATCAGTCAGCCAGTTGCTTTCTCCCCCGCTCTTCCTTTGACCGAACGAAGCCTCAGAAACACATTGTCCAGGAAATGGTAACCTCCCAGTTTATGGAAAGGTGTTACACAAATCTTTCTTCAAGGCGTTCTCAAGATGTTCCATCCTCTGCTCCCTCTGTGAAGGCAGGATGAGCTCTGCAACTTTACCCTTGTAGCATGGATCAAGAAGGGTTGCCAACCAGTAATAATCCCTCTCCTTGATACCACAAATCCTCGGGCCCTTTCGCAGGCTTTGCAGAATTAGGGAGCTCATGCAGTGTAAGTTTGAGGAGGCATGAGATTCTGCGTCCTCTGGGTTACTAAGGATGACATTTTTAGGAACTACCTCTTCCCAGCCACGTAAACTCCTAGGGCTTCTGGGGAATGACAACCATCCCTTGAAGACTGCTGTATGTTCTCTACATCCATGCTGGCATAATCCTCCTCCTCCTCTTCCTCATGTGTGTTTTGCCGCCCCGCAGGAATGGTATCTGCATAAAGGGGGCCTTGTGAGGAAAGGAAGTACTCCTCTTCCTCCCGCTGTTCTGCCTCAAATGCCCTATCTATGATTCCATAAAGTGGGTGCTCCAGCAGGAAGACTAGAGGAATAGTGTCATTGATGCATGCATTGTCGCAGCTCCCCATCTTGTGGCCTCCTCAAATGGTGACAGGACAGTGCATGCATCCTTTATCAGCAACCACTGGCGTGGTGAAAAGAAGCCAAGCTCCCTTGAGCCTGTCCTTGTGCCATACTCACACAGGTACTCATTGATGGCCCTCTGCTGCATGTGCAGCCTCTGCAGCATTGTCAGTGTTGAGGTTCACCTGGTGGGCATGTCACAAATGTGGCCGTTGATTGGCAGGTTGAATTCCCGTTGAATGTCAGCCAGCCAAGCACTGGCATTGTAAGACCACTGGAAATGGGCACAGACTTTTTTTTTGGCCTGCCTCAGAAGATCTTGGAAGCCCGGCTACCTGTTACAGAAATGCTGCGCCACCAAATTTAGGACATGCGCCAAGCATGGAACATGTGTCAAGTGTCCCTGTCGGAGGGCGGAGAGAAGGTTTTTGCCATTGTCGCATACAACTATTCCTGGCTCAAGCTGCAGTTGCATCAATCACCTCTGAACCTGCCCCTGCAGAGCTGACAGAATCTCTGGCCCGGTGTGGCTCCTGTCCCCTAGACAAACCAACTGAAGCACAGCATAGCATCTTTTAGCTTAACTGCTTGTCTAGCCCCTTGAACCCTTAGGGAGCACTGCTGGTTCAAAGGACAATTCAGCAGAAAAGGCCATAGAGAAAGAAGAACAGGGGCTGTGGAGCAGACCGATGTGGCAAAATCACCACCAGATTTTTTGAGGCGTGGTGGTGGAATAAGCTCCAGCACCGAACCCTGTCCTGCATCCTTCCCAGCTGCCAGCAGAGTTACCCAGTGAGCCGTGAAGGAAATGTAATGTTCCTGACCATGTCTGCTAGACCACGAGTCAGCAGTAATGTGAACCTTAATGCTGACTGCTCTGTGCAACAAGGCCAAAACATTTCCTTCCACATGATGGTACAGTGCTGGAATGGCTTTATTTGAAAATAAATTTCTTTTTGGATATTGCCACTGTGGTACAGCACATTCTGGAAATTCTTGAAAAGGGGCAGAGTCTGCCAGATGAAAAGGCAGCAGTTGTAGTGCTAGCAGTTTGGCCAAGCTAGCATTTAGATGCTGAGCATGTGAATGGCTGGGACAGTATTTTTCTTTATGGTTCAGAAACTGGGGTAGCGAAATTTGCCTGGTGAAATCAACAGGGGGTGAACTGCTAGCAGACTGGGTGCAAGTACCTGTGGCACCCGTTTCTATACCATCATCCCTCTCAGTGCAGGTTTTTGAGAAGATTTGAGGTATAGTAGGGCTAGAATTCCCAGATGAGGAGCAAAGAGAAGTCTGCATTTTTTTTATGATGTGGGTCCTTCAGGGGCTGTTGACAACGGACTGAATGGCAGGTCGTCATATGTCTTGTCAAGCATGTGGTACCCAAGCAGCTGGTGTTCTGGCCACGCTTGATCTGCTTCAGACAGAGATTGCAAACAGAAATGCTGTGGTCTGCTGCACATGTGTTGAAAAAAGCCCACACCAAAGAACTTTTAGAAGTCAGCGGGGAGTTAGCAGCGCCCTGCACCTGTGGAGCTCTATGGTGTGATGCAATAGAGTGGCTGACCTTAAGCCGGCCCCTGGAGGACATCCTGCCTCATTGGAGTTGTGCCTCCTCCTCCTCACTTTCCTTCTCTGTGCTCTCAGACACCCAAGTACAGTCAGTGACCTCATCATCCCCTCCCTCCTCGTCACTGGAGCAAACTTGGCAGTATGCTGCATCTGGGGAACATGACTGCTAGTTTATTTTCCATCATTGGCACCCCCTCTCTCTAGGCTCATGTTACTCCCTTCCTCAACCCGGGAACCAACATCGGAGCATTCAATTTGCTGTGCATCCTCCAGCAGCATGTAACTGACTCTATGCTCGAATAATTCAGTTGACTTCTCCATGCATGATGGGGGGGCTATGGAAGGAGTAGCTGTAAACAAGGAGCCTGTGCAATAGGCCCCTTTAGCAACTGTGGCGGAAATCAAATTAATAAGAGCCTGGGTGACAGAGAATGAGGTGAATTAGGATGGCTTAGTTATCCACTCCACCAACTCTTCTGCATGTTGTGGCTCAATAACATGGCCAGCACTGGAAAAAAAGGACAAGCGTGCCCAGCCTGCAGAGGATGCACCATGTCTGCGACCACCACTTTTCACTGTGGACACAGAGGCTGCTTGCCCTCTTTTAGTGGCCTGTGAGCGTCTGCCTCTCCTTGTTGGCCTTTCAGACATGATGGGGATTTTTTGGAGGGATTTTAATAACTTTTTTTTATATGAAAATCACTGCTTACACAGAAGGAATAGCACCTGCGACACAGATGGGGGACAACTAATAATTCAGCAATGGAATCTGATGTTGCAAAAGAATTTAAAAGAAAAACAAAATCACTGAAAAAAATAAATAAAAAATGGGATCAGTGGGGTAACACAGATGACCAACACATCAGTGGCACCACTACACTTTTGTTACACAAGAATCACAGCACTACACTACACTGCACTAAACTAACTGAACACACAATCCGCTGACTACCCTGCCTAATCTACACTAACACACTACACAGGGCTGCTGTGTGCACAGTCTTATATAGTGTGGGGCGTGGACTTAGCCCCTGAGCCATGATTGGCCAAAGGCAAGTAAGGTGCATGCTTTGGCCAATCACTAGCAATTAATGCACTGCAAGAATTTCCCGCCAAGTGCCCCGGATATTCGTGTGTTCAGCGAACACACGAAAACCTGCTGTTTCGATTCAAACATAAAGCCCATCCCTACTTCCAATACAGATTTCATTTTATAATTATTTTTACAGCTTTTGGCAAGCGTTCGGGTTCTTTGTACTCATAACTTACCATTTTAAGATAGTTGTGTACAGGTTTACCCACACAGCGGACCTCATCCAACCTTGATGTTGCCAAAAAAATTCATCTCTGAATGACGCACAACTCTCTGCTCTGTTGGGGTTCCTTATTAAGTTACAATCATATTACCATACCCTGCACTGGGATTTTAAACTGCTGCAGGACAGAACAGTAAATTCTTTGAAGTGTGGGAATCCTACATTTCCCAATGAATTTTACATTATATAATAAATCATCCAAGTCAGTGTAACAATGAACAGTGCAAAAACAATAACTTAGCAGTTACTGCATACATGTAGCACCTTCTAATGTTGTTTCTTCTGTTTTTTTTTTGGCTATCCTTTTGTGTTGCCTAACAATTAAGGCTCCGTTCACATCTAGGCGTTTTGGGGCGTTTTTGGGGCGTTTTTCTGCTCTAGGATCAGCTCTCAAAACGCCCAACAAGACAAATCCTATTCATTTCAATGGCCCCTGTTCACATCTGAGCGTTTTGACGCTGTATACAAAACGCCCAACGCTCAAAAAAGTACATGAGCTTCTTTTTGGGCAGATTACAGGCGTTTTCCATTGATCTCTATTCAATCTAAAAACGCCTGCACAAAAATCGCGGTAAAAATCGCGGTAAAATCGCGGTAAAAAACGCCGCAAAAATCGCGGTAAAATCGCGGTAAAAACGCGCGAAAAACGCTACGCTCAGGTGTGAATGTAGCCTTACATTTCTCAGTAAACTATTAAAAACATTTGTCATTTTTGTTGATACAGTATATAAGGATTTACAAACAACAGATAACAATTTTTATACAGGCTGGCAGGGAATATTTCCCTATGTATAGCAAGAACAGCTTTAAATGATGCTAAAGGTTTATTTTTATTTTTTTAAATGTAAAATGAAAAAGATATTAAACTTACCCGCTCTGTGAAATTATATTGCACAGAGCAGTCCCTTAGCTCCTTATTGGCAGTCCCCCCATCAGCGCTGTCCCCTCCTTCTTCCTCCAGGTGCCCCCTTAGTAACCCAGATGCTAAGGGGTCACCTGTGGGGGGCAGGCTCCCGAGTCAGGCTATGTGCATTCATAGACACACACAGTACCGGCAAGCCATGTTCCCGCTCCCTCTTTACTGGAGTTTGACTGACAGCCGCAGGAGCCTATGGCGCTTACTGCTCTCAGTGTGTCCTGTGAATCCAGAAAGAGAGGAAAGCGGTGCTGCAGCTGATACAGTGCTGGATCAATGGGAGGAGGCAGCTAAGTATTTAGGGATAATGGAGGGAAGGAACAGAAAATGGGGTGCTTTTTTTTTACCTTAATGCAGGGAAAGCATTAAGGTAAAAAAAACTATTTAGACGTTAGAATCACTTTAAAGTGGACCTTTCACCCCATCCCTAAAATTTACATCACAAGATCTCAGGAAAAGTTTTTTTTTTTTTTGCTGCAACAGATGTATGTAGGGTTGAATGGCGCATATGTGAGAGGAGTTGCTTGGTGTCATGCACTTCATCTCGTGCATGTGCAGTAAGTAAATCTTTCAACATAGTATCATGATTGCAGGGGCCTAAGCAGCAGAGAGGCAGGCAGAAAACTGGTAAAAATTAAGAAAAAGTCACATGGACATAGGTAAGTATACTTATTTCCCCCCCTTTACTTTATTGCCAGGTTTATAGAGTAGGGAAATGTCCTCTCCAAATTGGACACAGATGTAAAAAAAAAAACGTCTACAAACTATGGGATATATACAGTGCCAAATCTGGCTTTAAACTTCTCCACAACAGTATCTTGGAACTGCCTGGTGTGTTCCTTGTTCTTCATGATGCTCTCTGCGCTTTAAACGGACCTCTGAGACTATCACAGTGCAGGTGCATTTATACGGAGACTTGATTACCCACAGGTGGATTCTATTTATCATCATTAGTCATTTAGGTCAACATTGGATCATTCAGAGATCCTTACTGAACTTCTGGAGAGAGTTTGCTGCACTGAAAATAAAGGGGCTAAATAATTTTGCACGCCCAATTTTTCAGTTTTTTATTTGTTAAAAATTTTTGAAATATCCAATAAATTTCGTTCCACTTCATGATTGTGTTCCACTTGATGTTGATTCTTCACAAAAAATTACAGTTTTATATCTTTATGTTTGAAGCCTGAAATGTGGCAAAAGGTCGAAAAGTTCAAGGGGCCGAATACTTTCGCAATGCACTGTGTATATATATATATATATATATATATATATAAAAATATATTTTACTGGCGACAATCAGCAATGTATAGCGGGATTGCAATATTGCGGCGGACAAATCGAACACCCAACTGACACTTTTTTGGGAACCAGTGACATTATTACAGTGATCAGTACTAAAAATACGCACTGTCACTGTACTAATGACACTGACAGGGAAGGGGTTAACATCAGGAACGATCAAAGGGTTAACTGTGTGCCTAGCTAATGTTTCAGTGTAGTGGGGGAGGTGCTTTTAGTAGTGGAAGACATGGATCAGTGTTTCTGCTTTACAGAAGCACAGGATCCATGTCTTCTTTACTGACAAAATGACAACCTGCCTTGTTTATATAGGCAGACTGGCATTCTGTCACTGTACTGAATGATCAGGAAGTGCCAGTGGACATCGGGTCTGCAGGACCCGCTAATCAGTTCCCACTGTATAAAATCACAGCAATAGCGAGCCACTGCCTGCGTGCAGTCGCTCCCAAAACCCGAAGTGCAGAATCATGTATATATACGTGATTCTGCACAGTGCGGCTACCCTGTAGCAGTATATCTGCTATGGGGAGGTTGTCAAGTTGTTAAAAGATATGTATGGTGATGCTATGTAAAGCAGTATGGGTGTATGCAAGAAAAAAAAAAAAAGAAAATATACAGCATGAGCATGAGTACAGCCATTCCCATCAACAGCAGGTCATATGCTGAACCTGGGTGAAGGAAATACGCTGCCAATTGCACATGGGTCACCTGAGCCCGTTCAGAGTAAAGGCCTCATGCACGCCGACAGTGAGAATGTAAAATTCTAGGTGTTTTCTCTATCCCAGGGAGCCACAGGTGCCACGTACAGCCTGCAGTGTGTCGTTTTGTAAATGCAGATGCTTCTGTGCATTGGCATTTACCCATGCAATGCAACACATACAATGTATTTCCTGTGCATGACATTTCCGGGAAACCTCCCGGAATTTTCTGCTGGGCAAAAATTACAGCCTCTCACCATCCCCGTACAAGAGGAATGAAGTCTGCTCTGATCAGCACAGGAACAGTGAGCAGATCCCCTGCTGATTGGAGCCGAGCAGGACAGATGATACATCCATACCTATTCAGTTAAAGTGGTTGTAAACCCACTTTAATTACCTTTACCTATAGGTAAGCCTATATTAACGCTTACCTATAGGTGCTGTAAATATCTCCTAAACTTGCACCTTTTAGGAGATATTTGCAGTGCATGCAGCTGATGACGTCATCCGCAGACCCGGAAGAAGACGGGTGAACATGGATGCGGCCAGCAGCAGGGACATTGCGGGCTTCGTTGGAGGTAAGTGTCACATAATGTGCTAGTATGTGATTCATACTAGCACATTATGCATTTACTTTGCAGGGAAGAAAAAAAGAAAAAACATTTTGAGGAGTTTACTTCCACTTTAATGCTGAGCGGACACAAGCAGACCCCACTGGGTGGCCAGGTGTAAATAGACTCGGCTGTCCATTAACATCAGGCTACCTCTGGTCTGGTCCGCCAAAACATATGCAGTTTTCCTTTACCAGACCTAGTTGGACCTGGAGGTAGGTGGATGTAAATACACTAAAGTCCAGTTACGCCTGCCTGTCCATAGGGTTCCATGGACCTTCTGATTAGGTCTGCCTGAAAAACTGACAGGTGGCCCTGATCAGAATGCCTGTGTGAAAAGGGCCTAAAGCTGGCGATAGACAGCTGGTACTGCAGGAACCGGACAGATTTCGATCCATCCAGGGGCAGTCGATCTATTAATTGACTTCAGTACAACCAGCCTGTCAGGTGTTTTTTTTATGATTACTCTCGCTATCAGAACACAATAGCACAGTGGGAGGGATTCCTTCATCAACACTGAATGTGTTGATGGGGGAACCAAGTGGTTTCCTTTCCTTCAAGTCATGGATGAAGGAAAGAAAATTGTTTAATGTTTGGCCTGCCTAAGGGTCCTTTCACACGGCCGCTCCGTGTGTCCGCAAATCATCCCATCCGTTTGCCGATGATTTGCGGACATAATGTAAGTGAATGGCACTGCAGATGTCAGCGGAATACCATCCGCTGACATCCGATTTTCCTCCTTTCAGTTCTGTTCCGTTTTTACGAATGGAACAGAACCCCATTTTTTCTTCCGTGTAAAAAACAGAAAGGAAGGAAAATCGGATGTCAGCGGTGTCATCCGCTGACATCCGCAGTGCCATATACTTACATTATGTCCGCATATCATCCGCAAACGGATAGGATGATATGCGGGCACACGGAGCGGATGACAGAAATGTCATCCGCTCCGTGGAAAAAAAAAAAAAAGTCCCGCAGCGGACCTTTCACACGGAGCGGCCGTGTGAAAGGACCCTTAGAGTTTCCATCCTCCAGATATTGAGAAACACTGTTTATGTAGAATAATAATAATTATCCAAAAAAAACAAACAAAAAAAAAAAGAAGTTCTCCTAGCTGTAAATATTTACGTTGCACATGGCTGGAAATATAATGTTTAATTGCTTTCATCTTGCTGTAATTTTCCATGCAACTTTGCTTCCAAAATCTGCTAGTTCTGAAATCATGAATAGATGATAATGAGTCCAATGTTTACGTTAAATAATGCCAGGAGCAAGGTAAATATGTTGTTGTTGTTGTTGTTGTTTTCTTACATCTCTGATGTACATGAAGGGGTTTTAATTATTTTAGTCCTCATCCCGAAGTGTTAAACTGACAATAAATGGTGATTTCATACAAGGATTAAAATTTTGCCGTGATAGCAGTATTATAAATGCTAATCAACCCATCACTAGTTTGTGCAAACATAATTAAGAAATCAAGAAAAAAGCAATCACGTAAAATTAATAGAAAAATAATCATTCAGCTGGCAAAAAATTGTGTGATGTGTGGAAGGGGATGTTTTACTTATCACTACCAATCACAGAGTTCATTAATCACCCCAGATGGGGTCAAATATGCTTATATGAATTAACTCACCCTATTGGATACAGTATTAGACATTTCTCTAAAATTAAACACAATTAGATGGACACTTGGTAACCTCTAAACACCCAAAAGGTGGTCAGTTTTACCCTCTGAAGCGCTATATTTAGCCACTGTCTTGGTTCATATAAAGGTATGTAATCCCTTAATTAAAGCTGAAGTCCAAGCAGATATTACAAAGGCCAGCAAATGTAATATACGGGGCTTTTTTGTAAGAGAATGGGTGCGAGAACTCACCCAAACAAATATTCCCCCCCCCAGCAGCAATGTGGCACATTGTGCCTACTGTCATAGGATGGGTAGGAGGGTATTAAAGGGGCATTGTTAAATAAAACCAGAAGTGTGTAACACGCATAATGCAGGGTTCAGGAGTCCAAATCTCACAGGCCAGTTTTCAACCAAACATTACCTCCCCCCAATTTTTCCCCAAACCCCCTTCTCCCTGTACAGACCGAAAATTCTCCCACTACAAATTCCTAAGTGCTGCATTTCATGCTCTTGATTACTGAACTCTGGATCCTGTGCTGTTCCTCCCCGCCAAGAAAACATCTTCCCCATTGAAAGATCCCCCCCCCCTAAAAAAAGCAACACCCATCATTCACTCCTGCAATCCTTGTCCACAGATTACGTCTGCACCTCCCATCTAAGCTAACCTGTTCACCTTTCATCTAAAGCAAACCACTGCACCCCACTGTCAACAACTCACCTCTTTTCCCCCAATTCAAAGTTCACCTCTGCAGCCCTGCCCAAAGCTCACTTCTACACCCTACTATCCACAGCTCACCTGTGCACCACCATCCAATGAGCATCTATAAACTCCTGTACAAAGCACACTTCTGCCCCCCCCCCCAATCCACAGTTTACCTCTGTAACCCCCATCCACAGCTTACCTCTGCAACCCCACCCACAACTCACCTCTCCACCCCATACACAACTCACCTCTGAAGCAATCCATCCCCCACCCCCCGCTCACAGCTTACGTCGACACACTTTCTCCCTTCCACAGCTTACCTCTGCACCCCTTGCTGTAGCTAACCCTTGTTCTCACCTCACCCCTGCACCCTTCGCTATAGCTAACCCTTGTCCACAGCTCATGTCTGCACCCCTTGCCATAGCTAACCCTTGTCCACAGCCCATGTCTGCACGCCTCGCCATAGCTAACCCTTGTGCACAGCTGATGTCTGCATCCCTCTCCATAGCTAACCCTTGTCCACAGCTCACCTCTGCACCCCTCACCATATCTAACCCTTGTCCACAGCTCACCTTTGAACCCCTCCCCATAACTAACCATAGTTCCCAGCTTACCTTTGCACTCCCCCCATAGCTAACCCTTGTCCACAACTCACCTCTGCACCCCTCCCCATAGCTAACCCTTGTCAACAGCTCACCTCTGCACCCCTCCCCATAACTAACCCTTGTCCACAGCTCACCTCTGCACCCCTCCCCATAGCTAACTCTTGTCCACAGCTCACATCTGCACCCCTCCCCATAGCTAACCCTTGTCCACAGCTCACCTCTGCACCTATCCCCATAGCTAACCCTTGTTCACAACTCATCTCTGCACCCCTCGCCATAGCTAACTCTTGTCCACAACTCATCTCTGCAGCCCTCGACATAGCTAACCCTTGCCCACAACTCAGCTCTGAGCCCCTCGCCATAGCTAACCCTTGTCCACATCTCAGCTCTGAACCCCTCGCCATAGCTAACCCTTGTCCACAGCTCACCCCTGCACCTCTCGCAGTTGCTAACCCTTATCAAGGGCTTACCTCTGCTCCTCCACAGCCCTCACCTTCGCACACACCCCTCCCCCAACTGCCGTCATCTGTAACAGAATAATAGCACAGGCAGGGAGCATAGGACATTAGTAGCTCACAACATTTCTGGCAAGATCAGCAGGTATTTTTTTGAATTTATCAAACAAATATAACAAAACACTTTCTCAATTGTATATTTAATAGAATAAAAGGAACCAAATAAGAGAAACATATTGTTAGGATTTAGATACATGATAACATATTGTTTTTCCTTTCAGAACAAATTTACTTGTTTAAATATATCCATTTGTGTTTGTTTTATTATTTGTGCCAGATCTTTCTAACCAAAGAGTAAACACAAAGAAACAAAGTAAATCTATTGTGAGAAAAGGGAACCAATTCATATACTTTACTGCCTACACTTGTAGAGGATCTTAAAGCATTGCACAGCTTGAAATGTTCAGGTTTTGCTTGTCGCAGTGGGACATCTGTAGACACATGGGATGTTGTGTTTGTGCATATATTTAATAGACAGCTTTGCAAAACTGTAAGCAGATCATCATATCTGCAAGTAAAGTAAACTTTTCCAAGTGGGCATGATAGGTTCTTTAAAGTGTATTTTCACTTTTGCTGCCGAATTTGGATAACAACTTCTTTGTTTGTCACTTGTCCCATTCACATAGCGTAACTTAAAAAAAAAAATTGCAGCTTACCTTTTTTAGATGCTCTATCCTTGACCCTCCAGCAAGGAAAAACGCTAGGTAGATATTTTTGTTTTTGAGAGCGCTGGGCAGCTGTGTTTGCCATAATTACCCTGTCTGTACTGAGCAGGCAGATCTTCATTATCCATTGTCACTAGATGTGAACACTGTCTGTCTTAAGGCTGTCCATATTTGGATCATTGCTCTTTTTTTTTTTTTTTTGGTCAGCCAGTGGGCACATTAAAAAAAAGAGAATGAATTTCCTCATTCACACAAGTGAGGTGGATGGAGGAATCCTCCCTGCTGTGCATTAATGTATTCTGACAGCAGGGACTCTTCCGCTGTCAAAATACATTGATAAGCGCTTCAGCCTATTGCCTGCAGGCACTGATCAAATGGAAGTTTTCCAAGAGTCCTGTTCATAAGAAGACAATCGTTAGATCAACTTATTTTGAGCAGCAGCAGTCATAGATGGATGGAAATGAATTTGGTCCCTACTGAACTGGCCAAATTTAGATACATCTATGGCCAGCTTAACAAAGGGTTAAAGATAGGGTTACTAAATTGTATGGTAATGAGAACAGGCTTTGGACAGAAAACTTTGCAGTCAGCCATGACACCTTCTCCTGACAAACATCTAAAAGGTAAGAAATACAGTATCTCGCAAAAGTGAGTACACCCCTCACATTTTTGTAAATATTTTGTTATATCTTTTCATGTGACAACACTGAATAAATGACACTTTGCTACAATGTAAAGTAGTGAGTGTACAGCTTGTATAACAGTGTAAATTTGTTGTCCCCTCAAAATAACTCAGCACACAGTCATTCATGTCTAAACTGCTGGCAACAAAAGTGAGTACACCCCTAAGTAAAAATGTCCAAATTGGGCCCAATTAACCATTTGCCCTCCACGGTGTCATGTGACCCGTTTGTGTTACAAGGTCTCAGGTATGAATGGGGAGCAGGTGTGTTAAATTTGGTGTTATCGCTCTCACTCTCCCATACTGGTCACTAGAAGTTCAACATGCCACCTGAAAAAAAGAATTGTTGCTCTACATAAAGATGGCCTAGGCTATAAGACCCTGAAACGTAGCTACAGCACGGTGGCCAAGACCATACAGCAGTTTAACAGGACAGGTTCCACTCAGAACAGGCCTCGCCATGGTCGACCAAAGAAGTTGAGTGCACGTGCTCAGTGTCATATCCAGAGGTTGTCTTTGGGAAATAGATGTATGAATGCTGCCAGCATTGCTGCAGAGGTTAAAGGGGTGAGGGGTCATGTGCTCTCATTGTAGAGACTCTTTTAATTGAATTGGGACTGCAGATCACAGGGTGCCTTGTCTGGGCCTGCAGCTTACCCGTGTATTTGCAAATGTGTGCAACCAAACCACTGTTTTTAACGCATACTGTTAGACAGGTCAATTCGGTTGGTCGCTGGCTGGTTGATAAGTTGTGACTGGAAATCTCTTCGTTTTTTTGATCAGCGTCCGCCCTTCCAGTGCTCCTTACCACTAAGACAAGTTATAGGTGGAGGCGGTGACCACTTTTTGCATTATTGATATCTATATTGAGCCAGGCAAAGCACTGACACCTTTGCCGCCATTGTGCGATGTGCTGGGTGTTCAGTGTGACCCTGTGCCTTTAAGGAGGGGTGGGCTCCCTCAAGTCACCTGTCCTCCATCTATCCCATTAAATGCATGTGCTCTCATTGTAGAGACTCTTTAAATTGTAGAGTTAGGGACTGCAGATCACAGGGTGCCTTGTCGGGGCCTGCAGCTTACGCATGTATTTGCAAATGTGTGCAACCAAACCCCTGTTTTTAACGCATACTGTTAGACAGGTCAATTTGGTTGGTTGCTGGCTGGTTGGTAAGTTGTGACTGGAAATCTCTTCGTTTTTTTGATCTGCGTCCGCCCTTCCAGTGCTCCTTACCACTAAGACCAGTTATAAGTGGAGGTGGTGACAACTTTTTGCAATAAGGGGTGAGGGGTCAGCCTGTCAGTGCTCATACCATATGCCGCACACTACATCAAATTGGTCTGCATGGCTGTTGTCCCAGAAGGAAGCCTCTTCTCAAGATGATGCACAAGAAAGCCCGCAAACAGTTTACTGAAGAGAAGCAGACTAAGGTCATGGAGTACTGGAACCATTTCCTGTGGTCTAATGAGACCAAGATAAACTTATTTGGTTCAGATTGTTTCAAGCGTGTGTGGTGGCAACCAGGTGAGGAGTACAAAGACAAGTTTGTCTTGCCTACAGTCAAGCATGGTGGTGGGAATGTCATGATCTGGGGCTGCATGAGTGCTGTCGGCACTGGGGAGCTACATTTCATTGAGGGAACCATGAATTCCAACATGTACTGTGACATACTGAAGCAGAGCATGATCCCCTCCCTTTGGAGACTGGGCCGAAGGGCAGTAGTTCAACATGATAACGAACCCAAACACACCTCCAAGACGTCCACTGCCTTGCTAAAGAAGCTGAGCGTAAAGGTGATGGACTGGCTAGGGCATGTCTCCAGATCTAAACACTATTGAGCATCTGTGGGGCATCCTCAAACGGAAGGTGGAGGAGCGCAAGGTCTCTAACATCCACCAGCTCCATGATGTCATCATGGAGGAGTGGAAGAGGACTCCAGTGGCAACCTGTGAAGCTCTGGTAAACTCCATGCCCAAGAGGGTTAAGGCAATGCTGGAAAATAATGGTGGCCACACAAAATATTGATACTTTGGGCTCTATTTGGACATCTTCATTAAGGGGTGTACTCACTTTTGTTGCCAGCAGTTTAGACATTAATGGCTGTGTGTTGAGTTATTTTGAGGGGACAGCAAATATACACTGTTACTGTATACAAGCTGTACACTCACTACTTTACATTGTAGCAAAGTGTCATTTCTTCAGTGTTGTCACATAAAAATATATAATAAAATATTTACAAGAATGTGAGTGGCGTACTCACTTTTGTGTGATATGCCCCATACACTCCTGCAGATTATCTGCAGACTTTTGTCTGCAGACTTACCTTTTCTATGTAGTGCAAGGGCCTGCCGGATTGCATACAAATTGAAAGTGTTTAGGTTTGACCTCATATTATATGGTTTTGGTAAGTCTGCAGACAAAAGTCTGCAGATAATCTGCACGTGTGTATGGGGCAATAATGTGTGTGTGTGTGTGTATATATATATATATATATATATATATGTATATATACATACAGTGCCTTGCGAAAGTATTCGGCCCCCTTGAACTTTTCGACCTTTTGGCACATTTCAGGCTTCAAACATAAAGATATAAAAACTGCAATTTTTTGTGAAGAATCAACAAGTCGGACACAATCATGAAGTGGAACGAAATTTATTGGATATTTCAAACTTTTTTAACAAATAAAAAACTGAAAAATTGGGCGTGCAAAATTATTAACCCCCTTTACTTTCAGTGCAGCAAACTCTCTCCAGAAGTTCATGTTCAATTAAGCTTTGGGAATAAAACCTGGAAGCTAATTGGTTTATTTGCAGAAGTGAGCCTGGTTTTGCACTCTCCAGCTTTAGTAAATAAACCCCTTAGGCCCCTTTCACACGAACGATCAGATCCGCCTGTCTGTTTTTTAGGCGGATCTAATCAGATCCTCTATGCATCCCTATGGGGCAGCGGATGTCAGCGGAGACATGTCCGCTGACACCCACTGCTATCCGATTCCGATCCTGTCCGTGAAATCTGGACAGATGGAAACCCTATTTTCCATCCGTCCAGGGGATAGGATCGGATGGCATCTTATGAGAGCGAACAGGCGGTCCGTTCTCATCCGATTCCCCCATAGAGAGCAGCGGGGCTCTGACACCTCCCTCTCCGCACACAGAGTGGAGAGGGAGCTGTCACCTGCCTGCTCAGCGGGGATCAGCAGATCGATCCCTCGCTGAGCAGAGAACGGACCGCACCGGACAGCAGATCGTGTGACAGGAGCCTCAGTCTGCAGAATTCAATATTGACTTGGCCAACCATTTGCAGCTATATGCAGCTATACTTGAATTTATTATTTAGTTGGCCCAGCCCTTTCAGCTATACCAGCTTCAGCTCTTTTGGGAAGGCTACCCACAAGGTTTAGGAGTGTGTCTATGGGAATGTTTGACCATTCTTTCAGAAGTGCATTTGTGAGGTCAGGCACTGATATGAACAATAAGGCCTGGCTTGCAGTCTCCGCTCTAATTCACCCCAAAGGTGTTCTATCAGGCTGAGGTCAGGCCAGTCAAGTTCCTCTTCTAAACCATGTGCACAACCTTCCCAGAAGAGTTGAAGCTGGTATAGCTGAAAGGGTTGGGGCAACTTAATATTGAACCCTACGGACTAAGATTGGAATGCCAGTAAAGTTCATGGGCGTGTAAAGGCAGGCGTCCCAATACTTTTGGTAATATAGTGTGAGTGTATATATATATATATGTATGCTACAAAGCCATTTGTTATTTAATATTATGAAGAAATTGGATGAAACTGTTGCCTATAATGGAAGAGTAGTTAAGGCTCCTTTCACACTTATGTGACTCCAAAGTTGCACCGACTTTGGGGTAGAAACTTTCAGGCAACTTTGGGTGGGTGTGACTTGGATACACCTTTAGCTTTGACCATTGATAATGGACTGTTGCATTTTTTAACATTCAGGTATGGCTTTCATGCAACTTTTGAGAGTTATCATCAGGGAAGAGCTCGGGCGTGTTCGAGTTCATACGTGTCCGATTCTGCCAGGAAGCCGACACTGTACTCCACTAATCACAGGCAGTGAGACATTTCCCGATCTGCAGCTGCACAGATCAGGAAATGTCTCACTACCTGTGATTAGTGGAGTGCAGTGTCGACTTCCTAGCGGGCTCGGGCACGTAGCAATTCGAGCACGCCTGAGCTCATCTCTAGTTATCATTGAAGTCTTTAGCCTTCAGATTGCATGAAAGTCGGACCGAAGTAATGCACGAACTACACTGAAGTCACAGCAACTTGAAGAAGCACATATATGAATTAGTGGTGCACCAAAATTTCGGCAACCAAAATTTTCGGCCGAAAATGGGCCTATCCCATTTCGGCCGAAAATGGGTCAAAGGTGGCAAAATTAATGGCCCCCGCGAGGAAGGGGGGCACAGCACATGTTTCAAAAATCCCGCCTCTGGCCAGCGGCCCGCCTCTCATTGATGTCACTGCTATGGCTATGTGTATGAACTAACACACCGGGAGGGCGGGCGAACGGCCACTAATAGCTATAACTAAGTGAGCCCTTCACTTCCCTGTCAGGCGGGTATCTCCGCTGACAGGGAAGTGAAGGGCTCACTTAGTTATAGCTATAAGCGGCCGCTCGCCTTCCCGCCCGGTGTGTTAGTTCATACACATAGTCATTGTAGTGACATCACTGAGAGGCGGGCTGCCGGCCAGAGCCAGGTTTTTTGAAAGGAAGGACACAGGAGCAGCAGAGAGTTCGCCTGCCTGTGACATGGAGGTTCCGCCGCGCGGGAAGAACCAAGCATGTAAATCCCACCACAAGTAATCAGATTGCCATCATCATGGGGGAGGGGGGCTCTGGGGGAGGTTAATTACCAATGGTATTTGTATTATGCAGCATGAGGGGGTTAATGTATTGCCACTGCTGGTCACTGATGCATTAGTGACCGACCAGTGGCAGTTAATTAACCCCTTTGTGCTGCATTAGTGCAACCAGTATCAGTGTCAGTGCAACCAGTATTAATTAACACTGACACTGGTGCCACTAATGCAGCACAAAGGGGTTAATTAACTGCCACTGGTCGGTCACTAATTCATCAGTGACCAGTGGCAATACATCTCATGTATTATGCAGCATAACTCATGCTGCATAATGCAAATACCATTGTCAATTGAATTAACCACCTGCCAACCTGTCACAGTACATATGCTGTGATAGGGTGGCAGCTACAGGTGTACATCGCTGCCTGTTTCTGGCGTATGCCCCTGTTCTACCTATTTAAAATCATTTGGGGGAAAACAGTCATTTTCGGGTTCGGTTTTCGGCCAAGGGCATCCTGAATTTTTGGTTTCGGCCCAGAATTTTCATTTCGGTGCATCCCTAATATGAATGGTTATCATTGAAAAACATAGGGAACAACTTTTCATGCGACTTTGAAGTCGTATAACAAGTCGCACAAGTGTAAATGGATGTAACAGTATAAATCAACAATTCTCCAGAATGTGGGCAAACCATCCATAACAATTATTTGAAGAGTTTCAGTTGGTATATTAGGTTCTTCCACACCCTGGTTTTGGAGAAGTTTGATCCCTCTCTTGATCTACTAGGGATGTGTGGATGGTGTATGCAAATGTCACCTTGAGTTTTTGGGGTGGTGTGCTGTTGCAGGAGTATATGCCCTGGTGTCTAGTTGCATGCAGCTAAAGCCTAAGAGGAGCATTGAGGCTGCTCAACTGTTCGGTGAACTTGTCTCCAGCCTACAGACATCAAAGTAATTGCACATGCTTAATGTGCACAAAAATACTTGTGGTCGGTAAATAATGATGGATACCCTTGGTATGGAAAGTCTGTGTGGTGTGCCAGAACCGACGTAAGGGGGTAGGTCTGTAAATAAAGAGGGCCCCCCGAAGATTAGAGGTCAGGAAAAAAGGGTGAAGGTGGGTGGGGCGACTCGTGCGCCCAGCAGCAGGCCGTGTAGGGGAGGGGCGGCGCTATAAAGCCCGCTAGCTCCTCCCACAAACACCGGCCTGCGGCCTAACACTTGTGGTCGGTAAATAATGATAGATACCCTTGGTATGGAAAGTCGGTGTGGTGTGCCAGAACCGACGTAAGGGGGTAGGCCTGTAAATAAAGAGGGCAAAAAAGGAAGCAAATGACACACTTTATTGACAACCTAAATTCATGTTACAAGCCTACTAAAAGCTAACCTCAACTCCTTCTCGGGGTGAGGAATATATATCTGAAAGGCATCAGATTCCCATCGACCAAGTCTTTTGATGATATGACCTGGCGTGTTGTTGCCGGAGGCAGCTGACGCAGCTCCTATCCTAAAGGAGTGGCCAGAATGTGCCGCAGGGTCCCAACCCAGCCTGATACATAAAGTGCGGATGTAAAATAAAAACTTGGCCGTGGTGAGGGGAATGCCCAGCAACGTGAAAAGTGGTGAGTAGCTGGGCGAGCTCTGAGTCTGAGCTGCGTAATTGTCCAGGACCTTGACAGGGCACCAATTATTTCCCGATGGATACAAAGGGATGGACAAAGGGTGTCCCACCTGCCTGGCCTTAGAACACCGAAGTGTCAAGACGTAGTGATCTCCCCATTTGACCAAGTCCCGTTTGAGGAGGCATGTGCGACCCTCTGACAGGGAAGCCACCGTGAACTCCCCGGGCCTGAGAAAGCTGTAAAAGGCCAGGTACATGGCGGTCTTTACAACTAAGTTCGTGAAGGGCTCAAAAGGGGCCATGTCCAACAAATCAGAAAGAGCCCGGAATTTCTCCCCATCTATCGGCAACCGCCTGACCGGGGTATGGCGATCCACTTTGCCAATACCCTTCAAAAGGTTTTTCACTAGATATGCCCTGAGAAAGGGAGACGAGTTCGGCCGGTACGTCAGGACGTGATGTTGAACCCCCCACAGGTACAGTTTGATGGTGCTGGCAGAAAGTTTCAGCTGGAGGTGGCAAAAAGCTGCAAAGGCGACCATCGTCTGAACTGAGTGGTCGTGCAACCCAAATTCCGCTGAAAACCTCCGGAAGATGGACATGGCTCGGTCATAAGCCTTCCTGGTGTTTGACGACAGAGCCGTCCGGGCCAATTCCCGACCATGAGCCACAATCCGGGCTAGTCCAGGATTAATTCTTCGAACTTCGGGGTCCGAGTGGGGCATCTGTCGGCCGTTGGGTGGAGGTTGAAGAACACCTGTAATTAAGACCGGGAAAGAGCATCAGCAGCTGCGTTGGAGTGGCCCGGGATATGTTCACAATAAAGGAAAAACTGGTGGGTGGCTGCTAACAAAGTCAGCCTGCGAACCAGCCTCATGATGGTCAGGGATGCAGACCGGCCCTTGTTAATGATGTCACAGGCTGCCTTATTGTCGCTAAAACACTTAACTGCCATCCCTGACCAGCACCTACCCCAAGTGAAAGCTGCTGCCACTATAGGGTATATCTCGAACAACGCCGAGGTCTCCCGGAAAGCGGGTAAGGCGAGTGACTCTGCCGGCCAATGATCCCTGAACCACGAACCCCCAAAGATGGCAGGAAACCGTGTATGAGCAGCCGCATCCGTCCAAAACACAGGGGACTGGGGTGAGATAGGCGGGATAAACATGGAAATGCCGTTCCACCTTTCCAGGAACTCCACCCACATGGCCAGGTCCGCCCTGGCTGGGGGATCCAGGTGGGTGACAACACCCTCCGGAAGACCTGGCAATAGACACAGTAATCGGGAGATGAATGACCTGCCCTGGGGAATGATGTGCATGGCAAAATTCAATGACCCAATTAACGACTGCAGATCTTTCCTCGTAAAAGACCCTACTTCCAGGAACCTGCCTACCACCTCTCGAATGCGCCTAAGCTTGTCCTCAGGGAGGCTGGACTGCATGGAGATGGAATCCAAGGTGATCCCCAAGAAATCTAACCTGGTGACAGGTCCAATCGTCTTGCCTGGTGATAGAGGGACCCCTAAGGTTGAAAACAAGGCCACAGTGCTCCTCAAACTGACAGGAGTGCAGTTGCCCTGTTCGATCAACAAGAAGTCGTCCAGTTAGTGCAAAACCGTAGGGCACCTGGTGATATTCAGAAGAAGCCAGCAGAGCGTCTCGGCAAAAGTATCAAAAATCCTAGGACTGCTTTTGGATCCGAATGTGAGCCTGATGGCGAAATAATATTCCTCCCTCCATTTAACACCGTGAACATGCCATAAAGAGGGGTGAATGGGCAACAGCTTGAAGGCGTTGGCTATATCTGTCTTGCTGAGCCATGCAGCCCTGCCTGCCCCCAAAATGGCTTGGATGGCGTTGTCCACGGTGGTATAGTGGAGAGAGAACTCAGCTGAAGGGATAAGAGAATTCAGGCTAGGTTTATTAGAGGAATGAGGAGCCGACATGTCGATGATTAACCATCTTTTATTAGACACCAAATACTCGACCAGGTGCGGAGATGGGTGAGACTGAAGGTAAAAAGCCAGTACCTCGATCTTGACCCCGGTCAGTCATTGTTTTGGATTGAGCCTTGATGGACACATGGACTTGGTGTGAGCCCTGAAGCAGATAGAACAAACATGGAGCAGCCTGCAGGCATTGAAACTACACGCCCCACCGTTGAAATTGTTGCAGACCTGGGCCTTGCCTAAGTAAATGATCGGGCGACCCAGTTTGTCTCTTAGGCCACGCTGCTCTGATCTGCCAGCCCCCCCAGGACCCCGGATGTGGAGGACTCAGTCTCCATGGGGCAAAGGTTGGCAGAGTGCGAGGTGGATGAGCATGTGGCGCAAGAGGGAGGCACCAATCCTGCAAAGTGCCTGCAATAAAAGTTCTGTGTCCAGGAGGCTCCAATCAAACCGCACATTGAATTGTGCCAAGGTAGCCGCTGCTTTGGCTGAAACTGACTTGTGAAAGTCGAAAAAGGTAAAACCCCCGTACTTATGGCCCAAATCCACAACCTTGTGGAGATAAAGGTCCAGTTCCTCCCGACGATGTGGGTAGACAGAGCATAACACATCCCTGTAAATCCCGAAAGCCAGGACGAATTCAGGGATGGTCAGCTTCTTATTTAGCCTGGGGTCTCTGGTCTTCATCACTATGGACAAATCCCCATAGTTGTAGACCTTATTCTCTACCACATCTTGGGAGGCAATAAGGAGAGCCACCAGGTTAACATCCTTCCCCTCCAGGATATCCTTGCGGAGGGCTGGGGGGACCATGTGTGCCGGGGTGATGATGGGAGATACCGCAGCAGAGGGGAAGAGGGGGACTGGGGGCCTACCCTGTTCACTAACGGGGGCGGGAGCCTGCACCGGTAAGGAAAGAGGAGGAACCCCGTTAGCTGCACTGGCGTCCTCCAGTTTCGTCAGTCTGTCGCAGATTGACTGCAGAGAAGACAGGATGGAGTCCAGAGTTCCTTGCATGGCCGATCCACAGCCCTGAGAGCTGGTGCCCAGTCCAGGATCTTCCGGGTGCTCAGTCAAGATCCTAAACAGTTCAGCCTTCCTAGCCGTGGCCGGGAACGGAATGCCCCTCTGGCGAAGGACTGCCGAGATCTTCGGGATGGTCCAAGGTCCATAAGAGCCCAGCGGGGATGGATTCCGATGACCCCTGGGGGTAACAGATCTGACTGGGGTGCCAGGTCTGGCTGGCGTGGAGGGGGAGGATGATCCTTCATCCAAGATGGCTCCTAGAGGCACGCTGTCAAAAGAAAAATAGAACACCAAAGTCCAATTAACAACCGCGAGAGCCCCAAGAAAAACTGGCTGGCTAGCTAGTGCCTTGAGGCGAAAAACCTAACTACCCCGTGACAGGTGAGGCCCTGCTAGATGCCAAGCGGCACGCGAGAGACTCTACCTATGATTTGGATGTGGGGCATAAGCCACTAGTGTGGTGGCGGGAAGGTTGGTCTCTCGGTGACAGTAAAGAATCAAACGTGTGGCCGTGACAGGTGAGGCCCTAACTATAAACCCATGAGGTGGGTGAAGCGAGGCGCTAACTATGGTTTGGCCCGAGGGGCGAAGAATCTCTGTGTTGAGATTGGGAAGTTGGCCTCGCGAGACCAGCTATGAAGGGGGAGTAATGGCCAGCACCTGAACCCTAACAGCCAGTTCGCTCACCCTACGGGGAGGGGGGGGGCTGACAGGGGAGACAACACATGACGAAGTACAACACAGTTGAGGTGCAGACAGCGAATGCAGTGCCCACGAGAAAGGACAATGACATGAGTATTGTGCGTGGCACGGAGGTGGTGAAGGTGGTAAAGGAACAACAGGAACCAAGTGGCACCTGCTGGTGACATACCGAAGGTGTGATGTGTGCCCGAAGCGTTACCAGGACGGCCTAGGCTACCGGTAGAAGCATACTGAAGGTGACTAAGATGCGTGTGGAGGCCCAATGAGATGTGAGACTGGCCTAGCAGTGCCTATGGGCAACGCCGGAGTGGCGTTTGTGAAGACTACCTGCATACGGAGCCGTGAGAAAACACACAGGAAGAACCTGCAGCCTGGCAGTAGTACCTGATACCGGCGTTGAAGGACATGACGTAATCCTGGAGGAATAAGGCAATAGGTCAAAACCAGAAGCAGTGACACATGACCCCCCAAGTGTAGATAGCATGTAATGGGAGCCAGAAACGGGAACATATGACCCTGTGGAATGTAGTGAGACCCCCCCCCCCCAAACCCAGCCACCAACCTCCCTCCTGACCGAGGGGGAAGGTATGTGAGCATGTACAAGTGTATAGTACCCCTCCACCTACCCTAGACCTAACTCCAAGAGCCCCCTGACGGGCCTTGGCCTGGGGGCGCCTAATGGCCCCTAGACCAGCCCAGCAAGGGTGAAGCATGGCAAATGAAACAAATACCCTTACTCTTTTTTTTTTTTTTCCATCCCCCCCTAGATCTCTCAGTTGTGTACCACAAGCAGGACAGGAGCCCGCCCCCCCGCCCCCCCTTCTCCTGTAGTGGAAGATGCCGAGGCCTAGCTGGAGGCAGGCAATGTAGTGCTGGTGAAAATGCCGTGGCCTTGACTGAGAGGCAGGCAATGTGTGCAGGCAGCCGCCCCCCCCCCCAACCCCAATGGTTACCTGGTCGCGGCTGAACAGCGGGGAGTTGCAGCGGGCAAAGCTGGCGGTAGTGGAGGTGCTGGTGGCGGCTGGTGCAGCGGAGGAGGCGCAGGCCGGCTGGCAGCGGTGGAGGCGCTGGGAGCAGAGGAGACGGCAGGCCGCGGTGGAGGATCCGGCGGCCGCGAAGATGACTTGCGGCGTCCACGATCCCGCCCGGAAGTCCGGTCCTCAAGTTCCGGCAGCGGTCAGGTGACACAATAGAACACCTGACTCGAGCGCCCAGCGGCAGGCCGGTGTAGGGGAGGGGCGGCGCTATAAAGCCCGCTAGCTCCTCCCACAAACACCGGCCTGCGGCCGAACACTTCTCAAATAAGCGTTATTCCGGAATTGCAGCCACAGTAACTTTGATTGAAGTTGTTGTCTGCCTGATTTGCTATCTTTCACACATGGAGTCCATCGGACGGACTCCGTTTTTCTTAGCGGGGGATTGATCCGCCGATCCCCCGCTGAGCAGGAGGATGACAGCTGTTCTCCGTGCTGTGTGCAGAGACACAGCTGTCAGTTCCCCATGCATCTCTATTGGGGAATCGGATGGGAACGGACCGTCTGTCCGTTCTCATCTGATCCCATCCGATCCGCTGGACGGATGGAAAATAGGGTTTCCATCTGTCCAGATTTGATGGATCGGATCGGAAGTCAGCGGACATGTCTCCGCTGACATCCAATGCCCCATAGAGATGCATGGGGGGATTCCGTTCAGATCCGCCAAAAAAACTGACAGGCGTATCTGAATGGTCCGCCTGTGTGAAAGGGGCCTTAGTGTTGTCTAGCTGCTGTGCTTTCAACATTGGAATTTCTGGCCTCCAGTGTTTTGTGTGAGATTGCAATATGGGTATTTACTACAGAAAAAGCCAGAAATTAATCATTTTTCATAAATGTGTTTAATTCAAATCTGCTGCAAGTCTCAACTTGGAAACTTTTCACATAAAAAGTGTTTAGTCTAATTTTATCATTATGATAAATGGGTGTTCTCTATTTAAATAAACCTGTTAATGGATATTATGCAAATATTCCCCAAACACACTTTATTAAATAAGACTATTGTGCATTAAAATTAACAGCACAGATTTCCTATGTTTCTATTAAATACTTCAGGGTACCATATTTCTTCTGATTATGAAAGCAGAAATAACTATGGGAAATGAAAACACCATAGATGCACATTGCAGTCATCTGTTTTTTTTATACAGAAATTAAAGTATTTGCTGTGCTCACAGTGAAGCTGCTAGGAAGGCATATTATGGAGGGGTTGTGTTAGCGCCTGTCTACCTAATATGCATCATAAATAAAATGCAACACCAGACACAGTCATTTTACCAGATAAAATAATCTGTAAAATACTAATATATAGGAAACATTGCAATTTTGGTAAATTTTGGTAAATTTAAAAGCTCAAGCATGAGTTTTTTTGCCTTTGGATTGTGCTTTGGAGCAGCACTGCAACCACGTGTCACATGATTGTGTACTGTATCATCTACCTCTCTGGGTGGTTATTTGTGATTGGCTGCTCCAGACTGTAAATGTGTGTAGATGAAGTCGACTAAAGGCCTGTACACACGTTAAGAAAATCAGAAGTAAAACTGCCGATTTTCGGATCGTTATTATAGTGCTTTCGACAGCCGATTATGAATTTTCGTACGACAAAAACTGGATGTGCAGTCTATAAAATTTTTCACAACATCCGATTTTCATTTAATTAGTATAGTTTTCATCTGAAAAAAATCATAAGAGCAAGACTAGGCATGCTCAGAAACGAAAGAATACATACAAAACAATTTAACACATGACATCACTTCTGAAGTTGAATTCTGTCAGACGAGAATTTGTCATAAGAAAGTAACCTCTTCAGTTTCCATATGAGACTAGCATGGAACAAAAAATGAAAGAAAATTCATCCGATAATCTGATCATGTGTACGAGGCTTTAGGCTGGATACACACACTATACAACTTTTGTAGTTAGATTTGCTTTAGATTCACCTTCAACTATGTAGTGCAAGGGCCTGTCTGATTGCATATAAATTGAAAGTGTTTAGGTTTGACCTCATATTATATGGTTTTGGTAAATCTAAAGGAAAAAATTTAAAGAAAGTTGTTTAGTGTGTATCCAGCTTAAGACTGAGGACAATGCATGAACAAATAACATACTAACCAGTGTTTTCACACACTGTAATTACAGGCTTTTCAGAAGAGAATTTCAGGATTTAGCAATTTAGGTGTAAAAAGATGAATCTCCTTTTGGATTTAAATGCCATTAATTTATGTTTTATTGGATTGTGAATTTATTGTTTAGTTCTGTTTCATCGACTGGAACAAACACTCCATTAGTTTAAACTCAAGTTAATTCCTTCATCTTGTTAGATACACTTTTGTGGTTCAGTTCTTATAGATGATCTCTTTCTTCTTTAGTTCTTACAGGACTCAAGTCGAAGCTCAAATCAGCCAAGACGTCCTCCACGAGGGAGATACCCACTACCACCCAGATGAAAAAACATGTCTGAATTCCAACTCAGGGAGAGCCAGATGGCCAATTGTTAATAGACTGAAGAGCATTCCTATAGAGCCAGTTGTAAAAGAATCAGGCGTTTTTTGAGAAACATGGGCTCAACAATCCAAAGATAAACATGGGAAGAACTGTGCCTTAATCTTACCCAAGCAACTACCCGTTTTTATTTCTCAACTGTTTTTGGTAAATGTTGACCAGAAAATAGTAAAGCCCATATGGGAAGTTATATTTACAGAGTCCTCAGGTATTTTTATGGAACTGGTAATGCTACCTAGAAACCATCACAACTATACTGGATTTAAAATGTCTACTAAATTTACCTTAAAGGAAGATTTAAATACATTTTTCATGATTCCCAGCAGCCAGTTTGACAAAAGCTTTCACAGTGTCTCCGGTCAGTCCTACAGCCTCTTGCCAGCCATGTTGTTCTGTGCAAAACAAAACCTAGATTTTTAACATGTTGATGGCACTGTAGAATTGTTGACTGAACACCATCTTGTGCAAAACTGTGTAGAATATTGCCTTTATACAAAATAAAAACTTCCCTTCATTAGATCTTTATCTCTCCCATGCAATAATTCTTGTAGACTGCAGTTAGGGTGTAACCGTTCAAGGTTTTGTATATTTAAGCTGCAGGAACATATGGGTGGAGTTGAAAATCTCCCTGCAGAATTGAAGGTTTCGTGATTTTTTAAGTGTTTCTAAAGCCTCGTACACACGATCAGATTATCAAACGATCTTTCGTCCGTTTTTTTGTTGCATGCTAGTCTCATATTGAAAGTGAAGAGCTTACTTTCATAGGAAAATTCCCGTACGACAGAATTCAACTTCAGAAGTGATGTCATGTGTTGAATTGTTTTGTATGTGTTCTTTCGTTTCTGAGCATGCGTAGTCTTGCTCTTACGATTTTTTTCGGACGAAAACTGTACTAGTTAAATGAAAATCAGACGTTTTGTTGACCTATGATAAAAATTTTATAGCCTGCACATCCAATTTTTGTCATCCAAAAATTCATAATCGGCTGTCGAAAGCATTATACTAACAATCCGAAAATCGGCAGATCGTTCGTCGGATGAAATTTTACTTCCGACTTTCGTATTGTGTGTACGGGCCTTAAAATATCAGATTACCAGTCTCAGAGAAATTTGCAGGTAGCCTATACAACTTAAGCCAAGGGGGTTGTAAAGGCAGAACGTCTTTTATCTTAATGTTTTCTATGCATTAGGATAAAAAGCATTCTGTGTGCAGCAGACCCCCCCTCAGCCCCCCTAATACTTACCTGAGCCCCATGTCTATCCAGCGATGTCCACAAGTGCCTCTGCCATCTGGGACTCTCTCTCCTGATTGGCCAAGACACAGCAGTGGCACCATTGGCTCCTGCTGCTGTCAATCAACTCAGTTGGCCAATCAGGAGAGAGAGAGTGGGCAGGGAGCGAATGACAGCTCTGTGCCTGAATGGATACACAGAGCTGCAGCTTGGCTTGGGTGCCCCCATAGCAAGCTGCTTGTTGTGGGGGGCACTCAACAGGAGGGAGGAGCCAGGAGCTCCAGCCAGGGACCCGAGAAGAGGAGGATCCGGGCTGTTCTGTGCAAAACCACTGCACAGAGGAGGTAAGTATAATATGTTTGTTATTTTAATAGAAAAAAAGCAAGATTTTACACTCACTTTAAATAAAATACAAAAGACCCTGAGTAGATAAGTTTTGTTTCCTTTATCTATATAGTTTATGTTTCCTTTATCTATTATAATGAAACATTTTGAAGTGTTTACAACATAATTAAAAGCTATTAACTTTAGTGGCAGCTGCATTTTTGTCAAAGGTTTTAAAGTCGCTTTACAAGGGGTGACTCAGTATGGGTAGAAGAGCTATAAACAGCGGGAGTAGGCAGAGAAGGCTCCAGGCTGAAGGCTGAATTTTCATGGCCACAAATTTATTTATTTCAGGTACTCACGGTATACTGTATTTTCAAACGCCCTTCAAACACATACATGAACAGACCAAGCCAATAACCAAGCATATGATATATTTACGGTGTTTCAAATGCATAGTTTAATCAGTAATTACTTTTTTACATGCATACTAGGGGCAATTTACTGGATAGATAGAAATAATTATTAGTACTCATGAGAATATGGGTAAGAATGTTGCAAAATGATCAAATTTACCATCCTACATTTTCATTTGAAATGTGTCTTGGTTGTCTGTACCCACTGTAGCACCCTCCAATGTAGGTGCTAGGTAAAACAAAAAGCAGAAAATCTCAATTTTTGTGCCCAGAACTGTTCTTTAAATTTCAAGCCAAGTGTGAGGCCGGATCTGAGGGAGGCAGGGAGAGTGGGATGAAGATTGAAGTGCACATGGAAGGGTGCCCATGGCAATGCAAGTGTCCAAGAAAATCCGGTAAAATGATGGGAACCTTCCACATGGACTATGACATGTACTCTGCTATCAGGCATTGGAAAGCAGGGGGAAAAGGAGTAAAAGTGTACAAATGCTGCAACTGCTTAACAGGGAGAGGTCCCGGTGGGGACGGAGAAGATGGTGGCCGGGGGCACAAGGAGCGAGGTGCCAGGGGCCAGGTGTGTGTACAAGCTCTATGGACTGATGTTGGCTGTGCTGCTGACAGCGGGATATTTATTCTATATAGTAAATGCATGGATACTGTGAAGATTGCAGTCAGCCATGCTGGGAGAGGCAGTGGGACTATCTTCGGAGACAGTATGGATGCCCTTACTTGCACATGTGTCGTTGGGGAGAGGACTATTGACCGTGCTTATGACAGCGGGATATTACTCTTACCTAGCACGGAGGGACAGCTGGCTTCAGGAGAGGAAGGTGCAGTTGTGGCCCGGTTGCAAGTAAGAAGAGTGGATGCACGTCTGGCAAGTGACGTGGTCCACTTTACAGCGACTTCCCTGTGGGCTAGAGTGAAAGAGCATGGTAGGGGGAAGAGTTACTGTACCACGCGGGAAAGCGTGATCCACACAGCCCTGCCTAGCAAGAGGAGTCACCGCCCAGCATGGTGAGAGGGTGGAGATAGCAGGAACATCCAGCCAATCAGGAGTGACCAAGGGAGTCCTATTAGTACCCCCTCCTTTGTGGCTGCGAGGGAGACACATGTAGGAGAGAGAAACATGGGAATTGTGAGAGAGAAGAAGAGGGGGAACGCTATCACCGCATCCATCGGCGGAGATCCTGCTAGGCAGACACTGGAGCAGATCCACCAGCCCAGCTATCGTATGGGACACAGGCATCCGGATGGTGCCTGAAGGAGGACTCGGGCTCTGCACGGGAGGCGGCCTGGAGTACCTGGGAGCGGTATGTCCTCAATGTGCAAATATAACTTTGAAAGTGCAAGCGTGGGTCCAGTGTGGGCAATGTGGCTATCTGCTGCTGCGGGCAGAGAGGAGTGAGGGCTGGCCCAAGAAGTTGTATGTGACTTGGGAGTCTGGACTCACTCAGGAGGTGACCGGTACAGAGTTCAAGTTCCTCCGTGGAGGCGGCAGGGGCATGCTATGGTTGATTATGAAGCTGGAGGCCATGCCAGTGGACAGTGGGCCAGCATTATCTGTAAGGGGGACTCGGTCGCAGAGCTCTCTGGGGAGAGGATGCATGCCAGTGCAAGCGGCCCGATGGTGGTCGGAAGATGCATCTACTGTAGCAGTAGCAGGATCTGCTCCCATTTCAATTCCGCAGTGCACCAGGCCTGCGGCCATTAAAGCCTCACCCACAAGTACTAGTGGTGAGGAAGAAGAGGCTGGAGATGTGAACATAGGCTCCCCATCCTTGCAATTCAAGTATGGATTCATAGAGGAAGGAATGGATGATTGAGGGTCAGCTGATGAGACAGAGTTCAATTTACATCGACAAGGTGGAAGTTCGCCGCCCAGATAGATCATGCCAGGCTTGGTCTGTAAGAGTAAAGGATGAACAAGGTACTTATGTCCGGGTTCCTCATCCAGATTATTATATTTGAGAAAAAAGTTCTTTCCAAGTCTTCAAACTGTGTATTTATGGCTGGCTAGCCATCACAACTGACCAAAAGGACCATGGGGGAAAAAAACTAATAATGCTGGATTCTACAGTTTCCTGTTGAGAATGTTATGTTCATTTGCAGGCCCCTTGGGCCATCGGGCCAGGGTCTTAAGGAGAATATTTGACTATGACAGATCCCTTAGGCCATCGGGCCAGGATCTATGTGTGGATTACAAATACTGTGTGAGAAACTTTACACAGTTCAAGCAAGGAAATTAAACAAGTCACTGACACAAGTTTGATGGTGTATTCAGAAGATTTGGTGGGGGGCATCCTGAGAGACCCCTTTCTACTTCCCTGACTCGTCAGGACTGCAGGCCATTTAGGCTCCAAGTGGTTTGTCCTCTTTCCTGATAAAAAGTGTTCTGAGAAACAGCAAGGGGCGCTGTGTCTCACTTCAAAAAGGACTCTGTCTAGGTAGCCAGTGTTAGGGCACAGATTTCCCAGGAGGGGAGAAGTGGACCCGGCGTGTCAAGACACTGACAAGCAGAGGTAGTCAGGGAAGGGAGTGAGAAGGTCGCCCTGGATAGGAGGGTCTTCTCACTCAACTGCTCAGTTAGTTAGTCTTGTATTTCTTCATGTATGCAGTTGACTAACTTTTTCTTCCATTTTCTCTACAGGTGGGCTCACAGTAGAGATAGACAGTGAGGGAATGTAAATTGTATATTATTTGAAATCCCCACCAAGCGAGTTTGTTTGGTGGGGGGTGCATCATTTCCATGCACCTAAAATTGTTTGTATATTTGTACAGCAGAGAAATGTATATCTATATTTTTTCCACATAATTTATTTGTACATTTGTTCTTTCCCTTTTCCCCCTTTCCAGGTTTGTGGGATACTCCTGAGTTTTGGTTGAAGTTTTTGATAGGAGGCGGCTGCCTCGGAGTCATTGGGGACATGACTCAATTTGGTGGGGAGTGGATGTAGCACCCTCCAATGTAGGTGCTAGGTAAAATATAGTGGGCTTTGTCTGCTTATCAGCAAGGCCATGTTTTCAGCTAGGCTGGCATGTGTTCCCAGGTGTGCCTGTTGTGTTGGGGAGTCTCCCCACTGTATTCCAATGAGGGCTCTTATTGGGCAGTGGAGGAAACCTGACCAATAGCACACCAGTGATTTTATCCATCCTGGATGGGCAGCATTCTGGGAGAGGGTATAAGTCTGTGGGGAGCACATGACAGATTGTCTTTGGCGGAAGCAGAGTTCCAGGAGGGAGGTGACGGCTGTCTCTCCTCCTGTCAGGAAGAATCGGGTGTCCCAGGCGGCTTGCCTGAGTGGACACAGGGCTGAGCTGCAGAGAAGGATCCAGGTGTGCTGAGGACCAGTGGAGCATTGGGGTCAAGCTTCAGGAAAGTATTCTGAGTATTCTGAGAGCTAGCTAGCCGGTACACGAACATAGTAAAGGGGGTGCCAGAGATTACCCTGAAGAGTAAAGGGGGTGCCAGCGGTTGGGCCCTGAAGTGTAAAGTGTTAAGTGTTAGACATAGACAGCATTTTTTTCTTAAGTGTCCCAATTCTGTAACTAGTTGAGCCAGAGGAGTATCCCACTCATTCCCTTCTCCCATCCAAGTTCCTACAATAAAACTAAAAACCAAAGATGCCGGACTGTTCATTGTCTCAGATCTCACACTTTGGCAACAAGCTTAAATGTGCTGTTGGTGTTAACGGTAACCATGGCAGACCCATATCCAGCACTGATGCTGGAAATACTGCTACACCACCACAAGAATTGGGTAACAAAATAATGAGTCTCAGATGTACCATGAGTTCAGCATAATTGACCTACCTCACTTAACAGCTCAACAGCTCAAATGTGCAATTGGCATAGCTCTTTAGTCACACTTCCCATTATATTACAACCACAGCAATCAGTTAAACCCATGTTAAGAGTGCTACCACCTCATAAAACATTACACTTACATGTAGTAGTGCCTAAGCCTGGCACTGGGGATCTACAGCATGTGCAGATGTGGCCTGTCAGTTTAGCACCGGCGTGCGCTCCACGCCTCGCTCTTAGTACTGGTCCTTGGTAAAAAGTCACATAGGAATCTGGAAGTGACGAATCCCTGCTCCGAGGTACGTTTCACTGTACTTGAAGTCTTCAGGATGACACATCCGCACATGCTGTAGATCCCCAGTGCCAGGCTTAGACACTGATATGTGTGAGTGCAATATATATATTTTATTAGTTTAAGAGCATATAACAAATAGATAAGGATATGGAAGTATTTTCCCAAATACATGAAAATTGCATGGCACAGGGTCCATACAGGAACAAAACATATCTATCAAGTTTGAAGTATAGAACTATATTGCAAAGGTGAAGTTCAATTGGGGTAAAGGAAATATGGAGCATGGTCATGATCTCCTCCAGGACACCCTAAAACGGATCAAACTGTGGCTCGGAGGGAGACCATACAGTAAGAAAATCAACATACAAACTAATATAACGTGAGAATTATAGGGCATAAGAAGAACTATGTTCCGTTTGGAGCAATAAGCTAATAAGAAAATTGTAGGCATGGGGTGTCCTCTAAAGATACCATAAGATAGGACCCGAGTATTTGGAAAATAGATGACTGTAGCCAATAATTAATTGTATTTAAAGAAAACCATATAATAAGGGTGTAGAAAAGAGAAGTAGAAAGGAGGAGGGGCGAGCCGAATAAGAATAGAGAAAAGAGGCTGCAGAGTCAAGAAAAGGAAGGAAAGAAAGGTAGAAAGTAGGTCTCGAGAATTTAGGCGGGAATCCACATGACGCATGAGCCGGTGTGGATAAGGGCATTACTAAAAAAGTAGCACAGATTCATTAAAATCTGGAGGAAGAATTTGGAAATCCACGGTCTCCAGATGGAGTCAAATTTGCTCAAGGTTGCGTTATCCAAAGCTGTCATTTTAGCATGTAACATGGCACAATTCATATGATGCTTGCTTTCAAGAAAATTTAAAGGGGATTTCCATGCTTTGGCTATCGTCTGCTTTGCAGCTGTGAGGAGTTGGATAAAAAGTCTAAATTGTTTGCGCGAAAGACAATCTGGTTTAGCATTCAAAAGAGCTGTTACCAGGTCAGGTAGAATTTGGGGGTCAAACATTGTGGATGCAAGATCAAAGATCTTACCCCAAAATGAGGTGACAATCGGACAATGCCACCATGTATGTAGGTGTGTGCCTAACTCTGTACAGCTGCGAAAGAAGAGTGCAATATATCTTTTTTTATGCCTTCTTTTAATCATCAATAAACATATTACACTATTGTTATGTCCCTTCAACACAAGGTCTCTCGGGTTGTTGCTAGCAATCAATGGCGGCTGGTGCTCAAAATTTTTTTGGGGGGGGGGGGGGGGGCGCAAAAACAAAAATTTGCGGCAAAAAACACGGTAAAAAAATTGCGTGACTTTGACGTGAATGCAGTGACCACCAGCTTGCCGTGCCCCCATGATCATATCAATGCAGCAGTGACCACCAGCTTGCCGTGCCCCCATGATCATCAATGCAGACAGTGACCACCAGCTTGCTGTGCCCCTATGATCATCAATGCAGACAGTGACCACCAGCTTGCTGTGCCCCCAATGATCATCAATGCAGTGACTGACCACCAGCTTGCCGTGCCCCTAAGATCATCAATGCAGACAGTGACCACCAGCTTGCTGTGCCCCCGTGATCATCAATGCAGACAATGACCACCAGCTTGCTGTGCCCCCATGATCATCAATGCAGACAGTGACCACCAGCTTGCTGTGCCCCCAATGATCATCAATGCAGTGACTGACCACCAGCTTGCTGTGCCCCCATGATCATCAATGCAGACAGTTACCACCAGCTTGCTGTGCCCCCATGATCATCAATGCAGGCAGTGACCACCAGCTTGCTGTGCCCCCAATGATCATCAATGCAGTGACTGACCACCAGCTTGCAGTGCCCCCATGATCATCAATGCAGACAGTGACCACCAGCTTGCTGTGCCCCCATGATCATCAATGCAGACAGTGACCACCAGCTTGCTGTGCCCCCATGGTCATCAATGCAGACAGTGACCACCAGCTTGCTGTGCCCCCAATGATCATCAATGCAGTGACTCACCACCAGCTTGCTGTGCCCCCATGATCATCAATGCAGACAGTTACCACCAGCTTGCTGTGCCCCCATGATCATCAATGCAGGCAGTGACCACCAGCTTGCTGTGCCCCCAATGATCATCAATGCAGTGACTGACCACCAGCTTGCTGTGCCCCCATGATCATCAATGCAGACAGTTACCACCAGCTTGCTGTGCCCCCATGATCATCAATGCAGGCAGTGACCACCAGCTTGCTGTGCCCCCAATGATCATCAATGCAGTGACTTACCACCAGCTTGCCGTGCCCCCATGATCATCAATGCAGACAGTGACCACCAGCTTGCTGTGCCCCCCTGATCATCAATGCAGACAGTGACCACCAGCTTGCTGTGCCCCCATGGTCATCAATGCAGACAGTGACCACCAGCTTGCTGTGCCCCCAATGATCATCAATGCAGTGACTGACCACCAGCTTGCCGTGCCCCTATGATCATCAATGCAGCACTGACCACCAGCTTGCCATGCCCCCATGATGATCAATTCAGACAGTGACCACCAGCTTGCTGTGCCCCCATGATCATCAATGCAGACAGTGACCACCAGCCTGCTGTGCCCCCAATGATCACCAATGCAGTGACTGACCACCAGCTTGCTGTGCCCCCATGATCATCAATGCAGACAGTGACCACCAGCTTGCTGTGCCCCTATGATCATCAATGCAGTGACTGACCACCAGCTTGCTGTGCCCCCATGATCATCAATGCAGACAGTGACCACCAGCTTGCTGTGCCCCCATGATCATCAATGCAGGCAGTGACCACTAGCTTGCTGTGCCCCCAATGATCATCAATGCAGTGACTGACCACCAGCTTGCCGTGCCCCCATGATCATCAATGCAGACAGTGACCACCAGCTTGCTGTGCCCCCATGATCATCAATGCAGACAGTGACCACCAGCTTGCTGTGCCCCCATGGTCATCAATGCAGACAGTGACCACCAGCTTGCTGTGCCCCCAATGATCATCAGTGCAGTGACTGACCACCAGCTTGCTGTGCCCCCATGATCATCAATGCAGACAGTGACCACCAGCTTGCTGTGCCCCCATGATCATCAATGCAGACAGTGACCACCAGCTTGCTGTGCCCCCAATGATCATCAATGCGTGACTTTGACGTCAATGCAGTGACCACCAGCTTGCCATGCCCCTATGATCATCAATGCAGCACTGACCACCAGCTTGCCATGCCCCCATGATGATCAATTCAGACAGTGACCACCAGCTTGCTGTGCCCCCATGATCATCAATGCAGACAGTGACCACCAGCCTGCTGTGCCCCCAATGATCACCAATGCAGTGACTGACCACCAGCTTGCTGTGCCCCCATGATCATCAATGCAGACAGTGACCACCAGCTTGCTGTGCCCCCATGATCATCAATGCAGACAGTGACCACCAGCTTGCTGTGCCCCCAATGATTATCAATGCAGTGACTGACCACCAGCTTGCCGTGCCCCCATGGTCATCAATGCAGACAGTGACCACCAGCTTGCTGTGCCCCCAATGATCATCAATGCAGACAGTGACCACCAGCTTGCTGTGCCCCCAATGATCATCAATGCAGTGACTGACCACCAGCTTGCCGTGCCCCCATGGTCATCAATGCAGACAGTGACCACCAGCTTGCTGTGCCCCCAATGATCATCAATGCAGACAGTGACCACCAGCTTGCTGTGCCCCCAATGATCATCAATGCAGTGACTGACCACCAGCTTGCCGTGCCCCCATCATCAATGGCAAATGTGCAGTGTGACCTGACCGGCAGTGACCACCAGCTTGTCTGCCTGGCATGGCCCCCGGGCCCCCCCCATCAATGCAGAGACCAGCTTGTGTGCGTGCCCCCTTCAAAGCACCAGACTGTCAGTGACAGTGTGCGGGCCAGGCCCCCCTCTTACCAGCTCACTGCTGCTGCTGAGTGCGGGTCTGTCTGCGGCCTGCGGGAGTAGTGTCTCTGGCTCTGCGCCTGCGGCCTGCTTGCAGTGCGGACTCAGTCTGAAGACGTGTGGGCTCACTCGAGATGAACGTTCTCTCACACCGTCCGGTCCGACAGTGTCACTCACTGACACTGAGCCTGTCAGGTCACTCACTCTTCTTCTGCGAACTTCCGATACTTCCAGTCCTCACGTGGCTCTCCTCTCTCTGTGCCGGCGGGCGGGAAGGTGATCACGTGACACCGGGGCGGTGCACTGCCCCTACGCCTCACGTCACCAGGTCCCGGGATGTCCTCCTGTGATTGGTCCAGGCTGGAGTCTGGACCAATCACAGCCAGGACATCAGTAAAGTGGGGAGTGTCGGGGCACATTGCTCTGCGCCCCGATGACCCCCAGAAGGCCAATCGGTGCCTCTGCCCGCCACACGTGAGGTGAAAAACCCCACCCCCCCCAATACCCACTACTAGGTCCAGCACCCCTAGTGGGCTGAAAATGGAAAAAAAATGTTTTCTAATCTTTTTTTTTCCTGGCCAGTGAGTGGGGGGGGGGGCGGCGCCCCTGTGCCCCCTATAGACAGGCCGCCACTGCTAGCAATGCTGCCAGTATACGTTCAGCAAGTTACACACAGGCCGGATGTACCATGTACTATGTGTCTGCTTCCAGTCTCACATACACACTGTCTGACTTCCTGGTACAGCCCCTCCCCCCCATCATGCATCAGGAGAAAAAGGGCAAGGGTCACAGTGATCCCACACAAACCACTCCTCCTCTCTTTCCCCCCCCCAAAAAAAATAACATAAGAGAACACAATGTTCAACACATAACAAGGCAAGCACAATCATTCAGAAAGCAGGATCTCCAACTCAGTTCTGTGATTTCCGCAGCACTTCATGAGCCCTTTGTCTCCATTTCCTGACCTCCAATGTTTCCCGTAAGATTTCAGCGCTTTGCCAATGAGGAGTTTGATGTCTTTGGTGGGTAGACTTACAAAGTGACACAGCACTGGGAGGGATATAGTCGGTCAAAGGTTCTGGAGATGTCAGTGGGTGTCCAACAGACAAATCAGTCTCTGTAACTCCCAGGCACATGTCTGGGCTCCTCAGGAATATGGTCACCAACCATTTCAGGGGTTGGTTGTAAACTTGTGGGATCATGCCAGACACCATACCATATGTCACCAGCAGAGCTCAGAGTAGACTCTGGTGGTTGGTTAGAAAGAAGGGTCAGGTTTGTCTCTAGTGGCCGGCAAATGCACTTTCTCAATTGTGAAAGGTGTCATCAAACATAAACGCCATCCTCCAGGTGAACAAGGTACATTCTTCTTTCAAGAGGTTCATTAATAATGCCAGGAAGCCAAAGAGGCTAAACTCTGTAATTCCGAAATCATACAAGATCACCGGCACAGAATCCAGGACGGCCTGGCGGAGGAAGTGTTGGTGACTGTTCCTGTGGACAAACTAAATCAAGTCTGGTACGGAGATGCCTGCCAAACATAAGAAAAGCTGGAGACAGCCCAGTAGTAGCGTGTTTCGTGTTTCGGTACATGGTCAAGAACTCCAGCAGCTTCTCCTCTGACATTCCAACCTACTCCAGAGTGGACAATAAGTGCTTCTTAAACGTCTGCACAAACTGTTCTGTCAGCCCATTTGAGGCTGGATGATAAGGAGCTGTTTTGTAGTGTTGGATGCCCAAGCCACTGAGGAAGGATTGAAACTCATACGATGTAAATTGAGTTCCATTGTCCGAGACTATGGCTGTTGGCAAGCCATATTGAGCAAAGAGCTTCCTTAAGACTAGAATGGTAGCAGCTGAGGTAATAGAAGGCATTTGAAAAACCTCCGGCCATTTTGAATGTGCATCTACCACGATCAAATACATTTTACCCTGGGCCAGCAAAATCAAGATGGAGTCTTGACCACGGGTCTGTCGGCCATGGCCAAGGTTGCAGGGTTCCTCTCTTTTGGGGTCGCTGAGCTTGACAGCACCCAGGACATTGAGCCACATAATCTTCAAATGCTGTATCCATTTGTGGCCACCAAACATAGTTCCGGGCTTGCTGCTTCATGCGCACCATACCAGGATGGCCTTCATGCAGTATTCTTAGCATGGTTGCTTGCAAATATTAAGGTACAATCACTCTATTGCGCCATTGTAGGCAACCAGCATTAGTCACAAGCTCACGTTTTCTGGCAAAGTACGGATGATATTCACCCGGAACTTTCTGTGGCCATCCAGTCTGAACATATGAGAATATCTGAGACAGGAAGGGATCTGTGACTGTATGTCTGGCAATTAGAGAGGTGGACATGCAGGATCGTGGCCTATGTATTTTCACTATGTGTACTTCTCTTGGTGGGTGGTCTCCAAGTGGCAATCTGGAAAATGCATCTGCATTGCCATTTGTATCATGGAAGTGGTATCTGATAGAGTAAGTATAAGCTCCCAAAAATAATGTGTATCTTTGTAAGCGAGATGCGGTTGTTGTAGAAATTCCTTTCTGAGGGTTCAGTATTGATAACAGAGGTTTGTGGTCAGTGATAAGTGTAAACTCCCCACCATAGATGTACGTGTGAAATTTTTTTGTGGCCCATATAATGGCAAAAGCTTCCTTGTCTAACCTCAGCAGAACAAAACTACTCCCAGATAAAGACCTGGAGGCGAAAGAAATGGGGCGCTCCGTGCCATCTGGCATGACATGGGAAAGCACGGCACCCAGTCCATAAGACGAGGCGTCACAAGTCAAGGTGACGTGTTTCTTTAAATCATAGTGGACCAGAACTCGAGAAGACAGAATGAGTCCTTTAGAAAGCCTAAAAGCTTCTTCACATTTTTCTGTCCATATCCATTTAGCTCTTACATCCAGTAGGCGATGTAACGGGTAGAGCTGGTGAGCTAGGTTCGGCAAGAAACGGTGGTAGTAATTTAGGAGGCCAAGGTAGGACTTGAGCTATGTGACATTCTGGGGAGTAGGGGCATGGGTAAGGGCTTTAACCTTTTCTTTAGTAGTGTGTAACCCATGTCGGTCCACCGTGTGGGCACAAAATTCCAGTCAAAACTTGAGAAATTTGCATTTTGAAAGACTGACACGTAACCCATACCTTTGGAGTCTCTCTAGCACAGCTACAACATTCTTTCTGTGTTCTTCATCAGTGGGACTGGTGATGAGCATGTCATCTAGTAGACATTTGGTGAAGAGTATGCCTGCCAGGACCTCATCCATGATCCGCTGCCAGATAGCTGGAGCTGGGGCTATGTCAAAAACCATGCAGTTATATTGGAATAATCCTTTATGTGTTTCAATGGTCAACAGATGGCGTGAATCTGGGTGTGCTTGCAGTTGCAGGTAAGCTTGCTTTAAATCTATTTTTGTAAACTTTTGCCCTCCGGCCAGTGAGTCAAATAGATTTTCAAGTCGAGGCAATGGGTATTGATCCACAAGAAGTTGGTTGTTCAGGGCAATCCTGAAATCCCCACAAATCCTAATGTCTCCATTCTTTTTCTTGACAGGCACAATTGGCGATGCCCATTCACTTCTATCAACTTTCGTTATGATTTTTTCAGCCAATAGGTGGTCCAGCTCTGCTTTCACTTTCTTCCGCAAGGCAAAAGGTACTGATCTTGCCATACAAAAATGAGGTGTAGCACCAGGCTTCAAGAGCAGGTGGGCCATCCTAATAACCTCCTTAAAGCAGGACTTAAGGGATTCCACCCAATGGTCTACTTCAGAAAGCCCAGGGCTTTGATTCAGACCCTACCGTACAATGGGAGGACCACCGTAAAGGTGTAGAGTTTGACTATGGTTGCCTAATGTAACAAGGGGTTTCACATAACCCAAGGGCTGTAGCAGTTCCTTGCTGTAGGTTTGCAGTGTGAGATTTGTAGGTTGGAGTGGTAGGGACAGACCCGATGCCTTTAAATCAGTCCATGAAATGACAGACACAGCCACCCCTGTATCAACATCCATGGAGACAGAACAGCCATTGAGTGTGACATCCACTTTTATCACAGGAGTACTCCCAGCTACTCGAAACAGTCCAACATGCTGGACACAGGTCTCCTCATCAGAGCTGAAGCCGTTATTGTCCGTATCCACACAAAATGGCTGTTTATGTCTACCTTTTGTGGTAGTGTTTGGGGAGCAGGAGCTGCGGCAAACACACCCAAGATGACCAGTCTTTCCACAGAGAAAACAAACGAAATTCTTGAACTTGCAAGCATGTGCACTGTGAGTAGTGTTACCACAATGGTAGCAAGTCAGCATTCTAGAGACAGAAGAATTGGGGTGGCGAGGTTTAGGCTGATTTGAGGACGCCCGTTTGGGTGTCGGGTGATAGCAGTGTGGAATATTTCCTCACCCTGGCTTGCAGGAGTTACAGGTGGGGCCTTGAGTAGGGTGGTGTCCCGTGTAGCCAACTCCATGACCGCAGCAAAGTCAGTGGCTTTCGTCAGAGTCAAGTCAGGTTCTGTGAGTAAACGTTTCTGTATGGCTGGGTTGCAGAGTCCCATAACAAACTTGTCGCAGAGAACCGTCTGCAGGTAGTCTCCAAACTATATTTATAGTTGTATTTAAGGTTATACGTCACACTTTGTGCACATGAAATTTGAACTATTTAAATTTTTTGGACTTTATCATGAATTTGGTTATTTCAGGCACTTTATATACTTGCAAGTGCTGTGTTTTTCTGTTTTATAATTCTCCAAACTGACAAGTAGCAGCTAGTTTACGTAAAGCAATGATATATGTCTTTATGTCCTCCCCGGCCTGCTACCTCCTACTGTAGAATTTAAACTGTTCTGCAATTTCTAACGGCTTCGGGTTGTAGTGCACATGTAGCTTCTGCATGAACTCAGGCAGGGGCTTAGAAGCCGGCTTGTCTGGAGAAATTTGGTCTCTGAGAGTACCATATGCAGCTTGACCCAATGCTGTGAGGAAAACTGCAACTTTCTTTTCTACAGCCACACTATTTTCTTCCATATACTGCTCCAGCCTCTCCACAAAGGAGTTCCATGACTCAGCAGCAGGATCGAATGGTTGAATAAACCCTATGAAGGCCATGTGTGCTAAAATTCACAATCCTCGTAGCCACTGTTATGTCCCTTTGACACAAAGTCTCTCGGGGTGTTGCTAGCAATGCTGCCAGTATCCGCTCAGCAAGTTACACACAGGCCGGATGTATTTCTTAACCAGAGAAAGGTTTATTACTCACTCAGAGACATTATGACATTCTTACATGGAGGAGTCTTAATACAACAGAATTCTGTTCCTACCAGTTGTAATCTCTTCCAGTACCATGTGTCTACTTCCAGTCTCACACACACTGTGTCTGACTTCCTTGTACAGCCCCTCCCCCCATCATGCATCAAGAGATTAAGGGCAATGGTCACAGTGATCCCACACAAACATCACAACTATAAAGTGATTCTTTTGTGTCCATGGTGAAGTACATTCTTAACTTCTGGCTTCAACTCTAGGGGCCATTGGGGTGGAATGGTGTGAGCTTAGAAACCAATCTGGTCTTCTCAAAAGCACATTTTGACCTTCTGTAAAAAGGGGTCAAACACCTCTGGTGAGCTACCATCTACCCTCTGAGAACCCGTGGTGAAGCAATTAGAAGACATGCGCATCAAGAAGCACATTATATTATTGGTGTTTGACACAGTCACATTGGATTTACTTTTGCATTTATTATTTCATATGTAATTCTTTTTCACTTATATTGTATATGCAGTCTAAGATGGTCCTATAGAGATGTGCATTTATTTCTGAGTACACACGGTGAATCGCCAATACCTTTACCCATTCTTTTTCAATCCAATAGTGTTTTATTACTTTTTTAAAGGGGCAGCTATTCACTTTTTTACCTAGGACGCCATCACTTGCCACATTGTTACTAAATTTATTATATATTGATGATTTTTACACTGTTTTCAGATATTTATTTATGCACTATAATTTGAATGAACTTTATTGAAGAAGAGCGCTGCACTTTTTTGTGACTATATGCTGTGTTAACTGATACCAAACTCATTTGGCTATACTTCTCTTGTGGATCACAGGAGTTCAGTTTGTTCTTCACTCCAGTGACCCAATTTTAGCAGACAGTTGACATCACAGAGCCAGTCCAGGCTCGGGCAAGATCACGATAATGACGTCAGGCTCCACCCACATGCCTGGACAGTCACTCGGCTCAGCCTCTTAGCAAGCTGCTGAGAGCCTGAGCCAGCCACTCCTGCCCTCGCCACAGCCCAGAACTCCAGTAAGCACAGGGGGGCAGAGCAGAGAGCTGGTGACTGACAGTCCGCAGCTCTCTGCCCAGGGAGCTGTGAGAACCGAGCAATCTGTGGTGCTAGTTCTCGGTCTTAGAGGTGCCGGGGAACCCAGCTGGGTAAGTATGATTCTAGAAACAAAGTTAACCCCAAAAGTCCTGTAAGTTTCAAGATGGGGCCTCCATGAATCAGACTTGTTTTTCCACTACAGATGCTCCATTAGACTGAAATCTGGAGAATGTCGGAGGCCAAGTCAGCACCTCAAAGCCACCTTCTTCTAGTGCTCCATCCAGTTCTGATGTTCCTGTGCCCATTGTAGGCACTTTTTGGCTGTGGACATTGGTTAGCATAGACTGCACAGCCTCAAAAACAACAAACTGCTATGCACTGTGTGTTCTGATACCTTTCTATCAGAACAGTAGCTCTTCTACTGGTTCGGACTGCACAGGTCAGCCTTCACTCCCCATATGCATCAATGAGCCTTGGCCTCCCATGGCCCTGTTGCTAATTCGCTGATTTTCCTTCCTTGGACCTCTTTTGGTAGGTACTTCCCACTGCTGGCCGGAAACATTGCAGAAGAGCTGCAGTTTTGGAGTCGCTCTGACCCAATCACCTAGCCATTACAATTTGGCCCTTGTCAAATTTGCACAAATCCTTACACTTGCCCATTTTTTCTGCTTTCAACACATCAACTTCAGAGAGAACATGTTCACTTGCTGCCATTGTCACAAGATAATCAATGTAATTCACTTTACTTGTTAGTGGTCATAATGTTATGGCTGATTGGTGTAAATATGATGACTTGAATTACCCATAAGCCACTGAGGAAGTCCAATGACTAAAGGCATTGGCTGGGACCTTGCAATGTCATTGAGTTCAGAACCTTGCTGGTAGCTGTTTTGCTATGGTTTGGCTTGTATTTGAATGGGGATATTATATTGGAGCACTGATACATAGTGCTATGGTGCACTATAAAGATGTGAGTGGCTCTTTGTTTTATATAATAATACATTTTAAATAGCAGTAAGCTTTTTTGCTTCTTTGGAGTACCATAACATTCTTCAGTGTTTTAAGCTATTTTATTAAGGAGGTGTTGAAGACTGATCCCTGGATGCAGTGGATGGTTGTGATTAGACATATTTGACCTGCCTATAATTTGGAGGTCATTATCATATGGCGACTGAAACTTCATGATGGTGGCACTCTGGAGCGTGGGTTTTACTGATTGGTGTGGCAGTAATATAATTGGAAGTTTCAAGTAAATGGACATTTTTGACACATTTCTTAATACATGTTTTATACAGTAAGCTATACTCACGCTTGCATGTGTAGGACACTTCATATCAACCTTTTTTCAATAGAGGAATCAAAATAATTTACAGATCTAAGAAAATGCCTGCTAAAAAATTATTATATGAGGATTCTTTATAAGTTTCACAGCCAGCCATCCTCACCACAGCATGCAAACTCTTATACTAAACTACAAGGTCAGCCGGCTGGCTACTGCCAGACAGACTAGTTACATGACACTCTCAGACACGACCATTTACTACTCCTCCAACCCTGACTGTTTTAAACGAAAAATATAAATGTGCAAAAACTTTTTGATGACCCCTCGTATCCACAACTCGTGGTACAAAAGTCTGATCAGTATGTAGTTAGATATAATAAATTACAAAAATAAAAAATGTGGTTTACTTAGGCAAATAGAGCAGACGGTGCTCTGGGTGTTAAATATTCTAAGACTTAGAATATTTAACACCCAGAGCACCGTCTGCTCTATTTGCCAAAATATTTTTAGTTATGATCATAAAATGTATCAAATAAGAAACAATATTACAAATACAATTAAGTACATTTGCAGAGCAAATTGTATAGTCCCTTTTACATGGTGAGTAATGGCTCCTCCCATTGGAAATTTAGTGAAATTTCCTATTACATTGGTGGTAAGAGGAGAATGTCGGCTAACATTGGTGGTCAATGGAGAAGGGCCATCTTTACACTGGTGGACAATCAAGAGAATTCTCTGCTGCATTAGTAATCAGTGAAGAATGCCCTATTAGATTGGCAGACAGTGTAGTGCCACCAAAGAATGATGATTACAGGTCCCATGCGGCTGGCTTTATCAATTAAAGAGGAAGTAAACCCTCCTCGGCAAGTTGTACCTATAGGTAAGCCTATGATAAGGCTTACCTATAGGTACTGTAAATATCTCCTAAACATGTACCGTTTAGGAGATATTTACCTTCAATGCATCCAGTGACGTCACTGGCGCATGCGCTCTGAAGGAACGGCCACTCGTGCCGTTCCTTCAGCACTCCGTGCCGTGACCGTCGGCTCCCGCGCGCGTGTGCAGGAGTGACGTCATCGTGGCTCCGCCAATCAGATGGCCGGATGCCGCGATCCCGGAAGACGGGCGACTGGACATGTCGCCCGTCATACAGGTAAGCAGGTGGCACGGCGGGGGCTCGTTCTAAGGTAAGTATTCATAATGAGCTAGTATGCGATGCATACTAGCTCATTATGTGTTTGTCTTTCAGCATAAAAAGGAAAAAAGAAAAAAAAAAAAAAAAAGGGTTTACAACCTCTTTAAGGTTTGCACAAGATCTATGCCTACACTGTAAGGTTCTTACTGCTCAAAGAACCCCTGGCAACCTCCTGAGAAATGTTACATTCCATACAACCTTAGTGGTACGAGGTTCACACAGCCCTTTGAAATGAAAGCTTGGTGTAACCACAGTCAACATTGATGACTTCCAATTTGACTGTTCAGAGAGGACAAGCCATTCATCTCTTTTTAAAGTAAATAGCCCGTTTGTGGTATGGCTAAGCATTTTAATGGTACAGTTCATTGAGATGTTTTTGCTTACTCTGATTGTAATTAAATACATCACATTCCTCAAAAACAACATTGTCTTTTTCCTCTTATCATTTATGGCTTCTGTCTCATAGATGGCACACAATAAACTTTGTTTTCATAGATTTCTGCTATTATTTCTTAAAAGAATATCACTTTTTTTCACTACTTCAATATGCCAATTTTATAATGATATACATATGCTTGTTCGTCAATACCTTATCAAATTGATGCTCTGTATATGGGTTTGATACATATAAGGCTAGTAAGTGGATAATTCTAACAAAATTATGTAATAACAAAGTATAAGCACAGAGAGTATGGATAGTAGTAATAAAATAATCTTTTCAAAGTGATATTAAGAAAATAACAGGCATGTAAGAGACTTTTAACGTATAATCAGCAGAGGTGATTGAAAATGTATACAGTACATACATTTTATGTCACCTTGAAAATGAATTGCTCATTTTCAGGAGATAGATTCTAAGAGCTGAATATTTCCCTTAATGGTGTGTCTGCTTATAGTGAGATGTTCTGTTCCCCAAGTATGTACACATAGTGCTTCCTTTATAATATGCGGCACCAGCAATTTTCCTCCACTTGCCGAAATGTGAAAATAAACTGCTATTTCACAGATATGCAAGTTTTGACTTTTTTGTTAAAAGTCAACAACTAAGCTCTCATCTCCAGTTCTAACCACTCCCCGAGGGCACTTATGTTGTGCAGAAAGAAAAAATAAATGATGGTGTAGGAAATAAAGAGGTAGTTTTTGAAATGTGGGCTGTGCTTGACAGCTTGGATTTACCTTCTCTCTGCAAGAGTCAAGATGCTGGTACCCAATGCGGCCATAATTGGGCCTTAGGGGACAAATGGAAGCAGTTTTTGTGCACTGATTAGGAACTGGTGAGCTGTTTAATGAGCCTACCATTTAATATTTAGCAGTACAAAGAGCAAATGACTCCTGCGCTTGAGGGGTGGCCTTGCGGCTGGTATCCTGAAAATGCGATTCAGGTCAAATTGTAGTAAATTCAGGCTGTGCTGCCACTCTCAACGGATCGTGGTAACCCAAAGCAGATACTGGAAAAGAGAAATGGACAGAGGGCGCACCGGCCTAGCGCATTATCTTTAAAACAATTTATTGTAATAGACATGTATACACATTATACTCACAAAATGATTATGAAACACTGGCAATTAGCAATGAGGGACCACCAGGGGTCTCCACTGGGCATCCTCAGCTGCCGCAGGCCGTGGAAGAATGTAGACCTCCAAAAAACTGCTTACGCGTTTCGGGGTGTTCCCCCTTCATCAGAGCTCTGGTGGTCCCTTATTGCTTATTGCCCTTGTTTCATAATCGTTTTGTGAGTATAATGTGTATACATGTCTATTACAATGAATTGTTTTAAAGATAATGCGCTAGGCTGGTGCGCCCTCTGTCCATTTCTCTTTTCTAATATTTAGCAGTGTTTAGCAGTTGTTTTTGTACATATTGGCAAAGGAAAGAGGGTAAACCTAAATGCAAAAGTGAAGGAAAATGAACTGGCACACAGAGATTGTATAGTCCAGTCAGCAATAAATGTCTATGAAACCAATGATGAAAGTTTGGAATAGTCCAAAAACAGTCTCTGATCTGTATAGGATGAGATATATTAGGGGGAATGCATGGGACCACCTGCAGCTGCTATCCTCAGAGTTGTGACAGGCTCTGTGCAGTTCAATGAGAGAAAAGGACCAAAGGGGAGGAAGCGCCAGTTAAGTGTAGTAGCTGGGTAAAAAACTTTAATATCAATGGATAAAAAAACAGCCACAAGAGGCTCAGCTGATGCAGAGTATGTAGGTTCCTCCCTAATCCAACCTGCAGGACCACTGTGGGATGTTCCAGCTGCTGGGAGAGAAAGATTGCCCGCTCGGGAGCCTGGAGGATCCCAGGAAGCCACACTAACCAGCATGGAATGCACACTGGAAATGTCCAGAGCAGGCCATCTTCCTCTCCCAGCAGCTGGAACATCCCACAGTGCAGGTCAGATTAAGGAGGAACCTACACCTACATCCTCTGCACCAGATGAGCCTTTGTATCCTTTACCTTTTGTGAGTGTTTTTTATCCATTGATATTAAAGTTTTTTTTACTGGATTACTTAACTTAGCTGGTGCTTCCTTCCCTTTGTTTCTTTTCAAACCTAAATGCAAAGCCAACTTGGGATGACCTCTGAAATAACTTTGACATTGAGGACACAGGTCTCAGGAAGAGCCCTTATCTGAGGCTCTGTGGTCGTGGAAATAAACATGGATAGGATTGTTATGGATTCCCAACTAATATTAACTGTACATTTAATTATTAGGTGAGCTGACATTTTCCATTTTATTGCTTTCTATTTAAATTTTTTTTTTTTTTTTTCAACTGATTCTTTTTACTAAATAATGTGTGCAGTTGTGTTTATTTTCATGTTTAGACAAGGAATGTCTCACTTTACAGCCAGTTACTAAATTCTGCAAAGACAGGACAAAATATCTCAGGCACCCATTGCTGCTTATCTATGAACCCATGTTCATCCATATGGACCAGTTTTGCCTGCCAAGATTTGCTAAATATTGACTGAGCTTGTGTTACACAGAAAGTGCTGAAGTGGTCTGATTCTGCTTTTTATTTAAATGGAACAAGATAAAAATATGGCAGCTGCTATTGCAGATATGTTTTTAAAGACACAGGTTCCACAACTGGCATCCTGATTTCACTACCAAATGAGCCCAATACTTGGAATACGTGTGAAGTACAGGGGTTCATGATTTTCAGACCTCAGAGGTTGCATGTTCCTTCTATTCAATTTTCATTAGTTAGTAAAGCCTGGATAGAGATGACAGCCCTGACCCCATAACCTCATGGGCTCCCAAGCAGTTTTTCCCTCTTTATTTACTGTGCTTAACGTGTATGTAACTCTTAATTGCAAAAAATAATAATAATAATAATAATGATATGTTTTATTGTTCCTCTTTGGCCAGCTTTTTTTCTTTTTTAGTGATCCAATTTCTGTAAAAAAGAAAACTCTAGCCCCAGGCAATTTGCCTTTTCGTGGCCTGTATGCAGTGGCAGCATTGTTACATACCTATGTATGCACTCACGTACATGGACTCTGGTAAAAAGCAGTAGTTGGTCCTTGCTGTGCTGATGCACAAGGCATATTGGAAGGTTGTGCTTTGGTGTTTATTGCTATACACAATTGTGCATCCCCTCAGAATGTCCCAATAGTGAGCCGCAGTGATATACATAGCACATTGAAACACTAAAAACTAAAAGTAAATAAAAATGCTCTTGAGGCTTCACATGGGTGCTGAGGCCCATGCAGTGTGAATGAGCCAATAAGCCGTTTGGATATGTGGCTGGATCCCCATGTAGGTGTGAGCAGAAAATCCACATTACTGAATGGGGATGAAGCAGCTGGACGGACAGGCATGCAGGAGGGAAATGCACTACCCAAAACGCACATTTTCTGCATTCGCAGATGTGCACATGCCTCTTCATACTTGTGTAGAACCCTCCTAGATAGGAGCTAGGTTGGGTAAATTTAGTTGCTGGCTCACTGTGATCAATTAGACTGCATGGGATTGTTTTGGTCTGTTCTGATTTTCACTGGCTGCAGGGTTGACTGCTTCCCCCTGTCTGGAAAGATTCTGGAAGATAGTGGACTGGGAGAGTCAGATCAGCAGCTGAATATTTAGCCAATCCATGGAGAGAGGTGCCCAGATGGTGGCACTTCACTTGTCAAATTAGGACATGTGAATGTGTCTGTACAACCACTGAGACCCCACTCAGTAATATGGGCTGTCTGCTTGCTGCTCTAGGCAGCATCAGCCTTATTCATGTTGTACGATCCTTAGTGCCCGTTTGAATAAAGCCTCTAATCTCCAAACTCTAGTATTCTAGAGTTCACAGAGTTCACTGCTACAGTTACACCCTTACAATGCAGGTTTCTCTATGGCTAATATAGACTGATCATGTAGAAAAAGCAGACTGAGAGAGCAGTTTGAGGTGCTTTAGCCTTTGCAACTGTTTAGGGCCCTAGTGTCCAACTGCGACCGGAGGGCCACATGTGGCCCTCTGGTATTTGCTGTGCAGCCCTTTGCTGACCTTAGCAATCAGTAATAGGAGCATTCAGTTGAAAATAAACTGTAATGGCAATGATCTCTGGCAGTCTTATGTTGCATATCCTCAATCTCTGGCTATCTTTGAATTCTATTGACATTATGTGCAGCTCTTTGTTGCTGTCAGTGGTCACAACTGAGGCCCTCTATGCCTCATAAGTTAAAAAAAACTGGTTTAGGGAACAAAAAGTTCCAATCATGGTGGTTATAAACAAACCTGCTGGCTTTAGCTGTCACAATGAAATGAAGAAACAGCCAAACATTGAATATTCTTAAAAGAAGGTTGACAATGGCAATCCCCTGGGTGGGAGGAAACAGTAACGGTTTTATCATATTCTAGACAAAAGCAGAAACAATTCCCAGCTCAATTCACCGACCAGTTTGCTTACCAACCAAATTAAAGCTGAGTTCTGGGCTTCAAAAATGACTTTGGGCCATCCGTTTGCTGACATTAACCTGAAAAATAAATGGATAGTTTTTAGATTAGATTTTTTTTTTTTGTTTACTTACCTTGTTTTTGAACAAAGCATACTTACATTCCTTCTACTTCCTCCTTCTGCGGCCGCGGCCCGCGCCGTTACTTCCTGCTCGCATTGACTCCTGGGAGCTGAATGTCATCGCTCCCAGGAGTCAATGCGTCTGCACCGGCCCCGCTCGTCAGTTCCGGTGATGGCGCATCTTTCCCTGCTAAACAGCTTCTGGGCATGCAGAGATGACGGGCCTGCCCCAGAAGTGATGAGCGGGGTCGGTGCAGGGCATTCTGGGATGAAGAAGACATGGAAGAGGACATGAAAGAAGATGCCCTAGCTTCAGCTGCCCCCACCTGAGATGGCAGCGCTGGACAAGAAATTTTCAAGGTAAGTATTACTTCTAAAAGGTAAGTGCGACCTGGGACAGTTCAGAGGCTATCCATTGTGGAATGCACTAGCCCTGACTGTCCCAGGGGTATTTTTTTCTAAAAAACTTTTCCAAGGCTGGAACTCGGCTTTAACCTGTCCAACAGTATGCGTTAAAAACAGGGGTTTAGTTAGCACACATTTGCAAACGCATGTGTAAGCTGCAGGGCCACTTCATGGCACCCTGTATTACCTGCAGTCCTAACTCCTGTAAATCTATGAGAGTCTCCACAGTGGAAGCACATGCACTCTAATGGATAGCTAGGGGGCAGGTGAGCCTGGAGGTAGCCCAGCCCTCCTTAAAGGTAATTGGGGGCACAGTGGACGCCCAGCTTTTATCATATCCTATCTGGATCAATAAAGCGTAGCAAGAACACTAGATAAACATGGAGAGTGCAAAATCTGGTGCAGCTGTGTATTGTAGCCAATCAGCTTCTAACTTCAGCTTGTTCTATTAGGTTTTGATGAAAAACTTGGAAGCTGATTGGTTTCTATGCAGAGCTGCACCAGATTTTGCACTCTCCAGTTTTAGTAAATCAACCCCATGATGCGTGAGGATGTCCTTATTCCAAATGGTACATTGTGAGTAGGGATGACCTCTGGAACTGGACCAGCCCCCACCTAGTCACAGATGAGAGCCAGCAAAGGCTTGGAACCATATTATGCTGTGCATACAATGGCAGCCCCAATATTTTCCTCAGTACAGGTTTTAATTGGTTACTTATAATTATCTATTTTTCACACAGTTGGCTCTTAAGATAAAGTATGACAGGAGATCGGTTTAATATTTTAACATTTTTTTTCATAAATGATCATTGGAGACAAATGGTATAAACAGGTATAAACAAACCTTGAAATGTATGGAGTTCAAGAGCTGCTTTCAGAGAATGAGTGTCACACTGTTTCCAGCTGAAAAATGTTGTATGAAATCTTTTAATACAGGCAATGTAAGCAGCAAATAGCTTTAACAGCTAATAAAATATAAATTAGATAAAAAAAAACATTCCATGGACTATTCCCTAACCTGCCAGATGGATCCTAATTAGCTACTAATAGATGTCTGTTGTTGGCATTTATAATGGTGTTCTTGGCACTAAAAGTCATTCATCATGAAAGTAATCACAAGCTATTTACATGGACACATGAAGGGAAAAGTGACCCATTCTGTGTGGGGACACGGTCATAGATGAGGCTGTCATGAGGCTCAGGCCAGGTATAAATAGTGATAGACACCGAGCACAAGAAAGGATATTGCACCAAATACATCTGCAAGCCTTTGGACTGTTACATGAGCCCAAGAATTTATTTGGTCCCCTAAGTTTACCTTCCATATGAATACAAACATTGGGGGTTAGTTAGTAAAAACAGAGAATGCTAAATCTGGTGCAGCTGTGCATAATAACCAATCAGGTTCCAGGTTTTATTGCCAAAGCTTCATTGAATAAGCTGAAGTTAGAAGCTGATTGGCTACCATGTACAGCTGCACCAGATTCTGAGTGCAGCAGTTTTAGTAAATCTCCCCCATTATCTTGCATTTAGATTCCTCAGGATTTTCACTATAATCCCCAAACTGTGAATCCTTCCTCTACTGCTTCAGTATATGTGAAAGGTTTTTCATGGTTGACTGGAAAATGCAATGCGCATTTCATAATAATGACAATAAAGAACAAGGTCATCGCCTCATAATGTAAAGTGGACCTATCAATGAGCACAAAGAAACTATAGGACATTACTATTTCTTTCCCCAGATAGCAAGCAATTGAGCTGCAAGTTTAAAAATGACTTGCTAAGCTTTTGCTAGACTTACCAGGCTTCACAACTGTGTTGCCCAACTGCAACAAGTCTGCATTGTATGATTCCTGATCAACTTTCTTTGTAAAACATAAAGTCTGCTGAAAGTTCTGGTTCAGTTATGTTGTGCAATAGTCATCCCACCACAGGGGTCACTGTGACTTGCAAAGCTCTTGTTGTAGGCTCACCAATGCTCTTGCTAGAGACTTGCCACGCAAAATTTGCTACAAATCAGAAAAGTGTCAACTAGAACTTGTACTTCATGAGCTCTGCAAGTGTAGAACTTGCCAGTAAAAATGTGCAGCAAGTTAACAGATTTACAATTCAACAATGCCAAAAATGTGTTGTAATTTATTCTTGCTATCTGGGTTCCATTAACCCAAAATGTTCAATGGCAAGCTCCATCATGTGACTTAGGCCTAGATCACATGGTTTCTGGCTGTCAGGAACATTGTGCTTGCTTTACATCATTAGAGACTGCAAAGGGCACAGAATTTTCAAAAAGATTTAAAAAAATCCCTCTCTTTTATTCTAGATATAATAAATAGTATATAATGTAGCTCCTCCTTTTGGTAGTGGTGAAGGTCCTGCAATTACAGATGCATCAGTTGGGGGAGCACTCCAGAAAAAGTGCTGATTGCCAGATGGACTGAATTGCACAATACAAAGAGGTATATAGTATCTCACAAAAGCGATAAAGCAAAAGAACAAACGCAAAATGTGGGACTTTATATGAGGTGTGGCCAGACGCGTAGTAGAATTATAAATACATAATGAGAAGGACCAAATAAATAATAAAATTGCCTGTTTATTGGAGAGTCTATAAACCAATATTGGTAAAACCAAATTGCTCGGTGAGAGCATGTAGCCCATCAGATTGGGATAAACATGAATGATACACATATAAATATCAATGGTCTAGGACAATGGTACAATATAATACAATGTTATCCTGGTACATCCTGGTACATAATTGAAAATATGATAAGGTCATGAAACAAAAGTGCATAATCAAAACTAGTAATTGATGAAGTTGCCTGTTTTGAACTCAACGCGTTTTGTGAAAATTCACTTCATCAGGAGTAGTCATGGTTCAAGTATCTAGATAGGATGTACAAATATAAACAACAACACATCCAATAGGCAAGTAAATCAAGTTGTGTTTGTTCTTTTGCTTTATCGCATATAGGAATGGAGACTCTGTTGGTCATGAGTCTCATATAAAGTCCCATTTCCTTCCCCCCTGTGTTTGTATCTCACAAAAGTGAGTACGCCCCTCACAGTTTTGTAAATATTTTATTATATGTTTTCATGTGACAACACTGAAACTTTGCTACAATGTAAAGTAGCGAGTGTACAGCTTGTATAACAGTGTAAATGTGCTGTCCCCTCAAAATAACTCAACACACACAGCCATTAATGTCTAAACCGCGAATACTGCCCTGCGGCCCAGTCTCCGAAGGGAGGGGATCAGTCTCTGCTTCAGTATGTCACAGTACATGTTGGCATTCATGGTTCCCTCAATGAAATGTAGCTACCCAGTGCCGGTGTAACGTTAGAATTCCATACCCCGTGGAGAAACCATACCATCGTCACTTCCTGTGGGAAACAGCTGAGCAGCACAGCAGTGCGCATGCTCAGAGCCCCGGATACCTAATTGACAATCAAAGAATTAGAGAAGTGCGCATGCTCAGAGGTTAGGAAAAACTCACGGCACTCTGTGAAATTTAATGCTTGCGGCGGGTACATTAAAACACTTCGGGTGCAACATAAATCATGTCCTCTCCTATCGCTGTAACTTCCCTCATCTCCGGTAATAAATATAAAAGCGGCGGCGGGAGTATGAGATGTAAATGTGACGGCGATCGCGGCTCCGTGATCCGCTTTTATATTTATTACCGGAGATGAGGGATGTTACAGCGATAGGAGAGGACATGATTTATGTTGCACCCGAAGTGTTTTAATATACCCGCCGCAAGTTTAACTACCGTGAGAAATCCATACCCTCCGTAGCGGAACCGGAAGTGACGAGGGTATGGTTTTCTCACGGGTATGGTTTTTTCACGGAACACCGGCACCACTCATACAGCCCCAGACAATGACACTCTGACCACCATGCTTGACTGTAGGCAAGACACACTGGTCTTTGTACTCCTCACCTGGTTTCCATCACACACGCTTGACACCATCTGAACCAAATAAGTTTATCTTGGTCTCATCAGACCACAGTACATGGTTCCAGTAATCCATGTCCTTAGTCTGCTTGTCTTCACTAAACTGTATGCAGGCTTTCTTGTGCACCATCTTTAGTAGAGGATTCCTTCTGAGATGACAGCCATGCAGACCAATTTGATGCAGTGTGCGGTGTATGGTCTGAGCACTGACAGGTTGACCCCCACCCCTTCAACCTCTGCAGCAACGCTGGCAGCACTTATGCATCTATTTCCCAAAGACAACCTCTGGATATGACTCTGAGCACGTGCACTCATCTTCTTTGGTCAACCATGGCGAGGCCTGTTCAGAGTGGTCAATGTTAAGGGTGTACTCACTTTTGTGAGATAACGTACATTCACTTTAGCAAGGGAAAAGTGAGGTACAGTATAAGGTATCCATCATTCCTCTATAGTTAGGAGTGGGTCAACATACCAAAAAACTAGCATAAACAATGAGGGAGGGGAAAGAGACCCAACAGACAGTAACTATAAAGTAACCTTAGAGAGTATGCAGTATATAAAGAGATACAAATTTTATTGGACTAATTTAAAAAATTTGATTTAGAAGCAGGAAGATGTTAAACCCACCAACTTTCACCACAATAACAAAGTTGTTATCAGTAAAATACCAAATGCACACCGGGCCCAGTCACACAACACATTTTACAGAGGGGGGTAAGTTGTTGTCTAGCTATAGGCATCAATCATGTCATTGGCTCAACTGAGCAGTTGTGTGTAAAGCATGGCATAGGTAGAATGTGTATAATAGACTGTGTATATTATATGTGTATTATATTATATGTATATCATATATTATATTGTGTGTTTGTATATATATATATATATATATATATATATGTGTGTGTGTATAGACTGTGTCTATTAAGGTGGTGAAAAAATCCTCCCTCTCAGTGTCTACTCATGGTAGAGAGCTCCTAAAGCGATCACTGTATGGGTGAGAGCATATTGCTACTGAGTGGAGCTAGAATGGTCGCCTCGTAGTGGTGAGATTTGGAAAGGAAAAGACCCCCTTTAATGGGACTTCAGCGGCCTGTCTATGTCAGTTTTAAAGAATAAACTCTCAATATAAAAACATATAGTTTATTTGAACATTGCATAAAAATGATATACAAAATACACAAAAACCGTGGCTAGTGGATGAATATACCAGAGTTTACAAACATAATAGGAACTCATATAATGGGATCTGTGCGGATCATCATGGTGACCATAAATATGACCGCTATGGCAACACTACTAAGAAACACCCAACGCGTTTCAGAAGTTGCTTCTTTCTTCAAGGGTGTGTATTGCTGTGGTGATAACAGATGGTTTATGTTGGAGAAGGTTTTACATACAGTAGCCACAAATAGAATAAAATCAAACAGTGAATTCCGACCCAATGGCCAAGAAGGAGTGAATCTCAGAATTTATGGTGATGGGCGCCCATGAAGTCCAGCAAGACCTAGCAGATTCCCATGCAGGCAGAGTCATGCAGGCACGATAAAGGTGTCTAGTTGATAAATAGCCAGAGGGTATGTTGCACCAGATGGTGCAGCCACCGCCAAGCACAGTGCTCCTAGAGCCAAAGGGCAGAGAGGTCTCATGGATGAAGTTGATTATGTGGGAGAGATTGATTGACGACTTAGGGAATGGGTCAGCCTACCTTAAACAAACTAGCAATCCCTTTCCCCATCTGATTTCTCAACTTAACTATAAATTAGTGCTGGCAGAGGAAGCAGACTTTTTTTTTTAGGTGGAAACCCCTGTATTTTACGCTATCTCTAAAATCCATAAAAATCCACTTAGACCCCCTGGAAGACCTATTATGTCTGCAATGGGAGGACCCCTTGAAAGAATTGGGAAAAACCTTGACCTGTTGATCAAAGAAATGGTTACACGACTCCCTTCATATGTATAGGACACAGCAGACATTCTTAGGAAATTACAATACACTGTGATGCCTGGGGTGGCATTACTTGTCGGTGTAGACGTTGAAACACTTTATACTTCAATACTCCATGAATGGGGTATTTTGACCTGTTATCAGCCTCTTACTGTCCGCCAAGGAGCCAGTGAGTTCCAGTGCTGACAAGGAACATGCTGATAAGAGAAAGCAGAGTGACAGAGAGATTAGCTTATCACTGAGTTGTTTCTCCTTTCACTGTCCAGTCACGGGCTGTGGTAGATCTAGGATGACGAGGACTTGGAGGAAGTTGGTTGAATGATGTTGTTCTATAGACTGGCAGATAGAAGTACTATAGTAGAAATCTCTGGATTATAGGTAAAAAATGCAGCAAAAGTTTTTTTTTTTTTTCTTTCAATATTGTAATGAGCTATGCATTTTTATTTTGTTATTTTTGGCTGCAGTTTGTCTTTAAAGTGAACCTGTGCTTTTTCCATACAGGACAAAGCAAGTAACTCACTTTAGTTTGGCTCCTCCAACCACAAATACTAAATACTAATTCTTTTGCTTTTCTTCTGCTCCTAGGCCTCCAAAAGCAAAGAGATTAGGCCCACATTATGTCAACACAGGGCTGCAGACTCACACCCTGAGTGGGGGGTGGGGGGGGGGGGCAGGGGTGACAATGAAGGGAGCCTATGTGATTCATTACCAAGTATTATTTGTGTCATAAACCCCATTCATGAAATCCAACCTAGGCACATATATCTGTAGAGTTTATGTATCTCTCTCTAAAACTCTCCCCTGTCTTTCTGCTCCCTGGCTTTGTGGTTGGGGGTCTGTCTTTTCTATTTTATTTTTTTATTTGTGAGGGGGAAGTGGCAGTGGGTAGTATGGTAACTAATGGCTTATGGAGGGCCTTATTTTGATTTTTTTTTTTTTTTGAGGGGGGGGATTCTGTATGAGTATTTGAGTTACTTCAGTGAGAGAGAGAGATGGCAGATGCTGCCTAGGGTTCTGTAGGCTGAATGGCCTGGCACTTGGTGTATCCTACAGAGAGGCTGGGTCCCTATTTTAGGGCCCGTGGTGGAAAGAAACCTTTCTAGGGACTAGGCCTGGCCATGTTGTGAGGCCTTGCAAAGTAGGTGTTATGGCTTCTCTCTATGCCTTCAGGTTGAACAGGGTCAATTGTACAGTGTGAGAAGAGCTGGTGGAGAGACTTAGGCTCCTTTCACATTAGGTAGTCTGTTGGCAGACTCCATTTATCTCAGCGGGGGATCGATCCGCTGATCCTACTCTGAGCAGGCGAATGGCAGCTCTGTCTCCGCACTGTGTGCAGAGACAGAGCTGTCAGGTCCCCGCTGTTCTCTATGAGGCAATCGGATGGGAACGGACCGCCTGTCCATTCTCATCTGATCCCATCCGATCCGACCCGCTGCACGGTTGGAAAATAGGGTTTCCATCCGTCCAGATTTGACAGACCGGATCGGATCGGATGTCAGCGGACATGTCTCCGCTGACATCTGATGCCCTATAGAGATTAGGGATGATCGAACGGTTCGGGTCGACCATCGGTTCGGCCCGAACATTGGGTGTTCGAGGTTCGGCCGAATTTAGAACTTTTTGCCCAAACAGTTCGGAATTCGGCAACCAGAACCGACCAAAATGCAATGGTTCAGGAAATGGGCTTTAAAAGCCTGTGATTGGACCAGAACCATTAGCAAAAGCCAATTGAGGGGGCAGAAGCATGCTAGGAATGGGATTGGAGTGACTAGGGGGTCCATAGTCCAATCATTAGTGAATACGCCCCCCAGTTTATAAGATAGCCCCCTCCAAACTCCTAGCATTTTTACACTGGACATGGAAGAGAGTGGAAGCAGTTCTGTTAATTTTACTTTAAAAGTGTCATTTAGCATTTATTAGTGTGAGGAAAGGGATATCTAGTGTAGTTAGAGTGCTCCTTTACACTTTAGTTAGCTTCAAAAATTTAGTTTCTGTAGGGAAAGTATGAAGTGTCAGGGTGACCGTAATGTAGTGTAGGGTTAACTGACTGCTATGGCAGGGTGACCGACTGACCAAACCCTTCCATACCAGGGTGACCGTAATGTAGTGTAGGGTGAACTGACAGTGACTGCTATGGCAGGGTGACCGAACCCTTCCATAGCAGGGTGACCGCTATAGAGAAAAGCTAGTTTCTCTGAAGTCACTTTCGTTTCCGTAATATGGCTTCACCGCCGCCAGCATTTTTGGCTGCAGGCGTTGCTAGTGCTTTTTTGAGCACATGTTTGGAGTCAGACATGACATCTGAACATGTGTATAGGGGGTATATATACACACACATGTCTGTATATATGTAGGTGTGAAAGGAGCAGAAAAAACTACTTGCGCTAATGAAATAATTAACACCAATATATTTCTGCTCCTATCACACCTATATATGTCTAGGTGTGTATATACATATAAGTATGTGTGTATATACACCACTATACACAAGTTCAGATGTTTTGCCTGCCTCCAAAGAAACCAAAAAAATGCCCAAAAAACGCTAGCGTCAAAAAAAAGAAAAACGCCCAGGTGTGTTGTTGCAGGCATTTTTTGGGGGGTTTTTGGAGGCAGGCAAAACATCTGAACTTGTGTATAGTGTACCTGTGAAGTTCCAGCTCTGTAGCATGTCCAGAACCAGAAAAAAAAGATCATTTTTCAGTAGAGCAAGGATGGTGGGACCATACTTTTACACCTATATGATCTTTTTTTTATGGTTCTGGACATGCTACAGAGCTGAAACTTCACAGGTACACCTTTTAGACCCCCCAGACACAAAATCACACAAAAAAAGTTCTTAAAAATTGTCATTTTGATAGATTTTTGATAGAGAGCCAATTATTAAAAAAATAAACAAAAAAAAAAAAAAAAAAAAAAAATTCTTTGGATTTAGTATCTGGGGGGTCTAAAAAGTGTACCTGTGAAGTTTCAGCTCTGTAGCATGTCCAGAACCATAAAAAAAGATCATTTGTATTAGAACACTTTCAGCACAGGAGGTTGGCTTCTCGCTTTTCACACCTTGCCGGTTTAATAGCAGGCATTTTTTTTGGGCATTTTTTTGGGTTCTTTTGAGGCAGGAAAAACATCTGAACTTGTGTATAGTGGTATACAAGTTCAGATGTTTTGCCTGCCTCCAAAGAACCCAAAAAACTGCCCAAAAAAACGCTAGCGCCAAAGAAAAAGCGCCCAGGTGTGTTGTTGCAGGCATTTTTTGGGGGTTTTTGGAGGCAGGCAAAACATCTGAACTTGTGTATAAAGTACCACTATACACAAGTTCAGATGTTTTTCCTGACTCCAAAGAACCCAAAAAAATGCCCAAAAAAAAAAACGCCTGCTATTAAACCGGCAAGGTGTGAAAAGCGAGAAGCCATATTCCAGATCTATAATTGCACTAATACAAACAATCTTTTTTTTTTCTGGTTCTGGACATGCTACAGAGCTGAAACTTCACAGGTACACTTTTTAGACCCACCAGATACTAAATCCAAAGATTTTTTTGATTTTTTTATTTTTTAAATAATTGGCTCTCTATCAAAAATGACAATTTTTAAGAACTTTTTTTGTGTGATTTTGTGTCTGGGGGGGTCTAAAAGGTGTACCTGTGAAGTTTCAGCTCTGTAGCATGTCCAGAACCCCCCAAAAAAGATCATATAGGTGTAAAAGTGGGGTCCCACCATCCCTGCTCTAATGAAAAATTATCTTTTTTTCTGGTTCTGGACATGCTACAGAGCTGAAACTTCACAGGTACACTTTTTAGACTCCCCATATACTAAATCCAAAGTCAAAATCAAAAAATATATATATATTTTTTTTTATTTTTTCAATAATTGGCTTTTTTATCAAAAATGACAATTTTTAAGAACTTTTTTGTGTGATTAATAGTCCCTGGGGCATGACCCAGAACCCTAGGCACTTTTTAGGGGCATTTATTGGGTTTTAGGGCTTTAAAATTGTGTTTTTTGATTACCGAAGTTCGGGTCCATTGATTTCAATGGGGTTCTGAAATCCGGGCCGAACTTTCGGGTAGTTCGGATGTTCTGGCCGGACCGAACTTTTCAAAAGTTCGATCATCCCTAATAGAGATGCATGGGACATCCGTTCAGATCCGCCTGAAAAACTGATCTGAACGGTCCGCTAGTGTGAAAGGGGCCTTAGGCTCCTTTCACACGGGCAGTGCGCCCAACAGAGTCCGTTCTGCTCAGCGGGGGATTGATTCGCCGACCCCCACTGAGCAGGCAGATGACAGCTCTGTCTCCGCTCTGTGTGCACCGACAGAGCTGTCAGATCCCCGCTCTTCTCTATAGGAAGATCGGATGAGAACTGACCGCCTGTCCGTTCTCATCCGATCCTATCCGATCCTCCAGAGGGATGGAAAATAGGGGTTCCATCTTTCCGGATTTCATGGACAGAATAGGATCAGATAGCAGCGGGTGTCAGCGGAGATGTTTCCGCTGACATCCGCCACTCCATAGGGGTGCATGGAGCATCCGATCAGGTCCGCCTGAAAAACTGACCGGTGGATCGGATCGGAAAGCCAGTGTGGAAGGGGACTTAGTTCTCACCCCTGTATTTCTCAAAATGTCCATTTAGTAGGTGCCAGGACAAGTGTATGTTGGGCCCTGATTAAGTAGTTTGGCACCCAGCCATGAGGAGGCGCTAAACCAACATGAGTAAAGTATAATACAAGCAGTATGCAATTTCCCCCTAAATATTAACACACTCAAAAGACTTCACCTGGTGCATAAAAAGTGCACACACGCAAACGTGAACACACAAAAACTGCACAGGGTGTGCGAAAATGGTCTGGCCTCCGAAGAGGTTGGACCTATACCTTAATCCCCCGGGGCGCAAGACTCCTGACAGGGACTGAGGTACTTCCTATGGTTTGCCTGGCCGAGACCTGGCAAACCCCGTTCTCCAGGGGGACTGCCGAAACAGCCCACCCCAAGTACTGGGTGGGGCTCCCCCGAAGGGAGACCCCATGAGAGAGGGCGAACTAAGCCAGAAGGCCATGTCCACCCCCTCCCAAGACTTTCAAGGTAGGCCCAGAGACCCACACCGTACTCGTCGTGCAGGAAAAGAAGAGTGAAAGTGAAGTGACACACCACAAAGAAAAATACACACAAACGAAAAGGTGGGGAAGGGGAAGTGGAGAGGTGAATTAGTGCCTTTGTGAAAATGCAAAGGCAGGCCTTCTGGCCGGAATAAAAATTCCTCTGGTCGAAGCCAAAAGGCCTTGCCCAAGAGGCAGGTGCTTAAAAAAGTGTGTAGGTGCAGTGACCATGGTGCCGAAAAACTCAAGGCGAGCTGCCCCTCACCAGTGAGAATTAAGGCACCCCTGGGCTGCCACCCCAGGGGCACATACACTACGGGCTTTTTCTACCCCGGCCCAAAGGCCAGACCGAGTGTAGCCCTATCCTACCAGGAGGCATCAGAACTTTGGACAGCTTAGGGAGAACCTACCTTCAAGTGGGGACAAGCCTTTTGCAAGGCCAGATTCAACCCAGGAGGAAAGGCTCCCCCACCACCACCGCCATTCCTTACCAATCACATCCAGGAGCAGTACTAACTGGCCACGGAACCAATCCAGTTTTCCCGCTCCCTTCAAACTGGCAGGGGCGGACCCATTCAAATCAGAAGGCAATGGACCCATCCGGCTTTCTCTGATGTGGCTTACTTCCCAGTCCCCCGGTAGTTCCGGAGCACCCTGGTTCATTTCGGCCCCCACCGATACTAACCATCAGGTTCCATACCAACTGATAAGAACAGATACTACACTTGATCTTAGCCAAAAGGCCGAGAGCAAAACAGAGCTGTATACATGCCGTGGCTGTGATGCATCGCTTTGCGTCCGTGGTCTTTTAAGTTGGTCTGTCAAACTCACTCACTAAGTCCAATGGGAGCATGCTGCAATGCTTGGCCAGTGGCTACAATTCAGTATTTATATACATAACTCCCCTTGGTATTAAAAAAAAAGGGGAAAAAAAGTAGACATTTAGAAGAGAGCAGGATTGCCTCCAGAACACCTGTCAGCCACTGCTTTACAGCCCTCTGAAAAACGATCCACCATGGATCACTTTTCGGAGGACAGTAGGCACTGCCACCAATGGGACTTTCCACAGGACCACCATAAGACTGCAGGTTGGCAGCACTGCTCAGTCCTAGACAAGGCGCTGCAGTCCTATTTTGCAATTTGATAAGATACACAATGGGGAAGAGGGGGTCGTGGGATTTTTCTATTTTTAATTGCAGCTACCCCTTTCACACACAACATAATTAGTGTTGAGCGAACACGGACTGTATTATTCGTGTTCGTACCGAATAATTGGATTTTTTTTACCCGAACACGGACACGGACACTTTACTGTATGTTCGGGTAAAAATCCGTGTTCGGTCGTTTTATTTCCGGGTTTTGCATGCTTTGGCGCTCTTTTCATGGCGGGCTTTCAACAGCCAATCAACAATCGTTTAACTGGTGTGCCTTAAGCCATCCCAGCCATGCCTGCAAATGTCTTAGTAGCTGTGATTGGCCGTCTGAAGCATGTGACCAAGTCTTTATAAGTTCGAGGCAGCCGCCGCAGCAGCGTCATTCTGCTGCTTAGCTAAGGGACAGAGCACACATCAATGTGCTGGCTGCTGATTAGGGAAAGATAGGCAGGAAAAAACCATTTGTGTCCGGATAGAATTGAGGGACAGGTCGGAGTGTTTAGGCAGGGCGAGTTGTAGGCATTTTAGGGATAGAGTCTGCTGAATTATAGGGTCAGTGTCTTCTACAAACTACAATCGATATTGCTGTGTGGGGGGTGGGGTGAATCTGCACTCAATCCTGATCTACGATCTCTTCTCAATCCTGTTAGGGACAGAGTCTGCTGAATTTTAGGGAAACTGTGTTCTACAAACTACAATCGATATTGCTGTGTGGTGTGGGATTGGAGATAGGCAGGTGTCAGTGATCCACATCCATTTTTCTGTGTGTGAGCTGCAGTGAACACAATCTTTTTGGGCTGCAGTGAACACAATCTTTTTGGGCTGCAGTGAACACAATCTTTTTGGGCTGCAGTGAACACAATCTTTTTGGGGTGCAGTGAACAAAATCTTTTTGGGGTGCAGTGAACACAATCCTTTTTGGTGTGCAGTGAACACAATCTTTGTGGGGTGCAGTGAACAAAATCCTTTGTGGGGTGCAGTGAACACAATCTTTTTGGGGTGCAGTGAACAAAATCCTTTTTGGGGTGCAGTGAACAACATCCTTTTTGGGGTGCAGTGAACACAATCTTTTTGGGGTGCAGTGAACAAAATCCTTTGTGGGGTGCAGTGAACACAATCTTTTTGGGGTGCAGTGAACACAATCTTTGTGGGGTACAGTGAACAGAATCTTTGTGGGGTGCAGTGAACACAATCTTTGGGGGGTACAGTGAACACAATCTTTTTGGGGTGCAGTGAACACAATCTTTGTGGGGTGCAGTGAACACAATCTTTTTGGGGTGGAGTGAACAAAATCATTTTTGGGGTGCAGTGAACAACATCCTTTTTGGGGTGCAGTGATCAAAATCCTTTTTGGGGTGCAGTGAACACAATCTTTTTGGGGTGCAGTGAACAAAATCCTTTGTGGGGTGCAGTGAACAGAATCTTTGTGGGGTGCAGTGAACACAATCTTTGGGGGGGTACAGTGAACACAATCTTTTTGGGGTGCAGTGAACACAATCTTTGTGGGGTACAGTGAACAGAATCTTTGTGGGGTGCAGTGAACACAATCTTTGGGGGGTACAGTGAACACAATCTTTTTGGGGTGCAGTGAACACAATCTTTGGGGGGTACAGTGAACACAATCTTTTTGGGGTGCAGTGAACACAATCTTTGTGGGGTGCAGTGAACACAATCTTTGGGGGGGTACAGTGAACACAATCTTTTTGGGGTGCAGTGAACAACATCCTTTTAGGGTGCAGTGAACACAATCTTTGTGGGGTGCAGTGAACAACATCCTTTTAGGGTGCAGTGAACACAATCTTTGTGGGGTACAGTGAACAGAATCTTTGTGGGGTGCAGTGAACACAATCTTTGGGGGGTACAGTGAACACAATCTTTGTGAGGTGCAGTGAACACAATCTTTGTGGGGTGCAGTGAACACAATCATTGTGGGGTGCAGTGAACTCAATCTTTGTGGGGTACAGTGAACACAATCTCATACTTCTGAAGATTTGAGGGTGCTGCCTGTTCCATACTCCCCCTACTCCTCATCTAGCCTTTTAGGGGTACAAACAATAGTAATTGGGGCCTAGTGTGGTTGTGTACGTGTGATATACATACACTTTTTTTGGATCATATTTTCTATTCCGCTATTTAATCAAAAACCTTTGGGGATCAGTTAAATTGGGGGATAGTCTGTGTTGGTACGTGTGAGAGAGATCCACCTTTCCAAGTTGTTGGGGTTCATCTCATACTTCTGAAGGTTTGAGGGTGCTGCCTGTTCCATACTCCCCCTACTCCTAGCCTTTTAGGGGTACAAACAATAGTAATTGGGGCCTAGTGTGGTTGTGTACGTGTGATATACATACACTTTTTTTGGATCATATTTTCTATTCCGCTATTTAATCAAAAACCTTTGGGGATCAGTTAAATTGGGGGATAGTCTGTGTTGGTACGTGTGAGAGAGATCCACCTTTCCAAGTTGTTGGGGTTCATCTCATACTTCTGAAGGTTTGAGGGTGCTGCCTGTTCCATACTCCCCCTACTCCTAGCCTTTTAGGGGTACAAACAATAGTAATTGGGGCCTAGTGTGGTTGTGTACGTGTGATATACATACACTTTTTTTGGATCATATTTTCTATTCCGCTATTTAATCAAAAACCTTTGGGGATCAGTTAAATTGGGGGATAGTCTGTGTTGGTACGTGTGAGAGAGATCCACCTTTCCAAGTTGTTGGGGTTCATCTCATACTTCTGAAGGTTTGAGGGTGCTGCCTGTTCCATACCCCCCCTACTCCTCATCTAGCCTTTTAGGGGTACAAACAATAGTAATTGGGGCCTAGTGTGGTTGTGTACGTGTGATATACATACACTTTTTTTGGATCATATTTTCTATTCCGCTATTTAATCAAAAACCTTTGGGGATCAGTTAAATTGGGGGATAGTCTGTGTTGGTACGTGTGAGAGAGATCCACCTTTCCAAGTTGTTGGGGTTCATCTCATACTTCTGAAGGTTTGAGGGTGCTGCCTGTTCCATACTCCCCCTACTCCTCATCTAGCCTTTTAGGGGTACAAACAATAGTAATTGGGGCCCAGTGTGGTTGTGTACGTGTGATATACATACACTTTTTTTGGATCATATTTTCTATTCCGCTATTTAATCAAAAACCTTTGGGGATCAGTTAAATTGGGGGATAGTCTGTGTTGGTACGTGTGAGAGAGATCCACCTTTCCAAGTTGTTGGGGTTCATCTCATACTTCTGAAGGTTTGAGGGTGCTGCCTGTTCCATACTCCCCCTACTCCTAGCCTTTTAGGGGTACAAACAATAGTAATTGGGGCCTAGTGTGGTTGTGTACGTGTGATATACATACACTTTTTTTGGATCATATTTTCTATTCCGCTATTTAATCAAAAACCTTTGGGGATCAGTTAAATTGGGGGATAGTCTGTGTTGGTACGTGTGAGAGAGATCCACCTTTCCAAGTTGTTGGGGTTCATCTCATACTTCTGAAGGTTTGAGGGTGCTGCCTGTTCCATACCCCCCCTACTCCTCATCTAGCCTTTTAGGGGTACAAACAATAGTAATTGGGGCCTAGTGTGGTTGTGTACGTGTGATATACATACACTTTTTTTGGATCATATTTTCTATTCCGCTATTTAATCAAAAACCTTTGGGGATCAGTTAAATTGGGGGATAGTCTGTGTTGGTACGTGTGAGAGAGATCCACCTTTCCAAGTTGTTGGGGTTCATCTCATACTTCTGAAGGTTTGAGGGTGCTGCCTGTTCCATACTCCCCCTACTCCTCATCTAGCCTTTTAGGGGTACAAACAATAGTAATTGGGGCCCAGTGTGGTTGTGTACGTGTGATATACATACACTTTTTTTGGATCATATTTTCTATTCCGCTATTTAATCAAAAACCTTTGGGGATCAGTTAAATTGGGGGATAGTCTGTGTTGGTACGTGTGAGAGAGATCCACCTTTCCAAGTTGTTGGGGTTCATCTCATACTTCTGAAGGTTTGAGGGTGCTGCCTGTTCCATACTCCCCCTACTCCTCATCTAGCCTTTTAGGGGTACAAACAATAGTAATTGGGGCCCAGTGTGGTTGTGTACGTGTGATATACATACACTTTTTTTGGATCATATTTTCTATTCCGCTATTTAATCAAAAACCTTTGGGGATCAGTTAAATTGGGGGATAGTCTGTGTTGGTACGTGTGAGAGAGATCCACCTTTCCAAGTTGTTGGGGTTCATCTCATACTTCTGAAGGTTTGAGGGTGCTGCCTGTTCCATACCCCCCCTACTCCTCATCTAGCCTTTTAGGGGTACAAACAATAGTAATTGGGGCCTAGTGTGGTTGTGTACGTGTGATATACATACACTTTTTTTGGATCATATTTTCTATTCCGCTATTTAATCAAAAACCTTTGGGGATCAGTTAAATTGGGGGATAGTCTGTGTTGGTACGTGTGAGAGAGATCCACCTTTCCAAGTTGTTGGGGTTCATCTCATACTTCTGAAGGTTTGAGGGTGCTGCCTGTTCCATACTCCCCCTACTCCTCATCTAGCCTTTTAGGGGTACAAACAATAGTAATTGGGGCCCAGTGTGGTTGTGTACGTGTGATATACATACACTTTTTTTGGATCATATTTTCTATTCCGCTATTTAATCAAAAACCTTTGGGGATCAGTTAAATTGGGGGATAGTCTGTGTTGGTACGTGTGAGAGAGATCCACCTTTCCAAGTTGTTGGGGTTCATCTCATACTTCTGAAGGTTTGAGGGTGCTGCCTGTTCCATACTCCCCCTACTCCTCATCTAGCCTTTTAGGGGTACAAACAATAGTAATTGGGGCCCAGTGTGGTTGTGTACGTGTGATATACATACACTTTTTTTGGATCATATTTTCTATTCCGCTATTTAATCAAAAACCTTTGGGGATCAGTTAAATTGGGGGATAGTCTGTGTTGGTACGTGTGAGAGAGATCCACCTTTCCAAGTTGTTGGGGTTCATCTCATACTTCTGAAGGTTTGAGGGTGCTGCCTGTTCCATACCCCCCCTACTCCTCATCTAGCCTTTTAGGGGTACAAACAATAGTAATTGGGGCCTAGTGTGGTTGTGTACGTGTGATATACATACACTTTTTTTGGATCATATTTTCTATTCCGCTATTTAATCAAAAACCTTTGGGGATCAGTTAAATTGGGGGATAGTCTGTGTTGGTACGTGTGAGAGAGATCCACCTTTCCAAGTTGTTGGGGTTCATCTCATACTTCTGAAGGTTTGAGGGTGCTGCCTGTTCCATACCCCCCCTACTCCTCATCTAGCCTTTTAGGGGTACAAACAATAGTAATTGGGGCCTAGTGTGGTTGTGTACGTGTGATATACATACACTTTTTTTGGATCATATTTTCTATTCCGCTATTTAATCAAAAACCTTTGGGGATCAGTTAAATTGGGGGATAGTCTGTGTTGGTACGTGTGAGAGAGATCCACCTTTCCAAGTTGTTGGGGTTCATCTCATACTTCTGAAGGTTTGAGGGTGCTGCCTGTTCCATACTCCCCCTACTCCTCATCTAGCCTTTTAGGGGTACAAACAATAGTAATTGGGGCCTAGTGTGGTTGTGTACGTGTGATATACATACACTTTTTTTGGATCATATTTTCTATTCCGCTATTTAATCAAAAACCTTTGGGGATCAGTTAAATTGGGGGATAGTCTGTGTTGGTACGTGTGAGAGAGATCCACCTTTCCAAGTTGTTGGGGTTCATCTCATACTTCTGAAGGTTTGAGGGTGCTGCCTGTTCCATACTCCCCCTACTCCTCATCTAGCCTTTTAGGGGTACAAACAATAGTAATTGGGGCCTAGTGTGGTTGTGTACGTGTGATATACATACACTTTTTTTGGATCATATTTTCTATTCCGCTATTTAATCAAAAACCTTTGGGGATCAGTTAAATTGGGGGATAGTCTGTGTTGGTACGTGTGAGAGAGATCCACCTTTCCAAGTTGTTGGGGTTCATCTCATACTTCTGAAGGTTTGAGGGTGCTGCCTGTTCCATACCCCCCCTACTCCTCATCTAGCCTTTTAGGGGTACAAACAATAGTAATTGGGGCCTAGTGTGGTTGTGTACGTGTGATATACATACACTTTTTTTGGATCATATTTTCTATTCCGCTATTTAATCAAAAACCTTTGGGGATCAGTTAAATTGGGGGATAGTCTGTGTTGGTACGTGTGAGAGAGATCCACCTTTCCAAGTTGTTGGGGTTCATCTCATACTTCTGAAGGTTTGAGGGTGCTGCCTGTTCCATACTCCCCCTACTCCTCATCTAGCCTTTTAGGGGTACAAACAATAGTAATTGGGGCCCAGTGTGGTTGTGTACGTGTGATATACATACACTTTTTTTGGATCATATTTTCTATTCCGCTATTTAATCAAAAACCTTTGGGGATCAGTTAAATTGGGGGATAGTCTGTGTTGGTACGTGTGAGAGAGATCCACCTTTCCAAGTTGTTGGGGTTCATCTCATACTTCTGAAGGTTTGAGGGTGCTGCCTGTTCCATACCCCCCCTACTCCTCATCTAGCCTTTTAGGGGTACAAACAATAGTAATTGGGGCCTAGTGTGGTTGTGTACGTGTGATATACATACACTTTTTTTGGATCATATTTTCTATTCCGCTATTTAATCAAAAACCTTTGGGGATCAGTTAAATTGGGGGATAGTCTGTGTTGGTACGTGTGAGAGAGATCCACCTTTCCAAGTTGTTGGGGTTCATCTCATACTTCTGAAGGTTTGAGGGTGCTGCCTGTTCCATACTCCCCCTACTCCTAGCCTTTTAGGGGTACAAACAATAGTAATTGGGGCCTAGTGTGGTTGTGTACGTGTGATATACATACACTTTTTTTGGATCATATTTTCTATTCCGCTATTTAATCAAAAACCTTTGGGGATCAGTTAAATTGGGGGATAGTCTGTGTTGGTACGTGTGAGAGAGATCCACCTTTCCAAGTTTTTGGGGTTCATCTCATACTTCTGAAGATTTGAGGGTGCTGCCTGTTCCATACCCCCCCTACTCCTCATCTAGCCTTTTAGGGGTACAAACAATAGTAATTGGGGCCTAGTGTGGTTGTGTACGTGTGATATACATACACTTTTTTTGGATCATATTTTCTATTCCGCTATTTAATCAAAAACCTTTGGGGATCAGTTAAATTGGGGGATAGTCTGTGTTGGTACGTGTGAGAGAGATCCACCTTTCCAAGTTGTTGGGGTTCATCTCATACTTCTGAAGGTTTGAGGGTGCTGCCTGTTCCATACTCCCCCTACTCCTCATCTAGCCTTTTAGGGGTACAAACAATAGTAATTGGGGCCTAGTGTGGTTGTGTACGTGTGATATACATACACTTTTTTTGGATCATATTTTCTATTCCGCTATTTAATCAAAAACCTTTGGGGATCAGTTAAATTGGGGGATAGTCTGTGTTGGTACGTGTGAGAGAGATCCACCTTTCCAAGTTGTTGGGGTTCATCTCATACTTCTGAAGGTTTGAGGGTGCTGCCTGTTCCATACTCCCCCTACTCCTCATCTAGCCTTTTAGGGGTACAAACAATAGTAATTGGGGCCTAGTGTGGTTGTGTACGTGTGATATACATACACTTTTTTTGGATCATATTTTCTATTCCGCTATTTAATCAAAAACCTTTGGGGATCAGTTAAATTGGGGGATAGTCTGTGTTGGTACGTGTGAGAGAGATCCACCTTTCCAAGTTGTTGGGGTTCATCTCATACTTCTGAAGGTTTGAGGGTGCTGCCTGTTCCATACTCCCCCTACTCCTCATCTAGCCTTTTAGGGGTACAAACAATAGTAATTGGGGCCTAGTGTGGTTGTGTACGTGTGATATACATACACTTTTTTTGGATCATATTTTCTATTCCGCTATTTAATCAAAAACCTTTGGGGATCAGTTAAATTGGGGGATAGTCTGTGTTGGTACGTGTGAGAGAGATCCACCTTTCCAAGTTGTTGGGGTTCATCTCATACTTCTGAAGGTTTGAGGGTGCTGCCTGTTCCATACTCCCCCTACTCCTCATCTAGCCTTTTAGGGGTACAAACAATAGTAATTGGGGCCTAGTGTGGTTGTGTACGTGTGATATACATACACTTTTTTTGGATCATATTTTCTATTCTGCTATTTAATCAAAAACCTTTGGGGATCAGTTAAATTGGGGGATAGTCTGTGTTGGTACGTGTGAGAGAGATCCACCTTTCCAAGTTGTTGGGGTTCATCTCATACTTCTGAAGGTTTGAGGGTGCTGCCTGTTCCATACTCCCCCTACTCCTAGCCTTTTAGGGGTACAAACAATAGTAATTGGGGCCTAGTGTGGTTGTGTACGTGTGATATACATACACTTTTTTTGGATCATATTTTCTATTCCGCTATTTAATCAAAAACCTTTGGGGATCAGTTAAATTGGGGGATAGTTTGTGTTGGTACGTGTGAGAGAGATCCACCTTTCCAAGTTGTTGGGGTTCATCTCATACTTCTGAAGGTTTGAGGGTGCTGCCTGTTCCATACCCCCCCTACTCCTCATCTAGCCTTTTAGGGGTACAAACAATAGTAATTGGGGCCTAGTGTGGTTGTGTACGTGTGATATACATACACTTTTTTTGGATCATATTTTCTATTCCGCTATTTAATCAAAAACCTTTGGGGATCAGTTAAATTGGGGGATAGTCTGTGTTGGTACGTGTGAGAGAGATCCACCTTTCCAAGTTGTTGGGGTTCATCTCATACTTCTGAAGGTTTGAGGGTGCTGCCTGTTCCATACTCCCCCTACTCCTCATCTAGCCTTTTAGGGGTACAAACAATAGTAATTGGGGCCCAGTGTGGTTGTGTACGTGTGATATACATACACTTTTTTTGGATCATATTTTCTATTCCGCTATTTAATCAAAAACCTTTGGGGATCAGTTAAATTGGGGGATAGTCTGTGTTGGTACGTGTGAGAGAGATCCACCTTTCCAAGTTGTTGGGGTTCATCTCATACTTCTGAAGGTTTGAGGGTGCTGCCTGTTCCATACTCCCCCTACTCCTCATCTAGCCTTTTAGGGGTACAAACAATAGTAATTGGGGCCCAGTGTGGTTGTGTACGTGTGATATACATACACTTTTTTTGGATCATATTTTCTATTCCGCTATTTAATCAAAAACCTTTGGGGATCAGTTAAATTGGGGGATAGTCTGTGTTGGTACGTGTGAGAGAGATCCACCTTTCCAAGTTGTTGGGGTTCATCTCATACTTCTGAAGGTTTGAGGGTGCTGCCTGTTCCATACCCCCCCTACTCCTCATCTAGCCTTTTAGGGGTACAAACAATAGTAATTGGGGCCTAGTGTGGTTGTGTATGTGTGATATACATACACTTTTTTTGGATCATATTTTCTATTCCGCTATTTAATCAAAAACCTTTGGGGATCAGTTAAATTGGGGGATAGTCTGTGTTGGTACGTGTGAGAGAGATCCACCTTTCCAAGTTGTTGGGGTTCATCTCATACTTCTGAAGGTTTGAGGGTGCTGCCTGTTCCATACCCCCCCTACTCCTCATCTAGCCTTTTAGGGGTACAAACAATAGTAATTGGGGCCTAGTGTGGTTGTGTACGTGTGATATACATACACTTTTTTTGGATCATATTTTCTATTCCGCTATTTAATCAAAAACCTTTGGGGATCAGTTAAATTGGGGGATAGTCTGTGTTGGTACGTGTGAGAGAGATCCACCTTTCCAAGTTGTTGGGGTTCATCTCATACTTCTGAAGGTTTGAGGGTGCTGCCTGTTCCATACTCCCCCTACTCCTCATCTAGCCTTTTAGGGGTACAAACAATAGTAATTGGGGCCTAGTGTGGTTGTGTACGTGTGATATACATACACTTTTTTTGGATCATATTTTCTATTCCGCTATTTAATCAAAAACCTTTGGGGATCAGTTAAATTGGGGGATAGTCTGTGTTGGTACGTGTGAGAGAGATCCACCTTTCCAAGTTGTTGGGGTTCATCTCATACTTCTGAAGGTTTGAGGGTGCTGCCTGTTCCATACTCCCCCTACTCCTCATCTAGCCTTTTAGGGGTACAAACAATAGTAATTGGGGCCTAGTGTGGTTGTGTACGTGTGATATACATACACTTTTTTTGGATCATATTTTCTATTCCGCTATTTAATCAAAAACCTTTGGGGATCAGTTAAATTGGGGGATAGTCTGTGTTGGTACGTGTGAGAGAGATCCACCTTTCCAAGTTGTTGGGGTTCATCTCATACTTCTGAAGGTTTGAGGGTGCTGCCTGTTCCATACCCCCCCTACTCCTCATCTAGCCTTTTAGGGGTACAAACAATAGTAATTGGGGCCTAGTGTGGTTGTGTACGTGTGATATACATACACTTTTTTTGGATCATATTTTCTATTCCGCTATTTAATCAAAAACCTTTGGGGATCAGTTAAATTGGGGGATAGTCTGTGTTGGTACGTGTGAGAGAGATCCACCTTTCCAAGTTGTTGGGGTTCATCTCATACTTCTGAAGGTTTGAGGGTGCTGCCTGTTCCATACTCCCCCTACTCCTCATCTAGCCTTTTAGGGGTACAAACAATAGTAATTGGGGCCCAGTGTGGTTGTGTACGTGTGATATACATACACTTTTTTTGGATCATATTTTCTATTCCGCTATTTAATCAAAAACCTTTGGGGATCAGTTAAATTGGGGGATAGTCTGTGTTGGTACGTGTGAGAGAGATCCACCTTTCCAAGTTGTTGGGGTTCATCTCATACTTCTGAAGGTTTGAGGGTGCTGCCTGTTCCATACCCCCCCTACTCCTCATCTAGCCTTTTAGGGGTACAAACAATAGTAATTGGGGCCTAGTGTGGTTGTGTACGTGTGATATACATACACTTTTTTTGGATCATATTTTCTATTCCGCTATTTAATCAAAAACCTTTGGGGATCAGTTAAATTGGGGGATAGTCTGTGTTGGTACGTGTGAGAGAGATCCACCTTTCCAAGTTGTTGGGGTTCATCTCATACTTCTGAAGGTTTGAGGGTGCTGCCTGTTCCATACTCCCCCTACTCCTAGCCTTTTAGGGGTACAAACAATAGTAATTGGGGCCTAGTGTGGTTGTGTACGTGTGATATACATACACTTTTTTTGGATCATATTTTCTATTCCGCTATTTAATCAAAAACCTTTGGGGATCAGTTAAATTGGGGGATAGTCTGTGTTGGTACGTGTGAGAGAGATCCACCTTTCCAAGTTTTTGGGGTTCATCTCATACTTCTGAAGATTTGAGGGTGCTGCCTGTTCCATACCCCCCCTACTCCTCATCTAGCCTTTTAGGGGTACAAACAATAGTAATTGGGGCCTAGTGTGGTTGTGTACGTGTGATATACATACACTTTTTTTGGATCATATTTTCTATTCCGCTATTTAATCAAAAACCTTAGGGGATCAGTTAAATTGGGGGATAGTCTGTGTTGGTACGTGTGAGAGAGATCCACCTTTCCAAGTTGTTGGGGTTCATCTCATACTTCTGAAGGTTTGAGGGTGCTGCCTGTTCCATACTCCCCCTACTCCTCATCTAGCCTTTTAGGGGTACAAACAATAGTAATTGGGGCCTAGTGTGGTTGTGTACGTGTGATATACATACACTTTTTTTGGATCATATTTTCTATTCCGCTATTTAATCAAAAACCTTTGGGGATCAGTTAAATTGGGGGATAGTCTGTGTTGGTACGTGTGAGAGAGATCCACCTTTCCAAGTTGTTGGGGTTCATCTCATACTTCTGAAGGTTTGAGGGTGCTGCCTGTTCCATACTCCCCCTACTCCTCATCTAGCCTTTTAGGGGTACAAACAATAGTAATTGGGGCCTAGTGTGGTTGTGTACGTGTGATATACATACACTTTTTTTGGATCATATTTTCTATTCCGCTATTTAATCAAAAACCTTTGGGGATCAGTTAAATTGGGGGATAGTCTGTGTTGGTACGTGTGAGAGAGATCCACCTTTCCAAGTTGTTGGGGTTCATCTCATACTTCTGAAGGTTTGAGGGTGCTGCCTGTTCCATACTCCCCCTACTCCTCATCTAGCCTTTTAGGGGTACAAACAATAGTAATTGGGGCCTAGTGTGGTTGTGTACGTGTGATATACATACACTTTTTTTGGATCATATTTTCTATTCCGCTATTTAATCAAAAACCTTTGGGGATCAGTTAAATTGGGGGATAGTCTGTGTTGGTACGTGTGAGAGAGATCCACCTTTCCAAGTTGTTGGGGTTCATCTCATACTTCTGAAGGTTTGAGGGTGCTGCCTGTTCCATACTCCCCCTACTCCTCATCTAGCCTTTTAGGGGTACAAACAATAGTAATTGGGGCCTAGTGTGGTTGTGTACGTGTGATATACATACACTTTTTTTGGATCATATTTTCTATTCTGCTATTTAATCAAAAACCTTTGGGGATCAGTTAAATTGGGGGATAGTCTGTGTTGGTACGTGTGAGAGAGATCCACCTTTCCAAGTTGTTGGGGTTCATCTCATACTTCTGAAGGTTTGAGGGTGCTGCCTGTTCCATACTCCCCCTACTCCTAGCCTTTTAGGGGTACAAACAATAGTAATTGGGGCCTAGTGTGGTTGTGTACGTGTGATATACATACACTTTTTTTGGATCATATTTTCTATTCCGCTATTTAATCAAAAACCTTTGGGGATCAGTTAAATTGGGGGATAGTCTGTGTTGGTACGTGTGAGAGAGATCCACCTTTCCAAGTTTTTGGGGTTCATCTCATACTTCTGAAGATTTGAGGGTGCTGCCTGTTCCATACTCACCCTACTCCTCATCTAGCCTTTTAGGGGTACAAACAATAGTAATTGGGGCCTAGTGTGGTTGTGTACGTGTGATATACATACACTTTTTTTGGATCATATTTTCTATTCCGCTATTTAATCAAAAACCTTTGGGGATCAGTTAAATTGGGGGATAGTCTGTGTTGGTACGTGTGAGAGAGATCCACCTTTCCAAGTTGTTGGGGTTCATCTCATACTTCTGAAGGTTTGAGGGTGCTGCCTGTTCCATACTCCCCCTACTCCTCATCTAGCCTTTTAGGGGTACAAACAATAGTAATTGGGGCCTAGTGTGGTTGTGTACGTGTGATATACATACACTTTTTTTGGATCATATTTTCTATTCCGCTATTTAATCAAAAACCTTTGGGGATCAGTTAAATTGGGGGATAGTCTGTGTTGGTACGTGTGAGAGAGATCCACCTTTCCAAGTTGTTGGGGTTCATCTCATACTTCTGAAGGTTTGAGGGTGCTGCCTGTTCCATACTCCCCCTACTCCTAGCCTTTTAGGGGTACAAACAATAGTAATTGGGGCCTAGTGTGGTTGTGTACGTGTGATATACATACACTTTTTTTGGATCATATTTTCTATTCCGTTATTTAATCAAAAACCTTTGGGGATCAGTTAAATTGGGGGATAGTCTGTGTTGGTACGTGTGAGAGAGATCCACCTTTCCAAGTTTTTGGGGTTCATCTCATACTTCTGAAGATTTGAGGGTGCTGCCTGTTCCATACCCCCCCTACTCCTCATCTAGCCTTTTAGGGGTACAAACAATAGTAATTGGGGCCTAGTGTGGTTGTGTACGTGTGATATACATACACTTTTTTTGGATCATATTTTCTATTCCGCTATTTAATCAAAAACCTTTGGGGATCAGTTAAATTGGGGGATAGTCTGTGTTGGTACGTGTGAGAGAGATCCACCTTTCCAAGTTGTTGGGGTTCATCTCATACTTCTGAAGGTTTGAGGGTGCTGCCTGTTCCATACTCCCCCTACTCCTCATCTAGCCTTTTAGGGGTACAAACAATAGTAATTGGGGCCTAGTGTGGTTGTGTACGTGTGATATACATACACTTTTTTTGGATCATATTTTCTATTCCGCTATTTAATCAAAAACCTTTGGGGATCAGTTAAATTGGGGGATAGTCTGTGTTGGTACGTGTGAGAGAGATCCACCTTTCCAAGTTGTTGGGGTTCATCTCATACTTCTGAAGGTTTGAGGGTGCTGCCTGTTCCATACTCCCCCTACTCCTCATCTAGCCTTTTAGGGGTACAAACAATAGTAATTGGGGCCTAGTGTGGTTGTGTACGTGTGATATACATACACTTTTTTTGGATCATATTTTCTATTCTGCTATTTAATCAAAAACCTTTGGGGATCAGTTAAATTGGGGGATAGTCTGTGTTGGTACGTGTGAGAGAGATCCACCTTTCCAAGTTGTTGGGGTTCATCTCATACTTCTGAAGGTTTGAGGGTGCTGCCTGTTCCATACTCCCCCTACTCCTCATCTAGCCTTTTAGGGGTACAAACAATAGTAATTGGGGCCTAGTGTGGTTGTGTACGTGTGATATACATACACTTTTTTTGGATCATATTTTCTATTCCGCTATTTAATCAAAAACCTTTGGGGATCAGTTAAATTGGGGGATAGTCTGTGTTGGTACGTGTGAGAGAGATCCACCTTTCCAAGTTTTTGGGGTTCATCTCATACTTCTGAAGATTTGAGGGTGCTGCCTGTTCCATACTCCTCCTCCTACTGCTCAACCATCCTTTTAGGGGTACAAACAATAGTAGTTGGGGCCTAGTGTGGTGGTGTACGTGCGAGATACATACACTTTCTTTTTGATCATATTTTCTATTCCGCTATTCAATTAAAACCTTTGGGGATCAATTCAATTGCGAGATAGTCTGTGTCGGTACATGTGAGATCCACCTTTCCAAGTTGTTGGGGTTCATCTCATACTTCTGAAGATTTGAGGGTGCTGCCTGTTCCATACTCCTGCTCCTACTGCTCAACCATCCTTTTAGGGGTACAAACAATAGTAATTGGGGCCTAGTGTGGTTGTGTACGTGCGAGATACATACACTTTTTTTGATCATATTTCCTATTCCGCTATTCAATAAAAACCTTTGAGGATCAATTGAATTGCGGGATAGTCTGTGTCGGTACGTGTGAGATCCACCTTTCCAAGTTTTTGGGGTTCATCTCATACTTCTGAAGATTTGAGGGTGCTGCCTGTTCCATACTCCTCCTCCTACTCCTCATCCATCCTTTTAGGGGTACAAACAATAGTAATTGGGGCCTAGTGTGGTTGTGTACGTGCGAGATACATACACTTTTTTTGATCATATTTCCTATTCCGCTATTCAATAAAAACCTTTGAGGATCAATTGAATTGCGGGATAGTCTGTGTCGGTACGTGTGAGATCCACCTTTCCAAGTTTTTGGGGTTCATCTCATACTTCTGAAGATTTGAGGGTGCTGTCTGTTCCATACTCCTCCTACTCCTCATCCATCCTTTTAGGGGTAGAAACAATAGTAATTGGGGCCTAGTGTGGTTTTGTACGTGCGAGATACATACACTTTTTTGGATCATATTTCCTATTCCGCTATTCAATAAAAACCTTTCTAGGGCAAGATCTTAAATTACAGAAATATGAGGAGACCGTCAAATAAGGGCCGTGGCCTGGGTCGTGGTGCTGCTGGTAGAGCTCCTGTTGCAAGGAGAGGACATGGTCGATCTGTGCCAGCTACACGCACAAGTGAAACACCTTCCTCAAGTGTGAGTAGGCGACAGAACCTGCATCAGTATTTGGTAGGGCATCAAACGCCCCTAGAAGTGATGAGGCCAGAACAAGTTGAGGCGATAGTAGATTGGTTTGCTGCTGACAGTGCCTCCAGTTCCTTCACATTGTCTCCCACCCAGTCTACTGCAGAAAGGTCAGAGTTGGCACCTGCAGCCAATGTCCAACCGTCTTTCACCTCACCCCCTTGCAAATCAGGCCAGCAGTCTGAGCCCCAAGCCATACAGCAGTCTCTTATTCTTTTTGAGGACTCTGTCAGCAGGGTTTCCCAGGGCCATCCACCTAGCCCTGCCCCAGAAGTGGAAGAGATTGAGTGCAGCGATGCCCAACCACTTATTTCTCAAGATGAGTACATGCAAGGATCATCGCAGCACGTCTCCGATGATGACGAAACGCAGGTGCCAACTGCTGCGGCGTTCAGCATTGTGGAGACCGACAAGGAGGGCAGGGGTGAAGACTGGGTGGAAGATGATGTGGAGGACGATGAGGTCCTCGACCCCACATGGAATGAACGTCATGCAGGTGACCTGAGTAGTTTGGAGGAAGAGGCGGTGGTCGCACAGAGCCACCAGCACAGCAGAAGAGGGAGCAGGGTGCAGAAGCCGAGCGGCCGTGCCCTAGACACTACGCCCGCTACTGCCCAACGCAGCAAGGGAACGAGCGCACCAAAGTCAGCTCAAAGGAGTTCTCTAGCGTGGAAGTTCTTTAGAAAATGTGCTGATGACAGGACACGAGTGGTTTGCACCCTGTGCAATCAGAGCTTGAAGCGAGGCATAAACCTTCTCAACCTGAGCACAACCTGCATGATCAGGCATCTAAGTGCAAAGCACGAGCTGCAGTGGAGTACACACCTTCAAAACCAAGAAACGTCTCTGGCTCATCCTGCTTCCTCTTCTGCTGCAGTCTCGGCCGCTCCAGCCACATCTGTAGTGATACCGGCACCTGCCACCCCGCAAACAGACGATCTGTCAGCAACACCACCACCTGGGTCACCAACAACCATCTCCACAATGTCCCGTGGAAGCGTTCAGCTTTCCATCTCCCAAACACTTGAGAGGAAGAGGAAGTACCCCCCTACCCACCCGCGATCCCTGGCCCTGAATGCCAGCATTTCAAAATTATTGGCCTTTGAAATGCTGTCATTCCGTCTGGTGGAGACGCACAGTTTTAAAAACCTTATGTCGGTGGCTGTCCCACAGTACGTCGTGCCCAGCCGCCACTACTTTTCCAGGCAAGCCATCCCTTCCCTGCACAACCAAGTGGGGGAAAAAATCAGGTGTGCACTGCGCAACGCCATCTGTGCCAAGGTCCACCTAACTACGGATACGTGGACCAGTAAGCACGGTCAGGGGCGTTATATCTCCCTAACGGCACACTGGGTAAATGCAGTGGCGGATGGGCCTGAGGCGGATAGCAATTTGGCGCATGTCCTTCCACCACCGAGGATTGCAGGGCGCTTCAGTTTGCCTCCTGTTCCTAACTCCTCCTACTCCGCTTCCTCATCCTCTACCGCCTCCTCATCCGGACAGCGTAACACCTTCACCACCAACTTCAGCACGGCCAGGGGTAAACGACAGCAGGCAGTTTTACAACTTGCCTGTTTGGGGGACAAACCACACACCGCGCAGGAGTTGTGGAGGAGCATGGAACAGCAGACAAATGAGTGGTTGCTGCCAGCGAGCCTCAAGCCCGGCCTGGTGGTGTGCGATAACGGGCGAAATCTCATAGCAGCTCTGGGCCTAGCCGGTTTGACGCACATCCCTTGCCTGGCGCATGTGCTGAATTTGGTGGTGCAGAGGTTCCTTAAAAACTACCCCGATATGTCAGAGCTGCTGCAGAAAGTGCGGGCCGTTTGTGCGCACTTTCGGCGTTCTCACCCTGCTGCTGCTCGCCTGGCAGCGCTGCAGCGTAACTTCGGCCTTCCCGCTCACCGCCTCATATGTGACGTGCCCACAAGGTGGAACTCCACCTTGCACATGCTGGAAAGACTGTGCGAGCAGCAGCAGGCCATAGTGGAGTTTCAGCTGCAGCACGCACGCGTGAGTCGCTCTGCGGAACAGCACCACTTCACCACCAATAACTGGGCCTCCATGCGAGACCTGTGTGCCTTGTTGCGCTGTTTTGAGTACTCCACCAACATGGCCAGTGGCAATGACGCCGTTCTCAGCTTAACTATCCCACTTCTATGCCTCCTTGAAAAAACAATTCGGGCGATGATGGAAGAGGATGTGGCACAGGATGAGGAGGAGGAGGAGGATGAAGAGGTAACATTTCCAAGGCTTTCAGGGCAGTCATTCGCAAGGGGCTCCGAGGGTGGGTTCCTGCACACGCAAACGCCAGGGACGCAATTGTCCAGCAGGGGCACAGTTCTGGAGGATGAGGAGGATGAGGAGGAGGAGGAGCTGGAGGAGGAGATGGAACCATGTTCACAGCAGGGTGGCACCCAGGCCAGCTCATGGCCATCACTGGTGCGTGGCTGGGGGGATACAGAGGACACGGACGATACACCTCCCACAGAGGACAGCCTTTCGTTGCCTCTGGGCAGCCTGGCACACATGAGCGATTACATGCTGCAGTGTCTCCACAACGACCGCCGAGTTGCCCACATTCTAACTTGTGCTGATTACTGGGTGGCCACGCTGCTGGATCCCCGTTACAAGGACAACGTACCGTCCTTAATTCACTCACTGGAGCGCGATCGCAAGATGCGCGAGTACAAGCGCACGCTGGTAGACGCCATGCTGCTGGCATTCCCATCTGACAGCGGGGCCACAGTGGAAGCACAAGGCAGAGGAGGAGGAGGAGGAGGTCGCCAACGCAACCAGGGCACCGCCAGCACCTCAGAAGGCAGGGTTAGCATGGCCGAAATGTGGAAAAGCTTTGTCAGCACGCCACAACAAACAGCAGCACCAGCAGCTCAGATGGAACGTCTTAGCAGGAGGCAGCATTTTACCAACATGGTGGAGCAGTATGTGTGCACACGCCTACATGTAGTGAATGACGGGTCTGCCCCCTTCAACTTCTGGGTCTCCAAATTGGGCACATGGCCTGAGCTTGCCCTTTACGCCTTGGAGGTGCTGGCGTGCCCTGCAGCCAGTGTATTATCTGAACGGGTATTTAGCACGGCTGGGGGCGTTATAACAGACAAGCGCAGCCGCCTGTCCAGAGACAATGTGGACAAGCTCACGTTCATTAAAATGAACCAGGCATGGATCCCACGGGACTTTTCCGTACCTTATGCAGAATAGCAATGGATACCGACCTTACCCACCCATTGTTCCATTTTTGCTCTTTCTCACTCTTTTGGGGTGTACCCTCATTTAAAATTTGTGAAAAGAAGCAGTGTTGGCTACCTCGTCCTCCTCCTCAGGGCCAGATTAATGTAGGGGCTATTGGAGCTGCAGCTCCAGGCCCCTACCTTTTATATAGGCCCCGGGTTGGCCATATTCACTGTTACCGCTCTTCTGTCACTTGTAAACACAGAAGTCTGGCTTCTATGCTCGCTTCCCCAGGCAGCACCCTCAGAACCTCCCCACACAGCGTGAAGGCCGGACAAGGAGGGACAGTTGGCGATGCATGGATGTGTTTATGGGCTTCAGAGACAGCATCCCATGTTGAATTAGGCATGCATGGCTGCACCCTTCCTCCTCTGGGTGCATGGCAAGGCACGGCCCTTAAGGCCCTTCAAAATCCTCAGCACCAAGCCCATGATGCTGTTAATCCGGCCCTGGTCCTCCTCCACCGCCGCTTCCACCTACACCGCCCATAGGTGTGCGCAGCCTATTGCATTAAGGTGTGCACCCCAAAGTTGAAATACACATGCATGTGTTTGCCAGCAGGGAGAGTAATGTATCGGGGCCATGTACCTGTAGGCAAGGAGAAATAGAGCAGAGCAGGTCCCAGGGAGATCTTTCCCATCTCCTCACTGGCAATGCTATGTGCCCTAGGTGATTAGGGTGTGCCCAGGCACACCCAGCACACCCTGTGCGCACGCCTATGTCACCGCCACATCCACCACCACCTCAACCTCCCTCCTACTCCATATGGGCCTCGTCCTTCAGAGATGAAGAAGAACATTGTTTTATTTTTCTGTTTTTTTTTGTTGTTTTAAGTTATTTCCCTATCCACATTTGTTTGCAGAGCACTTGCCATGCTCTTAATTACGTTTTGCTGCCATTTGCAGCACTCTAGCCCTTTCCTTTGGTGTTTTAGAGCCATTTTAGTGCCTTAAAGTTCGGGTCCCCATTGACTTCAATGGGGTTCGGTGTCCGGGAAAAGTTCGGTAAAAGTCCGGGACACGGACCCGGACTTTTTTTTAAAGTTCGGCCGAACCCGTCGAACACGGACATCTAGGTGTCCGCTCAACCCTAAACATAATCAACATGAATTGCTTTGCTGCATCCTAATATGATAGGCAATTAGGAAACATATACGGCTTTTGTATAAATTCTTTCATTAAAACAGAAATACTATTGCACTTAAACAGATGAAAGCATCTAAAATTATTTAAGTCCGTATCGGCTACCGAATTTCCATTACAATCTAATTTGTGTGTTTTCCTCTATATAAACTACACCTACACACTGGGTTTATTTCTGATAACTTTAATCTAGGACAGGGTCAGAACAAATCTCATTTGCTTCATAGCAGCTAATTTGAGAAGAAATGCTTTTCCACTGCCTAGATGAAAGAATAGAATATATATTCAGAGGTCCTAATAAATATTTAATAGAATAAGCTAAAGTTTGCTTTAATGAAAAATATTGTTTTTTTTGCATTTTGCACTTTTGTTTTTGCTTAAAGGGAACATTTAGGCTATTTTAGTGAGCTTATGCAGCACCCTCCTAGTTCAGAGTAGGCAAGGGTTTATTACCTAGGGCTGCTCAGTGTCTCACAGACAGTTGTTCTGCTACTTCCCTGTTTTCTGGAGACTTTGGGAAGTATAGTAGGAGGGAGAGTGGAACAGGCAGTCTGAATATTTATGGAACTCTGCCAAATCCCTGGGGACTTGTGCCCAGAAGGTTGGGGAAGCCCCTTAAATGTTCTGAGACCTGGCAGTGTTCCAGAGTCCAGCCTTTGAGAAGAGTCCCCTGTTCTGGGGCTCTGCCCCTGGGGCAGAGACAGAAACAGAGGAGACTGTTGAAAACATTGAGGTTCCAGCTAGGTTTAGCTGGGGGGGCCTATCGAAAAGAGCCTGGATCAGAAACTGAGCAGTGCCAGAAGTGAGTTGGTAGGAGGAAGCCCAACTATTCAGAGACTGAGTGAGTACTTGGTCCTGATATAGAGAGGAGAAGTGACTGTGGGGTGGGGTGGTTTATCTCACAAGCAAGTTCAGGCAGGAGTTGTTCAAGACAGTCATGAATGAGCAATACTTATAAAGTGTGCTCAGTACAGCCAGGAGTTGTACAAGTCATGTGCAGCCTGAGGTTTTGCAATACAGCCAGCATTTTTGTGCAGAGCAGCCAGAAGCCTAGCAATCTTCAAGTTCTACAGCTTCGGGGTGTCCCATGCTGCCTATTGCTTTCCAAGTTCTTGTTCCCAACATAACCCAAAAAAGAAACCCCTAGACTGATTCTTGAGTCAAAGTAAGAATTCTAAAAATGTGATTTGCCTAGCTGTGCAAGCTGTATGTGGGGGAAATAGGCCCAAATAACCAGCGGCTTCTATGGCTTATAAGGCAGTGGTGGTAGCACTAATGAGGCGGCACTGAGGAGGAGGCACTAATATGCAGCACTGATGGGCGCTGATAGGCTGCACTTATGGACAATGATAGCTGGCACTGATGGGCAGCACTGAAAGGTAGAACTGACTTGAATCACTGATGAGCACAAAATAGCATCACTGATGGGCACAAATTGGCATCACTGATTGGGACAGATTGGCGTCACTAATGGGCACAGATTGGTATTACTGATAGGCACAGGCTGTCATCACTGCTGGGCACTGTTGGGGCTGGACTGATAATCAGGGCACTGATAATCCGTGCCCTGATTATCTGTACAGGTCTCCCCTGTGAGGCCAGTGTGAGGCGAGAAGAGCCGAGAAACGTCACTTCTTTGTGTACATGAGATCGGCTGTGATTGAACACAGCCAATTACATGGGTAAAGAGCTCTTTACCGAGTTTGGGGTCACTGCGATTGCGGTGAGATTGAGCGACGTCATATGACATCGGCCCAATTTTTGCCACCTGGTGATCCTGCCAGCAACACACCACCTATACTGGAACCCTTGCCTGTTTGTTCCTAATTTGGATTACACTCTTATCTCTACTGCTCTCCATAACCTAAAGCACGTATGTCAAACACAAGGCTCGCTGGCCGAATGTGGCCTTCCAGGCCTTGTTATGAGGCCTTCACACCCAGTTTTGCAGTCATTACATGGCAAAAACTCCATTTGGCCACCTCCAGCTCTCACCCTCTGCTCCACTTGTAAATACAGAAGCCTCATGTGTTTATAAAAGAAAGCTTTGCCCTCAGCGGGTCCAGATTCTTGGACGCACTCATTGGTAGAGCACAGAGGGGACAGATCTCCAGAATCTAAAAGAAAGAATAATCTCTCTGCAAATACACAGGTAGTAGAGCCGCCTACACAGAGAGGTACTAAAGCCGGGCTAGGGAGGTGAAAGAGATGCGAGGAAGCTTCATGGGGGGGGGGGGGTAGTGCACCCCCAGACCCTGCACCATACATAGCACACCCCTGAACACTGCACTAGGTACATACCGCACACCTGGACCCTGCACTCTGTACATAGCGTACCCCTTAACCCTGCAATCTGTATGTAGCGCACTCCTGAACCTTGTACTTTGTACATAGCATAGTCCTGAACTGTGCACATAATGCACTCCTGAACATTGCACTCTGTACATAAGACCCTCCTGAACTCTGCACTCTGTACATAGCCCACCCTAGATACAACCGGCCTTTTGATGGTAACTCTACTGCTAATGCGGTCCCCGATGAAATTGAGTTTGACACCCCTGACCTAAAGGGAGGGAGTTCTGCAGTCTACAGATGAGAAATGGACATAATTGATTATGTTGCTTGGGATTTCAGTGCAGCACAGAAAGAGAGCACAGCATTTTAGGAGTTCACTGGAGATACAAAACATGAGGGAATGTGCATGTATTAGAGAGATGTACTAGTTATTAGGGTTGAGCGGACACCTAGATGTCCGTGTTCGACGGGTTCGGCCGAACTTTAAAAAAAAGTCCGGGTCCGTGTCCCGGACTTTTACCGAACTTTTCCCGGACACCGAACCCCATTGAAGTCAATGGGGACCCGAACTTTAAGGCACTAAAATGGCTCTAAAACACCAAAGGAAAGGGCTAGAGTGCTGCAAATGGCAGCAAAACGTAATTAAGAGCATGGCAAGTGCTCTGCAAACAAATGTGGATAGGGAAATAACTTAAAACAACAAAAAAAAACAGAAAAATAAAACAATGTTCTTCTTCATCTCTGAAGGACGAGGCCCATATGGAGTAGGAGGGAGGTTGAGGTGGTGGTGGATGTGGCGGTGACATAGGCGTGCGCACAGGGTGTGCTGGGTGTGCCTGGGCACACCCTAATCACCTAGGGCACATAGCATTGCCAGTGAGGAGATGGGAAAGATCTCCCTGGGACCTGCTCTGCTCTATTTCTCCTTGCCTACAGGTACATGGCCCCGATACATTACTCTCCCTGCTGGCAAACACATGCATGTGTATTTCAACTTTGGGGTGCACACCTTAATGCAATAGGCTGCCCACACCTATGGGCGGTGTAGGTGGAAGCGGCGGTGGAGGAGGACCAGGGCCGGATTAACAGCATCATGGGCTTGGTGCTGAGGATTTTGAAGGGCCTTAGGGCCGTGCCTTGCCATGCACCCAGAGGAGGAAGGGTGCAGCCATGCATGCCTAATTCAACATGGGATGCTGTCTCTGAAGCCCATAAACACATCCATGCATCGCCAACTGTCCCTCCTTGTCCGGCCTTCACGCTGTGTGGGGAGGTTCTGAGGGTGCTGCCTGGGGAAGCGAGCATAGAAGCCAGACTTCTGTGTTTACAAGTGACAGAAGAGCGGTAACAGTGAATATGGCCAACCCGGGGCCTATATAAAAGGTAGGGGCCTGGAGCTGCAGCTCCAATAGCCCCTACATTAATCTGGCCCTGAGGAGGAGGACGAGGTAGCCAACACTGCTTCTTTTCACAAATTTTAAATGAGGGTACACCCCAAAAGAGTGAGAAAGAGCAAAAATGGAACAATGGGTGGGTAAGGTCGGTATCCATTGCTATTCTGCATAAGGTACGGAAAAGTCCCGTGGGATCCATGCCTGGTTCATTTTAATGAACGTGAGCTTGTCCACATTGTCTCTGGACAGGCGGCTGCGCTTGTCTGTTATAACGCCCCCAGCCGTGCTAAATACCCGTTCAGATAATACACTGGCTGCAGGGCACGCCAGCACCTCCAAGGCGTAAAGGGCAAGCTCAGGCCATGTGCCCAATTTGGAGACCCAGAAGTTGAAGGGGGCAGACCCGTCATTCACTACATGTAGGCGTGTGCACACATACTGCTCCACCATGTTGGTAAAATGCTGCCTCCTGCTAAGACGTTCCATCTGAGCTGCTGGTGCTGCTGTTTGTTGTGGCGTGCTGACAAAGCTTTTCCACATTTCGGCCATGCTAACCCTGCCTTCTGAGGTGCTGGCGGTGCCCTGGTTGCGTTGGCGACCTCCTCCTCCTCCTCCTCTGCCTTGTGCTTCCACTGTGGCCCCGCTGTCAGATGGGAATGCCAGCAGCATGGCGTCTACCAGCGTGCGCTTGTACTCGCGCATCTTGCGATCGCGCTCCAGTGAGTGAATTAAGGACGGTACGTTGTCCTTGTAACGGGGATCCAGCAGCGTGGCCACCCAGTAATCAGCACAAGTTAGAATGTGGGCAGCATGGCGTCTACCAGCGTGCGCTTGTACTCGCGCATCTTGCGATCGCGCTCCAGTGAGTGAATTAAGGACGGTACGTTGTCCTTGTAACGGGGATCCAGCAGCGTGGCCACCCAGTAATCAGCACAAGTTAGAATGTGGGCAACTCGGCGGTCGTTGTGGAGACACTGCAGCATGTAATCGCTCATGTGTGCCAGGCTGCCCAGAGGCAACGAAAGGCTGTCCTCTGTGGGAGGTGTATCGTCCGTGTCCTCTGTATCCCCCCAGCCACGCACCAGTGATGGCCATGAGCTGGCCTGGGTGCCACCCTGCTGTGAACATGGTTCCATCTCCTCCTCCAGCTCCTCCTCCTCCTCATCCTCCTCATCCTCCAGAACTGTGCCCCTGCTGGACAATTGCGTCCCTGGCGTTTGCGTGTGCAGGAACCCACCCTCGGAGCCCCTTGCGAATGACTGCCCTGAAAGCCTTGGAAATGTTACCTCTTCATCCTCCTCCTCCTCCTCATCCTGTGCCACATCCTCTTCCATCATCGCCCGAATTGTTTTTTCAAGGAGGCATAGAAGTGGGATAGTTAAGCTGAGAACGGCGTCATTGCCACTGGCCATGTTGGTGGAGTACTCAAAACAGCGCAACAAGGCACACAGGTCTCGCATGGAGGCCCAGTTATTGGTGGTGAAGTGGTGCTGTTCCGCAGAGCGACTCACGCGTGCGTGCTGCAGCTGAAACTCCACTATGGCCTGCTGCTGCTCGCACAGTCTTTCCAGCATGTGCAAGGTGGAGTTCCACCTTGTGGGCACGTCACATATGAGGCGGTGAGCGGGAAGGCCGAAGTTACGCTGCAGCGCTGCCAGGCGAGCAGCAGCAGGGTGAGAACGCCGAAAGTGCGCACAAACGGCCCGCACTTTCTGCAGCAGCTCTGACATATCGGGGTAGTTTTTAAGGAACCTCTGCACCACCAAATTCAGCACATGCGCCAGGCAAGGGATGTGCGTCAAACCGGCTAGGCCCAGAGCTGCTATGAGATTTCGCCCGTTATCGCACACCACCAGGCCGGGCTTGAGGCTCGCTGGCAGCAACCACTCATTTGTCTGCTGTTCCATGCTCCTCCACAACTCCTGCGCGGTGTGTGGTTTGTCCCCCAAACAGGCAAGTTGTAAAACTGCCTGCTGTCGTTTACCCCTGGCCGTGCTGAAGTTGGTGGTGAAGGTGTTACGCTGTCCGGATGAGGAGGCGGTAGAGGATGAGGAAGCGGAGTAGGAGGAGTTAGGAACAGGAGGCAAACTGAAGCGCCCTGCAATCCTCGGTGGTGGAAGGACATGCGCCAAATTGCTATCCGCCTCAGGCCCATCCGCCACTGCATTTACCCAGTGTGCCGTTAGGGAGATATAACGCCCCTGACCGTGCTTACTGGTCCACGTATCCGTAGTTAGGTGGACCTTGGCACAGATGGCGTTGCGCAGTGCACACCTGATTTTTTCCCCCACTTGGTTGTGCAGGGAAGGGATGGCTTGCCTGGAAAAGTAGTGGCGGCTGGGCACGACGTACTGTGGGACAGCCACCGACATAAGGTTTTTAAAACTGTGCGTCTCCACCAGACGGAATGACAGCATTTCAAAGGCCAATAATTTTGAAATGCTGGCATTCAGGGCCAGGGATCGCGGGTGGGTAGGGGGGTACTTCCTCTTCCTCTCAAGTGTTTGGGAGATGGAAAGCTGAACGCTTCCACGGGACATTGTGGAGATGGTTGTTGGTGACCCAGGTGGTGGTGTTGCTGACAGATCGTCTGTTTGCGGGGTGGCAGGTGCCGGTATCACTACAGATGTGGCTGGAGCGGCCGAGACTGCAGCAGAAGAGGAAGCAGGATGAGCCAGAGACGTTTCTTGGTTTTGAAGGTGTGTACTCCACTGCAGCTCGTGCTTTGCACTTAGATGCCTGATCATGCAGGTTGTGCTCAGGTTGAGAAGGTTCATGCCTCGCTTCAAGCTCTGATTGCACAGGGTGCAAACCACTCGTGTCCTGTCATCAGCACATTTTCTAAAGAACTTCCACGCTAGAGAACTCCTTTGAGCTGACTTTGGTGCGCTCGTTCCCTTGCTGCGTTGGGCAGTAGCGGGCGTAGTGTCTAGGGCACGGCCGCTCCGCTTCTGCACCCTGCTCCCTCTTCTGCTGTGCTGGTGGCTCTGTGCGACCACCGCCTCTTCCTCCAAACTACTCAGTTCACCTGCATGACGTTCATTCCATGTGGGGTCGAGGACCTCATCGTCCTCCACATCATCTTCCACCCAGTCTTCACCCCTGCCCTCCTTGTCGGTCTCCACAATGCTGAACGCCGCAGCAGTTGGCACCTGCGTTTCGTCATCATCGGAGACGTGCTGCGATGATCCTTGCATGTACTCATCTTGAGAAATAAGTGGTTGGGCATCGCTGCACTCAATCTCTTCCACTTCTGGGGCAGGGCTAGGTGGATGGCCCTGGGAAACCCTGCTGACAGAGTCCTCAAAAAGAATAAGAGACTGCTGTATGGCTTGGGGCTCAGACTGCTGGCCTGATTTGCAAGGGGGTGAGGTGAAAGACGGTTGGACATTGGCTGCAGGTGCCAACTCTGACCTTTCTGCAGTAGACTGGGTGGGAGACAATGTGAAGGAACTGGAGGCACTGTCAGCAGCAAACCAATCTACTATCGCCTCAACTTGTTCTGGCCTCATCACTTCTAGGGGCGTTTGATGCCCTACCAAATACTGATGCAGGTTCTGTCGCCTACTCACACTTGAGGAAGGTGTTTCACTTGTGCGTGTAGCTGGCACAGATCGACCATGTCCTCTCCTTGCAACAGGAGCTCTACCAGCAGCACCACGACCCAGGCCACGGCCCTTATTTGACGGTCTCCTCATATTTCTGTAATTTAAGATCTTGCCCTAGAAAGGTTTTTATTGAATAGCGGAATAGAAAATATGATCCAAAAAAAGTGTATGTATATCACACGTACACAACCACACTAGGCCCCAATTACTATTGTTTGTACCCCTAAAAGGCTAGATGAGGAGTAGGGGGAGTATGGAACAGGCAGCACCCTCAAACCTTCAGAAGTATGAGATGAACCCCAACAACTTGGAAAGGTGGATCTCTCTCACACGTACCGACACAGACTATCCCGCAATTCAATTGATCCTCAAAGGTTTTTATTGAATAGCGGAATAGGAAATATGATCAAAAAAAGTGTATGTATATCACACGTACACAACCACACTAGGCCCCAATTACTATTGTTTGTACCCCTAAAAGGCTAGGAGTAGGGGGAGTATGGAACAGGCAGCACCCTCAAACCTTCAGAAGTATGAGATGAACCCCAACAACTTGGAAAGGTGGATCTCTCTCACACGTACCAACACAGACTATCCCCCAATTTAACTGATCCCCAGAGGTTTTTGATTAAATAGCGGAATAGAAAATATGATCCCAAAAAAGTGTATGTATATCACACGTACACAACCACACTAGGCCCCAATTACTATTGTTTGTACCCCTAAAAGGCTAGGAGTAGGGGGAGTATGGAACAGGCAGCACCCTCAAACCTTCAGAAGTATGAGATGAACCCCAACAACTTGGAAAGGTGGATCTCTCTCACACGTACCAACACAGACTATCCCCCAATTTAACTGATCCCCAAAGGTTTTTGATTAAATAGCGGAATAGAAAATATGATCCCAAAAAAGTGTATGTATATCACACGTACACAACCACACTAGGCCCCAATTACTATTGTTTGTACCCCTAAAAGGCTAGGAGTAGGGGGAGTATGGAACAGGCAGCACCCTCAAACCTTCAGAAGTATGAGATGAACCCCAACAACTTGGAAAGGTGGATCTCTCTCACACGTACCAACACAGACTATCCCCCAATTTAACTGATCCCCAAAGGTTTTTGATTAAATAGCGGAATAGAAAATATGATCCCAAAAAAGTGTATGTATATCACACGTACACAACCACACTAGGCCCCAATTACTATTGTTTGTACCCCTAAAAGGCTAGGAGTAGGGGGAGTATGGAACAGGCAGCACCCTCAAACCTTCAGAAGTATGAGATGAACCCCAACAACTTGGAAAGGTGGATCTCTCTCACACGTACCAACACAGACTATCCCCCAATTTAACTGATCCCCAGAGGTTTTTGATTAAATAGCGGAATAGAAAATATGATCCCAAAAAAGTGTATGTATATCACACGTACACAACCACACTAGGCCCCAATTACTATTGTTTGTACCCCTAAAAGGCTAGGAGTAGGGGGAGTATGGAACAGGCAGCACCCTCAAACCTTCAGAAGTATGAGATGAACCCCAACAACTTGGAAAGGTGGATCTCTCTCACACGTACCAACACAGACTATCCCCCAATTTAACTGATCCCCAGAGGTTTTTGATTAAATAGCGGAATAGAAAATATGATCCCAAAAAAGTGTATGTATATCACACGTACACAACCACACTAGGCCCCAATTACTATTGTTTGTACCCCTAAAAGGCTAGGAGTAGGGGGAGTATGGAACAGGCAGCACCCTCAAACCTTCAGAAGTATGAGATGAACCCCAACAACTTGGAAAGGTGGATCTCTCTCACACGTACCAACACAGACTATCCCCCAATTTAACTGATCCCCAAAGGTTTTTGATTAAATAGCGGAATAGAAAATATGATCCCAAAAAAGTGTATGTATATCACACGTACACAACCACACTAGGCCCCAATTACTATTGTTTGTACCCCTAAAAGGCTAGATGAGGAGTAGGGGGAGTATGGAACAGGCAGCACCCTCAAACCTTCAGTATGAGATTGTGTTCACTGTACCCCACAAAGATTGAGTTCACTGCACCCCACAATGATTGTGTTCACTGCACCCCACAAAGATTGTGTTCACTGCACCTCACAAAGATTGTGTTCACTGTACCCCCCAAAGATTGTGTTCACTGCACCCCACAAAGATTCTGTTCACTGTACCCCACAAAGATTGTGTTCACTGCACCCCAAAAAGATTGTGTTCACTGCACCCCAAAAAGGATGTTGTTCACTGCACCCCAAAAAGGATGTTGTTCACTCCACCCCAAAAAGATTGTGTTCACTGCACCCCACAAAGATTGTGTTCACTGCACCCCAAAAAGATTGTGTTCACTGCACCCCAAAAATGATTTTGTTCACTGCACCCCAAAAAGGATTTTGTTCACTGCACCCCAAAAAGGATGTTGTTCACTCCACCCCAAAAAGATTGTGTTCACTGCACCCCAAAAAGATTGTGTTCACTGCACCCCACAAAGGATTTTGTTCACTGCACCCCAAAAAGATTGTGTTCACTGCACCCCAAAAAGGATGTTGTTCACTGCACCCCAAAAAGGATTTTGTTCACTGCACCCCAAAAAGATTGTGTTCACTGCACCCCACAAAGGATTTTGTTCACTGCACCCCACAAAGATTGTGTTCACTGCACACCAAAAAGGATTGTGTTCACTGCACCCCAAAAAGATTTTGTTCACTGCACCCCAAAAAGATTGTGTTCACTGCAGCCCAAAAAGATTGTGTTCACTGCAGCCCAAAAAGATTGTGTTCACTGCAGCCCAAAAAGATTGTGTTCACTGCAGCCCAAAAAGATTGTGTTCACTGCAGCCCAAAAAGATTGTGTTCACTGCAGCTCACACACAGAAAAATGGATGTGGATCACTGACACCTGCCTATCTCCAATCCCACACCACACAGCAATATCGATTGTAGTTTGTAGAACACAGTTTCCCTAAAATTCAGCAGACTCTGTCCCTAACAGGATTGAGAAGAGATCGTAGATCAGGATTGAGTGCAGACCCCACCCCCCACACAGCAATATCGATTGTAGTTTGTAGAAGACACTGACCCTATATAATTCAGCAGACTCTATCCCTAAAATGCCTACAACTCGCCCTGCCTAAACACTCCGACCTGTCCCTCAATTCTATCCGGACACAAATGGTTTTTTCCTGCCTATCTTTCCCTAATCAGCAGCCAGCACGTTGATGTGTGCTCTGTCCCTGAATCTAAGCAGCATAATGACGCCGCTGCGGCTGCCTCGAACTTATAAAGACTTGGTCACATGCTTCAGACGGCCAATCACAGCTACTGAGACATTTGCAGGCATGGCTGGGATGGCTTAAGGCACACCAGTTAAACGATTGTTGATTGGCTGTTGAAAGCCCGCCATGAAAAGAGCGCCAAAGCATGCAAAACCCGGAAATAAAACGACCGAACACGGATTTTTACCCGAACATACAGTAAAGTGTCCGTGTCCGTGTTCGGGTACAAAAAATCCAATTATTCGGTACGAACACGAATAATACAGTCCGTGTTCGCTCAACACTACTAGTTATGTTTTTTTAAATTTATGTTGACTTATATTTTAAATCTGAAATCCAGGCAGGTATAAAACACACATATAAATACAGTTCTATAATCTGTGTTTTTTAAATGCAAGCAGTGTAAGAACCTGGACCTGACTGCATATTAGCTTCTTGCAGTCCCTGTTCAGCAAAGCTCTAGCTGGGAGAGGGTGAATAGTACAAGGAGCCAATCAGTTGTGCTGCAGTGCTAACAAGGATCCCACTGTTGGGTGGAGCAACTGAGAGATAAGCTCATCAGTCTTTCGCTTCTCTTTTCACTGTCCATTCACAGGCTGAGGGAGGGACATCCTGTAAATGTTACTTATGCAGAAGAGAAACAAAATTTAAGGACTGGATTGACAGAAATACAAATCCTTTGGCATATACAGTGCATCTGGAAAGTATTCACAGCACTTCACTTTTTCCACATTTTGTTATGTTACAGCCTTATTTCAAAATGGATTAAATTCATTATTTTCTTCAAAATTCTACAAATAATATTCCATAATGACAATGTAAGAGAAGTTTGTTTAAAATGTAAGAGAAGTAATGTATTAAAACTAAAAACTAAAAATAAAAAACGTACTGCAAGTATTTCCAGCCTTTGCTCAATACTTTGTTGACACACCTCATTCATGGAGTTGTCCCATAGCCACTTCTTTGTTATCTTGACTGTGTGCTTATGGTTGTTTTCCTGTTGGTGGATGAACCTTTGCCCCAGTCCCCAGAGGCCCTGAGTGCTCTGAAGCAGGTTTTTATCCAGGAAGTCTCTGTACATTGCTGCATTCATCTTTCACTCAAATCTGACTAGTCTCCCTGATTGGTGGAGTACTGCACAGATGGTTGTTTTTCTGGAAGGCTCTCCTCTCTCCACAGAGGAACACTGGGAGCTCTGTCAGAGTGACCATCGGGTTCTTGCTCACCTCCCTGACTAAGGCCCTTCTCCCCCGATCGCTCAGTTTGGCCGGGCGGCCCACTCTAGAAGGAGTCCTGGTGGTTCCAAACTTCTTCCAGTTACAGATGATGGAGGCCACTGTACTCATTGGGGCCTTCAATGCTGCAGAATTTTTTCTATACCCTTCCCCAGATCTGTGCCTTGATATAATCCTGTCTCAGAGGTCTACAGACAATTCCTTGGACTTCATGGCTTGGTTTGTGCTCTGACATGCACTGTTACCTGTGGGACCTTATATAGACAGGTGTGTGCCTTTCCAAATCGTGTCCAATCAACTGAATTTACCAAAGGTAAATTCAGTTGCACCTGAGCTAAATTTTGAGTGTCATGGCAAAGGCTGTGAATACTTATGTACTTGGGTTGCACAATAAAATCAAAGAAAGGGTGGGGGCAAAAAGTTTTCCCATATCCCTTTCAATGCAGTAGGACTTTTGAGGACGATAGATGAGCACTACAACAGTTGTTGAATTGAATGATATAAAAACATATATATTCAATATACAAAGGTAAAAGAGATACATAAACATAAATTTCACAAGTTACATCTACTCCAATATATTTTAGGATTGTACATTAGTTATGAAACCTATTTAGATGGTCCAACGCGTTTCACTGAACATTTTGTTCATATATTGCTTCCTCAGGGACCATTGAATGTTGGCTGATATGTTTCTACAAACATTACAATCCATAAATAACCTTTCATCAACTGAGCATGGACAGCACATTAATAAAGTCACCCTGTGTGGCAATATATTCACCCGACAGCCAAATTTCTGGCGGGGGGTGGGATTGACGTGCACCGGACCAAAAAATGCCGATCAATGAAGCGTCAGATCTTTTTCCTCACAGTGAGTGACCATCCTCCTTTTTGACCCCCCCCCCCCTTTGATTTTTTTTGTGCAATCTTAGTCCATGGATGTGGATGTGGTTAGCTGCTCCTAGAACTGATTTATTTAATCCTATGTACTTGGGATTTTTTCATTTTTTATTTTTAATAAAAAGATTACAAACAAACAGCTTTCACATTGTCAATATGGGGTATTGTTTGTGGACTGTTGAGGAAAATAATGAATTTAATCCAATTTGGAATAAACAAAACGTGGAAAAAGTAAAGCGCTGTGAATACTTTCCAGATGCACTGTAAAAAAGCTCCCATAGGCCTCTTTCACATGGGTGGGCGAGAAGCTGTAAAAACAGGCCAATGAGCCAATTTAACGTGGCAAGATGAGTTGACAGGTGGCAGCACCTGTCATAATCACCCATTTAGGTCAATGGGGCCATGTAGGAAACTTAAAACAAACACGTTATTGAAGCTCATTAGCCCCATTATAAATTGTCACTTGGCACCACACTTTTCAAAGCATTGGCTAGTTATATGTATTATATTGGTGCCCTAAATGTGTTTTATCTGTGTATTTTGCTGTTTGCCTGAAGTTCACTTTTAACCGGTTGCCGACCGCCGCACGACGATATACGTCGGCAGTCAGCCCCGGCCAGGCAAAGTGACGTATATATACGTCACTAGCCTGTCACTTGCTTGGGAGCCAATAGCGGCTCGTTCCCCAGCAAGTCCGTGCGTGTGACTGGTGGACCCAATGTCCGCCGGTCACTCGCCGATCGTCGGTGCAGAGGGAGAAAGTCAGGCGGCTGATGTAAACAAGCTGCCTGTCATTCTCCCCTGTGTAGAAACAGTGATCATACGGTTCTACTATGTAGGACCGTTGATCACTGTTCCTACACTTCAAGCCACAGCCAATCACAGTTAGAATCACGCCCCTAGGGACACACACCACCCCTCCCTCTCAAATAAAGTTAACCCCTTCACTACCAGTGTCATTTTGCAGTAACAGTGCATATGTATAGCACTGATTATACTGCAGTAATGTCACTGGTAACCCCAAAAGTGTCAAAAATGTCAGTCAAGGGCCCGATCTGTCCGCCGCAATGTCGCAGTACCGCAAAATAAATCGCAGATCGCCGCCATTACGCGTTAAAAAAAAAACACCAAAAATTACAGAAATCTTTCCCTTAGTTAGTAAACGCAATAACTTTTGCGCAAACCAATCAAAATACGCTTTTTGCAATTTTTTTTACCAAACATGTAGCAGAAAACAAATTGGCCAAAAATGTTAAAAAATTTTGATTTTTACATTTTTTTGGGGGGGAATTTCATATAAAAAAATTTGAAAAATATTGTTGTTTTTGCAAAATGTACGCTCTTTTTTTGTTTATAGCGCAAAAAGTAAAAATCGCACAGGTGATCAAATACCACCAAAAGAAAGCTCTGTTTGTGGGAAAAAAAGGACATCAAATTCGTTTAGGTACAGCATCGCACGACTGTGCAATTGTCCGCTAAAGTCACGCAGTAAAAAATCGCAAAAAACCCCCTGGTCAGGAAGGGGGTAAAATCTTCCGGGGCTTAAGTGGTTAAGAAACTATAACCACTCAGCACACAAGACAATGGTCTGAATCTCCTAAGTAGCTGACAGGTTCTCTTTAAATCCTAGTTGTTTTAATTGAGGATGCAAGGAGATATGATGTAATTTCCTGCTACAAAGAGCATAAGTCTGAGATTTACAGACGCGCGTACAACTTCATTACCTCGTTCAACACAGTAAATCCTGTTATGCTGTGTAGTCACTCTGAAAAACAAATATTTGAAGAGTGAGGAATTGTTTAGGACAGTGATTGCTGTTTTAACAAAGTACTCCATCTTATTAAAAAGCTGTAATTAATTTAAGACGTATTCGGCTTTAATAGTTTGTACCCAGGGATACATGAAGGAAATATATTAATGTTACCGTCGCAGCATTGTTATACTCGAAGGACGGGATGACATTGAAGGAGGAAACACAAGATAAACTCATTCAAAATGTATGTGTGTTACATCTCATTTGTTTAGTGTAAGAACCTCATTTGGGGATTTTTACATCTATTGATGCCACCTGACTGGCAAATACGGGTCTGCGTGCCAATAAAACTAATAGGGCAAAAGTGAAAAAAGGCTTTTATTTCAGAAGAGGTTTATTTATGTTGACTGGAGTATTAAAGGAAAAAAATGGAGGTGGCCATTGCTGACCTTACCTCTGGAACTGCTAGTTTCTTGGCTGTCAAGGTGGCCCTCTTATTTCAATAATTGTAGTCAACCACAAGTACGCAGCTAAGCACTCCTGACTTTTATTTGACTTGCCTGATCTGTATATTTGTTTTGGGTCAGTTAGTAATATAGTGCTGAGGCTAAGTGGATAAGTGAAACAGCTAGAAAAGCAGCATTTTCCGAAGTATCAGAAGTATGTTTTAGAGAGGAAATAAACCTCAACAAAACAAATTGAAAAGATTGCTTCCGTGATTGTGATTTTTATGCAATAATGTATTAGTAACAGTAAGTACTGCATATAAGAACATTATGTCAGACTTACCTGCCAAGTATACCCCCCCCAGCATGGAGGTGTCAGTGCTCCCAATTGTCATGGACCCTTCCATCTTTTCCTGGTCTTCCAGAATTTTCATAAGTATGCTTTAAAGAGGAAATAAACCTCCAGATATGTAAAAAAAAAAAAAAAAAAAAAAGGCCCCTGGGAGATTTATTCCATATTGTATTGGCATGCATCGTATATTAGAACATTATGTCAGACTTACCTGAAAAGCATACCCCTCCAGCACTGAGGTGTCAGCAGAGTTGTATAAAGTACTCGAAACCCATACTTGAGTAAAAGTGCTCGATCAAAAAGTGACTTGAGTAGAAGTGGAAGTGCTCAATCAAAAAGTGACTTGAGTAGAAGTACTAAAGTATTCAACATTTTTTGTACTTAAGTATTGCAAGTAGTTTTTTTTTTTAAATTTTGCTACTCAAGTACTGAAAGTAAAAGTACCAGTAGTTTTGAAAAACAAATTGCTACTCAAGTACTGAAAGTAAAAGTACCAGTAGTTTTGAAAAAAAATTGCTACTCAAGTACTGAAAGTAAAAGTACAAGTACTGTGTTATGTAGTTATTAAAGAAAGAAATCAAAAGTTTGAACATCATATTGTTTTTTATTATTTCAAATGCAGATTTTATTTATACATACAGTAGCTTTTATTTTCGTATGCGCTGATAATACACATGTTTTGAGCTTCATGAAACCAGTGGTAATTTTTATAATTGTAACGAGTAACTATGCAGCACAAAAAAAAAATATTGGAGTAGAAGTATTGAAATCATTGAAAAAATGTAGTGAAGTAAAGGTGGAAGTAGGAGAAAAAAATTCTACTCTAGGAAAGTACAGATACCGCCTTTCGGTACTTATGTACAGTAGTGAAGTAGTTCTACTTAGTTACTATACATCTCTGGGTGTCAGTCCTCTCAACTGCCATGGGTGCTTCCATCTTTTCCTGGTCTTCCTTCCGTGTTCTCTGGGAGATTTATTCCATATTGTATTGGTATGCATCGTATATTAGAACATTATGTCCGACTTACCCAAAAAGCATACCCCTCCAGCACTGAGGTGTCAGTCCCCTCAACTGCCATGGGTGCTTCCATCTTTTCCTGGTCTTCCTTCGGGGGTTCTGACTCTTTGGCCACTTAATTCTTGATTGATGACTCTGGAAAAGAAAAGAGGTCCTCTTTATCTCCCCCTCCCACCCTCCACCCCCATCTACCTAACTTTTTCTTAAAAAAAAACAGCAACCCAGAAACCAATTAAAACTTGTTACTAAACACCCACTGTTTAACCACTTCTGGACCGGAAAATGTTCCCCCTTAATGACCAGACCATTTTTTGCGATTCGACACTGCGTTACTTTAACGGACAATTGCGCGGTTGTGCAGTCCTTTTTCCCCACAAAAAGAGCTTTCTTTTGGTGGTATTTAATAACCTCTGCGATTTTCATTTTTTGCGCTGTAAACAAAAAAAGAGCGACAATTCTGAAAAAAAAAAACAATATTTTTCACTTTCTGCTATATAACATTCTCAATAACAAAAAATGTAAAATGTAATTTTTTCATAATTTTAGGCCAATTTGTATTCTGCTAAATATTTTTGGTAAAAAAAATCCCAATAAGCGTATTTTGATTGGTATGTGCAAAAGTTATCGCGTCTACAAACTAGGGGAAAGTCATTCTTATATATTTTCTTTTTTTACTAGTCAGCGATTTTTAGCGGGACTGCGACATTGCAGCAGACAGATCGGACCCCTAACTGACATTTGTCACACTTGGGGGGACCAGTGACATTTCTAGAGTAATCAGTGGTAAAAATATGCACTGTTACTGTAATAATGACACTGGCAGAGAAGGGGCGATCAAAGGGTTAAATGTGAGCCTAGGGGGTGTTTTCTAACTGTGGGGGGATGGGCTTGTGAAATCAACACAGAGACCTGTGATCCTAAAAAGGAGGAACACAGGAGCTCTGTGTTGATAGCTGATAGAACAATGGTCTGCTGTGGTTACAACAGCAGACCGCCTTTCTCTCTTCACGGGGAGCGATCTCGGGTGCCCAGGGGCAATTGCGGCTGCCGACCCCATGGATCGGCTTTCCCACTGGCGAGTGAGGTACAGCGATTCGTGGAAACCTGCCGGCTTGCCGCCGTATAACTGCGACGGCTGGTCAGCAAGGGATTCATTTACATTGTCTGTTCTATTTCTGTATATGGATAATGGCACTGTAATTATTTTAATAAGAAAAAAAAAACATCTACAGTAAGTACCTTTTTCCTGATCTATATACAGCTGTCACATGACCCAGATCTTTCCCAAACTGTCTGGGAAACATAAGCAGGAGGAGCTTCTAGTCCTCTGCTGCTGGTCAAATGTTCAAAAAAAAAAAAAAACGATCAACCTTTGGGATACAGAGTAAAAATAAATAAATATTATCAATAAACTGTTTTAAAATGTCATACAAATATATATTTGAAATCAAATCTTTATTATTTTTTGGCAATAACATGGTGTGAGTGGATTTCTGCTAGTCACAGGCTGTGTCACTCTCCTCCATCCTTGTATCTTAGAATAAGAGGGAGGTGAATAAGAGGGAGGTGAAGCCTCTAGTAATCTACATGTAATATCCCACCCCCATTGTGCTTAGCTGGTCAGTGGGCATGGAGGAGGAGGGAGGGAGTGGGTTGTCATTTAGCACTGTGTATACACCCACATGTGTGACTCTATAGTCACATGGGCTGCTCAGATGTGATAGGGAAATGCTCAGTGTAGAAACTCCCTGAAAACTGAGCAAGTGCAGACTTTCCACCACAGTTGCACAATCCCTAGCAGAACTGGGGCCATGAACAGAAGGTGGAGATAGATAGCAGCAGGATGAACCAGTTTTTTTTTTTACAGAATACAGAAAACAATCTTATAGTGAAAGAGGGAGTATGAGCAGCATTTAATACAGAATTTATTGATAGTTGACTGCTGGTTGGATGTAATACTGCATTGTATTCACTGGCCCCTTGTATGACACCACTGTATAGTACTGTGGGATCCATTGAGAACTTAAAGGACCCCTATGTGATGGATAACTGTGGCAGACATTGGGTAGTGGCCATGTCACCAGGAAGCAATGTGACAGTGTAGATGTGAATCTCCCAAACAACCAATCAGAAAAAAATTAGACCTAGGACTATGGTCACTATTAATGACTATAGATCAATGTAAGTAGACAGGGATTTCAGCTAGATTAATTTTCTTAATTAAACATTTAGATTAGGTAAAGGAAGGTAGGATGAAGTGGGTTGGTTTCTTCCAGCGGATGAGCTTTAAGGTCACTCTGGTTGCTAAAGTTTAATAAAGGTTGACTGTCTCAAGCCTACCTTAAAGCGGAGTTCCGGGCACAGAAATGATTTTTTACTGAACATACCCCCGGGACAGTCAGGGCTAGCACATTCCACAATGGCTAGCCTCTGATCTGTCCCGGTTCGCACTTACCTTTTAGAAGAAATACTTACTTTGAAAATTTCTTCCACAGCGTTTCCATCTCTCTTGTGGGCAGCTGAAGCCGGCGCGGTCCTCTTCGGTGTCTTCTTCCGCGTCTGCTTCTCCCAGAATGCGCCGCACCGGCCCCTCTCGTCACTTCCAGTGCGGCGCCGCATTCCTAAACAGCTTCTGGGCATGCCCAGAAGCTGTTTAGCAGGGGAATGCGGCGTCGCCCGGAAGTGACGTGCGGGGCCGGTGCCGTCGCATTGAATCCTGGGAGCGATGACGTTCAGCTCCCAGGAATCATTGCGAGGCAGGAAGTGACGGGGTGAGCCTCGGCGCTGGAGGAGGAAGTACCCTGAGGTGAGTATTTACGATCTTCAATTACAAGGTGAGTATACAAAAAAAAAAAAAAATAACTATCCAATTCCTTTTCAGGTTATGTATAGCTAGCGGAGGGGCACAAAAAAAAAATACCGATTTTGTGCCCGGAACTCCGCTTTAATAGGCCCAAATAAGGAACCATGAATGCACCATGTTTCTGATATCTGCCCAACATTCAAAATAAAATGTAGCTGTTAACATAAAGCAAATAGACCACAACAGTAGATGATGGTACACGGATCCTGATTAATTAGCTTGTTTATCATAGAAATAAAAACAGTTGCTTGGTGTCAGAAAAAATGACAGGACTGGTGATTTAGATAAAACATCCTAAAATCAGCCGAATGAATATGCTTGGTGGTTAGCAATTCATTATTCCTCTAAAGAATAAGCTGAATAATTGAAGTAAAAATCCAGCCAAAACATTACATATTGACATGAAGTTAGTGATGAGCAAGTTGGTTTGAAAACCAGGCAAACTTGAAACGTTTTTCACTCTATTGAACCTTCTGCAAAAGAAGAATTGTCCAATATGTAGAGATGTATACAATTTAAAAATGTAAACTGCATTATTCTCAAGAAATAAGATGGAGCCACATGAATGCAACACATTTGAGTTTAATCTCTTGGACAAAGTGATAAACACTACCAAGGTTAACCACTTTACCACCGGAGGATTTTGCTGTCTTACATCCAGGCCACTTTTTGCGATTCGGCACTGTGGGAATTTTAACTGACAATTGCACGGTTGTGAGACGCCGTACCCAAACTAAATTTACTTCCTTTTTTTCCCACAAACAGAGCTTTCTTTTGGTGGTATTTGATCACATGTGCAATTTTTACTTTTTGCGCTATAAACAAAAAAAGAGCGTAAATTTTGAAAAAATAACAATATTTTTCACATTTTTTTATATGAAATTCCCCCCCAAAAAAATGTAAAAATCTAAATTTTTCAAAATGTTTGGCCAATTTGTTTTCTGCTACCTATGTTTGGTTAAAAAAATCACAATAAGCGCATTTTGATTGGTTTGCGCAAAAGTTATTGCGTTTACTAACTAAGGGAAAGATTTCTGTCATTTTTGGTGTTTTTTTGTTTAACGAGTAATGGCGGCGATCTGCGATTTTTTTTGCGGGACTGCAACATTGCGGCGGACAGATCGGACCCTTGACTGACATTTTTGACACTTTTGGGGGTACCAGTGACATTTCTACAGTAATCAGTGCTATAAATATGCACTGTTACTGTAAAAATGACACTGGCAGGGAAGGGGTTAATTTTATTGGAGAGGGAGGGGTTAATGTATGCCTGGTGCTTACTGACGTGTGTGGGGGGAGGTGACTGAGTGACACAAGCACAGATCGCATGTTCAGCTATGCTGAACCCTGCAATCTCTCACTGTTTGTCACTTAGGAGATCTGCCCACTCTGTTTACACAAGCGGGCGGATCTTCGGACTCGATTCCCCGTCGATCGGGGAAGAGCGGCGGTGATCGCTGCTGCTCCTCCCCTGGCCCGACTCCCGCTGTGACTGAAAACAGCGGGAGCGAGCCTCCGGCGGCGCGCGAGCACCACCCACAAGGGGAGGAGTCCAGCAACGTAGGTCTACGTCGCTGGAAGGAATCGAGCCACTTTGCCGCAGTACAGTCAATGTGACTGTACTGCAAGTGGTTAAGATGAACCCAATATTTGTGTAGCACTTCCCCCCCAAAGGGAATTTGGGTTCTCTGTTCTGTGCCTTGACTCCAAGAACAATCTTAGTCCCTCTGACATACTTGGTTGAACGAATATTACTGCAAGCACTTATAAGAATTTAAGCATGTATGCCTTTAACTTGGCTGTAATAAATGCCAGGAAGTAAAGACTATTTAGTCATAAATAAACTCAATGTATTGGTATGGATTAGAGATGTATAGAACTGTTCGCCGGCGAACAGTTCCCGGCGAACTTAGCATGTTCGCGTTCGCCGCTGCCGGCGAACATATGCGATGTTCGGTCCGCCCCCCATAAGACATCATTGAGGCAAACTTTGACCCTGAACTTTACAGTCAGCAGACACATTTCCAGCCAATCAGCATACCTCCCTCCCACACCCTCCCACCTCCTATAAATAAGCAAGGGCAGCATCCATCTTAGATCATTCTGAAGCAGTGTGTGTAGTGAGAGTAGGGAGAGAGCTGCTGCTGCTGCTGCTGCTGCTGCTGTTAAGCTAGGGACAGTTAGTCAGTGTTCCTGGTCTTGCAGTGTTCTTGGTCCACTACTGCTGTAATATCAGCACCCCAAAAAGCCCTTCTAAGGGCTGGTATTTGTGTTTTTTTATATATATATATATATATATATATATACCTAGCGTCCCCAAAAGCCCTTTTAAGGGCTGGTAATTGAGTTGTTTCTTCTTATATATATATATATATATATCTATATCTATCTAGTGTCCCCAAAAGCCCTTTTAAGGGCTGGTAATTGAGGATTTTTTTTATTTATATATATACATATATATATATATATATATAGTGTCCCCAAAAGCCCTTTTAAGGGCTGGTAAGGTAATAGAGTTTTTTCCTTATATATATATCTATATATATCTATTGTACACTGCAGTTGCCTGCCCGCTGTGTGTGAGAGGCCACAGACCCACCACAGACTGTACTGTGTGCACACCACACTCATTTCGGGTGGCACAGGCACAGTACCTTGCATTTTAAAAAATATTTTTTTTTTCCTCTGTCATAATTGCAGTGAGTGCTGTGTCAGGTCCACAGAGTGCACTGTACCCACTGCAGTGCACTGCCCACCACTGATATATATACGGTGGCACAGCATCTTGTTGCAATAAATTGAAAAAAAAAATATTTTTTATTATTGCAGTTGCCTGGGCTGCCAGTTACTGTCAGGTCCACAGAGTGTACTGTGCCCACTGCAGTGCCACTGTGTGCCCACCCATCACTGATATATAAGGTGGCACAGCAGCTTGCAAAGTAAAAAAATATATATATTTTTTTTAATTGCAGTTGCCTGGGTGCCAGTGACTGCTGTCAGGTCCACAGAGAGTGTACTGTGCCACAGCCCACCCACCACTGATATATAAGGTGGCACAGCAGCTTGCAAAGTAAAAAAAAATATATATTTTTTTAAATTGCAGTTGCCTGGGTGCCAGTGACTGCTGTCAGGTCCACAGAGAGTGTACTGTGCCACTGCCCACCCACCACTGATATATAAAGTGGCACAGCAGCTTGCAAAGTAAAAAAATATATATATATTTTTTAAATTGCAGTTGCCTGGGTGCCAGTGACTGCTGTCAGGTCCACAGAGAGTGTACTGTGCCACTGCCCACCCACCACTGATATATAAAGTGGCACAGCAGCTTGCAAAGTAAAAAAATATATATATATTTTTTAAATTGCAGTTGCCTGGGTGCCAGTGACTGCTGTCAGGTCCACAGAGAGTGTACTGTGCCACTGCCCACCCACCACTGATATATAAAGTGGCACAGCAGCTTGCAAAGTAAAAAAATATATATATATTTTTTAAATTGCAGTTGCCTGGGTGCCAGTGACTGCTGTCAGGTCCACAGAGAGTGTACTGTGCCACTGCCCACCCACCACTGATATATATGCCTGCAAGAGAAAAAGCCAGCCGCAGAGAAGCCGTATTCCTGAAAATATAAGAAAAATGCTGTTTTTTAGGGGTTCTGGACATGCTACAGAGCTGAAACTTGACAGGTACACTTTTTAGACCCCCCAGACACTGAATACAAAAAATGACATGCCTGCCTAAAAAAATGCCCGCTAAATGCCTGCAAGAAAAAAAGCCAGCCGCAGAGAAGCCGTATTCCTGAAAATATAAGACAAATGCTGTTTTTTAGGGGTTCTGGACATGCTACAGAGCTGAAACTTGACAGGTACACTTTTTAGACCCCCCAGACACTAAATACAAAAAATGACATGCCTGCCTAAAAAAATGCTCGCTAAATGCCTGCAAGAGAAAAAGCCAGCCGCAGAGAAGCCATATTACTGAAAATATAATAAAAATGCTGTTTTTTAGGGGTTCTGGACATGCTACAGAGCTGAAACTTGACAGGTACACTTTTTAGACCCCCCAGACACTAAATACAAAAAATGACATGCCTGCCTAAAAAAATGCCCGATAAATGCCTGCAAGAGAAAAAGCCAGCCGCAGAGAAGCCGTATTACTGAAAATATAATAAAAATGCTGTTTTTTAGGGGTTCTGGACATGCTACAGAGCTGAAACTTGACAGGTACACTTTTTAGACCCCCCAGACACTAAATACAAAAAATGACATGCCTGCCTAAAAAAATGCCCGCTAAATGCCTGCAAGAGAAAAAGCCAGCCGCAGAGAAGCCGTATTCCTGAAAATATAAGAAAAATGCAGTTTTTTAGGGGTTCTGGACATGCTACAGAGCTGAAACTTGACAGGTACACTTTTTAGACCCCCCAGACACTAAATACAAAAAATGACATGCCTGCCTAAAAAAATGCCCGATAAATGCCTGCAAGAGAAAAAGCCAGCCGCAGAGAAGCCATATTCCTGAAAATATAAGACAAATGCTGTTTTTTAGGGGTTCTGGACATGCTACAGAGCTGAAACTTCACAGGTACACTTTTTAGACCCCCCAGACACTAAATACAAAAAATGACATGCCTGCCTAAGAAAATGCCCGCTAAATGCCTGCAAGAGAAAAAGCCAGCCGCAGAGAAGCCGTATTCCTGAAAATATAAGAAAAATGCTGTTTTTTAGGGGTTCTGGACATGCTACAGAGCTGAAACTTGACAGGTACACTTTTTAGACCCCCCAGACACTGAATACAAAAAATGACATGCCTGTCTAAAAAAATGCCCGATAAATGCCTGCAAGAGAAAAAGCCAGCCGCAGAGAAGCCATATTCCTGAAAATATAAGACAAATGCTGTTTTTTAGGGGTTCTGGACATGCTACAGAGCTGAAACTTCACAGGTACACTTTTTAGACCCCCCAGACACTAAATACAAAAAATGACATGCCTGCCTAAAAAAATGCCCGCTAAATGCCTGCAAGAGAAAAAGCCAGCCGCAGAGAAGCCGTATTCCTGAAAATATAAGAAAAATGCTGTTTTTTAGGGGTTCTGGACATGCTACAGAGCTGAAACTTGACAGGTACACTTTTTAGACCCCCCAGACACTAAATACAAAAAATGACATGCCTGCCTAAAAAAATGCCCGATAAATGCCTGCAAGAGAAAAAGCCAGCCGCAGAGAAGCCATATTCCTGAAAATATAAGACAAATGCTGTTTTTTAGGGGTTCTGGACATGCTACAGAGCTGAAACTTCACAGGTACACTTTTTAGACCCCCCAGATGCTAAATCCAAAGAAATTTTTTATTTTTATTTTTTTTTAATTTTTCCAATAATTGGCTCTCTATCAAAAAATTATAATTTTTAAGAACTTTTTTTTGCGTGATCCCTCTCCGGCATGCCACAGTCCAGGTGTTAGTCCCCTTGAAACAACTTTTCCATCACTATTGTGGCCAGAAAGAGTCCCTGTGTGTTTTAAAATTCGCCTGCCTATTGAAGTCTATGGCGGTTCGCCGGTTCGCGAACATTTGCCGATGTTCGCGTTCGCCGTTCGCGAACGGCGAATTTTAGGTTTGCGACATCACTAGTATGGATTAGAATAAATGGTAGTTTGAGCATAAATGAGCACACAGAAAGTAGGTTCAGAGACAGTCCCCTAGACAGTATGATCAATAAGCCAAGGAAACAGAAAACAAAGTTCTATACCACTAGACTAAGATTAACTCATAAATCAGCAAAGTCACCAGTAAACCGTGCATGTATAGTAACCATTAACTGCAATGTGAATAATAATACTATAACTAGTCTAGAGTACACTTTGGAAGAATGACTAGGATATGGTACAATGTCTCCTGCAAGGTACCTCTCAGCATAAGCAATAGGCAGAGGCATAACTAACCATTAAGGCCCCCACTAACGCTCCCCCTCCATCCGAGCCCCAGATTTCCAGTTCTGGAAGGGCATTATGGACACCCCCCCAGAACCCTGCCTCCTGCCTGCCCCCATGGGGCATGAATTCAGCACGCTCTTGGACTGCTGGGTCCTTCGAACACAGCTAATCATGGTAAAGGGTCAATCACAGCAGCCCTTTTCCATATAATCAGCTGATCACATGTAAACAGGCTTGCCGGTTATCGGCAGTCCTTTTTTCCCACGCTGTGTCTGTGTGAGGAAAGGAGACCCATTAACTGGCAATATTGTCAGTACATTGTTTACACTAATAATCAGGGCACTGATCCTCACCAGATGGTCAGTGCAGCCCAATCTATACAGCCTATCAGTGCTTATCAAGGCTGCCTATCAGTGCTCATCAATGCCACCTATCAGTGCCCATCAGTGCAACCGTTCAGTGCTGCCTGTCAGTGCCACCTATCAGTGACTCCTCAGCAGGACTCTGAGCTGAGAGCCTCTCTCATATAGCCCAGAGCCTGCACTGACTGTTCCCCCTCCCTCCTCCATTTCACAGATTGGAGAGGAGAGAGCCGATCTGCTCCTGTGGGAAGTGTAAAGCTCAGCAGATAAAAGAAAAAATTCAGCTGCTTAGCTTCACACTTCCTGCGGTGCACACAGGAGGGGAGGGGCTGGAGGAGAAGGAGCAGATTGGCTCTCTCCTCTCCCATCCATGCAAGGGAAGGGTAACTGTCAGTGCAGGCTTTGGGCTGTATGAGAGAGACACTCTCAGCGCAGAACCCTGAGGCCAGCTACCCCGCTGGTGCCCCCTGAAAGCGGCAGAATGCCAGGGCCCGGTCACAAGTGTGACCTTTGTGACCCTGGTAGTTCCACCCCTGGCAATAGGTTAAGGTCTCTGTGTAGCAACTATAAAAGGAAAATCTTTAGACCTAACTCTTTAGCTGGCTGGCATTGGGTTCCAGTTGTACTGTTGGTGCATGTGAGACTAGTCCCAGTCCAGCCTTCAGGCAGTAATAAGGCTACTAGGTGGCTGTATCATCAGTTCCTAAAGGGCTAATGTCTCTCTATCAGCAGGTAGTAAATCCACACAGCAGCAGCTTACCAGTCCCAGCGCTATTGCAGCTACGATCCATCCAGTCACACAGAGCGGTTAGTCCACTCTCTGCTCTGCACCTAGGTGACTCTGGCTGTAAGCATATCTGGACTCAGCACTCTGAATCTTGCTAAGGCCACCATTACGCAGCAGCCGTGGTACACACTTTTCAGCAATATACACTCTCTGGGCTCCCTTATGTCAAGAGGAAGCCGTGTGATGTACAGCTTGAGAAAATGCAGCTTTTTCCCCTCCTCCTGGCAGTCTCCCTCTCAGAAATGCAGATCAAAAGCTATTGGTAGAGTCACTCTGTTCTGGACCACAGCTCCCACAATGCATGCTTCCGGACTCAGTCTGTTGAACTCCCTACTCTTGCTGATATAACTGCTAACCAGTTTAGCATTGCAGGGTGGCAGTTTTAGATAGCTGCTGCAATCAGTGTTTCTCTCACTCTAGTTTATGGTTAAAACACGTCTTGTTCAACTTCATTGAGTGGCCATGTGTCTTCTTAATAGTTTTTTCCCTTTGCTACGATCACTATTTAGATGTTTGTATATTGCAACCATGTCTCCTCTTAAGCGTCTCCAGGGAGAATATGTTTAATGTATGTAGTTGTTCTTTATAACAAAAGTCTATCAGTCCCTTTCTCAGCTTTGTTGTCCTTCTCTGGACTTTCTCCAGATCCAGTACATCCCTCCTGGAGACCAGAATTGGGACGCAGATTCAAGATGTGGCGGAACCAGAGTTTTGTACAGTAGTGGAATTATATTCTTATCTCTTGAGTAAATACTCTTTTTAATGCATGTTAATAGTCAGCTAGCTTTGCTTGCTGCAGCTTGGCATTGCATGCTATTGGTAAGCCAGTGGTTTATTAGGACCCAGATACTTTCCATCCTAGATTCTCCCAGAGGTTATCTCTCTAGTGTGTAACTTGCAATCATATTTTTAGTTCCCAAGTGCTTTATTTTACATTTATCAATGTATTTATTGAACCTCATTTGTCATGCAGTTGCCCAACCCCTTTATTGAAGTATTACTGTACGGTTGCTATATACTGTTGCAAGGGTATCACCCTGCATAGCTTTGCATAATCCTCAAACACTGAGATTGAACTATGTATTCAAACCTCTATATTATTTATGAACAAGTTAAACAGAATTGGCTACATGACAGAGTCCTGAGGCACCCCGCTCACAATGTCAGACCATTCAGAGATATACTATTTATCACCACCCTCTGGATGCGCTCCTGTAACCAGTTTTCTATCATGGAAGATTATCATTAATGCCAACTGACCTCAATTTGTAAATTAAGCGTTTGTAGGGTACTGTATCAAATGCTGTGACAAAGCCCAGATACCCCACGTCCGCTGGCATTCCTCTATCCAGATTACTGCTTACCTCCTCATAGAATGTAAAAGTTTGGTCTGGGAAGAATTATCCTTTTTAAATCCATGCTGGTCACTACTAATGAAACTATTTTTATCATAACATTTTTGGATACAGTCCCTTATCATTCCCTCCAATAATCTACATACTATTGATGTTAGACTGACTGGTCTGTAAAAAATATTAATATTTAAATATATTTTTAATTTAAAAAAATTGAATATTCTTTGTATTCTACTAGGTCAGGCTATCTCACTTATAACTGTTGACAGAAGCCAACATTCACTACACATTGCACATGTTATCATTATTGGGATAATTGAACCAGAATTGTTTATCTCAGTTGAGGACATGACATAAATTAAAGCACTAACAAAAAACATTACTTTCAATAAATTCAATCTATCTTTACCATCAGACATCTGCCATTCTTGTGGTTCATTCATATTGGGTGTCAGGCGCTTCTTGACCTTGGTCATGTCACAGAATCACCAGGACAACATGAAGCAGATAATGAACTCCAGAGGGAAGATGGGTACATAAAGGAAAGGGGCCAGGTAGTGAATGTATGCAGTGGATGGTACAAAGAATCTGAAACAAGAGGTCACCGTGTACAATACAGGAGCAATAAGAGGATCTGGGAATTCATGGTAAAGTAATAGCTGTTAATGGATGGAAAGGAAGATTCATGCCATGGTCTCTAAGAAACAGCAGTCAACATAGATCCATTTACTATATTTATTGCTGTTATTCTTATAATAAATTAAATTCACACGGCGATGCTTAGCCATCTGTTTAATCATTTGGCAAGTGATAAAATAGCATTACCTGAAACACTTCAGTTAAAAAATGTACACATTTAAAGAACAACTCTAGTCAAATATGTATCAATGCCATTTGTTCATCTATTTATTTCTTTAAAGGCTAAGTTCACCTTTTCAATAAAATACACTATGCAATCAAGGGGCCCCAGTGTGTTAAAAACACAATACAGCTTTGAAATATTGCACTTAGTTTAAATGCTTTACCTGTAGGCCATGAGTTGCAATCCCAAAGCCTGTATGAAAAACTCGCACTGTAAAGAGCAGCCCAGTGCCCTCATCACATAAGCAAGTGCTTTCCTTCATTCAAAACGTATGTGTATTGCCTCGTACACACGTACCGATCGTCGGCCGACCGATCGGCCGTCTTTTGTCCAGGGCTGTCCTGTCTGCTGAAAAGTGCAAAAGACTGCACAAGAATTTTGTCCGCCGACTGCAGAAGTGATGTCATGTGATGGTTAACTTTCCCTGTGTTTTTTCTTCTCTGAGCATGCCCAGTCTTGCAAATCTGCTGATTGTCGGCCGAATTCTGTACTGACTGGCGAACAATCGGACGTTCTGGTGTTGGCCAACAAAAATCTTAACGCCTGCATGACAGATTCTTTTCGGCCGAAAGTGCGCTGTCGGCTGTCGGAAGCATCATACTAACAAGCCTACAATCGGCCAATCGGTCGTCGGCCGAATATTTACGGCCGACAATCGGTACGTGTGTACGGGGCTTAACCCTAGTCCACAGCGCAGACAGAAAGAAGCGGCTCTATGAATCTGGCTGTCAGTTTCATTATTTCTTCTGCATTTCCTGCTCATATTTACAGAGGGACAGGGACTTCTGTTATTGGAGACTATGATTATGGAGCTTTGTGTAGCCTGTTAAGTCCACCCACCATACAGAGGAAGAGGATGCGGACTGTTTAATCACTTCTGGACTGAAAGGATTTGCCCCCCTTAATAACCAGGTCATTTTTTGCGATTCGGCACTGTGTTACTTTAACGGACTATCCTTTTTTTCCCCACAAATAGAGCTTTCTTTTGGTGGTATTTGATCACCTCTGCGACTTTTAATTTCTGCGCTATAAACATAAAAAGAGCGACAATTCTGAAAAAAAACCCAAAAAACAATATTTTTCACATTCTGCTATATACCGGTAACATTCCCAGAAAAAAAATTAAAAATCGAAATTTTTTAACATTTTAGGCCAATTTATCTTCTGCTACATATTTTTGGTAAAAAAAAATTGCAATAAGCGTATTATGATTGGTTTGCGCAAAAGTTATTCGCCTACTAACTATGGGAAAGATTTATGCCATTTTTATTGTTTTTTTTTTTTTACTAGTAATAGTGGTTCGCTGCGATTTTTAGCAGGACTGCTACATTGTGGCGGACAGATCGGACCCCTAACTGACATTTTTGACACTTTTGGGGGGACCAGTTACATTACTACAGTGATCAGTGCTAAAAATATGCACTGTTACTGTAATAATGACACTGGCAGGGAAGGGGGTTAACACAGTGGGTGATCAAGGGGTTGAATGTAAGCCTAAGGGAGTGTTTCTAACTGTATGGGGGGATGGACTTTTTGAAATGATCACAGAGACCTGTGATCCTATATAGAATGATCACAGACACTCTGTGATCATTCCAGAGAGAAGAACGGTCAGCTGTGTTTTACAATAGCTGACCATCTTTCTCTGTCAGCTGGGAACGATCACGGGTGCCCGACGGCAATCGGAGCCGCCGGCCCTGTGCATCAGAGTTCCTGCTGCCGAGTGGAGGCGGGAATGTGCCGGTTTGCGCAGGAGGGCCAGCCTGCTGCAGTAAATCTGCGGCGGGCGGTCCTTATGTGGTTAAATTGCTGTGAATGCTGGATTAAACTGAGGATTGTTAGAGAATAGTTCCATACAGACTAAAGGGCCAAACACACGCATCGATAATTGGCCGTGAATTTTCAGCCAACGTCCGATCGGCCGATTTTCGGCTTGTTAGTATGATGCTTCCGACAACCGACTCCGACTTTTCGGGCCGAAAAAAATCTGGTGTGCAGACTGTAAAATTTTTGTTGGCCGTCAACACAACGGCCGGTTTTCCGTCAGTCAGTACAGATTTCGGCAGACAAAAATCTGATGAGCAAGACTGGGCATGCTCAGAGAAGAAAAAACACACGGAAAGTGAACCAGCACATGACATCACTTCAGAAGTAGATTTTTGTTGGCTGAGAAAATTTGTGTGCAGTCTAGGCATCAACAAAACATCACTCTGGACAAAAGTCGGACGATCGGTCGGCCGATAATCGTTGCGTGTGTACGGGGCATTAGGCATTCCATAGATGATACAGTTTTTTCCTTTAACCAGCAGGAGTTTGGATAGGTCACTGGCAAATCCTACTACCATTGGAGGCTTGTTCATAGGGGCTCCTGGGACAGCATCCCCCTCCACCAGTTTACAGGAAAAAAAAAATATATTACATAGTTACATAGTAGGTGAGGTTGAATAAAGGCAATAGTCCATCCAGTTCAACCTGTGTAGGTGTGTGTGGCTGTAATCATCTCACATACCCCTGAATGTTCTGATCCTTGAGATGTAAGTCTAAGAGTCTTTTGAAAGCCACCATACTACCCGCAGAAACCACCTCTTGTGGTAGAGAATTCCACAATCTTGTAGCCCTAACAGTAAAGAACCCCCCACGTTGCCTGAGGTTAAAACGCTTCTCCTCTAATCGCATTGTATGCCCTCGAGTCCTCATGCAATCCCTTCGAATGAACAGCTTTTTTTCTAAGCTGGGATCCCCATTAAGATATTTATAAATTGCTATCATGTCCCCCCTCAGACGTCTCTTCTCCAGGGAGAATAAATCGAGCGATTGTAGACGCTCTTCATAGTCAAGGTCCTCCAATCCCCTAATTAGTTTAGTTGCCCTTCTCTGGACTTTCTCCAGCTCCAACACATCCCTCCTGAGGACTGGCGACCAGAACTGGACAGAATACTCCAGATGCGGTCGGACCAGAGTTTTATAAAGTGGAAGGATTATAGTCTTATCTCTGGAATACATCCCTTTCTTTATGCATGCCAATATTCTGCTGGCTTTGGCAGCTGCCGCTTGACATTGCATGCTGTTGCCTAATCTATCATCAACCAAGACTCCCAGATCCTTCTCCATTTTTGATTCCCCCAAGGGTTCCCCTCCTAACGTGTATTGTGCTTTTATGTTTTTAGTCCCCAAGTGCAAAACCTTACACTTCTCCGCGTTAAACCTCATTTGCCATGTCCGTGCCCACTCTGTAATTTTGTCCAGGTCATTCTGTAGGATATCTGCTTCATGCTGTGCAGTTATTGCTCTGGCCAATTTTGTGTCATCTGCAAAAACTGATATCGAACTACTGATCCCGACCTCAATGTTGTTTATGAATAAATTGAACAAGGTTGGTCCCAGGACTGAGCCCTGGGGCACCCCGCTTACTACCTCAGACCAGTCTGAGTATGCGCTGTTTATTACCACTCTTTGGACACGCCCTTTAAGCCAATTCCGTATCCAAGAGCAAACCCTGCTGTCGATACCTGCAGATCTTATTTTATAAATTAAGCGCTTGTGGGGAACTGTATCAAACGCCTTAGCGAAATCCAAGTACACCACATCCACTGGTCTCCCCCTATCTAGCTCACAGCTCACCTCCTCGTAAAATGTTAATAGATTGGTTTGACAAGAACGCCCATTTGTAAACCCGTGCTGATTACTGCTGATGATGTTGTTGTCTTTAGCAAACTCTACGATATAGTCCCTTATCATCCCCTCCAGAAGTTTACATACTATTGATGTCAAACTGACAGGCCTATAATTTCCCGGGATATGCCTCTGGCCCTTTTTGAATATCGGAATCACGTTAGATTTCTTCCAATCCCCTGGTACATCTCCTGTCCTAATACTGTCAGCAAAGATCAGGAACAGTGGTCTAGATATAACCTTAATGAGTTCCTTGAGTACTCTCGGATGTACGCCATCCGGGCCTGGTGATTTGTTTGTGTTGAGTTTATCCAGCCTTTCCCTGATTTCACCCTCTGTTAGCCATAGTGGCAAGTCCTGTGTATTACTACTAACCAAACAGTCATGGTCAGTGTACCCCTCCGTTTCCTGTGTAAAGACTGACGAGAAAAAAGCATTCAGCACGGTTGCTTTTTCAGTGTCCTCTGTAACCATCCTCCCATCATTGTTAATTATGTGTGCAATATGCTCTGCCCTAGTTTTTTTGCTGTTGATATATTTAAAGAATTTCTTTGGGTTTTTTTTACTATCCTCCGCTATTTGTATCTCAAAGTTGATTTTAGCCATCTTGATTTCTTGTTTACTTTTCTTATTTGCCTCCTTGTATTGCTCGAAAGCCGATACTGTGCCCTCTGATTTATACTTCTTGAAGGCCAATTTTTTTCCCCTAATAAGTTTTTTGACGCTACGGTTTAGCCAGCCAGGTTTGGCTTTGTCTCTTCTAAATTTATTTCCCATAGGAATGCACTGCAAGATGCCTTTGCCTAATATGTTCCTAAAGCATTCCCATTTTTCCTCTGTGGTCAGGGATCCCAGGGTTTGGTCCCAGTTTACCCTTTCCATCAATGAGTACAATTTTGGAAAGTTTGCCCTTCTGAAGTTTAGGGTTCTTATGTTCCCCACTTGCTTTGTTATATTGTTATTTATACTAAATGTGATCATCCTGTGATCGCTAGAGCCCAGATTGTCCTGGACTCCTACCTGCGAGATTAGGTCTGGGTCATTAGTGATCAATAGATCCAGGACTGCATTTTCTCTAGTCGGAGAATCCACCAACTGTGACATGTAATTATCCTGTAAGGTTTCCGTGAATAGGCGGGCCTTCTGTGAGTGTGCAGTCCCCTCGTCCCAGTCAATGTCGGGATAATTGAAGATAAATATATGCTGTATATAATTATTTTTTCTGTTTTTAAAGAGGAAGTAAACCCTCCTCAGGAAGTTGTACCTATAGGTAAGCCTATGATAAGGCTTACCTATAGGTACTGTAAATATCTCCTAAACATGTACCGTTTAGGAGATATTTACCTTTAATGCAGCCAGTGACGTCACTGGCGCATGGGCTCTGAAGGAACGGCTGATCGTGCCGTTCCTTCAGAGCCCCGTGCCGTGACCGTCGGCTCCCGCGCGCGTGCGCGGGAGTGACGTCACCGCGGGTCCGGCCAATCAGATGACCGGATGCCGCGATCCCGGAAGACGAGCGACATGTCATGTCGCCCGTCATACAGGTAAGAGAGCGGCACGGCGGGGGCTCGTTCTAAGGTAAGTATTTCATAATGAGCTAGTATGCGATGCATACTAGCTCATTATGTCTTTCTCTTGCAGGTTTTAAAAAAAAAAAAATAATTTTAAACAAGTTTACAACCTCTTTAACTTTGTATATATCTGTATATTTTGTTACCTCTCAGTCTGCTGTTGCTAACAAGACCTTCAAGATGAGATAATGTGTCCAAATTGATGAAAGAAAGGGCTCTTTCACACGGCCGCTCCGTGTGAAAGCTCCGCTGCGGGACTTTTTTTTTTCACGGAGCGGATGACATTTGTGTCATCCGCTCCGTATGTCCGCATATCATCCCATCCGTTTGCGGATGATATGCGGACATAATGTAAGTCTATGGGCATTGCGGATGTCAGTGGGTGACAACGCTGACATCTGATTTTCCTTCCTTTCCGTTTTTTGAACGGATAAAAAAATAGGGTTCTGTTCCATTCCAAAAAACGGAACAGAACTGAAAGGAAGAAAATCAGATGTCAGCGGATGGTATTCCGCTGACATCCGCAATGCCATAGACTTATATTATGTCTGCAAATCATCCGCAAAAAAATAGGATGATTTGCGGACACACGGAGCGGCCGTGTGAAAGAGCCCAAAAGGTGAATTTATTCACTGCAGTGGGAGGAGAGGATACAGTCTTACAAAGCTCAGTTTGAAGTTAACTGGGCAAAGGCAGAAGTATATCCTCTAGCTAACAACATTAGGCTAACTAATTTATAGTAATGAATATGCATAAGACATAGGCGTGTTCTAGGTTGTAATCTAGGTGTGATCATATAATCAATCCAATCAGTGTCTATATCTTCTGAATGGCAAGCTAATAGTTAAATGGGCGTTAACATCATGTGACTGACACAAAAAGGGAACTAAGCAGCAGTCCACCATGACATATATAAATCAAAATAGTGCAGCGCTCTCATTAATAGACAAGATGATTTTAAGAGAGTGTCCAGCGCTATCATTGGTAGTCATGATGAGTATGAGAGAATGTCCCAAGGTGCAGATAAGGTGATTCATGCACAAAATATGATCAAATGTGCTCCACTCAGTGCTCATTCCATCACCTAGTCACACTAGCTGCTCACCTTATCACCTTTTGTGCATGAATCACCTTATCTGCACCTTGGGACATTCTCTCATATTCATCGTGACTACCAATGATAGCGCTGGACACTCTCTTACACTCATCTTGTCTATTAATGCTAGCGCTGCACTATTTTGATTTATATATGTTATTGGGATTTTGGTTTATTGACCCTGAGTGCATAGCTGCTTTTATATTTTGTATCCAGGTGCGCTGATTTTTCTTATATATATAGTCCACCATGACAGTTGTTGATTCAAACTGATTCTGACCACAAATGTCTATTCTTTGATCAAACAGGAAGGTAGGTGGTTGGTTTTCATCAGGCGGAGAGTGTCATCACAGGTTCAGACTTTTGTTTCCTATAGTTTTACAGAAAAGTGTACATTAGCTCAATGAAATGACAGTGAAAAATCCAAAGTAATAGTATATATGGTATATAAATGTAGCACTGTAGAGCTTGCTGTATGATGACTTGTTGGGCCTCCTCTGATTACCAGCACACAGTCACTTAGGGAACAGTTCACACATCCATCCTTACCCCTGATGGCTCATCACACAATAAACAGTCCAGGGGTATTGTTTTTTAGTGTTTATTTTGGAACTTGGATGGGAGAAGGGACAGGATACTCCAACTGTAACTATTCACAATGGATAAGGACAACTCTCATTTTGCCTCACCAGGTTGCTTGTGGAAGCAGCTGCACTGCTTAATCCATACTGCCACATGTATGGACAGGGTTAAATCTCCTTGCTCTTTTCTCTCAAGCAATAGACTTGGTGAACCTACATTATCTTCGGGACACTTCACTAGCATCCCCTTTACTGACAGACGTCCACTGACTTTTCTAACTGCAGGGATGGCCCCCTCAGGTCAGGCCCCTTGACACAGATCTGTACTCACTGTACTGCAGAATCAGATCCTCCAAGGTATCCCCTTTCAGTAAGCTTCACCGGACCTCTGGGTTCAGTTCCTCTCCAGCTCTCTCTAGGCCCTCAGGTCGACTACCTGAGGCCGCATGGCACCTCTACAGAGGAGGAGGCAGCCACCCCCTCCCTCCAGGACTCCACTATCCAGCCAAAAGACCCCAAGCACATGTGCTTCAGGCTTTTATACGGTATCCCAGCATGCACTGAGGCACTTTTCCTCTGCCAAATCATCAGGGCTGTATCAAACACCTGTGCACTCATTTGTCAGGTTTTCTCCCACTGTTCAATATGCCTCCCTATTGGACCAGTGTGAAACACTCTGCAGACAGAGCACAATGAGCAGACCTCACTAGCTGATCCTGCTCTCTGGTAGGCCGAAAACAATGTAGATTTACCTGCAGTCCTTCTGGTAAGCAGAAGGTAATTTCTCTCTAGCACCTATCTAGGAGGGTGCTACATAGAGAACACATTTTTCAGGCCCCCATATATTTACTCAGTAGATTAGAAAAAAAAGGTCTAATGATTTTTTTTCCTAATCTGCCTAGCAACAGACCATCCATCCTAAAAATCATTACAACTGTAATTTAGAAACACAGAGAAACCGTTTCTCCCCGCTTACTGGCTCCCTGGTAGTCCCCTATTGCGTTCAATGGAGCTCAGTAGGATGGGCCTATATGCGGACCTCGTCTGCCCATTGAGCTCCCTATTTGCTCCCTATTTGCTCCCTGCATCAGGGGGTGGAGATTTTCCCTGCTGCTGTTGCATTGCACTGCTGAGCCAGAACAGAGATGAGGAGGTATCCCCACACTGTGCCCCTGCCCCCTGCCCACCATCCTCCACTGACTGCCAGCCACCCCTTACCCATGACCCGCAATGTCCCAGGAGTGCCCGAGCCCCAGCTCTGCCACATCCTGAAGGGGGAGCAATCCAAGCAAGACTACAGCTTCCACCTGTAGTTCTGCAAAGCAAGAAGATTCAGAAGAGGGAGTCAGGAGTCTACTGCTGCTGCTCCTGCTTGGCTTGTTCTTCTACTGTCTGGAACTAAGTGCAGGAGCTAACAGTTTGGCAGATTGGGAGGGAGAGAAATCTCACTGTCCGGTGAACAGTAGGCTAGCCAGAAAGACGATTTTGGAGCAGCAGGGGGAGACAGGGGAGGTCACAGCAAGCAGACAGGGAGAAAGCACGGGGAACATGCAGGCTGATGAGTTACAAGCACCATTTTTTCCTCTCCTCTTTGTATAGTCACTTCTCCCTCCAGCAGCAGCTGCATACATATTCAGCTGTGTGGAGACTGGAGAAGCATGGAATGCAGCCCAAACCAACACTGAGAGTATATACTGACTTAGAGTGAGAGAGACACCTCCTATATAGGATATATACTGAGATTCCCTATTTTTTATAGGGGTTCTTTCAGTAAATATCCCGTATTGGGGGTCTCTCTCACTCTCAATCAGTATATCCCCTAATAGGGGGTCTCTCAGTATATCCTTTAGCATAATATGGCCTCGGCCCCCTATTATGGGATATACTAGTACTGATATACTGGGAGTGAGAGACCCCCTATTATGGGTTATAGTGAGAGACCCCTATTATTTTATAGGGGGTGTCTCAGTATATCCCATAATAATAGGTCTGTCAATATATCCCATTACAAAGAATCTTATGAGAAGTAGGAGGGGTCAAAAGGAAGGGCGGGGTCTGGCGCCTCACCATCTTAAAACTTTACCAGCCACCACTGCCTACTGCACCCTGATACAAGAAAGGGCATTGCCCATGTGAGTCACAGTGCAGATGCTCTTACCAGTGTTTGGAGAAACTTTATCCTGAGTGATCAAACATCAGATTTGGCCAACATGGTGGCTAGCAGGGAAATGGAACATTGTTTAACTAGAATTGTGGTGCTAATCCCTTTAATAGGGTTTAGGAATCACTCTCTATTCCACTTGTCTCTCACCAACCGTATATCCTAATTTCCATTGTTTTACCTATTTGTTGAGCAATTACTATTGATTCTTTTCCTTTAAACTGCCGGGTACTGCATAAATTTCCCTTAAATATTCCTCCTGCAGCCCAGGTTTGTCAGTGTGTGTGGAGCAACTTGCAGAGTCGTGGGCACAAGAAATGGGAGACCCAGGAAAAAACAGCTTCTTTGAGGGTAAGCGATACACTCGAATGGGCAGTGCGCTCACCCTTTATGCGCAACAGCTAGGCTCAGTATTGCTGCAAAAGGGGGCGAGAGAGCAAAGTGTGCATATGTGCGTTTTAAATTAAGATGTGTGCTAGCCTCTGTGATGCAAGGGGTGAGCGCTCAAGATACAGAGCATCCCAGTTCATGGGCAGGACAGAGCTGATGGGCTGAGGGCTTTACAGTGGGAGGTTTTCTGGCAAAAGTAGAATTCCCAAAGCCTGTCCAAAAACTCCCACTATAAAGATTAGCTCTGTCCTGGAAATGTTTTCATTACATACCTTATTTTAGATTCATCTCTATGGAGTTCAGGTGGGAAAGTCCAGCAGGATGCTGTACATTGCTTCCTAAAAACATCACCCCACCTTGCCCCTGTACTCTTATCAAGAGCCTGTAGTCCTGTTGCAAGTTGTGGGCAGGCTCCTGGGAAGTGCTATGCAAAAATCAAAATGCCAGATGGGTGTCAGTTTGGAGAAGTGGGCATTCCTAGACACAGGGGCTGACTGGCAACTTTTGGCCCAGGGACCAAGTACAATCCTGAGGTCCATGTTGCAGCGACTCAGCCCCTCTCCCACTCTCCCTCTTTCTGACCCCCATTCCAAGCTGAAGCTCCACTCTAGATACTCTCTAACCACCAGCCGAATCCGGGTTTCCAACCTAGCCAGCAGGGGGCGGTTGGGGGGAGCTGGGAAAGCTCAGTTGGGGCTGGCCGGAGGAGAGTCTCCAGTGGGGCATGGAACCAGCCTTAGCTCAGATACAGTTTACACCATCCATGCTTGGGGCTGCACTCTGTCCTTGTCTTCATCCTGCACTCAGAAGGTCATCAGCGGGGACTTTTTACTTCTCTTCACCAGGAATTATTTAGGCATGTCTGTGGTAGATGCGGTGCAGCCTTTTTACAGGGTATCAGAGTGGCCCAGGGGGGCATTTGCTCCCCTGGCCCAATCCTCCGCTGCCTAGACAGCATTTGCATGCAGACCACCCAAGGTAACTCTGCATGTGATGCTGTTCTTCTGTGAATGCAGAACTGAAATCCAATGAATGAAAGGGACGGGCTAGTGACAGTTAGGCTGGAGAGGAAATAACTAAATGATGTTGGATGTCCTCCAGCCAGGAAATTAGGTGGGCTCTATCTGACTTGCTGCACCCTATTAGAAGCTCAGAATAAGCAATTTCAGAGGAACTATGCAAGACTGAACGTAAGGCTGGAGTTAAGCTTTAAGCTTTAACTTAGCCTAAAGCTTGCCTAATAGTCTTCTTTGCTATGATAGGGAGAGCTGAAAATACTCTCTAAAAAAATGGTGTCCTCTTGCTAGACACCAGTTACCATCCTCAGTACTCACACCACAGCATACAATACTTTTAATTAGTAGCTGTGCCTTAAAAAACAGTCAGTATTATGATGCAGTAAGGATTTCAACATTAAATGAAATTATATTAAGTCAAATTATATACTGTATGTATAAAAATTGTAAAAATTATAGACGTAGTATTGTTAGGAGACTGCTTCACGCTAATGAAGAAGCTGCAGGAATGGCCACTTCACACCTTATCAGAGAAACGGACAGGTGAGTCACAACCTTGTCGCAGTACAAAGAGAAATCTCTGCTATTCTTTCCCTGCACAACTGCCTCTGACAGTGCGCATGTCATTCTATGGCTATTTAATCACTTCAATGATGTTTAATTAATACCTAATTAAAATGAAGAGCTCTGACAGCTGGTAAATTGGGAATAATTCTGTCATGGGCACGAAGCAGAAATAAATAAGTTCCAACTATTTTGGGGCAATTTATCATTTTCATCTTGGACTAGCCATCCAATCGGATCAGTTCCCTATGTAGAGTTAGGGGCAGTGAGCTTAAAGTACACCTAAAAGAACTGTACTAAATATAGCAGTGCATGAGCTTTTTTTTTTTTTTCCAAATTGTAATCTATTCAATTATTTTAATTGCAGAATTAAATGCCTTGTAACTGGATTTCTATTATACCTCTATGAGTCCTTTTTTGCTTTTTTGGGACAATGCATTTTTTTCTTTTCAGCATCTCCTATAAAGATATAATTGCACAGGGAGGTGAGAGGGGGTGGGATGGGAGGTGAGAGGGGGGGGGGGGGGATGGTTGATGAGAGGGGTGGGATGGTTGGTGAGAGGGGTGGGATGGTTGGTGAGAGGGGGTGGGATGGGTATTGCTTTTCTTTTTTTGTTTCTCTTTTTTTTTTTACTAATACACTATTTAAAATTGAATAAAGATGTGGGTTGAAGTATAGCGACCCACTTACTGCATTCAGCCAGCAATACAAGCTAGTTTAAAAGGAACTATAATGGTTTTAGGTCAATTTTATTTTGTAATTTTTAAAACATTTTTTTTAAGCTTTGTTTTATAGATTTTTAATTCACTATCTGTATACAAACTATGTGTTTTTTGAATAAACATTTATGGCAAATGATCCCCTGAGCACTATGGGTTAGCTAAATAGGACAGCACAACAGTATCTGCTTATCTTTTGTCCCACTTTGTATAATTATTAATTCAGCCTTAGCAGTGGGATAAGGGATGGGTCACTGCTGATAAGGCTTCCTGTATCCTAATATTGAGCTTGGCAGCAAAGAGCCTGGAGAAGTGAAATGAGTGCCATCTCCTGTTCAAAAGAAGAATACTAATGATCAAAATGCAACAGTTTATAATGGCCTGACTATATACAGTAGATTAAATGTAGGCAGTGTAAGTACCTGAATTAGCCTTGGTATCAGCCTCTTGCAATCACCTGTACAGCAGAGCTTAGACTAGGAGAGAGAGGTGCAGAAGTTGGAGCCAGTTAAGTAAGGAGGAGAGAGCAGAGGGGTGACATCATTATTCTATTTCTGCTCTTTCCAGTCACTAATCTATGGATGAAGAGAGGACTTTCTCTGAATTTAGGCTGTCATGGGCTTGCTCTCAGGCTATATCTGGATAGTGGAGCAGAAGCTGAACATTGAAGAGCTTAGCACCTTCTTAGCTCATGGACTGATTGACTACTTGTGCTGCTTATTCCTCCCAGCTCTGCTGAATGGGGACTGCAAGAGACTGTTACCAAGCCAAAATCAGGTATTAACACTGCTTGCATTCCAAATAAATACTGTATGTTGTACATTTAATCAGTGGTGTATTTAGGTTTTGTGCTGCCCTAGGCCTGATTAACTTGTGCACCCCCTAATTTACATATGACCCACCCCTTCCTGTAAAGGCCACGCCTTTTACTGTTTACAACCCGCCCTGTCATCTGTGAACCACAGACCACAAGTCTATCAGTGCCTATCAGCGTAGCCTCATCAGTTCCGATATGTTCAGCCTCATCAGTGCCCATCTGTGCACCCTTATCAGTGCAGCCTCATCACTGACCGCTTTATGGGGTTGCCAGACTGATTTGCCTCCTGGACTCTGCCCTCTGACCCAATTCCCCCCATAAGACTGGCACTATATTAAAAGTGTAGCGCAAGCCGATGGAGACCCTTTTCGTGCGGGACTCGGGAGGAGGCTGTTTTTTTTTTTGTGCAGGGTGCAGCTTTTTTGTTGCCCCCCCTGCAAAGTGCCGCCCTAGGCCTGGGCCTTGTTGGCCTAGGCCAAGATACAGCACTGCATTTAATGGTGTAATGGTAAATACAGATGTCAGAGATGTCTGGTCCATAAGGTAGTTGGAACTTCCCGCGATTAGATGGCGCCAAGCTGGCTATTTAAACTGACTTTCTGCATGGATTCATTGCTGTTTGGTCTGCTGCGTCCTGTGTAGTGTTCCTGACTCCATGTGACCTCTGATCTTGATCCGGCTTGTTGTCTCTAACCTGTGCTTGTCTGCTTCTTACCCTGACCCTGGCTTGTCTTCTGGATTTCGCACCTGCCTGTTGATCCTGCCTTGCTGCTCTCCTGGTACCGACCCGGCTTGTGACCCGATTACTCTGCTGCCTATCGTCTATGTCCTTCCTGCCCGACCATTACCTACCTTGTTTGACCCTGCACCCTGCTCATCCGGCCTGCTACAACTCCAGCCCAGCAAGCTTGCTCCCAGCAGCCTCATACCAGCCCGCTCACTGCGGCCATGCTACTACTGGACTGATTACAGGCACTCCTATGTCACCGTGCTCCTGTGGCCGCTGTCTCACTATCAGAGGCCCACGAGCTGGAGTTGTACGAGAGGCCCTCCTCTACACGTCAGGCTCACCTACCAGGTACGTGACAACAGAGCTGCACTAATTTGTGTCTTTTATAGACAGGCAGTTTTAACTGTAAGATTGAGGCCACATGGGCAATTAAATGTCTTTGCCACTAAGATATTTAACATGTAAATAGTTGGGAAAGAACCCAAAGACAGAAGGGAGGCAGGTCCAGGCGACAAGACTTGCTACCCTAAAGATATAGAAGGAAGAAGCCTTCCTGGAAATCAATAGGTTAGAAAAGGCGGAATAGGAACTTGTGAGGGCTATAGGGATTTTTCAGTGGTACTTAGCTCAATTAGTAGAACAGTACATAAATCAAGAAAATATATTAAAATTGATAAAGTTTATTCATCCAAAATGTTAAAATAACATGCATAAAAATGCACAAGACATACATACAGCGGTATGAATACAGGAGTACATTTTAGAGTGCTTGATAATTAATACATCCGATACAAGTACCGGAAAAACCTGACATGTTTCGCAGTTTTTCTTACTGCTTCTTCAGGGGTACATATTAATTAATGCTGTAATATTCACTTTTCTTTGGTATTCCTGTATAACAATAATAATGTTGTTAGTTTAACAATATAGTACACAATTATATACAGAGAGTTTGATGTCTCAAGCGCACCAGGCAAAACGTCCCAAGAAGCCCCAATAGGTGTGGGGAAAGGGGAATGCCCATGACATACGTCTCACCGACGGTTGTGGAGGCAATACACAGTATGTAACGATAGCGTGCCAGAAGTAGATATATATCGGATTCTTGGGACGTTTTGGCTGGTGCGCTTGAGACATCAAACTCTCCTTATATAATTGTGTACTATATTGTTAAACTAACAACATTATTATTTTTTATACAGGAATACCAAAGAAAAGTAAATATTACAGCATTAATTAATATGTACCCCTGAAGAAGCAGTAAGAAAAACTGCAAAACATGTCGTGTTTTTCCGGTAGTTGTATCGGATGTATTAATTATCAAGCACTCTAAAATGTACTCCTGTATTCATACCGCTGTATGTATGTCTTGTGCATTTTTATGCATGTTATTTTAAAATTTTGGATGAATAAACTTTATCATTTTTAATATATTTTCTTGATTTATGTACTGTTCTACTAATTGAGCTAAGTACCACTGAAAAATCCCTATAGCCCTCACAAGTTCCTATTCCTCCTTTTCTAACCTATTGATTTCCAGGAAGGCTTCTTCCTTCTATATCTTTAGGGTAGCAGGTCTTGTCGCCTGGACCTGCCTCCCTTCTGTCTTTGGGTTCTTTCCCAACTATTTACTATTTGACCCCCAGGGATGTCGGTACAATTTTGAAACTCATTATTTCAAACACATCTTAATAAGATATTTAACATAACTGTGCCTAAACCTACTCCCACCCCTATTCTAAGCTCTACGCTAGCTACCTTGCAAAGGAAAGATGTGTATACTTTCCTAATCTAAGGGTGCTCCAGCCTGTGATATTCCCAGCAGCTGACCTCAGGGGAGAACAGAGAGGAACGACAACAGCTGCAGAGCCTAGGTTCACCAACTGACTTAAAATTGGGGCACCCATTGACCTCCATACTTCGTCTACACTGAAGCTGGTGTTGGTAGACAATCAGGTGACAAGACAGGAGCACCCTTAGATTAGGTAAGTATACACATGTTTCCTTTACAGGGTAGTTAGTATAGGACTTAGGATGGGGGTGGGAGTAGTTACATTTTGACTGGGCTTCTACTTTAACAATTTATTGGCAGTCACCTCATTTGCAGCACAATGTGATAACTGTCAACAAGCAGTTAATGCTCTCCGAAAAAAAGAGATTTAACCTTTTGAAGACCGGGCCTTTTCTGACACGTTTTGTTTACAAGTAAAAATCTGAAAATTACTTAGAGCTTCCAAACATCTATATACTTTTTTTTTTTTTTTAGCAGAGGCCGTAGAGAATAAAATGGTGGGTTTTGAAATTTTTATTATATCACACGGTATTTGCGTAGCAAATTTTCAAACACACATTTTTGGGAAAAAATACACTTTAATGAATTTAAATGCATGCAAACAATATAATACCCACTTTTTTTGTAAAATATAAAAGATGGTGTTACACCGAGTAAATAGATACCTAACATACCATACTCTCATGGAATGACGACAAACTAGGTCGCCATATGCAACGCTTTAAAAGCCTTTACAGGTTACCAGTTTAGAGTTACAGAGAAGGTCTGGTGCTAGAATTATTGCTCTCGCTCTAACATTCACAGCAATACCTCAAGTGTTGTACGATCTCCATTTACATATGCTTGCAGGACCAATGCGCGTGTTTGCCTTTGCAGGTGAGCACGGGAGATGGGAGCACTTTAAAAAAAATTTGGGGGGATTTTACATTATTTTACATTATTCATTTTATTTTTATTTTTTTTTATATTTCTACACTGTTTCTTTTACTTTTTTTTATTGCTGTCAGAAGGAATGTAAATATCCCTTGTGACAGCAATAGGCAGTGGCAGGTTCTTTTTATGGTGACATCTGCCCTTACAAATATCTGTTAATGTCTAGGAACTAAGGAGACCAGTTGTTGGACTTTTGTGAGAGGAATGTTATCCCATTCTTACCTGATATAGGATTCTAACTTCTTAACAGTTCTGGGTCCACTTTGTCATATTTTTAATTTAACCACTTGCCGACCGCTCACATGGAGCGTACTGCGGCAAAGTGGCTCGTTCCCGTCCAGCGACGTAGACCTACATCGCTGGACTCCTCCCCCTGTATGCGGCGCTCGCGCCCCGCCGGAGGCGCGCTCCCGCTGTTTTCATTCACAGCGGGAGTCGGGCCAGGGGAGGAGCAGCGGCGATCGCCGCTGCTCTGCCCCGATCGTCGGGGAATCTAGTGAGGAGATCCGCCCGCCTGTGTAAACAGAGCGGGCAGATCTCCATAGTGACAGGGACTGACAGATCGGAGTGTTCAGCATAGCTGAACATCCGATCTGTCCTTCTGTCACTCAGTCACCTCCCCCCCCCACACGTCAGTAAGCACCAGGCATACATTAACCCCTCCCTCTCCAATAAAATTAACCCCTTCACTGCCAGTGTCATTTTTACAGTAACAGTGCATATGTATAGCACTGATTACTGCAGTAATGTCACTGGTACCCCCAAAAGTGTCAAAAATGTCAGTCAAGGGTCCGATCTGTCCGCCGCAATGTCGCAGTCCCGCAAAAAAATCGCAGATCACCGCCATTACGCGTTAAAAAAAAACACCAAAAATGACACAAATCTTTCCCTTTGTTAGTAAACGCAATAACTTTTGCGCAAACCAATCAAAATACGCTTATTGCGATTTTTTTTACCAAACATAGGTAGCAGAAAACAAATTGGCCAAAAATTAAAAAAAAAAATGGATTTTTACATTTTTTTGGGGGGGAATTTCATATAAAAAAATTTTAAAAATATTGTTTTTTTTCAAAATTTATGCTCTTTTTTTTAGCAATAAAAAGAAAAGAGAAGGTGCCTGGCCCTTTAAATAAAAGATTGTTGAACCTGCTGCCCTTTTAATTGTAATAAAACAATAAATAGGTATATATCATAGGTAAAAAGGCGCTGGTAATCTTAATATATCACGTGTTATAAAAATTAATAAGTGATTTAAAGTGTAATATATGTGATTAAAAATTGCTACAAATATATATATGATCTACTATTGGTGCAATTAGCAAAGAAAAGTGCATACCAGTGCAATTTCAATTCAGAAGTGTTTGTGCTTCTCAAAGTAAATTAATCCACAAAGGTGTGGATCAGTGAACCAATAAATAGATATATAAAGAATTCCATACAAAAATCACATAAGAATATATAAAAATATAAATATATAAATGTGCTCCAAGTAGTGTTTTAAAAGTCCAGGCAATAGCATGCAATCAAAATTGTGCTTGGTGGATTCTTATTAATCCATTCACAGTGCTCCAGGTGCTGGGATGTGACAACCGTCAATTAAGAAGTGCTTGTGCTTCTCAAAGTAAATTAATCAACAAAGGTGTGGATCAGTGAACCAATAAATAAATATATAAAGAATTCCATACAAAAATCACATAAGGATATATAAAAAAATCACATAAGAATATATAAAAAAGTATAAATATATAAATGTGCTCCAAGTAGTGTTTAAAAGTCCAAGCAATAGCATGCAATCAAAATTGTGCTTGGTGAATTCTTATTAATCCATTCACAGTGCTCCAGGTGCTGGGATGTGACAACCGTGGCCTCTTACCAGCTAGCAGCAGGTCACAAGGACCCCCAACGCCCGTGATCCCTTTATTGGGTGGATCAAACCTCTCCTCGATTGCTTGGATCTCTGGCTCCTATATTACTCGAGTTGAACCATGTAGTCCCCCCATACACATAAAGATATAGAAGAACAAATAGCCTCCAATAGTGAAATACTGTTTTATTCTCCAAAAAACATACACTATAAGGTGACAATTAGCCTCTTACTATTTGTTGTGCCCTCCTGGCACTGGGCAATTCGGCAGTACAAAATCGTTTTTTTGGGTCTTAGGAAGATATTCTCCGGGGATCTGCAGCACCCTGTATCTCCTTTCCCCCTTCTTTGTATTGCGGCGGTGGATGTGTATCCCAGCCTCTGTTCCGAATGCCTCTGTGTGTTACTTCCGGGTTAGCATTGACCACAATGCATTTCGCTTAACGAGCGTCCTCAGGCGAAATGCATTGTGGTCAATGCTAACCCGGAAGTAACACACAGAGGCAGTCAGAACAGAGGCTGGGATACACATCCACCGCCGCAATACAAAGAAGGGGGAAAGGAGATACAGGGTGCTGCAGATCCCCGGAGAATATCTTCCTAAGACCCAAAAAAACGATTTTGTACTGCCGAATTGCCCAGTGCCAGGAGGGCACAACAAATAGTAAGAGGCTAATTGTCACCTTATAGTGTATGTTTTTTGGAGAATAAAACAGTATTTCACTATTGGAGGCTATTTGTTCTTCTATATCTTTATGTGTATGGGGGGACTACATGGTCCAACTCGAGTAATATAGGAGCCAGAGATCCAAGCAATCGAGGAGAGGTTTGATCCACCCAATAAAGGGATCACGGGCGTTGGGGGTCCTTGTGACCTGCTGCTAGCTGGTAAGAGGCCACGGTTGTCACATCCCAGCACCTGGAGCACTGTGAATGGATTAATAAGAATTCACCAAGCACAATTTTGATTGCATGCTATTGCTTGGACTTTTAAACACTACTTGGAGCACATTTATATATTTATACTTTTTATATATTCTTATGTGATTTTTTTATATATCCTTATGTGATTTTTGTATGGAATTCTTTATATATTTATTTATTGGTTCACTGATCCACACCTTTGTGGATTAATTTACTTTGAGAAGCACAAGCACTTCTTAATTGACGGTTGTCACATCCCAGCACCTGGAGCAATGTGAAGGGATTAATAAGAATCCACCAAGCACAATTTTGATTGCATGCTATTGCCTGGACTTTTAAAACACTACTTGGAGCACATTTATATATTTATATTTTTATATATTCTTATGTGATTTTTGTATGGAATTCTTTATATATCTATTTATTGGTTCACTGATCCACACCTTTGTGGATTAATTTACTTTGAGAAGCACAAACACTTCTGAATTGAAATTGCACTGGTATGCACTTTTCTTTGCTAATTGCACCAATAGTAGATCATATATATATTTGTAGCAATTTTTAATCACATATATTACACTTTAAATCACTTATTAATTTTTATAACACGTGATATATTAAGATTACCAGCGCCTTTTTACCTATGATATATACCTATGCTCTTTTTTTGTTTATAGCGCAAAAAGTAAAAATCGCACAGGTGATCAAATACCACCAAAAGAAAGCTCTATTTGTGGGAAAATAAGGACGTAAATTTTGTTTGGGTACGGCGTCGCACGACCGGGCAATTGTCAGTTAAAGTCGCACAGTGCCGAATCGCAAAAAGTGGCCTAGACGGAAGACAGCAAAATCCTCCGGTGGTCAAGTGGTTAAAGATGCTCTAAATATTTTCAAAGGTGAAAGGTTGGGACTGCAGGCAGGCCAGTTAAACACCTGGGCTCCTTTATTGCCAAAGCATGCTGTTGTCATTAATGCAGTATAAAGAATTAGGCTCCTTTCACACACTCCGTCCGTTGGACGGAGTCCGTTTTTCTCAGCGGGGGATCGAGCCGCCGATCCCCCGCTGAGCAGCAGGAGGACAGCTGTGTCTCCGCGCTGTGTGCGGAGACACAGCTGACAGTTCCCCATGTATCTCTATGGGGGAAATCGGATGTCAACGGACCGTCAGTCCGTTCTCACCCGATCCCATCTGATCGATCCGCTGGACGGATGGAAAATAGGGTTTCCATCCGTCCAGATTTGACGGATCGGATCGGGTCGGATGTCAGCGGACATGTCTCCGCTGACATCCGATGCCCCATAGGAATGCATGGGGGGACCGTTCAGATCCGCCAAAAAAAACAGACAGGCGGATCTGAACGGTCTGCCTGTGTGAAAGGGGCCTTAAGGAGCAGTGGGTGTGGCGCTGCTCTGCTAATATTATGATATGTGAGTGGTTCCCTTTGACATATAAAATAAATTAAATTAACTATCTTCAAAAAAGTGTCTGGTGCTCTGTGATTTTCAATGTGGTATCTATAGGAAACTACACATTTAAATGATCAAAACTGAATTGGTGAAAAATACTTTTTTGTAAAGTGACCAGTTCTCTTATGGACCAGATATTAGGTAAACATTACACTCTATAACAGTACAAATGACCAATTTGTTTTGTGTGCCAGAAAGTCCTTGAGTAAGTAATCAGTTCATATATGATTGAGAAATAAAGTGAGCGGTGCTTTTTTTTCATGCATATCACAAATTAATGCTTATGCAACTGCACTCACCAGAGAGCTATCGCCTCATGGCAGGACCCTGCTGTATGGCAGGACCCAGATCCATGCTTGTATGTGTCTTTTCTCTCCTTTCTTCCTTAGAAAGTTAGCCCCTTCCTTTCATCCATATATAGAAGATAAATGAAATCCCATTTTTACTATTTATTCCATTCAAACAGTCTGAATTTCACATACAATTTGTCAGAATTCAGTAGGCATAGGGATCAGGAAGTACGGGACACTATGCGCTCCACGGACCCGACAGGAAGTGACACAATGACGCTGAAAGCCCCGCCCTATGCATTCTGGCAGCATGACCTCAAGGACTTTATGGCACACAACACAAATTGGTCATTTTACTGTTATAGAGTGTAATGTTCACCTAATACCTGGTCTATAGGAACACCTTTCTCTTTACAAACTTATGTGATTATATGTATTTTTAACTGATCCAGTTTTTGTAATCTAAATGTGTAGTTTCATATGGATACCACATTGCAAATTACAGAGCACCAGACACTTTTTTGAAGATATTTCATTTTTTTTTATGTCAAAAGGAATCACATACATATTACAATATTAGCAGAGCAGTGCCACACCCACTACTCAAATCTTTATCACAGACTCTACTTATGTAGTTGTCCCAGTGGAGGCAGCAGCTCCCATAGAAACTAATTAACAGCCATTTGTGCAGAACCACCCCAGTTTTTTCCTAATTTGATGCAGTATGCAGTTTAGCATTGCCTTGCTGAAATATGCAAGTCCTTCCCTAAAAAAATGGCATCTGAATGGGAGCCTATGCTGCTCTAGAACCTGGATATATTTTTCAGCATTGAAGGTGCCTTTCAGGATATCAAGCTGCCCATCCCATACACACAAATGCATTCCCATACCATCAAAGATGCAGGCTTTTGAACTAAGCTCTGATAACAAGCCAGAAGGTTGCCAAAAAAAAAAAGTCAAATTTAAATTTGTCTGATCACAGAAAAGTTTTCCACTTTGCAACAGACCATTTGAAATTAGATTTGGCCTAGAGAAGATGATGGTGTTTCTGGATCATATTCAGATTCTGGCAGCTTCTTTGCATTATAGAGCTTTAACTTTCATTTTTGGATGGCACAGTAAACTGTGTTCTCAGACAGTGATTTTTAGAAGTTTTCCTGAGCCCATGCAGTGATGACCATTACAGCATCATGCCTTTTATTTTTTTATCAGTGCTGTCTGAGGTCCCAAAAATCACAGACGTCCAGTATTGTGTTTTGATCTTCTCCCTTGCACTCAGAGATTTATCCACATTCTCAAAGTCTTTTGATGTTATTATGTACTGTAGATGATTTTATAGTTGAAGTATTTGCAATTTTACGGTGAGAAACATTATTCTGAAATTGTTTGTCAATTTTTAGAAGCAGATTTTCACAGATTGGTGATCCTCTGCCCAACTTTATTTCTAAGATGCTTTTTTTTTTATACCCAATCATGACCTGTTGCCAGTTAACCTAATTAGATGCAAAATGTTCTTCCAGCTATTCCGTGTCAATACCATTTACATTGCCAGCTTCTTGTTGACCTGTTCCAACGTTTTTGAGACATGTTGCTGCCATCAATTTCAAAGTTATTTTTTCTTAAAATGGTACATTTTGTCAGTTTAAACGTGATATGTTTTCTGTTTTCTATTGTAAATAAGATATGGGTTTATGAGATTAGCAAATCATTGCATTTGGTTTTGTTTTATGTAGATTTTACACAGCATCCCAACATTTGTGGAATTGGGGTTGTAAATAAATAAACATCCCAATTTTTGTTTTTTAGCTATTTAGCATGTACAATGTAAACCTTCATGTAGATGTGAGATATAAAGAAAACCCACATCAGAAAAATTAAATACACTTAAAAAAATTGCAAATAATGGTCTGATATCCAGCCTTTCGTCTTTTTATAAATGACTACCAATGAGTCACGACTTTATTTAATTTGAATCATTTGCACAGGATAAATATATAGCTTCTCCCAGTAGAAACCAAAGCATTCCCTGTGGTGCTTTCAAGGCCAATACGGACAGAAAGTAGCAGTGCTACTCTACACACAGATGGGATTTGGCACAGTCCGATTGAGCCCAGGATCAGTGAAGGGGAGCTTTACTTGGATTACCAGGCAAAACCCGATAACCTGGCAGGTTTTATGCATTCTCTTAAATGGCTGCTGATGAGGAGCAGGTGCATATAGTTAAGTACTCGGCACATTGCGGGTCCTCTGCATAGAGTGCTGGTGGCACACAGGCAGATCCTGTCACTCTCAATTTTCAGAGGAAAGCTGAACATTGCACCATCTTCTACAGTATATGTAGAAAACTCTCTGGTTTAAAGGTGAACTCCAGTCAAACATGAAAAATGTGCATCAAAGAGAAACATCAGATGAGCATTCCAACACAATTTACTCTTTGTAACAGAAAAGCAGAGAGTGCTTACCTCCTGCAGAGCTGCAGCAACAAACGTGAAATGACTGGCAATTGCTATCCTATAGTAATTCACTACTTGTGAATGCTGCAGTCTCTGTTGACTTCAAGCAAAACATATTTCTGCTTATATTTGTAGCGCTTACCCCCATAGGAGTCGCTTGATATGATGGGTTCTCTGTTCTGCCACGACTCTTTAAACAACTTGATCCTCAACAACACACCTTGTTATAAATTGAAGGCCACTCACACCTATGTATCCTAAACATTAGTATGCTACCACTGTATAATAGTGCATAGAAAAAGGCCACAAGCAACCTAATGGTAAATAAAATAAGTGTATTAAGGTATGGCTAGGTAAAACAAGGCACAAACCAATAAATGGTCATAAATCACATTAGAATGGATTTGGCTAGCTAATTTGAATACTAGCCTTAAGTTCGGTAATTAACTTAAACCACAGTAACGCTAAACCAAACTAACATGGATTCCACAGCATTAATAAGGAACTGTAAAAACAGTGAAATATATAAAGACAGTCAAGGAAGACTCAAGGTAACCCTGTAATAACCAATTAAAGAAAGTGTCCTAGATTGTACTCTGTAATGACACCCACTGATGTGGGTTTATGTAAATGTTACTGAATGGGGTATCCCAGGAAGGTGTTTGCGTGATACTTGGAACCTAATGTGCAATGTTAAGCTGACTGATGTTGGGGGCCCATCTATAAGGGGGTGCACGTTGATCCATCACTTTAAGACTGTGCAGTGGATGGCTGATGGGCTGCTAAGTAAGGAGCAGCCTCTATTGGCATTAATTGAGTGTAGCAAAGGATTAAACTTGGTTGTTCCGGTCACCACTCCTAGCATGCAACAGGTTTTATTTCAGATGCTTGGCTGTCAGTTTCCCCAGAAGTCTCAGTCCTCACAATCAGGTTTTTCTGAACAGACCTTCATGATCAGATCCTCACTGATGTAGGCACACAAGGAAACAGGTCTTTCTAGCTCTGGTCCCAAGACACAGCGACTCTCTGTGACTCAGGCTCTCTGCTCGCTGGGTGCTCAGAACACAGCAGCAGGTCTGCACACTTTGTTTCCCGTACTGTCTCCTCTGTAGCAGTCTCTACTTGCACTGGCAGTTCAAAATATCTGGTCTTTACACTCTGCTTCCTCTTGGCAAAAGACTCCGACCTTTCTAGAAGTGCTTGGGAAGTATTATGTCTCTCCTCCTTTGTCAACAGGGAATCCTGTGTGTTGTCATTTTTAACTGTATTCATTCCCCCTGAGCTGCACTCCTCCAGGACTACATATCCCAGTATCCCATGCGGCTACTGTGTTATCCGTCTTCTCCTCACAGGCTCTTCTGCAGCCAGCAGGGAGGGTGTTAAGTGGGGGATTTCGACAGCCCGCTCTGCTCACAGCCAGCAGCCCCCAGCTACATATTAAAATATTATACACCATTTAAATGTTACAGTTAATATTTCTGCAAGGTCAAAGAGCTTGTTAGAGAATACAATACAAACAGCCTCAGAAGACCAAAGAGCTATCAAGTAAACATTAAACATTTTCTGGAACACTATTACTGCCGATTCACACTGATCCGACTTGTCAGGCGACTTGGTCGCATGACAACTAGCTTCCAATGCTATGCAATGGAACTGTTCTAATCAGAGCGACTCAAGTCGCTCCGACTTAGAAAAAGGTCCCTGCGTTATTTTTTGACAAAGTCGGAGCGACTTCCATTGACTTCCATTATGAGAAGTCGTTGAAAGCCGCGCGAAGTCGCGCTGCATGGAAAACTTCCTTAGTCGCCCGAAGTCGGGGCGGCTTCCAGTCGGATTAGTGTGAACCGACTCTTGGGCAAAATAAAATATAGATAAATATAAATAAATAAATAAATAAATAACAAAGCAGCTAGAAAAAAATACCAAAAACATTGCCATTCAGTAGTTAAAAAACAGCTCTTGCTGCACTACTCCACCTATCTGTCCCACATAAGCTCATCAATCTGTGATCCAGCATTGGTCCAGCATTATTCACCCCACTTACCTGTGAGCTAAGGGTAATAAAGCACACTTTCCCCTTTAACCCTTTCACTGCCAGAGCAGTTTTTGCATTTTGTGCACAGATATTTAAAAAATAATTTTAGGCCTGAAAATTACATAAAACCCCCAAACATTATATCTTTTTCTAATAGCAGACACCCTACAGAATAAAATAGTCGTAGTTCCATTTTTTATGTCACTTGATATTACCAAAAAGGTAAAATTTCAGAAAAAAACCCACTGAAACAAACAAGTAAAACCCAAAAACACTTAAGGTGAGTGTATCCTCGGACGTCAAGTGTTTTTAACCTTCTTTGAGAAAAAGGGTCAAATTTTCTGGTGTGTATGTAAGTTCACTTGTCAGCATGGATTTGGGGTGTCTTTTCATCACCAGGACACTATTTATATATTTTCATCACCGCTGCTATTTTCATAGAACATCACAAGCAAGTACTATCTTTAAGTTCATGATGAACTCTGTGTGAATTGTGAATTGTCATATGTGATCTGCACTTTATTATGGGATTATCACCTAGCACCATTTATTTATGATTGTATTTTGATTTTTTTTTTTAAATGTTAATGAACTATTTGAATTGTTATGAAATGTGCACTTAGCACTATCAGTGGAATTTTCACTCAGCACTTTATTTGTAGTCACCTATTTTTTTGATTTTGGTGAGCTCCTCACAGGTTTTCTTTATTACGTACAGCAAGACAAATATAACCTGGATGCTCTACAAATCTGAGCTTACAGGCTAAATTCACCTTTTTTTTTTCTAAATTCCAGCTTCCCTATGTACCAAGATAGCATTAATGTTCTTATTTTGCAAAAATTAAACAGCTTTCCATTTATTCTACACACGCTTACCTCTTCATAGCTGTTTAAAAACACTGCTCAATTACTTTTGCCTTACTTCCTGGAATTTAGGTCATGAAACAGGAAGGAGTTGACCAGCTGAGTGTAGATGATGCAGGGTGTATGCTAATGAGATCAGCTGGTCAACTCCTTCCTGTTTCATGACACAGGAAGGAGTTGACCAGCTGAGTGTAGATGATGCAGGGTGTATGCTAATGAGATCAGCTGGTCAACTCCTTCCTGTGTCATGACCCATAGTCCATCCAGGAAGTAGGGCTGAAGTAATTGAGCAGTGTTTTTAAACAGCTATGAAGACAGTGAGGTAAGCGTGTACAGAATAAATGGAAAGCTGTCTTATTTTTGCAAAATAAGTGCATTAATACTATATTGGTACATAGGGGAGTTGGAATTTAGAAAAAAAAGGTGAACTTAGCCTTTAATGAAAGAGTTGCAAAAAGAAAGACATTGCCTGAGCACTTGCCGACTGCCCGCAGTGTGGCTCTGTTGCATAAATTGATGTACCTGTACATTGTTTCTTTCAATAGCCACTAGATGGCATGATCCAGAGGCAGGATCGCACCCTGATTGGCTAGCCGGGATGTCAATCAACGGGTCCGGCAGAACCGATGTCCGCTGGCCACTCGCAATCATCCCTGGGAGAATGGCAGAATGTAACCAAGGCAGATCACGGTTCTGTCAGGGATGACCACAGTGTTCCTGCTAAGCACAGTTAGCAAGCACCCCCTAGGGACACAGTTAACCCTTTGATCGCCTCAATGCTAACCACTTCCCTGCCAGTGTCATTAGTGCAATGAAAGTACATTTTTTATAGCAGAAAATAAGAAATATTGTTTTTTTTTTTTTTTCTCAAAATTGACGCTCTTTTTTTGTTTATACCGCAAAAAATAAAAACTGCAGAGCTGATCAAATACTACCAAAAGAAAGTTCTATTTGTTGGAAAAAAAGGACATACATTTTGTTTGGGTACAGTTTTGCACGACTGTGCAATTGTCAGGTAACCAGTTCCGGACCGCCCGCCGCAGTTTTACCGTGGCAGGCAGCCCCTCCTGCGCGAACCGTCGTAGTACTACATTGGTCGCGCACCTGGTGCTAGGGGGAGTGGGTACTAGGCAGTAGGAATGCCCATGCATGGGGCCGGTGGCCATGATCGCTCCCCAATGAGAGTGAAGGGCGGGCAGCTGTTGCAAACACAGCTGACCGTTCTTCACTCTGGAATGATTACAGAGCGCCTGTGATCCTTCTTTATAGGATCACAGGTCTCTATGGTCATTTCAAAAGCACATCCCCCAACAGTTAGTAAACACTCCCCTAGGCTTACATTTAACCCTTTGATCACCCACTAGGTTAACCCCTTCCTTGCCAATTTCATTATTACAGTAACAGTGCATATTTTTAGCACTGATTACTGTAGTAATGTCACTGGTCCCCCCAAAAGTGTAAAAAATGTCAGGGGTCCGATCTGTCTGACGCAATTTTCCGTTAAAGTAACACAGTGACGAATCGCAAAAAATGGCCTAGTCATTAGGGGGCAAATCCTTCCGGTCCAGAACTGGTTAAAGTACGCAGTACAGTATCGCAAAAAATGGCTTGGTCATTAAAGGGGTAAAACCTCTTGGTCCAGAAGTGGTTAAAAAATGCACATCAAAAACGACAGTATTCGGAGTTTGCAAACAAACAAAAAACATGCAGAAAACACAATAAAAGTAGAAAAAAAAAGGATCTCTGGTCTGAAAATCCAAAATGCAGCTCTTTGTCTTAGTGCAATGTGTCATCTATGAATGAAAGCCAATACTGCTCTTTAATCTGAGGATAGAGAGAGAGAAGTTAAAGAGATGAGTATTCTGTGCCTTGGGGAGGAGGTCACTTTGGATGTGGATCTCCAGAACTGTTCAACAACATCATTTCTTGGTACAGAAGTATAAACTCAAGGCTTACTCTACAGCCGTTAATTTTTCAGTGCAAGTTTGACTGGCTGCTATGGGGCAACAAAAACAGTTCTTATTTCAGACATTAAAAATGAAGGCCCAGGTCAGGTTGATCTGTCAATGGTCACTGTTTATTGCAAAAGTAGAAGTCTGCAAGAAAACACATTTTAGTCACAGAAAATAATACCAAATAAATAAAAATTATAATAATAAACTTACTATAATAGTAGACCTACTTCTCTTTGAATTTATACCAAATTGTAAAATACATTAAATGTATTCCAAAGATATTACTGGTGCTGCCCACTAACACACATTGCTCAGTACATTGATAGTCATTAAAAAATGAAATAGATACAATTCGTGATTAGATTGCTTCTGTCCTATTATAATTAACAAACAAACTCTACCATCATCACTTTCCTCTTTTGACTCTGTCAATATAGATGAGGTTGCAAAACTTTTCCTCTGACGTTCACCTCACCACCTGCCCTGTGGACCCCATTTCCTCACAGCTTCTCTATTCACCTTCTTTCTTCACTCTCTGCTCACTTTACTGACATCTTAATTCTCCCCCTCTCTACTGGTATCTTCCACTGCCAACTAAAATACTGTATGCACTGCACCCCTGTGCTTTAAAAGCCTCCATTGGATCTCACCAGTCTGGACTCCCCAACTCCCACTTTCAATTCCCTGAAACATCTAGTTCACAATGGTCTGAGCGCATACTTCACTGTTAACCTTCCTATCCCCTTAACTCACAACACGTCACATAAACTACCCTAATAAAACTCACCAATGACTTACAAAAACTGCTAAAACTAATGGCCACTGCTCAGTACCCTTACTATTAGACATTTCTGCTGCCTTCAACACAGTTGACCACCCACTCTTCCTCATGTAACTTTACTTCCTTGGCCTCCAAGACTCGGTTCTTTCATGGTTCTCCTTCTATTCCTATTTCTCTTTCAATCGGGTTCCTTCACAACTTTGCACTTGAAACCCCTCTAAATTCTCTCTTCACCTCTTCTCTTAGTCAATTGTTAACCGTTACCTCACATGGCTTCCAATACTATCTCAATGCTGATGAGACCCAAACCTATCTCTCTACTCCTTGCACATTTCAAATTTACATATCATGACAAACCACTTCCTATAACTTAATCTTTCAAAACCTGAGCACATAATTATCCCTTGTCTCAAAAATATCAAACCAAACCAGCTTCTTTTTGCTCCAAAAACCTCCTGTTCTCTAGTTTTATTTAACCTTGCATGCTTGGATCCAGGCTATATAAATCATGTATAAAAAACAGGTGCACTCTTTAAAAGTTTTAAATATAAATAAAACTCCCCATGAGTCCACTAGCGGCGCTCAAGGTGCATATTAAACATACACCGATAACGCATGTAAATAAATCCAATCGTTGGTGAGTGAACCACTATTATTGCTAAATGTGATCCAGATGACAACAGTCCAAATGAAAGTCCATTGAAGTGCAGCACAACCACATGCAGGTAACATGATTCAAGACCTCCACCTCACCACAGTGCACGCCCAAATGGAAATGCACTTACCGACAATAGCTCAAATAAAAGCCTGTAGTATCAATCACTGCAAGGTCCTCAAAACCGGAGTCAGTATGGTATCCTCTCCAACAGAAACATGGACTGCTTGACCACTCACCCAGACGTACATGCAAAAATGAATGTCACAACAACATAGCGTAACCCCGTTTTTCATTTATTTTCGAAGATAAAATCAAAACATAAAGCTTCTAGGAATTACACTCACATGCTTAAATATAATGACAAACGTTGTGACAAATTAGATTCGAAAGTTACCGCACTGTCGATCGTCCAACACCGTTCGTAGCAGACCGCCGGGTACCAAGGCGGATGACTTCCGGGTGTGACGTCTGACGTATGTCGGTAACCAAGGTAGGTTAGGGCGTGAGCACGCGGTTACCTTGGTTACCGACATACGTCAGACGTCACACCCGGAAGTCATCCGCCTTGGTACCCGGCGGGTGTGACGAACGGTGTTGGACGATCGACAGTGCGGTAACTTCCGAATCTAATTTGTCACAACGTTTGTCATTATATTTAAGCATGTGAGTGTAATTCCTAGGAGCTTTATGTTTTGATTTTATCTTCGAAAATAAATGAAAAACGGGGTTACGCTATGTGCTTGTGACATTCATTTTTGCATGTACGTCTGGGTGAGTGGTCAAGCAGTCCATGTTTCTGTTGGAGAGGATACCATACTGACTCCAGTTTTGAGGACCTTGCAGTGATTGATACTACAGGCTTTTATTTGAGCTACTGTCGGTAAGTGCATTTCCATTTGGGCGTGCACTGTGGTGAGGTGGAGGTCTTGAATCCTGTTACCTGCATGTGTAGACCGGCGGTCTGCTACGAACGGTGTTGGACGATCGACAGTGCGGTAACTTTCGAATCTAATTTGTCACAACGTTTGTCATTATATTTAAGCATGTGAGTGTAATTCCTAGGAGCTTAATGTTTTGATTTTATCTTCGAAAATAAATGAAAAACGGGGTTACGCTATGTTGTTGTGACATTCATTTTTGCATGTACGTCTGGGTGAGTGGTCAAGCAGTCCATGCACTTCAATGGACTTTCATTTGGACTGTTGTCATCTGGATCACATTTAGCAATAATAGTGGTTCACTCACCAACGATTGAATTTATTTACATGCGTTATCGGTGTATGTTTAATATGCACCTTGAGCGCCGCTAGTGGACTCATGGGGAGTTTTATTTATATTTAAAACTTTTAAAGAGTGCACCTGTTTTTTATACATGATTTATATAGCCTGGATCCAAGCATGCAAGGTTAAATAAAACTAGAGAACAGGAGGTTTTGGAAGCAAAAAGAAGCTGGTTTGGTTTGATATTTGACCGCCGCAGTAAATAGTCGTGCGGCGGTCGGCAAGTGGTTAAGTGCGATTTAGGGACCATACACATGAAAAGAAAATCGAAGTAAAATTTCGTCCTACAAACGATCTGACGATTTTTGGATTGTTAGTATAGTGCTTTTGACAGCCGATTACGGATTTTCGTCCATAAAAAATCGTAAGAGCAAGACTACACATGCTCGGAAACTAAAGAATACATACAAAACAGTTCAACACATTACATCACTTCTGAAGTAGAATTTTTCATGCAAGAATTTTCGTATGAAAGTGACCTCTTCACTTTCGATGTGGGACTAGCATGCAACAAAAAAACATATAAAAATTGCATAAAAAAGGAAGCAAGCAGCACTTTGCCCAACACACTCCACCAATAACCTACAGACATGAACAAGCCCCAATAGCAGGGGCGTAACTACAGGGGTTGCAATTGCAACTGGGCCCCATGCACCAGGGGGCCTGTGCTGCTCCCCTGTACACCTGGATAGAAAGGGCGGTGGGGGCAGCATGTAGAGAAATCACTGGCCTCCTTTTTCCTCCTGTAGCTGCCGCAGGACAATGGGAGGAGATTGGTTCTTCTGTATGCTGCCCCCACCACTCCTCCTATCCAGTTAACTTGTGCTCTGCTGTCTCTGGGTCCCTGTGTGCTCCCCTGGTCCCCCCCCCACCACCGTGCTCCCTTCCCTCTCCTGCCGCTGCAGCAGGGGATGTGTCACAATAGAGAACCAGGAAGGGGTCAGTAAATATGTAATTTACCAGCTCCTTCCTTTTCTGAATGGACAGATTCATAGTCAGTGACATTGTAAATAAAATTTAATAAAATGTTAAAAAATAATACAATTAAAATACCAAAAAATAAAAACTACTGACACCAGTAGGTGACTTTCCAGGATGCAAAGGTCACACTTGTGACTGGGCCCTGGAATTTCACCATAATTGGGAGGCCCCAAGATGGCAGGAAGGGGGCCCACTGCAGACTTTGTGAAAGGGTCCAGCTGCGGGGCTGTAATAAAGGGCCCCCGAAATGAGAGTAAAGGGCCCCAGGATCAGTGGGAAGAGCCCCAGGCTTTAGGGAAGGGCCCCAGCCCTTCATGGTTTCTTGCTTCGGGGCCCTGAAGGCTCTAGTTACGCCTCTGCCCAATAGCTTTAGCTCAGATTACACCCACAGCTGAATGATAAAGGGCAGTGACTCCCTCCCTCTGCTTTTACCTCTCCACATGCTCTCTCAATTAGAAATAGATGATCTGAAAGAAAACAGCTTCTTCCATGCTGTCCCTGTGTAAAACACATAGCACTCTGTTAAACTAATGAAATGTTTATTAGTTCATAGTAAAGAAATAAATCTTTAGTATAAAAACTAATATGTGATGTAACACATCATTTCTTTTTGAGGGAAATAGTAGAGATGTCTCTTTAAGCATCAGATAGATAACCTGGTGTTTTTAGCAATGGAGTGTAAACCCAGGTGGTGAGAAACTGTTTCAATTTCCAGCAGACACGGGATCAGTCACAGGTAAAATGATAAGCACAGTATGTCTCCCTAGTGTTATACACCGATAATTGCCACATATTTGCAGGCCTAAGCATCTGCAGAACACAGGTGAACATATGCTGCAGTACTGCAGTAGCATTATTATATTAATGTATTCCTGGCCTCGCTTTCTTCCAGAGTTTAAACCCACTGTGACTGCTACAATGTTTAAATATCATCCTTTATTTATTTACTGTGTGCAGATTACTGCATTTTACCATCCTAAGAAGATAGAACTCCCGTCGACTCTACTTGTAAGAGGTACGCTTCTGTAACCAAACATTATAATGTGTTACCACCAATAGCCCTCTTACACAAAACATCTCATTTTATTTCAGTTAAATGATTGCTGAGATTTTAATAAGCTTAAAGTTGTATTGCAATCAAATGTAATCATGTTATAGATCCATACACCATCATTATCCATGCTTTTTTGCTTATTTTTACTTTTACTTATCTAGAGAAAGCATGCAGCCAGTGGTGTGTTGGGGCACTTAAAACAAAGACCTGCTGGCTTGGGCTCATTGACTTCCTAACAGTGTTAATTTTGGCAGCAAATTTCAATTTAGTTTTAGTTTTAGTCTTAGGACTAAAATGGCATTTTAGTTTTAGTCCTATTTTAGTCTTCTGCAAGTGTTTTAGTTTTAGTCGTATTTAGTCGACTAAAACTCCAGTATATTTTAGTCGACTAAAACGCCCTACATTTTAGTCGACTAAAACTAATTTTAGTCATCTATAATCAAGTGGGTGTAGTTCAATTGTAATTTGTAATGCATTATTTAAGCATTTCTCTACAATTTCCAAACTCATTATATACTACTGCTGGTCCTGGAGTGAGAAATCTAATATGTTATTATTTATGCTTTCAGCATGCACCAGTGTTAATTTTTGGCAGCAAATTTCGATTTAGTTTTAGTTATAGTCTTTTGACTAAAATGCCATTTTAGTTTTAGTCGTATTTTAGTCTTAAGACTAAAATGCCATTTTAGTTTTAGTCGTATTTTAGTCATCTGAATTGTGTTAGTCGACGAAAACATTTTAGTCGGTTTTAGTCGACGAAATTAACACTGCTTCCTAAGTATCTGTTATTATTATCTTTGAGCCTTCGCTACCTGCTGGTTGTTACTTTGCACTTACACTGCAGGGCACACCTGCCCTCATCATGAGTCCTCAAATGGACTGCTGAACATTCAGCCTGTGTCAGATCTAATATCCTCCAAAAGTCCAGGGAGTTTAAGTGGTGGTGCTGGGTCTAATTTTAGGGTTTATTTTGCTTAAGGAAAATACCCAAATGGCATGGGCCATGTTAGAATAACTAAAAGATAGCTCCTGAACTAAAAGTCAGAAAAATATTTGTACTATGTTGTATGTATTATTACCTTTTCTACATTTGTTTAGATGTATTTGTTGCTAGCCAAGATCTAATTTAATGTATTTACTGATGTTTTGTTTACATTCTCCATACTTTTTAAAGAAAAAGCAATATAATCTGTTGCAAAAATTGCAAAAAAATAAATAAATAAATAAATGTAAAAAAAAATACACCCACAACACTTTTTTTTTTTTTTTTTTTTTTTTACTGTATATCTTATTTTAACAGGTTACTATAATTCTGTAGTATAATTGTGGTTAGGGTCAACTACACCCATTCACGTGGGGGTACCTCTCATGCGGAGTGCACCATTAATGCCCGGGACCAGGCAGAGACTGTAGTAATGTGAAGAATCTAACATTAAGGCAGTTTCTCTACTCAGAGATGAGCACTCACTGTGTGCAGTAATAATACAGAGTTCCTCTGAAAGGCGACAGAGTACCTCTGTTACCTCATTCCCAGTAACAGAATAGGGTCCTACTGAGCACATACAGTGCATCCAGAAAGTATTCACAGCGCTTCACTTTTTCCACATTTTATTATCTTACAGCCTTATTGCAAAATGGATTAAATTCATTATTTTCCTCAAAATACAGTATATATATATATATATATATATATATATATATATATAATCTCTCTCTCTCTGCTTATCAGGGGAGCAGGATTTCTAGTCGGGCCTGTTGCATGTGTCCATGTGTGGTTCGCCTGGTCTGAGGGAGTGTCCCCACTGTATCCAATAGGGGAGCCTGCTGGACAGTGGACGAAACCCAGCCAGTGACACACAGGCTTTGTAACCGTCCCAGTGGGTTGGCACAGACAGTGGTGCATTCTGGGATACGTTATAAAAGCCAAGGGCACATGTGACAGGGTGTCATTTGGCAGGGAGCCAGGTCCCAGGAAGAGGGTGACGGCTGTCTCTCCCCCTGTTGCTGGGGATGGTGATCACAGGCAGTCGGCCTAGTGGACCAGGAAAGTGTGGCTGAACACAGAGGTCTAGTGGAAGCTGACTGTGGAGGTGAAGGCTGAGCAACTCTGGAAAACAGTGTCCGTGAGTACAGGGGAGCTTGCCAAAGGGTCTGCCCAGGAAGGGGACCACTCCAGTGGCTAGAGTCAGTGGACAGGTGTCAGCACACAGGCAATGAGAGTAAAGGGGGTGCCAAGCGTGAAGAGAATATTCAAGTGGGAACAGTAATCTTATCTTCAGTTCAGTGGTAAGGTGCCTTGCCGCATTCTGCAGATAGTTGTCCTCAAGATTGTGCATAGTTCATAGTTGGAGTATCGCACTCAGCCCTTCTCCTATCCCAGTTCTTAAATAAAACACAAAAAAAAACAACATCCCCTGGATTGATTATTGACTGAATAAAAAGACACACACTGACCTAGGTCAGTGAATCAGCGCTCACTGGACCATTTTGGAGGGGACCACATGACCAGTGGTACCACAGATGAATCACCAATATAAATAAAAAAAAAAAAACAAAAAAAAAAAAAAACAAAATTTAAAAATATAAATGGATAAATAATTAAATTAAATTGGGTAACAATGAAAATATTGAGAATATTGCAGGGCAAACAAGATACAAGAACCTCAAGTGTGTAGAAGTCCTAATCAATCATGCGATGATCCCGGATGGATCCTTGCTGATGAAAGAGTACAAAAAGTCCAAATCAGGGTACTGGGGTGAAGATTGGACAGGCAGCTCCTCAAGAGGTAGGGATACCCTCCAAACATGTAACAGAGAAAAGAAACAAGGGCGCCAAGTCATAAAGGTAGATAAACAGCTGTGTAATTTAATGTAGTAACTTACATGTTAAAAACAGGTATTCCAATGAAACAGCATGCATGGTGTAAAAAGACAGTCCCCACAGTAGATCCGATGGAAGATGCAAATGAAGGACAGTCACATCTGGGTCCTGTGTGGCGCGTCCTGTGTAGTGGTGAAGAAAGTCCTGAATACCGGCAATGCCGGGTGATGCTGCAAATGGCGTGGGCTCCCTGGCTGGGCAGCCTCACCGCTGTCTGCCGTACAGCAAGAAGGTAATAACCCGGAACCGGAAATAGAAGGACAAGTCTGTCGGTTCCTCCACGGAAGCCGACAGGAACGTACACTGAACCGAGAGTGGAGGGCGGGCTGCAACGTCGTTTCGGAGGACCTCCTCCTTCATCAGGCAAGCCCACCCCTCCACCATAGAAAGTATTTATAATCCTGAGAAACAATTGCACTGCTGAGGATTGGACAAACCTCAGGTGTCACCAATAAAAAAGGGAGGGAAAATTAACAACAAGAAAAAAAGGGGAGGGGGGGAGAAATTTCTTGTTGTTAATTTTCCCTCCCTTTTTTATGGTCCAAAATGGTCCAGTGAGCGCTGATTCACTGACCTAGGTCAGTGTGTGTCTTTTTATTCACTAATTTGTTTTGGGTTTGTCAGCTGCACCTGAACCATTATGGACACTATTAGAGAATTCCTATCACACAGAGATAGGAGATTCAGTAATTTATTTGTCAAGGATTCCTCCCCTTTCCCTGATATACCCTCAGTGAAGTTCAAACCTCTTCCTTTGTTTTCTCCACACACCCACCTTGAACACCATATGCGCAAATTGTTCCACCAATTGGAAGATTTATTGGTTGCTGAAAATCTCCAATGGTGGGACGTATCCTTCTTGTACAAGTACTTGGACCTGAAGGTCACCCCTAGAGGCCTGAGGGTCTACAAGGGGTGTTCCTTCTTAGACCCGGATCTTATGATCGAATGGCGACATATTTCAGATTTTTGTACTACACAATGGATCAAAGTAATTATTAGACAAAGAGAGCAGAGGATAAGCAAATATGCTTCCCAAATCAACCATGTTGTTGAACTTATTTTCAAACATTCCTCCTTTTGTTTTCTAGAGAGGTGGTTTAGCCATCTTCTAGATAAAATTTGCACGAAAGAGAGGCAGATGGTCCACAAGAAAATTAGCAAATTGAATCGAGATCTAGTGGATTATCAGCTAAACAGAGCCCATACTTGGGCTACTGATAAACGCCGGGGGAGGTTGGCTCAACAGTTGCCACACCCCTCCACAGGCATATCCCTACCCCCTCGTTCCCGTAGATCACACACAGGTTTGACCTCACGTTCCACCCGATCCACTGTTCAGACGCAGCCCCAGCGGATCCCCAGTCAGGAGGGCACTTTACACATTAGTAGGGTGGGTATTCCCCCCGTACCCTCTCCTGATGTTCCACCTGCGACTGTGCCCTCCGCTTGTGTTCCCCCTGGGACTGTGTCTTTACCTTTGGAAGTGGAACAGAGTGACATTACTAGCACTGATGAGATCCAGTCTTGTTTAGGCTTGGTTTCTCTGCCAGCCCACTCTCCTTCGCCTAACCACACAGTCACTGTGAATGGAGTGGCTCTAGTACCTAACATACACATACCATTGCAGGACTCGTCCCAGTCCAATTCCCCTTCTGTATCCAGTGTCCATACTCCCATTGAGGACCACAATCATCATTATTTGGTGCAGACCCCACCCGTCTGCCTGATGGAAACATCCATAAAAAGAAAAAAACCAGAAGAGGCAGACGAGGTGGGAAATCCAAACAAAAGGCAATACATAGACAGTCCTTCAATACCATCAGAATCTATAACCTCTCGTCCCACTCCCTGAGTGATGATGAGACGTCTATTCTCCAAAAGGGTCTCAATTTTGCCCCCAGTAACCCTCCCAATCCCTTTACTCTCTTCAGAGACTTCAACGGATTTATCCGGAAGTTGACTCTGAAGAGATTCTTCTACATTAAGGAATTGGCCAACAACAACAGTCTTCCTCCACGGGGGCCCTCGGATGTACCCCTGTTGGAGAATTATAGTGAGGATGACCTGAGGATATTGGAGATCCTGGAGTCACTACACGCAGAAGCTGGGGGGGATGGAGAGGGGTATCCTACCCCGACCCCGATATCTTTTGCTCCCATCAGACATTCCAACTACAGACCAACCTCCACCTTCTATCCCACCCAGGCTAAAGGTTCATTCATAGATGCCTTTTACCACACAACATTTAATGAATTACGGGAGCTGTGCTCCTCAGTGCAGTCTGGTTCACATCAGCACACTAACCTCACCCCCGGGGAGAAGTTGGCCCTTAGTTCCCTGGGCAACAACTCGGATATCATTATAAGACAGGCCGACAAAGGGGGAGGGGTGGTCATTCAGGATGTTGCTGACTATCTCAAAGAGTCTAATAGACTCTTGTCGGATAGGACAACTTACATCAAATTGAAGGGTGATCCTTTAGATTCCTTCAAATTGGAATTGAAATCTCTTTTGGATCCGGCCCTACAGGAGAACATCATAAATAAAATGGAACATCAGTTCCTTTTTAAGGAACTATACAAACATCCTTATTTTTATCACCTACCCAAGGTGCACAAAAATTCCACTTGTCCTCCTGGTAGACCCATTATAGCCGCAATGGATAGCTTGACCTCCAGTCTATCCTTATATATAGACTCCTTCCTGCAGCCCCTGGTTCAGGCCCTACCATCTTATATTAGAGACTCTATCCATCTTCTAGATACCCTCTCCCATTACTACTGGAGTGATACTTACACCTGGTTATCTTTAGATGTGACGTCTGTCTATACCTCCATCCCCCATGACATAGGTATTGCGGCTGTTAGTTATTTCTTGTCCAGGGACTCCGACATTCACCACAAGCAGGCCCAATTTATCACCAATAGTACCCAGTTTTGCTTAGAACATAATTATTTTAAATTTTCAGGTGACTACTTCCTCCAGATGCATGGGACAGCCATGGGCGCGTCCTTTGCTCCCTCCTATGCCAACCTCACCATGGGTTGGTGGGAGGATAAATGCATTTGGAGGAACAATCCCTTCGCGGCCCATCTGATTTACTACGGTCGATACATTGACAATGTAATAATCATCTGGGATGGGCCCATTTCCACCGCAACTCCCTTCATCGAGTATTGCAACAGCAATGACATGGGTATAGCTTTCACACATGTGATCGATCCAACCTCCTTGGTTTTCTTGGATTTAGAGTTGTCCCACAGAGAGGGTAGGATTGTGTCTAGGACACACTTCAAGCCCTCTGCAGGCAACTCATACCTCCACTTTGGAAGTTGCCACCATCCAAAGTGGATACATAACATCCCCAAGGGGCAATTTTCCAGATTACGAAAAAATTGCACCCGTGGAGAAGACTATGAGGAGCAGGGCCAAGTTTTGATTCATAGGTTCCTGGACAAGGGGTACGACTCCACCTTGGTCTAGGCGGCCTTTGAAGAATGTAAAAATCCTTGTTCCGTTAAATCTACATCTGACTTGACAGCCTTTGGAGAGGTTAAATTCATAACCCAATATCATTATGCACACAAGAGGATGGAGAATATAATTAGACGCCACTGGGGGATTTTAATGCAGGATCCAAAATTGGCTCCTGTTTTACCCAAGTATCCACGAGTCATCTATAGGAGGCCCAGAAATGTAAAAAACATAATAGCCCCGAGCAGGTTCAATAAGCCCAAAATTTCCACACAGCCCCTTCTTACCTTTTGTAACTTAGTGGGCATGTACCAATGTAAAAAAATCTTATGCAAGATGTGCCCCTTTGTTACGCACAGACAGAAGTGGTTTCAGGGTCCATTGGGGAAAAAATACATCCATAAACATTTCTACAGTTGCTCCACTGAGTTTGTGGTGTATTGCCTGGCGTGTCCCTGTGGTCTCCTTTATGTGGGACGCACCATCCGCACAGTGCGTGCCCGTTTTGGAGACCACAGGAGATTAATTGAAAAGGGGTCTGTGGAGCATAGTGTTCCCAGACATTTCCGTCTCCATCATAATCAGTCGACCGAGGGACTACGGTCTTGGGTCATCGAGACCATCCCCCCTTGCGATTCAGTGGCAGAGCGTTTCCAGACCCTCTGCCATAGGGAAACTTTCTGGATTTTCACTCTCAATTCCTTGGCCCCCGGGGGGTTAAATGAGGAGCTCGAAATCAACACCATTTTATAGTGAGCACTATGGATGCGATTATGTATCGTTGCTAATTTTGGTACTTTCGGTAATTTTATGCATTTCCCTTCCTTTTACAACGAGTCCTGCTGATATTTACTGGATTTTTTTTTTTTCCCTCCATCCCCCCCCCCCCCCCCTATTTTTGTCCTTGCCAGCGGTTAATTGGTTAACCCCCAGTGAGGTTGTTTGCCTTTTATGTATTTATTGATTGTTTTTTATAGAGTTATATTTTATTATTCATCCACTAATGGTATATAATATTTAGGTTTTTAAATAGAGTCCCATATTTACAGCTATATTCATATATACCTACATATTTTATATATGTGACATGTTCACACAAGATAGGTTATACCTCGTTCAAAGCGGAGGTTATATTAATTTAATGTTTTAATTATATCTGATGTATTTATATATTTATAATTTTATATGAATCCAATGGGGAGATGTCCGCATTGAGCTAGTCACTCCGCTCCTATATAGGGTTCTACATATGCCAATTATTATGATGAGCTAGTTACTCTGCTCTTATATAGGGTTTTTTTATAATGTCTAATAATGTGATGTTCCTTTAATAATGATTGCCTCTGTTGCTGCTGGGAGGTGTTCGTTTCTCCCCCCCTCCCTCCCCTTTTTTTCTTGTTGTTAATTTTCCCTCCCTTTTTTATTGGTGACACCTGAGGTTTGTCCAATCCTCAGCAGTGCAATTGTTTCTCAGGATTATAAATACTTTCTATGGTGGAGGGGTGGGCTTGCCTGATGAAGGAGAAGGTCCTCCGAAACGACGTTGCAGCCCGCCCTCCACTCTCGGTTCAGTGTACGTTCCTGTCGGCTTCCGTGGAGGAACCGACAGACTTGTCCTTCTATTTCCGGTTCCGGGTTATTACCTTCCTGCTGTACGGCAGACAGCGGTGAGGCTGCCCAGCCAGGGAGCCCACGCCATTTGCAGCATCACCCGGCATTGCCGGTATTCAGGACTTTCTTCACCACTACACAGGACGCGCCACACAGGACCCAGATGTGACTGTCCTTCATTTGCATCTTCCATCGGATCTACTGTGGGGACTGTCTTTTTACACCATGCATGCTGTTTCATTGGAATACCTGTTTTTAACATGTAAGTTACTACATTAAATTACACAGCTGTTCATCTACCTTTATGACTTGGCGCCCTTGTTTCTTTTCTCTGTTACATGATTATTGACTGAGCCAAGGACTTTCAATACTGCTTGTCTGCTATCAGTTGCTAAGGGTAACCCAGGGGAATCCAGAAAGTGTAATACTCAGCAGTCCTCTAGAGGGCAGTACTACAGACATATTCTAGGGAGCTCTAAGGATGCTGGGTGCAGTGCCTTACACACTACCTGGCCAAAAAAGTCACCACCCAAAAAAAAAAAAAAAAAGGTCAAACACATTGCACCAATTTTGCTTTGATTACGGCATGCATTCGCTTTGGCATTGTTTTGATAAGCTTCTGCAACGTCACAAGATATATTTCCGTCCAGTGTCGCATTCATTTTTCACCAAGTTCTTCTATTGATGATGTGAGAATTGGACCAATGCGCAAAGCCTTCTCCAGCACATCCCAAAGATTCTCAATGGGGTTAAGTTCTGGACTTGGCCAATCCATGTGTGAAAATTATGTCTCATGCTCCCTGAACCACTCTTTCACAATTTGAGACAAATCCTGCCATTGTCATCTTGGAATATACCTGTGCCATCAGGGAAGAAAAAATCCATTGATGGAATAACCTGGTCATTCAGTATATTCAGGTAGTCAGCTGACCTCATTCTTTGGGCAAAGGCAGTAACTATCCAATAGGATATTACTGTATGCTTAGTTTAGTTAGTTGTTTAGTTAACCACTTGCCGACCGCCCCACGACTAATTACTGCGGCGGTCAGCCTCTCACAGGCAAAGTGACGTAGGGCTATTTCGCTAGCTTGTGAGGCTCTAGGGAGTGAGCGCGCGCAGCCGGAGGTGCGCTCCCGCTCGGTCACGGACCCCCCGCGCGTCTGCCTGGTGGACCCGATGTCCGCCGGGCACTCGCGATCGTCCGTTACACAAAACAAAGCCGCCTGTCCTTCTTCCCTGTGTAAGAATGGAGATCACACGGTTCTACTATGTAGGACCATTGATCTCTGTCCTTACACATCAAGCCACATCCATTTACAGTAAGAAACACGCCCCTAGGGACACACACAGCCCCTCCCTCTCAAATAAAGTTAACCCCTTCACTGTCAGTGTAATTTTTACAGTAACAGTGCATATGTATAGCACTGATTACTGTAGTAATGTCACTGGTAACCCCAAAAGTGTCAAAAATTTCAGTGAGGGGTCCGATCTGTCCGCCGCAATGTCGCAGTCCCGCAAAAAAAAAACGCAGTTCGCCGCCATTACTGGTTAAAAAATAAAAATAAAATGACAGAAATCTTTCCCTTGGTTAGTAAACGCAATAACTTTTGCGCAAACCAATCAAAATATGCTTTTTTCGATTTTTTTTTACCAAACATATGTAGCATAAAACAAATTGGCCGAAAATGTTAAAAAACTTAGATTTTTACATTTTTTTTGGGTAATTTCATATAAAAAAATGTGAAAAATATTGTTATTTTTGCAAAATTTACAGTCTTTTTTTGTTTATAGCGCATGATCAAAAAATCGCACAGGTGATCAAATACCACCAAAAGAAAGCTCTGTTTGTGGGAAAAAAAGGACGTCAAATTAGTTTAGGTACAGCGTCGCACGACCGCGCAATTGTCCGTTAAAATCACACAGTGCCGAATCGCAAAATAGGCCCTGGTCAGGAAGGGGGTAAAATCTTCCGGGGCTTAAGTGGTTAATTCCAGGTGGTGACTTTTTTGTGGGCCAGGCAGTGACTATAGAAAGCCACAAGAGGGCTCCCAGTTCAATAATATATGAATATGAGCGTGAAAATATGACACAGCAAGCAGGTAAGATGTAAATTTTAAAATAGCTCATAATGAATGCTTACTGCAAATACCTTTCCCCTCAATGTATAGCTGCTGTGTCTCCTGCCAGTATGTTTGCAGTGACGTAGAACCCCCATTTATGTTTCTATGATGGACTGTTTCTCTCATTTAACTGTTCCACATAACTGCTGTTTAATGCTTTACAGAGTATCATTATCTCATTATAGGTAGTGTTTTGGCATTGTGCAGGCTTTTGAAATTGATTTCTTGTAGGAGTAGAACTCCAGAGGCTCCAGTGTGAATGCAGGTGTTCGACTCTACAGATGTAACAGAAGTAGAATCTGCATTTCACTGGCTGCCTATGAGTTTCAATATTAGAAGACCTCCCTCTCAGATGAAACCCATGCCCCCAGGCAGAACATGTCTTACTCTGGGCAACGTAGTCAAGTATCCTGACGCTCACCTCTGTCTGTAGCCTATTCTCCCCTGTGACAAGGATAGAGTGAAATATTGACATTCATACTCAAAATTTCTATCTGCATGGTGTGTTCTGTATTAGGGATGAGGGGACTGAATTCGGAAAAAAAAAATGGATGTTTCTTTGAAATTGCCAGTTTTGCATTTGCGATATTACAACAATGTGCTTTTTTGGGGCGCATTTAGAGTAGTTTTGTTTATTTCATTTATCCGCATTGCTTGTTGTTATTAAAATGATCATTGGTCAAACTGGAAAGAATTCTACTTTTTACTTACAATTTGCCTTTACTGTTTTGGACTTAATAACAAACTTATTTCTGATTTAGTCTAGGGGCACATCTATGCGGACTGTGCTTGATGCGTTTTGTGGTGCGTTTTGCGTTTTTAATCACTTCCATACCAGGCCAATTCTGGCACTCTGCACCTACATGTAAAAATCTTGTTTTTTTTTTTTTTTTTTTTGCTAGGATATTATTTAGAACCCCCAAATATTATATATGTTTTTTTTTTTTTTTTTAGCAGAGACCCTCGGGAATAAAATGGCGGTCATTGCAACTTTTTTATGTCACACTGCATTTGCCCAGCAATTAAAAAAAAAAAAACAGTTTCATTAATTAAAAAAAAAAAAAAACACTAAAGTTAGCCCAATTTTTTTGCATAATGTGAAAGATGATGTTATGCTAAGTAAATGGATACCTAACATGTCACACTTTAAAATTGTGCACACATGTGGAATGGCACCAAACTTTGGTATTTAAAAATCTCCATAGGCAATGCTTTAAAAAAATGTACAGGTTACCTGTTTAGAGTTACAGAGGAGGTATAGAATTGTTGCTCTCATTTTAACATTTGCAGTGATACTTTACACATGTGGAGTGAACGCCATTTGCATATGTGGCCACGACATACGTATGCGTTCACTTCTGTGTGCGAGCATGCGGGGATGGGGGGAACTTTTAATTTTTTTTTTTTAATTGTTTATTTTTATTTTTTTATTTTACACTTTCCCTTTCAATTTTTTTTTTTATCACTTTTTTTTTTTTTTTTTTCAAGGACAGTAAACATCCCTTGTAATAGGAATAGGGCATGACAGGTTCTCTTTATTGAGAGATCTTGGTTCACCCCGCATCTTTCCTCCAGGCTAGGATCAAAAAATAAAAACGTTTTTGGCTTTCCAGCTGAGAACACGGCAGTATTTGCAACTGCCAGGCCTGACATGACGTCATAACATCATGCCCAGGCCTCTGAGAGTCATAGAGACTGCGGTATTCTCTATGGTAAACTTCAGCTGCCAGAGAACAATCAAAAGATTGAACAGTCGCTATGATTGTTCTTATGGCGCAGGGAATTGCCGGCTGGAAAAAAAATATATATGAATAATGCTTGCAGCTGCAGGTTTCATTTAGATATCCCCACTCAAAGTCCAGGGCGTTATATGACGTACTGTGGTGTGGAAGTGGTTAAACCCTCTTTTTAGATGCATTTTTGCATGCAGTTTTCATGCATTTTTACAGTGTTTAAACACACTGTATATAGCTGGCTGTTAAAAAACAGGCCAAAAAGCCAGTCGCTGCATCCTTAATAACTAATTCAGCTGTCAGCAAGGATCCCCGCTGACAGCTGAATGTAAAAAAAAGAACTGCCAAAAAAAACAAATAGTGAAAAAAAAATTGTGTGGGGTCCTCCTATAAGTCCATACCAGGCCCTTCGGGTCTGGTATGGATTTTGGGGGGACCCCACGCCAAAATAAAAAACAAAAATGGCGTGGGGTAATTCCCAAACATCATACCAAACCCTTAATCGAGCATGCAGCTCGGCAGGTCAGGAAAGCGAGTGCCCCCCCTGAACCATACTAGGCTGCATGCTCTTAACTTGGGGGGGGGGGGTTCTTTAGGGCAGGGGGGCGCCACCTCAAAGCACCTTGTCCCCCATGTTGATGGGGACAAGGGCCTCTTCCCGACAACTCTCGGCAATGGTTGTGCGGGTCTGCGGGCAGGGGGCTTATCGGGATCTGAAATCCAAGCCTTCTTCCCTATGTGAATGAGTATGCGGTACATGGTACATCACAAACGGAACACTTCCGCTTCTCCTGCAACTCCATTAAAGTCTATTACATGCAAAATGTGGGGAAAAAAAAGTCCTCGACCCTTTCCAAAAACGCACCTGCTGCAGAAAGCATAAATGTGATTGTGTACTATAGGAAACCATGGTAAATGGGCTGTAGTGCATTTCTGCAAACTTAAAAAAACAAGCATACATGTGAATGTAGGGTTAAGGGGCCTATAGCTAAAAAGTAGAGTTGCATCGATACCAGTATCAGCTCCAATACCAAGTACTTGCACATGTACTTATACTCCTGCACAAGCTCCCAATACCCAAAACCGATACCATTGCGGTGTGATTTGAGCCAATGCAAAATGAATGGGCTCAAATCGCACAGCAAAGAATAGCATGCTATTTGAACAAGAATGTGGTGCAATTCCTGTGCAAATCACATGCAGTTTCCCCCACCGCTCCTGTGAGATCCCAATATAGAAAGACAGGGAAGCGCCATCTAAAAAAGTGCAACAATTGGCAACCACTTCCGCCCTATACCCACAGGGGTCTCGAAACTTCCTACATCTCCTCCAGCCCTGTGAGCACCGCAAGCGGCCATGGGTTTGGATTTGACATGCAAGATACTGTATATTATGTACTTTTTTTTCACATGTGAGTTGTGATACCATTTTTAGTAAACTGTTTGCCCATTTCTGCACTTCTTAGATGGTGCTTCCCTGTCTTTCTATACTGGGATCACACAGCGGGAGAAACTGCATGCGATTCAGAAAAATCTTGCAGTGTGATTTGATCCTATTTATTTTGTATGGGCTTAAATTGTACCGCAAAAGTATCGATACTTGGTATCGGCGAGCACTTGACTGTAGGTATCAGTACCTGTACTCACTGATAAAAAAAAAAAGGGTATCTAAAAATGGAAAATGGCTCTCAAGCTGTACTGGTTAAAGAGGACCTTTAAGGAAAAAAGTCAGCAGCTACAAATACTGTCGCTAATAGCTTTTAATAACTAGACACTTACCAGTCCTGTGGTTCCAGGGCTATTTCTCCACCAGTTGGTTCTTTGCCAGTCTTTGGGCCGCTGCCATCTTGAGTGTGGGAAGCCACTTGTGTTTTCTTGTGGCTTTACAGATGGCTCTCCATTGTACATGCGCAAGGTGTGCTGTGTTTTCTGAATTGATCTGCAGCCTCTTGTGACATGTAACGTGGTGGTGGTGGTGGTGGTGATGGGGGGGGGGGGGGGAGTAAAAGCGGGTACCTGTCAAAACTAGGTACCCACCCCCTGAAAAAATAAAGTGTTTTTTTTACTGGTAACAGAGGAGGAGGATCAGCAAAACTTCTAATTTTTAAGATTGGTTCTGTTTTACGTGGGTTTTTCATATATGCGACTTTTACAGACCTGGGTCTGAACCTGTGACCTCTGCTGTGTCTAATGATGTCTCTTCTTGCTCAGCCACCTGAGATGCTGGACAGCACCCTATCTACTCTATTGGACAATCCTTGTGCCTTGTTTCTGCAGAACCTTGAACTCCTTGCTCCTCCCATGAGCTTCCTATTTAAGCCATACCTTTGCACTTCCTGTTTGCCAGAATATTGTGCTCTCTCCAGCCAATATCTCACTCTTGTCACTCCTGCTGCCATTTGTATCTCTGCTACCACTCCTTACCGACTTTTGGCTTGTATCTCGACTATGTTTCTGCATAATCCCAACCTACCACCACTTGTTACCTATTTTTGCCTTGTTTACTGACTATGCTTCTGCTTGATCCCTACCTGCTATATCCGCTAGTGGACCCCAGCTTGCTCACCTAGAGGTGGGATATGCTGAGGACCACCACCTGGTATTAACTCAAAGCAAACCCATTTCTACCATGAGGAGCTCTGATGAACTTAGTCAGCTTAGACTCCGCACCACAGATAAGCCCATGTCATCCACTAGGGTAACCTGCTGATGCACCTATCCACCTAGTCAGGGGGTGCCTCTCTACTGCTATAGCTATAGCAGTTCCTTGAAAAAGTATGCATACCCCTTAGACATTTTTTCGCATTTTGTCATGTTACAACCCAAAAAACATAAATGTATTTTATTGGGATTTTATGTGATAGACCAACACAAAGTGGCACATAATTGTGAAGTGGAAGGAAAATGATAAATGGTTTTCAATTTTTTTTTTTACAAATATCTGAAAAGTGTGGCATGCATTTGTATTCAGCCCCCTTTACGATTATATCTCTAACTGAAATCTGGTGGAGCCAATTGCCTTCAGAAGTTACTTAATTAGTAAATAGAGTCCACCTGTGTGTAAGTTAATCCCTGTATGGATACAGCTGTTCTGTGAAGCCCTCAGAGGTTTGTTAGAGAAACTTAGTGAAAAAACAGCAACATTAAGGCCAAGGAACACACCAGACAGGTTAGGGATAACGTTGTGGAGAAGTTTAGAGCAAGGATAGGTTAGGAAAAAAATATCCCAAGCTTTGAACATTTCATGGAGCACTGTTCAATCCATCATCGGAAAATGGAAAGAGTATGGCACAAGTGCAAATCTACCAAGACATGGCGGTCTACCTAAACTGACAGGCCAGGCAAGGAGAGCATTAATCAGAGAAGCAGCCAAGAGGCCCATGGTAATTGTGGAGGAGCTGCAGAGATCCACAGCTGGGAGAATCTGTCCACAGGACAACTATTAGTTGTGCACCCCACAAATCTGGCCTTTATGGAAAAGTGCCAAGAAGAAAGCCATTGTTGAAAAAAAGCCATCAGAAGTCCAGATTGCAGTTTGCGAGAAGCCATGTGGGGGGACACAGCAAACATGTGGAAGAAGGTGCTCTGATCAGATGAGACCAAAATGTAACACTTTGGCCTAAAAGCAAAACACTATGTGTGGTGGAAAACCAACACTGCGCGTCACCCTGAACACACCATCTGTGAACATGGTGGTGGCAGCATCATGTTGTGGGGATGCTTTTTTCAGTTAACTCTGACCAGCAGGGACAGGGAAGCTGGTCAGAGTTAATGGGAAGATGGATGGAGCCAAATACAGGGAAATCTTAGAAGAAAACCTGTTGGAGTCTGCAAAAGACTTGAGACTTAGGAGGAGGTTCACCTTCCAGCAGTGCAACAACCCTAAACATACAGCCTGAGCTACAATGGAATGGTTTAGATCAAAGCATATTCATTAGTTACAATGGCCCAGTCAAAATCCAGACCTAAATCCAATTGAGAATCTGTGGCAAGACTTTAAAATTGCTGTTCACAGACGCTCTCTATCCAATCTGACAGAGCTTGAGCTATTTTACAAAGAAGAATGGGCAACAATTTCACTCTCTAGATGTGTAAAGCTGGTAGAGAAATGCCCAAAAAGACATGCAGCTGTAATTGCAGCGAAAGGTGGTTTTACAAAGTGTTAGGGAGGCTGAATACAAATGCACGCCACATTTTTCAGATATTTATTTTTAAAAACCTTTTATCATTTTCCTTCCACTTCATAATTATGTGCAATTTTGTGTCGGTCTATCACATAAAATCCCAATAAAATACATTTAAATTTTTGGTTGTAACATGACAAAATGTGGAAAATGTCAAGGGGTATGAATACTTTTTCAAAGCACTGTACTGGCCTCTGAGCCTAACCCCTGACTGTGACAGCAACATTGGCAGTCTCCCCATTCATAAACGAGATCTAATACTACGATGCAAGCATTGTTCACCAAGCAACCACCAATCACGGGAGCTGGTTCCCAGTAGTTGTTGGCCACAAGCCAAGCTTCAGACTCATTTTTTTTATCTCTTCAATATACAGACCACTCCATCTGGTACGAACACAGGTTTTACTCCACTGAGAGCTTACCTATAGAACAAACAAGGTTGAAACACATTGGTAAGTATTTATACCTGATGAGGGTGGCCTTTGTATTTGAGAGATCAGTAAACTGATTCTGAGGCTTTTATTATGGTGAGCGGTTCCCATCTTCCTTTTTTTGAGCTGCTGCAGAGCCTCCCCAATCAGTTTGAAACTAGCAAAAAAAAAAAAGATGAAAATGTTCAAGTAGACAAGGCAATATACAAAGCAATACAAAAAGCACCCAACACATATAAAAAAAAAAAAAAAAAAAATACTGGGAGTCTTCATACAAAGTTACTTTGTTGTAGGTTTAGTTATTTTGCTCTATTTTTACATCTTTAATGGTGTTAAATAATTGCATGTGTACTGGTCCTTCTGGAAATGGATACAATGCTAAAAATAAAGCCATTTATAATGCAGATTTACATATTACATGTCTACAGATCTGTATTAGTGAAAAGATCAAGCCTCCATGGGTGGTGTAATATCACCAGGGAGCCGCAGCAGATTAGGAACACGTGCATTTAGAATAATGTATTTATTATCGCATAATTAAGAATTAGAAAGGCAATGGTTTTTCATCATAGGGAATCATTTCTCATCATAGGGAGCCCTTATCAAGCACATAGTAAACAGACGTGAACAGGATGGGAAAGAAAGCTTTTATATATATGTTCAACATACAAACATATGTCAAATCAGAGTTTAAAGTGGTAATACATGCAAAACCAAAAATGTAACATATTTCAGCTTACTAATCCTTCAAAGTGGCGGCCATATTAGTTTTCATTTTTAGGCTTTTTTCTCTCTGTTTTCACCTGGTGATCAAGCCAGTAACAAACCTTCAGTATCACACAAGCACCACCCTGCATGAAGGAGCACAGGGGGGCAGCTTTAGACAGCAGCATTGTGGGGAGGGGAGTGTTAGATATATTAGCAGATTTAAAGAGGAACTGCAGTCTGCTCACATAATTTGTAATAAAAACATATTTGCCATTCTGTAGCTTCTCTCCAACCACTTTGCATATTATTTTATATATACTGAGTGATATATATAGTGAGTGTACAGCTTGTATGACAGTGTAAATTTGCTGTCCCCTCAAAATAACTCAACACACAGCCATTAATGTCTAAACCGCTGGAAACAAAGTGAGTACACCCCTAAGTGCAAATGTCCAAATTGGGCCCAAAGTGTCAATATTCTGTGTGACCACCATTATTTTCCAACACTGCCTTAACCCTCTTGGGCATGGAGTTCACCAGAGCTTCACAGGTTGCCACTGGAATCCTTTTCCACTCCTCCATGGTGACATCACGAAGCTGGTGGATGTTAGAGACCCTGCGCTCCTCTACCTTCCATTTAAGGATGCCCCACAGATGCTCAACAGGTTTTAGGTCTGTCCATCACCTTTATCCCTAGTTTCTTTAGCAAGGCAGTGGTCATCTTGGAGGTGTGTTTGGGGTCGTTATCATGTTAGAATACTGCCCTGCGGCCCAGTCTCTGAAAGGAGGGGATCATGCTCTGCTTCAGTATGTAACAGTACATGTTGGCATTCATGGTTCCCTCAATGAACTGTAACTCCCCAGAGCTGGCAGCATTAATGCAGCCCCAGACCATGACACTCCCACCACTCTGCTTGACTGTAGACTTGTCTTTGTACTCCTCACCTGGTTGCCGCCACACACGCTTGACACCATCTGAATCAAATAAGTTTATCTTGGTCTCATCAGACCACAGGACATGGTTCCAGTAATCCATGTCCTTAGTCTGCCTGTCTTCAGCAAACTGTTTGCGGGCTTTCTTGTGCATCATCTTTAGAAGAGGCTTCCTTCTGGGACGACAGCCATGCAGACCAATTTGATGCAGTGTGTGGCGTATGGTCTGAGCACTGACAGGCTGATCCCACACCCCTTCAACCTCTGCAGCAATGCTGGCAGCATCCACACGTCTATTTCCCAAAGACAACCTCTGGATATGACACTGTGCATGTGAACTCAACTTCTTTGGTCGACTATGGCGAGATCTTTTCTGAGTGGAACCTGTTTTGTATAGTCTTGGCCACCATGCTCCTGCTCAGTTTCGGGGTGTTGGCAATCTTCTTATAGCCTAGGCGATCTTTATGCAGGGCAACAATTCTTTTTTTCAGATCCTCAGAGAGTTCTTTGCCATGAGGTGCCATGTTGAACTCTTAGTGACCAGTATAAGAGAGTGAGAGCGATAACACCCAATATAACACACCTGCTCCCCATTCACACCTGAGACCTTGTAACACTAATGAGTCACATGACACTGGGGAGGGAAAATGGCTAATTGGGCAGTTTGGACATTTTCACTTAGGGATGTACTCACTTTTGTTGCCAGCGGTTTACACATTAATGGCTGCGTGTTGAGTTATTTCGAGGGGACAGCAGATATACACTGTTATACAAGCTGTACACTCCCTACTTTAATTTGTAGCAAAGTGTAATTTCTTCAGTGTTGTCACATGAAAAGATATAATAAAATATTTTCAAAAATGTGAGGGGTGTACTCACTTTTGTGAGATACTGTATATATTTTATATATATATATATATATATATATATATATATATATATATATATACACAGACACATATATACAGACAGACACACTCACACCACTGCTTGCCTGCACATTTCTCCTCTCTTGGATGAGTGAGTTTAGAGTGGAAAAACTTGACTGGCCTGCACAGAGTCCTGACCTCAACCCTATAGAACATCTTTGGGATGAATTAGAGCGCAGAAAGTGAGCCAGGCCTTCTCGTCCAACATTAGTGTCTGACCTCACAAATGTGCTTCAAGAAGAATGGTCATAAATTCCCATAGACACACTCCTAAACCTAGTGGACAGCCTTTCCAGAAGAGCTGAAGCTGTCATAGCTGCAAAGTGCAGGCCAACTCAATATTGAACCCTACGGACTAAGACAGAGATACCAATAAAATGAATGTGTATGTAAAGGCAGGCGTCCCAATATTTTTGACATTATAGTGTATATCCCTTTAGCTTAGAGCTAGATAAGACAGAGCTAAATAATGACTTCTACAGCAGAGTGTCATGAGATCTTACCCTGGACTATGAAAGTAGCAGATAGCATAAGAACCTCCATGCTCTCCTTGGTGACCGAAGAATAATCCTTAACACAGAACAGTCTGTGTCCTTGTTCAGATTACTTACCATCATCAACTGCAGTACATCAAGTATACTTGTTACAACGGAAATGTTCTGTATGTTCAGATGCAATTTTGTCTAATAATAGCTGTAGACCAGTATGTCTGCATTTAAGCAGGTGGGTGTTAAATGTTTTATATTGGTTAAAAATGCTCTTCAGTTTTGTTGTTGATGTATGTGGTTAGAATTAGAGTAACCATGAAGCACTAAAAGTATGTAAATGTGAAGCTGCGCTGATCGAGGACAGTGTTATGAAAAATCGAAAATACCAAAAAAATTTGTAGGTCATTTAGACAGCATAGATATACTGTGATTATTGAAAACAGTGTGTAACACTGCCCCTTAAGGCCCGTACACACGTACCGATTGTCGGCATACAAACGTCGGCGGACGAAAGATCTGCCGATTGTACGCGTGTTAGTATGGTGCCTCCGACAGATGTCTGCGCACAATCCGCGGACAAAAGTCTTTCGTGCAAACATGAAAATTTTTGTCTGCGGACACCAGAACGGACGATTGTTCGCCTGTCAGTACAGAATTCGGCCGACAGACCGCAGATTTGCAAGACTGGGCATGCTCAGAAAATTAAAAACACAGGGAAAGTTAACCATTACATGACATCACTTCTGCAGTCAGCTGAAGTCTGCAGACAAAATTCTTGTGCTGTCCTTGTGCTGTCTTTGCACTTTTCAACAGACACCGACATCCCGGGGAGAAAAGACGAACATTTGTATGCCGACGATCGGTACGTGTGTACGGGGCTTTAGTGAGCTGCTGAGATTGGATTCCCCTGGGATACCCATAGGAGCAGTCCATTAAAACTTATCACTTTAACTCTTGGCTCAGACAATGAACAGTCCAGGGTATTTTTTTTTTTTGTGTTTTATTTTGAACTGGGATGGGAGAAGGGATGAGTGGAATACTCCAACTATGAACTATGCACAATTCTGAGGACAATTAGCTGCAGTGAAGATAGATAAAAAAATTCTCTTCAGGGTCTCAACTTGGCACCCCCTTTCTCTCTAGCTGGTTGTGCTAGCCTCTGTCCACTGACTCTCCCTGGAGTGGTCCCCTTCCTGGGCAGACCCCTGGCAAGCTCCCTGGTACTCACGGACACTGTTTTTCCTCAGGTTGCTCTGCCACTTGCTCCACAGTCAGTATCCTCTGGACCTCTTGGCTCAGCACCACACGTCTGGTCCACTAGGCTGACTTCCTGTGACCACTTTCCACACCGACAGGTGGAGAGACAGCTGTCACCCTCCTCCTGGGACCTGGCTTCCCGCCCACAGACGGGAGGCCAGCTGATGGAGTCAGGTGGTGGCTCAGAAATGCTGCATCATACAGAGAGAAGAGTTATGAAGTGTCTTGAAGAACTGTTATCTATATTGTACAGAGTATAATCAGTTAATGAAATGTACCATGGATTACAAGGAGCTAATTGTGTTCTTTTGGAGAAGCATTCCTTTTAAGTTGGAGTGCTTCCTTAATGGCAACCTTGCATTAAACAGCACCCTCAGCCAGCACTTGGGGACACTAGTAATTGATTTCTCTGGGTCCCCACTTTGGCGCAGTAGGCCCCACCCACAACAATTTGTTTGGGAAAATCTGAATCATTAGTTTTCAAAGCATATTAAACCAAGTATAATAAACCCCAAACCAAAAATGTAGTATATGACAGCTTACCAATTGTTAGATGTGATGGCTGCATTCATTTTCTTTTTTAGGCTTTTTTTCCTTTATTTTCACATGTGATCCAACCAGTAAGTGTTTTTTTTTTTAACTTCCTTTAACACACACATTTTCAGAAAAGTAGCAGTTGAAGGGTTGAAACAAACCATATAATACTAAAAGGGGTTCTTACAATTGTCACTTATTATCTATTTATGTATAGCACTTCCCCGGTGGATTGCCTTACAGCCAGGCATGCAATCTCAGCCACGCTGTTCCTCAGTAACCAGTCTAGCGGTGTTTTTGATGTTTTTATTTTTTCGGGGAACTTGGATGAGGTTGAGGGCATTGCGTGGGATACTCCAAAAACAGAAACTATGTACATTTTGAGGACAGTGAATTCCTTTCTGAAATTCTGAATCAGAAGTCCTTGCGTATAGCAAACTGTTGCTTTGTAGTGGAAACAGGTAAATGTAGAGCTAATGCAGAGTCCTTGCATATTGCAACTGTGGACTTGGCTTGGAGTACAAGCAGTTAACAGCACACAAGGTTCTTACTTAGGAGCAATAGGAGCATAGTCCCTTCACAATTAAATAGATAAACAAAGCTCTTCAGGTCACCAGTCATTGTCCCCTTAAGCAAACACACAGCTTACTTACCCTCTAGCACGAGAGAGGTGGCAGCAGCCCAAAAGTCTCTCAGCGGTCTGTACTTACAAAATGTCCCAGAAAAGTTGGTGACGTCCTTTCAACTTCCAAGGGACACTTTCCTTAAGTGATACCAGACTAGATCCTCAGCAGACATCCCCTCAGTCAGCTCTCTGTAGCTTCAGCATCCAAAACCCCAGGTCACGAATGGTACTACAGTCTGCACTTTTATATCCCAGGGATGCTGGACAGTCGGCCCAGATCCCCAACAGCCTGACGAAGTGAGCCCCACCACCCTGTCTTCTCTCCAGCGGCTGAAAGGACTCCCAGGAGAAGGGCCAGTCCACACTTATCCACAGCGGCGGGTATGTTCTGCGAGAGAGGCAGAGGTTGGCTGGGTGAGTAATGCTGTTTTATGGACAATTTGTTTGGGGTACTGAATGGGTGCAGACATTGGGAGGGCCCGTGAAACACAGCCTACCTTAGAGAGGTTGGAAAGTTCCTCTCTCAGCCTTCTAGTCTCCCCTTATGTCTAAGCCACCCTGTGTCTCTTAGGGACACAGGGTGCCCAAGAAGCCCAGTCTGGCCTGCCCAAACCAGACTTTCACAGACTGATTGGCTATGGGAGCTCCATGCGCCTTGCAAGGACAAACTTACAAACTATGTGGGACTTTGTCAAAAAAGCTGCCATAATGGATTGACTCTTTGGGACTTGTTACCCGACTAACTCAGGCACAGACCGATTGGAGGTGGATTGGAAGTGATAAACAGATAATTAAACAGATAATTAATGGTTTATATTGCTTCAGATGGGACAGTCATATTTGTCAGCAATATCTTCATATAGAAATATGAAGATCTATTCCCATTGCTATGAAGTCTGACTTCTAGATAATGTGTGTATCCCATGTCCCTGCATGCCAAACAGGCTTCCCTATTGTTTGTGTATTGAAATGTAATGTGTATTGTGTTAAAGTTTACCTGTCTCATTGTTAAATGTTAATGACCTCACATTGTTCTGTCCAGATGGCTAGATAATTTTTTTTGTTCCTGTACACACTTTCATCTGCATATGCTTCTGTGATCAGGCAGAGGGGAGGGATTGTGTACACTGTATGAGAGTGTAAAACTCTGTTTTCATTGGATTGTGAATGTCAGGGCCTGTTTTCAACAAGGTCCACCTGGGCGGTAACCTTGTGGGGGAAAATTGTATAAAAGTATGTTTCTTGTTAAATAAAGTTGAGTTACTTCCCCCTCAATCTAGAGTCCTTTCTCTTATTGGGGGAATATGCTGCAAGGGATTGCTATGGTCTTCCATACTCCCTTGGATAATCACTAAGCACTTGTAAGAGCTTGTGTAAGAGCTTGTTCTGCTGCACTCTCTGGGGAAAGAGAGGTTCACCCACGGGAACCTGGAGCCTTGCCGTAGATCCAGGGTGGGTAGGAGACTGCGAGACCCTAACCAAGCTGCGGTGGTTCGTGGGGTCTGAGGTGGTTATGGTGTCTGGTGGAGTGCTTTGAGCCCTCGGGAAGCACTAGCAGCCTCAGTCAACGGACGTACCCGGTCGGGGTGCTGGTTGATCCGTTACAGTCACCAACTTGGGACCTCACGAACAGCAAGCACATGGCAGCACTTCCCTTGAGGGCTGCAAGCTCTCCAAGCTGGACTGATTATCTCCAGGCAAATACATCAAGCTCAGTGTGCTCACAGAATATATACAGTCTCCCAGCATGCCTTCGGGGCCCATCTCCCTGGCATTGGTCAGGGCTGTAGAAATATTTATGCTGCCATCTGCATAGCTCCACACCTATGATTCAAAAAGTTCTCACAGCCTTTCTGGGCAGCAGAGGGAGTAAACAGACTAGCAGCAGCTGAGAACACTGAGCAGACCTAACTAGTCAATTGCAGCTGCACTGAATAAAGTGAGCAACTAAATTTACCTAGAAAACCAATTGCAGCAAATTTACCTATCAAAACACGGCTCCACAAAACACAGTGAGCCAACACTAAATCTACTGTATCTAAATAATCCTAGCACCTATCTGCTGAGGACCAACCCAAGGGGGAAGTCCTATGACAATAGATCTGTGAGGACCAGCTGCCATGCCATGCTGTGATTGATCTTCTTTATTATTTTCTCCCTTCAATGAGCCCGTTCCTCAGAGATTCATGTTCCATGGACTTTTTATTGCTTTGAACTTTATCCAACTCAGGTATTGGCTGCACTAAGTTCTCTATGTGCCTTGCGAGGGATAGTGTTTTGGTACAGCAGCATAGCTGTTCTACCTCAGCTAAATTTGCACAGCAAATTGTATGTAAACGATTATACAATTAGGTAGAAGATGTCTTAGAGAATGATGTGCAATGTATATGCAGCTTTCAAGCTTGTCAGTAAAGGAACTTTGTTTAACCACTTGCCAGCCATGTTCTTTAGCCGAATGACAGCTACAGTGTGGTTGCCAAGTTCTGGGAAAGCATCTATTAACATCCTCCCTGAACCGTGCCCCTGAATGCCAGCTGCGGCAGGCATCTGGTGCGCTCTGTGATTACTGTGTCCTTAGGACACAGCTGATTACAGATGAGGGTAAAGAACCAATCACAGTTGATCACAATGTAAATACGCTTGCCGGTTATCAACATTCCTTTCCTCGCGCACTGTCAAAGCGTGAGGACAGGCGAGCCGGTAACCATCAATCCTGACAGGGGACATCTATACTGATAATCAGTGCATCCTAAACAGTGCCCATTGGTGCTCCCTATTAGTGCTCATCAGTGCTTCCTATCAGTGCTCATTAGTGCTCATCAGTGCTTCCTATCAGTGCTCATTAGTGCTGTCAATCAGTGCCCATCAGTGCTGCCTATCAATGCCGCCTATCAGTGCCCATCAGTACTGCATATCAGTGCCTCCTCATCAGTTCCAATCAGTGCCTCCCATCAGTGCCCATCAGTGCCTCCTCATCAGTGCCTCCTCATCAGTGCCCATCAGTCGAGCTTTATCAGCGCACATCAGTGAAGGAGAAAAAATACTTATTTGCAAAATGTTATAATAGAAACTAAGAAAAACTTTTTTCTGTTTATTTAGCAAAAAAAATAAAAAAAACCCAGTGGTGATAAAATACCTAGCTAAAGAAAGCTCTATTTGTGTGAAAACGATAATAAAAATTCCATATGGGTACTGTGTGGCATGACCGCGTAATTGTCATTCAAACTGCGACTGCACTAAAAGCTGAAAATTGGCCAGGGCAGGAAGGGGGTGAAAGTGCCCTGTAGTCAAGTGGTAAGTACAAAGGTTTTTTTGTGTCTATTGCTGAGAGATGCTCACATATAGAACTAGTGTAACCTTAGTGTACCCAAAAAAACCTTACATTGAGAGGTAAAGCCATGCAACCCTCTGGGTTATACAACCTAGAGCTTTTAACACTATTATGATCCAGATTTTCTCATAGAAATATAGACATACTGGTCTAGAGATAAATATATTTTTAGACAATTTAGATTCTGAACATACAGATACTTTCCGTTGTAACAAGAAAACTTGACTTAATGCAGTTGATAAAATTAGGTAATTGTAAGAACATAGACGGTGCTGTGTTAAGGATTATTCTTCAGTCATCTAGCAGAGTGTTGAGGTTCTTCTTCTATATGCTACCTTCATAGTTCATGGTGAGATCTCATGACACATGGATTATTCATTATTTACAGTCATTATTTAGCTCCAGCTCTAAGTTAAAGAGATATACAGTAATTTACCAAATACATTTACACCCTTTTAAGGGATGTATTTATAAAAAAACGTACATCACTTTTCGGCATGCAAAACTGCATGTACTATGTGAATTGGGTCAGATTGAATGTTTTTAGGCTATTTCCCCTACAGGTCAATATTTGTCTATAAAGAATAAAGCGAATCAGGAAAATGCAGCGTTATGACAACTAGGTGGATTCAAAAATGATAATAAATAGGTAATCTACTCTTTATGAATGAATAAAAAATTGACCTGGGTATAAACAAACTCATAACATTGGATTATCCCCTCATTTGTAGAGAACAAATGTGCATGCAGTTTTTCACGATGAATAGTTCTGTGAACGTTTTTTAAAAAAATACACTTCTAAATGTTAGTGTAGACATATGCATATACCTAGTTGTACAGTTGTACATTGTATTAGCACTTATTTTATATATACTGTAAATAGCAATACAGATTATATATACAGTGGGTACGGAAAGTATTCAGACCCCTTTACATTTTTCACTCTTTGTTATATTGCAGCCATTTGCTAAAATCATTCAAGTTCATTCTTCTTCCTCATGAATGTACACATAGCACCCCATACTGACAGAAAAACACAGAATTGTTGACATTGTTGCAGATTTATTAAAAAAGAAAAACTGAAATATCACATGGTCCTAAGTATTCAGACCCTTTGCTCAGTATTTAGTAGAAGCCCCCTTTTCATCTAATACAGCCAGGAGTCTTTTTGGGAAAGATGCAACAAGTCTTTTACACCTGGATTTGGGGATCCTCTGCCATTCCTCCTTGCAGATCCTCTCCAGTTCTGTCAGGTTGGATGGTAAACGTTGGTGGACAGCCATTTTTAGGTCTCTCCAGAGATGCCCAATTGGGTTTAAGTCAGGGCTCTGGCTGGGCCATTCAAGAACAGTCACGGAGTTGTTGTGAAGCCACTCCTTCGTTATTTTAGCTGTGTGCTTAGGGTCATTGTCTTGTTGGAAGGTAAACCTTCGGCCCAGTCTGAGGTCCAGAGCACTCTGGAGAAGGTTTTTGTCCAGGATATCCCTGTACTTGGCCGCATTCATCTTTCCCTCGATTGCAACCAGTCGTCCTGTCCCTGCAGCTGAAAAACACCCCCACAGCATGATGCTGCCACCACCATGCTTCACTGTTGGGACTGTATTGGACAGGTGATGAGCAGTGCCTGGTTTTCTCCACACATACCGCTTAGAATTAAGGCCAAAAAGTTCTATTTTGGTCTCATCAGACCAGAGAATCTTATTTCTCACCATCTTGGAGTCCTTCAGGTGTTTTTTAGCAAACTCCATGCGGGCTTTCATGTGTCTTACACTGAGGAGAGGCTTCCGTCGGGCCACTCTGCCATAAAGCCCCGACTGGTGGAGGGCTGCCGTGATGGTTGACTTTCTACAACTTTCTCCCATCTCCTGACTGCATCTCTGGAGCTCAGCCACAGTGATCTTTGGGTTCTTCTTTACCTCTCTCACCAAGGCTCTTCTCCCCCGATAGCTCAGTTTGGCCGGACAGCCAGCTCTAGGAAGGGTTCTGGTCATCCCAAACGTCTTCCATTTGAGGATTATGGAGGCCACTGTGCTCTTAGGAACCTTAAGTGCAGCAGAAATCTTTTTGTAACCTTGGCCAGATCTGTGCCTTGCCACAATCCTGTCTCTGAGCTCTTCAGGCAGTTCCTTTGACCTCATGATTCTCATTTGCTCTGACATGCATTGTGATCTGGAAGGTCTTATATAGACAGGTGTGTGGCTTTCCTAATCAAGTCCAATCAGTATAATCAAACACAGCTGGACTCAAATGAAGGTGTAGAACCATCTCAAGGATGATCAGAAGAAATGGAAAGCACCTGAGTTAAATATATGAGTGTCACAGCAAAGGGTCTGAATACTTAGGACCATGTGATATTTCAGTTTTTCTTTTTTAATAAATCTGCAACAATGTCAACAATTCTGTGTTTTTCTGTCAGTATGGGGTGCTATGTGTACATTCATGAGGAAGAAGAATAAACTTAAATGATTTTAGCAAATGGCTGCAATATAACAAAGAGTGAAAAATTTAAGGGGGTCTGAATACTTTCCGTACCCACTGTATATATATATATATATATATATATATATATATATTGTACTTAAACGGATGCTATAGCTGCATTTCTAGTTTTCCAGTTGACTTCTCTAGTGTGGTGTTCTGACAGACACATGCTTAAAGTGTTACTAAACCTAGGACCCTGCATTTACTATATCTGGTCTCCCACAGTACACAGAAAATGGACATGCAATATTTTTAGTAAATATAAACGGCTCGGCTAAATACCTTTTCTCATCAGCAGTCTTATGACTTCTATCAGTGTCTGGGCAAGCACTGGTAAGGGTTGTAGGAGGAATTTTCATTCTACTCTGACTGTCCTATGAGGCTTCAGGACCCCTAACCCTCTGCCTGGACAATGCTGATTGGCCCTGTGCTGATCACATGCACCCTCTAGCAATACACATCAAACTGAGCATGTGCAGAGTGCCCCCAAGGCTCTGTATTCTCAGAAGATGGATTGGGGACAGTAAAAGAAGGGGAGGATCAGAGAAGACAGGATCAAACAGCCTTTTTACACAATGCAGAGGGTTAAACCCTTAGGTTCCACAATAAGTATAACAAGCATGCTTTACTGCATATACAGACTGTTTTTACTGTTGTGGATTTAGTAATACTTTAATGCCAAATATGAATAAATGGACATGGATCCCAAAGAAAGTATCGACATCTCACATGTTTTACTGGATCTCAATTAAAATACCCAAACACTGGTGTCCACTAAAAATTCAATCTCATACATATGGACACATAATCCACTAAAATGTAATTTGCAGAAAAAAAAAAAAACCCTCAAAGCTTAAATTCTACAATGTTGCATCATTATCTATAGTACATTCTGTTTACTCCTTGTTATTTAAAATTATATCCTATATGCTTTTGTTCCTTGTGACAGATCACAACAATATCTGTACATGGGGGATTGTTTTTCTTGGGCTATATTTCAGAAAATTTAATTTTGTTACTATAGGCACCAACTTCTGAAGGAGTATAGAGATTGCATATAAAAATGAAAAGACAATAAATTACAACAGGTCCACTGGTACTTACAAAAACATCTTTATAGTTTAGTTTTCACAGTCTGGCAGACAGGACAGAAAATAGCAAATGTTCATGTTTATATGTATGCCAGCAGATTGTAGTGTCTATGGTAGGTTGTGTTGTGTCTACTCATCTTACCCCCTCCTAAATCTATAGACACCTATAAATATCTGTGGGCTTTCTACTCAGGTGGGTGTCCAAGGTATAGAATGCCTCCAGGTTGCCATATTGCATTGAATTTTACAGAAAATTACTGCAAGTGCAGATTAGAAATTAAAATTGTTCATTGCCAAGAAGTCCCTGACTCCCTTACTATTTTAAAGAAATTCTTCTTTAAAGTTGGATCTTTGAATACCTAGATATCAGTTAATGTTACCCTTATTGGATAAGAAAATATGCCCAGACCAAATAATGTACAGGCAAATCCAGAAAAAAAGAGGAAGCATTTCTTCATCAAAGAACATCATCAAAAATAAGCCCTCATGAGGGGGAAGGGTGTTTGGCCCCTAAAACGCATTTTTTTTTTTTGGTATGAATCAATTTTATCATCATAAACCTTGGGCTCTTAAACACTTGTTTGGTGGTCCAATTAGATTATATGTATGTGGATTCTCAACTCTGGATCTTTTCTTTGTTCCTAAGGGAAGTCCTCATTTTGTGGAGTGCTGCCAGTTTGCCCAGTGACTGTTTCAATGATCCTTGGAAAATATGAATCCAGAGCCCCGTTAGTTCTTATGTGGGGACAGAAAAGTTTTCCTGTCCCAGTCAGTATTAATGGACTCTAAAATTAGTGATCCCAAGAGCATCAAGCCATTAACCGTCTTCTCAAGTATAAATGAATGAATATTCCAATCAATTGGATGTCTCAGGTACAGAATGCCTTCATGCTGCCATTTTTCATTGAATTTTACAGAATATTATGGCAAATGGAGATTGAAAAGGAAAGAATCATCACTGTCATGCAAGTGTGACCTTGTCACCTTCACTCCAATGCGCTCACCTTAGGTCAAATGCACTTAATCCCCTCTGGGGAATGGATATGCTGGTATGTCTTCCAGCAGGTATCCACAAGGAGTAACAACTTCCTCGGTGGTATTGTATGGCTGGTACCTCTTTAAGAGATCCACAGTCTCTATTTCTCTGCTCCCAGTCACTCAACTCTGGGTGCTCTCCCTGTTCCTGAGGGGGGTCCTCGTTTTGTGGAGAACAGCCCAACCAGAGTCAGTTTGCTCAGAGACCATCTTAGTGACCCTTAGAAAATGTAAAACCAGAGCCCTGTTTGTTCTTGTGTTGGTACCTAAAACCTGTACTGGTCAGTATTTTTGAACCCCAAACTGAGCATTTAGCCATTACTCCCCCTTCCCAAGTATAAATTGAGGAATGTTGATGTCTGTGTGTGCCAGTGTACTATGGAGTCTTCAGTATTGTTCTGTGCCTACTCATCTCACCCCCTTCTAAATCTATATCATAGCATTGATGAATTTTATGGAAAATTACAGAAAATGTGGATTGAAAAGGAAATTTGCTGCTTGTCAAAAAAATTCCCTGACTGTTTTAAATATGATTTCTTTAAAATTGGGTCTTTATATACTGTACATGAATATCAGTTAGCCTTACTAGTATTGTATAGAACAAATACCATGACCAAATGATGTAAGGGTTGCATCTAGAAAACAGAAGAGCATCTTCAATAAGCACAGATTAAAGGGGGAGGTGTTTGACCTCTGAAATGCAATGGCTTCTTTTTCTACTATGGATCAATGTTATTATTAAAAACCCTTAACTCTTGGACTTTTTTAACACTCTTATTGGACTGTAGGCATGTGGCTTCTCTGCTGAGGGTCCTTTCTCTGTTTCTGTGATATCTATGGTGACTGTGGTATCTATGGATATATATATATATATATATATATATATATATATATATATATAGACACCTTTAGATATATGTTGGCTTTCTGATCAGTTGGGTGTCCTAGGTACAGAATGTATCCAGGATGACACATTGCATTGAATTTTACCAAATATTACAGCAGCTGCAGAAATAAAGTATAACTAAAGGTGTGACAGTATTCACCGGGTGGGTAGGAGATTGCGAGACCCTAACCAAGCTGCGGCGGTTCGTGGGGTCTGAAGTGGTTACAGTGTCTGGTGGAGTGCTTGGAGCCCCTCGGGAAGCACTAGGAGCATCTTTCAACGGAGGTACCCGGTCAGGGGTGCCCTGTTCCGTTACATTGGCGGCAGTGGTGGGATGGCGTCCTAGTGTGAGGAGAAGCAGCTCAGAGACACCGGTAACGTTATGGAGCGAGCTAACACCTGTGCAGCGTATCCTTATGAGGAGGAGTTTCTCTGGAGGTTGCAGCAACACTTGGTCCAACAGGATGGGCCTGTATCAGAGGAAGCCATACTGGACTGGAGAGATTTCACTCGAAAGGAAATGTGGTATGAGGCCTTAGAGGATGTGCAGTGGAGGCGGAGAGAGAACCTTTCCAGTGAAGAACAGCGGTTCCAGGTATACGTTGCCCTGCGGTTACCTTTCCTAGGAGAGCAACCCCTGGATGAGTGGGTGACGGAGCTGTGGAACCTGATTTGGAAGGAGTTGTGGCTGGATGAAGCTTACCGGGCACTAAAGTGGTACGCCACCCGGCATGACCACTGGATGGCTGATGACAATATGCCGGAAGGTGAGGACTATAGTGGCCCGGGCTTGCTGTGGGAGGCCTTTGAGGAGAGGGACTTTGGATGTCCAGCAGAGTTTCGGCGCTGGGAAATCCAGGACACCAGGGAAGCCCTACTGGGTCTCCCCAAAGCGGATGACTTGGGGTCAGACCTGATTCATCTGGTCGGAATGGAGTGGGAACTTGAGCAGGACTACCAACGCCTGCTCTGCTCCATTCCACCCCAATCTACCCTGCAAGCTGAGCCGAAGTCCTGGGTGGCAGATCCAGACCCACAACCCTTCAGTTGGAGAGACAGTACAGACTGGTGGTACTTGGAAGACCCACCGATGGCAGGTGGAGATGGGACCGAGGTCTCTCTACCGGCCCTACAGGGAGGCTGGGCAGCCGGCCCAGGTCCCCAGCTACAGCAGGAGTTACAGGGAGCCAAAGGCGTCGTCCTTCCTTCCAAGCAGCAGCGTACCTTACAGGGAGAGGAGACAACTAATCCTTCTCCCCAACCACAGGGAGACAACAGCCCTGACATCAATGGTACAGATGGGACCGCGGTCTCTGCACCAGACCTACAGGGATGCTGGACGGCCGGACCAGATCCCCAACCTGCCCCGCAGGAATACCAGGAGGAGGAGGTAGGCGATCCCTCCTCTCTACAGCAGACCCCCAACCAGGTCCTGGGGGTATTATTCACCAACCCCAACCCAACAGAAGAGCTGGCGACAGGGCAGAGTGTTACCGACCTCTGCCCAGCACCCGCAAAAGCTACAGTCTTCATTTGTACACCCCAGGGATGCTGAACAGTCGGCCCAGATCCCCAACAGCCTGACAAAGTGAGCCCCACCACCCTGTCTTCTCTTCAGCGGCTGAAAGGACTCCCAGGAGAAGGGCCAGTCCACACTTATCCCCAGCAGTGGGTATGTTCTGCGAGAGAGGCAGAGGTTGGCTGGGTGAGTAACACTGTTTTCCCAGCAATTTGTTTGGGGTACTGGGTGGGTGCAGACATTGGGAGGGCCTGTGGAACACAGCCTACCTTAGAGAGGTTGGAAAGTTCTTCTCTCAGCCTACTAGGCTCCTCTTATGTCTAAATCACCCTGTGTCTTTTAGGGACACAGGGTGCCCAAGAAGCCCAGTCTGGTCTGCCTAAACCAGACTTTCACAGACTGATCGGCTATGAGAGCTCCATGCGCCTTGCCAAGACAAACTTACAAACTATGTGGAACTTTGTCAAGGAAGCTGCCATGATGGATTAACTCTTTGCGACTTGTTACCCGACGAACTCAGGCACAGACCAGTTGAAGATCTGGTACCTGGTTCGTCTACCTTTGGGGGGAAGATATGTGACAGTATTCACCGTCACTGGAATTTAAAGACAGATAAGTAATGGTTTGGATTGCTTCATGTTTGTCAGCAATATCTCCATATAGAAATATTAAGATTTATTCCCATTTGCCATGAAATCTGTAATTCCTAAATGCTGTGTATATTACATATCTTTCAATGTCAGAAAGGTTTTCCTTTTGTATGTGTATTGGGAGGGAATGCGGATTGCCCTGTCTCATTGTTAAGTGCTAATGACCTCCCATTGTTCTGTCTGTCTGCCTTAAGAGAAACTTATTATGGGATGTATAAAGATATGTGGATTGGATGCTAAGGGGGAGGGGGGATTGTCCCACATTATATATTTTGTACACTGTATGAGAGTTTAAAACTCTGTTCCTATTGGATGGTGAATATTATGTTCAGTCTTCAACAAGGTCCATCTGGGTTGTAACCTTGTGGGTGAAAACTGTATATAAGTCTTGTTCAATAAAGTTGTTCTAGAGTTACTTCACTCTCAATCTAGAGTCGTGTCTCTTATTGGGGGAATCTGCTGCAAGGGATTGCTATGTCCTCCATACTCCCTTGGATAATCCCTAAGCTCTTGTAAGAGCTTGTTCTGCTGCACTCTCTGGGGAAAGAGAGGTTCACCCACAGGAACCTGGAGCCTTGTCGTAGGTCCAGGGTGGGTAGGAGATTGCGAGACCCTAACCAAGCTGCGGCGGTTCGTGGGGTCTGAAGTGGTTACGGTGTCTGGTGGAGTGCTTGGAGCCCCTCGGGAAGCACTAGGAGCATCTGTCAACGGAGGTACCCGGTCAGGGGTGCCCTGTTCCGTTACAAAAGGCAAAACATTTTTTTTTAGTTTTGGATAGTGTGGAGAGGGATTTGAACCCTTGTCAGTTTTTTTGGCCGTCTGTGCCCCTGTTAAGGAGATTCATCCTCTCTATTTGTCCTGTTTACCAATATCATTAAAAGTGAAAGTTAAAGAAAATCTCAAATTTTGGGTTGTCCCCTGAATAGTAATAGAGGGGAAATCTTCCCAAGGGGGAGCTATTTCTGGTGGCCTGGGGGTCCCCAAAGAATTCACTTGATTTACAGAGATGAGACAGGGAGTTAAGAGAAATCTCCACAATGGGACACAGATGGTGGAAAAAAAAATATCTGACAGTGGTTATAACCCTCCCTTACTCTATCCAAAATGAAAAAAAAAGTTTTGCCTATATATCGACTTTAAATGTAAAGTTGATTTATGCCAGTGACAATTGACCCTTAGAAAATATGAAACCAGGCTCCATTTGTTCTTGTGTTAGGACAAAAACTTGTCCTGGTCAATATTGTTGGACCCTCCCCCTTAAATGATCCTAGAAGCATCTAGCCCAGCTTTTCTGAACCTTTTCAATGTGGAGGAACCCCTGAAATAATTTTCAGGTCTCAGGGAACCCCTGCTAAAAATGACTAAATTTACAACTCATAATACATTATTGTGATGGTCAGTGGGATGAATGCTCCTTACACTTGTGGACATTGGGAAGAATTACCTTCTTCCAGATAGCTAAAATAATCAATCGTGTCAGGGGAACTTATCTGAGAGGCAGAAATTGCTCATTGCTCAAGGAACTCTGGCAACCTCTGGAGGAACCCTAGTTGAGGACCACTGATCTAGCCATTATTCCCTCTTCTCAAAGATAAACTGAGGAATGCTCGTATGTGATATGAGCGTTATGCTGTGCCTTCTCATCTCACCTCCTCCTAAACCTATAGGCACCTTTAAATACCCATTGGCTTTCTAATTAATTGGCTGTCCCATTCTGACGATTGTTTACACACACGGCACATTGTGCACGCTTCTTAGGTGTAGGTAAAGCTTCAGCAGATTACAATTTATACAGCACACACAAAATGTATAATAACACACATTATAACTTCAACTTTCTGACAGCCAGGACACACCAGAAATCACGTCTATACTAATCGCGCTACAAATGCACATTGTTAATTATTCGTCTGCACCCACCTACACACTTAAAAAATGCATTTAGCTAATGCTGCGTTACATCAGTGCGTAGTTTGGAATTTAACTTGTTCAGTAAAGAATAAAAAAGGAATTTTCTCTTTGTGAAAGATGCTTTTCCTTGCCTCCGTTTACTGCATTCGCCCGAATAGCGGCTTCTCAAGAGAATTCATGATGTCATTAGTGTGATGCTATGGTAATGAGTCAGAAATTCTTGTCATTATAGCAAGTGTGCTACCTAATCTGTCCCTCTTATGTACTGTGTATTGATCAGCGTCCGTCCAGCTTTGTGTCAGACGGTTATTGTGTCATTGTAATCCACACAGCAGAAAGAGTGTGCGCTTTGTGAATAAAGCCAAGCAAATAATGAGAGAGTGTTTGCTATAGATTGAAAAGATGCTGCTGTTTTTTTGTGAATTATTTTTATTAGCCTTTTAATGGCATTACCATTTACAATAAACGAACGATTTACAATAAAAAAAATAAACACGGTAAATTTATAGCCTTTAGACACATTAATAGGAAAGGTCTAGCAAACAACACTTTATAAGAGAGATAAATGAAAGCCCTCAACTAAAATGTACTTAAATGTACAGCTAATATATTTTTTTAAACAGGACTTGATTAGTCCATGGTTGCTCAGCTGTCCCTGACAATAAGCTTGTCTTTGTGAAGATGCTGGAGAAATGATTTATGGAAAGTGCAGCCTAGGAAACTAGAACAAAGCAGGACTTCAACTGCCCTTAGTAGTCAATGAGATTTCATCTTTCATTCACTGATCGAGTGAGACATTTGGGGTTGATTAACATAAGCTGGAGCAAAAGTCAAACATTTGCCAAGAGTGACCAAACTAATTTAAAGTGACACTAAAACCTGGTTAAAAACATGTATTCAAGTGGACTATGAGTTATGGACTTGTAGTTTTGTAATGAGTTGGACTTGTATTGACTTGTTGGATTTGCAGTGCTCATTTCCAAGGGGATAAGAGAGAGGCTTAAAAACTCATAGAGGAGAAATTATTTCATAAAATATAAGGGACCATTAAAGTGTTATTAAACCCAGGGCCCTGCACTCACTATATCTGGTCTACCACAGTACAAAGAGCATGGAAATGCAATAGTTTTAGTAAATATAAACTGCTAAATACCTTTCTCATCAGTAGTATATAGCAGTCTTGTGACTTCTATCAGTGTTTGGTTAAAGCTTGTAGGAGGAGTTTTCATTCTTCTTTTATTGTCCTGTGAGGCTGCAGGACCCCTGACCCTCTGTCTGGACAGTGCTGATTGGCCCTGATAGGCTTCTTTAGCCCTGATAGGCCGAAGAAGAAGCAACGTGCTTTGAAACGCGTCCCTATCTCCCAGCACACGCCCAGCGGTGTCAGGTATCCTCTCCATCTAGGCTCTGGCTTCTATCCCTGGTTGGATTGTCTTCCTGCAGCAGTGGCTCCCTCCTGCCTGTGCTCTTCTCCCCCTGCTCATGGCCAAAGCAGGGGAATTTCACACCAGCTCCGAGCTCCAGAGGCAGCAGATTTGACTTTAACCACTTTGCACACGCTTCCCCTTTGTGAGTGTGTATTTAATTATTAATACATATTTTTCACCTTGTTTACTACACTATGGAGGTTGCACTTGTCCTTTCCTTTTTGTTTTTACTGATGCTGATCGCATGCACTCTCCAAAGAAGAAAACGTTCTAGCAATACACACAAGACTGAGCATGTGCAGAGTGCCCCCAAGGCTCTGTCTTATCAGGAGATGGATTGGGGACAGTAGAAAAAGGGGAGGATCAGGGAAAACAGGACCAAACAGCCTTTTTACACAATGCAGAGGATTAACCTTTTAGGTTCCAAAGTGAGTATACTATAAAAAGCATGATTTACTGCATATACAGACTGACTTTACTGTTGTGGGTTTAGTAACACTTAAAGCAAAGGATGTGTATGTATTTAATGGATATCATTTAGCATCACTTTAAATATAAACTCTGGGAAGCAGTATTTATATCTAAACTGTGGTAAAAATCAGCAGAAGACTGCAGGTAGGGAAAGCTAGAAGCCTCAATGCCGGATCTAGAAGAACCAAATAGGGCTGAGGCCAGCTTCAGGTCCAGTTCGAGCCAAACTCCTCCCTAGCCACAAACTTAATGTTGAAAGAATGCAATATACAAACAGTTCAACATGAGCTTTGTTGGTGACCCTCTGGCTATCCTGTGATTTCTATTTCTCAACACGGGATGTGGGACTGTCAACTTGATTAACCATTTTGGATCCTGTTTCTCTTGGCTTTTTGACTGCCTTTATCTTCTTAGTTAGAGTCACAAATTCATTTATTTATATTATCAGTTTTATTTGTTTACTAAATATTGATCGTTTGTCATTTAATCTCTGCACTGTTTTTATATTGCATTTTATAATGTCTCGTATCGTGGCATAGCATTGCAGCTAATTGTATGTATCTCACACTTTTACACCTTTAATGCAGATTTACTTTGTTTATTTCTTAATGTTGAAAGAATGGCCAGATCTTAGAAATTACTACTGGGCATGTTATCTATCTAGATTTGTAGATTGGTAAGTACACCACCAACTAAATTACTGGTAAGCGTGGAACAGTCATTCTCTTCCATACTATTAAAATCAACCTCTTGGATCTTACCCCATCATATTCCACCAGCTCTACAGGAGCACCCGCTTATCAACCCGTCTCTACAAAGTTTCAGAGAAGTTTGCACAAAATCTCATATCTCCTCAAACCCCCAGCCACTTACTCCTGTCCACCTAATCCAGCCTTTCTCCCCGGAATGTCCATACAATTCCTAACAAACGTTTGGCCTTATTTGGAAATGCACGCTCCAGTGCTTTAAGTGGCCCACAAGAGGTGCCGGTACTCTATTATAGCCTATAAATTTTGTCGCCCCCCCCCACCCCACATCAGGGTCCCCACAGAGCACCCCCTGGCCTGGGCTGGGACTCTGAAGCAGGGGGACTCACTGGTGATGACTGGTCACGCTCTGGAGTGGGAAATATTCTTGGGGGGGGGGGCAATTGAGGGCGCAGATGTCCAAAATGAGCGTACTGGTACGGTAAGGCGCACGTAGAGGTGGCGGTATGCTCAAGAGCCATATTTGGAAGTGGTGGTACTGAGTACCAGTGCATACCGGCCCACTTAAAGCACTGCGCTCACCACTTCTATCTTGACTGCCCTCTTCTAGATCTCAAAAAGTTGTCTGAAGACATGCCCGGAAGCTTCTTCCCCTCCTAGGCATACTTTCAAATATGCCACTTCATACAAGACATTGATCGTTCCTTCTAAGTTTCTCACACTCTAAACCTTTTGAAACAGTCTATTCCTAAGCCACACCCCAATGACATGTAATTTCCACCCATTCATGCCTACTCTTTGAAACCCCCATCCCCTAAATCAGGGAAAGCTTTCCAAACCTGGGAAAGGGACTTACAACTAGGGTTTACAGAGCAACAATGGAAACAGATCTTCACTATAACCCATAAAGGTTCCATCAATGTCTCGACCCAAGAGAACAATTACAAAACTTTAAATCGTTGTTACCAAATGCCGTCCCTGCTCAACAAATACAACCCTAATATTTCTAGTAATTGCTGGAGATGTTGTGGAGATCAGGGTACACCCCTACATATATGGTGATCATGCCTATTATTATAATCATTCTGGACTCAGGTCCATGAAATAAAAACACGCATTTCTACTTATCCTTTAGAGCACACAGCAGCTCAATTCATACTCCATCACTCCTCCACATCCACACAAAACTACCGGAAGTCCCTGAGTATTCACAAGATCAAAGCTGCCAAACTCTGCATTACAGCACACTGGGGCTCAACCCATATACCGACCATTCCTGAATGGCTTACTCGCATTGATAAAACCACAGAATGGAGGAATTATTTTATATAGCTTGAGACTCTATCCAAATTCTCACGTGTATGGGCATGTTGGACCCATTTTAAAACCACAGCCAGATATATGACCTTGATGAGAATAAACCAAGCTGCCCCCCCCCCCAAACTAGACTCTGATCCCACTAGATTGATATCCATAACAATGCTTGGTTTTTAACTTGTGACAACGGTCTTCCCCCATCTCCAACCAAGGGAAGAGTAGGGGATAACCCTCCCCAAAAAGAAATATCTCTTGCTGATAGCTTTTGATTTTGAATGTCTGTTTAAGAAATGAAGACATGTTAATTACCTTTGGCGGAGACTGAGGTAGCATCAACATCTTCATCCCCCCCAAACCCTCTAACCTTATCCCTCCCTCCTCATTCTCTTCCTCAATACCCCCTTTCCTCCATTCTTCCCCTTACCAACCAAATAATAACTCTTTTCATCTTTCTCTAGATATTTCAACAAGTATTACCATTAGGTAGCTCAAAATGAGCTACTCGCAAAATGGTTAGACATCCAATATGGGATTGCTTGTCTTTTATCTATGTTTGTAAGTACCCTTTTTTAAATATACTTTAGGTTTATCATACGGGGCTTCACCATTAGTGCTTTATTGTCTCTTTGATGGTGGCTTTCCCATCCATGAGAGCTTAGGCACTTTTTCCACACATTCATGTCCATCTGAAGAGGAGTGGAGTGAAGAGGAGAGGAGGAGAGGAGGAGAGTGAATCTTTGGTTTCTACAGCTGATTCCCCCCTGGTTGCTATTCTACACGCTCCATATCCATGGAGGTCTGGTAAGCAGCCTCTGTTGGACACTTCATGGTGGTGTGTGCCATTCCTTTACAAAACCATTGGTGATGGGAACACACTTTTCTGCATGGAATTTTTGCACTCATATGCTTTATTTTTAGCGCTGCATTTGGACTCTTATCAATTTTATATTTGTTATCAATAAAACATTTTTTGAGAGAAAAAAAAAAAAAGAACGGTCAGGGGTTGAGAGCCAGAAGGGGAAGTTAGCCAGAGCTGAAGGTATGAAACAGATTATCAATCTGAGATAAGACAAGATAGACAAACACAGATATAAGAGGTAAGGAACAAATATGGTACCCACCTTCAGGCCACAGAGAAAGGCTTGTGGCCTTGGCTGGGGTGTATATTCAGTCACAATTATTCACCCTTACTAACTGTCCTACAGCAATTATATTAGTAGACAGTGATTGGAACTCAGTAGCATGAACATAAATAAAAAGGCTTTTTTTTAAAAAAAAGTAGAGTAGGGGAAGGTTACAACCCCTGTCAGATTTTTATTTCAGCATATGTCCCTGTTGCAGATTTAGATTCACTTCCTGCCTGGTAAAACCATTTTCAGCAGTACCGCAAGAGAGGATAAATCTCTGTATCAGAGCCCTGGATAGTAGTAAAAACCTGACAGAAGTTGTAATCTTTCCACTCTATCCAAAACTGGAAAACACGGTTTACGTTAAGCAGTCAAAGAAAATGGCCTCTGCCCCCACCTATTACTGACCTTCATAGCAAAGAACACATGGAAGGGCAACGCACATGAAACAAAAAAAAGTAAAATTCCCAGTTCAATTTGCTAGCCAGTTTGCTTACCAACCAAATTAACCTGTCTAACAGTTTGCGTCAAAACAGGGGTTTAGTTAGCACACATTTGCAAACGCATGTGTAAGCTACAGGGCCACTCCACGGCTCCCTGTGTTACCTGCAGTCCTAACTCTAATGAATTTATAAGAGTCTTCACAGTGGAAGCACATGCAAGCTAATGGATAGATAGGGGGCAGGTGAGCCTGGAGGTGGCCCATCCTTCCTCTGAAAGGTAATTGGGGGCATACTGGAAGCCCAGCTGATGGTATTACAGCAAAGACATCCAGTATGTCCACTCACCAGTACACATTAACAACAAAGAAAATGGCCTCTGCCCCCCACCTATTACTGGCCTTCATAGCAAAGAACACATGGAAGGACAACGCACATGAAACAAACAAAAGTAAAATTCCCAGTTCAATTTGCTAGCCAGTTTGCTTACCAACCAAATTAACCTGTCTAACAGTTTGCGTCAAAACAAGGGTTTAGTTAGCACACATTTGCCTTTACCTTTCAGAGGAAGGATGGGCCACCTCCAGGCTAACCTGCCCCCTATCTATCCATTAGCTTGCATGTGCTTCCACTGTAAAGACTCTTATAAATTCATTAGAGTTAGGACTGCAGGTAACACAGGGAGCCGTGGAGTGGCCCTGCAGCTTACACATGCGTTTGCAAATGTGTGCTAACTAAACCCCTGTTTTGACGCAAATTGTTAGACAGGTTAATTTGGTTGGTAAGCAAACTGGCTAGCAAATTGAACTGGGAATTTTACTTTTGTTTGTTTCATGTACGTTAAGCAGTCCCCTGCCAGGCTAAGGACCAGCATGTGAATGGGACCCTGCAGGCACAAGTTTCAGCTTTGGCACCTGCAAGCGTAAGACCACGAGCAGAGAGATGAACAATGTTACATTATTGTACCTGATTAATGTACCAGCACATACACTATGTTACCAAAAGTATTGGGGCGGCTGCTTTTACATGCACGGGAACTTTAATGGCATCCCAGTCTTAGTCCGTAGGATTCAATATTGAGTTGGCCCACCTTTTGCAGCTTTAACAGCTTCATATCTTCTGGGAAGGCTGTCCAAATGATTTAGGAGTGTGTCTATGGGAATGTTTGACCATTCTTCCAGAAGCGCATTTGTAAGGTCAGGCACTGATGTTGGACAAAAAGGCCTGGCTCGCAGTCTCCACTATAATTCATCCCAAAGGATTTCTGTCGGGTTGCGGTCAGGACTCTGTGTGGGCCAGTCAAGTTCCTTCACCCCAAACTCGCTCATCCATATCTTTATGGACCTTGCTTTGCGCAAATGTCCAAATCATTTGGTGGAGGGGGTCTTATGTTGTCGGGTTGTTCTTCAGGGGTTGGGCTTGGCCCCTTAGTTGCAGTGAAGGGAACTTTTAAGGCGTCAGCATACCAAGATATTTTGGACAATTTCATGCTCCCAACTTTGGATGAAGGAGTTTGGGGTGGAAAAACTTGACTGGCCTGCACAGAGTCCTGACCTCACCCTGATAGAACACCTTTGGGATTCATTAGAGCGCAGACTGTGAGCCAGGCCTTCTCATCTACATGAGTGCCTGACCTCACACATTCCCAAAGACACACTCCTAAACCTCATGGACAGCCTTCCCGGAAGAGTTAAAGCTGTTATAGCGTCAAAAGGTGAGCCAACTCAATATTGAACCCTGCAGACTAAGACTGGGATGCCATTAAATTTCATGTGTGTGGAAAGGCAGGCGTCACAATACTTTTGGTAATATAGTGTATACCTCTATAGCAGCAGGGTATCTAAATGCAGAGGCTGACATGCCCCACGCCCCCTCCCCCTTCTCCTGCATTCCTCTTGCTTTTGCTGGTGTGTAGAAAGTGTTTACAGCCTAGGCAAGCTGCAGCTATGATTCCGCTGCCTCTTTTATAATTGTTGTTGGATTGACAAGAGGGGATAAGGGCAGTTCGGATCTCATAACTAGAATTAGAAAGCACTTAGAAATATGAGACAAAGTACTACAAGTACTTTGTCCTATAGGCGAAAGAATTGTACAATAAAAAATATAATGATAGATCTTCTTTAAATCCTCTGCACTCTGTAAAGTAATAGACCTATTTAGACACGCCCCTCCCCTTCCCTGCAATAAGTCAATGTGAAGACACTTTTGCTGAGGGGTGTGGTTGTTACTCAGCTCTGCCAGCAAAGAGCACTGTGGTTAAACATAGAGAGTAAAGGGTATTTTAAACCATTTTCCAAGAAAAAAAAAATTACAAATTATAACATGAAGATGTACTGGACTACAATAAGATAAAAAGATTTGAGTTTTCAATAGCTTTAAAGCATAACTCCACTTTTGTTGAGAAAAAAAAACAATCCCTTCTAGGTGATCTATGTACATTACAGGGATTTTAACAAACTTTGTTGCAGATTCTTGTGTCGCAATTGTATACGCTATATTGTTTTTTTCTTGACTGCTAAGAAGCATTGGCTCATTTATGAGCAGCTAATAAACCAATACCTTGCCCCCCAAAAAGACACAGAAGCTGATTAAGTTGGAAATAGGGCAAGGCCACAGCTTTATTGAACTTTGCAAAAGTTAACAACTTTCCAAATGTACCAAACAACAGTGCCAGTCATGGTTATACTGTGAGCACCCGACAATGCCAGTCACAGTTCTACCTTGAGAACCCATAAAACATAAACTTACATAGTCTAAGAGGCCTGTCCTTACCATTAGTGCCAGACAGACATAAGACTGACCCCAGAATTTAACTTGAGGGCATAGCCCGTAAAGCAACATCAATTGCTGGCAAGGTCAAAACCGCCAATAAAGCTGTGACAAAACATCACAACGGGCGGGGGTGGGCAACTCTTGTAACAGCTGAATCTCCTCAGAGCGGTTGGATGTGCCCCAGCGTAGCCTTGTCCTAGAGTTCAGGCTCCACCCAGTCACCAAAGATCTTTGTAGCCAATCCCAAGGGAGCTACTTAACTTCCCTTTTAGGTTCACACCCACAGTGACGCCATGCTTCCAGAATTTAAGGCTCCCTTTCCCTAAAGGAGGTTCATTATTTGCTGATTTTTTCCCCCCACAAAAGTGGAGTTACCCTTTAAGTGTAAGGGAACTTAATATGGGCTTAAATTTTAAACAAATGTATATAAAATACGAGAATGTATACATATTTTTTCTGATGCATCACAGACTAAAGGAATACTGTAGAGTCATTGAAATACTGAGATATTTTTTTTTTCAAACTACCTAAAGAACCGTTAGAATGAATCGTAACAGATGCACATAATAGAAATATCGGCATTCTTGGAGTGACGAGGGTTTTCAAGGTTGGAAAAACACTCCAATACAGAGGTCCTTACCCTGGAGATTGAAAGCAAACTGTTTAAATGTCAGACTTACCCAAATCTGAAAGAAAACACAGAGGTGAGGTAGCAGAAACAAAAGAATTTCTTAGTGTAGGTTGTAATGTAGATATAAAAGAGGAACTGAACTCTGGTAGCTGTGCCCAAAAAAGGCAGGCAGGCAACAATAGACGAACCACCATTATTGCTTGTGGTCTACCTGCAGCTGCTTATTCTCCATTACTGACATTTGTATGCCTTTTCTTTTTAGCATTGTGACACTGTTTGGGGGCAGCCGTCTTGGTACAGGCAGGGCTTTGCCTCCTCTTGTCAGAATCTTCAGCAAAGAGAACATTAACCACTTAAGCCCCGGAAGATTTTACCCCCTTCCTGACCAGGGCCTATTTTGCGATTCGGCACTGCGTGGATTTAATGGACAATTGCGGGGTCGTGCAACGCTGTACCTAAACGAATTTGACGTCCTTTTTTTTCCACAAACAGAGCTTTCTTTTGGTGGTATTTGATCACCTGTGCGATTTTTTGATCATGCGTAATAAACAAAAAAAGAGTGTCAATTTTGCAAAAATAACAATATTTTTCACATTTTTTTATATGAAATTCCCCCAAAAAAATGTAAAAATCTAAATTTTTTAACATTTTCGGCCAATTTGTTTTATGCTACATATGTTTGGTAAAAAAAAAATCGCAAAAAGCGTGTCTTGATTGGTTTTCGCAAAAGTTATCGCGTTTACTAACAAAGGGAAAGATTTTTGTCATTTTTGTTGTTTTTTTTTTAAACACGTAATGGCGGCGAACTGCGATTTTTTTTTGCGGTACTGCGACATTGCGGCGGACAGATCGGACCCTTGACTGACATTTTTGACACTTTTGGGGTTACCAGTGATATTTCTACAGTAATCAGTGCTATACATATGCACTGTTACTGTAAAATTACACTGGCAGTGACCGGCGGACATCGGGTCCGCCGGTCACACACGCGTGGGGGTACGTGACCGTGCGGGAGCGCGCCTCCGGGGGCGCACGCTTGCTCCCTAGACCCTCACAGGCTAGCGACGTAGTACTACGTCGCTTTGCCTGTGAGGGGCTGACCGCCGCAGTAAATAGTAAATGCGGCGGTCAGCAAGCGGTTAAGAAGCTGTGAAATCACCAAATCTCACAAAACCAACAGTCAAAGACAGCGGTGCTTTGGCCCTCACAGATATACAGATATGAGGTTGTAGGTACAAGAGTGCCTAGGCACACTCATGTACCCGGAAGTATTTATTTTTTAAGAGGAATCCCAGTCAAAAGGGTTAATTTTGCAGGGTACTGCTTAAAGTGGAGTTCCACCCTTAAGGCCCCTTTCACACATGCTGTCCGTTTGTCCGTTTTTCCTCCATCCGTTGACGGATGAAAAACGGACATCAATGCATCTCTATGTAAAAACGGATGACAACTGATGATCATCAGTTAACATCCGTTTTCATCCACTTCCGTCAATGTCCGTTTTTTTGAACGGATGAATGCCCTATTTTTCATCCGTCAAAAAAACGAATCGGACGAAAAACGGATGACAACGGATGAAAAACTGATGTCAACTGATGACAACGGATGACAACGGATGAAAAACTGATGTCAACTGATGACAACGGATGAAAAATGGATGAAAAACGGATAACAACTGATGAAAAACGGATGAAAAACGGATAACAACTGACGAAAAACGGATGAAAAACTGATGACAACTGACGAAAAACGGATGAAAAACTGATGAAAAACAGATGAAAAACTGATACATTTGACGTGACTGAACTGATGAACTGAACGGACTGTATGTGTGAAAGGGGCCAAAGGGACCTAAAAGACACTTTGCCCCATCTGCTTGCTCTGTGTCACCTGAAAAATAAATGGATAATCACGATTTTTTTACATCCGCTGTTCCAGACCAGAGTCCAGTGTCTCTCACAACACGGAGAATATAACACCTTGTTTTAGAAGAAAATATACTTACCTTACTTCCTCTTCCTCCCTCTGCGGCCCGCGCCGTCACTTCCTGCTTGCATTGATTCCTGGGATCATTGCTCCCAGGAATCAATGCGCCTGCACCGGCCCCGCTCGTCACTTCCGGTGCAGGCGCGTCATTACCTGCTAAACAGCTTCTGGGCATGACGCGCCTGCACCGGACATGATGAGCGGGGCCGGTGCAGGCTCATTCTGGGACGAAGAGGACACGGGACGCCGAAGAGGACGCGCTGGCTTCAGCTGCCCACACCTTAGATGGCAGCGCTGGACAAGACATTTTCAAGGTAAGTATTTCTTCTTGCAGGTAAGTGCGACCCGGGACAGTTCAGAGGCTATCCATTGTGGAATGCACTAGCCCTGACTGTCCTGGGGGTATTTTTAGTGAAAAAAACTTTCCGTGGGTGGAACTCCGCTTTAAACACAATTGATATAGATGCTCCCTATAACAGCAAACATTCCCTTTTTAAGGTCAGTTCTACTTTGAGATGACAATTCCTGAGACAAACACTATTTAGATGGACATAGACAGTGTGGTTCACCTGCCATGGATTTGTAAGATCTTGGCCATTCTATTCTTTTGATAAAGACATAATGATCAAATATATATTTTTTTATGTGTGTATATAATCTTGACACTAGTTGCTGAAAGGCCTCCTATCATTTATGTTAGGTGTCTCCTGCATGTGTGGCAGAATGGGGGCAAATGACACCAGCTATTTACCACAATCCAGTGGAATACAAAGCTGAGGTTTGATTGATGCTCGAACTTACAATTTCAGACAGAAAATAATAAAATAAGTCCTTTAAATCAGTTTCTCGGTTCTAAAACATTTTGACATTTAAAGGGATTTTTACCTTAAAATGACGTGATTTATTTGTGCTTTTTTTGCAATATGTTACTAAATATAATGAATAATTTTTCAAAACATGGATTGTTTTTCTGCAGTAAACAGCTAAATCCCAAAAATTGCTGAAAAAAAAAAAAAAAAAAATCAGGAATTCAGAACAACTTATGTTCTGGGTGTTTGATATACCAACCTACCTTTGCCTTTTTATTTTATTTGAGTGCGCCATAGTGTGCAAATACGTTGTGCACATTTGCACATTATGACAAATAGAGGCTGAATACATAAGTTCGGTATTAAACCCCTTATTTGGAAATTGTATAGGTAAGCTTATAGTATAGCATATAAAGAAAAAATTATAACCGCGCTATAAGTGAAAAATAAGCAAAAAGCTGCAACCTCAAAATTATATATGTGAAAAAGTCACGCTAAGTGAAGAGTTGAACTAATTAAAAGTCCAAAAAATTAATTAATTAATTAGTTCAACTCTTCACTTAGCGTGACTTTTTCACATTTATAGTATAGCATATCTGTAGGTACAGTGAATATCTCCCAAATGTGTGCCATTTAGGAGATGTTTACATCAGCAATAGCCAATGATGTCACTGTGCATGCGCAGTAGTGCTCTGCATTCAGGACCCACTGTGTGTTGTGAGCGCAGACATTACTCCGTACGCCTGTACTGGAGTAATGTCATGCAGTGGAGTGACTCAAATAGCCAGACTGGCACAAACATGCAAGGAAGATGGGAGTGCCGGCAGTGGTGACAGTGCACTGCTGAAGGGCACTGTTGCAAAGGTAAGTCTGCCATAATGTGCTAGTATCCAGTGAACGCTAGCACATTATGGCACACCCCTTCAGGGGGCCAATATTTGAAAATAAAGCTGTAGACTTTACTACTGCTTTAAAACATTAGTTTAGGGGTTGGGGTAAAGGATAACTAAACCCAAGAATAAACATTTAATAGGTTGCCGCTTACTACTCCTTAGATATGATGACTATATTAGTTTTCTTTTTTCAGGTTAAGAACATTGACAGCAACTTCATAAAATACCTGTTGATCCTGCTAGAAATGCAATGTTCCTGTCATTTCCTGTGATGTACCAGAAAAAAAAATGTATCAGTCTTATCTTTCTTCTGTAAACTGCAAATCCCATCAGCCCCGATGTAATGGGAATAACAAAGGCTCAGTGGTCGAATAAAATCCTGGCCAGGACACCATATGCATAGAGTTGTCATATTCTCCCTGTGCTTGCTTGGGTTTCATCGAGATATTCCACTTTCCCCCACCTTTATGCTGGTAGGTTAATTGGTTCCTGTCTAATTTGGCCATAGTATGTGTATGTCATAGGAGTGCCCAGCCTATTGCATTAGGGTGTGTACCCCAAAGCTCAAACACACATGCCTTTCAGCTGCACTGAACAGTGAATGAATAGGATAGAGCTCTCTGCTGAGTGGCTTTCTGTTCATTCACAAACTGAAGCATAGTAACATAGTTGACTATGCTTCAGATATGAATGAACACAGTGAGTGTGCGTTTACTGTGTTCATTTGGAAAAGGAAGGGGCTGGTAAATTACATTACTCCCCATTCTGAAACATCCCTCGCAGCATAAAAAGTCTTCTGTGTGTAGCAGCCCCCCTCAGCCCCTCTAATACTCAACTGAGCCCCATCTTGATCCAGCGATGTTGCAGGAGTGTCTGGGCTGCCCGGGACTCACCTCCTCATTGGTTGAGACAGCAGTGTTGTGCCATTGGCAATCAAAGTCAGTCAGCCAATGAGGAGAAAAAGGGGACGGCCACGGAACCGTGTCTGAATGGACACACAGAGCTGCAGCTTGGCTCAGTGCCCTCATAGCAAGCTGCTTGCTGTGAGGGCACTCAGAGGGAAGGAGGAGCAAGGAGCACAGAAGAGGGACCTGAGAAGAGGAGGATCTGGGCTGCTCTGTGCAAAACCAGCTGCATAGAGGAGGTGAGTATAACATGTTTGTTATTTTAAACTTAAAAATGTAACCGAACCGGCTTTAGTGCCGGTTCACACTGTAGCGATGTCAGACATCGCATGTGAGTCACACCACAATGCTATGCAAATCACATGCAATGTCCAAATCACTGTCCAAATCTTGCCGCTTCAACCCCACGAAATTTCAAAAATTTGCCCTTTCTAACCAATGAAACAACAAAGCTCTTAGTTCACTCCCTGGTCATCTCGCGCCTCGACTACTGCAATTCCCTTCTCTTTGGCTTACCTCTACACAGGCTATCCCCCTTCAATCCATCATGAATGCTACCACCAGACTCATCCACCTCACCAATCACTCAGTGTCCGCTACTCCTCTCTGCCAATCCCTCCACTGGCTTCCGCTCACCCAACAAATTAAATTAAAAATACTGACAACATCTTACAAAGCCATCCACAAATTAGCCCCCAGCTACATCTCTAAACTGGTCTCATTATACCAAAACCTAATCGCTCTCTTCGTTCCTCTCAAAACCTCCTGCTCTCTAGCTCCCTCGTCACCTTCTCCCATACTCGCCTCCAGGACTTTTCCAGAGGCTCTCCAATCCTATGGAACTCCTTACCCTAATCTGTTTGACTATCTCCTACTGTATTAGCTTTTAGACGATCCATGAAAACCGTCCTCTTCAGAGAAGCCTATCCTACCCACACCTAACAACTATACTTCCATTTTCCCCATCAGCCCATCCCCCACAGTTATTGCCTTTTGTTTCACTTGACCCTCCCTTCTAGATTGTTAGCTCTAACGAGCAGGGCCCCCTAATTCCTCCTGTTGGCGGAATCTTGTTGGCGCTATATAAATCCTGTATAATAATAATATAATAATGTCTGTGTGATGCAAATTCAGCCATACAAATTGTATGGCTGAATTCACATCACATTCAGACCAAAGTCGTGCAGGACCCTTTTTTTGGTCCGCACCAGAATCGGATCGCATGGGTGTTCACACCTATGCGATCCGATTCCTGTTTGAATTGACAGTTCACACTGCGATATGCAAACTAATCTGGGGGTTTCATTAACTTTGTATTGACGCTTTCAGCATTTCGCATATGGAAGTGTGAACTGCCTGCGAATCAGGTGCGAATGCCGGAGCCCCCAGTGGATTCGCATGGTTCCCGCATAGCACCAATGTGAGCCGTCACTTGGTGTTTTGACAATAAATACTGGAAGCTGATTTCCATACAGAGCTTTACCTGATTCTGCACTCTCCAGTTTTAGTAAATTAACTCCAATGTATTGAAAAAAAACGTGCTTCTTCACTGCAGCCTATTGTATTCCTATTATCAATAAAGGAGCAAGGAAAGACATCCTAAGACCATTATACCCCACTCACCCAGCACTTATGGATAATAAAATAATGATATGGAACATCATAAAAACATTATAATATAGCAGCTGCTATTAAATATATACAACTCAAATAATATGGGAAAAAACCCAAAAGGAGCATATATCCCCCCACAGAGAAAATCCACTAGCAGCACTAAGACTTAGTCCCTTAAGTCCTGATATATAACAAAGAAAGTCTTTGTGACGTGCAAGATGGTAAATTGTGGATAAGTCAGCCTTCTGTGCTCAATATATACACATGCACCTTCACCACACCTCAGTGGCACCCCTAGGTAGGAGGATTGCCTCCGTTGAAGTCCTTTGATGACGAAACGCGTTAGAGCATGAGCACGAGGTCACCCCGGCAACCTGAAACATCTGACGTCACACCAGGAACTGCGCCGTCTAGGTACTGAGCGGCGGAGAATAAGCGGTGTTGGACAGCCTAGATGGTAAGGGTGCTGTTTTCTATACTACGCTTAATACTTGAATATTATATGTGAGTGCAATGTAAAGGGATTGGGATGCATGTTGAGTTTATATACTACACTATGAGTCCCCCTTATAATTGCATGGCTTCTGCATGAATCTGGAGTTTTTCTGGTTGGAGAGTCTAAGTGCAGGAACAGGGAGGATCAGAGACCAGTGGACCATTCCTTCATCATAGTGAGCAGCAGGACTCCTTTTTACTGGAAAGCCACACAGGCGCAGCTTACAGATACCTGTCGGTGAATGAGTACTACCTAGGGGTGCCACTGAGGTGTGGTGAAGGTGCACGTGTGTATGTCGAGCACAGAGGGCTGACCTGTCCACTATTTACCAGCTTGCACGTCACTTATAAAGACTTTTTTGTTATATATATCAGGACTTAAAGAGGAAGTAAACCCTCCTCGGCAAGTTGTACCTATAGGTAAGCCTATGATAAGGCTTACCTATAGGTACTGTAAATATCTCCTAAACATGTACCGTTTAGGAGATATTTACCTTCGATGCATCCAGTGACGTCACTGGCGCATGCGCTCTGAAGGAACGGCCACTCGTGCCGTTCCTTCAGAACTCCGCGCCGTGACCGTCAGCTCCCGCGCGCGTGCGCGGGAGTGACGTCACCGCGGCTCCGGCCAATCAGATGGCCGGATGCCGCGATCCCGGAAGACGGGCGACTGGACATGTCGCCCATCATACAGGTAAGCGGGCGGCACGGCGGGGGCTCGTTCAAAGTAAGTATTTCATAATGAGCTAGCATGCGATGCATACTAGCTCATTATGTGTTTGTCTTTCAGGGTAAAAAGGAAAAAAGAAAAAAAAAAGGGTTTACAACCTCTTTAAGGGACTAAGTCTTAGCGCTGCTAGTGGATTTTCTCTGTGGGGGGGATATATACTCCTTTTGGGTTTTTTCACATATTATTTGAGTATTTCTATTGTATTCCTCATTGCAGAATTCACCATTTTATCAGCCAATCTTTCATTCAAATGCAGCCAAACAAGAAGCGGCGCATAAACCACAAGAGATATGTTTCAGTAATATGTCAACTGACAGGTACACTTGTGTTAACTCTGTGTTTGTCAACACTGATATGTCAAACCTCATTTATGTACCCTAGTGCATATATAATTCATTGCCGTGTTTTATATTAAAAGACGAGGGTCCGTGTATTTATTTCTATCCAAAAACAAAAAAAAAAAATAGAGAGAGCAGATATGCTGACGGTAAAGGTAAAACGGCATTTGGAACTTCCCAAAAGCAAGCATTTTCCTCGTCTCAGCCTATAAAGCATTAATAATAAACTATGTCTAGCAATAGCGACATCTACAATGGGCATCAAATTACAGCTGAAGCATTGCAGCTAAATGCAGAATGTAGTGTGTCCTTTGACATGACGGTGATTAGAATATTCATGCCTGCAAACGGTTCTGCTGTGGTGTGTGTGTGTGCCCTATTTAGCTGTAATGTACTAACTCTGTCAAATCGACATCATCAGGCAATGCACACTAAGCCCTGATGACTCACTCCAAAATCTCCAATAATAGGGCCAATTAAAAAAGTTTACACTGAATGAATCCCTGTAAGACGACCTGCAATTTACAAATATAATTCACAATGTTCCTTTTAGCTCTCAGCTAAAAGGGAACATTAAATCTAGGCAATTTCTGTGTTACTTTTGCAAAACAAAATAGGTAAATAAAGCAATTATTCATATGGTTTCCCCTCTGTTAAATGCAGAGTGTTTTTTGGTGCATAATAAAAGGTAATCTCCATCTTTACTATTAGCTTCAAAAGCATTTAAGTAAGATCTTTGCTGTTTGCAAATATGCATGTGCACTAGGCAAAGCTGCCTCTGTTATTTCAGGATTTTTAAAATTTGTTTCCAATATGGGTAGGAATGCTCTTAACAAGCAACAAAATAGCTTTACATTAAATCCTCACTGACCTCTGTACCTGAAGGTATTGTGAAGTAATCCATCCTCAAACATCATAACAGAGACTCTTATGCCTCGTTTCCACTGAGCGGTACGGTTCGGTACGGTACACAATGTTTGCCGTTTCCATTGTCAAAAGTTGTGAATAGTACCCTAATTCCGAAATGTACCACTATTTTGGGACCCTTTCATTGGGGTACCAAGCACAATCGTACCGTACCAACAGGGTGGAGCTACACCCTTCAGAACGTTGATTGGTTGACAGAGGATCATCACTTCCGCGGGCACCATTTATAATGTTTACGGAAGCAACACAAATGTCAGTGCGCAGGTAAGCTTGGTCGACCCAGGAGGGGCAGATCTTCCTGGGTATCATTAACGAGGAAAGGGTGCAAAGGGAACTCGATGGCATGGTGAGAAACGAAAAGGTGTTTCAGCATGTTTCTGAGAGGATGGCTAAAGAGGGGTTTCGGCGGACGCCCGAGCAAGTGACGTTGATCACTACTTTCCGGCTACACCACGCCTATCATGTAAGGGTACTGTTGGCTTTGGAAACGCAAGGCGGATCAAGGTGTACTGTTCCGAACCGTACTGAGCTGTACTGAACCAAACCGTACCACTCAGTGGAAACGAGGCATTAGGCTCTATGCACATTGGAGTTTTTCATGAGCTAGAAAAAAAACGCTGGATGAAAAATGCTGATAATAGCATTTTTGTGCCAGCTTCTAGTAGCATTTTAGTAGCTTTTAGAAGCATTTATTAGCGTTTTTGCAGTACATGAAGAAAAAAAAACTAAAAATAAGCTGTTAGTGGCATTTAGAAGCAGTTATGAGCATTTAGGAGCGTTTAGGAGTATTCCACGTTTTTCTTTGCTGGAAAAACACTCCAAAAATCTCTAGAGGAGATGGAAAGCATGTCAGGTATTTATTGCTGTCTAGGCCCTCATTAAGGAGATTCACTCTCTATTTGTCCTGTTTACCATTATCATTAAAAGTGAAAGTAAAAGAAAATCCAAAATTTTGGATTGTCCCACAAAAGAGAAAAGTAATAACAGGGAAATCTTCTAATGGGGACACTACTTCTGGTGACATGGGGGTCTCCAAGAAATCCCCCTAATTTTCAGAGATTTCCTCTCACTTTCTGTTTGGCTATGGGACAGGAAGCGAAGGGAAATCTCTGCAAAAAAAACCCCAGATGGTGAAAAAAAAAAAAAACTGACAGGGTGATAATCCTCCCTTGCTCTATCCGAAGAGGAAAAAACAGTTTTGCCTATAGTTCTACTTTAGGTAGTGAACATGGACACAAATGGAGGAGGTGTTTTCCCAACTAAGTACAACCTCATGCCTGCACACCTGAGCTAAGGGCAGATAGAATCCTGAAAGTGAATGTTGCGTGAATCATCTGCCCTTACTCAAGATGGCCACGGCTAGAAATGCTAGGGGGTGATTTTCAAACTGATTTCTCAACAAAATAAAGCATGACAACATGGATTAGAGCAGTCTCCACTCTAATTCATCCCAAAGGTGTTCTATTGGGTTGAGTTTAGGACTCTGTGCAGGTCAGTCAAGTTCCCCCACCCCAAACTCGCTCATCCATGTCTTTATGAACCTTGCTTTGTGCACTGGTCCTAATTATTTGGTGGAGGGGGGGGGGGGGGTATGGTGTGGGGTTGTTTTTCAGGTGTTGGGCTTGACCCCTTAGTTCCACTAAAGGGAACTCTTAAGGCGTCAGCACACCAAGACAATTTTATGCTCCCAACTTTGTGGGAACAGTTTGGGGATGGCCCCTTCCTGTTCCAACATGACTGCGCACCCGTGCACAAAGCAAGGTCCATAAAGACATGGATGAGCGAGTTTGAGGTTGAGGAACATGACTGGCCTGCACAGAGTCCTAAACTCAACCTGATAAAACATCTTTGGGATAAATTGGAGCGGAGACTGCGAGCCAGACCTTCTCGTCCAACACCAGTGCCTGATCTCACAAATGCACTTTTGGAAGAATGGTCAAACATTCCCATAGAAAAACTCCTAAACCTTGTAGACAGCTTTCCAAGAAGATTTAATGCTGTTATTGCATCAAAGGGTGGGGCAACAAAATATTGAACCCTACAGACTAAGACTGGGATGCCATTAAAATTCATGTTCGTGTAAAGGCAGGCGTCACAATACTTTTGGTAATATAGTGTATCTGTAAATAGTAATGGTGGTGGAGGGTCTTTGAGGTGTATAAGTTGTTTTAAAGTGTTCCTAAACCCACAACTGTAAAATCAGTTTATATATGCTGTAAAGAATGCTTGTTATACTCACTGTGGAACCTAGAGGGTTAATCCTCTGCATTGTGTAAAAAGGCTGTTTGACCTGATCCTCCCCTTCTTTTACTGTCCCTAACCCATCTTCTGATAGAACAGAGCCTTGGAGGCACTCTGTGTATGCTCAGTTTGGTGTGTATTGCTAGAGAGTTTTTTTTTTTTGTTTTTTGTTTTTTTTGGGAAGGGTGCATGTGACCAGCACAGGGCCAATCGGCACTGTCCAGAGAGAAAGTCAGGGGTCATGCAGCCTTATAGGACAGGCAGAGGGAGAATGAAAACTCCTCCTACAAGCTTTAACCAGACACTGATAGAAGTCACAAGACTGGTATATACTGCTGATGAGAAAAGGTATTTAGCAGTTTATATTTACTAAAATAATTGCATTTCCATGTTCGGTGTACTGTGGGAGACCAGATATAGTGAATGCAGGTTCTTGGGTTTACTAACACTTTAACTTTTTTTTGTGATGAGTATCCTTTAACACTGTGGTAGTCCAGCCTGGGGCTTTACTATGTTACAGTCTTGTGATTTTAAATACATTTGTATAAATAATAAAAAAATATATATATATATTTTAGCCACAATGGTAAATTGTAAGTCATTGTGGCACCAGAAAGATGGCAGTCATAGATAGTCCATATTTGTTACATTCTAACCTCTTGTCGACCGCCGCACGACTATTTACATGAGCAGTCAGCTCCTCACAGGCAAAGTGAGGTAGGTCTACGTCGCTAGCCTGTGAGGCTCTAGGGAGCGAGCACGCGCCGCCGGAGGCGCGCTCCCGCTCGCTCACGGACCCCCCCGCGCATGTGCCCGGTGGACCCGATGTCCGCCGGGCACTCGCGATCGTCCGTTAGAGCGGGAGAAAGGCAGGCGGCTAATGTAAACACAGCCGTCTGTCATTCTCCCCTGTGTAAGAATGGAGATCATACGGTTCTACTATGTAGGACCGTTGATCTCTGTTCTTACACCAGTAGCCACATCCAATCACAGTTAGAAACACGCCCCTAGGGACACACTTAACCCCTCCCTCTCCAATAAAGTTAACCCCTTCCCTCCCAGTGTCATTTTTACAGTAACAGTGCTGATTACTGTAGTAATGTCACTGGTAACCCCAAAAGTTTCAAAAATGTCAGTCAAGGGTCCGATCTGTCTGCCGCAATGTCGCAGTCCTGCAAAAAAAAATCGCAGATCGCCGCCATTACTCGTTAAAAAAAAAAACAACAAAAATTACAAAAATCTTTCCCTTAGTTAGTAAATTCAATAACTTTTGCGCAAACCAATCAAAATACGCTTTTTGCGATGTTTTTTACCAAACATATGTAGCAGAAAACAAATTGGCCTAAAATGTTAAAAAATTTTGATTTTTACATTTTTACATTTTTTTTTGGGGAATTTCATATAAAAAAATGTGAAAAATATTGTTATTTTTGCAGAATTGACGCTCTTTTTTTGTTTATAGCGCATGATTAAAAAATCGCACAGGTGATCAAATACCACCAAAAGAAAGCTCTGTTTGTGGGAAAAAAAGACGTGAAATTTGTTTAGGCACAGCATCGCACGACCGCGCAATTGTCCGTTAAAGCAACGCAGTGCCAAATCGCAAAATAGGCCCTGGCCAGGAAGGGGGTAAAATCTTCCGGGGCTTAAGTGGTTAATGTAGGGATGTGCGGCAATGACCATAGTGTTGGTCCAGGCACAGAAGAAAACATCATGTTATCTTTTTGTGGCCTTGAAGTCCGTTGTTGCTGTTTGTTATTTTTTTCATAGTTATAAAAAGATGTAGTATCCTAGGACTCAGCCAGTGTGTACACATATTAAATTTGACTGGAGTTGAAAACAAAAGCGAAAATAAGCTTTTTTTTCAGACATTAATGTACAAGGTGCTTGATGAGAATGGGTGATAAAAGTATAGGAGGCTAAACAGTTACATTGTTAAACTTGAATGATGTTAAAATGCATTCTAACAATCAAAGTACTGTATTTTCTGGCGTATAAGACTACTTTTGATCCTCAAAAAAATCCCCCAAAAATGGGGGGTCGTCTTATACGCCGAGTATAATATCTCCAAGGTAACCTAAGTATAAGTATTACTGGTAGATGAAAATTAGGGGGGTCGTCTTATACACCCAGTCGTCTTATACGCCGGAAAATATGGTAAAAAGTTTCAATTGATGAAAAATCTTCCAAAATGTCAACGTTAGACAAAAGAATGTTCAATAAAAAAAGTACGCTTTACTGATACAAATTTAATTGGAAATGCCTCCATACTCTGTTGATGACTATTGGTGCCAAGTGTAATGCTGGCCATACACGCACAGAATTTCGGCCGCTTGCAGACTGAACGATTATTTGGCGGTCGAAATCGAATTGGCCACTAACCGATAGAATAAACTAGTTTCAAGAATAGTTTTGATGAGCATAATGATCGTTCGATAACAATATGCGCAGTACGATTCAGTATATTATTTTTGTTTCGATTTTACCATAGACGTATACACTTTCGTTGAAGCGATAAGAATTTTCGCCATGGATCAGAATTATGGATCGACATTAGCTGGGAGCAGGATCAAAATCATCAGTAAACTTGTGTTCACTTACGGCCCGATAATCGAACGATCTTTCCTAAATCGACCATTTTTGGCCCAAAAACTGTGCGTGTATGGCCACCATAAGATTAAGTTTTAAAATGGTTTATATTATCAAAACCTTTAGTTAAAGCATATCCACCTACCGACCGTATAACTTAGATATACGGCGGCAAAGTGGCACTACTGCGCTGGATCATGTATCTAGGTAGCCACTTGGCACCGGACCCAGAAGCTAGTGGAGATAACTGGAGTAGTGGTGTCACTGTCTACTACAGTGAGTTCCAACTTCTGGGGGAATTCCACAGGTATGGTACAGGCACAGTTACTAATGGATCAATATACAAATTCTTATACCTGGAATTCTTCTTGAATAATCTTATTTATCATTATGATTTATTTCTTTATTTTTTCTTTTTTCTTTCTTTTTTTTTTTTTTTTAATCAGGTAAAATATACATATGCTTTAGTGGCAGTGTGGGATATATTGTACAAGTAATTTTAAGATGTTAAAAGAAATGTGTTTTTTTTCTGCATCTTTGAATGGTGAGAAATATTTGCACAAATTTGTCACGTTCGCAAAATTGTCTGAAGTTATTTCTTTAGCACAGCAAAAAACCATTGCATAAAGGAACACATTTGAATTTGATTTTTGGCAGGTACAGTATTTTTCCAAGCAAGATTACCTGTTAAAGAATGACTATATGGATGTGCCTTTTATCTCTTGCAGGTAACTCTTTGCCAGTTATCTGTATTTCAGTGCCCATTTTCTGTTATTTTTTTTTTCTGATCCTTTTTTAATTCAAATAGGTTTTATTTTGCCTTAAGGAAATACTCCACATTAGGTTTTTTTATTTTCTAAAAAGTAATTACATTCACTAAATAAAAATGTTTAGTGTTATTCTACAAATGTATAGAAAGTGCAAAGAGGAAAACAGTGCAATCCCGGTGCTAGCCTAGACTACCCCACTCAGTACAACACTATTAACAAGAATGTTCAACACATTCATTTTATTCTAAAAAAAAAAAAAAGTTATTATTCAAATTCAATCCAACACATGATTAGTTGATGTCATTATACAACAGTACAATGAAATAAAATAGAAATAGTAAAATGACCCTTTCTTCAAAACCCAGGCTTAACCTCTCACAGAGACACACTGAATAACAGTGGGCCCATGTGCATGTCAGAGGGCATTGTTTATGATTATGAACTAATCATGTGTAGACAACCAGAAAAAAGAATATTGAGGCTTTGTCGACATGTAACAGAATACCAATGGGAAGGTGAGACTTTTTTATCTTAAGGATGGATTAATGGCTTGGTTCCCTTAATTGGAGATGTACCCTGCTTTCCTCTCATCATTGCCTGGGGTCTGTGCTCTATTCTGGGGGCTATAGATGATATCACATGTGATTATGGTTGCGGTACTTCCCTGAGGAAGAACATATTATAAATTGACGTTTGAATTATTCTGGTTGGAAGTTTATTGTGGGGGTTCACCTCTTTGACAGCAAACAACAACTGGATGTACCACATGCTGTGAAGCATAATCATGTAATGTTGACCCTCTGTTTTTTAATATATTTTGTTATCAAGTATGTTTCAGTACTCCCAAATTACAGAAAGGGGTTTTTATTATGTGCTATTGAAATACAAATGTAAAACTTTTTCAACCCAAAAAATATATATGTATATATTTTTTTCTGGTTTTGTACAGAATTTATATGGAGGGATGGTGGCAACCATTTCCTGCATTTGAAGTGATAATCTGCTATTTAACAGGTATTGTTCTTTAAAAGGGCTTGGAACGGGCATGTTTTGCAGAGATACACTGCTTAGGTTTCTCTTTTGCTATACACTATAAACTGGGCTTTTGTCTGCAGTCCTGGATAAGTGGCTAGGTGGGACTGCAGTTACAGGCTAGAGACCTTGATTATTCACCAGCTTGTTTTCAGGAGACTGGAGATAATGCATGGTGAGGAAAATGTGGGGGCGGCATTGGCAATATTTGGCACTCTTTCAAAACATGGTGGAAAAGGTGTTCCCAAAACACCAGATTTGTTATAAATGTATGTAGCACTGCCCCCTAGGGAGCTGCTGAGTGTGGATTCCCCTGGGTTATCCATAGCCATGGTCTGCAAAACCTATCACTTTAAGTCTTGGCTCAGACATTGAACAGTCCAGGGGATTTGGTTTTTGTGTTTTATTTTAGAACTTGGATGGGAGAAGGGATGAGTGTGATACTCCAATTTGAACTATGCACAATTTCTGAGGACAACTGACTGTAGTGTTTGTGGCAAGGCCACTGCTTCACCTTGCCACTGAAGTGAAGTAAAAGATATGTTCCTGAATAAATTCCTCTTCAGGGTCTTAACCTTGCACCCCCCTTTCTCACTTACCCTGCATGCTAGCCCTTGTCCACTGACTCTCCATTGGAGTGGTCCCCTTCCTGGGAAGACCCCTTGCAAGCTTCCCAGTACTCACGGACACTGTTTTTCCCTGGGTTGCTCTGCCTTCAGCTCTACTCATCAGTATCCTGGACCTCGTGGCTCAGCATCCCACACTTAGTCCACTAGGCCGACTGCCTGTGACCACCTTTACTTGCTGAGAGGAGGCGAAACAGCCATCACCCTCCTCCTGGGACCTGGCTTCCTGCCCAAAGACACCCTCTCACATATGCCCTGACTTTTATGACCAATCCCAGAATGCACCACTAACCCACTGGGACAAAAGTCTGTGTGTCACTGGTTGGGTTTCCGCCACTGTCCAACAAGCTCTCCCATTGGATACAGTAGGGCAGGCAGAACTAACAATCAGGCTCCCCTGATAAGCAGATAGAGCTGCTAAGCTTTTACCAACCTAGCACCTACCTAGGAGGGTGCTACATGTAGATGATCTTCAGTAGCAAAGTGGCCTGGGGCATTACAACAAGTTCTAAGATAAAAAAATTATTAAAAAGAGTTCATATAATTTTAAAGTTGAACTCCAGGTATGATCATAATTTCATACTAACATTAGTCCAGCTTGACACAATGTACAGGTAAATGTGAGTATCTCATACCTGGGGAAGTTGACAATCACTATAGTAATTAGTGCTTCTACAGATATAGCCATCTTTTAAGTCACCACTGCCACTATGGAGGTGGCAGGATGGTGACATAAAAATCTCCATCTCCAATCAGAGAATGCCTTAATCTGTGGACTGATGAACTAAAGCTCATACCTGGAGTTCAACCTTCAATGTTGTTTTTATCTTTTTAACTTTCAAATGCAGCTTCCGTTAAAAGAATTAATGATCCTGCCATGAAAACCCTTGTTCAGGCACTTTCTGGTATAGGGTGACATCTGCCTCCCGGCTGTGATCTGCATTATGACCCTGTTATATGCACCCCTGGTGGAGACTATAAGTGGCTGTGCTGACAGACATGGAGCACATGATCCGGAGCTGTCAGAAATCAGTCCAGAGGAATGTGCATGTAGACAGGAAGTACCTAAAAAGGTGGAGAAAATCTGCAGCAGGAGTAAATGACATGTTATGAAATTATTTATGATGAGGCGCAGATGCAGTGCTTTAACCAATTTAAAGTCATCCACCTTGGGTTTAGATTTATTTTAAATCTTTTTTTTGGCTGGCTAGCCCTTCATCGTTTTTTCTGTCAACCTGAATTTGATTTATTTATCTAGCGCTCATCCCTGGAGGGGCCGCTGATAATATTCCCAGGTTTCCCTTGCTAGTACAAAGGCTGCATGCCACAGATACAGTTCCAAGCACACCGACAACACAAGCTCCGTCTAGGTGATGTAATTTTGTGGATTTTTTTCTTGAAAAGGAGGGAATTTAAGGGTTTTCAGGATCCTCCAAAACAATAAGAGGAATCAACAGAAAGGAGCAAACTTCTTCCAAAATCCTGCTGAAACAATCTTGACTGGAGGTAATAGGAAATGGCCAGTGATTCTAGGTCCCTGTAAGAGCAGACCCAGCCCATCCAGTAATCTCTTGCACTCAATTCTCTCTAGCACATACACACCTAAGAGTTTAAAAGTTGGTCTTACTCATAATGTCTTCGGACAGCTGCTACCATCCAGCTTCTACGTGACACTATTTAGTGGGGGAGACAAAGATCCTTCTCCAGATCAAACTCAAAGATGATGTCCTCCAGCAAAAATCCTTTTAGCATTTCTTCTCGAGGCCCTCAGTCTAGCACCTGGTGAGGCCCAAACAGCTACTTCAGTACACAAGCTACATCCCAGTGGAAGAAGCCCCAGGACAGGAACATTCTGAGCAGGCTTTCTAAATATTTATCACCTCTCCAGTCACCTTCTGGGCACCCCTTTCCAAGGGATTGGATGGGTTCTAATAAATATTTATTAATCATGGGTTGGTCCTCATTTCTATGTTCTGGGAGCTTCTTTAAGAGACAGACAGGAATAACAACCACCAACCTTAGGAAAACCTGACCAGACCTAAAACAGATCACCCCTCCACTGAGTACAGTGTAGCCAAAAACTAAATTTAGCCTGACTAGGGCAAGGAGATAAATCCAATTATTTATCCATAGTGAATTCTTAGTGTGTGATGCTAATTTGGAAGCGTAAAGCTGTTTCTAGCTCCCCATAACTGAAAGATGTGCTCAACTCTACAGAAACCATGGATCCATTGTCCAAAAATAAGGATGGAAGGGATGCTGTTTTATTTTTTGTTTTAAGAAAGTAATGCTGGTATGCACAAGGTCAGTCACGGTTAGTGAAAAGATGTTCAATACTTAGTGAAAAGATGTTCAATACTTAGTGAAAGATGAGATGGATAGATGCACAGCCACATGGTTTACTGATGGAGAGACTATATTTGTACTGGAGTGACTACATCTGTACTGTAGAAGTTGTACCCAAAAAAGGTCTAGAAGACAAAGGACAAGTCACCAGTATTGTTTGTGGTCTTCTTGCTGCTGGTCTTTTGCCCATTACTGACTTACCATGCCTAATTCCACACTCTAGACACAGGCTCCTATCGAGTTAGAGGAGCAAGGCTTTGCTTCCTCATGTCAGTACTGCCCCCCCATTCCCGGTGACTGGTGTTCAGATGACCGGTGAGGGAATATTCAAGAATAGATGGATTAATCACAGATACGCAGAATAATTGGAGCAGGAGCAGGGAGATCTTTATACTGCAGGCTTTCACGTACAGCTTCCCCTCCAGCAAGGAGAACAGTGAACAGCAGAGTAGTGACATCACCAAATTTCAATCCAAGTCTCATAAATTGCATTTTGAGGCAGAAGTATTGAAAATGATCTTACACCATAGATATATGAGGCTCAAAGCAGAAGCGGCCTAGGCATAGGACATACATTACTATTTTTCCGGAGAAATTTAGGACAGTACATTTTATCGGCAGGAGGCAAAGAAACAACAGTACTCTGATCTTTCCCAGTGATTATCTTGGGGGGTTCTCAGCAGAAGTCTGCCCATTGGAGTACAGGCAGGCTGTGCAAGATGCAAAGAAGAAAACTAAACGCTGAGGAGGAGGAGCTTCCATGTCCTGGTATGTTCAGTTTGTAAAAGGAAAGCAGAGGACTGGCAGGATCACCTGGTACAACGTATTTCACACGAAGAAATGTAAAGAGAACAGATACCTTTTAATACAAGTACATGGTAAGAGGGACACATATCAGACACACAGACACCACAGTGGCTTTGTGATTAAGCGCTTCTGCCTTGTAGCACTAGGGTCTTCAGTTAGAATCCAGACCACCACACTGTCTGCATGGAGTTTGCATAGTGTCCCTGTCCTCCAGAGCTCCAAATAAATGCTGGTAGTTGATTGGCTTTTGACATTTTTTTTTACTTATTATGTGTGAGTATGCATGTAGGGTATGGATCTTAGATTATTTGGTATTTTGAGGCAGGGACTGATGTGAATGTACAATATTCATAAAGCATTATATAAATTATCATAAACCTGAAAAAAAAAAAGCCAATCATTTTCTTTTGAGTTAAGGACCACTTTAAAGCTGAGCTCCACCCAAAAGGGAAAGCTCCACTTGTTTGCCCCCCCCCCCCTCCTCCGCTGCCACATTTGGCACCTTTCTGGGGGAAGAGGGGAGCAGATACCTGTCAAAATTTGGTACCCACTCTCACTTTTGGGTAAGATAGCAGCAATCATTGTGGGGCGATCTACATCATTTCTGGCTCCTCCTCCTTCCCCCTCGCTGTTTTCTGGGAGACACACAGGTCCCAGAAAACAGCGGGACCATTCAGAAAGCACAGCGCAACTTACGCATGCGCAGTAGGAAACAGGCTGTGAAGCCACAAGGTTACACTTCCTGTTTCCCTTAGTGAAGATGCTGGCGTCTGCACCCTGAGCTGATGGACAGATCGTCTTGGGGTGCCGACATTGTGGGCTCCCTGGACAGGTAAGTATCCTTATATAAAAAGTCAGCAGCTACAGTATTTGTAGCTGCTAACTTTTATTTATTTTTTTCCCCAGGCTTGAAATCCACTTTAAAGGCAACCTTTCCTGTGAATGGATACAACTGTAACATTGCTGACCTCCTTTTTAGAATACTAGCTGCTAGTCATCCTCATATCTTTTCACTTTAATTCATAACTGTCCATACCTTCTGACAGAAACATTTCTCACAGACAGAAGAGGGCAGAGTGGGAAAGCTATCAGAGTTGCAAGCAAATGTAAGAAAATAACAGGAACAATTACATTTGATTATTATATCCTTCCAAAATGTGATATTTTGATTATACTGCATTTATTCCTAAAATTCACCAGTGGAATCGCTCTTTACATTTCTTGGAAGCTGAAAAGAAAGCACATATCGGTTATATACGGAATTTATCATGCATGGCTCTTAAATGAACCTAGGGATTGACTGATTTACTAAACTAGGGATATTTCCTAATTAAAATTGCTTTCAGCTAACTTGATCTGAGGAATCATAGTCTGTTGCACATATGAACCTATTTTGAATACTGAATGTTGGCAAGGCTTGGAAATAGTTGTCAGTCGTTCCAGATTTTATCATTTCCAAATGCTCAATATTGCTCAGTTCCGCTCTTATAGGCTTCCTGATTAATGCGCGCAACACTCGAATTTGTTGCACCGTTTGCAAAAAATTACAGAGCACGTCTGTCATAGAGCTGGGCTTCCCAGTCTGGATTAATGCTGCTGACCATATGAACACATTAAAGTCCATGCTGCCTTAGGCTAATGTGCATGCTGATGACAATGTGGATATGCTCCCCCCCCCCTTTTTGCCTGCAACCATGTTACGTGGCTATTGCGAGATAATTGAATTTGTACTCCAGCTAAATAGGGGGCTGTTAAACCTGCCAAAGGATTAGTATTATTGTACATCCAGTTCTGAGATTTACACAGCTCTGGCCCCAGCAAAGGTCCACCTACCAGGGTGAGGGTACCAAATCTTTCTCTGCTGCACTTTTACTTTCACTTACTGGTCTCTTTCCCTCCCCATCCGGTGAAGGGACAGATATGGGGGAAGCAGTTTAATAATGAGCTCATCTCACTGTCACTCTGCTCTCTTAGTAACAAAGAGATGGCCCTTGCTCCACTGCTCCCATTTATAACTGGCCTTCACAGCAAGGAGCACATGGAAGGGCAAACACATGAAAGATGAAACGCATGTGTAAGCTACAAGGCCACTTCACAGCATCCTGTATTACCTGCAGTCCTAACCCTTCTAAATTATTAGAGTCTTCTCAGTGGAAGCACATGCATTCGAATGGGTAGATAGGGACAGGTGGGCCTGGAGGTAGCCCGGTCCTCCTTAAGGGTGCAGGGGCATCATAGACACCCGCCACATGTCACAATGGCAGCAACGGTGTTCAGAGTGTCCCCTCACCAATATTTACACCAGCAACAAAGAAATGGCCCCTGCCCCCATCTATAACTGGCCTTCACAGCAAGGAGCACATGGAAGGGCAAATGCATGAAAGACAAAACCAGAGAACATTCCCAGCTCAACTCACCAACCAGTCTGCTTACCAACCAAATTACCTGTCCAACAGTATGCGTTAAAAACAGGGGTTTAGCTAGCACACATAATTTAGAAGAGTTAGGACTGCAGGTAATACAGGGCGCCATGAAGGGGCATTGCAGCTTATACATGGGTTTGCAAATGTGTGCTAACCTAACCCCTTTTCCTTAAAAAAAACCTGTTATGCCAGGAACATGTTGACTTCTATTGCCGAATCTTCTTGCAAAAATGCGGGTTGCCTGGTTTTATTGTTTTGGCTTATAAATTCAATGACCTTAAGCAAGTACATAAAGATAAGGATTCAAACTTTAACTAGTCAAATACTTGTTTTTCTAGGATATCGGAAGAAAATTGGCAGGTGTAACGGGGTCTTTACCCGGTTTGGGAAGTGTGACAATGTGGGCGCTTAGGACCTCTTAGGGCAGCGATGATTCATCTATGGCTTTAGTGAAAAACGGCAGTCAGGGAAGGGCTAAGGAGTGGAAGAAAAAGCTGGTAGTATTCGTTAGTTTGACCGTCGGGTCCAGGGGACTTACCTATTGGTAGTGCCTTAATACTAGCAGCGACCTCCGCTAGGGAGATCGGAGAGTTTAGTGTGTCTAGTTGGGATTTTGAGAGAGTGGGTAAGTTAATAGAGTTCAAGAAGCCATTAATATCAGCCTCCGTTGGTTGGTGTTCTGCGGGGTTGTCCTTTAAGTTATATAGGGAGTTGTAAAAATTTGCAAATTCTTTGGCTATGTCTTGTGGGTGGGATATTTTACGTTTAGAAGTTGTGTCCAATAGGAAAGGAATTCTGGTTTTGGCCTGTCTGCTTTTGACTTTGTTTGCTAAATGTTTCCCCGCCTTGTTCACCTGAGACTAGTAGCGCTGTCTTAGACAATGCAGGTGCCTGTCAGACTGCTCCAAGAGAAGAAGGCGTAGGTCTTGTCTGAGCTTTAGTAGGGCGGCAGAGGTAGCGTCAGATGGGCTTTGCTTGTTATTCACTTCTAATGTGCAGATTTGAGATAGGAGTGATGACATCTTAGCATTTCTCAATTTCCTGAGTCTTGCCTGCTGCTGAATGCACACCCCTCTGATAAAGGCTTAATGTGCACCCCACAACACCCAAGGGTCATAAACCGATGGCGAGTTAATATTAAAGAATTCCTGAAGATTTTTGGAGATGTGAGCATGGCAATTGGGATCCTGCAGTGTTTCGGCGTCGCAGAGCCAGACAGAGGTCCTCTTAAACGGTGTTCCTTCCTCGATGGTCAATTCTACCGCGGCATGGTCGGACCATGTGATATTCTTGACCACCAAGGAGGACGCTCTACCCAATAGGGCTAAATCCGTGACAAACATATCTATGCGCAAATAAGAATGGTGCCTGGAGGAGAAGAAGGAATAGTCTCTCTCTGATGCATGGTGGCACCTCCAGACGTCATATAACTTTTCAGCGTGTAATAAACCTCCCAGTAATGGTTGTCGGCCCCAGGGTGGAGAGGAGGGGTCCATCCCAGGGTCGACCACCAAGTTAAAGTCCCCACAAAAGAGCAAGTGTCCGTGTTTGATGCAATATACTTGCTTGAGGAGTCTGCGGAGAAACCGGAGTTGGTGTGTATTCGGGGCGTAGAGGGTAACGATGGTCAGCGTTAAGGATGATGAAATGCCCTTGAGGATCCAGAATGGATGTGTGAAGTTTAAATGTTAGGGAGCTCTTGATTGCCAACATGACCCCCTTTTTCTTCTCAGGACTGTTAGCCATGAATATGTGAGGAAAGTCTCTGTGGAAACAAGATGGGTGATTGCCGGTTTGGAAATGAGTTTCCTGGACGGTGGCTATGTCTGCCTTACTGGACACAATCTCCCTCCAGAGTGAGTGCCACTTTGCAGGATGGTTCAGACCATTGGCGTTAATTGAGAGAAGCTTTATCGTCATTTCTTCAGAGCGTTCAGTATGGTGCAATGAGGTTAAGATGGTACTGTATCAGAGGGAGCAGAAGTTTTAGGTTTCAGGTGTCTAGGCAGGAACCAAGAAGTTTCAGAAGCAGATTTCCAGTAATGGGTGTCACAGTTCTGTGAGTAAGACATAAGGAGAAGCTCGGGTGGAATGGGCACATAAGGAAAAAGAAAAACAAAATTGTAGAACAAGTATAAAAAAAAAAAGACCATCACAGCAGTCCGTGAACAGGCAGTTCTGTTGGAGGATAACACAAGGGCCATTGGAGGATATTACTTCCTAAGGCCTAGGACACTGATGAAGATCTTGAGATTCAGATAGTAGGACCCGTAGTGGCACCAGTGGTCTTCGTTGGCCGCTTACGAGATACTAGCTGCCATTCACTCTCCAATTGCATCAGAGGTGGGGAAGTAGATGGGGCAGAGTGTGCAGGTGGTATGATGTTCCAGCTCTGTAAACCCGCATCCCTTCCTCCAATGTATTGACAAGGATCGGGGACCCAGCATTGGTGATGGAAAGAGTAGCCGGATATCTCCACTTGTGGGGTATATTGTGGTTTCTTAGAGCTTTTGTGATTGTGGCAAGGCTCCTCCTGGCTTGTAGCGTGTGCTGGGAGAGATCTGGAAGCAGCTGGAGCCCCCCGTACCGTTCTGGAATATTGGCAGACTGTCTAAACTCCAGCATGAGTTGTTCTTTGGCATGGTAGAAGTGCACTCTTAATAGGACATCTCTGGAAAGGTCACCAGCTATAAAGGCCGGTTTAGGCAGCCTGTGTATTCTGTGGACGAGTAACTCAGAGCTAGCTAAGGAGGGGACCAGGGCTGAAAAAAGAGTGTTGACATATGGCATAAGCTGTGAAGGTAGGACGGATTCTGGAATACCCCTTATTTTGATATTGTTTCTTCTGGAACGGTCTTCCAGATCCGCCACCTTAGTTTTGAGCCATTTAATCTCCTCTGTTTGAGTAGTGCCATTAAATGAAGAGGCATGAGTGTCCATATTGCGTTCTATAAAGTCAATTCTGGTACCCAGTGATGATATATCTGATTTAAATTGTTGCATGCAGGCAAAAATACTTGTTCTACTTTATAACTAAGAAGCAATAAAAACACGCAGACAGCTATCCAGCATTTTCAGAATTTTAGAATACTGTTTTGAAGGACACATTTTAAAAGCAGAAAACACTAACATGTGATCCGTTTTATTTACAGAGTTAGCAGCGTATGGGGAGGTGACAACACACAATCAGATAGCTTCCCAAGTGACTCAGGAAGGCATAGAGGAGCCATTTTCCTCTTGACTTCGCCTCCAACTGCAATTCTGCTGCAGTTGAGTGCCACCTTCAGTGGAGCAAATAGACTGCACCTGCCTACAAGTGGTCTACAGAGAAGAGGGAGCTGCTTCTTTTTATTTGAGGAACAGAGAGTTTTGCTTCTTCTCTCGGCTGCCACTAAACCTGCCCACTGCACCTACAGCAGAGGTCAGAGAGAGAGGGAGAAACAGCACAATTAGTTAATCGGGTAAGTTGCAGTGTCAGAAATGTGTTGATATTAAAGAGAGACCAGAATGACAATAAAATATGCTCATCAGTGTGCTGCTTCTCTTTTCACTTCACTGTCCAGCCACAGGGTAGAGATTTTAAGGCATGTATGTAAAATATAACTTGCATCAGATAAAGATCGGGTTCACTCCCTTGCCAGACAAAGAAGTGCTGTGTGGCAGAGCTGTGTAAATCTTAGGGTTGGATTTACAGAAATATAAATCCTTTGGTAGGGAAAACTTATCTCATATACACTATATCACCAAAAGTATTGAATTATTGGGACGCCTGACTTTACACGCACATGAACTTTAATGGCATCCCAGTCTCAGTCGTGAGTTGGCTCACCCTTAGCAGCTTCAACTCTTCTGGAAAGGCTGTCTACAAGGTTTAGGAATGTGTCAATGGGAATATTGTCACCATTCTTCCAAATGAAAATTTTTGTGGTCAGGCACTAGGGTGGATGAGAAGGCCTGGCTTGCAGTCCCTGCTCTAATTCATCCCAAATGTGTTCTATCGAGTTGAGGTCAGGACTCTGTGCAGGCCAGTGAAGTTCATCCACCCCAAATTCGCTCATCCATGTCTTTATAGACTTTGCTTTGTGCACTGGTGTGCAGTAATGTTGGAACAAGAAGGGTCAACCCCAAACTGTTCCCACAAAGATGAGAGCACGAAATTGTTCAAAATGTCTTGGTATGCTGATGCCTTAAGAGTTCACTTCACTGGAACTAAGGGGCCAAGACAAACCCTGAAAAACAACCCCACACCCTAATCCCCTCTCCACCAAATTATTTGGACCAATACACAAAGCAAGGTCTATAGAGACATGGATGAGCGAGTTTCTGGTGGAGGAACTTTCTGAGTCCTGACCTCAACCCGATAGAACACCTTCGGGGTGAATTAGAGCACAGACTGCGAGCCAGGCCTTCTCGCCAACATCAAGGCCTGACCTCACAAATGCGCTTCTGGAAGAATGGACAAATATTCCCATAGACACACTCCTAAACCTTGTGAACAGCCTTCCTAGAAAAGAGTTGAAGCTGTTATAGCTGCAAAGGGTGGGCCAACTCAATATTGAACCTTACAGATTAAGACTGGGGTGCCATTAAAGTTCATTTGCGTGTAAAGGCAGGTGTCCCAATACCTTTGTGTGTTTAGCTGTTTGCTTGGAATTTATTGTTACTACAGTTTTAAATGATATCTGTAGAAAGCAAAAGTCCATATCATAAATATGGAAATAAAAAGGAACTTGAATGGTAATTCTACTTTTTACATTTTGGGGGCTACATTAGGAAATTAGGCTAATCTCAGGAAACTTTCTGCTATTGTGGATTCCACTAAACATACAGTACTAGTGATTGCACAACATACAATTTCTTTAGGTAGAGAAACTTCCCCCTCAAGCATTGTGGAGCAAAGTAGTACATTATAACATTCAAAGCATAGATACTACTACAGTTCAAAGTTAAAAACAAGGAACAGTGAGTGCACATCATCTGATATTAGGTACATTTGTTGGTGATTTTTATCCTGTCTGGGACTCTAATTTAATTCTTCCTTAATTAGTTTTTAATCCTTGTTTTCGAAAGTGCTTGTAAGTCCATTGATTCCTAATTCATTAAAGTAAATAGATAAAGAATCCGTGATACAGACCACATTTGATGGGCGATGTTGAAAGAAAGCCATACCATAGAAAAGTATTTCAAAAATAAACCAATGTGCTACCTTAAAGGAGTTGTAAAGTCAGAAGGTTTTTTTTATCTTAATGCATTCTATGCATTAAGATAAAAAGCCTTCTGTGTGCACCACCCTCCCCAGCACCCCCTAATACTTACCTGAGACCCATCTCGCTCCAGCGATGTCCACGAGTCCCTTGACTCTCCCTCCTGATTGGCTGAGACAAAGCTGCTGCACCATTGGCTCCCGTGGCTGTCAATTAAAGTCAGTTAGCCAATCAGGAGATAGAGGGGGCAGAGCCGAACGGCAGCTCCGTGTCTGAATGGACCCACGGAGCTGCAGCTCGGCTCGGATGCCACCATAGCAAGGTGGTTGCTGTGGGGGTACTCAAAAAGAGGGAGGGGCCAGGAGCAGCAATGAGGGACCCGAGAAGAAGAGGATCCGGGCTACTCTGTGCAAAACCAACTGCACAGAGGAGGTAACTATAACATGTTTGTTATTTCTAAAATAAAAAAAAATAAAAAAATGAGACTTTACAATCACTTTAACTAACTTATAGTGTAATTCCACCTTTAGAGTCAGAAAACACCCACACTATAGGCCCGATTCACTACAGAACATCTCATGCGATAATTGAATCATGTAAAAATTTTTCCAATTATCTCATAAGATATTGAAAATGTCAATTCACTATCACCTCATGAGGTATTTACCTCAAAAAGCAAAAACACTCAGTAGATATCTCATAAAACGGTGTTAAAGTCAATTCACTAAAGGAAATAAATAAATGAATAAATAAATGCATGAGTTAAAGTAGTGGTCCAGGCATGAGGTTTTTAAGGAATGTAAAAATATAATATAGAATAATAATATAGAAACCTAAATATGGAAAAACACCATCACTGAGGTTAATTTGCTTAACCACTTCCGGACCAGAAGATTTTCCCCCTTAATGACCAGGCCATTTTTTGTGGTTCGGCACTGTGTTATTTTAACTGACAATTGTGCGGTTGTGCAACGCTGTACCCAGATGAAATTGATGTCCTTTTTTCCCCACAAATATAGCTTTCTTTTGGTGGTATTTGATCACCTGTGTGATTTTTTATTTTTTGCGCTATAAACAAAGAGCGACAATTCTGAAAAAAAACAATATTTTTATTTTTCTGTTATATAACATTCCCAATTAAAAAAATTTAAAAATCAAAATTTTTCATCAATTTAGGCCAATTTGTATTCTGCTACATATTTTCAGAATAAAAATCCCAATAAGCATATTTTGCTTTCTATCTTAATGCATTCTATACATTAAGACAAAGAACCTTCTGGCTGCAGGAGCCCCCCGGTCCCCCCCCTTTTCTTACCTGAGCCAGATCTGATCCAACGATGTGCACAAGAGCAGTAGCTGCTGCTGTCGTCCTCCTCATTTGGCAGATTGATAGCAGTGGCAGCCATTGGCTCCTGTTGCTGTCAATCAAATGCTGTGATGAGGGAGTGGGGGATGGGGCCAGTTAACCCAGTCTGCGCAAATAGATGCAGATTGGGCGGCTCAGAAGCGGGCATGTACGAGTGCTCCCAGGGTATTACCGATATTGTTGGGACATTACAGTGCATGTTGCGCCATGCGCCTCCGTGCACTGCGCCTAGCCTTCTGCCTTCTTAGGCTGCCTCCCTCTTCCTGGAAAGCCTCGTCTGGCCATACCATACACCCACCCACAGCAGCCTGGTGCCAGCCAGCCACCCACACCCACAGGCCCTGTATCAGCCAGCCACCCACAGGCCCTGTACCAGAAAGCCAGCCACAGGCACTGTACCAGCCACCCACCTCCACAGGGTGCCAGCCAGCCACCCACCTCCACAGGGTGTAAGCCAACCGGCAACACACCACAGGGTGCCAGCAACTCACCACAGGGTGTCAGCAAGTCAGCCACCCACCACAGGGTGTCAGCATGCCAGCCACCCACCACAGGGTGCCAGCAAGCCAGCCACCCACCACAGGGTGCCAGCAAGCCAGCCACCCACCACAGGGTGCCAGCCAGCCAGCCACCCACCACCACAGGGTGTCAGCCAGCCAGCCAGCCACCCACCCACCATAGGGTGCCAGCCAGCTAGCCATCCACCACAGGGTGCCAGCAAGCCACACCCACCACAGGGTGCCAGCAAGCCAACCACCCACCACAGGGTGCCAGCAAGCCAGCCACCCACCACAGGGTGCCAGACAGCCAGTCACCCACTACCACAGGGTGCCAGCCAGCCAGCCATCCACCACAGGGTGCCAGCAAGCCAGCCATCCACCGCAGGGTGCCAGCAAGCCAGCCACCCACCAACCACAGGGTGCCAGACAGCCAGCCACCCACCATATGGTGCCAGCAAGCCTGCCACTCACCACAGGGTGCCAGCCAGCCATCTGGAAGAGCAGGATGCTGCAAAAAGAGAACAATGTCCAAAAAGACAACGGACAGAAGAGAAACTTCATCGTGGTTGAATAGATGTCATCTTCAGTGTTTTACTGGGGCCAAATGCAGAGGATTCTTCTGAATCTGCAATAATGACCCTGGATGATGAACTTCATCTCTATTTAAAGGAACCAGTAATTGACAGAAGAAGTGATCCTCTTCAGTGGTGGAAAAAAAATGAGGCACGCTACAAAAGACTTAGTTCTCATGCTAGAAGATACCTTTCTGCTCCTCCTTCCTCGGTACCAAGAGAGCTTGTTTTTAGTGAAGTGGCAGCAATATATGAAAAAAACAGAAGCCGTTTAACTGGTGAACATGCTGAATTGTTATGCTTTCTGCACTATAATATTGTTCTACTTAACTGGGAGTATTGAAAAATTGTACAAAAGATCGGCCCATATCCGCCGATACCGATACTTTGTGACCAAAATATCGGTATTGGTATTGGCCCTGAAAAAAACCATATCAGTCTATCCCTAGTCCAGAGTCCTCACAAAAGAAACATAAGTTCTCTGTACGTCATCTCTCATAGAATAGATCTTTTAATAGCATTATCCTGCTTAGGTTCAGAAGTGTTAGAATCCAGAAGAACTTTTGGACTATTCTGAGCAAACTCACTAATAGGAAAACGCATATCTCCATTACTTTCTAGAATACCCAATCTCTTCTTCCTCCTTTCTGTAAGTCTCGGATCAATTCAAGTGCATAATCTAATAAAGGCCTCAACTCTAGAAAGCTCATTCTTTACGTGTTTCTTGATAGAACTGACTTTTTTGCACTGCTGGATTCCAAGTGGTATTTGAAATCCATCAGAATTCAACTGTGTATTCTGCAACGTAACATCTACTGTAAACCGTGCAACTTTGCTTTGGCAGTAGCACAATGGTTGGGATCATCGAACATTTGATCCACATCAGTCACAAAATAATTAAAATTATCCAGGATAGCATTTTCTTGCTCTACCTAAGGGGAGGCCCAGGCTAAGGCTTTCTCAATTAGGAGGTTGATAGTAAACAGTACCCTTTTCCGCTCAGAGGTAAATGCAGCAAGTTGCATCTGAAAGTAAATACAGTAAAACCTTGGATTGAGAGCATAATTCGTTCCGGAAACATGCTTGTAATCAAAAACACTCTTATATCAAAGCAAATTTCCCCATAAGAAATAATGGAAACTCAGATGATTTGTTCCACAGCCATTTATTCATAAGTCCTTCAGTTTATAGTCCATATAAAAAGATGATAGCAATGTGATAGGTTGTGTAACAATAAAATGTCCTTCCACAAATGGTGCCTCCACAAGGGGATTAGAAGGAAAATCCAAGCAGGAGCTACAGTGTATAAAAGAGAGACACCTCTAAGTGTAGCAATAAGGTTACATTTAATGAAGGTTCAACATTAACCACTTGCCGACCTCCTGGGCAAAGCGACGTATCGCTACGTCGCTCGCCCACGAACCTCTAGGGGGGCGAGCGCACGCCGCCGGAGGCGTGCTCTTGTCCCCTCTCGTTCCCTGACATCCCTGCGCGAGTGACCGGCGGCTCTGATGTCCGCCGGCCGCTCGCGATCTCTGCAGGTGTAACTGCAGGATCGTATAGTCTCTGCAGTTACACCAGGGAGAATGACAGCTGGCTTTGTTTACATTAGGTCTTTTTTCCCTACTAATAGCACTTTCTTTTGGTGATATTAGATCACATCTGCGGTTTTTATTCTTTGCACTATAAATAAAAAACAACAATTTTGAAAAAAAAAAAAAACAATATTTTTTACTGTTATTAAACGTTTCCAATAAAAAATTACAAAAAATTTAGGCCAATATACATTCTGCTACATATTTTTGGTAAAAAAATCCTAATAAGCGTATTTTGATTGGTTTGCACAAAAGTTATAGCATCTACAAACTATGGGAGACATTTATGGACTTTTTATTTTTTTTATTGTTTTTACTAGTAATGGTGGCGATTAGCGATTTTTAGTGGGACTGCGACATTGCTGCGGACAAATCTGATACTAAGTGACACTTTTTGGGGACCAGTGACACCAATACAGTGATCATCAGTGCTAAAAGAAATGCACTGTTACTGTATAAATGACACTGGCTGGAAAGGGGTTAACACTAGGGGTGATCAAGGGGTTAAGTGTGCTCCTAAGGAATGCTTCCTAACTTTGTGGGGGATGGATGTACTAGAGTAAAATAAAGATCTGTGTTTCAGCTTAGATCTGAAACACAAGATCTCCCTCTTCCTCTGTGACAGAACAGCCGTCTGCCTTGTTTACGTAGACAGACAGTCATTCTGTCACGCTCCTGTACGATCGCAGGTGGCCAGCGACCATCGCGGCTGGCAGACCTGCTGATTGGCTGCTGCTGTGTCTAACCACAGTGAGAGTGGCACTCCTGCGGCGTGCACGTGCTGCCGGAAACCTCTGCACAAAATCACATATCTATACGTGATTTTGCGCAGCTGGGCCGCCCTGCAGTGGGCGGTCTGAAAGTAGTTAATATAGACTACAAAATACTTACCAAGATTTTAGCCAAAAGACTTAATTCTACTATTCTTAGTATCATTCACCCGGATCAAATCCGGAAAGTCTATGTACATTAATATTCGTAGAACACAATTGATTGTTCAACTTTGAGAATACTTACCAGAATCTAGTGTACTGGCTTCACTAGATCCTGCTAAAGCCTTTGACTAAAATGAAAGGCCTTTTCTATTAACTGCACTGCAATTCTTTGGTTTTGGTAAGAAATTTCAGAAATAGGTTTCAATTTTACATGCAAACCCTATATCTCAGCTTCTAGTTAATAGATTATTATCCCACTTCACAGAGGAACCCCCAAGGTTGCCCCTTGTCACCACTGCTCTTTGGGGTGGCTATAGAGACCCTCGCTTTAAGGTTCTGACAGTCTCCTCTCGTGAAAGGCATTTCTTTAGGTGATAGAACTGATATTATAGGCCTGTACGCGGATGACCTTATCTTATATTTACAAGATGCGTCGGAGTCAATAAATGCTGCAATGCAAATTATTGACACCTATGGCATGTATTCAGGCCTAAAAATCAATTTGCAAAAGTCTGCCTGATGCCTCTTCAACTCCAGTTTTTTTCATGTAGTGAAGCAGTAAATGCCCTTAAAATCATTTCTTCATTTACGGTAAGTATTTGGGAATAATCCTACACTATCCTCTTCTGATGCTTTAAAGTTTAACATGGAACCCCTACTGCAAGTAATAAAAACTAGCCTAATACATTGGCTAAACTTTTTTTTATCAGTGCCAGGTAGAATAAATCTGATTGAAATTATTATTTTACCAAAATGTTTGTATGTGTCCTCCTAAATGCCAGTATCAGTACCTAAGTCCTATTTTAAAACTTTAGATGCACTGCTCAGTTTATTCATATAGGCACAGAACAGATGGAAACTTACATTTTCCACGTTACAATGTCCTAAAGTGGAAGCAGTTAAGGCACTCTCGAACATATATTATTATTATTATTTAGTGGGTGGCTTATGTGATTGGTTGACCCCTGTCTCACCAGCAGTGGTCACTTAGCCCATGTCCTTAAATAAATCCCTGGTTAATAGCATTGGAAGTGTCAAAGGCAGTTCTAGAAAAAGTGTGTTTGACAATTCTGAATCTAGCTAGAGCGGTATGGAGGGAATTTAAAAGTAGCACAGGGTTTAAGGATACTGATGTTGAACTTCCTCTTTGGCACAATCACGTGTCCCCCCAATTGCTACACTTTACAGATTCATCCTTTTGGAAACAAAAGGGAATAGTCACCTTAGAAGACATGTACGCTGGTACTGTTCTCTCATCTTTTGCTGAATTACAGTGGAAATTTGACCTCCCCCGTACAGCCTTATAGAAGCATCTTCAGTTTAGCCATGCATTACATGCTCAGTTTGGGACTAACACCACAAAATTCTCTAACTACTGTGACAGGAAGTCAGGTAAATCTGTGGATGTAGTCACAGACAGGAGATACATTTCCACCTGGTTTAGAAAATTCACCAATTACTATAGGGTGTCGGCTGCAAAGGTAGCCAGAACTGTCTAAGGACCTTGAACAGACTTCAGCTGTTCAGAATGAGGAAATTAAGGCCTCTATAATTTGTCCAGAGGAAGTCTAAGGATTGCTGCCTCCTGACGCTGTGTGAGCTGGGGAGAGGAGGACAGTCAGATGTGTGCCCCCTGAAGCTGTGTGAGCATGGGAGAAGGAATGCCCCCTGAAGCTGTGTGAGCATGGGGAAGACCTCCTGGAGCGATGTGCGCTGAGGAGGGTAAAAAGTGTGAAGACTTCTCAAGGTGAGAAAATGAACTATTTCTATGTGAAGAGTGTGAAGAGAAAAACCAATGGATGTTTTCTATGTGAAAGGAAAGTCCAATGAACATGTGCTGTGTGAAGAGAAAAGGGACATTCTCTATGTGAAGAGATAATAAATGGACTATTGATAGTCTGCTGTATGATCAGCCAAGTCTGCCCAACAGTAGGTTGGGGACAGACTTCCGTAGGTAGGTTCCTGAGTGTGAGAAGGTAGCCGCCCACAGTGGCAAGGATTTATTTTGTGTTTTATTTTATTTTGGCTGTTTTTGACGCTTGCAGTCTGGTGAAGAAAATTGCATGAATAAACCAAACTGTTGTTTGCAACCACTTCTCGGCTATCTCCTTGTGTAACGAACCCCCCCAAGGGGTCATCCACGCCCGCCACCGAGCTAATCCCTCACACTACCCACTAATAGGAATTTTAAAGTCACAGGGCCCAGGAGGTCTTATTTCCCATCTATTAACTGCCACTGTTAGCAGAAGTTCACTTACAGTGCAGTCTAAATGGCAACAAATCATACCAGACTTATCAGAGGAGGCTTGGAAAGAGGCTTGCTCCTCTCAACTACAAGTGTCTCCAGCCATCAATAATAGGCTGACACAATTATATATAATATATTAGTCATATCTGACCCTTATGTTCACCGGTTTTCTGGATTATTTAAACAATGTTTGTAGAGGTGTATTTTCAGTTAAGATTAAGCGATTTTGAATCGTGAAACGCGTCAACTGCTGTGGCTTGTCTGTTGTGTTACGTTCGACCTATATTAAAGAATAAAGAGACATTTTTTTATCCTTCACTATACTGGAGTGTGGTCAAATTCTCTTGCTCTCTTACATGAAATGCATTGCATACTCACACCTAATTGTATGAGATGTAATCACACAAGTGCTGATTTTACACATAATAGGGGTGTGCCCTGCTATAGCTAGGTATTGGAAACAGGTAACAGATATCCTTCCCTCTGTATTGTCAGTGCCTGTACCATGCAATCCAAGAATATGCTTTTTGGGTATTTTGGATGAGGAGCAGTGGCAGAGATCTGCTGAAAGAGACTTTATTTCTGGCTAGGAAGGCTTTTTCAGTCTAATCCTCCATCTGTTCATACATGGATAAGGATGGTGAATCAAGTACTGCCATATGAGAAAGTTGTATATGAACATAGAGACTGCCTCAAGAAATATAACAAAGTTTGGGATGCATGGTGTTCTTCTACTCTCACTATATCCAGTAATTAGTAATACTCAAATTATACTGCCCCTTGACTCAGGGACATGGTACAGTAATTACTATGACCCAGGTACCCTTTTGCTGATTGTGCTATCTCATATGCCTAGGAGAAGAGATGTAAGTTATTTTTTTTCTTTGGTATCCAAGAAAAGCTATATATGTATTCTCAGCTACATGTTTCATGTTTGGTAAATTGTACTTTGTGTTTTACGGTGCTCATGTTAAGCTTTATGTTGAATATATTAATGTAATGCATAGTGGTCAATAAAAAGAATAAAAAAAACAAATAAACAAGATCCAGCATTTAAATAAGCTCATCAAGATAGTATTCCTGGCTCCCGTCACAGACTCCACAATGCTAAGCCAACCAGCAGCTGCAAAGAGCGAGGGGGAAAGATGGCCACCACACTTCCGGAACCACCGTGGAATTCACATGCGCTGTGTGGAACGCACGTTCCGGAAGTGACTTCAGGTGGGGTGGCGGTAACGCATTTCAAAATTTGTGCAGTAGCTCCTTCCTCAGATCTCAGTGTAGATCTGAGGAAGGAGTTACTGCATATGCTCTGAAATGCATTACCACCCCTGCCTGACATTACTTCCATTACGTGAGTTCCAAACAGTGCAGTTGAGTTCCAGGATGGTTCCGGAATAGTGGCGGCCATCTTGCCCCCTCACTGTTTTCCTCCTTCTGCAGCTGTTGATTGACTTAGCATTGTGGAGTCTGTGAAAGGGCCAGGAATACTATCTTGATGAACCTATGTAAATGTTTAGTCTTGTAAGTGTTTTTAACCACTTGCCGACCACTAAACGACTATTTACTGCGGCAGCCGGCCCCGTACAGGCAAAGTGACATAGTACTACGTCGCTCGCCTACAAGCCTCTAGGGGGCGAGCGCGCTTTGCCAGAGGCGTGCTCCTGCCCCCGCTCGTTCCCTGACATGTCCGCGCGAGTGACCGGTGGTTCCGATGTCCGCCGATCACCCGCGATCTCCCGATCTCCCCGGCTTCGTTTACATTACCCGCCTGCCTTTCTCCCGGATCTAACTGCAGAGATCATACAATCCTGCTATGTAGGATCGTATATCTCTGTGGTTACATCACTAGCCACGCCCCTTTACAGTTAGAATCACGCCCCTAGGGACACACTTAACCCCTTGATCACTAATAAAGTTAACCCCTTCCCTGCCAGTGTCATTTTTACAGTAACAGTGCATATGTATAGCACTGATTACTGTGGTAATGTCACTGGTACCCCCAAAAGTGTCAAAAATGTCAGTCAAGGGTCCAATCTGTCCGCCGCAATGTCGCAGTCCAGCAAAAAAAATTGCAGATCCACGGCCATAACTCGTTAAAAAAAAAAAACAATAAAAATGACAAAAATCTTTCCCGTAGTTAGTAAACGCAATAACTTGGTTGCGCAAACCAATCAAAATTCGCTTATTGCGATTTTTTTTTCCAAACATATGTAGCAGAAAACAAATTGGCCTAAAATGTTAAAAAATTTTGATTTTTACATTTTCTTTTTGGGAATTTCATATGAAAAAATGTGAAAAATATTGTTATTTTTTCAAAATTTTCGCTCTTTTTTTGTTTATAGCGCAAAAAGTAAAAATTGCACAGTTGATCAAATACCACCAAAAGAAAGCTCTGTTTGTGGAAAAAAAAGGACGTCAATTTCATTTGGGTACAGCGTTGCACGACCGCGCAATTGTCCGTTAAAGGCACGCAGTGCCGAATCGCAAAATAGGACCTGGTCAGGAAGGGGGGAAAATCTTCTGGGGCTGAAGTGGTTAATCTAATTTGTATTAAATTGTTGGAATTCTGCACTTAGAATCGCCTTCTTGTTGCTTTTTATTCATGTTAAATGGTACCAGGTCAAAGAAAACCATATTAATATTATTATTTTTGTAGGTTTTCCAATTCTGCTTGCTGCTTTTCCCATTCTGCTTGCTTCTACAATTGTTTAGCAGTCTGAGTAATAAATAATAATCAGCAGATCCAGATTAAATCAGCTTATATCAGGGCTTTTTTTTCTCAGAGAATATAAGCTGGAACTCCCTCCTTATGAATCACTTTTGTCTCCGCCCACCACCCACCTCCGAGCACCATCCTTAGGTTCCACCCCCTACCCACCTCCCAGTATCACCCCTTTTAGAGAAAACAGAGCCAAGTATAATTTTGTGGTGATAAATAATTTGTATGGAGTTTGTTTAAAAAAAAAAAAAGCAGTAAAGTAGATCTCCCGCAGCCAGATCATCCCCAGCAACAATAGATTCCCCCAGCAACAACGGACACCAACAACATTAGATCCCGGCAGCAACAACAGATTTCCCCAGGAGCCAGCCCAGCATCAACAGACTCTCCAGCTGCCAACAACAATAGACCCCCATCCCTCAACAGTAGATCCCTTTTGGCAACAATTGACCCCCCAGCAACATAAGCCCACCCAGCAGCAATAGATTCCTCACCAGCAACAATAGACCTCCCCAGCAACAATAGACTGCCATGCAAAAACAGATGCTCTCCATCACCAATAGATCCCCCAGCAGCCAGCAACAATAGACTCCTCCTCAACAGTAGATCTCTTCCACCAACAATTGACCTCCCAGCAACATAAGCCCTCTCCCCCCAGCAACAATAGATCCCCCACCAGCAACAATAATAGACCTCCCCAGCTATAATAGACCACCATGCAAAAATAGATCTTCTCCAGGAACAATAGATCCCCACGCAGCAAGCATAAATGATCCTTCAGTACACCCCAGCACCTCTTGCCATTACATACATTCAGTGCTGAGGTGCCGGAACTGCGTTCCCCTGCATTCCTGCTGAAAAAAAGCCCTGGCTAAAATTATAGGCACATCTCAACTTTTCGGTAAAAGTAAGCCTATTCCTACCTACCTACACACATATGCATTCTGAGCCTTTCTATTGGTCACTTAGGCCACCTATTACTTTAAATGACCAATAGAGAGGCTAAGGAGAAGGCAGACTAATATCGACCTTTGAAGTAAAAGTTGCAATTTGTATATAATTCAAGCTACCAGTGTCTGTGAAACTTCTGACAATTTTGGCATTCAATTCTTTGTGTTGATAACCTTTTTTTTTTTTTTTTTTTTTCCCAAAAATGATTTTTATTAGAACTTTCACATAGGAAAGGTTAACAGCAAAATGGTTCAAACAGTCTGAAGCAGAAGACATCCGACAGAGAATGGGTAATACTTCATATAGTATGTTTGTCACAGGTTTATTTTAATGTTCAATTGTTTTTAATGCTGAAAACCCCATGCTGAGAACAGCACCAGGAGTCAGTGTCCTCATATAAAATACAGCAATACAGCTTGGTTTTTGCTCAGGGATGTGCGGGGTGTCCTAAATGACCGTCAGAGTGATGTTTTTTCTATATGGAGAGAAAGGTGGATCTCGGTTGCCATGTGAACAGATAAATGAATGCTTTGGGTCTTTGGAAATGCAAACATCAAGTTAAATAGAAATCATTATGTTAATCTGTTATTAACATTTAATTATAAAGTGCCAATATGTTCTATAGCACTGCACTGAAAACTGAATCACACTGACAAACATGGAACAACAATTGAAGTTTCAGATGCCCAGGGTTGCAAGGGTTATTATATACACATTAAGTATGAATAGAATGTTTACATCACAAGTTCACCTTTATAATGTCCTAGGCATTTAGGATAATTGCTATATTTCTTCATTTGCTTGTATGAATGTAATCACCTTTCTCCTTTCTTCCCAGGTTGTTCATGATTTGTGGACATATAACACTCTATGTCAACAAACAAAATAGCTGCTGGGACCACCTTAACCACTTTACCACCGGAGGATTTTGCTGTCTTACGTCCTGGCCACTTTTTGCGATTTGGCGCTGTGCGACTTTAACTGACAATTGCGCGGTCGTGCGACGCCGTACCCAAACAAAATTTACGTCCTTTTTTTCCCACAAACAGAGCTTTCTTTTTGATCACCAGTGCGATTTTTACTTTTTGCGCTATAAACAAAAAAAGAGCGTTTATTTTGAAAAAATAACAATATTTTTAAAAATTTTTATATGAAATTCCCCCCCCCCCCAAAAAAAATGTAAAAATCAAATTTTTTTAAAATTTTTGGCCAATTTGTTTTCTGCTACCTATGTTTGGTAAAAAAAATCACGATAAGCGTATTTTGATTGGTTTGCGCAAAAGTTATTGCGTTTACTAACTAAGGGAAAGATTTCTGTCATTTTTGGTGGGTTTTTTTTTTTAACGCGTAATGGCGGCGATCTGTGATTTTTTTTTGCGGGACTGCGACATTGCGGCGGACAGATCGGACCCTTGACTCACATTTTTGACACTTTTGGGGGTACCAGTAACATTACTACAGTAATCAGTGCTATATATATATACACTGTTACTATAAAAATGACACTGGCAGGGAAGGGGTTAATTTTATTGGAGAGGGAGGGGTTAATGTATGAATGGTGCTTACTAACGTGTGGGGGGGAGGTGACTGAGTGACACAAGGACAGATCGGATGTTCAGCTATGCTGAACACTGCGATCTGTCCCTGCCTGTCACTTAGGAGATCTCCTCACTCGATTCCCCGACGATCGGGTAAGAGCGGCGGCGATCGCTGCCGCTCCTCCCCTGGCCCGACTCCCGCTGTGACTGAAAACAGGGGGAGGAGTCCAGCGACGTAGGTCTACGTCGCTGGATGATAACGAGCCACATTGCTGCAGTAGCAGCAATGTGAGCAGTGGGAAAGTGGTTAAAGTGGAGTTCCACCTAAAAAACAAAAAAATACATAAAAATACCCCCGGGACAGTCAGGGCTAGTGTCTTCCACAATGGATAGCCTCTGAACTGTCCCGGGTTGCACTTACCTGCAAGAAGAAATACTTACCTTGAAAATGTCTTCTCCAGCTCTGCCATCTCAGGTGTGGGCAGCTTGAAGCCAGCGCGGAACTGAAGAAAAAAAGGGGATTAAAGAAGGTGTGTGTGTGTGTGTGTGTAGAAACCAACCCGGCCCTTAGTTTGCTATACTTACCAACCAGTCTGCTGACAAACCAAATAAACCTGTCTAACATAATAGGTTAAAAACAGGGCTTTAGTTAACACACATTTGCAAACGCATGTGTAAGCTGCAGGCCACTCCAAGGCACCCTGTGTATTCTGCAGTCCTACCACTAGCTAACACTACTCAAACTGAGTGTCTACTGAGTGTCTCCAATATGGGAGTACATGGATGCTAATGGATGGATGGGAAACAGGTGAGCTTGGAGGTGGCCCAATCCTCCCCCACCTGCTCCCAGCCATGACTGGTATTGAAAAACGAATGGCTATGTGAAAGCCATATGGTGCAAACTAAAAAATGACCAGCTTGAAGCCAGCACGATCCTCTTCTGTGTCCTCTTCCGTCCTCTTCGGTCCCACGATGCACTGCGCCGGCCCCGCCGTCACGTCCGGGTCTGCAGCGTCATCCCTGCACAGGTTCTGGGCATGCCCAGAAGCTGTTTAGCAAGGTATGACGGCGCCTGCACCGGAACTGACGTCGGGGCCGGTGCAGGCGCATTGATTCCTGGGAGCGATGACGTTCAGCTCCCAGGAATCATTGCAAGCCAGGAAGTGAAAACTCGCCGTGGCCGCCGAGGGGAGGAAGAGGAAGTAAGGTAAGTATATTTTCTTCTAAACAAGGTAAGTAAAAAAAAAAAAATTGCGATTATCCATTTGTTTTTCAGGTGACCCGGACCAAGAAGATGGAACGAACTTTCATTTTTGGGTGGAAATTCCCTTTTAAGCGGTTAGTTCATCTTAACAGAAAAAAAGTAAGGGTGAACCAATACCAGACGTGCTCCCCACCCCTCGGTCCCTGCTGTATTTACCTGCGGGGATCCTGAGCTGTCAGGGCTCCCATAGTCGCTCAAGGGGTCTGGGGTTTTTTTGAATCCCCACTGTTCTCCCTCTTTTCTGTTAATGCTTCCAGGACAGATCAGATAGATTCTGATTGGTCAGGGATGTTCATGTGTAATTGACCAGAGTATATCCTCAAAGCGTATCTAATCTCAAAAACAAAAAACAAGTTTATCACATTACTAGTTACTAGATTAGATGGCTGTTTTAATTTTCTTTTTCAGGCTTTTCCCCCTTTATTTCTACTAGGTAATCCTGCCAATACCTACTTCCTAGGATGGCTATGCTTACTCATTTCACTGTATCTAAGGAGAGAGCCATGTTTGCCACCCAGCCTGGATTACAAATACACTATATTACCAAAAGTATTGGGATGCCTGTTTTTACACGCACATGAACTTTAATGGCATCCCGGGTTTAGTCCGTAGGATTCAATATTGAGTTGGCCCACCCTTTGCAGCTATAACAGCTTCAACTCTTCTGGGAAGGCTTTCCACAAGGTTTAGCAGTGTGTCTATGGAAATGTTTTACCATTCTTCTAGAAGCGCATTTGTGAGGTCAGACACTAATGTTGGACAAGAAGGCCTGGGTCGTAGTCTCTGTTTTAATTCATCCCAAAGGTGTTTTATCGGTCAGGAGGTCAGGACTCTGTGCAAGCCAATCAAGTTACTCCACCCCAAACATGCTCATCCTTGTCTTTATGGACCTTGCTTTGTGCACTTTGTCCTATAAATGTAAAAAAAAGCAATCCTTTTTAAGGTAGACTTGGTAGATAAAAGAAACAATCCATATTGTAAATTTATAAAGACTGAGTTTATTAAATTAAAAGCAGCTAAATGCACACTTACAATCGTGCTGTGAAATCAGAGCATGTACAGGTACAATCTCCAAGTTGCCATGCATTCCACGGACCGGGCTATCCAAAACCGGAGGTGATATAATGACACTCGAAGCATCACCCAATGCGTTTCGTCAGATAGATGTCATCAGGAGCACAAATAAATGGCCTTTATAAATAAAATAAAAAAATAAATAAAAGCTTTAATAAACTCAGTCTTTATAGATTTACACTATGTATTGTTTCTTTTGTCCACTCATCTGTGTGTGAGTATATTCAGGGAACCAGCCGCCAGACGGACAAGAAGAAGGAGGAGAGAGGATCCAAATCTGGCTTTTATCTAAATGCTCTTTGCCCCTGTAGGAGTGCGACTCTGTGGTGAGTGTGGACTCAAAGAGGGGGAGCATGAGTGAACGCCACCTATCCCCCACTGAGAATTAAGGCACAAGTCACTTTTTTCACTTGTCACTTTTTGATGAAGACATTTATGTGTGTGATTTTCCCTGAGGGTTGATACTAAGGACTTTACATATCTTGGACTGTTATTTTCCACTGCATATATATATATATATATATATATATATATATACAGTGGGTACGGAAAGTATTCAGACCCCCTTAAATTTTTCACTCTTTGTTATATTGCAGCACACAGCTAAAATAACGAAGGAGTGGCTTCACAACAACTCCATGACTGTTCTTGAATGGCCCAGCCAGAGCCCTGACTCAAACCCAATTGAGCATCTCTGGAGAGACCTAAAAATGGCTGTCCACCAACGTTTACCATCCAACCTGACAGAACTGGAGAGGATCTGCAAGGAGGAATGGCAGAGGATCCCCAAATCCAGGTGTGAAAGACTTGTTGCATCTTTCCCAAAAAGACTCCTGGCTGTAATTAGATCAAAAAGGGGCTTCTACTAAATACTGAGCAAAGGGTCTGAATACTTAGGACCATGTGATATTTCAGTTTTTCTTTTTTAATAAATCTGCAACAATGTCAACAATTCTGTGTTTTTCTGTCAGTATGGGGTGCTATGTGTACATTCATGAGGAAGAAGAATGAACCTAAATGATTTTAGCAAATGGCTGCAATATAACAAAGAGTGAAAAATTTAAGGGGGTCTGAATACTTTCCGTACCCACTGAATATATATATATATATATATGTTTATATATATATTTTTTTTTTCATATTTTTATTGTAGATATGTTTATTGCACGTATATATATATATATATATATATATATATATATATATATATATATATATATATAAATATATTTCTTTATCACTTTATATTTATATTTAGATATACTTTTTTTTTTGGATCACAGGAGTGTTTTTCCAATTATATCACCTATTTCTTCATTCACATGATCTACAGTATATATGTTGTAAGCACTTTCATCGATGGTTTAAAAAGGATTGTATTTTTAAATTTATAGGATTATTGTATACATTATTGGCGTGCCATTTTTTAGCCTTCCCAGAAGAGTGGAAGCTGTTAGGCCCCTTTCACACCTGTCCCTTCCGTTTTCTGCTCAGCGGGGGGATCGATCCGCCAATCCCCGCTGAGCAGGCGGATGACAGCTCTGTCTCTGCTCTGTGTGCGGAGATGGAGGTGTCAGATCCCCGCTGTTCTCTTTTGGGGAATCGGATGAGAATGGACCGCCTGTCTATTCTCATCCAATCCGCCAGACAAATGGAAAATAGGGTTTCCATCCGTCCGGATTTGACGGACAGGATCGGATCGGATGTCAGCGGGCATGTCTCCGCTGACATCCGCTGCCCCATAGAGATGCATGGGGCATCCGTTCAGGTCCGCTTGAAAAACTGACAGGCGGATCTGAACAGTCCACATGTGTGAAAGGGGCCTTATAGCCGCAAAGGGTAGAAAAACTCAATATTAAACCCTACAGACTAAAGCCTCGTACACACGCAACGAATTTCCGCCGACCGGTTGTTCGTCTTTTGTCCAGAGTCATGTCTGTTGGTTGGAATGTGCTCTAGACTACACACGAATTTTCCCGCATGACAGAATTCTACTTCAGAAGTGATGTCATGTGTTGGATTGCTTTCTTTGTGTTCTTTCATCTCTGAGCATGCCCAGACGTGCTCATAAGATTTTTCCCTGTCGAAATCTGTACTGACTGCACGAAAATCGGACGTGTTTTGACGGTGGACAAACATTTTATAGCCTGCACACCAGAATTTTTTCGGCCCGAAAAGTCGGAGTCGGTTGTCGAGAGCACCATACTAACAAGCCGAAAATCGGCAGATCGGTCGTCGGACGAAAATTCCCGGCCGAATTTTGACTCGTGTGTAGGGGCCTTAAGACTAGGATGCCATTAAAGTTTATGTGCGTGTAAAAGCAGGCGTCCCAATACTTTTAGTAATATAGTGTATGTCTTCCTCTCATCATCTTCATTACATGGTGGAGGGGCTTAGTAGAAGGATACCATTGTATGTGCTTTCAGTTCAGCTCACAGGAAGCAACAAAATCACTGCAAATCTGGTAAGATCAACAGGTATTTTTGTATGCCTGAAAATAAATATGAAAATTTTGCAGCCACCACATCTAAGAATCTAGAATATATTATTTTCTTTTCTTAGTAATCCTTCAAAAACTGTTTCCACTTTAAGCAGCATGCATGTTTAGGCAGCTAAGAGCTCATAAATTCACACTAATTATAGCACCTCCAATTAAAATATTGCTGGCACAAGCACGATAGAGATCTGCATGTTGCTGACAACATTAAGCCCAGGGTTTTTCTTAATGGTAATTTGGTGTATGACTGAAGGCTAGCAGCAGGAGCACTGCCAAGTTACACCATATTGTTCCCACAACACGTCTTGAATAACTTTTGCATCTCAGGCCTTTTTGTTTTGATGTTGATTCTACTTCATAGATAAAACATTTTTTTTGCCTCTCGACACTTGTAGGGAAGAGCAAATCTGTATTTTGCTCAGCCACTGCTTAGAAATGACAGTGAAAAGATGAAGATGGGCCTAGGAATTATTTGCCATCAAAGCTTGAGACCTGCATAAGAAATAGGCTGCGGTGGCAGAAAACGCTGCAGGCTCTGCTTTTGTTGGAGTGATTTTGAAGACCTAGCTAATGCATTCAAAGGCACACTGCCCGTGCACCTTACCTTCAAAAAAAGAGTGACACTTTTCCTAGGTGAAACTTGATTATTCCCCCCCAGGTGGTCTAATAAAAAAAATGTGAAAATGATCATGAAAACCGCTTGGCATGATGTGCATCTTGTACATTAAGGGCTAAAATTGACCCATTTATAGTCGTTCTTTAGTAATTTAAGATACATTAGTGAGTTCACGTGTTGAGCTGCAAGCTGAAAGAAATCTTTTAGTGCATTAAAGCAGTTACATGACATCAATACATATAATAGGGTAATTTGGGGTCACTGTCAACTCTCAAGGAGCTGACTCAATGGGGGGGAATTGGACAAGAACTTTTTGTTCAAATCAACGGGTACTGCAGGATTGCTGCAATATTAACCCATTATTATATCATCATAGTTCTCCCAAAGGCAATTATTGTACAATACATGAAGGATCTACTGAAAGTTACAAAACAAAAACTTGAGAACCAGTGGTGGCTGACTACAATGCCAGTAAATTTACAGCTAATCACACATATCAGGTGACCAAGCTGGCTTTATATTTTCTCGTTGTGATGACACAAGTGTATTAATTATCTTTAAATTGAGTCTGAATGTGTGCTCTTGCTTTCACTCTCAGAATGGACCTTGATTATCAGTCTTTAATTCTGGCTCTCTTGTAAGATAATCAGTGGTATTCATCCCGACTGCGTGGCTGAACAGCTTTCAAATACAGGCACAACATAGAAGAAGGGAATTGGCACAGAAGAGACCTCTCCACTCCACAGTTCCAAATTGCTATTTTGAAAAATTGCCACCAAAAGTTGTGAGTAGTTTTAACCCATAAGTAGCTAGAAGAACTTTCTCAGTTAAAGTAATGATTAAATGGAGATATTAATATTTGTTAAATGTATATATAAAATTAACTTTACAATAAACCCTCACTAACCTATGTAGGTGCAGGCACCGTGGAAAAATGAATCCTCATGTTCACAGCAGAAGCACTTGCAATGAAGTCCTGGATTCTCTCTGCACCTAATCTTCTCAGATAGCCTACTTTGAGTTTATGTTAGAGATTAGAGTATAAAGTTAGAAAGTTACTGAGTCGCTGCTGTAACGCACAATGAGCTGAGCTGTGTCTGAAAGAGGGAAGGAACACAGGCAATGTAATTTTAGGGTTCTCTTACCCACATCAATACTTTCATTATATCCAACATAGCAGAGGGTTATCAGTCTCCTGGTCAGCAGTCTTGTATGAGATATTTCTAGGATCAGCCTCTCCAGCCCAGATAGAAATATCACTGCAGGTTACCAGCATCAAAAAAAAGTAGTTGTTGGTATACAGCCATTGGGTCCCATCTCCAGCAACACAGCCTCGACTTTTCATTTGACATCTATACCTGAAGGGGCAGGGTACAAGACCCACACGGGTATTTTACCTACAGAAATGCCAGACAGGGGCTAACATACTCCCAGTTCACCTCAAATTAACCAAAAAAGGTTCCCGCTGTGTGAAAACAGATAATGTGACATAACATTATCTATAAATATTAATAATAAAGACAGTCCATCCGCACTAATGTGAATCCAGTGCATATATTACATAATAGTGTCCAACAGAATGTGAAGCTCAATTCCTCCTCATAAATTGATATTCCGCCACCATCGAAAGTGAAATCCTCAACCAAAAACAGGATAACCTGCTTACCGGGTAAATAGACCTCAAAAGGTCCTCAGCACTTTGAGGTTTTAACCAGGGACTTGGGTCACCGAAGGGATAGACAGACAGATGAATCTCCCATAAGATCTTCAATCACTGGTCACGCTTCTCTGCCTCCCGAAGGAGTGACACTCCCCATATTCGCCCATCCTTACGGGATCAATGGAGAGAGGTGATGTCAGTGCTGACGTGACCGCGCTCCAGCCCCCATGTGCCCCCCAACAGGATCCCGGCGCCACCTCCTGCTCTGGGATGGTGGGTCAGTAGGCCCAGATTGCGGGTTCCCGACTCACCATTCCCGAGCATTAGTGTGAAGAACTGAGCCAGCACTAGAGGATGACCAATGCTTTCTGTTTAGCGCTGGCTCCTCTCAAAGACACAGTTATATCAAATTCACTCCACCACCGCCTGTGAGAGGTGCAATACAGGAAGCATTGTCTCTGCTCTCTACTGCAGCCACATGCTTCCTGTCACACTGATGCTCAGGGATGGTGGGTCGGGAACCAGCCAGTACCCACCAGCAGTACCAGCCAGAAGTACCCACCATCAGTAGCAGCCTTCAGTACCTACCAGCTGTACTCGCCAGTAGTACCCACCAGCAGTACCAGCAAGCAGTACCCGCCAGCAGTACCAGCTAGCAGTATCCGTCAGCAGTACCCAACAGCAGTGCCAACCAACAGTAGCAACCAGCAGTACTCACCAGCAATACCAGCCGGCAGGACCGGCCTTCAGTACCCACCAGCCTTCAGTACCCACCAGCAGTACCAGCCAACAGTACCCACCAGCAGTACCCATCAGCAGTACCTTTGCAGCAGTACGCACCAACAGTATCAGCCAGCAGTACCCACCAGCAATACCAACCAGCAGTTCCAGCCTTCAGTACCCACCAGCATTACCAGCTAGCAGTACCCGCCAGCAGTACCAGTGAGCAGTATCCACAAGCAGTACCAGCCAGTAGTACTCACCAGCAGAACCCGCAAACAGTACCTTGCCATCAGTACCCACCAGTAGTACCATCCAGCAGTACCAGCCAGCAGTACCCACCAGTAGTACCATCTAGCAGTACCAGCCAGCTGTACCCACCAGCAGTACCAGCCAGCAGTACCCACCAGCAATGCCCACCAGCACTGCCAGCCAGCAGTACTTGCCAACAGTGCAAGCCAGCAGTACCCACCAACAGTACCAGCCAGCAGTACCAACCAGCAGTACCCACCAGCAGTACCAGCCAGCAGTACCCACCAGCATTACCCACCAGCAATACAAGTAAGCTGTAACCCACCAGCAGTACCAGCCAGCAGCACTCACCAGCTACACCAGCCTGCAGTACCCACCAGCAGTGCACGCCATCAGTACCCACCAGCAGTACCAGCCAACAGTACCAACCAACAGTACCAGCCAGCGGTACCCGCCACCAACAGTACCCACCAAAAGTACCAGCCAGCAGTATCCACAGCAGTAATCCCCAGCAATACCAGCCAGCAGGACCCACCAGCAGTACCCACCAACAGTACCAGCCAGCAGTACCCACCAGCAGTACCAGCTAGCAGTACCTACCAGGAGTACCCGCCAACAGTAGCAGCCAGCAGTACCAGCCAGCATTACCCACTAGCAGTAGCCAACCAACAGTATCTACCAGCAGTACCCACTAGCAGTACCCACCAGCAGTACCAGCCAGCAGTACCCACCTGCAGTGCCTGCCAGCAGTACAAGCCAGAAGTACCCACCAACAGTACCAGCCAGCAGTACCCGCCAGCAGTACCTACCAACAGTACTCACCAGCAGTACCCGCCAGCAGTTCCAGCCAGCAGTACCCACCAGCAGTTTCAGCCATCAGTTACCACCAGCAGTACTAGCCAGGAGTACCCACCAGCAGTTTCAGCCAGCAGTTACCACCAGCAGTACCAGCCAGTAGTACCCATGAAAAGTACCAGCCAGCAGTACCCGACAGCAGTACCAGCCAGCATTACCTTTTAGCAGTACCAGCCAGCAGTACCCACCAGCAGTACCAGCCAGCAGTACCCACCAGCCAGCAGAAGCCACCAGCCATACCCGCTTGGGGGACAGCAGCAGCCAGCAATACCTGCACGAATCCTTAGGAAGCAGTGAAGATCGAGGTCAGTTTATGTGCAGGTAAACCGCAGTGCTTCCATGTGAAAGCAGCCTTAGGCCCCTTTCACAGGATTGGTCTGATCAGGTTCACCTGTCTGTTTTTTCAGGTGGACCCGATCAGACCCTCCATTTACCTCTATATAGAAACGGACTTGTATCTATTTACACTCGCCTATCTGCAATCCACTTAAAAAAACAGAAGGGGATCCGTCCCCTTCTGTCTGGGTGGCTCAGAGAGCCCATAGAGTAAAGCGGGCTGTGTCTGTGAAGGGAAGCAGTTTATATAGTTTATGCTATTACTGCATAAACTGGCACCACTACTAGGGGTTATTATTGCATAAACAGGCACCAATACTAGGGGCTATTTCAGTGTAAACTAGCACCAATACTAGGGGCTATTACTCCGTAAACTTGCACTAATACTAGGGGATATTACCACATAAACTGTCACAAATACTAGGAGGTATTACTGCATAAACTGGCAAAAATACTAGGGGTTATTACTGTTTCAACTGGCACCAATACTAGGGGCTATTACGGCATAAACTGGTGCCATTACTAGGGGTTATTACTGTGTAAACTGTCACCAATACTAGGGGTTATTACTACGTAAACTGGCACAAATGCTAGGGTTTTTTACTGCATAAACTGGCACCAATACTAGGGGTATTACTGCGTAAACTGACACAAATACTATGGGTTATTACTGCGTAATCTGGAACCAATACTAGAGGCTATTACTGCATAAACTGGCTCCAATGCTAGGGGAAATTACCGCATAAACTCATTTGCTGAAATTGCTTTATAATGTAAAGAAAAGCTTTTGCGAAAAGGGAACAATATGAAACAAATAGGGAGGGTGAATCTCCTTAATGGAGGCACAGGCAGCAATAAACCTGAGAAACATTCTAATCCCTCTGGACTCTCTCCAAGAAAGAAAAAAAGTTTTGCCTTTATTTATACTTTAACCCTTCGCAACCGCGCTAAAGCTTAATGACGACTACAGTGCAGTCGCACTTTGCCAAGAGGCAATCATATGACATCCTCCCATGCTCACACTGCCTGCATGCCCCCCGGCATCATCGGCTGTGATCTGTATTCGCTGCATCCTTTGGAGCCAATCAGGGCGACTCTTTACCAAGTGATCAGCTGTGTCCAGTCACAGCTGATCACAATGTAAACAGGATTTCACAGTTATCGGCAAGCCTCTCCTCATGCTGACAGCTCATGAGGAGAGCAGAGCCGATAACTGGCAAATCCACACAGGGAGCATCTGCACTGACAATTAGTGATGAGCCGAACACCTCCCTGTTCGGTTCACACCAGAACATCTCATACAGGGGAAATGTTCTAGCAAACCTACGAACTCCATTAAAGTCTATGGGATACGAACATGAAAAATCAAAGGTCCTAATTTTAAAGGCTTAAATGCAAGTTATTGGCCTAAAAAAGTGTATGGGGACATGGGTACTGCCCTGGGGGACATGAATCAATGCAAAAAACATTTTTTAAAGCGATCATTTTTACAGGAGCAGTGATTTTAATAATGCTTAAAGCAATGGTGGGATTCAAAAATGTTAGTAACCAGTTCCGACTTTCCCAGCAGAATGACCAGCGTGCCCCCTTTCAATGCACAGTGACCAGCGTGCCCCCTTTTAATGCAGAGAGACCAGCGTGCCCCCTTTCAATGCAGAGAGACCAGCGTGCCCCCTTTCAATGCAGAGAGACCAGCGTGCCCCCTTTCAATGCAGAGAGACCAGCGTGCCCCCTTTTCAATGCACAGTGACCACAGCATTGCCCCCAATCATTGCAGAGTGCCCACAGCATTGCCCCCAATCATTGCAGAGTGCCCAAAGCATTGTCCCCAATCATTGCAGAGTGCCCACAGCATTGCCCCCCAACCATTGCAGAGTGCCACAGTATTGCCCACAATCATTGCAGAGTGCCCACAGCATTGCCCCCAACCATTGCAGAGTGCCACAGCATTGCCCGCAATCATTGCAGAGTGCCCACAGCATTGCCCCCAATTACTGCAGAGTGCCCATAGCATTGCCCCCAATCATTGAAGAGTGCCCACAGCATTGCCCCCAATCATTGCAGAGTGCCCACAGCATTGCCCCCAATCATTGCAGAGTGCCCACAGCATTGCCCCCAACCATTGCAGAGTGCTACAGCATTGCCCCCAATCATTGCAGAGTGCCCACAGCATTGCCCGCAATCATTGCAGAGTGCCCACAGCATTGCCCCCAATCATTGCAGAGTGTCACAGCATTGCCCGCAATCATTTCAGAGTGCCCACAGCATTGCCCGCAATCATTGCAGAGTGCCACAGTATTGCCCGCAATCATTGCAGAGTGCCACAGTATTGCCCGCAATCATTGCACAGTGACCACAGCATTGCCCCCAATCATTGCAGAGTGCCCACAGCATTGCCCGCAATCATTGCAGAGTGCCCACAGCATTGCCCCCAATCATTTCAGAGTGCCCACAGCATTGCCCGCAATCATTGCAGAGTGCCCACAGCATTGCCCCCAACCATTGCAGAGTGCCACAGCATTGCCCCCAATCATTGCAGAGTGCCACAGTATTGCCCGCAATCATTGCAGAGTGCCCACAGCATTGCCCCCAACCATTGCAGAGTGCCACAGCATTGCCCCCAATCATTGCAGAGCGCCACAGCATTGCCCCCAATCATTGCAGAGTGCCCACAGCATTGCCCCCAATAATTTCAGAGTGCCCACAGCATTGCCCCCAATAATTGCAGAGCGCCACAGCATTGCCCCCAATCATTGCAGAGTGCCCACAGCATTGCCCCCAATCATTGCAGAGTGCCCACAACATTGCCCCCAATAATTGCAGAGCGCCACAGCATTGCCCTCAATCATTGTAGAGCGCCACAGCATTGCCCCCAATCATTGCAGAGTGCCACAGCATTGCCCCCAAGGATCATTGCAGAGTGCCCACAGCATTGCCCCCAATCATTGCAGAGTGCCCACAGCATTGCCCCCAATAATTGCAGAGTGCCCACAGCATTGCCCCCAATAATTGCAGAGTGCCCACAGCATTGCCCAAAATCATTGCAGAGTGCCAGCGTTCCCCCCGCGTGACCCCTTTACTTACCTCAAGGACGATCATCACAGCAGCTTCTCTTCGGTCGCTGGCTCCCCGCGTCTCCTCAGTCCTCCCGCCTCCTTGGCCGAATGGCACGTCGTTTGCCTTTCGGCCAATCAGGAAGCAGGAGGACCCGCTCCCTGATTGGCCAGGAGGAGGATCCATGTGACAATAGCGAATTTTCATTCGCTATTGTCACAAAATGGGCGGGCTCGGCCTCGGGGTGCACTGCTCTGCTGCTCCCTGGCCGCCAGCTTAGAGGGATTCAACCGGTTCTGCGAACTTGCAGAAAGTTTGCAACCGGTTCCATAGAACTGGTGCGAACCGGCTGAATCCCACCACTGGCTTAAAGTGACACAATAAAAATGAAAATATTCTTTAAATATTGTGCCTGGGGGGGGCCTTAATGTGCCTGTAAAGTGGGAGGGGGGCCTTAATGTGCCTGTAAAGTGGCACATTTGTGTGATGTATGTAGCCTGTTGCAGCAATACTGACATTTCTAAAGGTAAAAATGTAATTTAAACTTGCTCGCAGGCTGTAATGTATTGTCGGCTCCCGGCAATACAGAAAAAAAAATGAAAAAAAAAAAACAGCGTGGGGTCCCCCCCAAAATCCATACCAGGCCCCTTTGTTCTGGTATGGATTTTAAGGGGAACCCCGTGCAAAAAGAAAAACGGCGTGGGGTTCCCCCTAAAACCCATACCAGACGCTTGGAACCCGAGCAAACAGCCTGGCTTGCCAGGATGGGGGTGGGGGCGAGCGAGCGCCCCCCCCCCTCCTGAACCATACCAGGCCACATGTCCTCAACATGGGGGGGGGGGTGCTTTGGGGCAGGGGGGTGCTCTGCCCCCCCACCCCAAAGCACCTTGCCCCCATGTTAAAGGGGACAGGGGTCTCTTCCCCACAACCCTGGGCTGTGGTTGTGGGGGTCTGCTGGGGGAGGCTTATCGGAATCTGGAAGCCCCCTCAAGGAGGCCCCCAAATCCCGGTCCCCCTATGTGAATGGATATCGGGTACATCGTAACCCTACCCATTCACCAAAAAAGTGTACAAAAAAAAAATAAAGACAAAAGCCAGTTTTGGACAAGTCCTTTATTAAAAAATAGAAATAAAAAAATAGTGTCACCTGATGATCAGTCACCCGCCCGCCCGAAAAAAAAAAAAGAAGAAGCTCCTGCTTCTCCGCACGCTTTGCGCGCTATGAGCTGTTTTGAGCTCTTTTATAGGGATCTGACGTCACAAGCCACCCCACAATGCACTGGTCAGGTGCAGTGAATAAATTACTGATGTCAAATTACTGAATTAGTATCCTATTTTAGGCTCTTTCTTTAATTTTCTTCTAGTAATCCAGCCTGTTGTTTTTCACTGCACAAACTCTCCAGCAGACTTTATCAGTTTACATGGATGAGACAAACCACTTAACACTAAGGCCCCTTTCACACAGGCGCACCGCCCGACAAAGTACGTTTTTCTCAGCGGGGGATTGATCCGCTGATCCCCATTGAGCAGACGGATAACAGCTCCGTCTCCGCTCTGTGTGCGGAGACGGAGCTGTCAGATGCCCGCTGTTCTCTATGGGGAGATCGAATGGGAACGGACTGCCTGTCCGTTCTCATCCGTTCCCATCAGATCCCATCCTCCAGACGGATGGAAAATAGGGTTTCCATTCGTCCAGATTTCACGGACAGGATCAGAATCGGATAGCAGTGGGTGTCAGCAGAGATGTCTCCGCTGACACCCGCTGCCCCATAGGGATGCATGGAGCATCCAATCAGGTCCGCCTGAAAAAACTGACAGGCAGATCAGATCAGATCGCCCATGTGAAAGGGGCCTAGCACTTACTGTAAAATGATCAGCTATTATTTATTCCTGCAAAAAAAAAAAAAAAACGGTTTGCTGTAACTGCTTATAAAGTGTGACCTGGAGTTTGGCTTCAATTTGTTGTGATCTAAATCTGCTAATACCATTAACACCTCACCCCCTCTCTCCCCAGACTCACAATGCTGCTTTCTGTTGTGCCTCTTCTTCTCATTCCTCCAGAGTTGCGTCTCGCTAATATAGGAGGTGTATTTCTGGCCAGATCATTAGATGAAAACAGAGAAAAAGACAAAGAAAACTGATGTTGCCACCTCATCTAATGACTGGTAAGCCTAAAACATTTTTGGTTTTGGATTTCATACAGCTTTGAATTTAACGATAACATTTTTATAAAAGAAGCATTTTTTCTTCTTTTGCCATATTAATTTACAAAGGATCTGCAATCTTTAAGTGGATGTAAACCCTAACTGGGTGACATTTGTTAGCTAAAACACCTTTTGCCATTAATATTTGTTTTAATTAGACTTTTTTGTAACTTTTTCCATGATTTGTTACATCTTTTGTAACTTTTTCCATGATTTGTTACATCTTAGTCACGAATTTGAAAAAAAAAAAAAAATATCGGTAAATAGAAAATAGTCTTTCAAATAACATTAATATTTTAAAGATTATATCATATTTTAGAAATTGGTTTTATGTATAATTTAAGCTATTTCCATATTACAAGGGATTTCCCAAACAACAGAAAGTGGACATGTTCCTAAATGTTTCCCTTGGTCAATACAAAAGGCAGCAGGCTTCTGTCATGCGTGCACTATACAAATCAGGCAGCTAATGCGGAATTGCTTATTTTGCATGAGCTGAGATTATAAGTATGCCTTCTTGACAAGAAGGCACTTACATGCATATCATATTAGATTTCAGTGTACATCATTTTAGTAGCGATCTAAATTCTCAGTGTTTATCTAAAGAGAAGTCAAGAGCTCTCATGTCATTAGAGAGCCATCATTCTAACAAATATATTTCTGACCAATTTATGCACTATATCCCTGATTCATCAAGCCAAGATCTGACCGACGAGGTCAACATCACTTACCATATCTCTGCAAATAACGCAATCACGCCTTGGTGAATCATCCATTTGTTGCATTAAGTCACAACATCTCACGTCTGCTAGGTAGCGCAACTCTCTAGTAGGCTTTAGTAAATAATAGCCCAGATGTCAAGTCTTAGAACCATAAATCAATGTGGTATGAAGACCCGAAGCCCCAAATTGCATTTTACTTGCAAAGCAAAACACTGAACATATATGAAAGTAACTGTGGTTGACCCCATGTCAAAGAGCCTACTTCTGTATGGATTTTATTCACTTGGTAAGTAGATAAAAAAATGAAAAAAGGTAATTTTAAAAACAAAAATCAGATTTAGAAATACAGTAAATTTTTCTTGGAGTGTGGGAATCATTGTTAGATTCTACACTAACTTAACGCATACAGCACAGGGAGAAGGAACCAACCAGTTGTACTGCCGGCTTTTCTCTTTCATAAAAAATGAAACATTAAAAAATATATAAATATTAAAACTACCTAAAAACCCTCAGACTATGTAGTATGAGTATTTTTAGACATCATGTATAGTCTTCACACCTACCAGGCTCCCCTGTACTCTTTTATCCACATTCATTGATATATACACTGCTCAAAAACTTTTTAACTGTTCAAAAAATTAAAGGAACAGTTTTTAACTGAGTACAGCATCAATTCAAGTAAACTCCTGGGATATTGATCTGGTCAGTTAAGTAGCAGAGGAGGTTGTTAATTAGTTTTTAGCTGCTTTGGTGTTAATGAAATTAATAACAGGTGCACTAGATAGGCAACAATGAGACAACCTCCAAAACAAGAATGGTTATACAGGTTGAGACCACTGACATTTTATTTCCTGCTAAGAAATATATTTTCTGACTATTTTTCACTAGTTTTGCATTTGGCATTGCCAGAAGGTTTGCTGTGTCTCTCAGCATAGTCTCAAGAGCATGGAGGAGATTCCAGGACACAGGCAGTTACTCTAGGGGAGCTGGACAAGATTGTAGAAGGTTCTTAACCTATCAGCAGGACTGGTATCTGCTCCTTTGTGCAAGGAGAAACAGGATGAGTACTGCCAGAGCCCTACAAAATGACCTCCAGTAGGCCACTGGTGTGAATTTCTCTGACCAAACAATCATAAACAGACTTCATGAGGATGGCCTGAGGTCCCAACATCCTCTAGTGGGCCCTGTGCTCACTGCCCAGCACTGTGGAGCTGGATTGGCATTTGCCATTTAACACCAGAATTGGCAGATCTACCACTGGTGCCCTGTGCTTTTCACCCGAAGCACATGTGACAGATGGGAAAGGGCCTGGAAAACCATGGAGAAAGTTATGCTGCCCGTAACATCTTTCAGCAGTGGTAGGTCAGTGATGGTCTTGGGAGGCATATCCATAGAGGGATGCACAGACCTCTACAGGCTAGACAATGGTACCCTGACTGCCGCTAGGTATCGGGATGAAATCCTTGGACCCATTGTCAGACACTACTCTGGTGCAGTGAGTCCTGGGTTTCTCCTGGTGCACAACAATGCCTGGACTCATGTGGTGAGAGTATGCAGCTAGTTCCTGGAGGATGAAGTAACTGATACCATTGAAAGACCCCCACGCTCGCTTGACCGAAATCCAATAAAACAAATCTGGGACATTATGTTTTGGTCCATTTGACGCCACCAGGTTGCACCTCAGTCTGTTCAGGAGCTCAGTGATGCCCTGGTCCAGATCTGGGAGGAAGTACCCCAGGACACCATCTGTCATCTCATTAGGGGCATGCCCCAACATTGTCAGGCATGCATACAAGCACGTGGGGGCCATACAAACTACTGAGTACCATTTTGAGTGGCTGCAATAAAATTTTAGCACTGGACTAGCCTGCTGCATCATTTGTTCACTTTGATTTTTGGGCTGTCTTTGAATTCAGCCCTCTGTAGGTTAATTATTTTCATTTCCATTAAGCGATATGTCATTCTTTCTTTCCTAACACATTACCCAGTCCACATCAGTATAGATATCCAGCATGATATTTTTCCCCATTGAGATGTGATGTGTTTTCAAAGTGTTTCTTTAATTTTTTTGAGCAGTGTAGTTGCTCACTATATCACAGTTTTATTATTTTTTATTTTTTATATTTTTTAAAATAGATGTCATTTTATCCCTGTTTTCTTTTATATTTGTCGATGTGGCACATTCTAGTATTGTAATTTATAAATGTTTCAAGTTTCATGCTATTTTCTCTGATTACATTTAATGAATTGCCTACCATAATGTGCCTGTGTATGGTATTATTGTGACATTGCCAAGAATGCAGAAGTTTTGTTTCCGGGCTTTCCCCTCCCCTTCTCCTCCCCCTTGCCTGTCCCACTGGCTATTTAAACCTTTAGTGTGACTGTATTCACCGTCACTGGAAGAGAAAAACAGAAAAATAATGGTTTGAATTGCTTCAAATGGGACAGTCAAATTTGTCAGCAATATCTCCATATAGAAATATGAAGATTTATTTCCATTGCCATGAAATCTGTAATTCCTAAATAATGTGTGTATTACATATGCCTCAATGTCAGACAGGTTTTCCCTATTGTTTGTGGATTGGGATAATGTGTATTCCAGCTTCAATGTGAGAGAGACAGACAGACTGTCACTGGCAGCCTTGTCCTATTGTTTGTGTATTATAAGGGAATGTGGATAGGGCCGTCCTATTGTCTAATGTTAATGACCTCACATTGTTCTGTCCAAATGGCTAGATAATTAGTTTAAGTTAGGGGGAGGGATTGTGTACACTGTATGAGAATGACTGAGTGTAAAACCCTGTTTCTATTGGATTGTGAATGTCACGTCCAGTCCTCAACAAGGTCCACCTGGGCGGTACTTTGTAGGGGAAAACTGTATATAAGTATGTTTCTTGTTCAATAAAGTGGAGTTACTTCACCCTCAATCTAGAGTCCTGTCTCTTATTGGGGGAATATGCTACAAGGGATTGCTATGGTCTTCCATACTCCCTTGGATAATCACTAAGTTCTTGTAAGAGCTTGTATAAAGAGCTTGTACCTGTACCTGCTTTACTCTCTGGGGAAAGAGAGGGTCACCCACGGGAACCTGGAGCCTTGTCGTAGGTCCAGGGTGGGTAGGAGACAGCGAGACCCTAACCAAGCTGCGGTGATTCGTGGGGTCTGAAGTGGTTATGGTGTCTGGTGGAGTGCATGGAGCCCTCGGAAAGCACTAGGAGCATCCATCAATGAAGGTGCCCGGTTGGGGTGCCGGTTCATCCGTTACATTTAGTGTCTGCCTTTCCCTTTGCATTTGAAAAAGAGGGCCATGTCCATTGAAACGTTTTATGCTTACCCCCTCCTGACATCACCATAGGATTCTGACAGCTGTAATCTTCACAGTGCAGGTGGAGACATCGCTGATTCTTTTTCTTCACACCACCTGCTGGAGCTTTGGTGCCCCTGTTGCTGCATGCCTGGCAGCCATCCATTATCTCTGTGTACCTCCAGCTGATCGGTTCTGGTGTCTCAATCTGCTACGTTACTATCCACTGGTGGATTGGTGATGACATGTAAGTGTGCTGCTTTTAATAAAGGTGTTTTTTACTTGATATTAACCTCAGCTCCCTGCTTTTTGTTATTTTTTCCCGCAATAAAAACTGACAAGTGTTCTAATGTGTTTCCACTCTATCCAAAACTAAAAAAGAAAAAATGTTTGCCTTTAGTTGGTATTTACCACCTCCCTTCTCCTCGTCTTTATAACATGAAGTGGTTTTGTAGTCCAGCAGGAAAGAACAGGCCTGACAACACCACTTTGGATTTCAGTGCAGAAATATAAACAGAAAGTTAGGAGCTCACTGGATTTCCGAGAAGATCAATGGGTATTTTAATGCATTTGTAGCATTTTTTAAAAGACCAAATGTGCGGGGAATGTAGAGTTATTGCAGAGTTATACTGAATATATTTTGCACCCAGATGTACAATAAGGTGTAGTGAATGAGGTGAAGCTCTGCTGATGTCCATCGTCTAACCACGTGCAAGCAAAAATGCTATACTTTTTGTACCTTGCATGTGTGGATATTCTTTGCAAAGCGGAATTTCACCACATTTACTAAGCTATGGGGAAAGTTGTGTTGCATTGTGCAACTTCTCTTTTAAAGTGAAGAGCCTATTTGCCTTTAGTAAATCAATCATTGTAATTGCAAGCATAGCATTTTCATTTCTTGTTTGCTATGGTTGAAAGGCTCCTGGGTTTTGCTAATGCATGGCAACCCTAGTAAAACAATAGACACAAATGTCATACAAATTGTTTTGCAGTTTTTTATCTAATAAGTATTATGATCTTGAGATGCACTAGGGAGATGTATGGGTAGGTCTGCCTAATGCAGGCAGTGTCTCTGGACTGCTAGTACCTACAGGGTGGAATGTATTGCTGGGCCTGCCTGTTACTCACCTATCCAGATATCCAGTTACACTATGAGTGCTCGCCATAGTGTGCATTGTCCTCTCTGTTTGCCTATATACACTACATTGTCAAAAGTATTGGGACACCTGCCTTTACATGCTCATGAACTTTAATGGCATCCCAGTCTTAGTCAATAGGGTTCAATATTGAGTTGGCTCATTCTTTGCAGCTGTAACAGCTTCAACTCTTCTGGGAAGGCTGTCCACAAGGTTTAGGAATGTGTCTATGGGAATGTTTGAATAAATTATATAGTAATATATAATGGCCGCGCTCAACCGATAAATGAATGAAATGATTAATATATTATAGTGACTAACATCACTAATTTAACTAAAGCACATGTAGCAAACAAATTAATAATGGCAAAGATAAACAAAATACCAAGTGCAATATCTATTAACCAACAATCATAGGTTGGATGCAAGTATATGTGTAGATAAATAAATAGTATTAATAAATTAATTAATTAATTATTCAATGAGTGAAAATAGAAAAATTATAACGTGCAAAAGTGACTATTAGGGGAAAGTGCAGGCTAATGCCCCATACACACGTACCGACCGATCGGCCGATTGTATGCTTGTTAGTATGATGCTTCCGACAGCCGACAGCGCATTTTCGGCCGAACAGAATCTGTCATGCAGGCATTAAAATTTTTGTTGGCCAACACCAGAACGGCCGATTGTTCGCCAGTCAGTACAGAATTCGGCCGACAATCAGCAGATTTGCAAGACTGGGCATGCTCAGAAAAGAAAAAAGACAAGGAAAGTTATCCATCACATGACATCACTTCTGCAGTCGGCTGTTGTTGGCCGACAAAATTTGTGTGCAGTCTTTTGCACTTTTCAACAGACAAGACAGCCCTGGACAAAAGACGGCCGATCGGTCGGCCGACGATCGGTACGTGTGTACGAGGCAAAAGTCCCAACAATAGATAATGTTGGACCACAAAGGCAGAATTGGAATATCTGAAGGGTCCTATGTTAATGCCTCTTCCGATAGCAACAACTCCACCAGCCAACTGGACCACCCAGTGAGTCTATGGGAATGTTTGACCTTTCTTCCGGGAGTGCAATTGTGAGTTCAGACACTGATGTTGAACGAAAAGGCCTGGCTCACAGTCTCTGCTCGAATTCATCCCAAAGGTGTTCTATCGGTTTGAGTTTAGGACTCTGTGCAGGCTAGTCAAGTTCCTTCACCCCAAACTCGCTCATTCATGTCTTTATGGACCTTGCTTTGTGCACTGGTGCACAGTCATGTTGGAACAGGAAGGAGCCATCCCCAAACTGTTCCCACAAAGTTGGGAGCATGAAAGTCCAAAATGTCTTGGTATGCTGACGCCTTAAGAGTTCCCTTCATTGGAACTAAGGGACCAAGCCTAACTCCTGCAAAACAACCCCACACCATAATCCCCCCTCCACAAAGCAAGGTCTATAAACTCAATATTGAACCCCACAAACAAAGACTGGGATGCCATTAAAATTCATGTACATGCTAAGACAGGTGTACCAATACTTTTGACAATATAGTGTATTTTCTATGGGTCCTCAACAAACATCCTTATATCAGAAAAGTACCTGACCATATTTCTCAATGGGCCACAACAGAGCACACGTGTCTTCATATGTTTACAAAGTGGTGTGCCAAATAGTCAGGTGGTGTGCTGTTTAATGCCTGAATGTGTGCTGGGGGGGGGGCACATTAGAAATGAATGGGAACATTTCCAAAACACACGCACAAGATGTAAAGATTCTATATACTTATTTTAGCATAGGCCATATTGTTTGTAGTTTCATGGTTTCTCATCTTTACATAGCAATAAAAAAATAAATAACGTAATCGTAAAAGAAAATATATTATTGGCTGGCTAAGCCTCCGGTATATTGTACAGGGTATCTGAATAAAACCCTAAAGAAAGAAGCTGGGAAGTCCTTCATTGAGCCCAATGACTCACCCCATAGTGGATGTATTAATTCTGGCAACCTTCGGAAAAAAATGTGATGGTACTTTTCCTGTAACGGATCCGAATAGCGCTGAGTTTTATTTACCTCCTACCGCAGCACTATATGTTCTGCTTCCCACCTGGCAGTCTGTATTGGTAGGTAAGGAGCACTTTAAGTATGGTAGGTCAAAGGCATTTTAGTTTTATTTAAAAAAAAACATAGTTTTTAGTGATGCAATTATATGTAATATGATAGACCGATGGTGCTCTGTGCCTCCCCCATGTAGTTGTTTGCCACACAGCTGAGGTATGGAACACCATTGTCCCATCTGCCCTGAAAAAAAGGAGAGAATCCCTGAAATACATTGGAATTAGGTTTTACTTATAATTACAACAATGAAAACTATGTTTTCATTAAAACTCAAATAACTTTGGCCTACTGCTTATGGAACTTGTCAGTCACCCACCAGTATAGACACTTTTGCTTTTGAAGGACATTCCCCGCTTGAGGCTTTGCACAAGTTCGGTGGCCTTAGGGGAACTATTATTTTTTAGACTCACATTGACATTGAAACATAACCGTGACTTAAACCAAGAAATTCCAGTGCTACCAAATTGTCTCTCTCTTTTGCTGAGCCCACTATTAAACATCCTGGTCGTATGGTAACCCATCCTGGAATCTTGGCTTTTGAAGTCTATCCTTCCCATGGGGATACTGGGATAAAGTGCAGCCAGACCCCCATCTTGGAGTCAGAGTAGCTGGTAAGAGGCTTGAGAGTTGGGGGTGCATTTTTGGGTGTAAAAGATTTTGCTAACCACATTGAAATGTATTTATGAATGTTTTTTAACACATTCTTATTTACAGTTTTTGATATATATACATTTCTCATTTGATTGCATTTATGCACTTTGTATTCATAGCGCAACATGTTTTTCATTAACCACTTTACCACTAGAGCATTTTGCTATCTTACGTCTGAGCCACTTTTTGCGATTCGGCGCTGTGCGACTTTAACTGACAATTGCGCGTTCGTGCGACGCCGTACCCAAACGGAATTTTTTCACATTTTTTCACATTTTTTTTATATGAAATTCCCCCCCCCAAAAAATGTAAAAATCAAAATTTTTTAAAATTTTTGGCCAATTTGTTTTCTGCTACATATGTTTGGTAAAAAAATTCACAATAAGCGTATTTTGATTGGTTTTGCGCAAAAGTTATTGCGTTTACTAACAAAGGGAAAGATTTCTGTCATTTTTGGTGTTTTTTTTTTTTTAACGCGTAATGGCGGGGATCTGCGATTTTTTTTGCGGGACTGCGACATTGCGGCGGACAGATCGGACCCTTGACTGACATTTTTGACACTTTTGGGGGTACCAGTGACATTACTGCAGTAATCAGTGCTATATATATGCACTGTTACTGTAAAAATGGCAGGGAAGGGGTTAATTTTATTGGAGAGGGAGGGGTTAATGTATGCCTGGTGCTTACTGACGTGTGGGGGGGGGAGGTGACTGTGTGAGCCAGGGACAGATCGGAGTGCTCAGCTATGCTGAACCCTCCGATCTGTCACTCCCTGTCACTTGGGAGATCCGCCCGCTTGTGTTTACACAGGCGGGCGGATCTCCACACTAGATCCCCGACGATCGGGGCAGAGCAGCGGTGATCGCCGCTGCTCCTCCCCTGGCCCGACTCCCGCTGTGACTGAATACAGCGGGAGCGAGCCTCTGGCGGCCCGCGAGCGCCGCCCACAAGGGGGAGTGTCTGACGACGTAGGTCTACGTCGTCAGACGATAACGAGCCACTTTGCCGCAGTAGTACTATGGTACTCAGTGGCAAAGTGGTTAATATCAACTGGTTAAGGACCGCCTTACTGGGGCAGGCAGCCCCTCCTGCACGAACCGACTTAGGTATACGTCGGTCACGCGCCTGCAGCTAGGGCGCTCCCGCCCCCACTCAGCAGCGGGATGCTCCGATTGCCGCCTGGCACCCACGATCGATCCCCGCTGAGAGAGAAGGACGGGCAGCTATTGTAAACACAGCTGACCGTTCTTCTCTCTAGAATGATCACAGAGCTCCTGTGATCCTTCTATGTAGGATCACAGATCTATGTGATCATTTCACGAGCCCCGCCCCCTTACAGTTAGAATTACTTCCCTAGGCTCACATATAACCCCTTGATCACCCACAGTGTTAACCCGGTCCCTGCCAGTGTCATTATTACAGTAACAGTGCATATTTTTAGCACTAATTACTGTAGTAATGTCACTGGTCCCCCCAAAAGTGTCAAAAATGTCAGTTAGGGGTCCGATCTGTCCGCCGCAATGTCGCAGTCCCGCTAAAAATCGCAAATCGCCGCCATTAATAGTAAAAAAAAAAAACAATAAAAATGACATAAATCTTTCCCATAGTTTGTAGAAGCGATAACTTTTGCGCAAACCAATCAAAATATGTTAATTGCGATTTTTTTGCCAAAAATATGTAGCAGAAAACAAATTGGCCAAAATATTGTTTTTTTTTTCAGAATTGTCGCTATTTTTTGGTTTATAGCGCAAAAAATAAAAATCGCAGAGGTGATCAAATACCACCAAAAGAAAGCTCTATTTGTGGGGAAAACAGGACATTAATTTTATTTGGGTACAGCGTCGCACGACCGTGCAATTACCTGTTAACCACTTAAGCTCCAGCCCTATTTCGGACACTTTTTGTTTACAAGTTAAAACCAGTATTTTTTCCTAGAAAACTACTTAGAACCCCCAAACATTATATATATTTTTTTAGCAAAGACTCTGGAGAATAAAATGTTGGTCATTGCAAATTTTTTGTCACGCGGTATTTGCGCAGCGGTCTTTAAAACGCCATTTTTTTGGAAAAAAATGTGAAAAATCACATTTCACTGCATTTAAAAAAATACTAAACAGTAAAGTTAGCCCATTTTTTTGTATATTGTGCAAGATGATGTCACGCAGAGTAAATAGATACCCAACATGTTACCGTTTAAAACTGCACCCCCCCCCCCCCCCGTGGCATGGCGACAAACTCCGGTCAGTTTAAAGTTAGAGTGTAGCTATTTTTTTTAAATTATTGCCCACGCTCTGGCGATCGCGGTGATACCTCACATGTGTGGTTTGAACAGCGGTTTAATTCGCGGCTCGACTTGGGTATACGTTTTTTTTTTTGTGCGCGAGCTAATGGTGACGGGGCGGCTAAAATTTTTTTTTTTCCTATTTATTTTTTCTTTTTTTTTTACTTTATTACAGGTTTTTTTAAAAAAAAAAAAAATCTGATCACTTTTATTGCTGTCACAAGCAATGTAAACATCCCTTGTGACACCAATATGTAGTGACAGGTACTCTTTATGGAGGGATCGAGGGACTAAAAGACCCTAGACCCCTCCACTACACTTCCCTGTATGCAAAACGCCGAAAACGGCATTTTTGCATACAGCCGTTTTTAAAATCTGCCGCCTTTTGCAGCACAGTAGCCCGGAAGTGACGTCATGGACGCCGCCTCCGGGTTACGTCATCGGAGACCCGATCGATGCCATTTCCGGCATTCATCGGGACTCCATCCAGCCAGCGGACGTGCCAGCTGGGTGCTCGGGGCTCCCGGTGGGACGGGAGCCCCGAGCAAAGCCACGGAAGGCGGCGGGAGGGGGGGGGACGTCCCCTCCCGCTCACCCGGGCAACGATCAAGCGGCTCCCGAGCCGCATCGGTCGTTACCGACGGAAAGCCGACCGCTCTCTAGCTAGAGGCATCATCCCGGTATAACCCCGCAAAGTTACCCGACGTACGGGTACGTTAGTATGCGGTAAGTGGTTAAAATAACGCAGTGCTGAATCGCAAAAAAATGGCCTGGTCATTAAGGGGGCAAATCCTTCCGGTCTAGAAGTGGTTAAGAAACATCCTTCTGTATGGTCTGTTATGGCAGAAGTCTCCAAACTACAGTACTTTCAGGTGCCCCAGACAATCAATATGGTGTTAGCTTTAATTATTGCTGTAAAAATAACAGCTGGAATCTCTATGGTAGTCATAGGCAACATCATAAGTTTCCATTTCTCCTTTCTTTCCTCGCAGAGACCCTTGCAGGTTTTGTTTTCTTCCCTACTTTGTGCACATTGGAACAGGCTGCAAACAGCTCTGACAGTGTTATAAATATCCCAGCTTTTAATAAGCAGTGTTTTGCAACTCCTTTATCTCCATGGGAGATTTTAAAGAATTTTCTGAACATAAGTAGATGAATTGTCCTATAATAAATGTTATACGTAGAGGAACCCAAATTAATAAAATCAAGTGAATGATAAGTGGAACTGTACTAAAATGTAATACGTTCCTTTGAAGCCAAGTCTATTAGGCATTAAAGGGAACTCAATTTCTCTCAATTTATGGAACTTTAAAGGAAAACTATTGCTGCAAATACTCACTGCTCCTGCAGAAATGTAATTTCAGGTGTACTTAGCAAAAAAGAAAAACTAACTGCGATTGTGTTTGCCTGATTCACCTTTTCATAGTTAAAGAGTGAATAAAGGAGCTTTTTCCATGCAATAAAAGACCTTTTCATCCAGAATCTCATGGCTACTAGTCAGTACTTTGCGGCTACTAAATAATCCACTGGGGATTTTCACTGAATATAGAAGCAGGCATCTGCCCATAAACAGGAATTTATCATCAAAAGTGTACTTCAAGCAAAAAACAAATTCTCTAGTGCTCAGTTTTACAGAGGTCTTATTAAAAATGTTACATGAATCATATAAAGCAGCACATTCAATTACATTTTATTTGCAATTATTTGTGCAAGCCATATAGTGGCTCCCATTATAAACAAGCAAAAAATTGGGGGAGCAAACCCTGAACATGTATATCTAAAGACGGTGCAGCTATGGACCAAGCAACATGTATATATTAAAAAAGAATAGCGCACACATGCAAAAGAAATGACTATCAAATATGGAGACAATCCATAAATAAAAATGGGGATTTAGTCCCACCATATGGCTTCTGAGGTTGAGCACCCCATCCCCCACACACACCTGTACTCTATCAGTGTCCACTATCAAGTAGATATAGGAGGAGTCCCTTGTAGTGCATTAGCACATCTTTCCCAGCAAGGAGTGTTGTCTCCAAGGGTTAGAGAGGCTGGATTCACCCCTTTTCTATGGATAGTGTAGGACCCACTGACAATGGGGTACTTTGACGCAGTGGTGGGCTTGAGCACGATATGGCCATATGGTGGGACTAAATCCCCATTTTTATTTATGGATTGTATCCATATTTGATAGTCATTTCTTTTGCATGTGTGCGCTATTCTTTTTTAATATATACAGTGGCTCCCATTGTTGACCTTCCCTGAAAATGCTAGTGCAGGCAGAGTTCAGCTTGCAGCAAGAAAGCATTTGCAGGGCTTTAGGCATTTTTTTAGGACCCTTTAACAGTATTGTGCAGTGTTAGGATTAAAGGCCCGTACACACGCACCGATTGCCGGCCGTAAATATTCAGCCGCCGTCCAAACGGCTGATTGTCGGCTTGTTAGTATGATGCTTCCGACTACCGACTGCGACTTTTCGGCCGAACAGAATCTGGTGTGCATGCTTTAAAATTTTTGTTGGCCAACACCATAACGGCCGATTGTTCGTCAGTCAGTACAGATTTCGGCTGACAAAAAGCAGATAAGCAAGACTGGGCATGCTCAGAGAAGAAAAAACACACGGAAAGTTAACCATCACATGACATCACTTCTGCAGTCGGCGGACAAAATTCGTGTGCAGTCTTTTGCACTTTTCAGCGGACAGGACATCCCTGGACAAAAGACAGCCGATCGGTCAGCCGACGATCGGTACGTGTGTACGAGGCATTAGGGTTAAGTTTACTCCTTAGCAGCTCTGCGAACCACGTTTTCACAGGCACAGCAGCCCATTCATTTGATCACATTGTGCAAAAGCACCATGCCATTTCCCTCCAGCTGCCATTTAAAACTGGTGCAGGAACCTATTCCTGCATTAAACAATGTGTTTATTGCAGGAAAAGATTCCTGCACCTTTATTAAATTGCAGCCGGAGGGAAATCACATGGCTGTTTTGCACCATGCGATTTCCCACAACCGAAAACACACTGCAGTTTCAGATGCCTGGGTCTGCCATTAAAAAAGAATGGCATCCCCGCACGTCTGCAAAAAAGCAGTGTGGTTTGGTTGTGGATGGGGGAACATATGTGCGATTTACCCACTGTCCTGCACCCGCAACAGTGTGAACCTAGCCTTAATGCGCATAAACATGCAGTGCTTTAAGACAACTCAATAATTTGTGTACTACGCTGCAACACATGTTCACTGATGAAATGCACATATTTGAATGGGCCCATAAACTACCATTCAGTTTTGGTATGGTAGACACAAGTTCCAATGAAAGCACTGACTGTCACTTTAAACAAGCTGCTAGTAGGCTTCAGTAAACTGCTGAAAAGTTAATTCCACCTTTCTTACCATGTTACAGCCATATTAAGGGTGTAATGTGGTGTTAAGCCACCCTGCTCTGGCTGGATCAAGGCTTCTCACCCCGTCCCCATCCCGGCCACTCCTGTCATTTTTTGAATTATGAATGGCTCTGCATGGCTCCACCTGCACAGCTGTGGCATTCATTCACAGAGATCTATGAATAACTAAACTACAAGGCTCACCTTCCACCACGACAGCGGGGCTTGCAGCTAATAATGGAAAACAAATGCAGTGGTTACCACACTTGTAGTCTATTCACACTTCCTGCAGCCCTGCATCTGAAGGTCTGTACCTTGATTTGGACCAGGGGTTGCAGAAAGAGTCTGCAGGAACCTGTACATTGCTCCCTGGATCGATTGTGGTTACAATGCATTGTAGCCTCCTAAGCAAATTTAGGCCACACATATTAAGTATCGCCAAACACAATTGTATACAGATTGAAACAGAGTGAGAGCAATAATTCTAGTGCCATCATTCACAGGTAACTCTAAATCGATAAGCTGTAAAGGCTTTAAAGCGTTGCCTATGTACAATTTTGGGTATTGATGTTTTTTGCTGTTCCATGGGTACACACAATTTGGAGGCTTGATATATTCAAATCTATTTACTCAACACAATCTCATATTTTATTTTTTGTAAAAAAAATTGGGGTTTATAATGTCTTTTTGTGCAAGAAAGTTAGTTTGAGTGCATTTTTATTGAAAATATAGATTTGATAAACAGTAGTGCAAATCTGTCTAACATAAAAAAAATCCCAACAGCTTTTTATTCTACAGGGTCTTTGCTTTAAGAAAATACACGGTATATTTATTGTTTTAAGGTTCTAGTTGAATTTCCATGTTAAAAAAAAATAATAATAATGTGCGTTTTACTATGTGTGCGCAAAAAAATAATAAATACAAGTTTTTCAGCAAAGCTGAAAGTTTTGCAAATATCTGTATACACTAATCTCATACAAGCTTAAGCACATAGGCAGTGGTTACTAGAACATGTGTCCCATTGGAAGATTTTCCCTCTCTTCTCATTCTGGTAGCAGCTTTAAAATATTGGATTATAATTCACCTTCTGTCCCAGTAACAATGGTCACCAGCATGAAAACCGTGGGAAAATCTACACATTAGGTACAATTGGCACAAGTAGAAATGACACTCTGCGTTCAAAATTTTGAGAATTGGTCTGTCAGGAGTGTGTAATGAGACCAACAGCTGAATGAGACAGCTGTTGGTCTTATTCCAGCATCTATCTGTCCACCTGCCAGGTGATTAATTTGGCCAGTCTCTGGGTGGATACCAAACCTGATTTAGGCCAGCTAGGCCTGCAGTCTCATGTTTGTGATATTGCATTTGTAACATGCTCTCCAAGCTCCCTGTTTGTCTGCTCTGCCAATTGGATTTCTCTGTTTATGACCTCGGACTGGATATCGACTATTCTTTGAACTCTACCTGCCTTTTGACTATGGATTGGACCCTGACTACTCTAAACCTTGCCCGCCTTGTTCCCGGACTGTCATTGAACTACTCTGCCTGCCACCCACAAGTACTTGCTTGCTTTGCTCAGTTTGCGCCTGCACTGGCGTGGTAGCCACTACAGCATTATGTATAAGTCCTGGGGTCAACCGAGTACTGGTAGGCCTGCTTGCCTTATGGGAAAGGGGGCTGCTAGGGGTAAGCGTGACATGGCCAGAAGATTGGTCAGAATATAATAAGACAAGAAATAAAACAAGTGGCGCAAGCTGTTAGCACTACATAAAAAGGTAGTCCATATAATAGCACATGAAGGCTATGTTAAAGTCTTAAGGTGAGATGAGGAAACAGTCTGAATGATCAGGGCCAGCCTGTTAGGGAGTGAAAGCGATCTCCAAACATGCAACAACAAAAGAGAAAACAGACGCCTCTGAGTTAAGACTGCAATTTAATATAGCAATATATATAATATAGAATATAATAAGAATCAGTGGCTCTGGTGAGACAACTCTCGATAACAATTGGGTGTACTTCAATTTAGGGGCCCGGACTTGAAGATTCACATGTACAAGGACCAATGAGAGTGTCAAGAAAATGGTCTGAGAGTCCAAAAACCTAAAATAATAGTATTCATTCACAAATCACAACACAGAACAGCCAATGAATTTCAAGGGGCTCTACATGACATGAACACATATATATTTCTTTTTTGGTTTATTTAAAACTGTGGTGTATCATGTTCAGTGGTAATGAATAAATCAGTGACTGTTAATTGAATACATTTCTTCAAATATAACCATGATAATATTATATTAAAATGCCTAAGGAATAGATAAAGAACAAAAATGAATTCAATATAGGTACATGGAAACTACACAAGCGATCCCTGTTTGAACTCCACAGTGTAACAATTGAGAGTTATTACTCAGCCATCAATTGTTGTACCATGGAGTTCAAGCAGGAACCATTTGCGTAGTTTCCATGCATTTTGAATACATTTTTGTTCTATATCCTTCATCGTGTATTTTTTTATACTGTCATGGTTATAGTTGAAACACATTTTATTCAATAACTAATAATTGCCTATTATATAGAATTTGATGCTGTATACTGCAGTTTTAAATGGATCAATACAGAAATTCATTTTAGGTTGTCCTGAATAAGGGGGTGCCCCTTATTGTGTTGTCTGTTCTGTTTTGCTTTTTGAGGAAACACTATTAGTGTCGGTTCACACTGATCCGACACGACTTCGGGCGACTAATGCCGTTGCCTGTGCACCGCGACTTCGGGACGGCTTGCAACGACTTCACATAATGGAAGTCAATGCAAGTCGCTCCGACTTTGCAAAAAAAAGGTGCAGGAACCTTTTTCTAAGTTGGAGCGACTTGAGTCGCTCCTATTAGAATGGGAACCATTGCACAGCATGGACCGCTTGATAAGTCGGAACAGTGTGAACCGGCAGTTATTATTAAAAGTTTTGAAACTCTCAGAGTGTTTGTTTGCACTCCCTTTGGACACTGAACACAGCAAAAAAAAAAAAAACTTGACAGATGTTTTAATCCTTCCCTACCATATTCCAATCTAATACAAAAAAGGGTTTTGCCTATATGCACACTAAACTAACAAGTGTTCAGCAAATGTTCAGCATGCAACCCTTGTCAATTGGAAAAAAGGTGAGAGTAAATCTTTCCAACAGAGCCCTTGATGGTAGTAAAAATCCAACAAGAGTTCTAATCCTGTCCCATTCAATCCAAAACTAGAAAAAAAAGTGTTTTGGTTTGACATATCCTTATAGGTGCTTAGAGGCCATAATGTGGTAATGTCATCTTTAAAGTAGTTCTAAAGTCTAAACATTTTTACCTTAATGCATTCTCTGCAATAAGGCAAAAAAAATGCCTCACGTATCTGTCCTAGCCCCCCTGTCCCTAAACACTCTCCTGTCAGTGCTTCAGCCCTGTCTCAGCACCAGCCCCCTTAAATTCTAAATTCACGGGAGAAAATTAGGCTCCTGCTGCTGTCAGCCAAACTCCTGTGAGGAGGGAGCGGGAGCACGGCTTAACCACTTGCAGACCGTGCTATAGCTTGCTATAGCCGATTGACGGCTATAAAACAGCCAGCTAGTTCTGGGAGGCCTTGATCGCCCTCGCCGTGCACCCACTGCAGAGCATTGGCAGTGCATGGGCAGCATGCTCTATGATCAGTGTCTGGAGGACACTGCTGATCACAGATTGAGGTAAAGAGCCAATCAGAACTCTTTATCACATGATTAGCTGTGTCCAATCACAGTTGATCACAGATGTAAATAGAAGCTGGTACTCCTTGGCACTCCTTTCCTCATGCTGACAGCATGGGGAGAGTAGAAAAGAGTCTATAACCGGCTTCTCTAAAAGGGACATGTACACTCATAATCAGGGAACTGATTATCAGTGTTCTGATTATCAGTGCAGTCCCTACAGTGCCCACCAGTGCTGCCAATCTGTGCCCACCAGTGCTGCCAATAAGTGCCCATCAGTGCTGCTAATCAGTGCATTCAGTGCCTCCTCATCAGTTTCACCCACCAATCCTGCCTACCAGTGCCCATCAGTGACACCTACCAGTGCCTATTAGTGCCACCTACCAGTGCCACCTATCAGTGCTGCTTAATGAGTGCCTACCAGTGCCTTCTCATCACTGCAGCCTATCAGTGCCCATCAGTGAAGCCTTATTAGCGCACATCAGTGAAGGAGAAAAATTACCTGTTGCTAAATTTTATAACAAACTATGAAAACTGTTTTTTTTTGTTTTTCTTTTCAATATTTTCCGTTTTTATTTGTTTATTTAGCAAAAAACAAACAAACAAACAAACAAAAACAGGTTATTAAATACAACCAAAAAAAGCTATATTTGTGTGAAAAAAATACTAAAATTTTTGTTTGGGTGCAGTGTTGCATGACCACGCAATTCATCACGTCATTCAAAGTGCGATAGCGCTAAGAGCTGAAAATTTGCCTGGGCATAAAGGGGGTAAAAGTTCCCAGTAGGCAAGTGGTAATGATGCAGTCCAGCTCAGGAGTGCCTACACAATGGTGCACCCCACTTCCTAAGGGGGGCACACAAAGCAGAGAAGCTGATAGCACAAGTAGGAGGTCTGCCAATAGAGCAGAAGAGAGTGCTTTCTGTGTAATATTGTACAGAGCAGGTAAGTATGACTTCTTTTTTTATTAAAAAAGAATAGACTTTAGTACCACTTTAAGGGTAACTAATATTATATTTTAAATTCATGGTTGGTTCTGTTTAAGCAAAGCTTGATAAGCAATATGGCAGGAGACCTTCCATGGTATTCATTAACTTGATCCTCTTATCCTTGATACTGTATGAGTATTCTTTTCATTTGTGTTTTGCACTTGTTTTGGTGTGCATTCTTAATAATGCTTTTTTCAAAGGTTGCCCTGTATTCAGTTAGCAAAAGCAGATCAGATACCCAGCACCACTGGCAGGAAAAAACACAAAGGAATGGAGGAGGGGGTCAGTTAGGGTGAAGGACAACATGACAAGCCTAAATATGAAGCAGTTGATACTGTTATATATTAGCTTTTAAAAGGATGAATACATCTAAAGTCTAAAACTGAACACTGTGTAAAAGGCACAAATTATTCTCAAAACATGCTAAATGCATTGTATTTGGTTATAAAATGTTTTGAACCTCAATTTAAACATACAGTAAATAAATATAATCGGATATACACTATGGAAATAAACCCACCAATGTTACTAATAAAAGCTCAATGTTCTGGAAATATTATTAAATCCCTAAAGTGGTTGTAAACCTCTGACCTGAAATATGAACAAAGTATATCCCTCTATAGTGTGTACTTGTCCTAATTAAGAGCACTAAGTGCAATTTCTGTCTGCTGCCTCGTTCCTCTGCTTTCAGCATGGGTTACTTCTGACAAGTTTTCCCGACATCAAGGGGTAAAAAAGTGACAGGGGAGGGAGCACCAGGACACAGCCTGTGACTGACAGCCTCAACTCTGTTACTGTGTGCTGTGTGAACAGGGGTGTGCCACTTCCCTCCAATCAGCTCTCAGAGCTCTCCTCACTGAGCCCTGCAAAACTGTAATTTCAGCTCTCCTCTCCCTTTTTTTTCCTGACAGTTCACAGAAGCTTTAACAATTCTGGACTTTAAACAGATGTAGAGAAGAAAAGGCTGAAAATAAGCAGGTACAACTTATGTAGGATGATTTGTTTCATCTCTGTGTATCACCTGAGGCCGGTTACTTCACTGGGTATATGTAAAAGTTTACAACCACATTAAAACTAAAGTTTATTTTTTATTTTTCCAAAATATACAGTGTAGGTTCAGTAGCATTACCTCTAATGAAGTATAGGCCACATCCTGCTGATTGTTCCCTAGTTTAGAAATGTTCCCCTGCAGTGGTGACAGGTTCTCTTCACATTGCTGAACTTCTATTGGTGCCTAGGCTTTAACACTGCAATAAATTAAAGAAGTCCTGATGGCCACCCACCCTTTTCTGTCCTCTCCTCTATTAAAACAATATTTATAAATATTTATAATATTTTCCCACAATGCAACAATTTCTGTAAATGGGGGAGAGGTGGATGAATGACCGGATCCTCTGCCCATGCAGAATGTGTTTCATTAAGTGAAAACAATACAAGGAGTATTGTTTTCACAGAATGCAGTATTTTCATTTACATTCTGCATACTGATGCATGCACAATGTATGCTATAGTCAAAGCATGTCTCTGGTAATAATAACTGTTACGGTGTGCTTATGTCAGCTTTCAAGCTCTCAATGACTGGTGTCATAGCTGATCATATGTGCAGCTCCAAAGCAACTGCAGAACTAAATACAGGCTAAGATGGTGCCATCTTTGGCTGCAGAAAAAGAGAAGTTTAGTTCTAATTACTTAAATATACACTATATTACCAAAAGTATTGGGACACCTGCCTTTGCACGCACATGAACTTTAATGGCATCCCGGTCTTAGTCTGTAGGGTGCAATATTGAGTTGGCCCACCCATTGCAGCTATAACAGCTTTAACACTTCTGGGAAGGCTATCCACAAGTTTTCGGAGTGTGTCTATGGGAATGTTTGACCATTGATATGGGCGAGAAGGCCTGGCTCACAGTCTCCACTCTAATTTATTTCAAAGGTGTTTTATCGTGTTAAAGACAGCCAAATTCCTCCACTTCAAACTCGCTCATCCATGTCTTTATGGATCTCGCTTTGTACACTGGTCCAAATTATTTAGTGGGGGGGGGGGGGGGGGGTTATGGTGTGGAGTTGTTTTTCAGGGGTTGGGCTTGGCTACTTAGTTCCAGTGAAGGGAACTCTTAAGGCGTCAGCATACCAACACATTTTAGGCAATTTTATGCTCCCAACTTTGTGGGAGCAGTTTTGGGATGGCCCCTCCCTGTTCCAACATGACATGCGCACCAGTGCACAAAGCAAGGCTCATAAAGACATGGATGAGTGAGTTTAGGGTGGAGAAACTTGACTTGCCTGCACAGAGTCCTGACCTCAACCCAATAAAAACACATTTGAGATGAATTAGAGCAGAGACTGTGAGTCAGGCCTTCTCGTCTACATCAGTGCCTGACCTCACAAATACGGTTCTGAAATAATGGCTAAACATTCCTATAGACACAGTCCTAAACCTTGTGGACAGACTTCCCAGATGAATTGAAGCAGTTATAGCTGCAAAGGGTGGGCCAACTCAATACTTAACCCTACAAACTAAGACTGGGATGATAATAAAGTTCATGTGCTTGTAAAGGCAGGTGTCCCAATACTTTTGGTAATATAGTGAATTTCTCAATAACCACAGAGGATATAAAACTACTTTATGTACACCAAACATCTTTGCAAACCCAGATTATACCATATAAAAGTAGCAGCGGGATAATCACAGTGGGGCACATAGCTTTTGCAAAGAACAGAGCTGTGGGAGGGCACTGGTAGATCCAGCCTCTACAGGCTGCCTGCAGAAAACTACAGTAAGGGGCGGAGATAAGACTAGTCACTCTGCTCAAGGAGAGAGAGCACCAGAGACTGGTCCCAATTATAGGAAGGTCCTGCACAGAAGTAAAATTCCACACTGATTACTGCACCGATCTGAAAGTAATACACAAAACACACCAAGATTCAAGTAAGAATACACATGATTTTCATATTCTGGAGTTTAGCTTTAAGTATTATACTTTGCACATCAAAGACATGTAGAGTGGATGCCATCTAAATATTGCTGGATATCAATAAGGTGCCGCCTAAGTTGACTGACATAAAAAGAAACTGCCCTAAGAAATATGATAGGATTTGGCAGCTGTGGCTGTCGATATGAGTGCTCCCAGTGTTTGTTTTTATTGGATGATTTTCATTATTTTCTATAACATTACTCTTTCCTTCACCTGTGTCCACCTGCTTGGAAATCCCTTTATGCATACATCTGTACGCACAACAGACATTATCTTTCTTATTATAATTGCTCTTATACTGATTTGTACTGAGCTGTGCTTTGCAGTTATTGTACCACATATCTGTTCAATAAAAAGCAATCTTGGTTTAAAAAAATAAAAAAATGGTATTTAAAAATAAAAATATTACTGAATAAGTACCTGAATCAGGTATGCGACTCCCTTTACAGTAGTACACGGGCTAGGAGAGGAAGGGGCAGTACAAGGAGCCAATGGGTTGACAGGAGGGCAGAGCAGAGTAATGACCTCTGTGACATGTAATGGGGATATGCAATTTTCAGCTTCCATGTAGTAATTTCTTTTGTGTATTAAAGTGGTTTTAAAGGCTCAAGGTTTTTAAAGTTCATGCATTCCATGCATGAAGGTAAAAAATGTTCTGTGTGCAGCAGCCCCCAGCCCCCTAATACTTACCTGAGCCCCAACGCGATATGGCAATGTGCACGAAAGCTTCAGCTCTCCAGAAATTCTCCCTCCTCATTGGCTGAGACACTCACAGTAGCAGGCCAATGAGAAGAGATAGGGGTGGGCCCAAGCTGTGGCTTCATATCTGAATGGACACGCAGAGCAGCAGCTTGGGAGCGAGCCTGCTCGGGTGCCCCCCAAAGCAAGCTGTTTGCAATGGAAGTACTTGGCAGGAGGGTGGAGCCAGGAGCACAAGCGGGGAGCATGAGAGGAGGAAGATCGGGGCTGCTCTCTGCAAAACCACTGCACCAAGCACATAAGTATAAGTAACATGGTTTAAAGGTGCAGAAACTGCGCTAATGCAAAAACGAAATCTACAGTAATACCATGTGATATATCCATAGTGCATACAAGTATAAAGAACAAAGAGCTGTGCTTATGCAATGCAACACAAATTACAGTACACATTCAATAAAAAATATTAGTGTGGCGCATACATTAAAATCCACGCAAATATGTGAGAAATTATTGGAAAATGTTCTTTTTTTTAACAAGTAGAACGTTTTATTAAGTATAAAACAGACAAATACAGCTGAACAGCATGCTAACTATACAAAAATCAAATAGAGGAAACTTGAGTACAATCCACCATCATCTAATACAAAATCGCTAGCAAAGGAATTACATCTGAGTATTGATCTAAGTATGCCCCAAGCCAGTTAACAAGGACAATCTAGTGACTGGCTTATCCAAAAAGGTCTAATAAGCAACCAATTAAAGAGTGAAGTCTACGTGAAGGTCTTTAAATGGCATAAGGACACTCTCACAGTGTAAGGAAGAAAAAAAAAAAAGGGGGGGGCAGAGGAGAGGACAGGCAGGGTAGAGAAGAAGTGTGAAGGCAAAGGGGGAGTAAAGCAGCCACAGAGGGGGAATGGCACAACATCCATTAAATAGAGTCACTAGGTCTACGTGGTACAGTTTCACTGTTGTCATTATACGGGTTGACTAGAGCCCCAGCAGTCTATCCAGATGGACCATATCTTATAAAATTTTTGGGGCAGTTCCTACTTGCATATGTCAACTTATACATTGGTAATGCAGTTTCAATGGCAGTAGCCCAAAAAGACAAGGTGGGAGGGTGAGTCAATTTCCATTTTAAGAGGATCTCCCTGCAGGCAATTAAAAGTAGCAAAGAAAATAAATAACTTAACATAGCGACCTAAGTTTACACCATCCAGGATACCTAGAGAAAATCTTCTTTAAAGTTCATTAAAAGGAATCCAACACCAACAGTGATATAAACCCCCTTGTGTGAGACCTCCACCTCTGATAGTAAGAGAGCTCACCAGATCTTGTTGACCTTCTATCTCTGGAGTGGTCAGTTGAGCAGTAATCATAACCCTCAATAGGGTTTTGCAGATAGGGATGTGCTCCTGTGGATAATGACTGTAGATGTGGGTGCCTCAAACCCAATTGGTAGGGACTTTGTGGGCAAGAGTAATTAAGAAAGTAGGTAAAAATAAGAAGATTTATTTATAAAGAAATATCAAAAGGTACAAATAATGGGATAACCCATAACATAATTGCTGTGTATGGGTAAAGGCCCATAAAGTGAAGTAAGAAAAGTATGGAGTAATCGTGACACATAAGTGACTTTACAGTGAATTGTTCCACTCTGTGGTTCCCTTGAGCGGGAGAGGGGTTCAGAACAAAGACTTTGTGGATGATCACAGAGTCCTACGCGTTTCGGCCTGAAGAGGCCTTTCTCAAGGATAGATCATCAAATAAGTATCTTGAGCTCGGTCCATGCCTATATATGCATTGTCCTCAGAGGTTCAGATTGCAGCAGGAACAGTATGCTGCTCCACATATTGTACTCTTTGGATTTGGAACAGTGGGCTCCAATGGATTGCCTCACAGGTTTTCTGTAATAATAAATTCTGTCTGGTATTTTCAAATTGTTTCCAGCGCTTTTTTGAAAAGGTGGAGGATGCAGCAGCGTGTGTCCTCAGAGTCCTCTCTCTCCCTCTGCTGGAGCGAGGGCCGTGAAGACACACGCTGCTGCATCCTCCACCTTTTCAAAAAAGCGCTGGAAACAATTTGAAAATACCAGACAGAATTTATTATTACAGAAAACCTGTGAGGCAATCCTTTGGAGCCCACTGTTCCAACTCCGAAGAGTACCATATGTGGAGCAGCATACTATTCCTGCTGCAATCTGAACCTCTGAGGACAATGCATATATAGGCATGGACCGAGCTCAAGATACATATTTGATGATCTATCCTTGAGAAAGGCCTCTTCAGGCCGAAACGCGTAGGACTCTGTGATCATCCACAAAGTCTTTGTTCTGAACCCCTCTCCCACTCAAGGGAACCACAGAGTGGAACAATTCACTGTAAAGTCACTTATGTGTCACGATTACTCCATACTTTTCTTACTTCACTTTATGGGCCTTTACCCATACACAGCAATTATGTTATGGGTTATCCCATTATTTGTACCTTTTGATATTTCTTTATAAATAAATCTTCTTATTTTTACCTACTTTCTTAATTACTCTTGCCCACAAAGTCCCTACCAATTGGGTTTGAGGCACCCACATCTACAAACATTAGAACTCACGGGACGGAGGCAAAAAACGATTACAAGGGCCCCTTTGAGATCAAACCCCCCCCTTTCCTGTTGATAATGACAACCACTGGTTTCCTCCAGACTGGCTGGTCACTCCTCACACCTCCATGCAGCTCCATCCTTGTCCCTTGCAGAAGTAGGGTCGGCCCTGGGCCGGGACAGTGTCACAAGTTCAGTCAGTCCAGGGCGGAGAAGGAGGACACACACAGACAGGCAACCGGAGGAGGAGAAGAAGAGTTGACAACGCTGCTTCTGGTCCTCAGAGATGAGCCACAGACAGTGCAAAACGCACTTTGCTTCTGCTAGGAGATGCCTTGACGTCAGTGCACATGAAACAGAGATTCCCAGTGAGGCAGGTTATAATATGGTACACATTAGTTGTTATTTAAAAAAAAAAAAAAAAAAAAAAAAGAAAACTTGACTTTAATACCATTCAAACTGTTTGCTGGAGTTTAACTTTAGGCAGAAAACTCTTTTAATTGGTACAAGGAAGCTATAAAATGTGCTAACATAAGCCACTAAATATATCTAAACAATATATTTTAAATGCTTAAATTCATTTTTCTTATCCTTGGAGCTCTGTTACAAAGCAGCCTCCACTCACCTGCTCTATCACTCATTCTGAATGCACTTACAGTAGCCAAAATTAAATAGAATTCTCCTTTTCCCCCAGCAATTTGAGTGCCTTAATACTATTTAACAAGAAAGTGCTGAAAGATCAATTTTTAAATAAATTGTATCCCAGATGAGAAAAAATGTTTTCACTAGAATGGCAACTATACAATTATTTGAGCTGCTCACTGGGTCTATATACAGCCAAGGGTGGACATTGTGAAAACAGCAATTACACAACTAGTCGTGAAAAAGTAGATTTCCAAAGCATCGTACCAATGTTTAAAATTGATTTTGAGCTTAAAACGGCCTTTTGAAAAATGATGGCTGCCAAGGAAAGGAATAAACATCGTACTTTGCTTAAGTCTGTTTTCCTACTGGTCCCCAATCAATATCACTGCGCCTGCATCTAAATATGCACGGTCCCTGGTGGCTGGGTCTGCTATTGGTGAGCTGTTTGCGGCTTTGGGTATTTTTACTATCAGCAGTGTTCCAAGAGTATCGCAGTTTAACACAAAAGACAGTTTAAAGACACACTGACTTCCAAAATGTAATTTTGATTACACGTAATTTACAAAAACTATGCAGTCTTGGAAAACTTCAGTGCTCTATTTTTCAATATTAATCATTCTTATAGTAAATTGCAAATTACATTTTAAAGTGGAGTAACACCCTAAATTTATACTTACCTCCATCTTCTCGCTCCGGGTCACCTGAAAAACAAATGGATAATCACAATTTTTTTTTTTTTTTTACTTACCTCGTATAGAAAAAAATATACTTACCTTACTTCCTTCTTCCTCCCCTCGGCGGCCACGGCGATTCGTCACTTCCTGGCTTTGCAGTGATTCCTGGGAGCTGAACGTCATCGCTCCCAGGAATCAATGCGCCTGCACCGGCCCCGACGTCAGTTCTGGTGCGCGCGCGTCATTCCCTTCTAAACAGCTTCTGGGCATGCCCAGAAGCTGTGGAGGGATGACGCGCGCGCACCGGAAGTGACGGCGGGGCCGGTGCAGTGCATCGTGGGACTGAAGAAGACGTAAGAGGACGCAGAAGAGGATCGCGCTGGCTTCAAGCTGCCCACACCTGAGATGGCAGCGCTGGACAATACTTTTTCAAGGTAAGTATTTCTCCTAAAAGGTAAGTGCGACCCGGGACAGATCAGAGGCTATCCATTGTGGAATTTACTAGCCCTGACTGTCCCGGGGGTATTTTTATAAAAAAATGTATTCCCAGGGTGGAACTCCGCTTTAAGCTCATTGACTAAAGCAGTAAACACACCCCTATGAGTCACAACTAGAGCTTTCCAATCAGTAGGTAGAATGAGTTTTGGTAACTTTCCAGCTATAGATCTGACTCAGCAGGAGGTGTTTTGAACCTCTACAGAGACCACTGCTTCCACACAGAAAGCCAAGCCAGAATTCTTCTGCATATCATACATGCAAAGGACAGTCTTTTCTACTCTACTTTATTCTTAATATACCTGGACTGCAATCAGCTGATTTAAACTGAAAGTTGAGCTTTGTGACATGGTGCATTATCCTGCTGGAAGGAGCCATCAGAAGATGGGTACATTGTGTAGTCATAAAGGGATGGACATGGTCAGCAACAATACTCAGGTAGGCCATGGCGTTTAAATGATGCTCAATTGGTGCTAAGGGGCCAAAAGTGTGCCAAAAAAATATCACCCACACCATTACACCACCAACAGCCTGAACCGTTGATACAAGGCAGGATGGATCCATGCTTTCATGTTGTTTACGCCAAATTCTGACCCTACCACCTGAATGTCGCAGCGGAAATCAAGACTCATCAGACCAGGCAATGTTTTTCTAATCTTCTATTGTCCAATTTTGGTGAGCCTGTGTGAATTGTAGCCTCAGTTTCCTGTTCTTACCTGACAGGCACCCGGTGTGGTCTTCTGCTGCTGTAGCCCATCTGCTTCAAGGTTAGATGGGTTGCACGTTCAGAGGTGGTATTCTGTATACCCTGGTTGTAACGAGTTACTGTTGCCTTTCTATCATCTCCAACTAGGCTGCCCATTCTCCTCTGACATCAACAAGGCATTTTCACCGACACAACTGCCACTCACTGGATATTTTCTTTTTTTTGTACCATTCTCAGTAAATCATAGAGATCGTGTGAAAATCCCAGTAGATCAGCAGTTTTTGAAATACTCAGACCAGCCCCTCTGGCACCAACAACCATGCCATGTTCAAAGTCACTTAATTCCCCTTTCCTCCCCATTCTGATGCTTGGTTTGAACTTCAGCAACTCGTCTTCACCACGCCTAGATGCCTAAATGCATTGCGTCGCTGTCATGTGATTGGCTGATTAGGGCTGATTAGAAATTTGTGTTACTATGCAATTGAACAGGTGTATCTAATAAGGTGGCTGGTGAGTGTACAATTCTACAATGTTTATGTTTAACCACTTCCCGCAAAATCACGTAGCTCTACGTCTGCTGCAATAAGTTGTTGTACCGGGGTGATGTCCGCGGCTAGAGGCATCAACCTGGTACCATTTTTTAGAGCCGGCTGTCGGCTTTCAGAGGGTAATGGGCGATGCAGCTCGGGAGCAACTCGGTCGCTACCCCAGTGAGTGGGAGGGGACATCCCCCCTCCCACCTCCTTCCGCGGCTCTGCCCGGTTCTCTCGTCCCACCGGGAGACCCGAGCAACCAGCAGACACCTCCGCCGGCTTGTTGGAGTCCCGAATGAATCCAGCTTTGTTCAGGACTCCGATGATGTTACCCGGATGCGGCGTTCATCTCGTCACGTCCGGGTTACTCAGCGGCTAAAGGCGCCGAATTTAAAAAATTTACAGTATTCAAAAATGCTGTTTTCGGCAATTTGAATACATTGAAGTGCAAAGAGTACCTGTCACTGCCTATTGCTGTCACAAGGGATGTTTACTTTGCTTGTGACCGCAATAAAAGTGATCAGATTTTTTTTTTTTTTTTAAAAAAACCTGTGTTAAAATTAAACAATTAAATAAAATAAATAGGAAAAAAAAATTTAAAGCGCCCCCGTCGCCGTGAGCTTGCGCACGAAAAAAACGTATATGCAAATGAAAGGGCTGTTCAAACCACACATCTGAGTTATCGCCACAATTGCCAGAGCGAGAGCAATAATTAAAAAAAAAGAGCTACTCTGTATGTAACTGTAAACTGGTAACCGGTAAAAAAATGTAAACGTCGCCTATGGAGATTTTTATTGACCGTAGTTTGTCGCCATTCTGCGGGTGTGCGCAATTTTAAACCATAACATGTTGGGTATCTATTTACTCAGCGTGACATCATCTTTCACAATATACAAATAAAAAATGGGCTAACTTTACTGTTTAGTTTTTTACATGCAGTGAAATGTATTTTTTCCAAAAAAATGGCGTTTGAAAAATATTGCAACGACCGCCATTTTATTTTGAGTCTTTGCTAAAAAAATATATATAATGTTTACGGGTTCCAAGTAATTTTCTTTTTTAACTTGTAAACAACATGTGTCAGAAATGGGCTCGGTCCAGAAGTGGTTAAAGTAAATCATTGAATAATTAACAACAAATATTCATATTGCTGTATTTATATTTTACAAAGCCCTCATTAAAAAAATGAATTATTTGTATTGCATATTTACATTGGACCAGCTTGGCACAGTATAAGTATGCATATCTCATAACTGATGGGCTCCTGAGGAAGCTGAATATCACTTTAGTAGTCTGTGCTACTACAGTGATGGCCACAATCATCTGGGTCCTTCTGGATCGGCTTCCCTCTGCATGCTGAACACAGGGGGTCACTCGCTCAGCAATTTTTAAAATGAATACAAGACATTTTTTTGAAGAGTAATGGTGGTGAAGTTGAGATCTCCAACCCTTCCAATCAGGTAATGCCTTATATTCATTAAAAAGATTACAAGGCATTCAGTGAATGGTGGAGGTGCTGAGCAAATGACTTCCAATGGTCAGTGTGCATACAGGAAGCTGTTTGCACAGGACCGGATGATTGCAGCTATTACTGTAGTAATGCTTTAAAGTATACTAAAACTATGTATAGACAAGCAAAACTGACCATCTATGTTGCAATAGGCACCATCTTCAGAGTACAGTCACTAGGTTCAATGTGCCTCCTCGGCATCCTGGAGCCTTGAGCAATCCTCTATGAATTTTAGCATTAAAAAGTAACTCAACTTTTGTTGGGAAAAAAAGCATTCCCCTCTGGGTGATCTCTGTACATTGTAAGGATTATAACAACCTGTGTTGTAGATTTCTACCTTTTGTTATTCTGAAGAAATCACTATTTGCTCATCTGTTCTCCTGTGCTGAGTGAGTCTAATGGGAGTGGTTTCATAATTATCAACCAGCTGCAGAGCTCTAACAAGGAAATCTGCTGGGCCTGCATCCCTTTAGACGCGTTTATTGGGAATATCTCACCAAAAATTAAATTTTTGTTGCAGGGGATGCCAGATATCTGACATGTGTCTTAGGCAGACTTCTGGGAAAATTGGTGAGCCAATCACACAAGCAGGAAGTTATGTTTCTGGGGGGTGGTCAGTAAACATTCTGTGTACAGAACAACTCCAAGTAGCCATTTTGCATTGCATTTTCACAAAATTTTTAATAGCATTCAATTACAGTATGACTTGTGTCGCAATTTTTTACGCTATATTTTTTTTCCCTACGAAAGTGGAGTTACCCTTAAAGTAAGTTGCGCTCACATTTTCATATTTCATGCAATACAGGTACATCTCAATTGATTTCTAAGATATTAAGGTCATAGCATTGTGGGATGGGCTGTCTAAAGAACATCTAAGAAATGAAAGTGCAGTGAAAGCCCCACTGACCTAGTCACCATGCTCGGCAAACACCAAAAGGTGCCCACTTTAAACAAATAAGTCAGTTTAACCTGTATCTCCCAGATATACTGATATACTTATAAGAAAGGAACACCAATACAATCTAACTCACATTCTTCATACCTTCCGATCAAGAGATACCATAATTGAGTGCCACCTTTCTTGTCATGTGATGTCCTGTACTGTGCATCATTGTATCTTGTAATCTGGTGATTGAGTGTATGCGGAAATAAACTTTGAACATCATACCAACTTCCATTGTAAATGTGTGGTGTTTCCCGTTTCTGAGCAAATTGAACAGAGGTAAGAGGTTAACCAGAGAATACAGATAAAGTATAAGGTTAGAGTGTTTTATAGTTACTAATAGGTAAGGTGACCTATTACTAGATATGTTTTAATAAAGTGAAATGTCAATATACAGTAACCAACAGCAAACAGCCTGCAACCTTGTTCAGTTGCTTTAAATTGATGAAAGTTGAAATTGAAATGGCTGTAAGGTACTGTATGTCCTTGTTCTTCATCTTATGTTATTACATAAACCCACTTATCCATTTTCTAAAATACAGCAAAGTGCAGTAGTGTGCAAAGAGCAATAAGCTGTAATAATAAGTTTTACTCAGTTTTGCTGTCTTCCATTGGTTGTGGGGTTCCATACACAAAAAAACCAAGGTAAAATTCTGCGCTGATTCTGTTATTTTCCAGGGCAGGGTCCAAATCTGCTGGTTGGTTGTAGGCAAATAATGATAGTGCTTAGTACACTCTGTAACAGGAGTTCTAATATGCTCAGTGTGTTTCAGGACCACGGACAGCACTTAGCTTAAATCTAAAGATTAGCTGCAAAAGGATGCCGAAGTGCAAGGCTGCCAATAGCTATCACTTAGGTAGCATAACAATTTTACAGATAGTCCACATAAATTTTTCTTAACTCAGACAAGAATTTAATAAAATCCAATGGCTGATCTTCAACATATAGTCTTATTTTATCATCCTATGTTCATAATTTGAAGATAATGGATTTAAAACTTTGATTTTACTTTACTTTAGCAAATAGCTAAATGCACAGATGAAAAATACATACGGGGGCTGCCAAAAGATTTTGTATTTCTGTCCATCCAGTGCTGAGTTTACACAGCTCAGCCATGATTGAGGACCTGGTTTTTCTCTGATGCAACTTTATTTCACTTACAGGCCCCCTCTAGTCCTACCCCCTACCCTGTGAACAAGGAGAAGCAGCATATTGATGAGATTATCTTTCTGCCATTCAGCGTTTTCTTCCTATCACCATGGCTGTTTGCACTGCAACACAAATAATTGACAACTTGTGCTGCCTTTTCCTTCCCCATTCCTAAATAAGTTCCTAAACTTCACCTACTTGGGGTTATTTTTCCTATTACCTCCCTTTTTGCCTTTTCTGCTGGGTTGAGCTGAAATAACATACTCACCCACCCACCAAATCCAGCGCTATCCAGATGCGATCTCCCAAAAGCCGCTGCACACTGGGTCCTGTGTCTTCTTTGTTGACGTTATCAAAAGGGTGGCTATTAGGGATGGGCGAATGGTTCGGGCCGAGCATGAGTTAGGGCTGAACAATGGCTCTTTGCCCGTTCAACCAACACCCAAATTATTGGGGCGTTAGACCATTTGTTCGGCCCGCCGAATGACCACAATGCACTTTGCGGCCGCACAGTGTATTGGAAGCCCTGATTGGCTGAAGCAATGAAAGCTTGGCCCAGAAAACTGTCAGAGCCATGATTGGAGAAAGTAATGAGGACTCTATCCAATCATGACTCATTGCTCTTAAGATAAAAAATGAAATGGTGGGGAGACCTATAGGGCCACTTGTAACTTGCTCACAAGACAAGTGGTCAACTATCATCCAGGGCTCGACCGCAACCAGGGGATGCTATAACTGCTCTTAGTCCCACCCCAAACTATAAAAGTATTCTTTTAATAGCGGCCATTTGTAGTGTGATATTGGCATGGAGAGAGATAGAACAGGGCTCTGTTCAATGCTACTAGAGAGTTGAGTGCTATGGTGTGCTATTCTGATTCTATTGTCAGTATAGAATATCAGTTTAGTGTGAATCTAGTGATAGTTTAGTCAGTGTGAGTGTAGTGCAACCATTCATTTTTACTTTAGTGTCAGTTAGTTTTGTCAGGGCAGGTTTACTGAATTATAGTTCAGTGCATATTTAACAAAGTATATTTCAGTGCGTTACGTGCCGTTTACTGCAGTATATTTCTGTGCCTTTCTGCATGTTTTACGCAGTATATTTCTGTGCATTACTGCACATTTTACGCAGTATATTTATGTGCTTTACTGCGTGCTTTACGCAGTATATTTCTGTGCATTACTTCTATCCAAAGTCTGTGGAAGAGACACCAGATTTTATCCAAAAAATCTCTAATCTTATTCCCAGTACACTACATTGTGGCTTCATCATACAGACTGGCTCCCCAAACCGTTCTTTACAAAATAAAGAAAGCTTGCAGGAAAAAGCATTTTTCTGTCCTTTATAAATGCAATTATTTCTGCAGGAGCTTCTATACACAGTACAGATGTGCCACTTTACAGGTAGACTAAGGGGACCCCCAGGCACTATATTGAAAGGAATTTTTATTTTTTTAATGTTATTTCCCATTTTGATGCTATAACTTAAGCATCAGTAAATCATTGATCATTTAAAAATTCCGTTTTTTACAATCTTTTTTTCATTGATACATGTCCCCCAAGGCAGTACCTGGACTCCCATAACCATTGTATGCCCAATTACTTGCATTTAAGCTTTCAAAATGGGCACTTTTGATTTTTCCAGTTCAAGTCCCATAGACTTCAGTTGGGTTCGTTATTCAGTTCCAAACTTTTCCAATGTTCGAAAGTTCTGGTGAAAACCGAACAGTGGGTCATTTGGCCCATCCCTAGTGGCTATCTCTTCTGCGTCCTAGGAGCTGCCCCCCTAATAAGGCTCACTGCACATGCAAAGAGGGTTCTACCTAGCCCAGGATTCTCCTGGAAAGTGTGACGTGAGTATCCCAGGAGGCTTCAGATAAAAGGGGGAATGTCATTTTCACCTAGACGAAAAAAGGTGGCAGTGCAAATTGTACTTTTTTAAATTTGCTGAACAGAGATTGCAAGATGATATCAAATCAAACTCTGGTATTTACACTGCTTTCATTAAAAAACAAAGAGTAGAGATAACCTTAGACAGGTAGTGTGTTACTGGCCAGATCATTAGGTGAAAATAAAGGGCAATGGTCTAAAACAACCAATGCAGCCATCACATTCAAAGACTGGTAAGTTGCAATATATAACATTTTTGGAGGGTTTAATACCACTTTAATGATGTATTCATGATTTCAGAGCTGTGTTGATTTGCACCTTTTATATTTGCCCAGGGCTTTGCTTTAAGGTGTAAATAGCTGCAAATTATCTTTAAATAAATCACCTTTTGATTAAATTTTTATTTTTAGCTTTGTCACCCCCCTTCCCCCCTCCACTTCCTTCCCCTATGCTACTTATGTCTGACGCTTCTCATTCCCAATTGCTCTGATTGTATATTAGCACTCTTGATGAACCGACATATTTAACTAATTTACACCATAAACCAAAGCAAAAACAAAGCCAACTTGTGTTACGCTATGAAATTCACCTAGTGGAAAAGCCTATGTAAGTTACTCTTTATTATCAAAAGTATTCCTTTACACGCACATGAACTTTAATGGCATCCCAGTCTAATGGCCCATACACACGATCCAAAAATCTGCTTTTGAAGCAATCGTATGATAATCTGATCATTAGTACACAGCTTTCGAGAGCTGATCACAACATTTCATCCGATATTATCCAATTGGACAAGCACAAAAAATTTCTCGTACGATACCACATCTTTCGTTTAATCAGTACAGTTGTCAAAAATACAATACAAATACATTACAACACATTGCATCACTTCTGATTTTTTATTCTGTCGTACGAGAATTTTTTGTAACTTTAGTAAACTCTTAATTTTTGATCTGCGACTAGCATGCAAATAAATACAGATATGTCATCTGATTTTTAGATCATGAGTACCATAGGGTTCCATATTGAGTTGGCCCACCCTTTGCAGCTATAACAGCTTCAACTCTTCTGGGAAGGCTGTCCGCAAGAGTGTGTCTATGGGAATCTTTGACCATTCTTCAAGAAGCTCATTTGTAGGGTCAAGCACTGATGTTGGAAGAGAAGGCCTAACTCGAAGTCTCAGCTCTAATTCATTCAAAAGGTGTTCTATTGGGTTGAGGTCGGGACTGTGCAGGCCAGTCAAGTTCCTCCACCCCAAACCCACTCATCCATGTCTTTATGGACCTTGCTTTGTGCACTGGTCTAAATCATTTGGTTGAGGGGGGATTATAGTGTGGGGTTGTTTTTCAGGGGTTGGGCTTGGCCCCTTAGTTACAGTGAAGGGAACTCTTAAGGCATCAGCATACAAGACATTTTGGACAGTTTCATGCTACCAACTTTGTGGGCACAGTTTGGGGATGGCCCCTTCCTGTTCCAACATGACTGCACACCAGTGCAAAAACAAGGTCCATAAAGACATGGATGAGCAAGCTTTGTTGTGGAGGAACTTGACTGGCCTGCACCTCAACCTGATAGAATACATATGGGATGAATTATAGCCGAGACTGCGAGCCAGGCCTTCTTGTCCAAAATCAGTCCCTGACCTCACAAATGCGGTTCCTGTAGAATGGTCAAACATTCCCACAGATACACTCCTAAACCTTGCGGACAGCCTTCCTAGAAGAGTTGAAGCTGGCATAACTGCAAAAGGTGGGCCAAATCAATATTGAACCCTACAAACTAAGAATGGGATGCCATTAAAGCTCATGTGCATGTAAAGGCAGGCGTCCCAATACTTTTGGAAATATAGTGTATGTTCTAATAATTATTTGTAATATAAAACTTGGATTCCTTTAGCATTTATTTTGTTGTGCTAGACTCTGCTATCTGCAGAGAATAGTAATAAAACAGTCGGGTTGCCACTAAATGCAGTACATTTACACCTTGTAGTAAGGGCTGCAAGGGACTTCGGTCACCTAAGGGCCAAGTCAGCTCAAAATTGATATTTCAGTTTTTGCTGACAAATAAAATCCCACGCTGACTTTATATCTCTGTGAGACTCCAATGGTGAGATAGTACCTCCAGAATTCCCATTTCTGCTTGACAAAGCCAATGACTGTGCTTCTCCTACCCTGGTGGGTTCTTCATAATTTAGAAGAAACGTATGGTTGGCTAATTCAGTTGTAGGAGAGTGACATCTTCGTTATGGGATTGCGGGAGGCAGCAGAGACACAGATTACTGCAGGGAAATCTCAGCACTGATGTCTCTGAGAAATAAAAAAAAAACACACCACTCACCTAATACTGAGTTATATTTTGGGTGGAACACATTGAGTTGTGTTATTGGTAGTATGTGAAACACTTTGATCAATATGACAAATGCAGTGCATAGAAAAAAAATAATACTTCATAAAATTCATTTTATTAGAAGCTTCATTTTTATTAATGTGTTCTTTTGAAGGTATATTGGTGGAATTTTTAGAAAGTATTTTTCTTTTATGGGAATTTTGAGATCAGTTTGTGTTATGCATTTATTTCTCCATACAAGTTATTGGTAGTGATTTTACGGACCTTATCGACCAGGGGCACAGATAAAAATGTTGGGGGGCTAATAGGATAACACAATGTCCACTTTGGAACACATTTAGGACTAATATATATTGCTTGACAGAGAAAATATAAATTGATCTGTAATTATACATTATGATGAGAACTATATAATAGATGGGTTGAAAAGTAGATAAGCTGTACGAAGAGGATAAACTGTATAAGGCCTGTTACCTGGTGCACCCAGTAGAAGATTTGGGGTGCATGCCCTGGATGCCAGAATCAGCAACACCCCTGCAAATCACTATGAATGCATGGCAAGTGCATTGTAAATGCAACTCAAACAATCTCAAACAACTGTGTACAATACTTCTTAACCATTTTACCCCTGGAAGGTTTTACCCCCTTATTGACCAGGCCATTTTTTTGCAATACGGCACTGTGTTATTTTAACTGACAATTGCACAGTCGTGCGATGCTGTACCCAAAAAAAAATGATGTCCTTTTTTTCCCACAAATAGAGCTTTCTTTTTGTGGTATTTAATCACCTCTTTGGTATTTATTTTTTTCGCTCTAAACAAAAAAAAAAAGCGACAATTTTAAAAAATATACAGTATATATATTTTTTTACTTTCTGCTATAAAATATATACAATAAAAAATGTAAAAAAATCCAATTTCTTCATCAATTTAGTATTTACAAAATGTATTCTGCTACATGCTTTTGGTAAAAAAAAATCCCAATACGCATATGTTGATTAGTTTGCGCAAACGTTATCGTGTCTACAAACTATGCTCTATTTTTATGTTTTTTTTTTTTTTTTTTACTAGTAATGGCGACGATCAGCAATTTTAAGCGGGACTGCGACATTGCAGGGGACAAATCGGACATCTGACACTTTTTGGGGACCAGTGACATTATTAAAGGCATCAGTGCTTAAAATATGCACTGTTACTGTACTAATGATACTGGCAGAGAAGGGGTTAACATCATTGGCAATCAAAGAGTTGAATGTGTCCATAGGGGGTGCTTGCTAACTGTGTGGGGTATGGTCTGACTGGGGGAAGACAGGGATCCATGTTTCTGTTTAGCAAGAACACGAGATCTCTATCTTCTCCACTGACAGAACAGCGATCTGCTTTCATAGGCAGACCGCCGTTCTCTCTCTCTCGGAAACGATTGGAGGGTCCCGCCAGACATCATGTCCACTGGACCTGCTGATTGGCTCCCTCTGTGTCCAATCACAGTGGTACCTGCTCACTGGCGGTGCACACATGAGCCCCAGACCAGGAAGAAGAAGCAACGTACGTAAAGGTACATCGCTTCGGGTGGCCCTGCCACGATCTGAAAGCTGTTAATCAGGCAACAATAACAAGTATGACCCTTTATCCCTTTATGACTCTTTTTATCATTGTTTTTACTTACCAAAAATTCACACCTTTTTAGACAAGATTCAATTACAAAATTATGCAAATATTGGGTAAAAGTTCTGTGGATTTTGGGTGAAAACATTGATTGATAGTCCCTTTAGTGCTCATTCACACAATGTGTGTTGGGCAGCATTGTTCCATGTAGGCTCAATGCAATAATAAATAAAATGATATGGTATGATATGCTGCAATTTAATGCAACGCAACACAATATACAACACAATGGGGTTGATTTACGGAAACTGGAGAATGCAAAATCTAGTGCAGCTCTTCATAGAAACCAATCAGCTTCCAGTTTTTTGTCAAAGCTTAATTGAACAAGCTGAAGTTAGAAGATGATTGGCTACCATGCACAGCTGCACCAGATTTTGCACTCTCCAGTTTTAGTAAATCAAACCCAAAGTGTTGAAATTCAATACATAATTTTTCTTGCTGTGAAAAAATGCATCCTTGCAATTAAGTTAAGAAAGCATGGGGTGATAATGCTAACTATAAATGCAATGCAGATGGTGTTGCGTGAATCCAGTGACAAATATGGCACTGTCTCCTTGTACTGAAGAAGCACTATAGTTACAAAAACCTTAATGTGGAATTCCAGGCTATTGCTAACTAAGCTTAACCCCCCCCCCCTTCTGACTCCTATTTCAACTACTCTGTGAGAGAAAGATGCATACACCTACCAGGGCTGTCTTTAACACAGGGCAAAAGGGGCAGCTGCCCTGGGTCCAGTCATTGTTGAGGGGTTCAAAGCAGCTGCCCCTTGAGCCTGCACTGCCTGCAAATAAGCAAATAACTGGTTTTGGGAGAGCCCAAGAAAATATTTGCCCAGGGTCCAATCAATATTAAAAACGGCCCTGACACCTACCTATTCTAAGGGCTTTCTGGTCCAGCCATATGATCTCAACATCAGCCAGCTTCAGGGGAGCCTGGGCAGTGACATCATTGTCCGACACTCTATTGGACCAGAAGGTACCGAACAGTCAGGTACTCAGGGAGGAAGTAATCAGTAAATGGCCCCAAGGATAGAAGGAAGGAAGGATGACGTCACACGTCCCAATACCCGCCCGATTTTGCGTTTCGTCAACAATGACGTCATCAGGTAATAATAAACAAGTATAGTAGGCACCTAAAGGGCTTCGCCAGATGAACATGCAGGACTTACCTTGGGAAAGATAAGCTGTGACCTAAAACATTGGTGCAAAAAAGGTATTATATTCCTGGTCATCTAGGGAAGCCTTTAGAGTGCCTATTATGTTACATTATCTGTTTTATGTGGAACACCAAGGCATTTATCTTGAATGGAGTGCTGATTCTGCATTCCTTTGCTTATAAATATATATATATAATTTTTACATATGTTTAAAGTGTGACTAAAACACTAGCCTGCAGATTTGCATATACTTCGTGTTGTAGTGTGGATGAATATTCTGCACTTAGAAGCAGCAGGTCCTACGGGGACACATTTGCATTGCTGACAAAGCAGATCAAATGCAGCTTTTGCATTTGAGCAGCACTGTGTTCTAATGCAAAAAGGCAATTTTTAAGTACATTGCAGTTCTAAATGAGCCCTTTGATTGTATTACATATACTGTATATATATATATGGTGTCACATGACTCGTTAGTGTTATAAGGTCCCAGGTGTGAATGAGGAGCAGGTGTGGTAAATGTGGTGTTATCGCTCTCACTCCCACATACTGGTCACTGTAAGTTCAGCATGGCACTTCATGGCAAAGAACTCTCTTAAGAATCTGAAAAAAAGAATTGTTGCTCTTCATAAAGATGGCCTAGGCTGTAAGAAGATTTCCAAGACCCCGAATCTGAGCTGCAGCATGGTGGCCAAGACCATACAGCAGTTTAACAGGACAGGTTCCACTCAGAACAGGCCTCGCCATGGTCGACCAAAGACGTTGAGTACACATGCTTAGCATCATATCCAGAGGTTGTCTTTGGTAAATAGATGTATGAGTACTGCCAGCATTGCTGCAGAGGTTGAAGGGGTGGGGGGTCAGCCTGTCAGTGCTCAGACGATACGACGCACACTGCCTCAAATTGATCTGCATGGCTGTTGGAAGCCTCTTCTAAAGATGACGCACAAGAAAGCCTGCAAACAGTTGCTGAAGACAAGAAGACTAAGGACATGGATTACTAGAACCATGTCCTGTGGTCTGCGGAGACCAAGATAAAACTTATTTGGTTCAGATGGTGTCAAGCATATGTGGTGGCAACCAGGTGAGGAGTACAAAGACAAGTGTGTCTTGCCTACGGTCAATCATGGTGGTAGGATTGTCATGATCTGGGGCTGCATGAGTTCTGCTGGCACTGGGGAGCTACAGTTCATTGAGGGAACCATGAATGCCAACATGTACTGTGACATACTGAAGCAGAGCATGTTCCCCTCCCTTCAGAGACTGGGCCACAGGGCAGTATTCCAACATGATAAGGACCTCAAACATACCTCCAAGAAGGCCACTGTCTTGCTAAAGAAGCTGAGGGTAAAGGTGATGGACTGGCCAAGCATGTCTCCAGAGCTAAACCCTATTGAGCATCTGTGGGGCATCCTCAAATGAAAGGTGAAGGAGTGCAAGTTCTCTAACATGCAACAGCTCTGTGATGTCGTCATGGGGGAGTGGAAGAGGGCTCCAGTGGCAACCTGTGAAGCTCTGGCAAACTCTATGCCCAAGAGGGTTAAGGCAGTGCTGGAAAATAGTGGTGGCAACTTAAAATATTGACACTTTGGGCCCAATTTGGACGTTTTAACTTAGAGGTGTACCAGCACTTTAGACATAATGGCTGTGTGTTGAGTTATTTTGACGGGACAGCAAATTTACACTGTTATACAAGCTGTACACTCACTACTTTACATTGTAGCAAAGTGTCATTTCTACAGTGTTGTCACATGAAAAGATAGAGCAGAGATGAGCCCAGAGACAGGAATGTAGATGATGTATACAGCAACTCTGGCTGTGCTGGACACATCTTGTAATGTTGCCCATATTGGTGATCTCCCAATAGTTGCAACATTTAGAACAGTCGTTTTACCCATTTATATGGCTCTCATATTTTCTGCAATGCTCCTAAGAGGCTACTGAACCCTTCTCATGAATCTCTGTGCTTGAAGGAGCCTACAGTCTAATGACCCTGCTAAAGTTATATACAGTAGGTGCACCAAGCCAGTCTTGGGGGAAGATGATTAACATACATGCATGTTTGTAGATTGTTAGAGGAAACCAGTTTGACAAGGTATTATTGGTAATGTAAAATCCGTATTATTACTTGAATAAATTTCCTACATTATAATTCCGTACAAAGGCTTCCATCATTCATTCACGGAATGTATCACCGCACTCATTGTTCAAGTCACCCATTCCAGTTAATATATTCATAAATTCAGTATTTTGTGTCTATGAAAAAAAATACAATGCAGGTCACTAATGTAACAGTACTTACTCATGTATTTTAAAGAGTTACAAGGAGATCAGTGAATCCCATTCTGGGGAAAAATGCACATACTCTGCAATGTACAATAAAACATCTCTCCCTGTGATGCCATTATCAGAAAATCTCTGACTATTTGGTCGCACTGGGAGGGGAATTTACATACCTTCTGTGTATTGCTATAACCGAGCTGTGTCGTTGCACACAATCTGTAGGAATGTGACTCTGGCATATACAGTGATATTTTAATAACTTTATTGAGGATCATAAAATAATGTTCTTGTAGGTTACTACACAGAAGAATATGCATGAAGTTCAAAACCAAGGGAAGCCTGCTTTATGGGGCTTTTCGGGAGTTAACAGTATTTTCACAGAGGAAAAATGGAAATTGTAGCTCGTGTCTTTTAGACTGTTAATTCAGAATTCTGGCAGATCCTGAGTGAAGACGCCAATAAACTGTCTGTATTGTTCTCATTTGCTTGGTGTACAATACAGTATCAGACTGAGCTTGCAGCATGTACCGAGTATTTCTATCTTCTGCTTTAGTATTTACTGAACAATTCAAATCAGAATCAGAACCTTCATTATATACTGGGCAATTCAAGCTACAATCAACATCTCCAGTATATATTGAGCTATTCATGCTGACATCGGCACCACCAGTATAAACTGGGCAAGTATAGCTATTTATAGCTGTAGCTATAATTTATTACACCACATCCCTCATAATAATCTCTGAAATTATCATTGTTTTTGGGGACTTTTAAGGTGCTACTTAATATGTATATATATATATATATATATATATATATATATATATATTCCTTTGTTCCAATATTAAATTTATTTTATTAAAATTAAAAAAAAAAGCATTAATTAAAAGTAGATATACAAAAACAAAAGCAGTCTCAACAAGGCTTTTCTAAGTTTTTTGCATATGCAACAATTTCATCTAGTGAAAAGCTACTTTGTATAATCAGCTCGATATGAAAAGAAGAAAATTTCCGCGCTAAATATGACAAAAATTCTGATGATTCTAAACAATAATGAGCGGCTAGCACAAAATCAACTAACAGTGATTCAAAAAATGCAATAAATCCAAAAAGTGCAGCGCTGAAACCAGTGTACAAAAAATGCTAAAAAGCTCCAAAATTATATAAAGGAAAAGGGGTAGTGTCCAAATGAATAGTCCCAATAACAAGTGCAGAGATATGAATCCACGTGCAAAATAATAGGGTTTCTTCCAGTGACACCAAGGATAAGTGTAAGAAGGGGACACCTCTGTGCTCAGGTATAACAAGCAGCTTACCGGAATTCCGTGGCTGCTCAACTTAATGAGACAGCCTCTCCCAGCTAGTAATATACCCGTAGATCGACTGATGTCAAGCTCAAGTACTTCAAAACTCAATGATTTATACCTAATGATAATTAATCTTATAGTGACCATAGATCATGCACAACACAAAATGTGGAAAAAAACCCCTAAAAAAAACGATATATGCATCACAAGTGTTCATAAAATTCTTTCAAAAACATGCGTTTTCTGGTATGCGTTGTTAACCATATAGCAAGTGCAACTTATGCTTTCGTAATATGCATCGAAAAGTTAAAATAAATGATTAAGCATAAAAGTCCCAAGTGTCCAAATATGCTTCTAAGTATGCATGTTATATAATATTCCAACTATGTCATCCATTATTTCTTTATTCGGCTTTTATAAACCTCCATTATACACTTTCACCACGTGCAAGTACCCTTTCACCGACATTAATATACTCTTACCTTGTATTACAACCTCACAAGTAGGTCCAATGCGTTTGCCCCTTTTGGTGGGCTCTCCTATGCCCTCCTCTGGCTCACTGGTGCGCCTCAATCCATCTCCTTCCTCTGCAATCCTTAGGTGGATGTTGGTGAAACATTCAAAATAAAGAGGGAAATATAGTGCTGTTTGAAAAAAAAAAAAAACACTATTTATTGATTAAAATGTATACACACTCAACTTTTTTGTTGAGTGTAACACACTTCTGGCGCACACAGTATACAGGCACATATGGATGAAACCGACCAACAAAATAGCATCGGCCCCTCCAATGCGTTGTGTCATCCAATCATGTGACTTCATCAGGGTCATATGGCTGGACACTGGTGGGGAGGGGGCTTATTCGCCCTCCTGTGGTGGGGGGTGGGGTCTGTCTGTCCTACTATATCTTGACACTGGTGATGGGGGGGTCTGCCTGTCCTATGGATGTATGCTTGTGATGGGGGGGGTCTGCCTGTACTCCTATGGCTGTACACTGGTGATGGGGGGGGGTCTGCCTGTCCTTCTATGGCTGTACACTGGTGATGGGGTAGCTTATTTGTCTGTCATCAATAGAAAGACAAAGCCCCATAGCCAAGGATGGCAAGACACTTCCCTGTAACTCAATCCTACCCTTTCCTTCTCCAAGATAACAGACTGACTGGAGACTGCAATGTACACAGTTAACATTTTCCTTTGAAGGCAGAAAATTCAGGGAAGCAGCAATAAGAGAGCAGGAGCAAACAGCATTGGAAATTGTAAACTGCAAGTGCTGGTGTAAGATTTTTAACAAACAGTTTACTGGGGAATGTTTATTCTATTGTGCTCAATGCATTAAACTAAAAAGAAAACACTGAGAGTTTAATACTTCTTTAGGAAAATAAATACATAAAATTCAAATGAACACAATTAACAACATAAATCAATTTTTATGGAGCCCCTTTAACAGTGTGCCCCAGGCATATGTCGCGCAAGCCTAACTAGTAAATATGTGGTGCTTCCAGCGGTACTAAAATGAATTAGCACATATTTTAGGCAAAATTAGAGATGTAAATCTTTATACACGGTGTATGTGCTGTAAAACTTGCCATGTGTTACTTTAATAGAATGTTACAAAGTGAGCAGGAGTCTCCGGGGAGATAGCATCATTCAGCATACTGAAGGGAAGGCAATATCCTTACACATTGTTTGGATTGTCGGAGAAACAGAACTAGTTATCTAGAAACCACTTATATTTAAATGTGTCTTTACATGCCTGCTGTGGGTGGCATGGGAATAACCATGATACAATCCCAAAGGACATGTGAAGGAGAGGAAAATCCTACAGAAATGCAGATTAATAGTTATTTGTTGAATTCTGAGTTAAATAAATCCCATGGGCATGTATTGATGCCTCTTTATATCACCCGCACTGACTATAGATGAGCCAATTTTTCTTGACTGTCAATCTCCTCTGCGTCATCTCTGTTAATGTAGTTACAAGTTTCATTATACACAGCTGCAGAAAAAAATGCATTATAATAAACGCAAGAAAATGGCACAATAGGTGGCAATGGAGCAAGTAATCAGGAAAGAGGCAGGGAAGCGCATATGAATGAATGAGCTGGCTCTTTTGCTTTCTTCAGCTGGGAACTTTATTCATGAAGTATAAAAAGGAAATGTGTTTTATTTGCTTTTCATTTAATGCAGACCTCCAGCCAAAAATAAGACGATAGAAATGAATAGCTCATTAAAAGAAAAATAAAAGCACCATCTTTTGCTACAATGTTCGCCTCAAAAGATTCAAAATCAAAAGATTTGCCCTGCAATACTTTTTTTTTCTGCCATTGGGTGTCCTCAATTTGATGGCCAGCACCATTCAACCAACTTCTTTTGAGCCCAGGTCATCCTGGACCTGCCCAGGCCTGTGACTGGACAGCCAGGATGAGCTTGTCTCTCTTTCACTCTGCTCTTTCTGCCTATCAGCAAGCTTCTTGTCAGCACAAGAACTGATTGACTCCGGGTACTGCTTCCCCCACTCACTCTTCAGCCCTGCTGTAGGGAGTGCAAGGGACTGATACCAGGTCAAATGTATACTGTTTACATTTTTTTAAAAACATTGGATGATCTATTTATGATTACTACAGACCAGCATTCATTTTTGTATATAATATATATATATATATATATATATATATATATATATATATATATATATATATACCTAGAGTTCAGCTTTAAATATTTAAAGGGTTCCTTTGTCAGGTTGGGATTTTAGATTTTGCTGAAAGAATGGTTCCCTGCAATGATGACACTTGATAAGTGTAAGCTGTAGCTTGACAATACCATGGTGCGATTGGTCAACCCAGCAGGGGTGTAATAAGCTGTCTCTTGTTATTTAAATACAGTATAATTGATGATAATAAGAATAATCAATGACTATTGATCATTTTTCACAATCATTTTGTTCCCTTTAATGTGATTTTACAGGATCAAATGAGAAAAGCATTTAGGCCAGTTATATGGTTGATAGCGCAATTGATCATTTATGAAATGATCACTTTCCCTTTTTTTTATGACATTCAGGGAATTTTATACATTAAAAAATACTGGAATCATGCAGATCATCCACTTGCTGCCCAAGCCAATTCTGACACTTCTCATATACATGTAAAAGTCAGCATTTTTTTTTTTTTTTTTAAAGAGAAAATTACTTAGAATCCCCAAACATTATATATTTTCTAAAAGCAAAGGCCCTGGAGAATAAAATAGAGGTTGTTGTAATTTTGTATAATACACAATATCAAACTGTACATTTCAGTAAAAAATATGTTTAACCACTTGCAGTCTGCTCACATTGCTGCTACTGCAGCAATGTGGCTCGTTATCATCCAGCGACGTAGACCTACGTCGCTGGACTCCTCCACTTGTGGGCGGCACGCGCGCGCCGCCGGAGGCTCGCTCCCGCTGTGTTCAGTCACAGCGGGAGTCGGGCCAGGGGAGGAGCAGCGGCTATCGCCGCTGCTCTTCCCCGATAGTCGGGGAATCGAGTCTGGAGATCCGCCCGCTTGTGTAAACAGAGTGGGCGGATCTCCTAAGTGACAGGCAGGGACAGATTGCAGGGTTCAGCATAGCTGAACATGCGATCTGTCCCTGTGTCACTCAGTCACCTCCCCCCACACATGTCAGTAAGCACCAGGCATACATTAACCCCTCCCTCTCCAATAAAATTTCCCCATCCCTGCATGAGTGAGAACCTCTGAGTACTCAACCAAGTCTGTCCCTGGAAGTGGCTCTCGGGTGTGGGAATTTGGAGGTCTTTGGCTGGAAGTGGCTTCAATGGCTAATGGCGGCGCGTGCACAACGCGAGGCCCAGCATCTCTCCAGTTTTGCGATTTAGTAGCAATTTTTCCATCAACAGCAAGTTTATTCACGCAGAACGGGCTAGCATACATCTCATACAGCCGACAAGCATTACTAGATATCGGCAATACTTACAGATACGGACTTTCAATGGACTTTGATCTCCCTCGGGAAATCGCCCGAACACCGCGGACTGCTGATCCAGCTCGGCCGACAGCTAGTTCACAGCGCCGGCGGCGAGACCGAAAACAAAGGAGGGGGACAGCGAGTTCACAGTGCCAGCGGCGAGACCGGAAACAAAGGAGGGGGAAGCGAGGTGGCATCAGGGCTAAGCTAAGGCTAAACCCGCATCAACCATCGATTCCAAGCGTCTTCCTTGCCAATGTACGGTCTCTTGCTAACAAAATGGATGAGTTGCTGCTCCGGATATCATCACACAAACGGATTAAGGAATGTAATATCATGATTTTTACGGAAACATGGCTCAACAACAACATTCCCAGCAGCGCCATTGAGCTCAGGGGTCGCAGTGTTTATCGGGCGGACAGGACGGCAGAGGACTCTGGTAAGTGCAGAGGTGGAGGTCTGTGCATGTATGTCAACAACTTATGGTGCACGGACTCTACTGTTACTGAAAGTCATTGCTCCATTCATTTAGAGTATTTGATGATTAAGTGCAGACCCTTTTATTTACCGAGAGAATTCTCAGCCATTGTTGTGACTGCAGTGTACATTCCACCGGATGCTAATGCTAAACTAGCTATGGAGGAACTGCATGCAGCTATCAGCAAACAGCAGTCTGCACATCCTGAAGGAGCTATCATTGTTGCTGGAGATTTCAATCACTCCAATCTGAAATCTGTTTTACCAAAATTTCACCGCAATGTCTCCTGCTCTACCAGAGGGGATAAAACACTGGACCAGGTGTATACAAACATACCTGGGGCATACACAGCCATTCCCCTCCCCCACTTGGGTCAGTCTGATCACCTCTCCTTGTTCATGCTACCCAAATACACACCATTGATTAAACGTGTGAAACCAGCTCTGCGGACAGTAAAGGTATGGCCAGAGGGGGCCATTTCTTCTTTACAACAGCAGTTTCAGGATACTGACTGGAACATGTTTGCCTCACAGGCTACACTGGACTCTCATACAGACATGGACACTTACACATCATCTGTTTTGGACTATATTAACACGTGCATTGACAATGTCACTACCGTCAAACACGTGAAATGGTTTCCCAACCAGAAGCCATGGATGAACTCTGAAGTCCGTCTCCTGTTGAAAGCAAGAGATGCTGCCTTTAAATCTGGCAGTGTAGAGGACTATAACAGAGCCAGGTCCAACCTGAAAAGGGGCATTAGGAAAGCAAAGCTCATATTCAAATTACACATAGAAGAGCACTTCCACAACTCTGACCCCAGACGCATGTGGAAAGGCATCCAGTCAATCACAGACTACAAACCTACAGCTCAATCAACCAGCAGTGCCTTTCAACCGAACGAACTTAATCACTTTTTTGCTTGTTTTGACCAATGCACAGGACATATTACACCAACCATGGACTCTGCTATTATTTACAGCTCACTTTCATTCTCTATAACGGACGTCTATTCAGTGTTTAGCAGAGTGGATGCACGTAAGGCAGCTGGCCCAAATGGCATACCGGGACGTGTTCTCAGAGCATGCGCTGGACAACTGGCACATGTTTTTTCTGACATTTTCAATCTGTCACTGGCTCAAGCCACAGTACCAACATGCCTGAAGACCACTACTATCATACCAGTGCCTAAGCACTCAGCTGCTGAATACTTGAACGACTTTCGCCCAGTTGCACTCACCCCTATCGTTATGAAATGCTTTGAGAAACTGGTCCTGAATCACCTTACTGCGGGCCTACCACCTACACTGGACCCACACCAGTATGCCTATCGCCTGAATAGGTCAACTGAGGATGCAGTTTCCACAGCTCTTCATTCTGCTCTCACCCACCTGGATAAGAGCAATACATACATTAGAATGCTGTTCATTGATTTTAGCTCTGCTTTCAATACAGTCCTCCCCACTGTACTGATCACTAAGCTCAGGGAACTGGGTATCTGCACCTCCATTTGCAGATGGATTCTGGACTTTCTCACCAACAGACCCCAATCTGTCAGGTTGGGAAACCAGGTATCCTCAACCCTCATTCTGAACACTGGCATACCGCAGGGCTGTGTTCTGAGCCCACTGCTCTACTCCCTGTTCACCCACGATTGTGCTCCTCTGTATAAATCCAACATCTTTATCAAGTATGCGGATGACACCACCGTGGTCGGCCAGATTGAAAACAATGAGGAATCGGCCTACAGGGAAGAGATCTGTAATCTGGCAGTATGGTGTGCCACCAATAATCTGACTCTCAATGCCACAAAGACCAAAGAGCTCATTGTGGACTTCCGGAAATCCAACAGCAGGAGACATCTACCAGTCAACATCAATGGAACCGAGGTAGAGCGAGTCTCCAGCTTTAAGTTCCTGGGAGTTCACATCTCTGAGGATCTGTCCTGGCAGCTGAACACGTCAGCTCTGGTAAAAAAAGCACAACAACGTCTGTATTTCTTGAGAAGTCTCAAGAAATCTCATTTGTCCCCGGGGATTTTAACGAGCTTCTACCGCTGCATCATTGAGAGCATCCTGACCAACTCCATCACTGTATGGTACGGAGGCTCCACTGTGAGTGAACGTAAAGCACTGCAAAGGGTGGTCAAAACTGCTCAACGCATCACTGGCACCCAATTACCTGCCATTGAGCACCTTCACCACAGCAGATGTTTGCGCAGAGCTCACAACATCATCAAGGATTCTTCGCATCCCAGTCATAAACTGTTTAACCTCCTTCCATCAGGAAGGAGATACAGAAACTTGCGCACTAGAACCAGCAGGTTCAGGGACAGCTTTTTTCCATCCACCATCATATTACTGAACTCAACATTACACCGCTAATCATTACAAAACAAACACAAACAAAAGACTGTATATAACCTCTGTACTATACATGTACATACTACATAGTATATCTTTTCACTCCTTAGTACATCTGCACTATTTATATCTGTATGTATCTTTATCATTACAGTACATTTTGCCCAATATTTCACATTCATTTGTGTATATATATTTTTTAATTATGCTAGATGGTTATCTGCACTGTAAATATGCTAGATATTATCTGCACTTTTGCACGATTGCTACATTTTGCACTTCTGGTAGATGCCAAACTGCATCTCTTTGCTGTGTACCTGTACTATGCAATGACAATAAAGTTGTATCTATCAGTGTCATTTTTACAGTAACAGTGCATATTTATAGCACTGGTTACTGTAGAAATGTCACTGGTACCCCCAAAAGTGTCAAAAATGTCAGTCAAGGGTCTGATCTGTCCGCTGCAATGTCGCAGTCCCGCAAAAAAAATCGCAGATCGCCGCCATTACTCGTTAAAAAAAAAACACCAAAAATGACAGAAATCTTTCCTTTAGTTAGTAAACGCAATAACTTTTACGCAAACCAATCAAAATACACTTATTGTGATTTTTTTTACCAAACATAGGTAGCAAAAACAAATTGGCCAAAAATTTTAAAAAAATTTGATTTTTACATTTTTTTGGGGGGGGAATTTCATATAAAAAAACGTGAAAAATATTGTTATTTTTTCAAAATTTACGCTCTTTTTTTTGTTTATAGCGCAAAAAGTAAAAATCGCACAGGTGATCAAATACCACCAAAAGAAAGCTCTGTTTGTGGGAAAAAAAGGACGTACATTTCATTTGGGTACAGCGTCGTACGACCGCGCAATTGTCAGTTAAATTCGCACAGTGCCGAATCGCAAAAAATGGCCTGGACGTAAGACAGCAAAATCCTCCGGTGGTAAAGTGGTTAAATGAATTATAGTGCACACAAACACAATATAATACCCACAAATTTAGTAAAAAATAAAAAGATGATGATATGTCGAGTAAATAGATACCAATCATGTCACACTTTCAAATTTCACACGCCCGTGGAATGGGGGCCAATTGCAGTATATTATATTATCCATAGGCGACACTTAAAACAAAGCCTTTACAGGTTACCAATTTAGAGTTAAGTTAAGATCTGTCACTAGAATTATTACCTTTACTCTGATGTCTGCAGCGAAATCTCAAATGTGTGGTGTAATCACTTCAACAACCCTAAGGGGACATTTAAATCCCATTGTGCTCCAAAATTGTATTTAATTTTGCCTTCACAAAGTAACTTCACAGAGCAGCCACGAACCTCCATTTCTAGGGTCCCCCGCCAGCGCTCCTGGCCCCTCCTCTCTGCCCAGTGCCCCCATGGGAAACCACTTCCCATGGAGACATTCATGCATGCTCACTCCCAAACCCCACTGCTGAGTCCATTGACACAGACAGCTAGACTTAGCCCCCGCACCCCCTCATCACTGGCTTTGTTTGACAGCAATGGCTCCCAGTGCCCCAGCAAAGCCAGTGAGACCTGGAAGCAGTGCCGGGATAAGGCCATCCAGCACCCAGTGCAAATATGCTACACTGCACCCCCCCTTCCCTTAGGGTTAGCGTGCCCACATCCCTACAATATATCATTGTGTCCAGGGTAGCTGCCTCTCCTTCCCACCCCCTGCCCCCACCCTGCTGCAGACAAACACAGCGCTGGATTGAATAATGGCTCAGGTAAGTAAAAGGGGGGAGGGGGTAAGGGCGATGCTGATGCCAAAACTTTTTTTAACCTTAATGCAAGAAATGCATTAGGGTAAAAAATGTTTGGGCTTTAGAACCATTTTAAGTCAGTTAAAGTGTTACTAAACCCACAACAGTAAAATCAGTCTATGTATGCAGTAAAGCATGCTTGTAATACTCACTGTGGAACCTAAGTGGTTAATCCTCTACATTGTGTAAAAAGGCTGTTCATTCCTGTCTCCTCTGATCATCTCCTTTCTTCCACTGACGCCAATATATTTCCTGATATTATAGAGGCCAGGGGACGGGCTGCACAGTTTGGTGTTTATTGGGAGGGTGCATGTGATCAGCACAGGGCCAATCAGAAATGTCCAGACAGCGGGTCAGGGGTCCTGCATCCTGAGAGGGCAATCGTGGGAGAAAGAAAACTTGTCCTACAAGCTTTAACCAGTCACAAAATTGCTATATAGTGCTGATGAGAAAAAGTATTTAGCAGTTTATATTTACAAAATAATTGCATTTCCATGTTCTGTGTACTGTTGGGAGACCGGATATAATGAAGGCAGGCTCCTGGGTTTAGTAACACTTTAAAATAAAGTTTCCAAGACAACAATGCAATGCACATCAATGCAGGACCATCCATGTCAATTCAACATGCAAAAGCATGCATTCTTGTTTGAGCCCTAAGGTTGAAAATGTACTTCTGTTGGCATGCTGACCTGACTGCCAGTGCTTTTATTCTGAGTCTTAGGGCTCATTCATACTAGGGGTTGGGGGCAATAAAGCCCAGAGGTTGAGCTGTGCTTTTTCTGCCCTTCAACTGCTACCCCGTAAGGACAGTGGCTGAGAGTGTACACATGATTCATACCCCCCCATTGTTTTCGGAGAGTGCTACTGCCCACCAACTGGACAGGCTACTCTGCAACCGTCGCCCAGCTGTGCGCAATGCACGTGGTTGAGGTGTGCTAGTGTGAGGTTCAAGAGGTTAAAGTAGGCAGTGAGGAGGCAATATAAATACTCTCTGTAAAGCAGATCGCATTTCAAAGCTAAGCAAAGCACTTAGTCCTTATTCATACTATTGCATTGTGATAACAAGTGTGTTTATGTGCGACAACACACACTACATGAATTTGTGTGATATGGTGCCAATCCTTTTGAATAGCACTCCAATGCACCTTACTAACAGACATGCATTGCACTGCCAGGATATGATACATGCACAATTTTTAGTGTATTTTGGTGCAATAGGCAAAACGTATTGGAGTCAGCAGAGAAGGAGAAATTAAAGTAGTTTTTAGGGGTGCAGTATTCTTTAAACAGCAATTGAAGCTTAACGAAGCTCCTGCCAACTATCCTAGACTTGTTTTTCTGTCAAAAAAATGAACTCTAATAAGCCTCATTATTTTACATTTTTTCACATAAAGAAAAAACAGTGAATAAAGGAAAATAAAAGAGAATGGTACACAATTAACAATCAAATACACAAAGACAAATCAATCATAGAAAAAAAACAACACAAATACAGAAAACATTTTTGCTGTACATTATCACATGTGAGTCAACATTTATGATGTCACGTATTAACATGCATTCCATTAAAGCAGCCCATTAAAAATAATGGGCTGAAAATGGACCAAAACATCCTGAAAATTGTATGTGTCCCTATGGTGTGTTGTGGCACTACAACACGTTGCGTTGTCTAAGTGCTTTGAGGTGTCATTTAAAATGAATCGAAAGATGTAATTGGACCCTGAAGAAATAAACCAAGGTACCCAAACCACACCTCTCAAAAACACATCTTCTAAAGAAAAATATTTTGAGTGGATTTTTATGTTTTTTTTTTTCAAGCACATTTTAAAGAAATAGCTCATTGAGTAACATTGAGAGGTTTCTTCTTTAGTAACATATCACAGATGGTAAAAATCAGTTATTTCACTTCAAAATTACATTTTACAAAATCACTCTGTTCATCCCTACTGGAAATGTACTGTCCATATTTTAAAGTAAATGAAAAATCCTGCTGATACTTTAATAACCTCTTGCAAAGGCTGATTTTGGGAGAAAGAGCCAATATCTCCACTAGGAAAGAAAGAGGCCTGGAGACGGATGCGCAGCAATAGGCGGAAGGCTGGACATGACTGGGTTAGCAGGATAGGATGGGAACAATCGCAGGGTTAATAAAAAGTTGATAAGTTCAGGTTATTTGTTTGGAGTTAAGAAGGGTGGGGCAGGGTGGGGCAATGTGGAGTTACTGGGTTAGTTCAGGGGGTGGTACTAGGGTCCTGGAAGCCAGTGGGAGCCAGGACAGCATGGGGATAACTTCTCCCGCCCTCCCTCCCTAATTTATTTATGTTGATTGGTTATATTGGGCTGTATTTGTTCAGGGTGACTGTTGATTTTCTTTTGTATTGTCGTAGCAGTTGGCAGGAGTCTCAGGGTCTTGGAAGGCTGTGACGGTTTAAAAAGGTGAAAATGGAGGGGTGGGGCCCATCTCAGGTATGGGTGTACCTACCCCTGGTAACAAGTGAAGGCAGTAATTGTTAAGAGTCATTTGGCTGTATCGAGGGTATCTTAATAGTAATAGTCCTCGAGCTGGTGTCGTTGTGGCTGAGGGCCGGGAAGTCTATTTTGATCGTAGATACAGCCAGTTGTAAGACAAGTTGCCTTCCAAGATCGTGGACAAAACAGTATTATGTATTGTTATAATAAAAATGGTAATTTGTTTTAGTTTTGTTAATAAAATGGCTGCTATGGCCTTTTAAAATCCAAAAAAGCATTGGTGTAATGTATTAAGGTGTGCAAGTCTTAGGTTGGGCTTAAAAGGTAAGGCAGCCGTAATATCTGCAATACCTCAGTCAAGCAAGTGATCACACCTGGTGATGTCTACCCAAAGTTTAAATGTCAGGTTATCTCTAACCTACCCTATAGGTTCATCTTTCATACCTACTAACATAAAACATGATAGACTTTCACAATGAACGGCATATCATTTGTTATTGAAAAATAAGACCAGACACCTGCAGTTGTTCTGGTGATTGGGTCACCCTAAGGGACTCTCCCTCCCCCCCCTCTCTTCTTTTACTTTCTTGTCAACTTTACCCTTTTACGACCCTATCCCTTGGATTTCACCTATTCCACCCCATGACATGGAATTCCTGCCACTGACGGACGATTTCGCGATGGCCGAGCCCCCGTATACCCAAGGTAGACACTCTGAAGACCCTTAGTCCAATCTTGGATATAACCCAAGTACATTTAAAGTCATACTGCCTATCTGTAAACACTCTTTAGATTAAATACATGAAACCTTATAGAGAGCACCTTTAAACTGTAAGTTGGCCTATCATAATTGATTGACTCTTAAATTAGAATTTTGTACAACATTGACTTCTTATACTGAACTATCCTATAGTTACATGTTTATTGCAACTTGCTATATTCAAATGGATATACCTTGCAAATGTTCATATTGTATTATTTATACTCTGTTCATCTAATTTAATACAATTATTTGAACAAGAAAAAAAAGATCAGAACCCTCCAATGCTTTCCATAAGACCACAACCCTCTATTTTTTTTTTCTAATATCATAGCATAATAAAAAATATATACACTTTACCAGTTATTGCATATCTCTTGCATTAAAAATAGAAACAAGACCCTTCAGTTATTTCGATATGTTATCAATATAATTTTGCTAAACCATCACTGTTCATGCTTCAAAAATCAGGGGTATAAACATCGGAATATGTTGGAGGCCTTTTAATTATGTAAGCCTCCTGTGTATGCCTTCCCTTATAATGTACTCAACAAACACATTTCAGCTTATCATAATTAAAGCTAGGTGACGTACCTTATTTTTCACCACTGCACAGAATACACTGATAAATAATAACATAAAGTGTTTATTGCCCCTCTGTGAAGTCAGGCAAAACATAATAGTTACGGCACAGCAAATTGTTAATGCAATGGACTGTTTCATTCCACTTCTCAAGCTACTTCCCATTTGTCTTAGGTGGGTGGAAGACAAACTGTGAAACTATAGCTATACAAGCTGAAAACTGACAGCTAAGAATAGTCTGATATTACCGCCAGCTTGTATTAGAAATACGCTAAGCAAACTGGTTTCTTAAAAGAATGCTTCAATTAATTTAGGAATTTGTAATGGTTCATTGCATGATTTGTTACTGCAACTGAACCAGACTAAAAGAAAATTGATCTTATGATTGCATGCAGTCTGTACAGCATTGTAATTTGAATGGCGGGCAGATGCTGCTTCTCGCTGAGCTATAGAGAATTACACAAGTCACCCTCATTTCTAGGTGACTCTTCCATGTGGGTGTAGCCTGAAACTGCAAGGAGAATTTTCAGTGCAAAGGGTGGAATATGGGCCTTGGAGAACATACTGGCCTTTCCTTATATTTTAAAGGTAAACTATAGGCAAATCAGATATAAAATACAAAACTAATGATGCTCTTTAACCACTTTACGTCTGCCTGCAGTAGTATTACTGCGGCAGAGTGGCTCGTTATTGTCTGACGACGAAGTACTACGTCGTCAGACACTCCCCTTTCTCGCTCCCGCTGTATTCAGTCACAGCGGGAGTCGGGCCAGGGGAAGAGCAGCGGCGACCGTCAGGGATCTAGTGTGGAGATCCGCCTGCTTGTGTAAACACAAGCGGGCGGATCTCCTAAGTGACAGGCAGGGTCAGATTGCAGGGTTCAGCATAGCTGAACCCTGGATCTGTCCTTGTGTCACTCAGTCACCTCCCCCCACACACGTCAGTAAGCACCAGGCATACATTAACCCCTCCCTCTCCAATAAAATTAACCCCTTCCCTGCCAGTGTCATTTTTACAGTAACAGTGCATATTTATAGCACTGATTACTGCAGTAATGTCACTGGTACCCCCAAAAGTGTAAAAAATGTCAGTCAAGGGTCCAATCTGTCCGCTGCAATGTCGCAGTCATCGCAAAAATTGCAGATCGCCGCCATTACGCGTTAAAAAAAAAAAACTCCAAAAATGACAGAAATTTTTCCCTTTTTTAGTAAACGCAATAACTTTTGCGCAAACCAATCAAAATATGCTTATTGTGAATTTTTTTACCAAACATAGGTAGCAGAAAACAAATTGGCCAAAAATTTAAAAAAATTTTGATTTTTACATTTTTTTGGGGGGAATTTCATATAAAAAATGTGAAAAATATTGTTGTTTTTTCAAAATTTACGCTATTTTTTTGTTTATAGCGCAAAAAATAAATAGCGCACAGGTGATCAAATACCACCAAAAGAAAGCTCTGTTTGTGGGAAAAAAAGGACATAAATTTCGTTTGGGTATGGCTTCGCACGCCCGCGCAATTGTCAGTTAAAGTCGCACAGCGCCGAATTGCAAAAAGTGGCCCAGACGTAAGAAAGCAAAATCCTCCGGTGGTAAAGTGGTTAAAGATTAATACCTCATTTAGTGTAAGTGTGATGATTTCATGCTTCACCTTGTACAGAGATTTTTCAGTGTAGCCCTCATTTGGGGGGGGGGGGGGGAATTATGAGAAATGGCCGTCACTAAACAAGATATTACATTAAATCTCCAGATAAATGTTGCAGCAAAGTCTAGTTGCAGAGATGATCATGATGTGGTATTCATCTTTGTGTGGGAGACCTGAAGGCAAGATCATCAGTGATGGGGAGATCCTCCAGCTGTTTACCAACCACCCTGAAACACAGCTTCTGACCAGCAGGAACCGTGGTGCGATGCTGGTCAGCCTATCTACTGCTACTGCACTTTAGTCACACCATAGTTACATAGTTACATAATTAGTCAGGTGGAAAAAGACACCTCCATCTGGCTCAACCAATAAAAAAAAAAAAACAGTTATGGAAACCCAACCATACAATCCCATATACACAATCCTATACCCGCAGTTGATCCAGAGGAAGGCAAAAAAACGCCTTCTAATCTGACATGTAACCCGGACCTCTAACTACTAGAAGTGGCAATTGGATGCCTAAACTGGCAGCCTATGCTGGTTATCAAGTTCCAAGCTAAAATTAGGTATAGAATCCCAGACCGGAAGAAGCATGGCTAACTAAAATAACAGAAGCTGTATTTAAACTTTATTGCAAACAACAGGTTTATCCACTGATATATTGAAAGGCAACTACTACATACATACATACAGAACATAGAAATAATTGCATGATAGCCTCTTCTGGTCTGGATTTAGCAGCATGGAAAGGCAATGTGGTGGAGACTTACTCTCTCTCTGCCCCCTTCCTCCTTCTGGGGTTTCAAAGCCAGCCTCCCAAAGACAGGAAGTGGTAATACATAATTATACATAACACTGTGATATTAGAAGATAGAAGGTAGCAGGTCCCTACATTAGCTTAGGGAACAACAGTCTCAGTTTGATAACTCAGTTATCGCCACAGTTAACCCTTTACACACACAAACAATAGCTGCCACCACGTGTTTTATTGGAAACATGCACCATTCACAGGGTCTGCTGTAACAGTTCTGTGAAACTCACTGCCATTCAGACAGGAAGGTAACAGTTTAACCACTTCAGCCCCGGTTTTACCCCCCTTAATGACGAGGCCATTTTTTTGCGATTCGGCACTGTGTTACTTTAACAGAAAATTGTGCGTTTGTGCGGCACTGTACCCAAATACAATTGATGTCCCTTTTTTCCCCACAACTAGAGCTTTCTTTTGGTGGTATTTGATTCCCTCTGCGGTTTTTAGATTTTGCGCTATAAACAAAAAAAGAGTAAACATTTTTAAATAAACGCCATCTTTTTAACTTTCTGCTATAAAACATTCCCAATAATTTTTTTTTTAAAATTTAATTTTTTTCATCAGTTTAGGCTAATTTGTATTCTGCTACATATTTTTGGTAAAAAAAAATCCCAAAAAGCGTATTTTAATTGGTTTGCGCAATAGTTATAGCGTTTACAAATTATGGGATAGATTTTTGGACTTTTTATTTATGTATTTTTTTTTTTTTTTTATCAGTGTATCAGGATTCCCAGTTGTTTTGCTAGATATGGGTCCCCCTGGGTCACCGGGTGCAACAAAAGTACCTTTGTGCATGTTCCTCCCAGTGTGAGCACTGAGACAATGACCAGTCCAGTATCTTTGTTTTTTTTTTTTTTGTTTTTATTGAGAACTTGGATGGGAGAAGGGAATGAGTGGGATACTCCTTTGGCTCAACTATGCACAAATTGCTAGGGACAACTGAAAATGCCGATCGGCGCTGACTTGACGCTGGCTAGATGCCGGTCAACGCAAGTTGACGCTGGTTAACGCTGGCTTACTGCCTGTTATCTCCAAACTGACTTTGGACTGCTTTCATACTTAAAGAAGTCCTCGTTGAGCTCCCTTAAGCACTCCTTGCTGAGGTAGTTACTTGTACTGCTGCTGCGCTCCTAAACACTTCAGGGCCCGCACCAGTGCCCCCTTTCACTCTCTTATCTTCAGAGCTTAGACACTGGAACCCCCTTTCTCTAAACTTTATCTACAGGTTAGCTGGCTCCCGGATCCCTCTGACCTTCTGGAGTGGTCCCCTCTCCTAGGCAGACCCCTAGGCGGTTTCAAGTACTCACGACACTGTTTTTCCCTGAAACTTCTGCCCAGCAGCTCCACTCAGTCCACAGCACTCTGGATCCCTCTCTCTGCAGCCCAGCTCAACCTTCGTCCTCTAGGCTGACTGCCCAGAACACCTTCTCTAACGCTGACAGGAGGAGAGACACCTGTCACCCTCCTCCTGGGAATCTGCTTCCCGCCAAAGACGCCATGTCACATGCTCCCCTCAGACTTATAGTCCATCTCAGGGTGCATTGTAGTAATCTCCGCCCACTGAGATAGCCACAAGCCCAGGTGTGCTATTGGCTAGGTTTCCTCCACTGTCCAATAAGAGCTCTCATTGTACACAATGGGGAGACTCCCCAGGCACAACAGGTCATACCTGGAAGCATGTGACAGCTTAATTAATGATCAGGCCCCCCTGATATGCAGACAGGGCCACCCATATGCTTCTTCCAAGCACCTACCAAGGAGGGTGCTACATTAGTAATGGCAGCGATCAGCGATTTTTAGCGGGACTGCGACATTGGGGCGGACAGATCGGACCACTAACTAACATTTTTTACACTTTTTGGGGACCAGTGACACTAATACAGTAATCAGTACTAAATAATATGCACTGTTACTGTATAAATGACACTGGCAGGAAAGGGGTTTATACAGGGGGTGATCAAAGGGGTTAAATGTATGCCTAAAGTGCTTTCTCACTGTGTGGGGGGATGGTTCTGTGACAGCCACAGAGAGATCGCCGTTTCAGCTTAGCTTTGTTTGTTTACATAAGCAGGTGGGTCTTCTCTCGGTTTCTCCGATGATCGCCGGCACTCCTCCCGCGGCCTGCCTCCCGCTGTGTCTAAACACAGCGGGCGCGCGACTCCGGTGGTGTGCGCTCCGCCAAAACCACATGCACTCAGTCACGTAGTACTACGTGACTGGACGCAGCCGAGCCGCTCTGCCGCTGTAATATTACGGCGGGCGGTCAGCAAGTGGTTAAAATATGGTAATGCTCTTCAAAGAGGCAAAAAGTCTTTCAATACTGATGAGAGCATTTAGAGACTCTGCTTGGTGATTGTAAAATATTGTTTTAATGAAAGAAAAATAAAGACAGTGCAAGAACATTATTTACAGAAAAAATATTGGAAAAATAGATAAGCAACTGCAGTTTGTCTGGTCTTGGTTCTGTTCAGAGTTGAACCCCTTCACACAGACAGTATGCATATATGCAGCCCCACAGGACTGGGCTTTTTTTCGTAGGGCCACATGCACTATATTGTCAAAAGTATTGGGACGCCTGCCTTTACATGCACATGAACTTTAATGGGATCCCAGTCTTACTCTGTTTCAATATTGAGTTGGCCCACCCTTTGCAGCTATAACAGCTTCAACTCTTCTGGGAAGGCTGTCCACAAGGTTTAGGAGTGTGTCTATGGAAATATTTGATGCATTTGTGAGGTCAGGCACTGATGTTGGAACGAAGGCATGGCTCGCAGTCTCCGCTCTTCTGCCCTTCTGGAAGAATGGTCAAAACATTCCAATAGACACACTCCTAAACCTTGTGGACAGCCTTCCCAGAAAAGTTGAAGCTGTTATAGCTGCAAAGGATGGGTCAACTCAATATTGAATCCTACGGACTAAGACTAAGATGCCAAAAAAGTTAATGTGCGTGTAAAGGCAGGCGTCCCTATACTTTTGACAATATACTGTATATGCGTATCTATCTTTGTGCTGAGAGCATGCCACACAGCATGCTCCCAGCACATAGACCAGGGTCTCACTGGGCGCCCCAGGCCACGATTGGGAGTTCTGGGTCACCTGATCACTTTGATAGCCTCAGATTAGCTATCACAGTGACTAGTCACTGAAAAGCCCACCCCTGTGTTTCTCTCTCTGTGAATGGAGAGGAGAGATGCATTGTATCTCTCTCTCTCTCTCCTTTCAGAGAGAGATAAATAAACAACTGTCTGTAAAAAAAATTAATAATAATAATAATAATATAAAAAAATAAATGAAAACATGAAGAAAAATACCTAGATCAAGGTCTGATCTAGGTCATTGTCAGGGTTAGTGTTTGGGTCAAGTAAGGGCCAAAGCTAAGGTCGTAGGTGAGGCTCAAAGGTCAGGGTAAAAGGTCATGGTCACTAGATTTTAGGCAGGATTTATGGAGTGTTTTAGGTAAGATAAAGGAAAAAGCAAAACGCACACTATTGTTTCTGGGTCCTACTATGGGTACAAACAACAAATAAAATACACATATGTAGTATCGCTGTGATTGTTGGGAGCAGGAGAATTTTTTTTTTTCTTTGGTGGTAGGTTATGGTAGTAACACAGCTAAATAAAATAAAAATATGATTTTTTTTTTTTTTTTTAGTTTTTACTATTTTGGGCCAGTTTTCCTTTGATAACAAGATGAAAAAGCAGGAGATATCCATTACCATTTACCACCAAATGAAAGCCCAATTTGTCCTAAAAAAACAAGGTAACACATTTGTCAATCAGGCGTTAACATTTGTTTTACCCTTAGGTGTGAGGGAGTTAATTTAATAAAGCTGGCCATCCATGTGTGGCCACTGTGGTTGAACAGAAGTCAATTTACCAATCGACTTGTGTTCAACCAGCATGGCAGTATATATTTTTGCTTGATCAACGCTGCAGGTAATAGACTGCAGTGCTGATCTGTGTATTCTGATGGTGGGGACGTCTCACCACTGTCAGAATATGTGGATGGGGAATCAGGTCAGGTTTTTTTTGTTCAGCCCGCTGGCTTTATGATCCGACAGCCAATGTATTATTGAATAGAATGAAATCATGATTTGTTTTCTGACTTCCTTGCGTCTAACATGCCCCAAATAGCCTCCCCTGGTTTTCGTAATGCGCTGGGTCTCCCAATCCGAATGGGACATAGCTCTTAAACAGATGCAACCTAACAAGAGCCCTGGCCCTGACGGTCTACCTGTGGTGTATTACAAATCCTTCCCTGACGTCCTAGCTGCCCCATTTTTGTCTGCCTTTAACTCTGCCTCGGCGGAAAACCCCCTGACTTTGCGGATGCTTGAGGCCCACATTGTGGTGATCCCGAAAGATGGGAAGGATCTGACCTCCCCAGCTAGTTATAGGCCGATCTCACTCATCAACGTGGACGTCAAGCTGTTCGCGAAGATCCTGGCTAATAGGCTGCTCCCTATCCTACCCAAAGGAATCCACAAGGATCAAGTTGGTTTTGTCCCGGGTCGAGAGGCCCGGGATAACACCATCAAGGCGCTTAACCTGCACCACGTCCTCTCCACCACCAATCAGAAGGGGTTCATGCTCTCCTTGGATGCAGAGAAGGCATTCGATAGGGTCTCTTGGGAATTTATGGTGGCGACGCTCTCCGCCTGGGGACTGGGCCCCCGGTTTCTTGGCTATATTATGGCCCTTTATGCTAAACCGCAGGCTCAGGTCCGCGTTAACGACACCCTGTCGAGTGCCTTCCATGTCTCCAATGGGACCAGACAAGGGTGCCCTTTATCGCCCCTGATCTTTATCTTGACCCTGGAACCCCTTCTACACAAAATTAGACAAAATGATACGATCCATGGAGTTCACTTCACTGACGGAACGTACAAGATCGCCGCCTATGCGGACGACCTATTGTTGTTTCTCTCCGACCCAATCACGACTCTTCCTGCACTTCTCAAAGTATTTGACGAGTATGCCTCCCTTTCCAACTTTAGGATTAACTTCTCTAAATCCTTTGCCTTGAATGTCACCCTACCCCAAACAGAAGTTGAGTGCTGCCAGGTGAACTTCCGATTCGCATGGAAATCGGATTCGATCACTTATCTGGGCATTAAAATTCCGTCCAACCTCCAACACTTATTCGAGCGCAACTTCCCCCCGCTCATCGCCCAGATATCGAAAGACCTCTGGTCCTGGTCCAAACTTCAGCTGTCTTGGTTTGGCAGGGCGGCTGTTCTAAAGATGAACGTCCTGCCCCGTATACTTTACGTCCTTCAGACGGTCCCTATATTGCTCCCTCCGTCCTTCTTCAAGATTTATCGACGCATCAGCACTGCCTTTTTGTGGGGGGACAAACAACCGCGCATCTCCTACAAACTCCTCACACTACCAAAACTTAAAGGGGGTATTGGTCTCCCAGACCTGCATAACTACTACGCTGCCTGCCACCTCACCAGAATAGTGGACTGGAACGTGCATGCGCTCCAAAAGGACTGGGTTTCTATCGAGAAAGGCTTTACCTCCCTGGACCTCCACTCATCACCTTGGCTCCGGGACATACACCTCCCCACCGCACTTAAACTCCACCCCCTTATTGGGCACTCTCTTGGAGTCTTCCGGTCGGTGTGCGCGAATCGTTCTATCTCCGCGATTCCGGGTCCGATGACCCCTGTCCGGTTGAATCCTGATTTCCCGCCTGGCATGCACCGTACCTACCTAACCGCAAATTGGGCTCAGGACCAACTGAGAGTCCATCACCTTTGTGGCGACGGCGCGCCCCTCTCAGTCTCCTCTATCTCTGAAAAGTCCCGCAAGCCCCCCTTACCTCCCTGGTCATACTTGCTTCTCGATCAGTACCTCAAATCTGTCTCCCGCACGTGCCCCTCCTTGTCATCCACGACACCGTTTGACTCCCTTTGCCAACTGGAAGGTCTGATCCGCAGGCTTCTATCTACCATCCACTCCCTCTTGCTGGACGACCCTGAACAATTGAAGCTCAAACGTTGTGAGGATTAGGAAGCGGAGTTAGCAGTTGCTTTCACCCCAGAAGACTGGGAAACTATCTTCGCCAACAATCACAAATGTTCCCTTAATATCACTACCCAAGAAAGCGGGTACAAACTTGTTACCCGTTGGTACTATACCCCTACAAGGCTACACAAGCTCTTCCCCTCTACTTCGCAGACCTGCTGGAGGTGCCTGGCTGAACCTGGCATGCTCTTACACGTCTTCTGGTCCTGCCCTCGCCTCACCTCCTTTTGGAAGGAAGTTCATCGGATTATCACACAAGTTACCACGTCTGATATCGCCTTCACTCCTGCCCAATACCTCTTGCACCACTCCCCTACTTCCAGCAGAACTTACTCTAAGTCACTAACGATACTCATGGTAAACGCCGCCAGGCAATGCATCCCTGCGCTGTGGAAGACAACGCACACACCTACCGTCAAGCAGTGGTTCCAACGCCTCACAAAGGTTGCGGAGATGGAGGAGTTCATATACATCGCGAGAGATGCTCCCTCCAAACACCACAAAAAATGGGCGTGTTGGACCCATTACACCTCCACACCTGAATATTCCCGACTTTGTTAATAGGGGCCCCATGTCGCTGCACCCATCATCCCCTCGGATACGCCGATCTTTATGCTTCTCACTTTCTCCCCCCCCCCCTTTTTTTTTTTCTCTTTCTCTCCCTTCGCCCAACTCCACCCCTCATCTTTCCTCCCCTCTCCCTCTCCCCCGCCTTTCCCCTCTCCCTTCTCCCCCTCCCCTTCCTTCCTTATTTCCCTACTCCTCCTGGTCTTGTGCTGGGAGCTTAGTTGTTACCGGGCGGGCCCGATCGTCTGGCTCCCCTCCTCCTCTGAACGCTCTAGTGGCTTATCAGTCATTCCCCCTCCGAGACGACTCCCCTGCTTCCCGTCCCTGGGTATCGTTCACCCAGGGCATGGGCCTCACTGCGGACCTGTCTGACCCGACTAGTTTTGATCCCCTGGAGGCTTACTACCTCCTTTGTGCCTCTTCTACTTACTTCTGATTCTTACCACCTATTTCTTTGCACTTCAGGTCTCCACCTAACTCCATGTGCTTCGCATTGGGTAGTTGTCCTGTGCTCTCTCGGTTTTCAATACTGTTTCTGTACGCAATTTTGTATTGTTATACATGCCAACTTTTGCTGATTGTTTGTTTGTAACTATGCACTTTTATAACTCAATAAAATGTTTAAAAAAAAAAATCATGATTTGTTAGATATCAAACATAATATTAATCTTATGTCCCTTCTCATAAGGAAAATGTAATGAGCCCACTCCCCCTGCTGTATATTTTTACACAGCCATGTCTTATATCAAACTGATTGTTACTAGCTTATACATTTGGGTAGACATTTGTTATGATTGTAGTTTTATCATATCAGGATGTATGTAATTTGAATAGAGTTTTTAACACTAGATTGTATGAAAGTGGTAGTTTCAGTACAATAAGAGTGTTGCTATACTGTTTTGATATCTATTTATGGTGGCTGTTAGCAGATGCTGGAGTAAGAGACATCCTGCTAAAGAGATTTATGACATCCATTTAGAAAATTATAAAAACACCAGACCAAGGAGGGTTTTAACAATTATTTTATGAAAGGGGTTAATGAAAAGTTATTTTGGGCTTACAGGCCCGCTAAGTACTGTTTCAGTGCAGCCTTTCTCAACCCTTCTACCCTGGAGGAACCCTCAACAAACTTTTGACACCTCAGGGAACCCCTGTTAAAAATTATTACATCTATATTGACTATAAAATAGCATGACCAGCCAGTTGCTAAAAGTTAAATAAAAAGAAAATTGCATACCTAGGTTTTTTGACACTCATAGCCGAATATTTTACAATCCTTACTGGATATGTCAGAAATATTCTTGAAAATTAGTAATAGTGGCCAGAAAAAATGTTTTTATTTTGAAAAAGGCGTAGGTATCAAAAGAGTACAGAGAAAAAGAAAAAGGAAATTGTACACGGTCAGACATACAGTAGGTTGGTATAAATAGTATCATTGCAACTATAATGACACATAGTATGTGATGTCATCCTAGAAAGATCAATGAAACATCAATGACACATAAAGGAATAACAATTCCATTAAAAGTACAGTCAAGATAACACACAGGAATGTGGTCTACTTATCCAGAACATGACTCATGTACAGTTTTCACCCATGGTAGGTCAGCAAAGGAAATTAAACAAGAAAAAGAAACAAGAATGGAGAAAAAAAAAAGGAAAAAAGAATAGAGGAAATAAAAAGAGGAGTGGGAAACCCCATTAGAGAGATATCGGGACCATGGTTGCCTAAGAAGTCCTGTCATAACCAAAACCAGCCTATAGGTATGATTTGACCTTATCCGAGTCCATGTAAACTAGCCAGGGACCCCACATACCAAAATGAGCTTTATTAATCTCATGAAGCTGCTCTGTCATTTCTTCCATATGCATAAGGTGGCATGGTTCTTTGCCCCACTCTGCAATCATGGGACTAACGGCATAATTTCACTGGTGCGGTATGACTTTGCATGTTGCTTAAATAATGAAATCAAAGAGCTCCTTCTTAATATGAATACCAGATTCTGGCAGAAATGGTAGAAGTGCAATCTGAAGGGTGCATGGAACATCACACCAGGTTAGTTGGTGGAATATAGCAAAAATCATAGATCAAAAGGACTGGTGCCAGGACAATCCCATGAAATATGTGCTAAAATGGCCTTGTCTCCCTCACATCTCCAACATACAGATCTGGAATACCTGGTATTATTCTGTGCAACATTAATGTCGATCTGTACCGTTGAGTCAGAAGTTTAAAGCTCCTTTCCTGAACCGAGGAGGTCACTGTAAGTTTAATAGTGAGTGTAATAGACTTAAGTAGATCAGAATCTCAGAGGGTATAGTTAAGGTTCCTCTCCCAGTCTGCCACATAACAATGTTTTGGGTGGTAGAATTCTGTGATTATGATTAACAATTCATAAAGCAAAGAGATGACATCTGTCAGGCTGAGAGGGCAATGGTTTGAAAGGTTGTGACAGAGACCCCAATTGGCTCAAGGAGGTGCAAATATCATACAATTGAAAAAATCTTTCACAAGGACAGGAGATGGAGCAATAGTTGTTAATGATTTGAAATGTCCTGCCTCTAAAGTAAATGGGCGAGGGGTAATGGATGTCCCTTAGAAAAAAGACGGGATTCTGTATGCCCAGTGGGAAGGCGAGATTTCCTATAATGGGCGTTTAGGGCCCAATATACACTCACCGCCCCCTTAGTTAGGTACACCTATTAAATTACTTGGTAACACAAATTGCTAATCAGCCAACCACCTGGCAGCAACTGAATGCATTTAGGCATCTAGACGTGGAGAAGACAACTTGCTGAACTTCAAACCGAACATAAGAATGGGGAAGAAAGGGAATTGACTTTAAATGTGGCATGGTTGTTGGTGCCAGATGGGCTGGTCAGAGCATTTCAAAAACTGCTGATCAAAAGGGATTTTCATGATCTCTAGGGTTTAAAGAGAATGGTCCAAAAAATAGCATAGCATTCTTTGATTGGAGGGAGGAAAGTGAGATGTCACTGTCCCTCCTCTCTACCTCGTTTAATCAGAGAATGTTATTTATTCATTTAGAAAATGGAAAGCATTGGATGGCACCCATGCTGAGCGGCCAACCTCCTGTGTTTACAATGCAGCAGGCCAACCGCACAGCACGGGACCCAGAAACAAATGGCGATAACTGGAGTAGCGGTGTCTACTTCAGAGATTTCCAGCTTTCAAGGGTATGGGTCAGGTATGGTAAATACATAGTTATGATGGTTCAAACTGGACCAATGTATATATGTACAAATATACCATACCTGGGATTTATCTTTAAATTATATCTGTAAAGTACAATGGATGTACACTCACCATCCATTGTATAAGCTACACCTTGCTAGTACCGGGTTGGAGCCCCTTTTGCCTTCAGAACTGCCTTAACTCTTCATGGCATAGATTCAACAAGGTGTTGGAAACATTCCTCAGAGATTTTGGTCCACACTGACATGATAGCATCATGCAGTTGCTGCAGATTTGTCGACTGCTTATCCATGATTTTTTGAACAAGTATAGATAAAGGGATTTTAATGGTGCCACAAGACAGAGATTGGTAAAAACAAATTTTATTTAAATCAAAATTTAAAAAAGTTATGGGGTATACAGTTGCTCCCCAGTGAATCATTAAAAGGGTTTCATCCAATACACATATGCTTATACATAGACAAACTGTGTCAGTCACAATGCTTGTTACTAGACATGTTTCGCTTTCCTGCTTCTTCAGGAGCTGTAAAGCATGTGTAACTACAAAGAAACAGATAAAATCAACATAATAAAGCACACAAATAGTAACAGTTCTCTTTTAGTGCTAATATATGTTTACATATTTGTGCATGCTACCCAAAAATAGCAGTATTTTTCAAGGGACTTGTCAAAAAGATACTGAATTCATACATCAGGATCAAAAACAATCTTCATTATTCTCAATGATAGTCTGAGTGCTACACATAAGAGCAGATGATACATAAACACTCACCATTAGGGTTGAGCGGACACCTAGATGTCCGTGTTCGACGGGTTCGGCCGAACTTTAAAAAAAAGTCCGGGTCCGTGTCCCGGACTTTTACCGAACTTTTCCCGGACACCGAACCCCATTGAAGTCAATGGGGACCCGAACTTTAAGGCACTAAAATGGCTCTAAAACACCAAAGGAAAGGGCTAGAGTGCTGCAAATGGCAGCAAAACGTAATTAAGAGCATGGCAAGTGCTCTGCAAACAAATGTGGATAGGGAAATAACTTAAAACAACAAAAAAAAACAGAAAAATAAAACAATGTTCTTCTTCATCTCTGAAGGACGAGGCCCATATGGAGTAGGAGGGAGGTTGAGGTGGTGGTGGATGTGGCGGTGACATAGGCGTGCGCACAGGGTGTGCTGGGTGTGCCTGGGCACACCCTAATCACCTAGGGCACATAGCATTGCCAGTGAGGAGATGGGAAAGATCTCCCTGGGACCTGCTCTGCTCTATTTCTCCTTGCCTACAGGTACATGGCCCCGATACATTACTCTCCCTGCTGGCAAACACATGCATGTGTATTTCAACTTTGGGGTGCACACCTTAATGCAATAGGCTGCGCACACCTATGGGCGGTGTAGGTGGAAGCAGCGGTGGAGGAGGACCAGGGCCGGATTAACAGCATCATGGGCTTGGTGCTGAGGATTTTGAAGGGCCTTAAGGGCCGTGCCTTGCCATGCACCCAGAGGAGGAAGGGTGCAGCCATGCATGCCTAATTCAACATGGGATGCTGTCTCTGAAGCCCATAAACACATCCATGCATCGCCAACTGTCCCTCCTTGTCCGGCCTTCACGCTGTGTGGGGAGGTTCTGAGGGTGCTGCCTGGGGAAGCGAGCATAGAAGCCAGACTTCTGTGTTTACAAGTGACAGAAGAGCGGTAACAGTGAATATGGCCAACCCGGGGCCTATATAAAAGGTAGGGGCCTGGAGCTGCAGCTCCAATAGCCCCTACATTAATCTGGCCCTGAGGAGGAGGACGAGGTAGCCAACACTGCTTCTTTTCAAAAATTTTAAATGAGGGTACACCCCAAAAGAGTGAGAAAGAGCAAAAATGGAACAATGGGTGGGTAAGGTCGGTATCCATTGCTATTCTGCATAAGGTACGGAAAAGTCCCGTGGGATCCATGCCTGGTTCATTTTAATGAACGTGAGCTTGTCCACATTGTCTCTGGACAGGCGGCTGCGCTTGTCTGTTATAACGCCCCCAGCCGTGCTAAATACCCGTTCAGATAATACACTGGCTGCAGGGCACGCCAGCACCTCCAAGGCGTAAAGGGCAAGCTCAGGCCATGTGCCCAATTTGGAGACCCAGAAGTTGAAGGGGGCAGACCCGTCATTCACTACATGTAGGCGTGTGCACACATACTGCTCCACCATGTTGGTAAAATGCTGCCTCCTGCTAAGACGTTCCATCTGAGCTGCTGGTGCTGCTGTTTGTTGTGGCGTGCTGACAAAGCTTTTCCACATTTCGGCCATGCTAACCCTGCCTTCTGAGGTGCTGGCGGTGCCCTGGTTGCGTTGGCGACCTCCTCCTCCTCCTCCTCTGCCTTGTGCTTCCACTGTGGCCCCGCTGTCAGATGGGAATGCCAGCAGCATGGCGTCTACCAGCGTGCGCTTGTACTCGCGCATCTTGCGATCGCGCTCCAGTGAGTGAATTAAGGACGGTACGTTGTCCTTGTAACGGGGATCCAGCAGCGTGGCCACCCAGTAATCAGCACAAGTTAGAATGTGGGCAACTCGGCGGTCGTTGTGGAGACACTGCAGCATGTAATCGCTCATGTGTGCCAGGCTGCCCAGAGGCAACGAAAGGCTGTCCTCTGTGGGAGGTGTATCGTCCGTGTCCTCTGTATCCCCCCAGCCACGCACCAGTGATGGCCATGAGCTGGCCTGGGTGCCACCCTGCTGTGAACATGGTTCCATCTCCTCCTCCAGCTCCTCCTCCTCCTCATCCTCCTCATCCTCCAGAACTGTGCCCCTGCTGGACAATTGCGTCCCTGGCGTTTGCGTGTGCAGGAACCCACCCTCGGAGCCCCTTGCGAATGACTGCCCTGAAAGCCTTGGAAATGTTACCTCTTCATCCTCCTCCTCCTCCTCATCCTGTGCCACATCCTCTTCCATCATCGCCCGAATTGTTTTTTCAAGGAGGCATAGAAGTGGGATAGTTAAGCTGAGAACGGCGTCATTGCCACTGGCCATGTTGGTGGAGTACTCAAAACAGCGCAACAAGGCACACAGGTCTCGCATGGAGGCCCAGTTATTGGTGGTGAAGTGGTGCTGTTCCGCAGAGCGACTCACGCGTGCGTGCTGCAGCTGAAACTCCACTATGGCCTGCTGCTGCTCGCACAGTCTTTCCAGCATGTGCAAGGTGGAGTTCCACCTTGTGGGCACGTCACATATGAGGCGGTGAGCGGGAAGGCCGAAGTTACGCTGCAGCGCTGCCAGGCGAGCAGCAGCAGGGTGAGAACGCCGAAAGTGCGCACAAACGGCCCGCACTTTCTGCAGCAGCTCTGACATATCGGGGTAGTTTTTAAGGAACCTCTGCACCACCAAATTCAGCACATGCGCCAGGCAAGGGATGTGCGTCAAACCGGCTAGGCCCAGAGCTGCTATGAGATTTCGCCCGTTATCGCACACCACCAGGCCGGGCTTGAGGCTCGCTGGCAGCAACCACTCATTTGTCTGCTGTTCCATGCTCCTCCACAACTCCTGCGCGGTGTGTGGTTTGTCCCCCAAACAGGCAAGTTGTAAAACTGCCTGCTGTCGTTTACCCCTGGCCGTGCTGAAGTTGGTGGTGAAGGTGTTACGCTGTCCGGATGAGGAGGCGGTAGAGGATGAGGAAGCGGAGTAGGAGGAGTTAGGAACAGGAGGCAAACTGAAGCGCCCTGCAATCCTCGGTGGTGGAAGGACATGCGCCAAATTGCTATCCGCCTCAGGCCCATCCGCCACTGCATTTACCCAGTGTGCCGTTAGGGAGATATAACGCCCCTGACCGTGCTTACTGGTCCACGTATCCGTAGTTAGGTGGACCTTGGCACAGATGGCGTTGCGCAGTGCACACCTGATATTTTCCCCCACTTGGTTGTGCAGGGAAGGGATGGCTTGCCTGGAAAAGTAGTGGCGGCTGGGCACGACGTACTGTGGGACAGCCACCGACATAAGGTTTTTAAAACTGTGCGTCTCCACCAGACGGAATGACAGCATTTCAAAGGCCAATAATTTTGAAATGCTGGCATTCAGGGCCAGGGATCGCGGGTGGGTAGGGGGGTACTTCCTCTTCCTCTCAAGTGTTTGGGAGATGGAAAGCTGAACGCTTCCACGGGACATTGTGGAGATGGTTGTTGGTGACCCAGGTGGTGGTGTTGCTGACAGATCGTCTGTTTGCGGGGTGGCAGGTGCCGGTATCACTACAGATGTGGCTGGAGCGGCCGAGACTGCAGCAGAAGAGGAAGCAGGATGAGCCAGAGACGTTTCTTGGTTTTGAAGGTGTGTACTCCACTGCAGCTCGTGCTTTGCACTTAGATGCCTGATCATGCAGGTTGTGCTCAGGTTGAGAAGGTTTATGCCTCGCTTCAAGCTCTGATTGCACAGGGTGCAAACCACTCGTGTCCTGTCATCAGCACATTTTCTAAAGAACTTCCACGCTAGAGAACTCCTTTGAGCTGACTTTGGTGCGCTCGTTCCCTTGCTGCGTTGGGCAGTAGCGGGCGTAGTGTCTAGGGCACGGCCGCTCCGCTTCTGCACCCTGCTCCCTCTTCTGCTGTGCTGGTGGCTCTGTGCGACCACCGCCTCTTCCTCCAAACTACTCAGGTCACCTGCATGACGTTCATTCCATGTGGGGTCGAGGACCTCATCGTCCTCCACATCATCTTCCACCCAGTCTTCACCCCTGCCCTCCTTGTCGGTCTCCACAATGCTGAACGCCGCAGCAGTTGGCACCTGCGTTTCGTCATCATCGGAGACGTGCTGCGATGATCCTTGCATGTACTCATCTTGAGAAATAAGTGGTTGGGCATCGCTGCACTCAATCTCTTCCACTTCTGGGGCAGGGCTAGGTGGATGGCCCTGGGAAACCCTGCTGACAGAGTCCTCAAAAAGAATAAGAGACTGCTGTATGGCTTGGGGCTCAGACTGCTGGCCTGATTTGCAAGGGGGTGAGGTGAAAGACGGTTGGACATTGGCTGCAGGTGCCAACTCTGACCTTTCTGCAGTAGACTGGGTGGGAGACAATGTGAAGGAACTGGAGGCACTGTCAGCAGCAAACCAATCTACTATCGCCTCAACTTGTTCTGGCCTCATCACTTCTAGGGGCGTTTGATGCCCTACCAAATACTGATGCAGGTTCTGTCGCCTACTCACACTTGAGGAAGGTGTTTCACTTGTGCGTGTAGCTGGCACAGATCGACCACGTCCTCTCCTTGCAACAGGAGCTCTACCAGCAGCACCACGACCCAGGCCACGGCCCTTATTTGACGGTCTCCTCATATTTCTGTAATTTAAGATCTTGCCCTAGAAAGGTTTTTATTGAATAGCGGAATAGGAAATATGATCCAAAAAAGTGTATGTATCTCGCACGTACAAAACCACACTAGGCCCCAATTACTATTGTTTCTACCCCTAAAAGGATGGATGAGGAGTAGGAGGAGTAAGGAACAGACAGCACCCTCAAATCTTCAGAAGTATGAGATGAACCCCAAAAACTTGGAAAGGTGGATCTCACACGTACCGACACAGACTATCCCGCAATTCAATTGATCCTCAAAGGTTTTTATTGAATAGCGGAATAGGAAATATGATCAAAAAAAGTGTATGTATCTCGCACGTACACAACCACACTAGGCCCCAATTACTATTGTTTGTACCCCTAAAAGGATGGATGAGGAGTAGGAGGAGGAGTATGGAACAGGCAGCACCCTCAAATCTTCAGAAGTATGAGATGAACCCCAAAAACTTGGAAAGGTGGATCTCTCTCACACGTACCAACACAGACTATCCCCCAATTTAACTGATCCCCAAAGGTTTTTGATTAAATAGCGGAATAGAAAATATGATCCAAAAAAAGTGTATGTATATCACACGTACACAACCACACTAGGCCCCAATTACTATTGTTTGTACCCCTAAAAGGCTAGATGAGGAGTAGGGGGGGTATGGAACAGGCAGCACCCTCAAACCTTCAGAAGTATGAGATGAACCCCAACAACTTGGAAAGGTGGATCTCTCTCACACGTACCAACACAGACTATCCCCCAATTTAACTGATCCCCAAAGGTTTTTGATTAAATAGCGGAATAGAAAATATGATCCAAAAAAAGTGTATGTATATCACACGTACACAACCACACTAGGCCCCAATTACTATTGTTTGTACCCCTAAAAGGCTAGATGAGGAGTAGGGGGGGTATGGAACAGGCAGCACCCTCAAACCTTCAGAAGTATGAGATGAACCCCAAAAACTTGGAAAGGTGGATCTCTCTCACACGTACCAACACAGACTATCCCCCAATTTAACTGATCCCCAAAGGTTTTTGATTAAATAGCGGAATAGAAAATATGATCCCAAAAAAGTGTATGTATATCACACGTACACAACCACACTAGGCCCCAATTACTATTGTTTGTACCCCTAAAAGGCTAGATGAGGAGTAGGGGGGGTATGGAACAGGCAGCACCCTCAAACCTTCAGAAGTATGAGATGAACCCCAACAACTTGGAAAGGTGGATCTCTCTCACACGTACCAACACAGACTATCCCCCAATTTAACTGATCCCCAAAGGTTTTTGATTAAATAGCGGAATAGAAAATATGATCCAAAAAAAGTGTATGTATATCACATGTACACAACCACACTAGGCCCCAATTACTATTGTTTGTACCCCTAAAAGGCTAGATGAGGAGTAGGGGGGGTATGGAACAGGCAGCACCCTCAAACCTTCAGAAGTATGAGATGAACCCCAACAACTTGGAAAGGTGGATCTCTCTCACACGTACCAACACAGACTATCCCCCAATTTAACTGATCCCCAAAGGTTTTTGATTAAATAGCGGAATAGAAAATATGATCCAAAAAAAGTGTATGTATATCACACGTACACAACCACACTAGGCCCCAATTACTATTGTTTGTACCCCTAAAAGGCTAGATGAGGAGTAGGGGGGGTATGGAACAGGCAGCACCCTCAAATCTTCAGAAGTATGAGATGAACCCCAAAAACTTGGAAAGGTGGATCTCTCTCACACGTACCAACACAGACTATCCCCCAATTTAACTGATCCCCAAAGGTTTTTGATTAAATAGCGGAATAGAAAATATGATCCAAAAAAAGTGTATGTATATCACACGTACACAACCACACTAGGCCCCAATTACTATTGTTTGTACCCCTAAAAGGCTAGATGAGGAGTAGGGGGAGTATGGAACAGGCAGCACCCTCAAACCTTCAGAAGTATGAGATGAACCCCAACAACTTGGAAAGGTGGATCTCTCTCACACGTACCAACACAGACTATCCCCCAATCTAACTGATCCCCAAAGGTTTTTGATTAAATAGCGGAATAGAAAATATGATCCAAAAAAAGTGTATGTATATCACACGTACACAACCACACTGGGCCCCAATTACTATTGTTTGTACCCCTAAAAGGCTAGATGAGGAGTAGGGGGAGTATGGAACAGGCAGCACCCTCAAACCTTCAGAAGTATGAGATGAACCCCAACAACTTGGAAAGGTGGATCTCTCTCACACGTACCAACACAGACTATCCCCCAATTTAACTGATCCCCAAAGGTTTTTGATTAAATAGCGGAATAGAAAATATGATCCAAAAAAAGTGTATGTATATCACACGTACACAACCACACTAGGCCCCAATTACTATTGTTTGTACCCCTAAAAGGCTAGATGAGGAGTAGGGGGGGTATGGAACAGGCAGCACCCTCAAACCTTCAGAAGTATGAGATGAACCCCAACAACTTGGAAAGGTGGATCTCTCTCACACGTACCAACACAGACTATCCCCCAATTTAACTGATCCCCAAAGGTTTTTGATTAAATAGCGGAATAGAAAATATGATCCAAAAAAAGTGTATGTATATCACACGTACACAACCACACTAGGCCCCAATTACTATTGTTTGTACCCCTAAAAGGCTAGGAGTAGGGGGAGTATGGAACAGGCAGCACCCTCAAACCTTCAGAAGTATGAGATGAACCCCAACAACTTGGAAAGGTGGATCTCTCTCACACGTACCAACACAGACTATCCCCCAATTTAACTGATCCCCAAAGGTTTTTGATTAAATAGCGGAATAGAAAATATGATCCAAAAAAAGTGTATGTATATCACACGTACACAACCACACTAGGCCCCAATTACTATTGTTTGTACCCCTAAAAGGCTAGATGAGGAGTAGGGGGAGTATGGAACAGGCAGCACCCTCAAACCTTCAGAAGTATGAGATGAACCCCAACAACTTGGAAAGGTGGATCTCTCTCACACGTACCAACACAGACTATCCCCCAATTTAACTGATCCCCAAAGGTTTTTGATTAAATAGCGGAATAGAAAATATGATCCAAAAAAAGTGTATGTATATCACACGTACACAACCACACTAGGCCCCAATTACTATTGTTTGTACCCCTAAAAGGCTAGATGAGGAGTAGGGGGGGTATGGAACAGGCAGCACCCTCAAACCTTCAGAAGTATGAGATGAACCCCAACAACTTGGAAAGGTGGATCTCTCTCACACGTACCAACACAGACTATCCCCCAATTTAACTGATCCCCAAAGGTTTTTGATTAAATAGCGGAATAGAAAATATGATCCAAAAAAAGTGTATGTATATCACACGTACACAACCACACTAGGCCCCAATTACTATTGTTTGTACCCCTAAAAGGCTAGATGAGGAGTAGGGGGGGTATGGAACAGGCAGCACCCTCAAATCTTCAGAAGTATGAGATGAACCCCAAAAACTTGGAAAGGTGGATCTCTCTCACACGTACCAACACAGACTATCCCCCAATTTAACTGATCCCCAAAGGTTTTTGATTAAATAGCGGAATAGAAAATATGATCCAAAAAAAGTGTATGTATATCACACGTACACAACCACACTAGGCCCCAATTACTATTGTTTGTACCCCTAAAAGGCTAGATGAGGAGTAGGGGGGGTATGGAACAGGCAGCACCCTCAAACCTTCAGAAGTATGAGATGAACCCCAACAACTTGGAAAGGTGGATCTCTCTCACACGTACCAACACAGACTATCCCCCAATTTAACTGATCCCCAAAGGTTTTTGATTAAATAGCGGAATAGAAAATATGATCCAAAAAAAGTGTATGTATATCACACGTACACAACCACACTAGGCCCCAATTACTATTGTTTGTACCCCTAAAAGGCTAGATGAGGAGTAGGGGGGGTATGGAACAGGCAGCACCCTCAAACCTTCAGAAGTATGAGATGAACCCCAACAACTTGGAAAGGTGGATCTCTCTCACACGTACCAACACAGACTATCCCCCAATTTAACTGATCCCCAAAGGTTTTTGATTAAATAGCGGAATAGAAAATATGATCCAAAAAAAGTGTATGTATATCACACGTACACAACCACACTGGGCCCCAATTACTATTGTTTGTACCCCTAAAAGGCTAGATGAGGAGTAGGGGGAGTATGGAACAGGCAGCACCCTCAAACCTTCAGAAGTATGAGATGAACCCCAACAACTTGGAAAGGTGGATCTCTCTCACACGTACCAACACAGACTATCCCCCAATTTAACTGATCCCCAAAGGTTTTTGATTAAATAGCGGAATAGAAAATATGATCCAAAAAAAGTGTATGTATATCACACGTACACAACCACACTGGGCCCCAATTACTATTGTTTGTACCCCTAAAAGGCTAGATGAGGAGTAGGGGGAGTATGGAACAGGCAGCACCCTCAAACCTTCAGAAGTATGAGATGAACCCCAACAACTTGGAAAGGTGGATCTCTCTCACACGTACCAACACAGACTATCCCCCAATTTAACTGATCCCCAAAGGTTTTTGATTAAATAGCGGAATAGAAAATATGATCCAAAAAAAGTGTATGTATATCACACGTACACAACCACACTAGGCCCCAATTACTATTGTTTGTACCCCTAAAAGGCTAGATGAGGAGTAGGGGGGGTATGGAACAGGCAGCACCCTCAAACCTTCAGAAGTATGAGATGAACCCCAACAACTTGGAAAGGTGGATCTCTCTCACACGTACCAACACAGACTATCCCCCAATTTAACTGATCCCCAAAGGTTTTTGATTAAATAGCGGAATAGAAAATATGATCCAAAAAAAGTGTATGTATATCACACGTACACAACCACACTAGGCCCCAATTACTATTGTTTGTACCCCTAAAAGGCTAGGAGTAGGGGGAGTATGGAACAGGCAGCACCCTCAAACCTTCAGAAGTATGAGATGAACCCCAACAACTTGGAAAGGTGGATCTCTCTCACACGTACCAACACAGACTATCCCCCAATTTAACTGATCCCCAAAGGTTTTTGATTAAATAGCGGAATAGAAAATATGATCCAAAAAAAGTGTATGTATATCACACGTACACAACCACACTAGGCCCCAATTACTATTGTTTGTACCCCTAAAAGGCTAGATGAGGAGTAGGGGGAGTATGGAACAGGCAGCACCCTCAAATCTTCAGAAGTATGAGATTGTGTTCACTGTACCCCACAAAGATTGAGTTCACTGCACCCCACAATGATTGTGTTCACTGCACCCCACAAAGATTGTGTTCACTGCACCTCACAAAGATTGTGTTCACTGTACCCCCCAAAGATTGTGTTCACTGCACCCCACAAAGATTCTGTTCACTGTACCCCACAAAGATTGTGTTCACTGCACCCTAAAAGGATGTTGTTCACTGCACCCCACAAAGATTGTGTTCACTGCACCCTAAAAGGATGTTGTTCACTGCACCCCAAAAAGATTGTGTTCACTGTACCCCCCCAAAGATTGTGTTCACTGCACCCCACAAAGATTGTGTTCACTGCACCCCAAAAAGATTGTGTTCACTGTACCCCCCAAAGATTGTGTTCACTGCACCCCAAAAAGATTGTGTTCACTGTACCCCCCAAAGATTGTGTTCACTGCACCCCACAAAGATTCTGTTCACTGTACCCCACAAAGATTGTGTTCACTGCACCCCAAAAAGATTGTGTTCACTGTACCCCCCCAAAGATTGTGTTCACTGCACCCCACAAAGATTCTGTTCACTGCACCCCACAAAGGATTTTGTTCACTGCACCCCAAAAAGATTGTGTTCACTGCACCCCAAAAAGGATTTTGATCACTGCACCCCAAAAAGGATGTTGTTCACTGCACCCCAAAAATGATTTTGTTCACTCCACCCCAAAAAGATTGTGTTCACTGCACCCCACAAAGATTGTGTTCACTGCACCCCAAAAAGATTGTGTTCACTGTACCCCCCAAAGATTGTGTTCACTGCACCCCACAAAGATTCTGTTCACTGTACCCCACAAAGATTGTGTTCACTGCACCCCAAAAAGATTGTGTTCACTGCACCCCAAAAAGGATGTTGTTCACTGCACCCCAAAAAGGATGTTGTTCACTCCACCCCAAAAAGATTGTGTTCACTGCACCCCACAAAGATTGTGTTCACTGCACCCCAAAAAGATTGTGTTCACTGCACCCCAAAAATGATTTTGTTCACTGCACCCCAAAAAGGATTTTGTTCACTGCACCCCAAAAAGGATGTTGTTCACTCCACCCCAAAAAGATTGTGTTCACTGCACCCCAAAAAGATTGTGTTCACTGCACCCCACAAAGGATTTTGTTCACTGCACCCCAAAAAGATTGTGTTCACTGCACCCCAAAAAGGATGTTGTTCACTGCACCCCAAAAAGGATTTTGTTCACTGCACCCCAAAAAGATTGTGTTCACTGCACCCCACAAAGGATTTTGTTCACTGCACCCCACAAAGATTGTGTTCACTGCACACCAAAAAGGATTGTGTTCACTGCACCCCAAAAAGATTTTGTTCACTGCACCCCAAAAAGATTGTGTTCACTGCAGCCCAAAAAGATTGTGTTCACTGCAGCCCAAAAAGATTGTGTTCGCTGCAGCCCAAAAAGATTGTGTTCACTGCAGCCCAAAAAGATTGTGTTCACTGCAGCTCACACACAGAAAAATGGATGTGGATCACTGACACCTGCCTATCTCCAATCCCACACCACACAGCAATATCGATTGTAGTTTGTAGAACACAGTTTCCCTAAAATTCAGCAGACTCTGTCCCTAACAGGATTGAGAAGAGATCGTAGATCAGGATTGAGTGCAGATTCACCCCACCCCCCACACAGCAATATCGATTGTAGTTTGTAGAAGACACTGACCCTATAATTCAGCAGACTCTATCCCTAAAATGCCTACAACTCGCCCTGCCTAAACACTCCGACCTGTCCCTCAATTCTATCCGGACACAAATGGTTTTTTCCTGCCTATCTTTCCCTAATCAGCAGCCAGCACATTGATGTGTGCTCTGTCCCTTAGCTAAGCAGCAGAATGACGCTGCTGCGGCGGCTGCCTCGAACTTATAAAGACTTGGTCACATGCTTCAGACGGCCAATCACAGCTACTAAGACATTTGCAGGCATGGCTGGGATGGCTTAAGGCACACCAGTTAAACGATTGTTGATTGGCTGTTGAAAGCCCGCCATGAAAAGAGCGCCAAAGCATGCAAAACCCGGAAATAAAACGACCGAACACGGATTTTTACCCGAACATACAGTAAAGTGTCCGTGTCCGTGTTCGGGTAAAAAAAATCCAATTATTCGGTACGAACACGAATAATACAGTCCGTGTTCGCTCAACACTACTCACCATATGTATATATCGTAATCAGTTGAACACTAGTAGGAATCCTAGAGTTGATATAAAGAGAAGAGCCAGCACCTGCGATGACAATAGATCGTAGGGAGAGCACACCCGATCAGGGTAGCTGAAAAAAGGTTTAAATATATACACAGGTATATAAGAATATGTATGCACACATGGGCCCAATTCAATTGAACTCGATCTCATCAATGAAAACACCACCTATCTACATGTATCATAAAAAGCTTCAAATACCTTCAACTGCTGTCAGATAATCCTCCCAAATATATGGAACACAATAGGAAACCCAAAGATGTTCATCCAAAGTTGGATGATAGGTTGGATGATAGGTTGTTACAAAAACAGATTAAAACAAAGATTGTCAATAAAAGACTCCCAGATGATCAGAGATGTCCCATCTAAAATAAATAAAGAACACAAGGGATGCAATTTGTCAGATGTTCACAAGAAACGTTTGTTCAAAAACAATGCAAATCCAAATCATCTACTACTCACCAAGGCACCAAGCATGGAGACATAACAGCACCCTCCGGGTTCCGGGCAAGTGATGTGGCGTTCGCCAACATCCTGCCTTTATATGCTCCCCCCAATCAGGCTGGAATCTGACATCACCCACGGATCGCGGACATGCATTCAACTTCACACACATGCAAACCCATCAGGCGATGACCTCACATGTGTGCACCGCGAGCCCCCTGCCACCATCTTGGAACATCCACTCCAAAAGGGATGGTCACTCATCAAATGGGATGGGTCAAAACTAGAACAGTCCAGGGAAAGGTAAACAAAGCGAGGCAGACATTTCCTGCCAAATAGGTCTAAAACCCGACCACAGCCATGGACCAGCAGTGGTGCACTAGCAAGGGGGACCAGCAGATGGGCATTGGTGCCCACCTCAAACAGGAATGAGAGCAAGCTACTTGGGGCCATAATCATCCTGCAAGGGGAAACAGCCTGTGTGTCCGTACGATCAGTGATCCACCTAACAGGTAGTGGCTCCAAAAAATAAAATTCAGAAATAATAAAGACTATAGCAGATTGTCAATGGCCAAAACCTTCTAACAATCAATATGATAGTGGTCAAACAATGTTTCATTAATACCTCTTATAAAAGCCCTTCAAATACACTATCAGATAACCATTGGGAACAATTATACAAATACATAATAAATGCATTCTCATAGGCATGGCATGGAAAACAAAGGGGTGTCAGAGGGCGAGTCAATCGAGAGAAAATATACAAACTGCTTATACATGATGCAAATCTTCCCTTCCACAACATCCCACAGGTGTTCTATTGGGTTGAGATCTGATGACTGGTAAGGCCGTTGGAGTACAGTGACCTCATTGTCATGTTCAAGAAACCAGTTTGAGATGATTTGAGTGTTAAGACATGGTGCATTATCCTGCTGAAAGTAGCCATCAGAAGTTGGGTACACTGTAGTCATAAAGGGATAGACATGGTCAGCAACAATACTCAGGTAGGCTTTTAAACAATGCTCAATTGGTACTAAGCAGCCCAAAGTGTGCCAAGAAAATATCACCCACACCATTACACCACCAGCCTGAACCATTGATATAAGGCAGGATAAATCCATGCTTTCATGTTGTTTACGCCAAATTCTGACCCTACCATCTGAATGTCACAGCTGAAATCGAGACTCATCCGACCAGGAAATGTTTTTCCTATATTCTACTGTCCAATTTTGGTGAGCCAGTGTGAATTATAGCCTCAGTTTCCTGTTCTTAGCTGACTGGAGTGACATCCAGTGTGGTCTCCTGCTGCTGTAGCCCATCTGCTTCAAGGTTTGATGTGTTGTGCATGCAGAGATTGTATTCTGCATATCTTGGTGGTAACGAGTGGTTTCATGAGTTACTGTTGCCTTTCTATCATCTCAAACCATCTGCTCATTCTCCTTTGACCTCTGACATCAACAAGGCATTTTTGTCTACACAACTGCCACTCATTGGATATTTTCTCTGATTATTCTCTGTAAAGCCTAGAGATCGTTTTACATGAAAATCCCAGTAGATCAGCAGTTTTTGAAATACTCAGACCAGACCGCCTGCCACCAACAACCATGCCACATTCAAAGTCACTTAAATCCCCTTTCTTCCCCAGTCTGATGCTTGGTTTGAACTTCAGTAAGGCATCTTCACTAAATCTAGATGCCTAAATGCATTGAGTTGCTGCCATGTGATTGGCTGATTAGCAATTTGTGTTACCAAGCAATTGAACAGGTGTACCTAATAAAGTGACCGGTGAGTGTAGCTTCTGTAGGACAGCTCCCTGCTCATTAGATCTCTTTACTCCATCTTTTCTAACTTCTTGTGTCCTCTTGAATAAGCACTATTTTTTCTATATGCCATGCATGCTCCCCTTTAATTACTTTAAACCAGGCAGTTAAACTGAGCAATAAAGTTATTTTACTAAAGTATAAATTTAAAAGTGATAACACATGTGAACAACAACAAGTGAACAACCTATGAATAAGTCAGATGTGACGAAACGCATCAGGGCCACGCTATATGTCATCTGTTATCATTCCAATATCTACATGCTGGTTTAACATGGATGTTTGTAAGTTTTCTGGATTTTTTTAAAATACATTTTTTTTTTCAAACGCGGTATTACACTATGTATATGTTATCTGTCTTACTTCCACATATGGATACATTACTGGGAGATAAAGTCTACTCTATCCAGGAGTATATTGGCGCCTGTTGAAACAACCACTCCGTAGTTCCTATGGATAACATCAAGCTTGATTGAACCATTTGCTATATGGTACTTGGGTTCATAGCTTCTGGTGAGCGCATTCATTTATATATTCACGTTTGTGTTGGGTGCTCCCCTAGTCATCACCTTGGAAGTTTGACGACACAACTTTTTGTTTCCAATTTCTAATATTTGGGACTCACTACTGTATATGGACTTTCACCTATTTATATCAATTTTTAATGCATTATTATTTGAATGCACTTGTCACTTTAGCGCTGCACTTTTACATTTATGGTATATTTAGACAACTTTTTATGTCAGTTGTTGTGCTTGCAGCTTTTTATGTTTGATAGAGCAGTAAAATGTATTCTATACTTTGATTTTATTAAAGTAACTGAGAGTAACAAAAAAAAATTTTTTCAAGATCTCTCCAACTCCCATTTCTGACAAGGTCCTCTAAGTGCCCCTTTTGGAGTGCCCCATTATGTAGTCATACCTTATTTAGGTAGTAAGTCCACTAAAAGTTATTTGCAAGGCAAAAGTCCATTATCGGCAGTAATTGCATAGTTTGGTGGTAATAATTCATAACTGGTAGTAAATCCATGACTGACAGCGTAAGTCCATTTGGGTCCCCATGATTGGGCTCCCACAAGGGACACTAAGCGGCAGAGTGAACAGTCCAAAAAATGTGTCTGGCACTCAATGAGCACCTATTCATATGGTGTGACCTGCAGGGGGAACTATTCTCCTGCAAAGTGCGGAAAAACCTGTCCCTTTGCCTCTCAGGATCCAGCAACCTATCAGGGCAACCACAGTTAACACTATACCAAATTTACATTGAAATACACAGGGAAGCAACAGAAAAATAGCCAGAACCCAGAGGAATAACAAAAACATTTGATACATAAGCTCCTTTTGGAATCACCTGCTTACAAACCAGTCAACCCCCCAAGTCTTCTTCTGTGAAAGAAAGAACATAAAAAAGCACAAGGAGTACATAATATGGACTGCACTGGCAGGATCAACAGTTATTTGTGGGACTTTGCAGGGTCCCAAAGCCCCGTACACACGAGTAGAAATTCGGCCGGGAAATTTCGTCCGACGACCGATCTGCCGATTTTCGGCTTGTTAGTATGGTGCTTCCGACAACCGACTCCGACTTTTCGGCCGAAAAAATCCTGGTGTGCAGGCTATATAATTTTTGTCGACCGTCAAAACACGTCCGATTTTCATCTCATTAGTACAGATTTCGATGGGGAAAATTCTGATGAGCAAGACTAGGCATGCTCAGAGATGAAAGAACACAAAGAAAGCAATCCAACACATGACATCACTTCTGAAGTAGAATTCTGTCGTGCGTGAAAATTCGTGTGCAGTCTAGAGCACATTCCAAGCAACAGACACCACTCTGGACAAAAGACGGACGACCGGTCGGCGGAAATTCGTTGCGTGTGTACGAGGCTTAACAGAAAACGTGAAAATGGTGAAAATGGGAGGCTTTAATTACACTTTAAGAAAATTAAAATATTTAAGCGACGAGGTCTTATGCATAAAGACTCAAGCAGAAAGCCCAGATTTAAAGCTATTAGAAAATACCGATTAAAGTGACATCTGACTGTTTCTACATTGTAAAACGGTCATTGGCTTTTCTATTTATACCCCTGACTATTCCCTAGAGGAACCAGAAAATTGATTTAATATTGAAAATTCCAGAAAACTGACTGATTCAGAGGCTGACCACAGACTCCCAATGTCTCTAGGTTTCATTGATTCCTCACACCTCCACAATGGTCTACAGAATGTTTATATATCTAACTGGACTAGTTTATTAGTAGAGAAATTTTCTTCAAAAACCCAGTCAGGTTCAAAAGAAGTTTCTATTTTTCTTTTTTTAATTCCCCTGAACTCGATTAGATGTTTGAAGCTCTGGCTAAAGTGAATATATCTGGGTTATTAAATCTGTCCCAACGGCTTTTGCATAGAAGTGGCTAAATGGTTTACAGCAATCTTTCACAATTCTAGTTTACAAGAATACTAACAGTGCAAGTTTCGTGTTTCCAGGCAGAAGCAGGGGAGTATTAATCAGTACTATTTAAAATGCACCTCTAACAAGCTTATTTAATGTATATTTTATTATTAATTTCATTTTTAAGTTCTCAAATAGTACTGAACAAACTATAGCAGTACAAGACGGATACTAAAAGTCCAACTTAACTTTCAATTTAAAACAGCTATATACACTTACCAGCCACTTTGTTAGGTACACCGGTTCAATCGCTTGGTAACACAAATTGCTAAATAGCCAACCACTTGGCAGCAACTCAATGCATTTAGACATGGTGAAGATGACTTGCTGAAGTTCAAACTGAGTATCAGAATGGGGAAGAAAGGAAATTTAAGTGAGATGATAGCATTACGCAGTTGCTGCAGATTTGTCCACTGCACATCCCATTCCACCACATCCCAAAGGTACTCTATTGGATGAGATGTGGTGACTGTGGAGGCCATTGGAGTACAGTGACCTCATTGTCATGTTCATGAAAACAGTGGTGAGATTATTTGAGCTTTGTGACATGGTGCATTATCCTGCTGGAAGGAGCCAGAAGAAGGGTACACTGTAGTCATAAAGGGATGGACATGGTCAGCAACAATACTCAGGTAGGCTATGACATTTAAACAATGCTCAAATGATACTAAGGGGTCCAAAGTGTGCCAAGAAAATGTCCCCCTCACCATTACACCACCAGCCTGAACTGTTGATCCAAGACAGGATGGATCCATGCTTTCATGTTGTTTACCCTAAATTATGACCCTACCATCTGAATGTTGCAGCTGAAATCAAGACTCATCCAGACCAGGCAATATTTTTCTGATCTTCTATTTTCCAATTTTGGTGAGCCTGTGAGCCTCTGAGCTTCCTCGGAGTGAGTGGACGTACCCATTCGTCCTCCCTCATCTGCCCCTCGTGTGCAGCTTTTAGGGCAAGCAGTAGCGTGTCCATGATTGCTGTGTTCCTTTTGGGGGATCAAGGTACAAGGCCAATGCAATTGGAAAAGGATGCACGGTACAGCCTTTGAGCAGGTTCCACTCATAGCGATTAGTGCTTATTACACAGAAACAAAAAATCTCCTCCCCTCCCCACCCCACCCGAGCAGTACGGGCTGATGCAGGTGTCCCAATACTTTTGGTAATATAGCGTATGTAGTTAGAGACTTTAGATTGTACGTTTCTTGAGCGCAGGGACCGATGTTAATGCACAATATACTGTATATGAGAAGGCCCGAGTAAATTGATAATGCTCTATAGGTACCTGTAATATGTAAATAATGAATAAATATGTTCTTATAGATACCATCAGTGCCAGTTTGATGCTGTTATATGCTAATTGTAAAAAAACATTCTTGTTAGGAGCAGGCCAGCCACCTCTTGCACATGTTGTATTGGATTATAAGGCCTCCCAGCAAAATTATAAGTTTGTGAATAGGAATTTGCAGGAGGGTAGGAGGTTGTAGTCGAGCTGTTGAAGCATCTAGGTTTTCATGTTTTAGCACAGGCAAAATATTTCCCTTTACGTCCCCTGGCACATCATCACCAGTCATATTAGATTCCAGTAACATTTCAAAAAAATGTCAATAATGTATTTTTACTTTATATATGGTGAGCTAAGTGCAGATTTACTGTAAGGAAATCATAAAAATGGTATAATAATTATTTATATAAATTTAAAAGACACAGAATAGCTACAACTAGGTACAACTAGCTAGGTTTTTACTGTTGTTCAGAATATGGAATTAAAGTTCTGTTAATGACAATATCACTTACGTCTCATCTGATATGTCAAGTTGATTTTTCCACTTTGATTTCAGGTTCAATAATGTGATTAAGAACCCCCGGTTATATTACCTTGGGATTCAGGCTGTCCTGGACATTGTAGATGGCATATAAATATGTTGAGACACAACTGTTTATCTAATTGTAGTTAGTCACATTCAATTGAACTTGTTCCATAAATTGGAAAATGTTTCATAGCTTGTCCAAGCCACGTCTTCAGTTCTAATAAGCGTCAAGAAAATACCCCAACATTTATATCTAAACAGGTAGCACCGACACTTTGATCCAATTACCATGGAAAAGCAGATGTAATTGTCTAAAGCCAGGATGGAAGGTGTGAAAATTGTGGAACCACTCTGTTCTCACTAGTTACATAATCCCATCCTTGGTGTCAGTAAGGCTTCCTAAATGTTAATCCTTTAATTTACATGGCTGAATGTGTGAATTGTTGTGAAAACATTGAGCATTATATATGGTGGGGGGAACCTTCAATGCCATCTGTCTTCAACATATAATGTCACTTAAACATCTCTTACTTGGAAATTATACAATAATTCACATTTCCAGCAATGTAAATCAAACGATTATCACCTATGAAGCCTTCCTGACACCAAGGATGGGATTTAGTAATTAGAATAGGGTGGTTCTACAATTGTCTCACCTCCCATTCTGTCCTTAAACAAAAACATCTGCCTTTTAATAGTAATTGCATTAAAGTGTCAGCATTAGAGTTGAGCGGACACCTGGATGTCCGTGTTCGGCGGGTTCGGCCGAACTTGAAAAAAAAGTCCGGGTCCGTGTCCCGGACTTTTTCCAAACTTTACCCGGACACCGAACCCCATTGAAGTCAATGGGGACCCGAACTTTCAGGCACTAAAATGGCTCTAAAATACCAATGGAAAGGGCTAGAGTGCTGCAAATGGCAGCAAAATTTAGTTAAGAGCATGGCAAGTGCTCTTAATAAAAATTCCCCTTTAAATTCATTTTTTAATAGCAGATTAGAACAGCAATCTGTAGTGAAATATAGCTGAACGCTGCACACAACAGACTGATAAAATAGATTTTTTTCTCCCTCCTCCTCAGTGGGCTCAAGTGAGGGCAAAAAGATTGTTCACTGCACCACCCCCCACACAGCAAAATCAATGTAGACTGTCCCTGCCTAATCTCCAGCCTGGCCCTAATATGCTCAATAAGATCGTTCACTGCACCACCCCCCACACAGCAAAATCGATGTAGAAGACTGACCCTGCCTAATCTCCAGCCTCGCCCTAAGATGCTCTAATAACTTTCCCTGCCTGCACTCCGACCTGTCCCTGCATTCTTTTCGGACACAATTTTTCACAGAATCACTGTCTGTCCCTAATCAGCAGCCAGCACGTATGATGTGTGCTCTGTCCCTAAACTACAGCAGAATGACGCGGCGCGCTGGGGCTCTCGAACTGATAAAGACATGGTCACATGCTTCAGATGGCCAATCACAGCTACTAATACATTAGTAGGCATGGCTGTGATGGCGCACACCAGTTAAACGCTTGTTGATTGGCTGTTGAAAGCCCGCCATTAAAAGCGTGCCATTACATACAAAACAGGAAATAAAATGACTGAACACGGATTTTAAACCCGAACATGCAGTAAAGTTTTCGGGTCCGTGTTCGGGTAACAAAAATCCAATTATTCGGTATGAACACAAATAATACAGTCCGTGTTCGCTCAACAATAGTCAGCATTACCAGTCTTGATATAAATGGTGGAGCATTGTTCTGACACGATAAAGCTGAAAAAGTGTCTTGGATAAGCTACAAAATGTCTTGGGACTGAGATTCATGCTGACGTCATCGCGCTCCCGGAACTGTGGATCCATACTGGCTTGGTCATTTTACTTTTTATGCACATCTGTTTTACATGTTTTTAAGTGCACTTTTATATGCAAATAAATACTCTGGAGGTTTTATTGCACTATGGAGATGCATGTTTTTTGTTCTTTCCACATGGATATCCCCTGCTGGAGCCTTGGTATGTTTGCCCATTGGTGATACCTTAGGAGCTGAGAGAGCAATCTGGGAAGTGTATTGGTGATTTTGAGTGACCATAAATGCTTTATATGACTTCTCTTGTAATAAGAGGGTCATGGGTATTTAGTAAACAGATACTCTTACTGCAATTTGGGTGATAGTAAATGGTGGTGACACCTTTGGATTGGAATTCACGAAGGAACACTTTATCACAAATTAGCTGGTTTTACTTGAATGGACTCTCAATTAATTTAATTTCACTTATTATGAATTTTGTGCACTATATGATTTATCTAATTATCATTTTATACTTTTATACACTTATTGTAATGTTTTATGATTTTTATATATTTTTTTTGTTTAATTGTTTCTTGAGCGCAGCACTTTATTTGTTTTAATTTATTTACTGAGAAGGATAACTTCTTTGAGGGGTTTACAGATTTTAGGTGAACTTTTGTTGGTGTATTTTGTGGTGCACAAGCGCATAGTTATCCTTTATTTTTATCCCATAAAAACGAACATCTGCCTTCCAATAGTAATTGCCTTAAAGTGTCAGCATTCCCAGTCTGGATATAAATGGTGGGACATTGTTCTGACACGATAAAGCTGAAAAAATGGCTTGGATAAGCTATGAAATGTCTTCAAATTTACAGAACTTGAATGTGACTTCTACTAATTATATCATGAATTTGATAAATGAGAATTTTTACAGACACACCACTGTATACTTCAAACATTGTTCTTTGCCTTATTGAATAAGCCCATAAAACCAGATTCACTTATTTAAAAGCCTGAAAATAAACAATTGGTAATGTTGTCCAGTGCTAGCCAGTACACATACACTATATTACCAAAAGTATCAGGATGCCTGCCTTTACATGTACATGAACTTTAATGGCATCCCAGTCTTAGTTTGTAGGGCTTAATATTGAGTTCCCCCCCCCCCCCCTTTGCAGCTATAAGAGCTTCAAAGTGAATATGGTGTGGGGTTGTTTTTCAGGGGTTGGACTTGGCCCCTTAGTTCCAGTAAAGGGAACCCCTAAGGTGTCAGCATACCAAGACATTTCGGACAACTTCATGCTCCCAACTTTATAGGAACAGTTTGGGGATGACTCTTTTGCAGCTATAACAGCTAAAACTCTTCTGGGAAGGCCGTCCACAAAGTTTAGGAGTGTGTCTATGGGAATGTTTGACCGTTCTTCCAGAAGCACATTTGTGAGATCAGGCACTGATGTGGACAAGAAGGCATGGCTCACAGTCTCTGCTCTAACTCATCCCAAAGGTGTTCTATAGGGTTGAAAACCGTCAAATTCCTTCACCCCAAACTTGCTCATCCATGTCTTTATAGACCTCGCTTTGTGCATTGGTCCAAATCATTTAGTGGAAGTGGGGGAGGGGGTTATGGTGTCGGGTTGTTTTTCAGGGGTTGGGCTTGGCCCCTTTGTTCCAGTGAACAAGGCATGAGCATACCAAGACATTTTGGCCAATTTTATGCTCCCAACTTTGTGGAAACAGTTTGGGGATGGCCCCTTCCTGTTCCAACATGACTGCACACCAGTGCACAAAGCAAGGTCCATAAAGACATGGATGAGTGAGTTTGGGGTGGAGGAACTTGACTGGCCTGACCTCAACCCGAGCAAACACCTTTGGGATGAATTAGTGCGGAGACTGCGAGCCAGGCCTTCTTATCCAACATCAGTGTCTGACCTCAGAAATGAGCTACTGAAAGAATGGTCAAACATTTCCATAGACGCACTCCTAAACCTTGTAGACAGCTTTCCCGGAAGAATTGAAGCTGTTATAGCTGCAAAGGGTGGGCCAACTCAATATCGAACCCTACGGACTAACACTGGGATGCCATTAAAGTTCATGCGCGTGTAAAGGCAGGTGTCCCAATACTTTTGGTAATATAGAGTGGATCCCTCTGACACCGCCTTATCAAACATTTCCATAGACACACTCCTAAACCTTGTGGACAGCCTTCTCAGAAGAGTTGAAGCTGTTATAGCTGCAAAGGGTGGGCCAACTCAATATCGAACCCTACGGACTAAGACTGGGATGCCATTAAAGTTCATGCGTGTGTAAAGGCAGGCGTCCCAATACTTTTGGTAATATAGTGTAGATTCCTCTGATACTGCCAGGTCTGAATGTATCAGTTCTTGAGGGCTGAAGGTAAATAATATTCTTTATTGTACCTCCATGATAATAAAATCCTGTACTAGTATAAAGAACAATAGCCTCATACACCATAGGAGAAACATACTTTCATTGTCGTTCTTTTCTCTTTGGCATCTGTCAAAACTAATGTTTGACTTAGTCATACTCTTGACACAGCTAGACAACGCTAACGCCTCGCAATGATTTGCCTGTCAAGCGCTTCAATGAATACTCTATGATTTATAGGCAAGCTTCTAAAAGAGGTGATATATGAATATATTACCCATATTTTATTTATTTTGATTAAATCACAGAAACACCTTCTTTAAGTCACGGAGACCATAATTTATTTTTTCTTAAAATATAATCACCCGCCATTGTGGCATTGTGGCAAGATGACAGTCGATGATATAGTCGGTCTCCTTGTGTCCTTGAAGTGACATTTTCTATAATTCACATCGTAGAAATGGCACACTGACTGTCTGCTTTATAATTATGTGTTTTATATATGTAACATTAAAAGGAAAAGCAAGCGTCCCCTTCACGGCACCTCTCCTCCCTTACAGTTAACAAGCAGAGGATGGGGTCACTGGCTCGGTACTCTCTGACCACACAGGCAAACTTGGCAACGCTTTGAACAGTATCTCTATCTATATTTCATGTTCTAGAACAGTGGTCTAATCAGAAAACTTTGTTTTAAAATGATGAGCTGTTGATGATATCTCTAAGTATAACTAATTATATAATAGCAGTATAATTAACTAGCTCTTTTTTTTTTTTTTTTTTTTTTTTAAGTGCAGCTAAAATTTGCTTACTGTACATCCTTGCAAATATATGTCTGCATCAGATAACCACAGTTATTCCGGGAAAATCCTTGGTGTGCTTATGGGCCGGTACAGAATACCTAAAATGAATCGGTTTAGAAAAAAAAATATATATAGTTGCATTCAGTAACCGGGTAAAGGGGGTTAGTGAAACCTATTCACACCTCCCTTTCGAACTTTCACCAACTCACGATGCACGACTTTTCTTGATTCTCCTATGCACGTGGTGTGCACACCCTTTGGTCTATCATGGCACATCTTTCCATATAGTTGATATACATTTTATGATGAACGGTTAAAAAAAAACCTTTCCGTCCCCACCCCCCCTCCCCTTCTCTTTCTTACATATTAGACTTCCACCTTCAGGAATACTCCACGTTATGGACTGATACTTCCATTATACTTTGCTGACCTCTAGCCATGAGAAATACTAATTATTAGCAGGTATGATATATACACTCTCACTATTCCTTCCCTTTTCACTTGGTTTTTCAGATACCCGGTTACTGAATACAACTATATATATATTTTTTTCTAAACCGATTCATTTTAGGTATTCTATACCGGCCCATATGCCCACCAAGGATTTTCCCGGACTAACTGTGGATCATTGTGGCGCCCACGGTCTTGCCGCTTACCAGCCATTTTCTACTTTCTTCTCTTTACCAGTGAACTATGCACATGGGAGACTTGGCACTCCTCTTTCGGTTAATACCGTTTTAATTGACAGCCCAGCTATCTCTGTATGAGGACTTCCTTCTGTAGGTACCTTTACTAAATGATGATGATACTCTATATAGAAATGGAACTTTCTCTGAATATGTCTCTACTTGCATAATACTAAATGCAGATTTATTTATATAGGTATAATTAGTGTACTGAACTTTGGTTGAACCCTGAAGAAGGGTTTCATACTCGAAACGCGTAGGGTCCGGTCCGGTTCTCTCCACCAATGGTACCTAGGAGTCTTCTGTACGGATACTGGTCTGTCCTTGCATGCAATTTTAATTCTGTGTATATCCAGCTGGTTGTTGGGTATATATAATCATGTACAATTAGTTATTGTTCTCTATGTATAATAAAAATTTAATTTTATATACCTTATTGTATAATTCTTTCAGTGTTTTAGTGGCATTTAAAGTCCCAAACCATTGGGGGTACCCTCTTTGTATCTGTCTATCGGGATGATGGCCACTAACACTGGGTACTAAGTGATAGGATTCAAAAATTCTGATCTGTATAGTTGTACATAAAATGCACTATTTATCTATCAAAAAGTGTTTCCCAGTGCTAAACCTTTCATCCAATTTCTAAATTGCTGCATTTGTAAATTTCAAAAACCGATATAAAGGAGTAATAGTGGTAAGAAAAATAGTGGAAAAAAAAAAACACTTGGGTGGGTTTAGCTAATCATTTTTTGTATAATTCTCCTTGAAGGGGGTGTGGCAGGGGGTGTGCCCCGTGCCTACATATTTTTGCTAAAGGTGTTCCGCATTCCCTTCTCAAAAAAATTGGAGGTATGATGTCACTCGCACAAAAATAATGAAAAACAAACTAAATGAAAATGAAAATGAAAAAGCTTTGGTGTGTGTGGTGGTGTCAGTCTCAGATACCTGATTGCCCACTGCTAGGATGCCGCAGCATTAAGGTCCCTTTCACACTTGTGCGACTTGTCCTGCAACTTGGGACTGCAAAGTCGTACTCCATAATTTTTGAATGAGTGCCGTTGATATCAGTGCGACTTCAAGTTGCAACGACTTCAAAGTAGTCCTTGCACTACTTTGGTCTGACTTTGATGCGTTTTGAGGTCCGAAGCCTTCAAGATTACACAGACATTGCTTCAAGTCCAGCAAAAATTGCAGCAAAATGGCGCAACTTTTAGGTCGCAGTGTGAATTTAGAATAGCGAATTGCTGCGTTTCCTGCTTATATATGTGAGATAAAGTGCTGCAGTGCTATGCTATAACTATTGCATTAATAAATATGTGCATAAATACATAGACCATGTAAAAGCCTCATCAATATCCAAGAATCAACCAAAATAATTCATCAGTGCAAAATCAAAGAATGAAGGTTCATAAATGTGAAATCAAAAAATCATATACAGTATCTCACAAAAGTGAGTACACCCCTCACATTTTTGTAAATATTTTATTATATCTTTTCATGTGACAACACTGAAGAAATGACACTTTGCTACAATGTAAAGTAGTGAGTGTACAGCTTGTATAACAGTGTACATTTGCTGTCCTCTTAAAATAACTCAACACTCAACTCAACGCCTTGTGGACAGCCAACAGAAGAGTTGAAGCTGTTATAGCTGCAAAGGGTGGATCAACTCAATATTGAACCGTACGGACTAAGACTAGGATGCCATTAAAGTTCATGTACATGTAAGGGCAGGTGTCCCAATACTTTTGGTAATATCGTTTACATAAATTAAGCATGGACGTGTTTTGTAAAGCTGACACCTGGAATGAATGGATAAGATAGTGAGAGCCTTAAAGTGAAACTCCACTTTGCGGAGAAAAAACATTCCCCTCTGGGTGATCTATGTACATTGCAAGGATTATAACAAACTTTGTTGCAGATTCCTACCTTTTGTTATTCTAAAGAAATCACTGTTTGTTGCTCTGTGCCCATGCTTAATGGGTCTAATGGGAGTGGTTTCATAATTATCAAGCAGCTGTGCAGCTGCAGAGCTCTAATGATGAAATCTCCTGGGCCTGCATCCCTTTAGATGTGTTCCTATTGGGAGTATCTCTCCAAAAATGACATTGAGCCAATCACACAAGCAGGAAATTATATTTCTGGGGTGTGTTCAATACACATTCTATGTACAGAACAGCTCCAGGTAGCCATATTGCATTGCATTTTCAGAAAAATACAGCGGCTGCAGATTGAAAAGGAAAAGTAATTTTTAATAACATTCAATTACAATATGACTTGTATACGCTATATTATTTTTTTTGTTTGCTAATTTTTTTCCCCCACAAAAGTAGAGTTACCCTTTAATCAAGGTAATCTCTCTATTTAGATTCTGTTGTTAAACTTAAAGCGTAACTCCACTTTTGTTGAGAAAAAACATTCCCTTCTGGGTGATCTTTGTGCATTGCAGGGATTATAACAAATTGTGTTGCATATTCCTACCGTTTGTTAATCTGAAGAAATCATTGTTTGTTCCTCTGTGCTGACTGGGTCTAATGGGAGTGGTTTCATAATTATCAATCAGCTGTAGCAGCTTCAGAGCACTAATGAGGAACCCTTTAGACGTGTTACTATTGGGAGTATCTCACCAAAAATGACATTTTTGTTGCAGGGGATGCCAGAAATCTGACTTGTATTTTAGGCAGACTTCTGGGAAAATCAATGAGCCAATCACACAAGCAGGAAGTGATGTTTCTGGGGTGTGGTCAGTATACATTCTGTGTATAGAACAGCTCCAGGTAGCCATATTGCATTGCATTTTCAGAAAATTACAGGGGCTTCAGATTAAAAAGGAAAGGTCATTTAGATTTTAAATGACATTCAATTACAATATGATTTGTGTCACAATTGTATTCAATTTAAAATAGAAATGAATGACAAAACATTTGTGCTTAGATATAAAAAGATATATATAAATACCTTATTTCCCCAATTTTTAGATTATCACATTCCCTCTGTTCTCAGCTGCATAAGAGCTGGGGGGAGGAGAAGCAACAGCACACTGAGCTTGCCAGTGAATGGCTATGCAGTGGGAGAGTGTCAGGACAAATCTGATCATAGGGAGGAGAGCACACTGAGTTCCCAGCATAGCTAGAGAACTGACCACGGTGTGTTCACCTGATTAGTGTGGTCAGTTTTTAATAAGAAAGCAGAGGAACTGGCAGGAACACCAGTAATTTCACACAAAGGAAGAAATATAAATAGAACAGCATACTTTCTCATACAAGTACATGGCACATATCAGCAATATGAAGTTTTGGGGTAACAAACACTTTAAGTAAAGCTGTACCTGTAGTTGGGCTGGCAATAAACAACTTATTTTCCCGCACCATTTAACCACTTGCTGACCACCCTATAGCACTTTTACTGCTACAGGATGGCAGCTGTGGGCAGAATCATATATATATACATGATTTTGCATTTCTGCTAGCAGGCCGCGTCCACGTCCACTTCTGCTGTGATCATTCACAGCAGAAGCTGATCGGCGTTTCACAGAGACTCGATGTCCTCCGGCACCCGCTGATCGTTAGTAAAACACAAAGAACTGAGATATGCCCATGTAAACAAGGCATATCTCAGTTCTGACAGGGGGGGAGGAATGATTCTGTGTCTCTGCAAAGCAGAGACTAGAATCAATATCTTCCTCTATTTAAAGCAGCACACTGTGTACACAAAAACACTGCATGGCACACAGTTAACCTTTTGATCGCCCTAGATGTTTAACTTCTTCCCAGCCAGTGCCATTAGTAGAGTGACAGTGCATATTTTTAGCACTGCTTACTGTATTAGGGCTCTTTCACACGGTCCGCCTCCGTAGGCGGATCCGTGCTGCTCAGCGGGGATCGATCCGCGATCCCCGCTGAGCCGGCGGATGACAGCTCCGTCTCCGCTTGCAGTGCGGAGAGGGAGGTGTCACAGCCCCCGCTGCTCTCTATGGGGAATCGGATGAGAGTGGACCGCCTGTCCGCTCTCATCCGATCCCATCCGATCCGATCCCCAGGACGGATGGAAAATAGGGTTTCCATCCGTCCGGTTTTCACGGACAGGATCGGATGCGGATGGCAGCGGGTGTCAGCGGACATGTCACCGCTGACATCCGCTGCTCCATAGGGCTGAATGGGGCATCCGATCAGATCCGCCAAAAAAACTGACAGGCGGATCTGATCGGACCACCCGTGTGAAAGAGCCCTTAGTGTCACTGGTTCCCCCAAAGTGTCAAAAGTGTCAGTTAGTATAGTTGCAATATCACAGTCCTGCTATAAGTCGCTGACCGCCATCATTACTAGTATAAAAAATAAATAAATAAATAAAACTTCCATAAATATATCCCATAGTTTGTAGACTCTATAACTTTTGCGTAAACTAATCAATATACGCTTATTGGGATTTTTTTTTTTTTTTTCAAAAACATATAGCAGAATACATATTGGCCTAAATTCACATAAATTTTTCACATTTTTTTATTTTATATGTTTTAAAGCAGAAAGTGGAAAAAAATATATATATATTTTTTTTCAAAATTGTCAGTCTTTTTTTGTAAATGAAAAACATTTTAATATAAAAGAAAGAAAAAATGAACAGCACAACAAATGGTAATGGGTATGAAATCAGTAGTATGACTAATTGAGGGTTGAGATCATGGGGAGGTTAGGCTCATTATATCCTAATACTATACTCGTTCCAAAGCTTCCAACATGATTATGCTGTTCCCTCGTACGACCACCATGCCAATATTTTGATGCCCACTTGGTGACACTTCTGTGCATTCATCTACCACAAGATTCATGAATGGGTCAAATCCTCAAAGTATTCCCTGAACATGTCTCCCTCCGTTTAACTTTAAAGATAATTTTTTGTCCATTAACTTCTTTAACTCAGGGGGGTACGCTTTGCTCATGGTGAAGCCGTTCCTTCGATCCGCTCCGATCACACAACGTTCTCAGCACACTGCCAGTCTTTTTTTGTTTATAGCGCAAAAAATAAAAAAAGCAATGATGATCAAACACCACCAAACGAAAGCTCTATTTGTGGGAAAAAAATGGCACACATTTTATTTGGGTAAAGTTTTGCACGACCACGTAATTGTCAGTTAAAATAACGCAGTGCCGTATCGCAAAAAATGGCCTGGTCATGAAGGGGGGTAAATTTTCTGGAAGTCAAGTGGTTAAAAAAAATGCTTCAAATTGGGTTGTTTTAAGACAAACCTGCTGCTTTATGCCGCATGGATGAATCACAAACAAATGTTCTTTAAACCAAAGCGCGTTTTATTTTTCTTGGCGCGCTAATTGTTTTTGACATCTCTTGTGGACTCTCAGTGGAGAAATCTCTGTGTTCATCTTCTTAGAACTACTCAGATGCTGCAGCCAAAGGCATTCTGCCCTTCTTGTGTCAGTTTTCAAGTCTTTTTATATTGATTAAATGTAAAGGGATGGCGTGATGATAATACACTCAGTCTCACCCTGTGCAGAGATTCTCCAGCTTGCAGGAGAACAACTAAAGCATCAGCAGACTGAGAGGAATTGTCACTAGGGCAGGTGAACTGAGCAGTTAAAGTGATAGTAAAGTCTCCTTTTAAAAAAAATAAAAAATAACAAACATGATATACTTACCTCTGCTGTGCAGTTGCTTTTGCAAAGAGCAGCCCAGATCCTCTTCTTCTCAGGTCCCTTTTCACTTTTCCTAGCCCCTCCCTCCTATTGAGTGCCCCCACAGCAGTTTGCTATCGTGGCACCTGAGCCGAGTTGCAGGTCAATGTGTCAATTCAGACACAGAGCTGTGGTTCGGCCTCCCCCCCTCTCTCCTAATTTGCTAACTGACTTTGATAGACAGACATGGAGCGAATGACGCCGTGGTCTCAGCCAATCAGGAGGGAGAGTCCCGGACGGCCGAGGGACTTGTGGACATTACTGGACAGAAATGGGGCTCAGGTAAGTATTAGGGAGGGGGGGGGCTTAGGGGGCTGCTGCATACAAAAGGCTTTTTATATTAATCCATAGAATGCATTAGGATAAAAAAACCTTCTGACTTTGCAACTCCTTTAACCCTGTACACTCAAATGCACATGGGGGGGTAGCTGCCATCACGTGTTTTAATATAAACTAACACCATTCAAAGCATCTTCTCCTGTCAGTCTGACCTTCAAAAATGTCTGTATCACTCAATGCCGCACCTAGACAGGAATATAACAGAGTTTACAATATGGTAATTTTTCACAGAAGCACAGTTCTAGTTAAAGCAATCAAAGATTCAGCTTAAGGATTTTTAATATTGTTTTAAAAAAAAGAAGAATTGTGAAAAAAATGTTTACAGAAAAGATGATAAAAAAACGATATAAGAAACAGTAAGATAAGTGATTTAGAGTATAAATACTTAAAGTATAAAGTATAAATACTTAAAATGTAAAGGCACAAGGTTTTTGACCTTCATGCATTATACGCATAAAGGTAAAAATCCTTCTATGTGTAGGAGCCCCACTGACCCTCCTAATACTTACCTGAGCCCTCTCTTGATCCAGCAATGTTCACAAGAACGTTGCCTCCCTGGGGACTTACACTTCTGATTGTCTTTTGGCAGCAGTGAGAGCCATTGGCTCACACTGCTGTCAGTCACAGCCAGTGAGCTAATCAGGAGACAGTGGGGGTGGGGGGCAAAACCGAGGCTCCATGTAGGAATGGACAGAGGACGGGAGCGCGCCTGCTTGGTGTCCCCACAGCATGCTGTGGGGGCACCCGGCAAGAGGGAGGAACCAGGAATGCAGACGTGGGACCCAAGAAGATCCAGGATGCTCTGTGCAAAACCATTGCACAGAGCAGGTAAGTATAACATGATTGTTATTAAAAAAAAAAAAACAAGGTTTTAGTATCACTTTAGGTCATTCAGTGCTGTTTGGCTCAGTACAAAGTTGAATCACTGGCAGAGTCGGTCTGTTTAGAAAGAGTCACTGACCCTGTTAATGTGACTCTCAGTACTAGACATGTGCACTACCAAAAAATTTGTTTTGTTTTCGTTTCATTAGTTTCTTTTTTTCGTTTATCGGATCATTTATTATGATCGGCATTCGTAAATTTAGGTGCATTCGTATTCGTTCCATTCCATTCGTTTAGATGCGGATTTCGTAACTTCAGATAATTCGTAACTTTGGATGCATTCGTATTCGTTACGTTCCATTCGTTTAGGTACAGGATTCGTTACTTCAGGCTCGGACCCTTCATTCATTCAGACACTGGTGTTTGTATTTGTTAGCTCATTTACGTCAGGAGGCAATTGCAAGATGATTTTGCATTTAGGTCCCGGACCTAAGACCCTTCAGTTCTAACTCCCCAGTGTAGTGAATTTTCCTTCTGCTGGCCAGGAGATGCAAAGACATAGCACTTAAGCTTAATGCAGATACATCTGATTTATTCCATTTCGGCTCACATATTTATGGGAAATTTGAGAGGGAAAAAACAGTTCAAACTAGTGTACAATCCATGGGTCAGTTTAACAATAGAATATATCTACTTAAGACAATACATGAAAGGCTTTTGTTTTCCCTAACACAGTGCTGTAAATGTGGGGTGTAGTGTGTCTGAAATTGCGTTTGTGGAAAAGCCGTTCCGTCTCTGTTCAGCTGTCTGATGTGTTAATATGTAAGTAATTGTCAATGTGTTCAGGTGTTGTCTGTAATCCATATGCAAAAGTTAAGTGTCCAGCATGAATGAATGAAATGTGTTTAATATGTAAACACTTATCAATGTGTCTGTAATCTGTATGCGGAGCCTAACTGTTAAGTGTCCAGGATGAGTGAGACTTGTTTAATATGTAATTGCAAGGGACCACATTCCATTGGAAAGTGGGCACTAGCTAAAATGAATTTTCTCTGGTATCATGAAATGTAATATTTCATTAAGGCACATTGATACACTCTTTCAGTATTCACAATCATTCATAACCTTCATGAGTTTGGATATTTTAGTTTTATACGTTTATGCACAAATCCAACAAAACAGTGCCACTGGCTCACCACACCCTGTCTGTACTTTGGATGGAATGCGGTCTGACACAGAAAAACACACAAGGGAATAAAGGACAAGCTCACTGGCCAGAGATAACACACTAACACTGCCAATCCATAAATCAAATCATTCTGAATATATCTGAAAGAAATACGAATGCATTCACCAATTATTTCTTTATATTCAGCAATAGAAAAAAGTCAGAAAGAAAGAAAATACCAAAAATGAAATTATCTGAATGTAACTCATAGGTTGAATCATTTTACGTTCTTTCGGATTTTTGTATTTTCGTTTTTTAGGATTTTCATTCTTTCTGACGATTCGTTTTTGTACACAGTCGTCAAAGGAGTCTTTTGTTCATTTGGATACTCCCGAACGAACGAATATGCCGAATTTCATCTGAAAACGAATTTTGTAACAAAACGAATTACATGACTGCTGAGGCGCATAGGCCCACGCAAACCAAACTATTAACATAATAATAACACCACCCTCCCATGCTGCATATAAAAAAAACACAAATGCAACCATTGAGTTGGAAAGGGGCAAGGCCACAGCTTTATTTAATGTCCAACAGAACATCCTTTAAACCAGTGCTATTCACAGTTGTACTGTGAGCACGTTTAAAAACCATAACAAGGCAATTCCAAAAGGGGCCTGTCTTTACCATAAGTGCTGGACAGACAGCCTACTTCCAATTTCCAATTAAGGGCAAATCCCATTACTGCAACTTCAAATGCTGGCAAGGTCAAAAAGGGACAGGCAGGGTGTGGTCTGGATATGGACGGCTGAGGTCGTGTTCTCCCCGAGCTCCGTACCAGCCCGACCTTTACCCGGCCGACGTTTACTGTAGACGCCCGGGATGAGATCAGCGAGGCGCAGGAGGACAAGGGGAGCAGCTGGCCTACCGAATACCCCTCGTCGGAACCCGGCCCGTGGCGATATTCAGCAATTCTTCTCGCCCACGCCGGCTCCCGCCACAACAACGAACATGGCGGCTGCACGCTCTCCCTCGCTCCAGGATGCGAGCCCTCCCCCGGCATCGCCGGCTTCCCCCGCTGCTTCGGAGTCCCTTTCAGACACTCCTGCCGCCTTTGGAGCACCGGGACCCAGCTCTTCTCAGCCTTCCCCACGGGTTGAGGTGGACGCCGAACTCCGCGCCCTGCTGCGCGCTCTCCCCACAAGGGCCGACATCGAGGCAATAGTAGGCCGCCTGGAAGCGAAACACCAACGTGAGGTGACTGCAGTCCGGGCTGAGGTGCAGAGTGTGGCGGATCGGGTGACGGCGGGTGAGGGCACAGTGCAGGCCATGGATAGACGCCTGGCGTTGGTGGAAGCGGCGCAGAGGTCCCAGGAGGAAGTGACCATTGCCATGCAGATCCACATGGAGGATTTGGAGGACCGCAGCAGACGGAATAATGTCCGGATCAAGGGACTGCCCGAGGCCACGGGCGCGGATGACCTTCCAGCGACGGTCTCTGCGATTTTTGCACAGCTTTTGGGGGAAGCCTTACCCCCACACATGGACTTTGACCGTTTACACAGGGCGCTTGGCCCCCGCTCCTCGGACCCGGACAGGCCGCGAGACGTATTGTGCCGCCTGCACAGGTTTGCCCACCGGGAACTCATCATCCGGAAGGCTTGGGATGTGGGCACCCTTGACTTTGATGGTGCAGCCCTTAAGCTGATGCCGGACCTGTCCAGGGCCACACTGTACCGCCGGGCCCTGTTGAGACCGCTGCTGGACTTGGCCCGCCGCAGCGGCGCCACCTACAGATGGGGCTACCCGCTCTCCGTCACCTTCCGCAAACCGAACTCTTCCTTCACACTCCGCTCCCAGGCAGAGCTCCCAGCACTCTTTGCCTTTCTGGAAGCTGAACCCATCCAGGTGCCCAACTGGCTCCTTTTGTTGCCTAGACCGTCGGATCGCAGGCCGCCTTCATCCGGGAACTTCCTTGGATCTCCCCGTCCTCAGCGGACTCGACGGAACTCCAGACCTCGAGCACCTGAGGCACACAGGGAGCCTTGACTGTCTGCACTCTCCGAACTCCGCTGCCTTTGAAGCCCTAGAATGTGCCGCTACCTGGCTGGACTGATCCCTGTTTTCTTCACTCCACCCCGCTGCCACCTACGTGGATCAGGTTTGCTTGTTGTGAGTACCCCCCCCTCCCCCCCCCGTGACTGAGCTTAACCCCCCGCGGATGGCCCTGCTACCCCTGTCTGCCCAGATTGTCTCTGATGCCTTGCCAGGACTTAGGGTGGCCTCGATTGCTTTGCCCGCTATCCGCACTGTTGGCGGTGTTCCTGTCGGGGACCCCGCCTGGACTCGAACTGCAGACTTGAGGATTACCCTCCTCTCATCCCCCCCGCCACGTCCGCGATCTTCATGGGCATCCATTTTGCTGCTCCCGGGGTCCCGGGGGCTGATACCTGGGGAGGGACACCCGCGGGTTCCCTGTGTATTACGCTGGGTGGGGGGAGGGTGGGTGGGCCTCTTGTGAATCTTAGGGGGATATATATTGTTAGGGGTATTGTTTGATTGTTTCCCTGCTTTACTGTTTAGCTTGTTTTTTGCGTCTGCAGTCCCCGCGAGCCTTGGAGCTGGGCGATCGTTTGACTCCCAGTCTCCTGTGGGTCACTTGTGGGGGATGCGGACAGTTATGTTTGCACTACTTATTTTCTTGCATGCCGTTCACGTTACTGTGGGTTCTGCACATGCCTCTCAGGATTATCTGACTCCTCCCCTCTGCCTGATGTACTGTCCCTCTATCTTAATGTTTCTGACGTATTGACTTCCAGCACTGCCCGCAGGTATACCGGTCTCCGTCGCGGGGGTGCTCCTTTCCTTACACCTTTTGCTCTCCCTCCTGTTCACGTACATAGTGCTGGGTGGGTTGGGCGGATGGACTCGGGATCCCCTTTTTACTGCTTGGGCTGTCTCTTTCCAACTCTCGACCCCCAGTAGGTTGACGCCTGGTGAGCTTTCTCCTACCGGCGTTCGTGCAGTTGTTTCTGCTCTTTAGTTTTGCTGTTTCCTCCACTTTCTCTACTTCCTTTCTCTCCCTTCTTTGTCCCTCCTGCTTTGTTCTATCGTCTCTCTCTGTTTCATCCTCCCTTTATCCTTCCCCTCCCTTCCTTCCTCCCCCCCCCCTTTTTTTTTTTTTTTTTTTTTGTCGCTGTTTGTGTGTGATTCCCGCTCCGTACGGGACCATGGACACCATCCGTGTAGTCTCCCTGAATGCCAGGGGGCTCAACGTCCCCGAAAAGCGGAAAGTCCTCCTCAATGAACTACGCCGTAATAGGGCAGATGTGGCTTTCATTCAGGAGACCCACTTTCGGGACGATCGCCTTCCACTCCTCAAGAACCGTTTCTACCCCTTCACGTACCATGCCACCAATGCTGTGGCGAAATCCAAGGGAGTTTCCATCCTCCTCTCTGCCAAGGTTCCCTGGCATTGTGAGGGAACTGTGGTAGACCCTGCGGGCCATTTCCTGTTCTTGAAGGGGACATTAGGCCCAGCCCGCCTTACCTTTGCATGCGTCTACGCCCCTAACGAGGGACAGGCCTCCTTCATGGCGAGCGTCTTGGAGAAGTTGACCGCATTTCAAGAGGGCCAGCTCATAGTGGGAGGGGACCTCAATATGCCCCTGGTGCCGACTGTTGATACCTCCTCTGGGACGTCCTCGATCCCCCACGGGCATCGGAAGAGGTTTTTGCAAGCTCTCCATGGAGCACAGCTAGTAGATGTCTGGAGGCTCCAACATGGTGGGGAACGGGACTATTCTTTTTACTCCCCACCCCATCGGACGTATTCCCGCATCGACTATTTTTTGGTGCCACATCGCCAACTCCACGCGGTAAAATCCACCTCGATAGATTCGATCACCTTCTCGGATCACGCGCTTATTTCACTGACTTATTCCCTGGCTGAGGGTTCGGAGATGGGGACCAGAATATGGCGCCTGAGTGATTCACTCCTTCAGAATACCGAGGTGCAGGCTGAGATCCAGCGCGAACTCACCGAGTTCTTCCGGGTGAACAGCCCGGATGAATGCGACGCGGGAATGATTTGGGAGGCGCACAAGACGGTGATACGTGGACTTTTTATCAAACACGGCTCCCGTCTCAAGAAACAACGTCAACAGATGCTGGAACAACTGTTAGGGGAAATCCATACCCTGGAAACGAGACACAAGCGCTCCTATTCGAGGGAGTTGGAACGAGAACTGGTCACGCTCCGCCACAAGGTTCAGGATATCCTTCTTATGAAAGCTAAGGCTGATTTACAAAGGGCTCGTCAGAAATTTTATCTCTCGGGCGACAAATGTGGCCGGCTGTTGGCGTCCTCCATTCGGGCGCAAAGGCTGGCAAACTATATCCCGCACATTCAGTCACCTTCGGGCCAGCGGGTCGCCCTCCCGAAACAGATTGCTGCGACCTTTCGCGACTTCTTTTCTACTCTGTACAATCTACCTCCCTCGGTATCCCCAGCGTCCCATCTGGAGGAGTATATAGCCTCTGCGCACTTACCTACCCTCTCTGCAGAGGACTGTGAATCGTTAGAGTCCCCGATTTCACTGCTGGAACTGCAGGGCGCTCTTGGCTCCTTTAAAGCGGGCAAGGCCCCTGGGCCTGACGGTTTCACGCTCCCCTACTTCTCCACTTTCCTGCCCACTCTTGGCCCCCACTGGGTGAATTGGCTTAACCTCTTGGGATCTAGAAAATCGGCTCTCCCGAGAGACTCCCTTCGGGCACATATCTCCCTCATCCCGAAGGAAGGGAAGGACCCCTCCACCTGCGCCAGTTACCGCCCGATCTCTCTATTGAATGTGGACCTGAAGGTGTTCGCCAAAATTTTGGCGAGCCGCCTCGGACCATACATGTCTCGTCTAGTCCACCTGGACCAGGTCGGCTTTATTCCGTCTAGAGAGGCCCGCGATAACACGACCAAGGTCCTGAACCTCATCCATGTTGCCCGGTCAACCAATACACCCTGCATTTTTCTGAACACAGATGCCGAAAAGGCATTCGACCGGGTTAGCTGGAGGTTCATGACGTCCACCTTGCGTTCTGTGGGCCTCGGCGCCACCATGCTCTCCTGGATCGGACATCTTTATTCGGGCCCGACTGCTCAAGTGAAGTGCAACGGAGTCCTATCGGACTCCTTCTCAATTTCTAATGGCACTCGCCAGGGGTGTCCCCTATCCCCCCTGCTTTTCGTCCTGTCACTGGAGCCTTTCCTCTGTAGGGTAAGGGCTAATCCGGACATTTCCGGGCTCACAATTGGGGAGCTTGAGTGCAAGGTCTCTGCGTATGCAGACGACATGATGTTCTCGTTATCTAACCCTGTCATTTCTGCACCAAACCTTCTTAAGGAACTGGCACTGTACAGTACGCATGCAAACCTTAAGGTCAATCTCAGTAAGTCGGAGGCCTTGGGAGTTGCTATCCCCCCGACCTTAATGGCCACCGTTTCTTCCTCGCTGCCTTTCCGATGGACCAGGGGGGCACTTACTTATTTAGGCACCCGTATGGCACCGAACATCTCTATGCTTTATGACCTTAATTTTGCCCCGTTACTAGTCACGGTCCGCCGCCTTCTTGAATCTTGGTCGACCGGCCTTCACTCGTGGTTTGGGAGGTGCAATCTGCTGAAGATGTCGGTCCTTCCCAAGGTACTATACCTGCTCCAGGCCCTCCCGATTAAACTACCGTCCGCCTTCTTTAGACAACTACACTCCCTGTTCGTCCGGTTTATCTGGGCTTCGGGCTCCCCACGACTGTCCCGGGCACTTTTAACGTTACCCAAACATTGTGGTGGTCTGGCCCTGCCTGATATACACAAATACTACCAGGCAACGCACCTCGGCCGCCTACTAGACTGGCGCCGGCACTCCTCTAGTAAATTGTGGGTCGGCTTGGAACTAGCGCAATCATCGATACCTCTAGGGGGCGCCCTTTGGTGTAAGGGACACTGGCCGCCCACTCTTCTGTCCCACCCTACGATTGGGGTCACCCTCTCTGTCTTGGCCCCGGTCCTCCTCCTTCCCGCCATTTCTTCGGGCACTTCTCCGCTATTCCCGATTTTGGGAAATCCGGCATTTGCGCCGGGCCTGACGGGCCGGGCCTTCCAACCACTGGTCGATCTCGATCGGAGAGTGGCATCCCGCTTTACGTGCCCTGGCGGTTGGCCTTCTTTAGCTGAGTTGACAGACCCTGCAGGGCGTTATGCACTCAATTTCTGGCCAGCGGTGCAACTACACCACTTCCTCCTATCCCTACCTGACCCGGACCTCTTTAACCGAGAATTGACCCCCTATGAGGTATTATGTGAGGGTGAGGGAGTGCTCCCGCACACGTTATCTCAGGCCTACCACCTCCTAATTTCTCCGGCGGAGGACTTCACCCCGCCCTTCCTCTCCAAGTGGGAACAAGGTCTCCAGATTTCTCTCTCACCGGCGCAGAAGCTAAACGTTTGTACCATTGCACTGAAGACGCCTACCTGTACCAAACTGCAGGAATCCAACTATAAGCTGCTCACCAGATGGTACAGGGTGCCTTCCCGTCTGAGCAGGATTTTCCCGGGAACCCCGGACACCTGCTGGCGTTGTCAGGAAGAAAGGGGTACCCTGCTCCACGTATTTTGGTCTTGCCCGAAACTACGAGACTTTTGGACTGCGGTGGGCTCCTTGTTGCGGGACCTCACCGAGCATACTATCCCGGACTCCCCGGAGTTTTTCCTCTTGCAGCGAACCAGCATCCCACTGAGGAAATATAAACAGTCTATCGTGCCCCATGTCCTTTGTGCAGCAAAATCCTGCATCCCTCTGTACTGGAAGACCTCCCGTTCACCCACCATCAAGGACTGCATGCAGAGGCTGGTCGAAATAAATAGAATGGAGGATCTGACCCTCACGACACTCCACCAACGTGAGAAGTATGAGAAGGTTTGGGGGTACTGGAGGGTCTTCGTCCTCTCCGAGCAAGGGCAGTCCCTGTTGAGCTCCTGACCCGGACAGGGATCTGTCCGGGGGGGGAACGGTGCCTAGTGCGGAGCGGTCCCCCCTTGCCCCCTCCCTCCCCCCTGCCTCCCTCCTTCCCCCCTTTTCCCTCCCTGTGGCTATGTGTATGTCCCTCCCTGCCCCTCCACCCCCTTTCTCTTTCTCGCTATCCTTTCTTCTCTCTTTTGCTACCTCTGTTTTCTGCTCTCTGAGCCTTATACTGGAAATATGCTGCGCAGACACTGAGTCTGTATTAGCCACTACCACTTGCCTAATGTTGATGTAAACATCACCGAATGCCTTACCGGTGGCCCAGTGCCCCGGACAATTGTTTTGTACTTGCCGATGCTTACATGATGCTCTTATTTTTCTCTCTGTGGATGTTTCAGTTTGTGTTATGACCTTTGTATCAGCGATACGCTCATGCGTGCTTACTGTCCACTTACTTGATGTTTGCCGTCATGCTCTGCATGTTTTGGTTACACTGCACTGTATTGTACTGATTTATGGTTCAACCTTTGCAATAAAATCATATTTGAAAAAAAAAAAAGGGACAGGCAGGTGGTCAGCTCTTCTCACCATGCTTCTTCCGAAAAAGGCCCAGATTTCCCTGGGGGCAGCCTTTTCCTAACATCCCCCGTGGCTCCGCTCACTTAAGGATACCTCCCACCTTCAAGCCATGCCCCTATCAGTCAAGGCTCTCTTTCCCTAAGGGGATCAAGAGGCCTTCACATGTCTACCCAGTACCCTTAGCAGTTCTGATCCTAAAATGAGAGTCCCAACTGTCCATTGCAATAGCTTTTTGTTGTCCATGGAGAGGGTGTTGGATGGGGGGGGGGGGATGTATTGGAGAGTTAAGCTCAGCAAAAACATCCTTAATGACAATTATTCCAAATACACCTACAGTATATTTCCCTTTAGACAAGGTTTCACACTCTGACAACAATCATGTGTAGCATAATGAAACTACCATTTGTTAGATACCAAATATGATATAGAATTATATATATTTTTTCTTAGAAGGTCTAATTTATGTTATTAGCTTTTTGGACCTTGTAATGTGTTTGGTGTTTATCTGATTGTTATATTCTTATACACTCACATAACCAACTTTTAACAACCTTTTTTTTGGAAGGCATCTTTAGTACAGTAAGAATTATAATCGGGGAAAAAAAGCAGGTGAACTCCATTGGAATTAACTGAATTAACAGTTTTTCTGCAGTAAAATGTGATCTGATCCTTATCTAAGTTACAATAAACACACACAATGTGCTTAGGCTGATCAAACAACAATTCTAATTCCTCGTGTCCCTATTGAACACACCCATTAAATATTTACAGCACTGGAGGAAAAAGTAAGTTGAGTTAAGAGCTAGTTGAACCTCATTTGGCAGCAATTACTTTAAGCTAGCTCGTGGTAGCTCTGGATAAGACCTGCACAATGTTCAGGAGGAAGTTTTACCATTCCTCTTTACAAATCTGCTTCAGATCAGAAACATTTGTCGGATGTCTGGTGTAAATGGCTCTCTTTTTGTCCTTCCACAGCATCTCTATGGGGCTAAGGTCTGGGCTCTGACTGGGCCACTCCAAAAGGTGCACTTTCTTTCTGAAGCCAGTTGTTGTTTATTTTGATACTTAGGATCATTGTCCTGCTGCATTACCAAACTTCTTCTAAATTTCAGCTGATGGACAGCCACCCTGACATTATCCTGTAGGATGTTTTGATAAACTTAGGAATTAATTTTCCCCACGATGATAGCAAGTGGCCCAGGTCCTGAGGCACTAAAGCAAGCCCTTCACCATACTTCACTGTAAGGGCTCTTTCACACGGGCGTTCCGTATGTCCGTTTTTCATCCCATCCATTTGCGGATGAAAAACGGACATAATGTATCTCTATGTAAATACGGATGTCATCGGATGATCATCCTCTGACATCTGTTTTTTGTCAGTTCAGTTCAGTTCAGTTCAGTTTTTTTGAACGGAGGAGAACCCTATTTTTTCTTCCTTTCAAAAAACGGAACTGAAGCAAAAACGGATGTCAGTGGTGTCATCCGCAGACATCCGTATTTACATAGACATGCATTATGTCAGTTTTTCATTCACAAACGGATGGGATGAAAAACGGACATACGGACCGGATGACACAAGTGTCATCCGTGTCCGTTACAAAAAAAAAAAAGGACATGATCTGGCAAAAAAAAAGGAACGCCCGTGTGAAAGAGCCCTTAGGATAATTTTTTGATGTTGGTAAGCTATGCCCTTTTTGCACCATACATAACGCTGAGTATTCTTCCTAGACAATTCAACTTTTGTTTCATCGTTAAACAAAACATTTTCCCAGGAGCCTTGTGGTTTGCCAAGGTGTTTCTTTTTTTTTTGGCAAACTTTGGGAACATTTTTGGAGAGCAGCAGTTTCCTCCATGGTGTTCTGCCATCGACAACTTGCCTGTTAAAAGACTTACAAATGGTAGACTCATAAACAGGGATATTTGCTAGCTCCAGTGATGTGTTCAAGCCTTTACCTGTTACTCATGGGTTCTTCTTTACTTCAGTGAGGATTTTCCGTTGTGGTTTGGGAGTCATCTTGGCTGGACGCCCACTTCAAAGAAGAGTAGCCCCAGTATTAACTGTCCCCATTTATAGTTCATTTGTCTAACTGTCAACTGATAGATGCCTAAACACTTTAAGATTGCTTTGTATCCTTTTCCAGACTTATGCAGATCATCTACGCTTGATCATATGTCTTTAGAGAGCTCCTTTCTGTGGGGCATGGTTGACATCAGCTGATGCTTCCTATTCTTAGAAATTCTGTGTATAGCCCTACAGAACAGACAATCAGTGCACAGCCCACATGGACTTTGCTGCTTAACTGCTAACAGGAAATTTATTCAAGGAAAATACATAGAGTTCTATCATAAATGCAGCTTCAAACTTATAAACACTGCCATCTACTGGTTGAAGAAAATCTCTATTATATACCTGTACTGATGTACCTGTACAGTAGTTGTTGCACAATATACAGTTCTGCATTCCAGTACTTATGAACAGCAACCCTAAAAGGTTTGAGAGTCTTTTATTAACCAAAGTAGCTCTAAACCACACTTCCAAATGCTTTTAATTAATTGCACTCTATGTGTGCACATTATTGTTGCCCTATTTCTTTCATTGAAGTAATTAGTCTATGGGTTCACTTAATTTTTACTTCATCACTGTGATTGTTTACTTGGTGTGTTCGGTAAAGACACGAGAAATCAGAATTCCTTGTGTGTTAGCAGCTTACGCACATTGTGTTTGTTGACTTAGATGAGGATCAGATCTGATTTTATGGCAAATTATTGCAGAAAACCAGTTAATTCCAAGGGGTTTACATACTATCTTTTGCCACTGTATAGAGATTGTATGAAACCTAAATCTATGCATTTCAGCTGTTGGTCATTATGAAAAAACCCTAGCATCACAGATGTGTATTCTTGTGCTGCACCCAGACTATTTTCACTTGGCCATTTATGACAGGGTCTTAAAAGGTTTATGACATCTTTGCATTATTCCTTATCCGCCCTTTGTTATAGCAAATGTGTCTTGGGCTGGCTTAAGCAAAGTTGCCTAAAGTGGTAATAAGCCCAAAAACAAACATATTAAAATGGAGTTAACCAGTCCTAAGTTGTGGTGGCTGTATTCTTTTTTTTTTTATGATTTTTCCTTTATTTTCACCAGGTGATCCAGCCAGAAGGCTGCTATTTTTCAACTTACTTTACCAGATTAGGCTTTCCAGCAAAAGTGACAGATAGAGGTTTGATAAATCATTTAACACTGACAGGGGTGCTTACAATTATCAGCTTTTATTTATTTATTTAAAGGTCTTATCCCAAAAGAAAAAAAAAAACAAAAGAAAAAAAAAAAACAACTGTTGCTCTAATTGTTTAAAATGTGTTAGCAGGTGAACATACTTTCAGAATTACTATATCTATTCAGATCACTTCCCATCACACTAACTAAAGCATACATCCTTAAAATTCAATCCACCATTACCAAATTTATTTGGAATAGCAAGCCCCCTAGCTATACGAAAAAAATCTTATATCGTTCTCACAGATCGAGTGGCTTAGGTCTACCTCTACTCTGGCTATATAATATCTCCTGTAGACCCACTCAAAATTCAAAATTAAATATATGTAATCCTACAATACCTTTGATTTTATTTGAAAAAAAATCTCAGTTTTTCCATATTATCTAACTGGTCTTCTTTGGTCAAATGGTATTACAATACGTTCCATTTCCACTCGCAATGCCATTATTTCTCACTCTCTCAAGCTTTGGAACAAATGAAAGCCCTGACCTTAATGTCTAACCCCTCTCCCAGTGCATCATTTCTAGGTAATTCTAGACTTTAATCAGCTTTTCTATCCCCAGATCATTTCCAGTGGTGGATAAATAAAAAACTAACTAAGCTATCTGACTTTTACAATGGTGACAAATGTATCTATTTTAATACATTTCAAGTATTAAATGGAGCCCTCATTTTAGAACTACATACTTACCTTCAAATTTGATCTTTTTACGAAACCCAATATCGCAAACTCTCAAAATCTCCACTGACCACTTACGAACGTATATGTTTTAAGAACCCTAGAGGGAAGGGTCTTATATCTACTCTTTATAATGATCTCAACATCACCACCACCTCTGATAAATTACCATATACTATACTCAAGTGGGAATCTGAAATAAGGAACATAACTGACCATTCCAGAATGGTCTGCTATGTGGTTCAATCTACATAAATGTACTAAATCGCTGACAATTAGAGAGACAGCTGTGAAACTCTTCGCCAGAAGGTATTACACACCCTCTCATCTAAAAGTGATTTATTCAGAGTTCTCCCTAAACTGCTTCAGGGGATCTCCAACCCCTGGAACTTTCATTCACATAGATTGGGACTGTGAAAAGTTAGCTTCCTAATAGACGGACATTTTTTCCCTTATCAATAAACTTGCAGGGAAAAACAATAAACTCACTCGTCTTAAAGTGATTGTAAAGTCTTGTGTTTTTTTTTTTTTTTTATTATAAAAAACATGTTATACTTAACTCCTCTGTGCAGTAGTTTTGCACAGAGCAGCCTGGATCCTCCTCTTCTCGGGTTCCTCTTCTGTGCTTCTGGCTCCTCCCTCCTGTCGAGTGCCTCCACAGCAAGCAGCTTACTATCGAGGCCTAGAGCTGAGCTGCAGCTCCGTGTGTCCATTCAGACACGGAGCTGTAGTTCGGCCCTGCCCCTCTCTCTCCTGATTGGCTAACTGACTTTGATTGAGAGCAGTAGGAGCCAATGGCACCCCGGCATGTCTCAGCGAATCAGGAGGGTGAGTCTCAGACAGCCAAGGGACTTATGGACATCGTTGGATAGAGATGGGGCTCAGGTAAGTATTGGGGGGCTGAGGGAGGCTGCTACACACAGAGGGCTTTTTATCTTAATGCATAGAATGCATTAAGATAAAAAAACCTTCCTGCCTTTACAACTCCTTTAACTGTTTACCATTTCAAGGTATCCCAAATGTACATCCACCTCTGTTACAATTGATCCACACAATTTGTGTTGCCACACACTGGACAATTGCATACCATTGTAAATCTAGTTCTGTACCTTTTCCTCAACTAATAGTGAGAGCAGATGACATCAAGATCATGGAGAATATTTTCCACACAATTAATAATACAGAGAAAGCCTTTACCTGAAATGGGAGCCTTTACCTGAAATGGGATCCTTGGTTTATCTATAAAACATCAATTAATGCATATAATTCATACAGATACTTTTATATGATATTATCCAAATTTTTTTTTCATTTTTTTTCTATTATTTTCTTTCTTTTTCTTTCTATTATTTCATGATAATAGTCATTTGAAGCTTCACTTAGTCATATGATATGTAAGATTACCATCTGTATACAAAACACACATTTTCAATGTAAACTAATTGCATACTTTTTATAGGTATGTTCTATCAATGTGGCTTCAAATGTCTGTAAGACATTTTTTTTCAAAAAAAGTTTGTTAACAAAAAAAAGTGTAAACTGCAGTTCATATTTAAATTGTTAGTCAAGTCCATGCTAGTACATAACACTATCCTCTCCCCAAATTCACAATAATGTTGTCAATGTTCCACCCTAAGCTAAAGAGTGTACTACTGGCCAACGGGTGAAATTAAAGGAAAAAGACATAAAGAAAAGAAAAATAAATGTGGTCACCACATTTTAGGATTGGTAAGCTGCATTATGTGATTTTGTTGTTTTTATTTTTAGCAATAATACCACTTTAAGAATAGATATGGCTTTTGGATCTGCTAGTATTTGTTTCAGACCTGTGAAGGCTAGAGAAAATTAGGTAGGTGCAGTGTTCAATAACACGCACACATTGTTTTTGCACGGTTTGGTTTGTCAGAGCTCACTATTATCACAGGTTGTAGAAACACTATAAAATGGAAGTGAGCCCCAAAATGCCAGGGTGGCGATAGCAAAACCAGGAAGTGTGATGAGAAGGTTTTGGCACTGGAGTCACCAAAGTCCACCAAGCTTTATACACTATATTGTCAAAAGTATTGGGACGCCTGCCTTTACACGCACATGAACTTTAATGGCATCTCAGTCTTAGTCTGTAGGGTTCATTATTGAGTTGCCCCACCCTTTGCAGCTATAACAGCTTCAACTCTTCTGGAAAGGCTGTCCACGAGGTTTAGGAGTGTGTCTATGGGAATGTTTGACAATTCTTCCAGAAGCGCATTTGTGAGGTCAGGCACTGATGTTGGAGAGAAGGGCTAGCTGGTAGTCTCCGTTCAAGTCCATCCAAAATTTGGGAGTATGAAATTGTCCAAAATGTCTTGGTATGCTGACACCTTAAGAGTTTCCTTCACTGGAACTAAGTGGCCCAACCGCTGAAAAACAACCCCACACCATAATCCCCCCCTCCACAAAATGATTTGGAAATAGAGAAATAGAAAAATAGGAAAATAAAAACAAATCCAAATAATATAACCCTATAAAATCATCCTATGTACATGAAATCCTACAGTCACAAAAGTTGTATAAAAATGTAGCACTGTCACCGTAGGGCTTGCTGTATGATGACTTGTTGGGCCTCCTCTAATTACCTGCAGACAGTCACTTAGGGTACAGTTTACACATTCTTCCTTACTCCGAATGGCTTGTTACTCAATAAACAGTCCAGGGGTATTGGTTTTTAGTTTTTGTTGTGGAACTTGGATGGGAGAAGGGAATAGTGGGATACTCCAACTGGAACTATTTACAGTCGATAAGGACAACTCTCACTTGGCCTCACCAGGTCACACTGCTTAAACCATACTCCCACGTATTTGGAAAGGGTTAAATCTTTCTCCAGCAACAGACTTGAACTACATTATCTTCAGGATACCCTTTACCATCCTTTTTACTGACACCCATCCACTGAATCCTCTAGCTGCAGGGATGGCCCCCCTCAGGTCAGGCCCCTTGACACAGATATGTTCTCACTGTATGCAGGATCAGATCCTTCCAGTGTGTCCCTTCCAGTCAGCTCTACAGTAGCTCTGGGTTCAGTTCCTCTCTACTAGCTCTTTAGGCGCTTAGTTTGACCACCTGAAGCTGCTTGGCAACTACTACCGAGAAGGGGCAGCCGCTCATCCCTCCGGGACACTCTCCAGTTGAAAGACCCCAAGCACACACATGAGCTCTTGGCATTTATATAGTACCCCAGCATGCAATGAGGCATTCTTCTCTGTCAATCACCAGGGCTGTACTAAATGCCTGTGCACTCATTTGTCAGGTTTCCTCCTACTGTCCAATATACCTCCCTATTAGACCAGTGTGAAACCCCTGCAGACAAACTGAGCTGCACCTGAGCACAGTGAGCAGACCTAACTAGCAGATCCTGCTCTCTGGTAGTCAGAGAACAATATAGATTTACCTGCAATCCTTCTGGTAAGCAGAAAGGATCCAACATTATGCTCACTCTCTCTAGCACCTACCTAGGAGGGTGCTACATAAAAAAATAAAGGAAAAGAAGAAAGAAAAATACAGATTACAAAATCCATTTATATAAATAAATGCAAATCAATGTCAGAATTTAACCCCATAGTGTGCAGTGTATTCAAACAGTGGATCCACTGTACCTTTCTCCTCGTTAGCATTAACTCGTGGTCACCATACCACCCTGTCTATTCCGACCCCCTCCATCAATAATTATAAACCTCATTTGTGAGATAGTATGTCCCTGTTTATTAAAATGCCTGGCAAGTGGTAACTGTACTAATTTATGCCTAATTGAATACTTGCAATACATGCAATGCAATCCTTTGACACAGACACAGACACAGACACTTCATAATATATACCACAAACAAGGATTGACAAGTATAGTATCCCCTAATATCAATACTAGTACCTCTATGTGGGTGAAACAATTTCTGTCCTTTTATCACACTGTTACATTGGATGCAACTCTTACAGGGATAGGATCCAGTATTACACGCTCCCAGAAAAGTAGTAATTGATTTTGGGGAAAATATTAGTCAGATTTTACTACTCTATCACTTATAATTCTACCTCTTTAATAAGAAGGTATAAGAGGGGTTGAAAATTCATGGATGGATGGATAATAATTTTGCAAGATAGTCCAATGTTTTTTGATAATTTTATGGATGCTGGAGGAGAAGGAATGATCTGGTCCACAGGATAGCCTCTTTGTATCAATTTGTCCTCCATTTCATCAAATCTGATCTCATGATTCTCTGGGTTTACTAACAATCCTTTCTCCTCACATGTAATATACAGCTTTTTTTGACTGTAGGATTTGATTTAAACAGGATGCATTTATGGGGTTAAAATAATAGGATTTTTTTTTCTATTTTTCTTTTTCTCTATTTTTCGGTGTCATGTATTTTCATGTATTTTTATAATAGGTACTTTCTGGGATGCCCTCAATCTATGATGCTGGGAAGTGAATGGCTCTAAACAGTCATTTCTCTGAAATCATGAATGGAGATTTGTGATAATTCAGTTGGTTCTAATGATTTTTTTGGTTCATTGGTGTGTGTGTATATATATATATATATATATATATATATATATATATATATATATATATATATATATATATATATATATATATATATGTATATATGTATGTATATATATGTATGCATGTATATATATATATATATATATATATATTTATATATTTATTTATATATATATATTTATTTTATATATATATGTGTGTATATATATATATATATATATATATATATATATATATATATATATATATATATATATATATATATAAATGTTTGTTATGTTATTTCATGGATGTTCCTACCTGAGGAAGTATATTAAACACTTCATGTATTTGGAACATAGCATCATTTTTGTTTGTATTTTGGAGTGGACTTTTAATACATTTTAAGTGCAGCAGTCCTGGACTGAATCTTTTTATACATATGGCCTGATTGCATTGCACAGAGAGATTCTCTGATGTGCAATCCCCCTCACCTGTTTGTAATATACTGTATATATATATATATATATATATATATACATACATATATATGTATATTCTTTTTAGAAATAGACTTTCTCTTTAAGGCCTAAATTTATTCACCCAGTCTGAAACATAAAAAGTAACACTGAACCGTCCGTGACATTTGGTCACTGGTAATTACAGTGACATTTTTAATGACTAAAAGACTAAACTTTGAGAGCCATGCATAATAGTCCCCAAAATTCCAGAGATGCAGCAATTAAGGCAGTGTCGGGCTATGGGACTGTTTTGTCGCTATGAAGTGATGGATTACCTCTTCTCAATGTGTTCTGCTCTGTGCAGGCCAATCTGCCAGCTGTTCTAATTGTGTCACAATCATTTCTGCAGAACAATGTGCTCCTCTTGATACTGATCAAAGAGTTGCTTCTGTGACAGACCTCACTTAACCAGTTAAGTGCTGTCTATGTACATTACTGCTGCCCCTAGGCTGCCTGAAGATCTACATCACTTATCTGCTAGGTACGTGCTGTAAAGACTGTGAATTGATGCATCACAGTTTTTCTAGCAGCCAGTCCTGCTGGCACTATTTGATAGATCCTTTGTATCCTTTATATTCTTTTGCAAGACTTGTTTGTTACCCACCATGCAAGGCATCCTGGGAAAAGCCTCCTACTTGCATTGTAATTGAGGCTTTCTATGTCTCAGGCACAGAAAGTCAGAAGTGTATTTACCTAATGCATACCAAGGCAGGGATTTCATATCAGTCGTTCTCTGTGTATGTATTCCCCACAGCGCCGCATAATACAAGTACATAGAGGTATCCAAATACATTAGACTGCTGTTGGAACCTGTCAAAATCACTAATGTAAAACCACAGAGGTCTGTCTATGTGGGCCAAGTTGATCATAGCATAAAAGTCAACATTTCAAAAACAGGTAGTGGCTGCATAGAAACTTAAATTCATACAGCCTGTCACTCAACCTCCTTTGAGGTATGTGTATAGGGGCTTTCAGATTTTTTTCTGTGTAACTGAGGTCCTTTTCTAGGAATAGAGTATATTGTCCTATAATTGGGAGAAATGGCTTGATTTGGTGTGAAAATGTGGATTACTGCAGTGGAGACAACTAGGGCAGCCATGTAAATGACAGAAAGGTCCCCTCTTCTGGGAGGCCACATATCAGAGACTGTGTTCCCACCAGGGACATCTAAAACATGAAATTGTGACTAACTTTATGGTGGGACATGCTATATAACCGTTTTTGGGCTATCTAGAGACTCATGCCATCTTTTGCTATATTCTTGATAGTTATAGTAAAGTTATAAGCTAAGACCAGTGGTGTGATTTCTGTGATCCCAGGATTATAAAGAACTTGTATACAGGGGGCTAAAGCGTTAACTCATAAAGGAATGGAAGCTGGGCCAGAAAGCCACCACCAGACATGACAGAGTGGCTAACTTCAAAGCACTGCCATAGAGGTATCCCTCTGGGGTTCCTCTTCTGATATAATAAAAGTATGGGCAAAGTTTTTTGACAATATATCTCATGTGGGTCACATGAGAACACTTACTTTTGTTCTCCTGTGCCCCAGTGTTAGCTGATAGTAGGCTATTGCCCTGATGGGTCATTCCATGTTATTACCAAACAGGAGAATCTTTTTCTAAAAAGGTTGGTTTTCTGTCTTTCTTTTTCATTGATTGACTGAAAATGTAGTCATCCAGTAAAATTCAAAATTCCTAGCTTGCTTTCTTGTTTTAAAATCTACAAGCAATAAATACATCGATTCAGCATGACAGCAAGGAAACTAGCATTTTTAAAGGGAAAAGTCCATGAATGACTGGCTTTATATTACTGTCAGCACACATTAAAAAAAAAAAAAGGAAATGCACAATAAATAATTTAATGTAATGAAATAAAGAGAGACACTGTCTGAAAGGAAACTTCTGTGCTTTCAGTTTAGAAGACTTATAATGAATAGAATTTTAGGGGTACAATCCATATTCATTTTTTTTTTTTTAACAAAGATTTTATGCTTTATGTCAACATCTGCTTATGTGATGGCCACATTGCATTTATAAGGACTGGCTTCCTGATAAAGACAATGTCTGTGTCATGAGTTAAAATGGTCACATGAAATACCCATCAAAAGTTTATGTGACAAGGTGACAACACATAGAAACACAAAATTCTCAGCATACTTACATTAAGAAGAAGTGGGTGCCCTCTAGGCAAACCTGCCCTTAAGTCCCCGTTCACATTAGGTTGCGCCAACTTAAGGGGCGACCTGTGAAGTCACGTGCAGCGCGACTTCAGCGCGACTTGCATGGACTTCACATAATGGAAGTCAATGCAAGTCGCCTCCAGGTCGCCCCGAAGTAGTCCAGGACCCTTTTTCTAAGTCGGAGCGACTTGTGTTGCTTCTATTTGAACGGCTCCTGTACTACGCAGTGGGAGTGACGGTGCACGACTTGTCAGGCTGACCAAGTCGCCTGACAAGTTGTGCCAGTGTGAATGGACACTTATTTGTCCACTGCTTCATATGCTCCAACTTAGAGACTCTCAAAAATATAGATTTAGGGCCACAATACACAGAGGAGCCTTGACGAAGGCACTGCGGCTTCCACATATATTTGCAAATGTGTGCAACTAAAACCTCTGTTTTTAACAAGATACCTGGTAAGTGTGCTTTTTTTTGCAGGCTTGCTGGCAGGTTAGCTAGGAAATTTTTGTTTGTGTTGTGCATCACTCTTCCATGTGACAAGACAATTACTGCAAAGGCTAGTTATAAATTGTGGTGGCTGCCATCATAGCTTGTAAGGTGACAACACAGGAGCACAACTGGGAGTCAGGAGCAAAGCTTTGTCATCTTAAAGCGGAGTTTCACCCTAAAATTAAAGTTCCGTCCATCTTCTCGCTTTGGGTCACCTGAAAAACAAATGGATAATCGCAATTTTTTTTTACTTACCTTGTTTAGAAGATAATATACTTACCTTACTTCCTCTTCCTCCCCTCGGCGGCCACGGCGAGTCATCACTTCCTGGCTTGCAATGATTCCTGGGAGCTGAACATCATTGCTCCCAGGAATCAATGCGCCTGCACCGGCCCCGACGTCAGTTCCGGTGCAGGCGCCATCATACCTTGCTAAACAGCTTCTGGGCATGCCCAGAAGCTGTGCAGGGATGACGCTGCAGCCCTGGAAGTGACGGCGGGGCCGGCGCAGTGCATCGTGGGACTGAAGAGGACGGAAGAGGACGCAGAAGAGGATCGTGCTGGCTTCAAGCTGCCCACACCTGAGATGGCAGCGCTGGAGAATACTTTTTCAAGGTAAGTATTTCTTCTAAAAGGTAAGTTCAACCCGGGACAGTTTAGAGGCTATCCATTGTGGAATGCACTAGCCCTGACTCACCCGGGGTTTTTTTAATGTATTTTTTGGGGTTTTAGGTGGAACTTTAAGACAGGAAGCACCTGAACAAGGATCTTAGTGGCAGGATCAACAAATATTATTTGAAAATATTGACAATTTATTTTGAATTTATTATTAACAATTTAAAGCCTATATGAGATTTTAGTAATTGGGTTTACATGTAAAAAAAAAAAAAAAAACTATTATAATTTCCATTTAGATTACTTTTTATTCCTGTGTTAGGTCCATGATAACTGCTAAAATGTTATGTTAGGCTTTGGAAAAATACATTCTGTTTTTATTATGAGTATTACAACTTACAAGAAGGGATAGGTCACCTTAAACTTTCACTGAATGTGCCAGCCAGTAAGGATGGGTGTCCCTGCTCTACACATCTAAGACTTTTAGAAACACTGTTGTAGGTGACCGTCCTTAAAGTATTCCAAGGTTCTTTTTTTTAATTTCTCTTTTTTTTCTGGCTTAAACTAATTACTCTGTCACCCCAATTCTTGACCCAAAACAAATGTGATTAGACATCAGAATTAAAATGCCTGCACAGTTTCAGGCAACTTCTACATTTTTGCAATTCCATATTGCAAGTAGCATGTTGTGCACAATGAATTCCCGTTTTTACGATATGCCTAATTGTACTTTTGACCGATGATGGTCTCCTAATTATGGTACAAAAAGCAAAACTAATTAGGACTGGGCATTAGCAATTCTGAAAAGATAGTTCAAAGCTGCCAAGGATAACACAAGGAGTAGAGGGAGAACAGCATAGATTGAAATTTTGATTTTATGCATTATTATACTTATGTCACCCTAATTCCTTATTTCTCTGGTTGATAATAACTCACGAGAGCAGAAATGATCAAAAGGACACTGCGCTGCCGTCAGAAAATGCAGGAATCGGCTCGTGGCTTTGTGATACGTCTCACATTTGACCTTTCATTCTGGTGCTGCTCATCATTCACATCAGGCGGAATCTTGGCTTGAAGTGCAAATAAAAAGTGGTCTTGGTAGGCATGTGGGCAAACAAAAGCCGAAAGATGCGGTAAATAGTTTATTGATTAGACAGGTCTGTCCTTGGTCTCACTCCCCATAGTAAATTTATAAAGAATACAGTGACTGAGCGTGTGAAGGTTCATAAGAATGAGCGTCATAAGCAGGATAGATGGTGGTTTCTTTCCAGGCCATCAGCCAAGCTGAGAAATGGCAGAGTATTTATAGGATAAGATCACAGATACAATGAATTAACCTTAGTCAAGGGAGTTACTGGAGAAAGTCAATGCCGAGGAGAATAGAAAAGAGAGGGGGAGAATTTGACGACGGAAAAGGAAGCGTTGACTAACATAGCCTGTTATTCTTGACTGTATGTTTAATCTAAAACCATGTGGCAATAAATTTTGCTTATGGTACTATCTTCCTTGCATGGTTTTATCTTTGCTGATTGTACAAGATGTTTCAAGCTGTACAGCAGAGTTTGCCTGTAGTAACTGGGTAATATACAGTATTTCACAAAAGTGAGTACACCCCCCCCCCCCACATTTTTGTAAATATTTTATTATATCTTTTCATGTGACAACACTGAAGAAATTAGACTTTGCTACAAAGTACAGCCCGGAGCAAAAGAGCAAAGAAATAAGCGCAGGGCAGCATGACTTGGCCAGCAGTGGAATTGTCCTAGCAAGGGTTAACAAGTTAGGCAGTCGTGGGGGTTTCCCTTCTATAGGTCAAGCTGCAGTTAAGGGAGGGGCTGTAGAGGAGGGAAGTGAGCTCACTGCATTCTTTCCCGGGCAGCAGTTCAGCATGGGTGAGGAAGCATTCCCTCCCGCCCGCCCGCCCCTACATTGGAATGTCTGTTTCATGTGCTTGTTTGCTGATTTTTAGTTGGGGGTCTTTGGAGGTGTTTCTGGTAAAACCTGCTGTACTTAGCAGCTGAGGGACCCATCTAAGGTATGGAGTCACCTGGGGAATGCCAGTTAATAGATGGGTTAACTGGTATTTTAAATTGGGAGGTATCTGCTGTGTGTTGAGGTCGTCCCCGAGCCGGTGCTGCGGCTGGGGACAGTTAAGAGTTACACAGATACACAAATGGTACTTGGTATTTGGGGCCTCCAAAGATCTGCAACCTTATGTTATCTTTTACTATAATATTTTGGTTCCTGTTCTAAGGAACGTGTTATATATATTTTGTTATTGGTTAATAAATGGCCACGTTGGCCAATTTTACTCCAATAAAGGTGTCCGTGTATTTATTGCAGGAAGTTTATTGAAAGGGTTTGGGATTTGGGATAAGGGTTATGGTAAGTGTCCAAATTACATCTGGGGTGCCTTAGTCATGTAAAGCGGTGAGTGTACAGCTTGTATAACAGGGTAAATTTGCTGTCCCCTCAAAAAACTCAACACAGCCCTTAATGTCTAAACTGTTGGCAACAAAAGTGAGTACACCTCTAAGTGAAAATGTCCAAATTGGACCCAAAGTTTCAATATTTTGTGCGGCCACCATTATTTTCCAGCACTGCCTTAACCCTCTTGGGCATGGAGTTCACCAGAGCTTCACAGGTTACCACTGAAGTCCTCTTCCACTCCTCGATGATGACATCATGGAGCTGGTAGATGTTAGAGACCTCCACCTTGCATTTGAGGATGCCCCACAGATGCTCAATAGGGTTTAGGTCTGGATATGTGCTTGGCCAGTCCATCACCATGCTGCAGCTCAGTTTTGGGGTCTTGGCAATCTTCCTATAGCCTAGGCCATCTTTATGTAGAGCAACAATTTTTTTTTCAGATCCTCAGAGAGTTCTTTACTATGAGGTGCCATGTTGAACTTCCAGTGACCAGTATGAGAGAGTGAGAGCGATAACACCAAATGTAACACACCCTTGCTCCCCATTTAAACCTGAGACCATGTAACACTAATAAGTCACATGACACTAGGGAGGGAAAATGGCTAATTAGGCCCAAATTGGACATTTTCACTTAGGGGTGTACTCGCTTTTCGCACTACTCACTTTTGTTGCCAGCAGTTAAGACAAATAATGAGTTGTTTTGAGGGGACAGCAAATTTACTTTGTTATACAAGCTGTACACACACTACTTTACATTGTAGCAAAGTGTAATTTCTTCAGTGTTGTCACATGAAAAGATATAATAAAATATTTACAAAAATGTGAGGGTGTACTCACTTTTGTGAGAAACTGTATGAGTAACAAGTGCTAACTAATATACTGAAGTGAAAAAAATTGGTAGCATTTGTCATTTGTCTTGCTTAAAGTGAACCTGTACCTTGCCCGGGCAGAGGAAAATAACAGGTTTGCCTTAAAGTAAAATTATAGGCAAAACCTTATTTTCTAATTTTGGATAGAGTAAGGGAGGGTTATAACCCCTGTTAGATTTTTTTCACCATCTGTGTCCCATTGGGGAGATTTCCTTTCACTTCCTGTCCCATAGCCAAACAGGAAATAAGATGAAATCACTAACAATAAAGGGAATTCCTTGGGACCCCCCCCAGGTCATCAGAACTAGTATCCCCATAGGAGTATTTTCCCTCTATTACATTTCTATGGACTACCCAAAATTTGGGATTTCTTTTACTTTTACTTTCAATGATAATAGTAAGCAGGACAAAGAGAGATGGTGAATCTCCCTAAATGGGGCATAGAAAGCAATTAAAACTGACAGGGGTTCTAATCCCTCTCCACTCCATCCAACATTAAAAAAAAAAGTTTTGCATTTAGTTATACTTTAACTTAGTATAAAATACAATACAAAAAGTTCCCCATTGCACTTACCTGCTAGTAAGCAAAAAAACAAAATCGAAGGCCCTGGTGCTCAGTCTGTAACTTTTTGGTACTTATGGTAGCCAGCAATCAGTAGCAGGAGGCTAAGGTAAAGGTGTTGTAATGGCAGTGATTTCATGAAACCAGGGACGGTTCTACCACTAGGCAAACTAGGCAGCCACCTAGGGCGCACTGCCACCTAGGGTGCAGCCATGGCCGGTGCCACATTCCTCTCCTGTCACCTCCTCATCCCCAATGGATGTCACCTCTAGAGAGGGGGGCACTTTGTATATGAAGGGGTGTGGAGGGTTAAAGGGGGTCAGTGTGTATATGAAGGGGTGTAGGGTTAAAGGGGGCAGTGTGTATAGGAAGGGGGGTGTAGCATTAAAGAAGGGCAGTGTGAACAGGAAGGGGGAGGGGCGGTGTGTACAAGAAGAGGTGTGAAGGGTTAAAGGGGGGCACTTTGCTTATGAAGGGATGTGTAGGGTTACGGGGGGCAGTGTGTATATGAAGGGGTGTGTATGGTTAAAGGGGGGCAGTGTGTTTATAAAGGGGGGGTGTAGGGTCAAAGGGGGGAAGTGTATATATGAAGGGGAGTGTAGAGTTAAAGAGAGGCAGTGTGTATATGAAGGGGGGTGTACAGGTGGGAGAGAGTTGGGATAAAAGGGGGGGCATTATGTTCAGGAAGGGGGGCAATGTGTACAGTTTTTTCTTTTGGGGGTGCAAGTAGCTAGTCTTGCCTAGCATGCAAAATAGTCTAACACCGCCCCTGCATGAAACATCCCCCATCTTTGGCTGTCTCCAGCAACAGAGAATATATGCGGTCCCTACTTATTGGATTAAACTTGTAAAACAATTTGTGTTAAAAACAGGTCTTTGTTTCATACATTAGCAAATACATGTCAAGCAACACTGTCATGCTAAGGCACCTCTGTCAAGCACAACTCTCAAACTGGGCTATATATAGAAATGAATACATAAATCTCCCCTTCCTCCTTTTAGATGCAGGGGTACAAAAGAAGCTCAGGCTCTCTCAATGACAACAGAATATCCCCAGTGCACATCTGAACTAAATCAAAAGCTCTGTTAGACTTGAGCTAGGGACCACACTTTTCAGAGTCGCCTTGGCAAAAGGGTTGCAACTCGCCCCATATAATACAGGATCATCACTTTTTTTAAAGTAAAATGCTGCATGCTGTATTGATTCATTATGGGATTCAGTTGGTTCTGTATTTTCCTGGCCTGCCTTCTGTCTTCCTCCTCTAGGGCTTTTTTTCAGCTGGAACTTGGTGGAACTCAGTTCCACCACCTTTGGCTCAGGCCCTCTGTTCCCTGCTCATCACGATCACTTGTAAACACAGAGATCTGGCTTTCTGTTTTTTCCAAGTGCAGTATGGGGACAAAGGAGATGCCGGTGCCTGGGGTGCAGTGCAAATGCTGAGAGCCCCACTGGATGATCTCCCTGCAAGTGAGAGAGACAAAGTAATCTACAGTGTGAGGGGAGGTACTAGAGAAGAAGAGGGGTAAAAGTGAGATGTGGATGGGGAATGCAGAGCTAAGCATCTGTGGAAGAAGGCTGAACTCTGCACTCTGTGTGTAGCGCACCCCCAGACTCTGCACTGTATACCTAGCACACTCCCATACTCTGCACGTAGCACACCCCTGAACTCTGCACTCTGTGTTTAGTGCACCCCTGAACTCTGTATGCAGCACACCCCTGGACTCTACACTGTATACCTAGCGCACTCCCATACTCCACACGTAGCACACCCCTGAACTCTGCACTCTGTGTGTAGCGCACCACTGAACTCTGTATGCAGCACACCCCTGAACTCTACACTGTATACCTAGCACACTACCATACTCTGCACATAGAGTACCCCTGAACTCTGCACTGTATAACTAGCACACTCCCATACTCTGCACATAGCACACCCCTGAACTCTGCACTCTGTGTGTAACCGCACTGAACTCTGCACTCTGTACATAATGCACACCGGGTATTTGATGCCCCTGTAAGACCCTCCCACTGTTAGTGAAATTTTGAACAGTTTTAGGAGTGGGATTTTGGGGGGTCGTGATTGAGTACCTGCACCTTTTTTCTGAGAAAAAAAGCCTTGCCTCTGCCAATGGGCACACAACCTGTAATCCACCTTCTTCCTCAATCCTCTGCAAGCAAAAGGCACTCAAAGTGGTTCTGTGAATGCCAATGTAAGGGGGGCACAGACGCTGACTACCAATTGTGGGCATTTTTCCTTTTGTTATCCACCAATGTCAGACATTTTTTGCCCCAATGAAAACAGACGGTGGCCACTGATACCAAGTGTTTTTCCTTCACCTGACCAACAATAGTGGGCATTTTTAGCACCTCCTGTGCAATAATGCCAGACGATTTTCTTCCCCCTGACCAACAATGTCAAGCATTTTTCCATCTGTTGTCCACCAGTGTTAATTTCGGCAGAATATTTTGATTTAGTTTTAGTCTTAGTCTTTTCACTAAAATGTTATTTTAGTTTTAGTCCCATTTTAGTCATCTGCAATTGTTTTAATTTTAGTCATATTTAATTGACTAAAACCTTTAGTACATTTAATGGACTAAAATAATTTTTGTCAACTGAAACAGAATGCGTTTAGTTAAATTGTAAGGCATTATCTAAGCATTTCTCTAGAATTTCAAAACTTATTATACACTCCTGGAGTAAAAATAAAAAACACCTATTATCATGTTATTATTTATGATAAGGTTGAAAAACTACACAAACACAGATTTGCTGTTTTATAATGTCTTTAGTGCCGGTTCACACTGCAGCGGCACGACTTCGGGGGCGACCTGTGAAGTTGCGTGCACCGCGACTTCGACGCGACTTGCACAGACTTCATAAAATGAATGTCTATGCAAGTCGCTCCAGGTCGCCCCGAAGTAGTACAGGACCCTTTTTCTAAGTCGGAGCGACTTGTATCGCTCCTATTAGAGCGGTTCCTGTACCGAACAATGGGAGCGCGACGGACCGCGACTTGTCAGGCTGACAAGTCGCGGTCCAAGTTGGATCAGTGTGAACCAGCACTAACTCCGTAAAACCAAGTTTAATTACAAAAATATTGCTTTTTTGAGTCACAGTTTCATTTCTTGCTATAAGTGCATGCTACTTTTCTGTTGTTGATTAAACACCTGAACACATATATATTGTTGGCCTTGAAAAAGTAGCCCACCCACACACTGCACAGTCAATGAAATCACTGTGGACAAATGCTTGCACGAGTGGGACATACCAAAGAGGAAGATCCTAAGAGTTATAACAGACAATAGGAGGAATATGGTGGCAGGATTTAAACAAACCACAGCAGCAACAGAAGAACCAGCCAGCTCTAGTGAGGAAGACTCCCCCATGACAGAAAGTGACTGTGAGACTGAGTCCAAAATTAAAGTGGTTGTTAAGCTACTTAGTAAATTACACGCAATCATCTCTGTTAGAACACATCCTATTCTCCAATGTTTGTGCTTTGAAAAATATGCCCATTTCTTCCTTATTTCACAGCGCCGCTCGGCGCTCACGTGACTACTTGCTGCTCCCTCTCCTGATCTGACAGCTACAGCGGAAGGGGCCAAGAATCCCCCACTGAAGTCAGCCGGAAAGGAGAAGAGGAGAGGAGGAGAGAGCCGAGACATCAGCCGGGGAGGAGGGGAGCAGTGAGGAGTCACGTGAGTGCTGAACATCGCTATGAAATAAGGTAGAAATGGGCATATTTTTTTACAAAGCACAGATACTGGAGCATAGGATGCTTTCTAACAGAGGGGATTGCATGTAATTTACACAGTGATTTCAGCAGCATGAGGGGAGGGGTGGGCACTGTCACTAGCTGACAAGCAGGGAGGGAGGGGGGAGAGGACGATGGAGAGAGGACAGAGGGGAGCTGTGGATGATGGAGGCACATAAACTGACCACAGTGTCAGGGTTTAGCAGTCATGATAAACCAGGGTCATTTTACAAGGGGGAGGGCAGAACCAGGCAGAATCAGCCAGGTATTTCAGGTGATACAGGGGGCCAAATTACACAGTACAAGCAGTGTGCTGTACAACATGCTTTAAAGTAAAAGGATCCAATTTTTTTTTTTTTTTTTCTGCGTCGAGTAATTTTTATTATACTTTTACATAATGACAGCCAATTATCAACCCCTTAGCTCACCCCATCAGTCTCCTCATGCATCACTGATTTACTAACAGACATTCCAGCCTGGATGTCACACCACTTCCTCAAACTGAATCTATTTAAAACCAAGCTCATATTTTTTCCTCCCCCACATGCTTTCCTCCCCCTGACTTCTCTGTCAAGATCATTGGCACAACTATCAGTCCTTCCACACTTGCCAGGGTGCTAGGGGTGACCCTGGACTGTGAACTGTCCTTTCAGGCCCACATCCAATCCCTGTCCAAATCATGCAGCCTTAACCTCTGCAACATCGCTAGAATACGCCCCTTTTTATCCAATGACACCACCAAGCTTCTAATTCACTCCCTGGTTATCTCTCGCCCCGACTACTGCACCTCCCTCCTCATTGGATTGCCTTTACATAGACTATCCACCCTTCAGTCCATAATGAATACTGCTGTAAGACTCATCCACCTTACCAACTGTTCAGTGATCTCAAACCCTTTCTGTCAATCCCTCTACTGGCTTCCACTCACCCAATGAATAAAATTCAAAGAACTAACAATAGCTTACAAATACTTTCAAAACTCTGCCCCCAGCTTCATCACTAACCTGATCTCAAAATTTCAACTAAGCAGCTCTCTTCAGGCCTCCAAAGGCCTCCTGCTCTCTAGCTCCCTTGTCAACTCTTCCCATGCTAGCCTCCAGGATTTTCCCAGAGCTTCTCCCATCCTTTGGAACTCCCTACCTCAATCTGTCCGACTGGCTCCTAATCTATCCATCTTTAGACAATCCCTGAAAACTCTTCTCTTTATAGAAGCCTATCCGGCTTATAACTAACACACAGTTTTACTTTCTCCATCACCTCATCCCCCACAGCTATTGCCTTTTGTAGTAATTGTCCCCCTCTTAGATTGTAAGCTCTAGTGAGCAGGGCCCTCTGATTCCTCTTGTACCAAGTGTACTGTAACTGTAATTTCTGCCTTCATTTTGTGGGTGCTTTATCAATCCCGTAGAATAATAATAATAATGATTTATCTTGGGGCTGTCTGCTCCACTGGTATATCTTTGTTATTTTTCCATGTTATTTGTATCTCGTGTAAAACTATTCCCATAAGATGTTGGACTGGGCACCATGTGTGGTCTCGTCTGGTGCATACCTTGAGGTCCACATGAAGCAGCAGAATTAGGCATGTATTGGGAGAATCGTTGATAAAGCAATATCAATAGTGAACGTCTTCAAGTCTTCCATTGCAATACTGAAAATATTGGAGCAGTGTGGCCTTACTCTTTTAAATGACTGCCCCACATGCTGGTCAAGTAATACTACTAGTACATTCAACAGGATCGCAAGGCTCCTCAAACTGAAAGAGTCGGACTGCCAAATTGCAAACAACAAGGGATGGGACAGCTTGCTCCCTAGTTAAATGGAAAAAGCTTATATTATTGCATGACACCATGTCCATGTCCCTGCCTTCTTTGATCTACTCAGCCACCTTGAGGACTTTAACCACTTGCCGACCAGTCACTGGGACTGTACTGCGGCAATGTGGCTCGATTCTGTCCAGCGACGTAGACCTACGTCGCTGGACTCCTCCCCTTGTGGGTGGCGCCCGCGTGCCGCCGCAGGCTCGCTCCCGCTGTTTTCAGTCACAGCGGGAGTCGGGCCAGGGGAGGAGCAGCGGTGATCACCGCCGCTCTTCCCCGATCGTCGGGGAATCGAGTTTGGAGATCCGCCCGCTTGTGTAAACAAAGCGGGCGGATCTCCTAAGTGACAAACCGTGACAGATTGCAGGGTTCAGCATAGCTGAACATGCGATCTGTCCCTGTGTCACTCAGTCCCCTCCCCCCACACACGTTAGTAAGCACCAGGCATACATTAACCCCTCCCTCTCCAATAAAATTAACCCCTTCCCTGCCAGTGTCATTTTTACAGTAACATGGCATATGTATAGCACTGATTACTGTAGAAATGTCACTGGTACCCCCAAAAGTGTCAAAAATGTCAGTCAAGGGTCCGATCTGTCCACCGCAATGTCGCAGTCCAGCAAAAAAAAATCGCAGATTGCCGCCATTACTCGTTAAAAAACGAATAACAAAAAGTGGCCTGGACGTAAGACTGCAAAATCCTCCGGTGGTAAGGTGGTTAAACAGAACACTAGCTACCAAGACGTTGCCACATATGTACAGAATGTTAAAGAGAATTTTAACCAGCATTTTGCTTCATTCATTCTTAGATCCAAGCAACTGAGGCAATGTTCTCACAACTTGCAGCAGCTGCTTGTTTTGTCAATGGTTTAGTGGTATATTGGCGCAAGAAGAGGTCTCAGTGTGGGCCAGTCCTGGGGACCCGGGGGGGGGGGGGGGAAGGGGAAAAAAACAGGGGTCAGGGGGGGGGTCCCAAGTTCAGGGAGCAGCTGTCCACTGTAGCGGCTGCCGGCGGTAGAGACAGAAGTGATCTCTAGGGGGAGACAAGAGGAAAGAAGCGCAGCACCTTCTAAGTACAGCAAGACATTTATTGAAAAGTAAAGCAGTATCACACTCACATATTGTAGCTCCAATATGTGAGTGTGACACTGCTTCACTTTTCAATAAATGTATTGCTGCACTTAGAAGGCGCTGCGCTTCTTTCCTCTTGTTTTGCCAACACTACTGTCTGTGGAAACCCTTGTTGATGTGCCTGAAGATAATATTCAGGAACTGCTCAGGAAGGCAGAGGAGTATGCCCGTGCCATAAGAAAATCCACATTGCCCCACATACAAGATGAGGATCTGAAGATGATATGTAAGAGGAGAATATTGAAAAATCACACAAAGTGAAAGAAGCACCATCCACATCAAAGCAGACTGTCTTTCGGTTTCTTTCAATATGCCACAGAAGACCCAGGCAGAGCATCTCCCCAAACAGGCGGCATAAAGCAGCATATCAATCTGACTGGTAATCCGATGCACACAATCCATTTCGATCATATGGGCTCTTCTCTGGCCTTAGTGGCCTGTTGTTCCTTAGAGTCAATTTTGTATTTTGAAGCACTTAAAAGAGCAATGCGAATAGTTTGCTGTGGTGGTGCCCTGACTTGACTTGGCCCGTCATTGGAGGTTTTCTGTATCTGTGGGGTTGAATTAGGGGGAAAAAAAATCAAGTTATTTTGATTTTACTTACTCTCGCACCCCACACAATCAATCAACTCCAAATTGTCTCTCTATAATTTACTACATGTTCCCAGGGCCGACCTTGGAACTTTAGGTGCCCTGTGCCGAGCATAAATTATTGACAATGCCCCTCCCAGTGACCACATCTCTCTGTATATATTTTAGTAAGGTACTTCCATTCTGGGAAAGCAGCAGCTAATAGATATTATGAAATCACTCCCATTAAGATTTAGTGACTAAGTGCACAACATGGACAGACAAACACACAGCTATTACTTCAGAATAGCAAAAGGTATGCAATCTGACTGCAACAAAGTTTGTTAAAAAAATCCCTGCAATGTACAGAGATAACACTTTTCTTAACTAAAGTGGAAGTGTGCTGTGCTTACCTTTGTATGAGCTTTGGGATGAGTTGTCCCCAAATGACGCTTCAAGTTTGTTGTATTTTTACCAGCGAGTAAATGGTTTGCAAAGGGTCTTGTTGTCCTTAGCATCAAATGTAAAATACATCCATAGATCTTCTCTCCACTTTTTCTACCAGTCACAGATGCCGAAATTTCTGTATAGCTTGTGCAGCAGTGGGGATGCATACATAAGAGTAACTCACTCTGAGTACGACTCGCCTCTGTGAAGTCTGTACATGAACGGTGAGGAGGAGGCCTGCAATGCACAGTGCTCTGGATGGTCTAAGAACAGCGAGGAGGCCTGTAATGCACAGTGCTCTAGACGGTCTGAGCACAGGGGGTGTGGCTTGTAATGCTGCACAATCCTCTGACGGTGGTCTGAGGAGGCCTGTATTGCTGCCCACTGCTCTGGACAGTGGTCTGAGGAGGCCTGTAATACTTCCAAGTGCTCTAGATGGTGGCTGTAATGCTACACAATGCTCTGGACAGTGGTCTGAGGAGGCTTGTAATGCTGTACAGTGCTCTGGACAGTGGTCTGAGAGGCCTGTAATGTTGCACAGTGTTCTGATGGTGATCTAAGAAGCCTGTAATGCTGCACAGTGCTGTGGATGGTGGCTGTAATGCTACACATTTCTCTGGACGGTGGTCTGAGAGGCCTGTAATGCTGCACAGTGCTCTGGATGGTGGCTGTAATGTTACACAGTACTGTGGATGGTGGTTTGAGGAGGCCTGTAATGCTGAACAGTGCTCTGTATGGTGGTATGAGAAGCCTGTAACGCTGCACGGTGTTCTGGATGGTGGTCTGAGGGGAGATGAGTAATGCACAATGCTTTTCGGATGGTGATCTAACTATGAGAGGCCTGTAATACTGTGCAGTGCTGGATGGTGGCTGTAATGCTACACATTTTTGTGGACGGTGGTCTGAGAGGCCTGTAATGCTGCACAGTGCTCTGGATGGTGGCTGTAATGTTACACAGTACTCTAGATTGTGGTTTGAGGAGGCCTGTAATGCTGAACAGTGCTCTGTATGGTGGTGTGAGAAGCCTGTAACGCTGCACGGTGTTCTGGATGGTGGTCTGAGGGGAGATGAGTAATGCACAATGCTATGGGATGGTGATCTAACTATGAGAGGCCTGTAATACTGTGCAGTGCTGGATGGTTATCTCAGGTCTGACTGAGGGATGGCCTGTAATGCACAGTGCTCTGGATGCCGGTGGTCAGTGGAGGCCTGTAATGCACACACAGTGCTCTGGACGGACGGAGGTCTGAGGGGAGGCCTCAGGCCTGTAATTGTGATGTACACACTCACGGTGCTCTCTGTTCTGGACTGTCGTCGATGTGAGTCAGAAGTGAGACTCACATCGGGAGGCCTGTAATGTAAAGTGCTGCTCTGGATGGTCATCTGAGGACTGTAATGCTGGCTGCACAGTCACTTACTTGGAAGCAGAAGCATGTAACAGAGAAAAGAAACAAGGGCGCCAAGTCATAAAGGTAGATGAACAGCTGTGTAATTTAATGTAGTAACTTACATGTTAAAAACAGGTATTCCAATGAAACAGCATGCATGGTGTAAAAAGACAGTCCCCACAGTAGATCCGATGGAAGATGCAAATGAAGGACAGTCACATCTGGGTCCTGTGTGGCGCATCCTGTGTAGTGGTGAAGGAAGTCCTGAATACCGGCAATGCCGGGTGATGCTGCAAATGGCGTGGGCTCCCTGGCTGGGCAGCCTCACCGCTGTCTGCCGTACAGCAGGAAGGTAATAACCCGGAACCGGAAATAGAAGGACAAGTCTGTCGGTTCCTCCACGGAAGCCGACAGGAACGTACACTGAACCGAGAGTGGAGGGCGGGCTGCAACGTCGTTTCGGAGGACCTCCTCCTTCATCAGGCAAGCCCACCCCTCCACCATAGAAAGTATTTATAATCCTGAGAAACAATTGCACTGCTGAGGATTGGACAAACCTCAGGTGTCACCAATAAAAAAGGGAGGGAAAATTAACAACAAGAAAAAAAGGGGAGGGAGGGGGGAGAAACGAACACCTCTCAGCAGCAACAGAGGCAATCATTATTAAAGGAACATCACATTATTAGACATTATAAAAAAACCCTATATAAGAGCAGAGTAACTAGCTCATCATAATAATTGGCATATGTAGAACCCTATATAGGAGCGGAGTGACTAGCTCAATGCGGACATCTCCCCATTGGATTCATATAAAATTATAAATATATAAATACATCAGATATAATTAAAACATTAAATTAATATAACCTCCGCTTTGAACGAGATATAACCTATCTTGTGTGAACATGTCACATATATAAAATATGTAGGTATATATGAATATAGCTGTAAATATGGGACTCTATTTAAAAACCTAAATATTATATACCATTAGTGGATGAATAATAAAATATAACTCTATAAAAAACAATCAATAAATACATAAAAGGCAAACAACCTCACTGCGGGTTAACCAATTAACCGCTGGCAAGGACAAAAATAGGGGGGGGGGATGGAGGGAAAAAAAAAAAAAAAAAAAACAGCAAATATCAGCAGGACTCGTTGTAAAAGGAAGGGAAATGCATAAAATTACCGAAAGTACCAAAATTAGCAACGATACATAATCGTATCCATAGTGCTCACTATAAAATGGTGTTGATTTCGAGCTCCTCATTTAACCCCCCGGGGGCCAAAGAATTGAGAGTGAAAATCCAGAAAGTTTCCCTATGGCAGAGGGTCTGGAAACGCTCTGCCACTGAATCGCAAGGGGGGATGGTCTCGATGACCCAAACCCGTAGTCCCTCGGTCGACTGATTATGATGGAGACGGAAATGTCTGGGAACACTATGCTCCACAGACCCCTTTTCAATTAATCTCCTGTGGTCTCCAAAACGGGCACGCACTGTGCGGATGGTGCGTCCCACATAAAGGAGACCACAGGGACACGCCAGGCAATACACCACAAACTCAGTGGAGCAACTGTAGAAATGTTTATGGATGTATTTTTTCCCCAATGGACCGTGAAACCACTTCTGTCTGTGCGTAACAAAGGGGCACATCTTGCATAAGATTTTTTTACATTGGTACATGCCCACTAAGTTACAAAAGGTAAGAAGGGGCTGTGTATTTATAATTTTATATGAATCCAATGGGGAGATGTCCGCATTGAGCTAGTCACTCCGCTCCTATATAGGGTTCTACATATGCCAATTATTATAATGAGCTAGTTACTCTGCTCTTATATAGGGTTTTTTTATAATGTCTAATAATGTGATGTTCCTTTAATAATGATTGCCTCTGTTGCTGCTGGGAGGTGTTCGTTTCTCCCCCCTCCCTCCCCTTTTTTTCTGTTAACAAAATTTGTTAATTTTCCCTCCCTTTTTTATTGGTGACACCTGAGGTTTGTCCAATCCTCAGCAGTGCAATTGTTTCTCAGGATTATAAATACTTTCTATGGTGGAGGGGTGGGCTTGCCTGATGAAGGAGGAGGTCCTCCGAAACGACGTTGCAGCCCGCCCTCCACTCTCGGTTCAGTGTACGTTCCTGTCGGCTTCCGTGGAGGAACCGACAGACTTGTCCTTCTATTTCCGGTTCCGGGTTATTACCTTCCTGCTGTACGGCAGACAGCGGTGAGGCTGCCCAGCCAGGGAGCCCACGCCATTTGCAGCATCACCCGGCATTGCCGGTATTCAGGACTTCCTTCACCACTACACAGGATGCGCCACACAGGACCCAGATGTGACTGTCCTTCATTTGCATCTTCCATCGGATCTACTGTGGGGACTGTCTTTTTACACCATGCATGCTGTTTCATTGGAATACCTGTTTTTAACATGTAAGTTACTACATTAAATTACACAGCTGTTCATCTACCTTTATGACTTGGCGCCCTTGTTTCTTTTCTCTGTTACATGTTTGGAGGGTATCCCTACCTCTTGAGGAGCTGCCTGTCCAATCTTCACCCCAGTACCCTGATTTGGACTTTTTGTACTCTTTCATCAGCAAGGATCCATCCGGGATCATCGCATGATTGATTAGGACTTCTACACACTTGAGGTTCTTGTATCTTGTTTGCCCTGCAATATTCTCAATATTTTCATTGTTACCCAATTTAATTTAATTGTTTATCCATTTATATTTTTAAATTTTTTTTTTTTTTTTTTTTTTTTTTTTTTTTAATTTATATATATATATTTATATTGGTGATTCATCTGTGGTACCACTGGTCATGTGGTCCCCTCCAAAATGGTCCAGTGAGCGCTGATTCACTGACCTAGGTCAGTGTGTGTCTTTTTATTCACTAATTTGTTTTGGGTTTGTCAGCTGCACCTGAACCATTATGGACACTATTAGAGAATTCCTATCACACAGAGATAGGAGATTCAGTAATTTATTTGTCAAGGATTCCTCCCCTTTCCCTGATATACCCTCAGTGAAGTTCAAACCTCTTCCTTTGTTTTCTCCACACACCCCCAAACTTGAACACCATATGCGCAAATTGTTCCACCAATTGGAAGATTTATTGGTTGCTGAAAATCTCCAATGGTGGGACGTATCCTTCTTGTACAAGTACTTGGACCTGAAGGTCACCCCTAGAGGCCTGAGGGTCTACAAGGGGTGTTCCTTCTTAGACCCGGATCTTATGATCGAATGGCGACATATTTCAGATTTTTGTACTACACAATGGATCAAAGTAATTATTAGACAAAGAGAGCAGAGGATAAGCAAATATGCTTCCCAAATCAACCATGTTGTTGAACTTATTTTCAAACATTCCTCCTTTTGTTTTCTAGAGAGGTGGTTTAGCCATCTTCTAGATAAAATTTGCACGAAAGAGAGGCAGATGGTCCACAAGAAAATTAGCAAATTGAATCGAGATCTAGTGGATTATCAGCTAAACAGAGCCCATACTTGGGCTACTGATAAACGCCGGGGAAGGTTGGCTCAACAGTTGCCACACCCCTCCACAGGCATAACCCTACCCCCTCGTTCCCGTAGATCACACACAGGTTTGACCTCACGTTCCACCCGATCCACTGTTCAGACGCAGCCCCAGCGGATCCCCAGTCAGGAGGGCACTTTACACATTAGTCGGGTGGGTATTCCCCCCGTACCCTCTCCTGATGTTCCACCTGCGACTGTGCCCTCCGCTTGTGTTCCCCCTGGGACTGTGTCTTTACCTTTGGAAGTGGAACAGAGTGACATTACTAGCACTGATGAGATCCAGTCTTGTTTAGGCTTGGTTTCTCTGCCAGCCCACTCTCCTTCGCCTAACCACACAGTCACTGTGAATGGAGTGGCTCTAGTACCTAACACACACATACCATTGCAGGACTCGTCCCAGTCCAATTCCCCTTCTGTATCCAGTGTCCATACTCCCATTGAGGACCACAATCATCATTTTTTGGTGCAGACCCCACCCGTCTGCCTGATGGAAACATCCATAAAAAGAAAAAAACCAGAAGAGGCAGACGAGGTGGGAAATCCAAACAAAAGGCAATACATAGACAGTCCTTCAATACCATCAGAATCTATAACCTCTCGTCCCACTACCTGAGTGATGACGAGACGTCTATTCTCCAAAAGGGTCTCAATTTTGCCCCCAGTAACCCTCCCAATCCCTTTACTCTCTTCAGAGACTTCAACGGATTTATCCGGAAGTTGACTCTGAAGAGATTCTTCTACATTAAGGAATTGGCCAACAACAACAGTCTTCCTCCACGGGGGCCCTCGGATGTACCCCTGTTGGAGAATTATAGTGAGGATGACCTGAGGATATTGGAGATCCTGGAGTCACTACACGCAGAAGCTGGGGGGGATGGAGAGGGGTATCCTACCCCGACCCCGATATCTTTTGCTCCCATCAGACATTCCAACTACAGACCAACCTCCACCTTCTATCCCACCCAGGCTAAAGGTTCATTCATAGATGCCTTTTACCACACAACATTTAATGAATTACGGGAGCTGTGCTCCTCAGTGCAGTCTGGTTCACATCAGCACACTAACCTCACCCCCGGGGAGAAGTTGGCCCTTAGTTCCCTGGGCAACAACTCGGATATCATTATAAGACAGGCCGACAAAGGGGGAGGGGTGGTCATTCAGGATGTTGCTGACTATCTCAAAGAGTCTAATAGACTCTTGTCGGATAGGACAACTTACATCAAATTGAAGGGTGATCCTTTAGATTCCTTCAAATTGGAATTGAAATCTCTTTTGGATCCGACTCTACAGGAGAACATCATAAATAAAATGGAACATCAGTTCCTTTTTAAGGAACTATACAAACATCCTTATTTTTATCACCTACCCAAGGTGCACAAAAATTCCACTTGTCCTCCTGGTAGACCCATTATAGCCGCAATGGATAGCTTGACCTCCAGTCTATCCTTATATATAGACTCCTTCCTGCAGCCCCTGGTTCAGGCCCTACCATCTTATATTAGAGACTCTATCCATCTTCTAGATACCCTCTCCCATTACCACTGGAGTGATACTTACACCTGGTTATCTTTAGATGTGACGTCTCTCTATACCTCCATCCCCCATGACATAGGTATTGCGGCTGTTAGTTATTTCTTGTCCAGGGACTCCGACATTCACCACAAGCAGGCCCAATTTATCACCAATAGTACCCAGTTTTGCTTAGAACATAATTATTTTAAATTTTCAGGTGACTACTTCCTCCAGATGCATGGGACAGCCATGGGCGCATCCTTTGCTCCCTCCTATGCCAACCTCACCATGGGTTGGTGGGAGGATAAATGCATTTGGAGGAACAATCCCTTCGCGGCCCATCTGATTTACTACGGTCGATACATCGACGATGTAATAATCATCTGGGATGGGCCCATTTCCACCGCAACTCCCTTCATCGAGTATTGCAACAGCAATGACATGGGTATAGCTTTCACACATGTGATCGATCCAACCTCCTTGGTTTTCTTGGATTTAGAGTTGTCCCACAGAGAGGGTAGGATTGTGTCTAGGACACACTTCAAGCCCTCTGCAGGCAACTCATACCTCCACTTTGGAAGTTGCCACCATCCAAAGTGGATACATAACATCCCCAAGGGGCAATTTTCCAGATTACGAAAAAATTGCACCCGTGGAGAAGACTATGAGGAGCAGGGCCAAGTTTTGATTCATAGGTTCCTGGACAAGGGGTACGACTCCACCTTGGTCCAGGCGGCCTTTGAAGAATGTAAAAATCCTTGTTCCGTTAAATCTACATCTGACTTGACAGCCTTTGGGGAGGTTAAATTCATAACCCAATATCATTATGCACACAAGAGGATGGAGAATATAATTAGACGCCACTGGGGGATTTTAATGCAGGATCCAAAATTGGCTCCTGTTTTACCCAAGTATCCACGAGTCATCTATAGGAGGCCTAGAAATGTAAAAAACATAATAGCCCCGAGCAGGTTCAATAAGCCCAAAATTTCCACACAGCCCCTTCTTACCTTTTGTAACTTAGTGGGCATGTACCAATGTAAAAAAATCTTATGCAAGATGTGCCCCTTTGTTACGCACAGACAGAAGTGGTTTCAGGGTCCATTGGGGAAAAAATACATCCATAAACATTTCTACAGTTGCTCCACTGAGTTTGTGGTGTATTGCCTGGCGTGTCCCTGTGGTCTCCTTTATGTGGGACGCACCATCCGCACAGTGCGTGCCCGTTTTGGAGACCACAGGAGATTAATTGAAAAGGGGTCTGTGGAGCATAGTGTTCCCAGACATTTCCGTCTCCATCATAATCAGTCGACCGAGGGACTACGGGTTTGGGTCATCGAGACCATCCCCCCTTGCGATTCAGTGGCAGAGCGTTTCCAGACCCTCTGCCATAGGGAAACTTTCTGGATTTTCACTCTCAATTCTTTGGCCCCCGGGGGGTTAAATGAGGAGCTCGAAATCAACACCATTTTATAGTGAGCACTATGGATACGATTATGTATCGTTGCTAATTTTGGTACTTTCGGTAATTTTATGCATTTCCCTTCCTTTTACAACGAGTCCTGCTGATATTTGCTGTTTTTTTTTTTTTTTTTTTTTCCCTCCATCCCCCCCCCCTATTTTTGTCCTTGCCAGCGGTTAATTGGTTAACCCGCAGTGAGGTTGTTTGCCTTTTATGTATTTATTGATTGTTTTTTATAGAGTTATATTTTATTATTCATCCACTAATGGTATATAATATTTAGGTTTTTAAATAGAGTCCCATATTTACAGCTATATTCATATATACCTACATATTTTATATATGTGACATGTTCACACAAGATAGGTTATATCTCGTTCAAAGCGGAGGTTATATTAATTTAATGTTTTAATTATATCTGATGTATTTATATATTTATAATTTTATATGAATCCAATGGGGAGATGTCCGCATTGAGCTAGTCACTCCGCTCCTATATAGGGTTCTACATATGCCAATTATTATGATGAGCTAGTTACTCTGCTCTTATATAGGGTTTTTTTATAATGTCTAATAATGTGATGTTCCTTTAATAATGATTGCCTCTGTTGCTGCTGGGAGGTGTTTGTTTCTCCCCCCTCCCTCCCCTTTTTTTCTTGTTGTTAATTTTCCCTCCCTTTTTTATTGGTGACACCTGAGGTTTGTCCAATCCTCAGCAGTGCAATTGTTTCTCAGGATTATAAATACTTTCTATGGTGGAGGGGTGGGCTTGCCTGATGAAGGAGGAGGTCCTCCGAAACGACGTTGCAGCCCGCCCTCCACTCTCGGTTCAGTGTACGTTCCTGTCGGCTTCCGTGGAGGAACCGACAGACTTGTCCTTCTATTTCCGGTTCCGGGTTATTACCTTCCTGCTGTACGGCAGACAGCGGTGAGGCTGCCCAGCCAGGGAGCCCACGCCATTTGCAGCATCACCCGGCATTGCCGGTATTCAGGACTTCCTTCACCACTACACAGGATGCGCCACACAGGACCCAGATGTGACTGTCCTTCATTTGCATCTTCCATCGGATCTACTGTGGGGACTGTCTTTTTACACCATGCATGCTGTTTCATTGGAATACCTGTTTTTAACATGTAAGTTACTACATTAAATTACACAGCTGTTCATCTACCTTTATGACTTGGCGCCCTTGTTTCTTTTCTCTGTTACATGTTTGGAGGGTATCCCTACCTCTTGAGGAGCTGCCTGTCCAATCTTCACCCCAGTACCCTGATTTGGACTTTTTGTACTCTTTCATCAGCAAGGATTCATCCGGGATCATCGCATGATTGATTAGGACTTCTACACACTTGAGGTTCTTGTATCTTGTTTGCCCTGCAATATTCTCAATATTTTCATTGTTACCCAATTTAATTTAATTATTTATCCATTTATATATTTTTTTTTTTTTAAATTTATATATATATATTTATATTGGTGATTCATCTGTGGTACCACTGGTCATGTGGTCCCCTCCAAAATGGTCCAGTGAGCGCTGATTCACTGACCTAGGTCAGTGTGTGTCTTGGAAGCAGAAGCAGGTGGAGCTAAGTGGAAACTGGAATTTTCACGAGGGTAAACGTCCCTGCCCCACATTTTCGTTTTCATTCGTTAACGAAATTGGAATTGATTTTCGTCACGATTTTCGTCAGTGGACAAAAAATAAATAAAAATATGGTGTATTTTTTATTTTGTTTTCGTCACTATAAAAAGACCGCTGACGAAAATTTTGACAAATGTTTTCGTTGACTAAATTAACACTGTTGATCACAGATGCTGTTGATCATTTCCTCCTGCTGACCAGAAATATACGAGGAAATATGACATGTGCTATTGACTGCTGATCTGTATTCATTCTGTTGTACTTAACAAAGGGGCTTATTTACTGAATGCAAATCCACTGTGCACCTGGAAGTGCACCTGGAAGTACAGTCACTGTAGATCTGAGAGGGACATGCAAGGAAAATAAAAAACAGCCTTTTTGCTTGCACATGATTGGATGATAGAACTTAGCAGAGCTTCCCCTCATTTTAGATCTTCCCCTCAGTAGTTCCCCTTGTAGTGCAATCGCAGTGCACTGTGGATTTGCCTTTAGTAAATAAACCCCTGTGTGTCTACCACTGTACCTTGCATACTCCTGACCAAACTGCTTCTTGTCTAATTAGATGCTGCTTGCTAAGTAGTTTCCGACTATTTTAATTAAGGTCTTCTTTGAGGTAGGCTCTGACACTTCATTATTCTGATTTTTTTTAAAAAAAATTATTTGAATTATGTGTCTGTGAAGCTTTCACTTTAGTACAGTAAATAAAGAATATTTTGTGGGTACAAGGACTGCAGCATATGTGTGCAGTGTGTTCTGTGAGTAGGCCTAAACTATATTTAACCATGTTCCTTTAACCACTTAAGCCCCGGAGGATTTGGCTGCTAAAAGACCAGGGGGTATTTTGCGATTCGGCACTGCGTGACTTTAACGGACAATTGCGCGGTCGTGCGACGCTTTACCTAAACGAATTTGACGTCCATTTTTTCCCACAAACAGAGCTTTCTTTTGGTGGTATTTGATCACCTGTGCGATTTTTGATCACGCGCTAAAAAAAGAGCGTCAATTTTGCAAAAATAACAATATTTTTCACATTTTTTTATTTGAAATTCCCCCCAAAAAAAAGTAAAAATCAAAATTTTTTAAAATTTTCGGCATATTTGTTTTATGCTACATATGTTTGGTAAAAAAAAATCGCAAAAAGCGTATTTTGATTGGTATGCGCAAAAGTTATCGCGTTTACTAACAAAGGGAAAGATTTTTTGTCATTTTTGTTGTTTTTTTTTTTAACGCGTAATGGCGGCGATCTGCGATTTTGTTTGCGGTACTGCGACATTGGGGCGGACAGATCGGACCCTTCACTGACATTTTTGACACTTTTGGGGTTACCAGTGACATTTCTACAGTAATCAGTGCTATATATATGCACTGTTACTGTAAAATTACACTGGCAGTGAAGGGGTTAACTTTATTTGAGAGGGAGGGGCTGTGTGTGTCCCTAGGGGCGTGATTCTAACTGTGATTGGCTGTGGCTTGAGCTGTAGGAACACTGATCAACGGTCCTACATAGTAGAACCGTATGATCAGTGTTTCTACACAGGGGAGAATGACAGGCAGCTTGTTTACACAAGCTGCCTGCCTTTCTCCCTCTCCCCCGACGATCACAGAGTGAGCGGCGGACATCGGGTCCGCCGGTCACACGCGCGCGGGGGGGGGGGTCCGTGACCGCGCGGAGCGGGAGCGCGCTCGCTCCCCAGAGCCTCACAGGCTAGTGACGTATATATACGTCACTTTGCCTGTGAGGGGCTGACCGCCGCAGTATATCTACTTGCGGCGGTCGGCAAGCAGTTAAAGCGGATATTCAGTGCATCTGAGCATCACAAACTAAAATCACAATTTATTTAATTTTTAATATTAAAAGCAAACTCCCCCATCCATCCATGTCTCCATACTTTATTTTGTTGAGAAATCACTTTGAAAAACAACCCCCTAGCATTTCTGGCTGGTGCCAGCTCGAGTAAGGGCAAATGATTCATGTAGCATTTACTTCCTGGAATGTATCTGCCCTTATGTTAAGCATGCATGCAGGAGAGTGTGCTTGGCTTAGAAACCCCTCCTCCTCCCCTTCTCCCATCCTGAAGACTCCCACTAGGCAGGGGGGATGCCCATCCATGGGACCAGTGGCCGTGATTGCCATCGGCCACCCACGATCGCTCCCCACTGGTTCTCTCTGAAATGATCACAGAGCGCCTGTGATCCTTCTATATAGGATCACAGGTCTCTATGATCATTTCACAAGTCCCCCCCCCCCACAGTTAGAAAACACTCCCCTAGGCTCACATTTAACCCTTTGATCACCCCTGGATTAAACCCTTCCCTGCCAGTGTCATTATTACAGTAACAGTGCATATTTTTAGCACTGATTACTGTAGTAATGTCACCGGTCCCCCCAAAAGTGTCAAAGATGTCAGTTAGGGGTCCGATCTGTCCGCCGCAATTTTGCAGTCCCACTAAAAATCACAGATCGCCGCCATTACTTGTAAAAAAATAAATAAAAATTGCATAAATCTTTCCCCTAGTTTGTAGACGCAATAACTTTTGCGCAAACCAATAAAAATAGGCTTATTGCGATTTTTGTTACCAAAAATATGTAGCCAGCCGAACACAAATTGGCCTAAAAGGATGAAAAATGTTGATTTTTACATTTTTTTTGGGGGGGGGGGGGGGAAATGTTATATAGCAGAATGTGAAAAATAATGTGTTTTTTTAGAATGGCCGCTATTTTTTTATTTATAGCGCAAAAAATAAAAAATTGCATAAGTGATCAAATACCACCAAAAGAAAGCTCTATTTGTGGGAAAAAAAGGACATCAATTTTATTTTGGTACAGTGTCGCACCGCCACGCAATTTTTTAGTTAAAGTAACACGGTGCCAAATCGCAAAAAATGGCCTGGTCAATAAGGGGGCAAATCCTTCAGGTCCAGAACTGGTTAATGTAATTTCAGCACTGGGTAAAATAAAAAATGTTGTTCATCTTTAAGGTTCTATGTTATACTAGAGGGTGCCTGCTTTACAGATGAGGGGTCAGATTTGCTATGTGTGACCCTGCAACAGGCCAGAAAGGAATGCCTTTACCAAATCCTGTTCATTCTCTAAATAAAGTCCATTTTACACTGGGTATATTGCTCTTCAGCTTTTTTCAGCGTTAGAGGAAACTAGAATAAAACAAATGAACAATATAACAATTAAATTGTGAATTATTTAGAGCAAACACATTGAGCTTGCATAATGCTGCCGAGTGTATAATATCATTTATAATCTTAGCAGCAGAAAATATCAAAGCAACACTTGTGGAATATTTTTTTTTTCCTTTTTTACAATAAGTTCTGATGAATGCAGGAGATACTAAAAGGAAAATTATACCCGAGGAAATAAGTTTGCTTTAATCACCTTTTAAAAATGTATTTTCCCTTTCTATCATTGTTTCTTTCTTGCATTTTAATTTTTAATATCTGTAAGAGCACAGATGAAATTGCCAGGCATTTGTTTGTAAAATCATCAAAATAACTTTGTAAGTGGCTTCAGTAATTTGCTTCATTGCAGATAATATTAGGAATAATTTTAGTTTTTTTGCCTGGTGCCTAATGTAAGCTTACTTGGGCAACCTGCCTTCCACTGCCGGATGAGGAAATGTTAATCACAACACCTTGTAACTATCTTCTAGGCCAGGGGTCAGGAACCTTTTTGGCTAAGAGAGCCACGAACACCACATATTTTCAAATGTAATTCCGTGAGAGCCATACACTATGTTTCAGGGGTCGGGAACCTTTATGTAAGTAAGTAACGGAGTGACGAATTGCAAAAAATGGCCTGGTCATTAAGGCCCCTTTCACACACTCCTTCCGTCGGACGGAGTCAGTTTTTCTAAGCGGGGGATCGATCCGCCGATCCCCCGCTGAGCAGGTGGATGACAGCTGTGTGCACTATGTGCAGAGACAGAGCTCTCAGTTCCCCATGCATCTCTTTGGGGAAAATCGGATTTATTTATTTTTTTACTTTCATTACATTTTTATTGAGGTTTTACAAGGAACAAAAATACAAAGTTAAGTGAAGCAGTGTCGTCATATGTTTACACATCATATCATATGTCATAAAAGCAAACATTTATGAACTAAAACCTTAATCTGATCGTTAAAGCTATTCAATATTTTTTGGGCGCCCTCCCTCCCCACAGGCACCCTAACTGGGAACATTCTGTGTCACGGGGTGGGGAGAGATGGACTACCCTCTTTTGCATTGCCTGGAGACAAAGATAACCAAAAACAGTATAGATCACCAATGGCAGCCTGTCGCCTATACAACATAAGTATAACCTATCAGGATATGCGATGAGGATTGAGAAGGGTTTTTATAAGTCAGATGGTCTGGTGGGCAGTACAGTCATTTTTGTATTTTGAGTACCAGTCTGTCCATGGAAGCCATAGGTTTTTAGGGGCCTCAAATCTGCGATTGAGCAAATCTGACTTTGTAATTGTAGTGGAGCTTAGTCGTGTTTATTACTTCTTCCAGAGTGGGCACTCCGCTTTCCAGAGTCTCACTATGCAAAGCCTAGTTGCAAGGAGTATATGGGTCACCACTGGTCTAAAGGGTGGCGGGATGTCCTCCATACCAATATTCAAACCCCCCAGGCCCGGTGTTGGATGTAGTCTAAGGCCCGTGATTTGTGAGAGTATGGAAAATATTCCTGGCCAAAGTCTAAATAGTTTACTACATTCTACATTACCAATCTGCTCACACCCTCTCCAGCATTTAGGTGAAGTGCCAGCATGAAATTTAGAAATGCGATAGGGTGGTAAGTACCAATGTATCACAATGCTATGTGACAATTCCTATAAACCCACACATTTTCTTCCTGCATATGTTGTAGAGAGTGCCTTCTGCCATTGTGAGGAGGAAAACAGTATGTCAAGGTCTCTCTTCTATGCTAAGAATGGAGGGGACCTAACAAAGTCTGCTTTGTCTTCAATTGTAGTGTAGAATATGGAAATGCCCCCTTTGGAGTTCAAGGCTGGTTTAAAATATTGACCTATTTTTTGAGGTATTCTACATCTGATGTCATGAGTTTTGCGAAGGAAGGATGTTATGCGCATGTAGTTGTATTGTCCTGACTAATGTATTCAGTGTTCTAAGCGTAGATCTGAGAATGGTTTAGGAATGTCATCTCTGTATAGGTTCAGAGATCCACGTAACCCCTCTCTTTATTTATTGAGACATGGAGAGACCTGGGATCAGGTGTGTTAATGACGCCAACGGAATGGGGATTTCCAATAAGTAGTCATTTCCGCTGTACGGGTAGGTAAGAATTTTCCATGCAGTTGGGGTGGCCTGTATTGTGAGAGGAAGAGTTTTCGGTGTATGCTGTAAGTGGTAACTGGCATGAAGATATGCTTCTAATGTGCCATGTGGTAGCGTTGATTGCTCCATTTCGCACCACAAGGGTCTATGTGAGGGTGTAAACCAGTATTTACACTGTGCCAGGATTGCGGCTATGTAATAGTTCTTTATGTCTGTCATTCCCAGTCCTCCTGTCCTCTTTAGTTTAACTAAAAGCACATCTAGCTTTTCTCCCCTTTCATTAAAAGTTGTTTACCATGCTCTGTAAGGTCTTGAAAAAGGACTGTGGGACTGGAATGGGCACCGTCCTAAATATGTATAAGATTTAGGGTACATTTTAAATGCTGCTAGGTGTCCTGACCAGGATATTTATATATATATATATATATATATATATATATATATATATATATATTTTAAAAGTTGTCCTTGGTACATGCTTGTTAGCCCTACAAATAAGCAGAACTGAATAACAAGACCCCCCCCCCCCCATGGACTTCAATAGGGTTCACCGCAAGGTTTGCAAACCTAGAACTTTCTGCAGATTTGCTCGTCCCTGCTCACAAAACTTCTGAACCTTCTGTGCTCCACCAATATAAAGTTTGACTTGATTTTTATGTTTAAATGTATTTATTTTGTTTTGAAAACAAAATTTACATTGATGCACTGACGCAGCCACTGTAGTAGTAATAGTAATACAGTCAACAATACAATGAACATTTAAACATCAGTAGATTTTCTGTTAGTACCAGAATGGTACAATTTAAGTATACCAATAAGCTATTCAGAAGGAGAGAGAAAGAGGAGTACAAAGAGAGAAATACCAGAGGGGAAAAGGAGGGGAACAGGAACAAGGCACTAGTGGTTTGTATAACCTCAGATACATCATCAGTTGAACATATCAATTAGCACCAATCATGCGGTGAAGATTAGGATGACCGTAATGTGTGCCACAAGGACCAAGGTTTCCAAATGAGATCAAAGGATCTGGAATTTTTGTTTTGCAGGGCTGTGAACTTTTCCCATAAGAAATGTTGGTGGGTGGTATTGATCATTTTAGATGGAATAGGGGTTAAGTCCTGTCTCCAGTGTCTGGTAATAGTCAATTTGGCCGAGAGTAAGATGTTGGCCACTATACCACGGTACATGATTGGGAATCTGTCAATACCCAGATTGAGTAGGGCCAAGGCAGGGTCCAACGGGGGGAAAATACCTGTAATTTTAGAGATGGTCTGAAATGTTTTCCGCCAGAAACTACAGATATTCTTGCAGGACCACAGTATATGCATCAAGTTGCCAGTGGAACCACAACCACATCAACATTGTGGAGAAGTTGCAGGGTACATTTTCGCCAATCTATACGGCGTGAAATACTAGCGGAGAGATATCTTCAAGGCTAGTTCCCAGTAATTAACACAATATAATATGGAGTTTGAGTATCTTAAAGCTTGGATCTACTGGGAGTCAGAGAAGGAGGCCTTAAGGTCCTATTGTTTCCCATTGGAGCATTGACTTTGCCTTGACAAATCCAATTTTGTAATGTTCTATAGAAGAGAGATGTTCCTTTGGTGGGTTTTGAATATTCTGAGAGGAATTGCCATATTGTGGGTTGGAGTATAATGGAAGGAGGTGGTGAAGCTTTAAGAACATGCAGAATAAGGAGCAATGTGAAATGAGTGTGATGTGGAAGGGAATGTTTATTAATGATTGTTTCAGAGGATTTTGTTTTGTGCCTATCCCAGAGGTCCTCCAAATAGCAGATGCCTAGCTCCTCCAGGGCAGTTACTCAAATGTCTAGGATAAGATGTTCTAAAGTAGCAAGCGGGATCCTAATGTCCAGGCAGGCCGGAGAGTGGGGGGAAAGATTTACAATTTTTCGCAGAGTGCAAATGGAGGCTCTAGAAGTCGGCAAGTATTCTGCCAGGTTCAACGCCTTCCAAGTGTCCGCATATAAGAAACTGTGACTTGATTTTGATTTAAAGTAGAAAGAAAATAAATCTACAGTTGGCTAGAGAAACACTTTATTCTATACCAACTAATCAAATGGCAGATTTTTTTTTCTGTGCATTGGTATTAAATAATTCCCAATGACTTCTTTACTCAAAGTCAATTATTATGGATTTTGATGATCAGAATGCATCAAAATCTGGCAATAGACTTCAGGGGACAATTACATGTAAGCGGACTACTGGATTAATTAACAACGTGTAAGCTTGCCATTAGGCACACTGTCATGCACACATTTATATCCTATGAGTATGCATCCTATGCCATCAGACACACATGGCATGTTGCAGAAACACAGGCTGTCATTGAAATCCCACCTGAATAGCTGGCTCTTTCTTAGATCTATCAGGCAAAAGTTATCTTCCTGATCACCTCAAGACAGCTACAGAAACTTAAAAGTGTAATTTCAGTTTTACATTTAAAAGTGAAGGTACTTTCTCAAGGTGTGGATTTATTATTAACATAAAAAAAGTAGTAACTTACTCTGAGGTAAGCGTGGAGGGGTACAATGGGTAAACGGGGTCATCCATCTTCTTCTCCAAAGTACAGTGTGGTGAAGGAGGGTGGCGGGGTGCCGGTGTATCCACATGGAGGCTGTTTTATAGCAGTCTGTCCGTGAGTTGAGCAGCGAAGGAGGACTCTCGGCGAGGCTCCGACTTCCTGCTTCCAGTCTACCCAACGTCACATCAGGCGCCTGATGAAGGAGCAAGGATGCTTTGAACGCGTGCAACCCCTGTCTTCTCTCCTCCCCACCGGAAGTGACGTCGGGTAGACCGGAAGCAGGAAGTCAGAGCCTCCATGAGAGTCCTGCACCGCCGCTCAACCCATGGACAGACTGCTATACAACAGCCTCCACATGGATACACTGGCACCCCGCCGCACTAGTGCCACACTAAGCCCGCGCCGCTCTCTTCTGCTTTATATTTGGGTGCACCAGGTGCTAAGGTATTTTAATCCTTGTGCCTAAACTACTGAACTTTAGGATGCTCTTAAATAGCCACAAGACACTGCATTTTACTTGTAATACCTTGTTTATTGACTAATATAATTTTTAAGACTTGTTGCAGTTTTTTTCGTATCCAAACAAATGTTTGGATCTCCCGATAAATCCCCAAAAAAACTATTAAAGGTTCTAAGATGTATATGTATTAACATACCTAAGGCACTACTTGAAGCTCATTAAAGAGGAACTGAACTCTGGAAGCTGTGCCTAAAAAACGCAGGCAGAGGGCAAAGTCACCAGTCACCAGTATTGCCTGTGGTCTCCCTGCAGCTGATATTTTCCCATTACTGACTTACCACGTATTGTTCTGCACTGTGTCTCTGCATAAAGGGGCCATCTTGGTAGAGGCAGGGCTTTACTAAATCCTTGTCATACGCTCAGTAATAAAGAAGCAGCACACTGGTGAGCTCATCACTCTGCTCCATCCTCCTGCAAGCATGTTTAAACTGCTGACTGACAGCAAAACAATAGAGCTCTAATGATGAAGTGTTGAATCTGCCATTCCACAGCGTGAATTCTGCTATGCGTGGAATTACCGCAAGCTGATATTTGGACAGATTCAGGTTTTTTTTTTTTTTCCAAAAATTAAGGTTTTTATGCTAGGTCTACAGAAAAATACATGAAACTATTTTTAATGAACACATAACGGGAATAAATGCTATTTTATATCTACTAGGAGTTAAGCTTTAAGGTGCAATGGAATTATTTGTAGTGTCCTTTTCCTGGCGGAAAAACAATTGTTCAACGGCCTTGAACAACTTAATGATGGTCACTACACTGAAAAGTGGAACACAGAGCCTTTTCTGGATTGTTTTATAGCCATCACCCACCATGGAAAGATTAATGATCTTTTACTGGCACCGTTTGTGGTGTTCTATGACTTTAACCATTATGATGGATTTTCAGTGTTAGTGTATTGCCTCTTATTTTTCTTCTAACGTGTTGTGTCCTTTCAAGGCTCCGGTAAGATTCCACTCGTTCCCAAAGAATGTTCTGACAACAAAATATTTATTCAGGATTAGCTTTCCAGAGTTCTGTTTGTATATACTTAAGGGTTCTGCATATATTTAGCTTTTGTCTGTTTTTTCTTACATAGAATTTGCTTATTTTTCAAGTAAATGACATTGCTCTCTGAAGTGGGGATAATGTTAAAAATAATCCTTTTTTCAATCTATTGGAGTAAAATCATATTTCTATGTTCTATGTATTTTCTGTTGACTGGTGCATTTTTCTAAAAATTATCAAGGGAATTATTAATTACACAATCCACCACGGCTGTGTTACATTTTTAAACATCACAGACAATATCAGAAATTGGATAATGCTGACATTAATTGCATAGAGTCAATGTTTGGCTGGCATGGGATAATTTGATCTAATCAAAGTTGCTATGCTAATGTCAATTCAAATGTGATTTTTTATCTCACTTCATCAACAATAGGGAGATGAATATCAGGACTGGCTAGATATAACGTATATTATTTCATTTTGTAATCAAAATCAATACTTTGCAGCAAATAAGCCAGGATAAATGTTGTTGCATTCCAGGCACTTTTGAGATCGCTGTCAAATGTTGAATTTAATTTAAGATTCAAGGGATTGCTGTATCTGAATAATTTGCTTTGTCACCAAGACAACAACTCTTGTTTTAGTTGTAGGAGTGCCCGCCCTTTAATGGCAATTGTGGATTTGGAAGTCCAGTTGGTCATCTATTGTCTTACAACTGGACCCTATGAGAGACAATATCTAAAGTCAAGTAATCTGTTCAACTGCCTGTTGCCAAGATCAATTTCTTGACTTCTAATATTATTGCTGCTCATGCTGGTACACCAATAATAACACAATGTTCCAGCACATATGGCTTCTACGGGTGCTGGAAACTTCTCTGAAGAAGCAAATAAGGCTTTAAGACCAACTAAATCTTCAGTTTAAAGAATAAGTGTACCTTTTGCAAAATAAAAAGTATAAATGCACATATTTTTGCATTTATTATTTTTTGCAGACAAGCTTGCTAAGCATTACAACTGCTATTGGTAGATTGCAGGTGCAATGCCGGGCCCCATCAGACCCTTCCTCTAGCTTTATGTCCATACCAAGGTATATACTTTCAGTTAGAAAGATGGAGGAAATATCAATGGTCTACTAGTGAGGTGATCATTGAGTTCCATTGAGAACTACTAACTGGTGGCAGAAGGACTTGTCGTTTATTTATTCACAAATCTCTGGGAATGAATGAAGTTGCTATGCGGTGGAGCCATGCACAGTCACACCTCTTGGAAATCTAACAACTTCTGCAAGGAGGGAGAACCCCCACACACTGTCAGAGAGGGGGCCATTTTGGAGATGAAGGGTCTGCTTAGCACCATGTTACGTGTTATTCCTTTTAATATGCGTCTAACATATAACCTGTCCCCTTTGATGGATCCTTCTGATGTGGATTACATCACAGATAACCTATACATGTTTTTATGTGTTAATGTAATAATCAATTGTGTCTTTTTCCTTTTTTTTTATTTTACTTTTCATGTTTGTTATCTTCCATCAATCACAGAACTGCCGGCATATTGTTGCCCTATAGGATATGTCTCTGTTTTTAAATTGTAGAACAATAAAATGTTTATTTTTTTTATATATACCTCTGTGCCGACAAAGTCCATGTTTCTTGATCCAAATTTCTCATCTAACATGTAACATGGTCTTAAAACGGAGTTTCGGACGAAAATACTTTTTAACTAAAAATACCCCTTTAATACTTACCAATTGCTCTTTACATTACCACTAATCTCAGATTTATAAGTAGTACAGTATTTGTTGGTATTCAAATTCTTACTTTTAAAATCGCTTTTTGAGCGCGGCCATCTCCGTTGTGGGCAACTGAAGCCACTGTGGAAGCCGATGTGTCCTTCTACCTGATTGCAGTGCATGAGAGGAGCGGCCGGTGAAGCCCATTGCCTCCTGGGATTGATGACAAACATCTACCAGGACACAATGCAAACCAGGAAGTGACGTCCGGGGCCACGGTCGCAGAAGGGGGAGAAGGAGGAAGGTGAACAAACTATCCTCTTAAAATAAAATAAGGGACCCCCCAAAAAAAATTAAAATGCCCAATTCTTCTTTAGCAAATCGATCACTGCTGGAATCAGTAAAGTGTAAAATTAGGGTGGACCTCCGCTTTAAGGGTAGGGTTGCCCTTTAAATTAGCAAAATACATTCCTGGTGGATTAAAATAAAAGGTTTAGAAAGTCTTACAGTTTGTTTACTTACAAAGTAGCCACTTCTTTTGCCAGCATACTGCAAAGAAGGGCCCTTGCCCTCTGTGTGAATTTAGAAATCCAGTATGCTCCAGCTGAGTTAGAGTTAGAGCTTCAAAAAACCAGTAGGGGACACGAGCTTTGCTGATTGCAGAGCAATAGATTTTGTTTAGCAGGGGGAGTGTCAGACCACTGCAGAGATACTATTACTTCCACACAAATAGTAAGGGTCCTTCTCTATATCACTCTGGCAAGGGACATGCTGCTTTCGAAAGAAAACAAACTGTAAAGACTTTACTTGTTTGATCAAATATATTGTGCTGATTTAAACGGAATGCTCAGTCGGGTTATAAAATAGCCAACAAAATAATGGAAGGTGCGTCACTGATTTATGTCAGAATGAGATTAATGTGTATGTACAGCTAAACTTTTTTGGGAGTAGTGTAGGAAAGGGTTAAGACCCTTTGTCAGTTTATTTTTTGCTGTCTGATCCCCAGTGATGAGATTTCCTTTCACTTCCCTTAGGGGATGCAACAGAAATCTCTCCAAAGTGGGAGGAATAGCCACCTTAGACAACTAAAAAAATAAGTCAGTGCTTATGGGAGTCAGGCAGCTTGCAACCAAGTAGGCTGATACACCAAACCCCTGCAAGATCTACTGTTGGACGGAACATGCAGGGTGGAGATATGGCGATATTGTCATGCTGCTGTCGCTAGATGTTACGTGGATTTGTTTGCTTATTCTTGGAGTTTTCATGTAACGAATGCTTTCTGCCACTCTTTTAAATCGTGACTACACTATGAGCATTTTTTTTTTTACCTCACGTGGAGAGCTTTTTCCTTTGAAAGAGCATGGTGTCATTTACCTGGTCCAGAGCCTCGGTGGTAAACAGGGACGGTGGTGATTGCAATGCAATCAGATTTCCTGGATAGGATTACTTGAGCATTTTGTGCTATAGATTTTGCAGCAAATATTTCTGGTGAGTGAGCATTCACTTCAGGGTGTTGTGTGGACATTAGTGATGGGCTTGATGTTCAAATCGAATGTAAGTTCAACTCGAACATCAGGAGTTGGTGTGTTCGCTGAACAAACGAACACCCAGGGGTGCTTTGCGGCAAGTTCACCCGCCGATGAGTGTCCCATAATGCACTGCGCGATTGCAGTGCATTAAAGTGGAGTTCCACCCTAATTTTATACTTACCTCCATCTTCTCGCTCCGGGTCACCTGAAAAACAAATGGCTAATCGCATTTTTTTTTTTTTTACTTACCTCGTAGCGAAGAAAATATACTTACCTTACTTCCTTCTTCCTCCTTCCTCGGCCGCGGCCCGTCGTCACTTCCTTGCTCTGCAATGATTCCTGGGAGCTGAACGTCATCGCTCCCAGGAATCATTGCGTCTGCACCGGCCCCGACGTCAGTTCCGGGGCGCGCACGTCATCCCCTTCTAAACAGCTTCTGGGCATGGAGGGATGACTCGCACGCCCGTAAGTGACGGCGGGGCCGGCGCAGGGCATCGTGGGACCGAAGAAGGCGGAAGAGGACGCCGAAGAGAATCGCGCTGGCCTCAAGCTGCCCACATCTGAGATGGCAGCGTTGGACAAGACTTTTTCAAGGTAAGTATTTGTCATAACAGGTAAGTGCAACCCGGGACAGATCAGAGGCTAGCCATTGTGGAATGCACTAGCCCTGACTGTCCCGGGGGTATTTAAAAAAAAAAAAAAAATTCCAGGGTGGAACTCCGCTTTAAGTGCTTGTGATTGGCCAAAGCATGTGCCTGACCTGTATGCTTTGGCCAATCACAGCACAATGTCCTGTTAGAGCCATGAATGGCAAAAGGTGCCTTTAGCCAATCATGGCTCAGGGGCTAGGTTTAATAAAGGACTTGTCGAAAATTGTCTTATGTGTTTTTCCTCTTGTATCCTTTTTTGGTGATTGGGTAGGGTGCCCCCTAAAGGACCCTACCCATGTTGAGGGCAAGTGGCCTGGTATGGTTTAGGAGGGGGCAGGCCAGCCTGGCAGGCCAGGCTGCATGCTCGGTTAAGGGTCTGGTATGGATTCTGGTGGGGAACCCTACGCATTTTTTTTTATCTGTATTGCCGGGAGCCAACAATACATTACAGCCGCAAGCAAGTTTACATTGCATTTTTTTCCTTTAGAAATGTCAGTATTGCTGCAGCAGGCTACATACATCTTACAAATACACCACTTTGCAGGCACATTGAGGGGACCCCACAGGCATGATATTTAAAGGAATTTTTCATTTTTGTTCTTTCACTTTAAGCAATTTGCAGTGATACATGTCCCCCAGGGCAGTACCCAGGTCCCCATACACTTTTTTGGCAATAACTTGCATTTAAATGAGAACTTTTGATGTTCAACGCACCTGGAATCAGGGATAGGCACGGACCAGGGCTGTGGCAGACATTTTCCAAAGTAGAGTCCTTAGTGAAGGAAACAAAGGTACTTTTCAAATTAAAACCATCAATAAACATTCTGTCTACTCTCTAGCGCAATGAAGGGCAGTTCCCTCGCCATAGATCCCCCTTAGCGCAGGCAATGGCACGTCCCCTCCAATAGATCCCCCTTTATAACATGCCAGGCTAGGTTCCCCAATATACATCCCCTTTAAAACAGACCAGGGCATGTCCCCTATAGATCCCCCTATGGAGCAGGCCAGACCAGGGTCCCCCAACCCCATATACAGTAGATCCCCTATAGAGCAGGCCAGGGTCTTCCCCTCCCATTATAGCTCCCCCTTAGAGCAGGCCAGGGTCCACCTACCATTATAGATCCCCTATAGAGCAGGCAAGGGTCTTCCCCTCCCATTATAGATTCTCCTTAGAGCAGGCCAGGGTCTTCCCCTCCCATTATAGATCCCCTTAGAGCAGGCCAGGTTCTTCCCCTCCCATTATAGATTCCCCTTAGAGCAGACTAGGGCCCCCCTCCCATTATAGATCCCCCTTAGAGCAGGCCAGGGTCTTTCCCTCCCATTATAGATTCCCCTTAGAGCAGGCCAGGGTCCCCCCTCATAATATATCCCCCTTAGAGGCAGGCCAGGGTCCCCCTCCCATTATAGATCCCCTTAGAGAAGGCCAGGGTCCCACTCCCATTATAGATCCCCTTAGAGCAGGGCAGGCCAGGGCAAGTCCCTCCCCCATAGAAAAGATCTGATCCCCTTAGTGACTCTGTCTCTTGACTTCAAGAGTTCTCTTCATACTTCGTCTACCTTAGGCTGTCTCTCGAGTCCTCCTGTACGACCTGTCTCTACAGTGACAGTCCCCAGTCCAGTCCCCAGACTCCCTGAGTCCCCCCTGCTGCAAGAAGAATTTATTCGTTCCTCCAAAGTCCAAATCCTCCCTCCTTGGCTCCTCCATCCAGTTCTCCCACGCTTTGTCAGTGGCGCTGCACTACTTAGTCAGTCAGACCAGTCCTCAAGTCCCTCCCCCAGCCAGGGCCCAGCCAGAGATCACTTCGCAGAGGCACAGTCTATGAGGCCGGTGTCTCCTGACACCACCACTCCAATCCTGTGGGCGGCACCGGCCAGATAGAGCTGAGCGGGGGTGGGAGGTGCAGGACTTGGGAGCGGCTGAGCCGCCATAGCTGCCGAGGGAAGCCAAATGCAGGGCTGGTGAGGCCCCCCCCGCCCCCGAGTAATCGCAGGCATCAGGGGGGGGATTGTGACGAGTCTCTCAGAGAGATGGAGTGAGAAAAAGTTACGTCAGCAGTGGCGTGCTGCGCGGCGGACCCGGCAAAGACCGTTTACGGACACCAGTGTCTGTGAGCAGACACCTTGCCGACCCCTGCCTGGAATACGGTCAACAATTCATCTGACGTGCGTGGATGACCAGTGCTTTTTTCCGTTTGGATATACAGCCATTTTTTATGCCACTTGTAAATTTGCTTATGACAAGGCAACTGTTTGTTGTACCGATGGTGGAATTTATGGTACACTTGAACAATGGATTCACACTTTGCAAACTGTAGCACACAAAACGGCTTCTTCAGTAGTGTCGTCATTTTTCAATAAACAAGAAACAGCGCTGCTGTGTGGCATTTAATGGAACTTCTAGGCGGACTTTTAACTTTGAACCTTCCTCTATCCAGTGATGTGCTTCTATCACCTACAGTTTGTTTGAAAAAAAAAAGTTGAAATCTGCTCTATTTTCAAATAAGCATGTACTGGTAAGGCGAGATTAAAAAAAAAAAAAAAAAAGGCCTTTTATAGCTATCTGCCTAAAGTTAAGTTTAGGGGCTGTGTAGGTTTGGTGTGAGAACTGCATGAGTTACGTTAACCTGTCTGTTTTATCCTAAAGTTTTCCCTTAGATCATGGTTATTTTATATGAGTAATCAATAAAGCTGTAATGTTTTATTAACTTTAGGTGGATGACTATATAAGCATTTTTTTAATTATTCTCCATAAAAAGCACATTTTAAGTAGAAAGTTGAAGGGTTAAAACTTCTAAAAAATATTTTTTTTTTCTGTGCCTTCTGGCCCAGCTGATAACTGCTCCTCTGATTCTTGTATGGGTTTACCAGGGATACCACACTAGCAAAAATCTCTCCAACGAGGTCATCGACAGAAATTAACACCCAACAGGAATTTTAACGCTATCTGAAACTAATTTAAAAAAATATTTGCCTTTAAACTAATTTCTAATTGGTCCAGAGAGGTTATGTGTAATAATTTGCCAACATCTGAAAGACAGCTGGGGAGATTAAAAATGTTAGTTTTATTCCTGACAATACAAGTGTAAGCTGCACAAACTAACAGGTCCAGTTAGTGTAGAGTGAAGAAGATAGCTAATTGATCTCCCCCTTGTTCACAAAAAGCCTTGTACATTTTTTTTTTTTTTTTACTGAAAACAGGGCATTCTGTGATTGGATACGTGGAGAGGAGGGGCAGGTAAATCAAGAGGTTTCCTCTCATCCAATCACAGAACATGTGTTCTGCTGTACTCCTTTCCTTATACTGTCCACCATCACATACTCCACATTACTTTCTGGTACGCACTGTCTGCTCTGCACTTCTCTCCTGCACATATCACTCGCTTTCATTTACTTTACACTCCTCTTCTGCACCAATGTCCCACCATCATACTCTCTATACCCTTCTGTTGCAGCTACTGACTGCTATCATGCCCTCCCCAATCTTCCTCTTCACATAGTGCCTACTGCCATTAACACCACATTCTTCTCCTGCACCTACTGCTTGCCATCATACCCTGTGTACTCCTTTCCTTCACATACAGTATCTCACAAAAGTGAGAGCTTGTATAATATAACAGTGTAAAATTGCTGTCCCCTCAAAATAACCCAACACACAGCCATTAATGTCTAAACCTGCTGGCTACAAAAGTGAGTACACCCCTAAGTGAAAATGTCCAAATTGGACCCAATGTGTCAATATTTTGTGTGGCCACCATTATTTTCCAGCACTGCCCTTACCCTCCTGGGCATAGAGTTCATGAGAGCTTTACAGGTTGCCACTGGAACCCTCTTCCACACTAGAGATGGCCTTGCGGTTCGCCCGGCGGTCGCTTCGCGGCGAACTTTGCTCGTTCGCTGTCCGCCGATCATGTGAACATATGGCAATGTTCGCGGCGGCCATATTCTTTTACATTGTGAAGAACTTTGACCCATGACACATCCATCAGGTGGTACAGGACAGCCAATTGAGACATTTCAGCACATGGACATACCCCCCTACCTTATAAATATACCTGATCTGGCTGCCATTTTACATTCTGCTTTTTGTCAGTGTAGGGAGAGGTTTGCTGTGTGAGGGACAGATTGTCATTGACACAGATCGCTCGGTTATAGGTCCAAAAAAGTCCTTTTAAGGACTGGTATTTGGTATAGGTGTACTATCTATATTCTGTCTTTTGTCAGTGTAGGGAGAGATTTGCTGTGTGGAGCAGGGACAGACTGTCAGTGCCGGTTCACACTGATGCGATGCGGAAACACTGCGAATATATCTGCGTGTTCCCGCATCGCATCCGCAGCACAGGCAGTTCACACTGCCATATGCGATACGCTGGTGGTGTCAATTCAGAGTTAACGACACCCCCAGCTCAGATCGCATATCGCAGTGCGATCTGACAGTTCGCACAGAATCAGATCGCACTGGTGTGAACCACCATGCAATCCGATTCTGCTGCCGACCAATAAAATGGTCCTTTGCGTGTTCACTGTGATTGCGGTGCGAATTCAGCCATACAATCTATGGCTGAATTTTCACCACACAGACATCGCATGTAATTTTAGGAGGGGTGTTTGTTTTTTTTGAGGGGTGGGGTTGACACTTCGTCTAAAGGGATGTTTACCAGGCTAAGGGTGCGGTCATGTGAAGAATCAAATATTAATGCAGTGAAGGACTCAGAGATGAGCCACTTATGTGCAGCGGTAATGTAAAGTTTCTCCATAGGATGGCACACACTTGTACTGATGTATGCTTACATTAGGAGGGAAGTGCAGAGCCTTTGCCCACTCCATAAGTCCAGTGTACTTCTGTTACCTCACTCCAAGTAACAGAATGGAGTCCCGCCAAGCAAATACTGGGCCCCATGCATGCTCATTAACTTTTTCCTTTCTGTACATAGTGATCAGGTCTTAGATCTCTGTAATGCTAGTCTACTGCTGGTGACTGGAGGAGATAGACAGCTAGGGAGGGAGTCTGAGCACTGCCCCCTTTGCTACCAGAGGACCTGTCACCTAACCAGGTACCACGACAAATGACTGGTTGCTGTAGCTGTTCTTTTGGTTACTCATGGCAACTACCTCCTCTTCTGTGCCCTGTGAGAGAGTGAACTTTTGTAGTGATGTTACACTTATCACATAGTGCTATCACAGACCCAGGTTCTTTAGGAATATGCTAAGACCCAACATGCTCCCCTTTAGAATAACTTCAGATCACACTCCAAGCAGTTGAACAATTTTTACAGAAAATTCAGCATAACATCTACAACAGGAATAAACGTCCTTTCTCTAACCATCTCTGGCTGCGGCTGCCCCAGCATACCTGCGCAAGTAAAGTCCTTTTGGCTGTAGTGCATAGTTGGGTGATCTCGAGTGGAGGTGTGCATTGTTACAAGGATTCCGATGAGTCAATGCTCTTAAGGTGGACCACACATCACAGCAAGTTTTTGCAAAGTTCCCGTTCTCTTGTCATTTAGCTCCTGCTATTGGGACTTGGACCTCTTCCTTTTTATATCTCACAGGGAGGGAGGCCTAACCCCAAAAAGCCTACTAACATAATCAGAGAAAGCAAGAAATCTTAACCTCTTCCCCCTGACCTGGGCAGCCAAGTATCTAACTAAACATAGTAGGCAACCCTCCCTGCACATACCTCTTACATGTGTGGTCAGTGGGAATAATACCGCCCTTACAGATTTCTAAAAATGTTGTTGTCAAATTGCTCACTGCTAAAGGAACTCCAAACAACCTCTGTAGCAACCCCTAGTAATCTGTGGAGAAAGACTGGTCTAAGCACTTTTTTCACAGGATAAATTGTTGCTGAAGAATATTGTACAAGTTGCATGCTCCAGGATATACACAATGGAATACTAAGTCTTCTTTCTATAACCATATTCAGAGCACTTATAATAGGGCTGCTTGTTTTTGTATAGCGAGTCCCTCTGTTAATAACTCTTAATAAATGAACTAACATACCGCATGCACTCTCATAGATTCACAAAATCACAATACTTATTAGAATACATGAAGACAAACAGAGCACAAAATTTCCAGCAGCAAATATATTAAAAGACCATGCTTATCTAATGCTAACAGAAAAGTGATAGTCTTACATTTCAGTTACATGCATTAAAAATAGCTTCCTTACAAAATCATGTTCAATAAGCATTATCTAACTATTACAGAGAAACCTGATGGCTTCGTAACATATTGCTGAGCAGGATACTGTACTCTAGTTTGCACTGAAATTGTTAACTTTACTTGACATTAGCCTAGCAGGGATATCAAATATTGACAGAATTGGCAGAACTCTTCGGAATTCTGCAGAGAATAAGCTGAGTGTGTAATTCCTTCTTCAAATAGAGACAGCAGCTGAGAACAGGCAAAGTGCAGGAGGCAGAAACTTGGAAATAACATTCAACAATGGACTGAAAATAACATGAACTGGCCATGAATTATTTCCATTTTAATTCTAATTTTTGCAGAATGTATAAATAAGTACCTTGCAGGGTATTCCTATGAGATATAGCAATGTCTTAAAGTGTATGTCTAGCCAAAAATGTTTTTTTCTTCAGTTTAGGAAAGAGTAGGCCAAATTTTTATTGTGTCACGTTGGAGAGATTTCCTTTTATCTTCTGTTCCAGATACACAAAAAAAAAAATGTCCAAAGGAAGGAAAAATCACCTTTTGGACTTATCAGATCCTTTGCACATCTATGGTGTAATTTGTGGACTTTATGCTATGATGAGCATTTCACAGCATCAGCCGCTTTATTAACACTTATGCACTTTTATATATTTTTTTATATCTATGGTTTTATGATTTTGTGGTCCATATCTAATTTTGCACTTTATCGCTTAGTACTGCAGTAATTTTGTGGTTCTTATGCAATTTTGCACTTTATTTATTGAAGTATTTCGATATTTTATAAGTTGCACATGTCAGCACTGTAATTACGTGATTTTGCACATAGTTTATGCACTTTATTTTTTGGTTAGCATATATTTATATGTATTAGCACCATTGCACTTTATAACACAATCTAACAGCGCTGCAAATTTCTGCTTTTCCATTGTCTTCACAAATTGTCATTTGTTATTGCTGGCTGCTGTATATAGTTTATAGGGCGGCACAGTGGTGTAGTGGTTAACACTTTCACCTAGCAGCAAGAGGGTCGCTGGTTCCAATCCCAACCACGACACTACCTGCCTGGAGTTTGCATGTTCTCCCTGTGTCTGCATGGGTTTCCTCTGGGTACTCCGGTTTCCTCCCACACTCCAAAGACATGCTGGTAGGTTAATTGGATCCTGTATAACAAAAAATTGGCCCTACTATGTATGTATGAATGTGAGTTAGGGACCTTAGATTGTAAGCTCCTTGAGGGCAGGGACTGATGTGAATGTGCAATGTATATGTAAAGCGCTGCATAAATTGACAGCGCTATATAAGAACCTGAAATAAATAAATAATATAAAACTTTACAGCCCACCATTGCCACACTATAGACAAGGCAAAAGTAATGGGTCAACTTATATTTACTGTTTGTTCTTGTAATTTTTGAAATGTTACTTAGATTTTCATACCCAGTATCTTTATCCTATTAGAAAGATATATATAAAAAAAAAAAACTGGTAGACACATTTTAAAAAGTAAAGCGTAGGTTAGAAAGTATAGAGAATTTTTCAGTGAGCACATATTTTGAGTTAATATTGCGATAATTAAAGTAATTTCTGATATGTCTTTTTGCATTTTAAATGCTTATGCTTCTATATTATTGTAATTGTACTCAATTATAACAATGTGCATAAGGCTGCAGGGAACACTTTGTGATGGGAGTGTTTTAGTAAAGTGATAAGCACATTTGTAAAACCTAAATTGCGCTTTGTATATTTGTTTTTAGAACAGAGAATGGCCATACTGCATCTTTATAACTGGTTCTTCTAGATCAGGAAAGCACAACCGCTGTGTAGCATTACAAAACAGGAAGCTCAAATATGGCTGCCCTAGGTACAATTATAAACTATATAAACAGGCAAGGTTTCATAAAACAATAAAGTGGACCTTATACTTTACTTATACTTAAACTTATGCTTAGTTTGATTTGCCTTATTAATGTTTGTGCTAGCAAATTCCATAGCTTTGTCCACCCCATGACTGAAAGCCTGTACCATCATTATAAGTGTTGGCATTATTGGTGGCTAGTTTCTCCTTTCTAGGTTTGTCTCACCTATGACATTCATAGGCGTGCCCACAGGGTGTGCCAGGTGTGCCTGGGCACACCCTAATCACCCCTTGTGGTGCAGATTCCCCCTGTTTAGACCCCTGATATTTCACCAAAGCTCCCTAACTGGACTAACAAAAAAAATAAAAATTGTAAAAAACAATAAAAAATAACAATAAAACTACAGACACCGATCTCTAACCTAGTGACACCATCAGTATATATAAATGTCTATGTGTTTGAGATATGGGGTGCACACCCTAATGCAATAGGCTGTTCACACCTATGATGACATTCTTGTCATCCACACAGAAAAAACAAATGAATGTACTATTTCCTGAAATTTTGCAAGATCTTATAGTTAACCTTGTAGATTAAATATGAGTGATCCCTTGAGAGCACTGGTGATGTAGTCTTCCCCGGAGGCAGCTTGGAGGCCCTGGATATATCACCAGTATTCATGCAGATAAAATAATAGTACATTTTCATAATTTTTCAGTTTTGCAACATGGGCTTAATGTGTTTAATCCTGAACACACAAAGCTTCATGCAGATGTGCTTTCATTGTTTTAGGGTGCAAAGATCCTCCTTAATACATATTGATAAACATATTTAAAAGGAGAAGTAGGGCCAAAGCTCTATTGACAGTATTTCTCCTGTGGGTCATAGGAGATGACTTAGCCTGCTGTCGGCTGACATCACTCAACTGCTCCAGATTCTGAAAGAGATCCCACCTTTACCATCAGGATCCATCCAGATGCCTGACTGACAGCTGACTCAGTCACTTAGCCCGCCACTGAGAACCTAAGCCAGCCGCTTCAAGCTGCTCAATGAGTGCTGGAGGGACAGGGCAGAGAGCTGGTGACTGACAGTCACCACTCTGTGCTCACTGAAGACCGAGAACCGAGCGATCAGTGGTCTTTGATTGCTCAGTACCTGGTGTAGAGGGGACAAAAAATTTGGCAGCATGAATGTTTTTTTTTTTTTCTTTTAACCTTGCACTTCTTTTTTTAAATTTATATGATGTATGTGACTTGTATGTATTACTTACAAATTATTAAAATGGACAACTCTTCTCTGGGATCCTTGGATCTTCACTCAGATCCCTTTTAATCCTTTTTTTAATACTTTTAGATTGCCAGGCTGCTGTCTGAAATAATGTATCACTTTTCCCTTTCACACGGGCGGTCCGATCAGATCCGCCTGTCAGTTTTTTAGGCGGATCTGATCGGATGCCCCATTCAGCCCTATGGAGCAGCGGATGTCAGCGGTGACATGTCCGCTGACACCCGCTGCCATCCGCATCCGATCCTGTCCGTGAAATCCGGACGGATGGTAACCCTATTTTCCATCCGTCCTGGGGATCGGATCGGATGGGATCGGATGAGAGCAGACAGGCGGTCTGCTCTCATCCGATTCCCCATAGAGAGCAGCGGGGGCTGTGACACCTCCCTCTTCGCACTGCAAGCGGAGACGGAGCTGTCATCCGCTGGCTCAGCGGGGATCGCAGATCGATCCCCGCTGAGCAGCACGGATGCCTACGAAGGCGGACCGTGTGAAAGAGCCCAAAGTGTAACTCCACTTTTGTTGAGAATAAAATATTACCCTCTGGGTTATCTACATACATTGCAAGGATTATAACAAACTTTGTTGCAGATTCCTACCTTTTGTTATTCTGAAGGAATCCCTGTTTGTTCCTGTCAAGGTCTTACCTTGCCTTCCTGTTGGCAGCCATCTTGGACATGTGCAGACTGCTGTCTCTTATAAACTCTGTTTGCATCATCACTTGTCTGCTGCCTGGGCATCGCTCAGTGATGATGTTGCATACCTGACTATATACTGTATATATCACCTGATGGCTTTCAGACCTTGTCCTTGCGTTTGTGTTCCAAGGTGCATCACTGCTAGCAGTCCTCTGGCCTCTGTGGTTTCTCCATGCATGACTTGGCTTGGCTGTTGACCTTCCTGGCTCTGTATTCCGCATTGGCAGATGACCCTGCATCAGACGATGACCCGGCTTCGGCAGACTACCCACTTCTGGACTCTTTCTCGGCTTGGATGACTACCTGTTCCTGGACTCGATCCTGGCTTCGATGACTACCCGCTCGCGAACTTGACCCCGGCTGTTCTTAATTTTGCTCCTCTCTCTTGCTGTGCGATTATTATTGTTGCATAAATAAAACACTTTATTTTACTTTATCTTCGTGTGGTCTGGTTTCCTGGCACCCTGACAGTTCCTCTGTGCTGAGTGGGTCAAATGGGAGTGGTTTCATAATTATCTATCAGCTGTGGCAGCTGCAGGGCTCTAATGAGGGAAGCTGCTGGGCCTGCATCCCTTTAGACATGTTCCTATTGGGAGTATCTCACTAAAAGTCACATTTTTGTTGCAGGGGATGCCAAAAATCTGACTTGTATCTTTGGCAGACTTCTGGAAAAATTGGTGAGCCAATCAAACAAGCAGAAAATGATGTTTCTGGGGTGTGGCCAGTACATATTCTGTGTACAGAACAGCTCCAGGTTGCCATATTGCATTGCATTTTCAGAAAATTAAAACTGCAGATTGAAAAAGAAAGGTCATTTTTAATAACATTCAAATACAATATGATTTGTGTCGCAAAATGTATACGCTATATTGTTTTTTCTTTATTTGCTACTTTTTCCCCCACGAAAGTGGAGTTAGGGCTCTTTTACACGGGCGATTCTCTGCTCCGGTCCTTTTTTTTTTCACTGAGCGGATGACACTTGTGTCATCCGCTCCGTATGTCCGCATATCATCCCATCCGTTTGCGGATGATATACGGACATAATGTAAGTCTATGGGCATTGCGGATGTCAGCGGATGACACCGCTGACATCCGATTTTGCTTCCTTTCCGTTTTTTGAAAGGAGGAAAAATAGGGTTCTGTTCCGTTCCAAAAAACGGAACAGAACTGAAAGGAAGAAAATCGGATGTCAGCGATGGTATTCCGCTGACATCCGCAATGCCATTGACTGACATTATGTCCGTAAATCATCCGCAAAAAAATAGGATGATTTGCGGACATACGGAGCGCCTGTGTGAAAGGGCCCTTAACTTCTAAACATAATATGTTCGTTTTTTTAAATATTTTTTTGCCATAATCATTGGCTACACTGTACCCTGTAATGTACTAAGACTGTGAAAACTATCAGTTTGTATGAAAGCTCCATGTCAAACAGATATGAAGATTATAAAACAAGTTACAATAAACAGTTTCTGCATAGAGAGGGCTTAAACCTATATGTTGTACAAAAAATAAAGGAACACTGCCCTAGTGTAACACCATTTATTTGAAGTTAATAGAAGCCATAAAAACAGGTACTCACAAACAGATAGGAAGTCATGCACTGAAATAAATATCCCCCGATGATGTTTACAGGGCTCTCTCCTTCTAGCCTCGGCGGCTCAGCTGTTCGCCCTGCACTGATCAGTGAGTATCGTACGGCTAAGCCAACCGCCTCGGATTACTCAAGGAGACTCGATGGTGTGTGCCTGCGCACGGTCCAGCCTGCCACACACTCTCCAGGAGCCGGATGCTGTAGCCTCTCAGAGACCCAGACTTGCATGGGGTTGCTAAGGACAACGTTTCGGAGGCGTGGCCTCCTTCTTCAGGTCTCAGCACCCCAGAGATCCTTTGCCCTCATTTATATAACAATATAGCGGCTCCTCCCCTCACTATTTCTTAATAAATGGTGTTACACTAGGGCGGTGTGCGCTCTGTTCCTTTATTTTTTGTACAGCTTCTTTGCCTCATATCCCATGGAGGGTTAGGAGAGCTGCCACGCTTCATTCATGTGTTTCACCACAAGCCATATTACAAGATTCCCCAGAGAATCAATCTCCAGGATCTGCGCAGGGACTGGTAATGTGTGTTTTCTCTAAACCTATATGTTGCCTACATAGGCCAATCAAAAGGTTTGCTTCAGAGTGGTATTAAATCCACATTTTAAAACTGATGATTGATAGGGCTCTTAAGACAGAAGACAGAAGAAATGCTATTGGTCTCTCTGTCATAAATGCCTGTCTGTCAGCTGTAATGTACACTTAGCCTTGCATGTGCAGTGCAGTTTTCATTAATGGCACCTGATCTGAGCCGCAATAATGTGACTCCTATGCATATTCATGGGAGTGACATCACTGCGACTCGGCTATTCAGGCGGCTGAGGAGACAGAACACAGGAAGGGAGATCAAAGATGGAAGCACCATGGACCCACTGGATTGGTGGCCCTGCAGTGCTGGAGGACAAATTATGATGGGTAAACCTGTCATAATGTGTTTGTATGCAGTGTTTGTATGCAGTGCATACTAGTAGGACATTTTTTTTTTTTTTATGAATTTATTAATGCTTTATTGTTCCCCTCCCCAGCATTATGTGCCCACCTTTGCTTTATTCCAATAATCTCCTTTAGATCATAGTCTACATTAAAGGAAACTTCAAGATTGGTCTGAAGCACAGTGGGGGAGAATTACTAAAACAGGAGAATGCAAAATCAGGTGAAGCTTTACATAGAAACTAATCAGCTTCCAGGTTTTTTGTCAAAGCTTAATTGAACAAGCAGAAGTTGGAAGCTGATTGGCTACCATGCACAGTTGCGGCAGATTGTGCGCTCTTCAGTTTTAGTAAATCAATCCCAGTAGGCTTTGGAGCCTTTACCAATTTAAGTACACCGGTCTAAGTATAGCAGTGGAGATTAACATTGCTCTGTTGGATTTTGCAAGTGCTCAATTTATGGAAATAAAGAAAAAAGTGTTAAAATGAATGCCATGACGCTAAACAATGAACATAGAATATCTTAATATAATATTGTGGAGGCCCTAATGTCAATCCCTGGATTACCAGAGACAGTTATCCACATTAGCCAGGTCCTATTTAATAGTTTTATTTCACTGTCTATTAAGGCATTGATTTTTCCTATAGCATAATGATATTGATCTGATTTTTAACTATGTTTATCAATAATTATGGAGTTTTTCACTTCGCTGCAATGTGAATTCTGCTGCCATGGATATAAATGAAATCAGAATATAGATTAAGAGTCTTTGAGTCTATCTCCACGTTGAAAAACAGATAAAGATTTGTCGAAAGGCCTTGAGAAAATGTTTTCTATACTGTGTTGTTGATGGGCTAAAAATAGAAATTAAACACAACTGGGCATGTCCACCAAATACATTTCTATCAGACATTGAGGCATGCAAACCACTAAAGTTCATGTTCCCCCGTTGCATAGATTGGTTAATTGGGAACATAACAGTCCCTACTTTCAACAGCGTATAGATGCACTTAGATTGATTTAAATATAGATATCTAAAAAGGTCCTATATTCTTCCTTATCATTTGCAGGAAATAGAGCACCTAATTGATTCTAGAGCATTTGGCACCTGGTGCGGATTCCTAATCTGGCAACCCCCAACTTTAATATGTAAAAACACCCACAAAAATATTTGTAATGTTTTCAAGAATTTTTATTGCACAAATTTCACAGTCCCCCATCACAGTGCCCCTTACAGTCTGCCCCCCCCCCCCCCATCTCTCTAATCACAGTGCACCCTTTTACTTTATGCCTCCCCTGCACAGTCCAACCTTTGGCATAAACTAATAGCTAATACTATTTGCAAACTACTAGCAAAGTTTAAGTAAGAGATTGCAGACACTACTACAGGAGATGTCTGGAGACTGAGGATATGATACAGGAGATTGTCAGAGACTGCAGACATGATACAGGAGATGGTTAGAGACTGAGGACATGATAAAGGAGATGGTCAGAGATTGAGGACATGATACAAGAGATTGTCAGAGACTGCAGACATGATACAGGAGATGGTTAGAGACTAAGGACATGATAAAGGAGATGGTCAGAGATTGAGGACATGATACAAGAGATTGTCAGAGACTGCAGACATGATACAGGAGATGGTTAGAGACTGAGGACATGATAAAGGAGATGGTCAGAGATTGAGGACATGATACAAGAGATTGTTAATTTACTTATATTGTATCTGATAATATGTTTATGCAACTAATCTTAACAACACTTATTATGTCATGTAGGAAATCACTAATCTCCCCACTTCAGACCCCTGAAGAAAGGCCTACGTGCCTGAAACGCGTCGGGTGGGAGGATTTCCTTCAAGAAGCTAATATGTACCTTTGAGTATATGCAATACAATTCTCCTCATTTCTTTTTTGATAATTATATCCATATACACTATCTGTACAATCTTTGTGACCTTTATACCCGTTTGATCTATGTAAGATCAATTTTAAACCTTGTTTAATAAAACGATTTACTTTTATCTACTTGTGGAAGTGTGTTTGCCGCTAAAGTCCCACACCCTAGGGGGACCCCCCATTCTGCCTGTTCAGTCTACAGGGATGTTGGCAAACCACTTCTAAGTTTTCATATAGCTGGGGTATTTAACTTCAAAACTATAGATCAGGGTAGCAAATACCCATCCCCCGCCCCCTTTATCTTCAGCTATTTGAAACACCTACCTGACTATTTCTCAATACACCTCTTCCATTGGTATTGCAGACTTAGACAGCTTGGATCTTTTCCTCCCTCTAACTAGAATTCTACTAACTATCTGTAGAATATTCCATAACTCCACAACGATCTACTCAAACCTATCAATTCTCCCCAGTCACCTCAAATATGTTTAAAGAGCAAGGCTTCGCCAAACTCCTGACATCTTATAAGGAACAAAGTAAAATAGGAGCAAAGGAATCTGAGATGACTTCCTTGTTCACCCAATTGAAAAAAGTAGTTGAAAAAAAGCTAACCCAGGCACTCCATATTGACAGCTTTGAACAGTATATTCTTGAGAACATCAATCCGTTTGGCCTACGCATTCAAATTTTACCTACTCTTGACAATCTTGATGAAACCTTCAAAAGTAAATGGGAACAAAACTTACAACAATGTACTAAAACCATGATGCAACTACTTATGGAGGAATATCGTAAACGCATTACCTCCTTAGAAATAGACATCAATAAGATCTATGAAAAACTTACCCATTTTCAACCACTAGCCAACTATCGGGAACAAGAGGAAAAGATTAAACTCCACTTGGACCATATAGTAAAAGAAATCACTGCTACGAAAGAGAGAAAATTTTGGCGAGACAAAACAGCATTTGCTGAACAAAAAGCCTACAGATGGCAAAAAACAATATCCCAAACACGCAACACGAGAGATAAAAAGTATTTTCATGGGTCAGATTCCTGCATTAACTCCTCTATTTCTTCATCCTCACAGCAGTCTCACGGAAACAGAAAACAAAAAACGAAGAGGACCCCTCAAGTCAATGAGGATCAACTGTTCAAGAAACACATCACCGATTCGCATGTCCCCTCACAACCACCCGAACGCGCACCAACAGGAACGCCTTCCTCACGCAATACAGGTACCTTACGCAATGGCACAATCAGACCAACCACAGCACCCATTTTCAAAACCACGAGCACTCCAGCGCCCCCGATCACACCTTCTAACCAACTAGAAGGACCACCCCCCACACTCCCCTCAGCACCACCACACCTATCATGACACACACCTATCACGGAACCCATGACCAATCCGTTGAATATTATCAATCTCTCAGACTACCCCCTAACTGAGGACCAACTAAACCTTCTCACTAAGGGCCTAAGTTTTTGCCCAGAGTCAAAGACGGATAATTTTGAGGTAATAAAAGACCTCCAAATCTTTGCCAGGAAACTATTGTTAAAAAGCTTTCACACAAAACCCAAAAAAAAATATCAGCAGAAAATGCAGCATTAGATACACTCATTTTATTATTAGAGGAGCAGGAAGATCTAGACCTGATCGACAAGATCGACCTAGAATCCCTCCTCAACGCACATGTCGATCCAATACCAACAAGTGCATCCAATATGACCAAACTCAAGAAAAAATCGGACAAATTCCCTTCCCCTTCCCTCAATCCGAACCTTAACGCCTTTCTAACAATGACGATTCAAGACATTAAAAAACTGAAAACATCTACATCCAGTTCTAACTTCTCAACCTCTGAGAAAAAAGCATTAGACACCCTATTAAAACAATCTGAACTTACCATCAAACCCTCCGACAAGGGAGGTAACATCGTCATCATGCACAACAGCCAATATACTGCAATGTGCGACAAAATTTTACAAAATTCAAACTGGTACAGATCCATTAACAAATCCACCATTGACAAATACCACCAGGAATTCTACTTACTTGTAGACACCGCATACTACCATAACGTAATAGATAAACAATGCTGGGAGTATATCCGTACAAGTCATCCCAAAATCCCCACATTTTACAGCCTACCCAAGGTACATAAAAACCTAGAAAGTCCACCAGGAAGACCCATTGTATCAGGCAGAGGAAGTATCTCTGAGAATCTAAGCAGACTCATTGACGAAAAACTGAGACCATATGTAGAAGACCTTTCCTCATATATTAAAGACACTATTCATTTATTACAAATCATCGAAGGCCTGGTAATACCTCTGGAATCTTTATTGGTGGCAGTGGATGTGGAAGCTCTATATAGCTCCATACCACATGCACAGGGCATCACGGCCATTCGAAGGGTCCTCCAACAATCCAACCCAATACCAACTCCATTCAATGAATTCCTAATTCAAGCTCTTGAATACATCCTGACCCACAACTCTTTTTCCTTCAATGGCTCCCACTACCTCCAGGTACAGGGCGTGGCAATGGGGACTGGCTGTGTCCCATCATATGCCAACCTGTACCTGGGGGAGTGGGAACGTTCATTCCTTCTAGATTCCACACTCACCCACTTTACTGATCACATCTTGTCATGGTATAGATACATTGATGACGTGTTCATCATATGGACCGGACCCCAGGAACTATTATTTGACTGCATAAAATGCATGAACAAAAATAACTTTAACCTATCATTCACCATGACATGTCACCAAAAAACAATCAATTTTCTTGACGTCACCATCGAAAAAAACACAGAAGGTTTACTTACCAGTTCCATATATCGCAAACCCACTGCTGGAAATACTATTCTACGCTCCACCAACTCACACCCAGCCCCCCTGTTGAGATCCATTCCCTACAGCCAGTACCTTAGGACCCGCAGAAATTGCTCAAACGATGTAAAATTCAAAATTGAAGCCAACAAACTAAGAGGAAGACTCCGTACACGGGGATACTCTAACACCTGTTTAAAAAGAGCCTTTAAACGAGCGGCAGCACAAAACAGAGCAGATTTATTATTTCCCAAACTACCACAACAACCTACAACAAGGAAATCGGAAACTACCCGCATTATTACAAAATACACAAAAGATCACACCAAAGTCAGGAAAATCATTAACAAATACTGGCATCTTTTAACAATCGATCCCACCCTCAATCCACATATACAACAAACCCCCGCTATAACATTTAGAAAAACTAAGTCATTGAAGGATATGGTAGTCCACAGTGAATACACTGGTGAACCGAGACGAGACCCCTGTAAAAGACCAGGAACCTTTCGTTGCGGTGGATGCTCATATTGCCAGTATATGTGCATCAACCCCAACATCATCCTACCTAATGGTAAAAAGTACAAACCCCGCCACTACGCCAACTGCAAGACCACTGGGGTAGTATACTTACTACTCTGCCCATGCGGTGGGTACTATGTAGGCAAAACGAAACTTGAATTTCACAATAGAGCCTACAGACACATTTTAAGCATGAAGACAGCAAATCCTGACCTATCCCTTGGCAGGCACGTAAGAGATTTCCATTATGGCCACTTCCCCGCTATCCAGTTTGTAATTCTAGACAGAATACACCCAAACAAAAGAGGGGGGGACTGGAACAAAACACTTCTACAACGTGAAACACGATGGATAGTAGAACTGAATGCCACCTCACCTCCAGGCCTTAATGACTCTCTCAGCTTTAGGCCCTTTCTAGAGGGGTTCTCCTCTGGAGGCTGGGAAAAGTGAACTCACACCACCTCACTCATCTTCTTCCAACAATCCTGTTCCCCCTCCCCCATTCTCCCCTTCTTCCGGCGCCCCCCCCCCTCTTCTCCCTCATTTTCTACCAGTCCACACCAACATCTCTCCCCCCACTTTCCACCCACCAGTATGAAGAATGTGCCAAAAAATATTGAACTAAACTTTTTTCCTTCCCTACAGAAATACATGTATGCTATCAGTAACCTCTACATGAGTTGCTCACTACTTTGTTTATACCAAATAGGTCTACTGCTCCCAGACCACTTGAGGTCCCTGGTTTCAGGTCTTTCAGTTTTTTCTATATTAATTCCTTTTCCCCTTCATCTATTCATATTTGTGCAGCATATAACGTAGACACACTCATAGTGATTAGGGTTGAGCGGACACCTAGATGTCCGTGTTCGACGGGTTCGGCCGAACTTTAAAAAAAAGTCCGGGTCCGTGTCCCGGACTTTTACCGAACTTTTCCCGGACACCGAACCCCATTGAAGTCAATGGGGACCCGAACTTTAAGGCACTAAAATGGCTCTAAAACACCAATGGAAAGGGCTAGAGTGCTGCAAATGGCAGCAAAACGTAGTTAAGAGCATGGCAAGTGCTCTGCAAACAAATGTGGATAGGGAAATAACTTAAAACAACAAAAAAAAAACAGAAAAATAAAACAATGTTCTTCATCTCTGAAGGACGAGGCCCATATGGAGTAGGAGGGAGGTTGAGGTGGTGGTGGATGTGGCGGTGTCATAGGCGTGCGCACAGGGTGTGCCTGGTGTACCTGGGCACACCCTAATCACCTAGGGCACATAGCATTATCGCTCTGTTTGCCAGTGAGGAGATGGGAAAGATCTCCCTCGCACCTGCTCTGCTCTATTTCTCTTTGCCAGCAGGGAGAGTAATGTATCGGGGCCATGTACATGTAGGCAAACACATGCATGTGTATTTCAACTTTGGGGTGCACACCCTAATGCAATAGGCTGCGCACACCTATGGGCGGTGTAGGTGGAAGCGGCGGTGGAGGAGGACCAGGGCCGGATTAAGAGCATCATGGTCTTGGTGCTGAGGATTTTGAAGGGCCTTAAGGGCCGTGCCTTGGCATGCACCCAGAGGAGGAAGGGTGCAGCCATGCATGCCTAATTCAACATGGGATGCTGTCTCTGAAGCCCATAAACACATCCATGCATCGGCAACTGTCCCTCCTTGTCCGGCCTTCGCGCTGTGTGGGGAGGTTCTGAGGGTGCTGCCTGGGGAAGCGAGCATAGAAGCCAGACTTCTGTGTTTACAAGTGACAGAAGAGCGGTCACAGTGAATATGGCCAACCCGGGGCCTATATAAAAGGTAGGGGCCTGCATGGAGCTGCAGCTCCAATAGCCCCTACGTTAATCTGGCCCTGAGGAGGAGGACGAGGTAGCCAACACTGCTTCTTTTCACAAATTTTAAATGAGGGTACACCCCAAAAGAGTGAGAAAGAGCAAAAATGGAACAATGGCTGGGTAAGGTCGGTATCCATTGCTATTCTGCACAAGGTACGGAAAAGTCCCGTGGGATCCATGCCTGGTTCATTTTAATGAACGTGAGCTTGTCCACATTGTCTCTGGACAGGAGGCTGCGCTTGTCTGTTATAACACCCCCAGCCGTGCTAAATACCCGTTCAGATAATACACTGGCTGCAGGGCACGCCAGCACCTCCAAGGCGTAAAGGGCAAGCTCAGGCCATGTGCCCAATTTGGAGACCCAGAAGTTGAAGGGGGCAGACCCCTCATTCACTACATGTAGGCGTGTGCACACATACTGCTCCACCATGTTGGTAAAATGCTGCCTCCTGCTAAGACGTTCCATCTGAGCTGCTGGTGCTGCTGTTTGTTGTGGCGTGCTGACAAAGCTTTTCCACATTTCGGCCATGCTAACCCTGCCTTCTGAGGTGCTGGCGGTGCCCTGGTTGAGTTGGCGACCTCCTCCTCCTCTGCCTTGTGCTTCCACTGTGGCCCCGCTGTCAGATGGGAATGCCAGCAGCATCGCATCTACCAGCGTGCGCTTGTACTCGCGCATCTTGCGATCGCGCTCCAGTAAGTGAATTAAGGACGGTACGTTGTCCTTGTAACGGGGATCCAGCAGCGTGGCCACCCAGTAATCAGCACAAGTTAGAATGTGGGCAACTCGGCGGTCGTTGTGGAGACACTGCAGCATGTAATCGCTCATGTGTGCCAGGCTGCCCAGAGGCGACGAAAGGCTGTCCTCTGTGGGAGGTGTATCGTCCGTGTCCTCTGTATCCCCCCAGCCACGCACCAGTGATGGCCATGAGCTGGCCTGGGTGCCACCCTGCTGTGAACATGGTTCCATCTCCTCCTCCAGCTCCTCCTCCTCCTCATCCTCCTCATCCTCCAGAACTGTGCCCCTGCTGGACAATTGTGTCCCTGGCGTTTGTGTGTGCAGGAACCCACCCTCGGAGCCCCTTGCGAATGACTGCCCTGAAAGCCTTGGAAATGTTACCTCTTCATCCTCCTCCTCCTCCTCATCCTGTGCCACATCCTCTTCCATCATCGCCCGAATTGTTTTTTCAAGGAGGCATAGAAGTGGGATAGTTAAGCTAAGAACGGCGTCATTGCCACTGGCCATGTTGGTGGAGTACTCAAAACAGCGCAACAAGGCACACAGGTCTCGCATGGAGGCCCAGTTATTGGTGGTGAAGTGGTGCTGTTCCGCAGAGCGACTCACGCGTGCGTGCTGCAGCTGAAACTCCACTATGGCCTGCTGCTGCTCGCACAGTCTTTCCAGCATGTGCAAGGTGGAGTTCCACCTTGTGGGCACGTCACATATGAGGCGGTGAGCGGGAAGGCCGAAGTTACGCTGCAGCGCTGCCAGGCGAGCAGCAGCAGGGTGAGAACGCCGAAAGTGCGCACAAACGGCCCGCACTTTCTGCAGCAGCTCTGACATATCGGGGTAGTTTTAAGGAACCTCTGCACCACCAAATTCAGCACATGCGCCAGGCAAGGGATGTGCGTCAACCCGGCTAGGCCCAGAGCTGCTATGAGATTTCTCCCGTTATCGCACACCACCAGGCCGGGCTTGAGGCTCGCTGGCAGCAACCACTTATTTGTCTGCTGTTCCATGCTCCTCCACAACTCCTGCGCGGTGTGTGGTTTGTCCCCCAAACAGGCAAGTTGTAAAACTGCCTGCTGTCGTTTACCCCTGGCCGTGCTGAAGTTGGTGGTGAAGGTGTTACGCTGTCCGGATGAGGAGGCGGTAGAGGATGAGGAAGCGGAGTAGGAGGAGTTAGGAACAGGAGGCAAACTGAAGCGCCCTGCAATCCTCGGTGGTGGAAGGACATGCGCCAAATTGCTATCCGCCTCAGGCCCATCCGCCACTGCATTTACCCAGTGTGCCGTTAGGGAGATATAACGCCCCTGACCGTGCTTACTGGTCCACGTATCCGTAGTTAGGTGGACCTTGGCACAGATGGCGTTGCGCAGTGCACACCTGATTTTTTCCCCCACTTGGTTGTGCAGGGAAGGGATGGCTTGCCTGGAAAAGTAGTGGCGGCTGGGCACGACGTACTGTGGGACAGCCACCGACATAAGGTTTTTAAAACTGTGCGTCTCCACCAGACGGAATGACAGCATTTCAAAGGCCAATCATTTTGAAATGCTGGCATTCAGGGCCAGGGATCGCGGGTGGGTAGGGGGGTACTTCCTCTTCCTCTCAAGTGTTTGGGAGATGGAAAGCTGAACGCTTCCACGGGACATTGTGGAGATGGTTGTTGGTGACCCAGGTGGTGGTGTTGTTGACAGATGGTCTGTTTGCGGGGTGGCAGGTGCCGGTATCACTACAGATGTGGCTGGAGCGGCCGAGACTGCAGCAGAAGAGGAAGCAGGATGAGCCAGAGACGTTTCTTGGTTTTGAAGGTGTGTACTCCACTGCAGCTCGTGCTTTGCACTTAGATGCCTGATCATGCAGGTTGTGCTCAGGTTGAGAAGGTTTATGCCTCGCTTCAAACTCTGATTGCACAGGGTGCAAACCACTGGTGTCCTGTCATCAGCACATTTTCTAAAGAACTTCCACGCTAGAGAACTCCTTTGAGCTGACTTTGGTGCGCTCGTTCCCTTGCTGCGTTGGGCAGTAGCGGGCGTAGTGTCTAGGGCACGGCCGCTCCGCTTCTGCACCCTGCTCCCTCTTCTGCTGTGCTGGTGGCTCTGTGCGACCACCGCCTCTTCCTCCAAACTACTCAGGTCACCTGCATGACGTTCATTCCATGTGGGGTCGAGGACCTCATCGTCCTCCACATCATCTTCCACCCAGTCTTCACCCCTGCCCTCCTTGTCGGTCTCCACAATGCTGAACGCCGCAGCAGTTGGCACCTGCGTTTCGTCATCATCGGAGACGTGCTGCGATGATCCTTGCATGTACTCATCTTGAGAAATAAGTGGTTGGGCATCGCTGCACTCAATCTCTTCCACTTCTGGGGCAGGGCTAGGTGGATGGCCTTGGGAAACCCTGCTGACAGAGTCATCAAAAAGAAGAAGAGACTGCTGTATGGCTTGGGGCTCAGACTGCTTGCCTGATTTGCAAGGGGGTGAGGTGAAAGACGGTTGGACATCGGCTGCAGGTGCCAACTGTGACCTTTCTGCAGTAGACTGGGTGGGAGACAATGTGAAGGAACTGGAGGCACTGTCAGCAGCAAACCAATCTACTATCGCCTCCACTTGTTCTGGCCTCATCACTTCTAGGGGCGTATGATGCCCTACCAAATACTGATGCAGGTTCTGTCGCCTACTCACACTTGAGGAAGGTGTTTCACTTGTGCGTGTAGCTGGCACAGATCGACCACGTCCTCTCCTTGCAACAGGAGCTCTAGCAGCAGCACCACCACGACCCAGGCCACGGCCCCTATTTGACGCTCTCCTCATATTTCTGAAATTTAAGATCTTGCCCTAGAAAGGTCTTTATTGAATAGCAGAACAAAAGAACAACAGTATCGCACGGGTGTATCTCACAGTCAAATATGCAAACTATGCCGCAATTTAATGTTTTTTACACCAAAAGGGTGTGTATTGAATAGCGGAATAGGATAAAAAACTGTGTATCTCACACGTACAAACACAGACTAGGCCCGATTAAATTTTTTCCTACCCTAAAGGGAGGATGAGGAAGAGGAGTATGGAACAGGCAGCACCCTCAAATCTTCAGAAGTATGAGATGAACCCCAAAAACTTGAAAAGGTGGATCTCACACGTACCGACACAGACTATTCCGCAATTTAATTGAGCCCCAAAGGTTTTTATTGAATAGTGGAATAGGAAATATGATCAAAAAAAAGTGTATGTTTTTCACACGTACAGAAGCACACTAGGCCCCAATTACTATTGTTTGTACACCTAAAAGGATGGATGAGGAGGAGGAGGAGGAGGAGGAGGAGTATAGAACAGGCAGCACCCTCAAAGCTTCAGAAGTATGAGATGAACCCCAAAAACTTGGAAAGGTGGATCTCACACGTACAGACACAGACTATTCCGCAATTTAATTGAGCCCCAAAGGTTTTTATTGAATAGCGGAATAGGAAATATGATCAAAAAAAAGTGTATGTTTTTCACACGTACAGAAGCACACTAGGCCCCAGTTACTATTGTTTGTACACCTAAAAGGATGGATGAGGAAGAGGAGGAGGAGGAGTATAGAACAGGCAGCACCCTCAAAGCTTCAGAAGTATGAGATGAACCCCAAAAACTTGGAAAGGTGGATCTCACACGTACCGACACAGACTATTCCGCAATTTAATTGAGCCCCAAAGGTTTTTATTGAATAGCGGAATAGGAAATATGATCAAAAAAAAGTGTATGTTTTTCACACGTACAGAAGCACACTAGGCCCCAATTACTATTGTTTGTACACCTAAAAGGATGGATGAGGAAGAGGAGGAGGAGGAGTATAGAACAGGCAGCACCCTCAAAGCTTCAGAAGTATGAGATGAACCCCAAAAACTTGGAAAGGTGGATCTCACACGTACCGACACAGACTATTCCGCAATTTAATTGAGCCCCAAAGGTTTTTATTGAATAGCGGAATAGGAAATATGATCAAAAAAAAGTGTATGTTTTTCACACGTACAGAAGCACACTAGGCCCCAATTACTATTGTTTGTACACCTAAAAGGATGGATGAGGAGGAGGAGGAGGAGGAGTATAGAACAGGCAGCACCCTCAAAGCTTCAGAAGTATGAGATGAACCCCAAAAACTTGGAAAGGTGGATCTCACACGTACCGACACAGACTATTCCGCAATTTAATTGAGCCCCAAAGGTTTTTATTGAATAGCGGAATAGGAAATATGATCAAAAAAAAGTGTATGTTTTTCACACGTACAGAAGCACACTAGGCCCCAATTACTATTGTTTGTACACCTAAAAGGATGGATGAGGAAGAGGAGGAGGAGGAGTATAGAACAGGCAGCACCCTCAAAGCTTCAGAAGTATGAGATGAACCCCAAAAACTTGGAAAGGTGGATCTCACACGTACCGACACAGACTATTCCGCAATTTAATTGAGCCCCAAAGGTTTTTATTGAATAGCGGAATAGGAAATATGATCAAAAAAAAGTGTATGTTTTTCACACGTACAGAAGCACACTAGGCCCCAATTACTATTGTTTGTACACCTAAAAGGATGGATGAGGAGGAGGAGGAGGAGGAGTATAGAACAGGCAGCACCCTCAAAGCTTCAGAAGTATGAGATGAACCCCAAAAACTTGGAAAGGTGGATCTCACACGTACCGACACAGACTATTCCGCAATTTAATTGAGCCCCAAAGGTTTTTATTGAATAGCGGAACAGGAAATATGATCAAAAAAAAGTGTATGTTTTTCACATTCCGCAATTTAATTGAGCCCCAAAGGTTTTTATTGAATAACGGAATAGGAAATATGATCAAAAAAAGTGTATGTTTTTCACACGTACAGAAGCACACTAGGCCCCAATTACTATTGTTTGTACACCTAAAAGGATGGATGAGGAGGAGGAGTATAGAACAGGCAGCACCCTCAAAGCTTCAGAAGTATGAGATTGTGTTCACTGTACCCCACAAAGATTGTGTTCACTGTACCCCACAAAGATTGTGTTCACTGTACCCCACAAAGGTTTTGTTCACTGCACCCCACAAAGATTGTGTTCACTGTACCCCACAAAGGTTTTGTTCACTGCACCCCACAAAGATTGTGTTCACTGTACCCCACAAAGATTGTGTTCACTGCACCCCAAAAGGATTGTCTTCTCTGAACCCCACAAAGATTGTGTTCACTGTACCCCACAAAGGTTTTGTTCACTGTACCCCACAAAGATTGTGTTCACTGCACTCCAAAAGGATTGTCTTCACTGCACCCCACAAAGATTGTGTTCACTGTACCCCACAAAGGTTTTGTTCACTGCACCCCACAAAGATTGTGTTCACTGTACCCCACAAAGGTTTTGTTCACTGCACCCCACAAAGATTGTGTTCACTGTACCCCCCAAAGATTTTGTTCACTGCACCCCACAAGGATTGTCTTCACTGCACCCCACAAGGATTGTCTTCACTGCACCCCACAAGGATTGTCTTCACTGCACCCCACAAAGATTGTGTTCACTGTACCCCACAAAGATTTTGTTCACTGCACCCCACAAAGATTGTGTTCACTGTACCCCACAAAGATTTTGTTCACTGCACTCCAAAAGGATTGTCTTCACTGCACCCCACAAAGATTGTGTTCACTGTACCCCACAAAGGTTTTGTTCACTGCACCCCACAAAGATTGTGTTCACTGTACCCCACAAAGGTTTTGTTCACTGCACCCCACAAAGATTGTGTTCACTGTACCCCACAAAGATTGTGTTCACTGTACCCCACAAAGGTTTTGTTCACTGCACCCCACAAAGATTGTGTTCACTGTACCCCACAAAGGTTGTGTTCACTGCACCCCACAAAGGTTTTGTTCACTGCACCCCACAAAGATTGTGTTCACTGCACCCCACAAAGATTGTGTTCACTGTACCCCACAAAGGTTTTGTTCACTGCACCCCACAAAGATTGTGTTCACTGTACCCCACAAAGATTGTGTTCACTGTACCCCACAAAGGTTTTGTTCACTGCACCCCACAAAGATTGTGTTCACTGTACCCCACAAAGGTTGTGTTCACTGCACCCCACAAAGGTTTTGTTCACTGCACCCCACAAAGATTGTGTTCACTGCACCCCACAAAGATTGTGTTCACTGTACCCCACAAAGGTTTTATTCACTGCACCCCACAAAGATTGTGTTCACTGTACCCCACAAAGATTGTGTTCACTGCACTCCAAAAGGATTGTCTTCACTGCACCCCACAAAGATTGTGTTCACTGTACCCCACAAAGGTTTTGTTCACTGCACCCCACAAAGATTGTGTTCACTGTACCCCACAAAGGTTTTGTTCACTGCACCCCACAAGGATTGTGTTCACTGTACCCCCCAAAGATTTTGTTCACTGCACCCCACAAGGATTGTCTTCACTGCACCCCACAAGGATTGTCTTCACTGCACCCCACAAGGATTGTCTTCACTGCACCCCACAAAGATTGTGTTCACTGTACCCCACAAAGATTTTGTTCACTGCACCCCACAAAGATTGTGTTCACTGTACCCCACAAAGATTTTGTTCACTGCACTCCAAAAGGATTGTCTTCACTGCACCCCACAAAGATTGTGTTCACTGTACCCCACAAAGGTTTTGTTCACTGCACCCCACAAAGATTGTGTTCACTGTACCCCACAAAGGTTTTGTTCACTGCACCCCACAAAGATTGTGTTCACTGTACCCCACAAAGATTGTGTTCACTGTACCCCACAAAGGTTTTGTTCACTGCACCCCACAAAGATTGTGTTCACTGTACCCCACAAAGGTTGTGTTCACTGCACCCCACAAAGGTTTTGTTCACTGCACCCCACAAAGATTGTGTTCACTGCACCCCACAAAGATTGTGTTCACTGTACCCCACAAAGGTTTTGTTCACTGCACCCCACAAAGATTGTGTTCACTGTACCCCACAAAGATTGTGTTCACTGCACTCCAAAAGGATTGTCTTCACTGCACCCCACAAAGATTGTGTTCACTGTACCCCACAAAGGTTTTGTTCACTGCACCCCACAAAGATTGTGTTCACTGTACCCCACAAAGGTTTTGTTCACTGCACCCCACAAAGATTGTGTTCACTGTACCCCCCAAAGATTTTGTTCACTGCACCCCACAAGGATTGTCTTCACTGCACCCCACAAGGATTGTCTTCACTGCACCCCACAAAGATTGTGTTCACTGCACCCCACAAAGGTTTTGTTCACTGCACCCCACAAAGATTGTGTTCACTGTACCCCCCCAAAGATTTTGTTCACTGCACCCCACAAGGATTGTCTTCTCTGCACCCCACAAAGATTGTGTTCACTGTACCCCCCAAAGATTTTGTGCACTGCACCCCACAAGGATTGTCTTCACTGCACCCCACAAGGATTGTCTTCACTGCACCCCACAAAGATTGTGTTCACTGTACCCCCACAAAGGTTTTGTTCACTGCACCCCACAAAGATTTTGTTCACTGCACTCCAAAAGGATTGTGTTCACTGCACCCCAAAAAGATTGTGTTCACTGCAGCCCACACACAGAAAAATGGATGTGGATCACTGACACCTGCCTATCTCCTATCCCACACCACACAGCAATAACGATTGTAGTTTGTAGAACACACTTTCCCTAAAATTCAGCAGACTCTGTCCCTAACAGGATTGAGAAGAGATCGTAGATCAGGAGAACTAAGTGCAGACCCCACCCCACACAGCAATATCGATTGTAGTTTGTAGAACACACTGACCCTATAATTCAGCAGACTCTATCCCTAAAATGCCTACAACTCGCCCTGCCTAAACACTCCGACCTGTCCCTCAATTCTATCCGGACACAAATGGTTTTTTCCTGCCTATCTTTCCCTAATCAGCAGCCAGCACGTTGATGTGTGCTCTGTCCCTGATCTAAGCAGCATAATGACGCCGCTGCGGCTGCCTCGAACTTATAAAGACTTGGTCACATGCTTCAGACGGCCAATCACAGCTACTGAGACATTTGCAGGCATGGCTGGGATGGCTTAAGGCACACCAGTTAAACGATTGTTGATTGGCTGTTGAAAGCCCGCCATGAAAAGAGCGCCAAAGCATGCAAAACCCGGAAATAAAACGACCGAACACGGATTTTTACCCGAATATACAGTAAAGTGTCCGTGTTCGTGTTCGGGTAACAAAAATCCAATTATTCGGTACGAACACGAATAATACAGTCCGTGTTCGCTCAACACTAATAGTGATGGATAAGATATAGAAATAAAACCATTCGCACAGATTATTAAATATATACTGTGTACCTTTAATAACACAGATATAACAATATTACTCAATCTTCGGTGAGCTGTTGTTAGCCTCGGATATATTCTGTATATATATACAAAGTGTTTTTTACGTATATACTGTATAATATCTTCATACTATATTTTACCTGTTATATAATGTGATGTCTTCTTTACATATGGAACAATGCAACAAAATTTTTTTTTTTTTTTTGGGATCCATAACAGCTATCCCCATTGCTCACCTCCGTCGCTCTCCTTTCCCCCTGCCTTTTCTGATCTGCTCTCAGCTTTTTTCCTCACACTAACATTCCGATGTGCATAGGCCGACTCCGCCCAATTTTCCACCTCCTGTGACTGTTACTCCCCCTGCTGCTCCACCCGGCGCACCCGGGGGGGGGGCACGCAACTCACATGCGGGCCCCCCCTACATCCTGGCTCCTCCTGCGGGCATCACCCGATCACCTCGGCCCCTCTCGCAATGGTTGAGCCAGTCACTGCGTCGGCGCCGCTGGAACGCAGGCCGCGCTTCCGCATCTGGGGGCGCGGCCTGCGTTCCATCGGCGGGGGATGCCATTTGTCACCTTCAGCGCCGGAGCGTGCACGTGGCACGCACTGCGCATGCTCCGGCGTCTCTCACTCCACACATAAACAGCGGCGGACGCTAGACACAGCATCCGCCGCTGCTGACACTGCTGAATCATCTGCTACGACGATTAAAGGTAAATACTTGGAATATATCCTTCCTACCCTACCAAACATGTACCTTAAGATGACTTAACACAGAGTTTTACAATTCCAGGACCCAAGAGGGAGATTTATTCCCATACAAAAAAATTACATCACCTCTGAACAACACCAGGTAATTTACCAGCCTGACCTCTCCTTTTTATTTCATGACACCCTCCCCTTCTCAATATATTTTGGATTTTATCTATACTATCCCCTTAATTTTCAGAACACATATTCCAGCAAGTCGAAGGAAATAATCACGAACGACACCAAAATACTTCATCTAGGTATATTTAAATTAGCAAATGTTAAAACACCAAACATCGGTCAGACTTCATTATATAATCTGCTATGTTCCCATTTTAATAGTCTCTCAGGACCAGGAACAGACACCCCACAAAAAAACCCCTTAAGCATAGGTGCTGAGACAATTGCCAGAAGGTATCTTCCCTTCCTTTTTTCTTTTTTTCTTTTTTTTTTTTTTAAAAAATATACTACCCACACAGAGAACACAATGTGAATCATTCCTTTGCATATACATTTACACAGACGCCAGTGTGACCTTAACCTAGGCATCCTCGCTGGGGCCACATACGGGAGGACTTACAGCCTCAGGGATCCAGTGGCGCCCACGTCGGTATCCTGCACAGCGGAACTCTTTCCTTTCCTTTCTTTTAACAGCCGTGACTCTCTTGTCACTTCTTCAGTAGCCTACAGGTATGAATTTTCAAGAATCCAAGCTATACCTATACGTGCAATATATACAATGTATATCTGTTAATTTACTTATATTGTATCTGATAATATGTTTATGCAACTAATCTTAACAACACTTATTATGTCATGTAGGAAATCACTAATCTCCCCACTTCAGACCCCTGAAGAAAGGCCTACGTGCCTGAAACGCTTCGGGTGGGAGGATTTCCTTCAAGAAGCTAATATGTACCTTTGAGTATATGCAATACAATTCTCCTCATTTCTTTTTTGATAATTATATCCATATACACTATCTGTACAATCTTTGTGACCTTTATACCCGTTTGATCTATGTAAGATCAATTTTAAACCTTGTTTAATAAAACGATTTACTTTTATCTACTTGTGGAAGTGTGTTTGCCACTAAAGTCCCACACCCTAGGGGGACCCCCCATTCTGCCCCCCAAGAGATTGTTAGAGACTGCAGACATGATACAGGAGATGGTTAGAGACTGAGGACATGATAAAGGAGATGGTCAGAGACTGAAGACATGATACAAGAGATGGTCAGAGACTGCAGACATGATACAAAAGATAGTCACAGACTGCAGACATACTACAGGAGATGGTTAGAGACTACAGACATGTTACAAGACATGGTCAGAGACTGCAGACATGATACAAGAGATGGTCAGAGACTGCAGACATGATACATGAGTTGGTCAGAAACTGTGAAGAGATGATCAGAGATTGCCGTTCCAATCTACCTCTCACAAAAGCCAGATACCCAGGGTGAAATTCCAGACAACATCCTCTATTGATGAAATGCCACGTCAGGTGGGATCTGGGACGTGTGATGTCACCGCACTAAGGACGCAGCAGCAATCTTTTGGGTTTGAAACTGATCCACATGCACGGATACAGATAAGCTGTCATACTTTTTATCTTTGTGAGTGTTTTAGGGTATATTTATTAATAAATTCTTGGATACTGATTAAATACTACACTATGAGTATATTTCTTACTTTTGGGGATGAGTATTGATTTTCTCACCCTGAGTACCCGGGTATCTGGAATTTCACCCTGGGTATCTGGCTATCTGGATATACTACCCTACCCTGTTAGTACAAAGGAGGAAGGAGGAGACCTGGATGAGCCTTGGTGGATTCTATGAGAGCTTTATATATTATCAGCCGGACGGTAAGCGTCAGTGTGATTGGGGACACTCTTTTGGTGGTGGTGGCACTCTATAGGACCAATCAGCTGGACCTTATTGTAATGGACTGAGTTCGGACTGATATCTTACTATTTTTGGTCATAGCGCTGCATTTCCCTTTATTATTATTTTAGATATGTTTTATCCTACATGTGTGCAGCAGCTGATTTCATTTTAATTGTTTGTACTATTGGTTGTTACTGATCCAAGCGCAGCTTTTCTTTGGGATATTTACCTCATCACTCTAATCTTACGCTGGATTATTAGGTTTCAACTCATAGGTAAAAGAACACCTGTAGATCAATTCTGATTTAGAAGTTTTTTGTGTACATATACATGTGTTTGTTTCCTGCCCCCAACCCAGTCCATGTCACAGATGTTGGTTTTTAAGGTCAGTGTGAAAGGGCAAAGCTGCTGAACACTCTGCTGTATCATTCGTGGTATACCCAGTACAGGCTCCAGTGTGTAGGAAAGTTAGCCCAATGGTAGAGCAGCCCGTGCTGTGACTCCTGAGTCCTTAGCTCTGTGATGTCACCATGTGCCCAGCTCCCTGTTCAAGCCCTTGTTAAGCCTGCCCAACTCCCGAGTCCTGCCCGACAAGCCTTCCTGAGCCCAGCCAGCAGTTTCAAAGTTGTTGTGCATCCATATTTTTTAAGGACGGCCACTGCTCCACCTGCAGAAACCAGACCGGGAGCCTGTAGCAGTCTGGCAACCCCTGGCCCTATGGCCAGTCCGGGCCTGCCTGACACCCCTAAGCACCGCCAGCCTGATACCCCCCTCCCCTTCCCAATGTGTGGCACCCAGGGTGGACCTGTGTGGATAATGTTATTAAATATAACAAAATAAAATTTTAATAAGTCTGCTAAATTCTAAAAATGTTAAGTCCTTAGAATAACTGTCCCCCATGAAAAGTATTTTCTTGGAATGTCAGTTGAATGCACATCGTTCACACTGGACTGCAGCTAGAGTGACAAGTCTGCTTGGCCATCTGATGTGTCTCTCCTCCATGATGGCAGCCTGTTTCATTACGGTGGATCAAAGCGGCCTCCTTCTCCACCTTCTCAGCTCTGTTTACACACACACAGGAGGAGGGGGAGCAGGGATGTGCTCATTGAGGTCTGTAGAAAGTTTTAAGTATGTTCTGTAGATGGACAGGGGAGGGAGAGAGTGGCTGGGAAGGAGAACAACTTGTGCAGTGGTTGGGGGATTAAGAGGATATGTGCTGGCGGGGGGGTTGGGGAGGCTTTGGCAGGGTAAGGGTCTTATGCTAGTAGTGAGGGTTGGATTTGAAATCTGTCAATCCCTTCTAACACTAGTTGTCTCCCCTCTCAAAGCACCCCCAGAACATATCTTACCCCCTACCCCCCTTGCACTAGCCCTCTCCCCTCTCAGAGCACCCCAAACACATATCCGACCCAACTACCCCCCCTTTACATATATCCCCCTACCCCCCATCTTGCACTAGCCATCTCCCCCCCAAAGTGCCCCACCAGCACATATCTGACTGCCCCTTACTAGCGCTAGCTCTCTCCCCTCCCAAAATGCCCCCCTTGCACATATCTGACCCTCCCACTAGCACAAGTCCCCCCCCCTCCCAAAGTGCCCCTTTGCACATATCCAAGCCCCCCCCCCCTGCTAGCTCTAGCTCTCTCCCCTCCCAAAATGCCCCCCTTGCTAGCTCTTGCTCGCCCTCCTCCCAAAGCATCACATAGCACGTATCTGACTCTCCCCCCAACACTAGCCCTCTCCCCTTCTCCCAGCACATATCTATCTCCCCCCAGCCCCCTGCTAGCACTAGCCCTCTCACCAGCACATATCTGACCCCTGCATTTTGTACATTAAATATTTCTGACCCCCCGCATTTTCGTGCAGAACACTCACAATTCGGCCACATGCACTGTTCGCCACGGTTTGCTATGCATGACGCATTACTGCTCTCTTTTGGGCTACCAAAAGTGTCCCAGGTCCTTTAAAATCTTATAGCGTATACTCCAAAGTGCTCAGGTTTGGCTTAAAGAAAAGGTGTCAACCCTAAATGAAAGCCATGTTTAAAACTTTGGGGTTGATTTGCTGGAGAGTGCAAAATGTGGTGTAGCTGTACATGGTAACCAATCAGCTTCTAACTTGTTTGACAATAAAACCTGGAAGCTCATTGGTTTCTATGCAGAGCTGCACCAGATTTTGCCCTCTCTAGTTTTAGGATCATTATTATTATGTCATATAACAAGTTAATTATATGTTGGGTCACATGTATTGGAAGGGAAGGGAAATCCCCCCAATCAGTTCAATAAAAAATAAAAACCTGAAGGAAGTGTTGACTCCAAAACAACACTAAATTCAAAATTATTAAAAAAAAACAATGGCTTTATTTAGAGTTTTATGGTATTAATGATATCAGGGATGTGCTCCACATAATGTCAGGCATGGAGATGAAATATTCCAATATTCAAAGAAGCTCTTTAGTGGGGCATGTTTCTGGAAATTTCCTGAAGCTAGCTGAGCTACTCCAGCTGTGTTTTCCAGTTTATTATTACATTTTAGAGCAATACTCCTCTAGGAAGCTTTTGATTGTTCATTAGTTTATTTGAGATTCTTGAGATTTTCTCTGTTCATATTAATCTTTACATCAGTTTTACTGAAATTGGTAGTACCTTGAAGTAGTATGGAACTTGTGATTCTTTTACTATTTTTATTGAATGAATCACACTTGTTAATAATGATGATGGTTTATCCCATTTCCTCAAGCTGATCATCATTTTTTTTAACAGAGATATATAATTCCATCTAAATAGAGAATTCAGATTAATCATAGGACTTATAGTTATTCATAATACTTATTCAAAGAAGATAGTGTTCTTGACACTGAAACTCATATCTGATGGTAAGGTAAGTTGTTTATGCACATCTGAAAATAAATTGCAAAACAGGAATTACCACTTGCCAACAATTCAAAGCAAATGAGGAGATTTCCACAAGGAATGAAACATTTAAATTGCATGCATTTAAATAAAATCTGTGTTTTTTTTTAATGTGATGAACTCTAAAAGTCTCTAGAACATCCATTTCACTGCTGATATATTGTTTGCTATTTCTCACGTTATGTTTGTGTGGATCCTACTTTTTAATTAACATATAACTAAAGGCAAAACTTTTTTTTTTTTTAGCTTAGGAAAGAGTGGGGGCTGTCTGCACCCCGGTTAGGGAGATTCACACTCTCTATTTGTCCTGTTTACCATTATCATTGTGAAAGTGAAAGTAAAGGAAACTCCCAATATTTGGGTTGTAAAAAAAGTAATGGAGGGGAAATCTTACAAAAGGATCACTCGTTCTGATGACCTGGAGGTTTCCAAGGCACTCACTTAGTTTTTCAAGAATTTGCTCTCACTTCCTGTTTGGCTATGGGACAGGAAGTGAAGGGAAATCTCTGCAATGAGATACAGATGGAGAAAAAAAATCTGACTGGGTATAATCTTCACTTGCTCTCTCCAAATTAAAAAAAAGTTTTGCCTATAGTATTACGGCTTAAAGAGGAAGTAAACTCTGCTATCCCTATTGCGTTTTTCATCTAGTTAGTTACAAACACTTATTTGCAATATTTATATAATATAATGTTTGCAGTAAAGATTCCAACTTACTATTTTTGTACAGTTTGTAAAAAATCGATTTCGGGGATAAAGCGGCACCATCTTAGGTACTGTTATCTGAGTCAGCTGTGTACATAATTTCCGCCCTTTCTGCTTTCCCCTGCTGTAATCTCGCACATGCTCGATAGTGCAGCCAAGCCTCTTTCTCGATCAGGAAAAAAAAAAAATCCACTAAGTGGATTCGTTTCATATACATGCCATTGAAGATCTACATTCTGGGTTCTCGGCTATGCACCTGCCTTTACCTTTCCAGTGTTTTGCAGCTGTCAGGCTGAAAGCTCCAGATGATTGCTGCTATAGGAGTCTCTATGCCCTGGTTTACTCCCCATGTGACGTCACACGGTCACAAGGGGAGAACCAGGAAGCTGTGAATGAATGCTCAGTCTCGCGAGTCTTCACAGCTGGGCCGCAGACAGCAGGGCTCGCAGACACGGCATGCTGTCACTAGGGAGACGGAACACAGAGCGTGCCGTGAATCAAAGGACGGGGAGCGCATGCGTCAGTGACGTCAACAAAAATGAAAGGACAAATTGCAAGAAAACAATACAAGTAAGGAGACTTTTACAGACAGCAATTGGTAGCTTTAGTCATGAGAATTAGAATGTGCTGAAGTTGGGTTGAAGAATTTACAACCTCTTTAAGGCTCCATTCTCACTAGTGTGACTTGTCATGCGACTTTTGCTATCTCAAATAGCAAATTCTAGCAGCCATTTTTGAAAAGATAATCACATGACAGGAAAAAATGTAAAAAAATCCCCATAGTGCAAACAGAGAGTGTGTATAAAGACCCTCATACGCCATAATGTCTATGTGTGGGAAAAGTTCTATTAAGGTAAGTCCACTTAACAGATGGTTTCAGCTCTAAGGGTATTGGATTCCTCTGTATTATAAGCAAGTATAAGATTGCACTCACAAAACTAGAAGAAATGCAGGCATGTCATCGGCCCCATGTAGCTGGCCACTCTCAGCTTTTAGAAGTCCAAAAGAAGTTGGATGGAACGTTGGTGATTCCCATTGGGGATGGATGAGAATGTGGGTAAATATACACTGAAGGAGCTCTGCTGAGCAGACTAGCAGGCAGAGGAACATCCGTGTCCCCCGTTATGGATGGATGGGAGTGTGGATTGATATGTGCTGCAGGAGCTCCGCTGGGCAGACTAGCAGGCAGGAGAAGCTGCAAGAGGAGGCGGCAGCCAAGCTACTTCTTCTAGACTTCTGAAAGCTGACAGTGGCCAGCTACATGGGACTGATGACATGCCTGCATTTCTTCTAGTTTTGTAAGTGCAATCTTTTACTCTTGCTTATAATTTATTTTTTAATAAACAAATAAACTTAGATGGTGGAGCCTTCTTTTCCATGTAGTTAATCACATGACAGCCACTGCAAGAAGGGTGAAGCAGGTAGATTTGAGCCACTGCAAAAAAGGACTGGAGAACTTTACTGCTTCTGCTATAAACTTAGAGGATGATTTGCCACGGTGCTATTGAGGCCAGTGAGGACTTAGTAGGAATAAGTCCATAGTTAAATGTTCATAGTCTGGTCACAGGCCCATTTTAAGATTACGATGTACTTTATAATCTGATTATACATTCTACTTTAGATCTACCAGCAGCTATATATTGGCAATGCCCGCCCACTTAGACACAAGGTAAATAAAAAATTTTGGTAAGCATTAGAAGGACTGTAAAGAAATTGTACAATTATATGGCAATATGTACAGTTATCGTAAATAAGTGTAAAGTATACATACTATATGAGTCTAGCACTATTAAATACTTTATTGAAATGATACAAACTAGATCATCTCTAGTCCCTCCTTTCTGATGTGACGTATATAAAGCAGCAAGTGTGAAGATGACCAAATATTCCAGATAATTTGTTAGGAGGCAACCACAAGCAGCATGTAACCATAGTGGAAGGCACTATGAGGAATGGTCTGTGCAGGCACAGAATACAGTGGGATTTTGCTGTCAGGGCTTTGTTTATCACATGATTAGGCTGGTATGTGATTCGGAACTGTCTTGGGAGGTAATATGTTAATTTTCCTTAAAATGTGCTGGGTAGTCTGTACCAGTGATTCATTAACAGAAATAGAACCATGGGGGTTTTGTCATAAGCTTTTATAGTGCTTATTTAGAACATATTAATTCACAACGGCCTAAGGCAGCACAATCTCTAAATACAGCCAAGGGGATGAAAGAGGAAAAAAGAGCAACATAGACAAGTTGAAAACTTTTTTTAGGCTCATACTTTTTTGAATTTTATAAACGAATGAAGATTAAGTAGGAACATGAAGCAGCTCTGCCTTATAAAGTACATCTGCCCACAATTGTATATGTTCATATGCAGCCCCCTTTTGGAGCGATAATGTACTCTAGAGGAGCACTTTGGGTATGGCCTACAATGAACCTCCCGGGATGGAGATGATAAGGAACACAAACCCACACTGGATCACATGCATTCCTAAATACTAATCTTTTGGCAAATGACACTATCAGTAAATTGCCAGAGCCATTTAGTTGAAGCCCAGAGCAATCACTGCCATTTAGTTGAAGCCCAGAGCAATCACTTTCTTGTTGGAAACTCTCCCCCTCTATTTGGTGTCAACAACGTTATGTCACTTTCTTTGATTAAGATATATACATCTCTATCAGAGTTTGTCCTGTCACCTTCCCTGCTTTAACAGTATTTTCTTTCTCTCTAATCTGTGTTCCCTTCACACAGTCTGTGGCATTCCTGTTGCTTTCTTACCCCTTCAGCAATAGTAAATTGTAAAGCTGTCAGCTGATTGGCCTCTAGTGGCTCTGATTTTAGGCACAGTGCTGAGAATAAAGAGCAAATGAGCATGTGCAGAACAAGGTGAAACAGTGCATTACTGGATCTTAAACAAAATAGGTGCTTATTTTTAATGTTTTATATTGTTAACCTGCAAAAGGCACCAACCTGAAGTGATCTATCACTTAATTTTCTGACTAAAGTTCCAATTTAAGATATTAGTCAAGTGATCACACAAACCGCCAGGTGCAACTAAATGGTTACTAGTTGAATGCAGGAAAAAAATGTACGAGGCAATATAATGGTAAAAAAGTGTGCAATAGGCTTAGAACAAGTCTAACAGGCAATACAACTATTGCAGTAAGAGGACTACCTAAAAAGTATTTTCCACAAAAGTCACTAGGTGGCAGAACATTACAGAATAACAAATTCCTAGATGACTGAGTATAAGGGAAAATCTCTGTATAGTAAATAATATAGTACAGTTACTTAGAATGGAATACAAAGGCAAAGCAATAAACAATAAACAGTGCAGTTCATTTAGGTATATATGCAGTTGACTGTGTTTGGCTGGCCTCTAGTGGCAAGGTTTCTCTTGGAAAAGTGTTGGTCTGGTAGCCCAGGTTGGTGTGGCAAAAAAGATCCCAGGAAATATTTGCCAGGCAGCAATTTGGATCTTAGGAGGGATACCACCGACCAGGGGGGCAAAGTACTTCCAAGAAGCGGATAAACAGGCGTACGACCATAGAATCAGGGTCAACTAAAATACAGTATCCCAGAGCTCACAGATAGTGACCTTCACAGTGACTGGGGCTTAAGCAAAAGCTGCATTCTCTTGTGATCTCAGCCAGCGACCCTCAAGCCAGCCACCATGTTGGAGGATACCCATGACTAAGCTCCGGAGTACAGAATAAAACACATTGGAGGCGAGGCCTGGTGGGAGCCCAGGCTGAGGTTGTCTCTCTCATACCATCATAGGACTCCGTGGATGTGCGGCACCAGGGATCTTTCCTCTCTTCCTTCCACCATGTTGGAGGACCCAGTACCTGGTGACAGCTGACATGCCCAGCCACTGCTGTCTCATCAGGTGTTTTCACTCTAAACACATAAAGTTGGGAAACAGTGGAAGTTATATCCCCTTGGCATGTCCAAGAGGCCTTGGGATTGTGGGAGCTTAATGGATTGTGGAAGATCATTAGATTGTGAGAAAAACAATAAAGAGACCTGCTACCACTGCTGAACAAGGAGGGTAAAGAGGGACTTCACTACGCTGCCATTTGATGTTCTCACTCTGATGGACAGCATCATTTCACCCACTTTCACTGAGCCTAGGTCATTCTGGATCTGGACCCAAGCTCAGCTTGCTATTATATTGTGAAAAGAGAAGCTCATTTCTCTTTTCTGCCTATTCGCAAATCGCATGCATCTTGTCAGCACAGGAACTGCTTGACTCCTTGTACTGCGTCTTTCTCTTACACTCCAGCCCTGTTGTACAGGGACTGAAGAGGCTGATGTCGGGTGTGCATTTAAAAATACAATAAATGATGTATTCATGACTACAGAACATAGATTTTTGTCGTTTTTATCTGCCTGAAGTTCCATTTCAAGTTTAATTCACTTCTGTAAGGTACTTGGAGAGGGGAGCTTTGGGAAAGTGGCATTTGCCACCCATCCCAACATTGAACAAAAGCTGGCTGTGAAGTTTATCAGAAAGAGCCAGCTACTGGCTGAAATTTGAGCTGTGGTGGCCACAGAATAAACTTTCTTTTAATGACATCAGCAATGTAATAGGAATATAACCAATAGTTTTAGTTAACAATCCAATTGAACAGGGGTCTCCGAACTTGCTAAACAACTGGCCAGTTTACCGTCCTTCAGACAGGCAGCAGAGGGCAGACTGTGGCCACTGGGAGCAGGAATTGTCCTTGCCTCAGTGGGAGTAAACAATGCATCTTTGGTATCAGCAGAAGTAATAGTGCTCCATTGTTGGTGTCAGTGGAAGGGGTAGTGCCCATCATTGGTATCAGTGGGAGGGATAGTGGCCCATCCTTGGTGCCAGTGGGAAGAATAGTGCCCCACCATAGGTGTCATTTGGAGGAATAGTGCCCCATCATTTATATCAGTGGAACGAATAGTGCCTCATTATTGGCATCAGTGGGATGAAAAGTATCCCACCATTGATATCCATGGGAGGACTAGTGACCCATTATTGGTGGCAGTGGGAGGTATAGTGCCCTATAATTGGTGTCAGTGAGAAGAATAATGCCCCATCATCGGTGTCAGTGGGGTGAATAGTGCCCTATCATTTGCATAAGTGGGAGAAATAGTACACCATCACTGGTATCAGTGGGAGGAATAGTGACCCATCATTGGTAACAGTGGGATTAGTGCATATGGAATGGACATCTGGAAAGGCACCATCAATGCTGAAAGATATATCCAGGTTTTAGGGCAGCATATGGACCCATCCTGAATACTTTTTTTCAGGTATAGTCTATATCAGAAGGACATTGGTAAAGCAGATACTACATCTGTGACAACAGCATGGCTTGGTAGTAGAAAAGTCCAGGTGCTTAAAGCGTAGCTCCACTGAAAAGACGAAGTTCCACTTTAAGGACTCATGCCCTGCTCCTCTTGAACAATTGGCACTTTTGAGGAGAGGAGGGGGGGGAGGGGGGTACTAAATTTTGAGAGGTACCTCAAGATCCAAGACTGCTGTGCAGTTAGAATCCTATATCAGGCGTGAATGGGACAACATTCTTCTCCAAAAATTTTAGCAGCTGGTCGCCTCAGTTCCCAGAGTGTTGGTAAAAGAAAAAAAATGGTAAAGATGGCCATGTTCTAACTTTCTTGAGATGTGCTGCTGCCGTTAATTTCAAAATTACATTATTTTTTTTTTAACTGGTAAATTTTCTCAGTTTCAACATTTGATATGGGTTTAAGAGATTTTCAAATCATTGCATTCTGGTTTTATGTAGCTTGTACACAGCATCCCAATTTTTTTTTTTTAATGGGGTTATACTTACTGTATCTAATAAATGCCAAATTCTGGATTGTTTTATTGGGTTGGTTAATGTGGGTAAAAAGGAAATGTGTTGAGCCCAGTTAACGCACACGCTCACTATCACATGACCTTAGAAATCCCAAAATCGATTAGTCTTGAGGCTGCAGATTGTGACCCTATAGCCATTGATAACCTTATTTGGGTGTATGTAAACAGATCCTGAACCCAATTACACTCCATTACTTGACACTGAGGGCAAGGATGTAAATTCCATACCAATTACAGTACTCACATGTCCCTTTGCTATGTTATTTGAAACATCCCTCATTCTATACTGCTCATACCACTCCTACCTCCTTCCAAATTTGGAAGACACTCAGACTCAATCACTTATGTCTCTTGGTTACAGCCTGCTCACTACAGTCTTTTGCCTTCCTACAGGAATGATATATATTTCACATTTTTACTAAGCCTACATTAAAGGCAAATGGACCTAAAGTCACAAATGCAATTTAAGTATATTTGTTTATCTGATCCATTTGCCCCAGCTTAATCTCCAAACTACATACATCTCTAGTCAACCTCTAAATCTGCGCTTTCCCATATTCAACCTTTTGGCCACTGACCTCAACATCCTGTTAGAACAAGAAGACTGGTCTGAGATCTGGCAAGTCCTCTACCATAAATATACTAGCTCTGGAGAAAAGTTACAAAGTCCTCACTACGTAGTAACTGGTCCCAGGAAGGATTGCCAAAATACTCCCAACCTATCTATTAAATTGGGCTGAGCGGACATAGGAAACCATTTACATACCTGGTGGACCTGCCCTATGGTTACTGCATTCTGGGCAGAGATAATTTGGATGTTATCCACGCTTACAAATCTATCTTTAACACCAGATTCCCACAATAGCCTTACTAAATAAATGCCCACCTAAATTGAATTTATAGCAATGCAAACTTCTTTTATACATTATAACTTCTTCAAAACAAACCGTTGCTAAGGCCTGGAAGACCTCCAACCTATGTTTTATTGAAATGAAGCAGTAAATAGCATAATGATCATGATCAAAAGTAAAACAGAGGCCATGCTACTTGATCGCATACCTAAACATCTAAATACCTGGCAGCCCTAGGCTAACAACTTTTTTCCTCTGAACTTTGACCAGACATTACTAGAACCTTGACTGAGATTACCATGGATAGCAGGCGGTGCCCCAACACAGTATAAGTGTGTGTTGACTTGACCACTGAAGACCCCTTCCCCTCCCCCTCCTCCTCCTTAATACTTCCTTACTATTTTGTCACACGCTTATAAATATTATACCTGAACATCAGGCTGCAATCTACTTATTATGTCTAGGAGCTTTTAAGCTCTTCTTCCACTGCAATTTGGGGTTACCTCTTTGTATCTCCAATATTCATCACTATGCATATTGCTCCAAGTGTTATTGCTGTTGAAGTTGTTAACATATATAGAAAATTTAGTTTGAACTTACACTGTTCTAAGAGCGTATAGCTACCTTCTTTTGGACTGATATAAATAATGGGTGAACACTGTTCAACATAACAAAAATCTTGAACAAGAAAAAAGATGTGTTGTCTGCAGCAACCAATCAGTTCCATTTTCTGACCTGCGGTAGAAAAATAACAACTAAACTCTAATTGCTTTCTAGAGGCAGGAAAGTTAATAGTTTTACATTTTACACTATGGCCTCAAAGTTTTCAAATGGGCCTTTTTTTGTCAATAACATTGATTCGATTTGCAACCACTGTTAAAACAACGTAGCTTACGTCTTAATTGCTCTCCAACACCTTAAACAGTAATAGTTTGATTCTAGCTGCACACTGTGTATATTGGCTATTCATGTTATTCATACTATGCTTAGTTTAGAGCTTACTCCAGGTTTTAAACACACATTGCCTTGAAAAATTATTCATACCCCTTAACATTTTGCATATTTTTTCATGTTACAACCAAAAACATAAATGTTTTTTATTGGGATTTTATGTGATGGACCAACACAAATTGGCACATAATTGTGAAGTGGAAAGAAAATTATAGTTTTCTAAATTTATTACAAATAAATATCTGAAAAAAGTGGCGTGCATTTATATTCAGGCCCTTTGAGGCAATACTTTGTAGAACCACCTTTCGCTGCATTTACAGCTGCAAGTCTTTTTGGGTCTTTTAATTTTTATGTCTCTACTAGCTTTGCACATCTAAAGAGTGGAATTTGTGCCCATTCTTCTTTGCAAAATAGCTGAAGCTCTGTCAGATTGGATGGAGAGCATTTTGGGCATCTTGGATGACCTCCAATTGCAGACTCCTACACAAAATGAATATTTTGGACTCCTCTACCTGTGGCAAGTGCCTAAGGGATAATGGTTGCATGATTAATTTTAGCCTGGAGATGCCCAAAACTGCATCATGAATGGGTGGAGGTGCTGGGCACTATTAATCCAATGTTTCAAACTTACATACCTTTAGATCCTAAGCCCTGCCTTTTGGGTATCTTGGAGGACCTCCAATTGCAGACTCTTACGAGAGAGGGAGTTCCTATAGCTCTTTTTCAAGCGTGCAGGGTGTTGCTTAGACATGATGATGCATTGCCATATGTCCTTCCACTGGGACTGCCATGAAACAGGATGTGTCACTGGTTGGGTTTCCTCCTGTCACAGTATTCACCGTCACTGGAGGTGAGGAGCAGATACTTAATGGTTTGAATTGCTTCAAATGGGACAGTAATATTTGTCAACCATACCTTCATATAGAAATATGAAGATTTAATACCAACTTACACAGCATATTCCATGTGCTTGTCTGTGAGAGAGACACACAGACTGTCATTGGCAGACTTCCCTATTGTTTGTGTATTGGGAGGGAATGTGGATTGTGCCTGTCTCATTGTTAAATGTTAATGACCTCACATTGTTCTGTCTGCCTTAAGATAAGCTTATTATGGGATGTATATGTGTATGTGGATTAGCTGCTAAGGGGGAGGGGGGATTGTCCCACAGTGTATATCTTTGTGTACACTGTATGGGAGTATAAAACTCTGTTTCCATTGGATTTTGAATGTCAGGGCTCGTTTTCAACAAGGTCCACCTGGGCAGTAACCTTGTGGGGGATAACTGTATAAAAGTATGTTTCTTGTTCAATAAAGTTGAGTTATACTTCACCCTCAATCTAGAGTCATGTCTCTCGTTGGGGGAATATGCTGAAAGGGATTGCTATGTCCTTCATTCTCCCTTGGATAATCACTAAGCTCTTGTAAGAGCTTGTGTAAGAGCTTGTTCCTGTTCCTGCTGCACTCTCTGGGGAAAGAGAGGTTCACCCACTGGAGCCTGGAGCTTTGTCATAGGTCCAGAGTGGGTAGGGGACGGAGAGACCCCAACCAAGCTGCAGTGGTTTGTGGGGTCTTAAGTGGTTACGGTGTCTGGTGGAGTGCTTGGAGCCATCGGGAAGCACTAGGAGCATCCGTCAACGGAGCTGCCCGGTCGGGGTGCTGGTTGATCCGTTACACCTCCACTGTCCAACAAGCTCCCTCATTGGATACAGTGGGGACACTCCCTCAGACCCAGTGAATCACACCTGGAAACATGTGACAGGAAAACAGATCAGCTCCCCTGATAAGCAGCAGGAGCAAAGTAGATTATTATACCTAGCAGCTGTCTAGGAGGGTGCTACACAAATTTTTCATGATAAAAATTTAGGTAAATAAATGCAAATCTTTAAATATTTTTCCAAATAGGTAACATAACATAAAAAGATACTGCTTGGTGGGCCGTAAAATTGTGGTGCTGGACCAGTGTTTGGCTCTCTGCCCTTTCTTTCTTTGTTTCAGAGACCGTTGGCCTCTCTGCGATACCAAAATATAGAAGTGAGCTGCTATCATCTATATTTTGTAATTTCAGTAGTCAGTAATGGACACACCTAGCTCTCAATGAGTTTCTGAGTCTTGTAGACTTGTGGCTATAGATAGGAGTAATTGATATATCACCACACAAGCCCTCAAAAAAATCCCTTCGACCTTGTGAATCCAAAAAACAGCAAGGAGGAAGAGATCTGTAAACACAGGACTCCCCGCTACCTACAAAACATTTGTTCTTTTCTTAGATCAGAGGGATTATGTGTGTGCTTCCACCAGGAGAATAAACCATACTGCCCAAAATGGTAAAGTTTATTACTACTTCTGCTACTACTGTTTTTTCTTTCTTTTTGTTTCATAGCCAATAGTCCAAATTCCTTTATGTAATTTTTATCTTTTGTATATACTCCTATGCATTGCCCACCTAGGGATTTTATTTAAAAAATGAAGTGCCTTTTGTGTATAAAACTAAGAATTCATACTCCTAAAGAGAATGCTGCATTCTATTACCGGTGTCTGTTTGCTCAGAATAAGTTTGTTGTTAATTTTTATTAAATTGCACCGTGACCATGTAGCTGTGGAATGCATGCAGATAAATCCCCGTACACACGTACTGAACGTCGGCCGAACGATCGGCCGTCTTTTGTCCAGGGCTGTTGTGTCTGTTGAAAACTGCAAAAGACTGCACACGAATTTTGTCGGCCAACAACAGCCGACTGCAGAAGTGATGTCATGTGATGGTTAACTTTCCTTGTCTTTTTTCTTTTCTGAGCATGCCCAGTCTTGCAAATCTGCTGTCTGTCGGCCGAAATCTGTACTGACTGGCAAACAATCGGCCGTTCTGGTGTTGGCCAACAAAAATTTTAATGCCTGCACGACAGATTCTGTTCGGCCGAAAATGCGCTGTCGGCTGTCGGAAGCATCATACTAACAAGCCTACAATCGGCCGATCGGTCGTCGGCCGAATATTTACGGCCGACATTCGGTACGTGTTTACGGGGCTTTAGTGTCAATGTGTGTAAACTAACGTATCTGTCAGACAGGGTTCTGTGTGTATGTGTCAGTGTATATGGTTGCCTAGTGAGGCCTATTGGTGATCCAGTGAGTCCAGCAACATTACTGTCAGGGTGCCAGGAAACCAGACCACATAAGATGCAAGTAAAATTTATGCAACAATAATAATTGCAAAGCAAGAGAGAGGAGCAAACAGCCGGGTTCAAGTTCGGAAGTGGGTAGTCATCCAAGCTGGGATCGAGTCCAGGAACAGGTAGTCATCCAACCCGAGATAGAGTTCAGAAGCAGGTAGTCTGCCGACGCAGAGTCTTCGTGTGATGCGGGGTCATCTGCCGATGCGGAATCCAGAGCCAGGAAGGTCGTCAGCCAAGCCAAGTCATGCCGGTCAGTCGAAGAAACCACAGAGACCAGAGGACTGCTAGCAGTGGTGCACCTTGGAGCACAAGGGCAAGGTCTGAAAGCCATCAGGTGATATATATATATATATATATATATATATATATATATATATGTCAGTTGTGCAACATCATCACTGAGTGACGCCCAGGCAGCAGACAAGTGATGATGCAAACAGAGTGTATAAGAGACAGCAGTCTGCACATGTCCAAGATGGCTGCCAACAGGAAGGCAAGGTAAGACCTTGACAATTACAGACTATAATAATAATTTCACGGCACTGTTTTATCTGCCTAAGACTGGGTTCACACTTATGCAAAATGGATGCGGGTTTCACCGCATTTAATTTGCATGACAGGACACATCTCACAACTCCCTCTCCTATTACTCCTCTTCTGCTGTTTCTGCTTCACGGGGATAGAGGGAATAGACAAAAGAGTTTGCTGACTCTATGAAAACTAAAAGTTTTCCTCTTTCTTTCACTGCTGTATATCCAAAGGTATAACTGGTACACCAGTTAGCGTGTGCTCCAGCAACACCAGAGAGCATAGGCATAAGTTGACTGGGTAGATTAAACCACCTGTCAATCAATATTGAAAATACTGCCGTCCTGAACCATATTTACACCCTTAGAGTGGCTCAGGGCACATTGGTGAGGGAACATTGCTGGGGTTCTTTCTATAAATTTTTCTTTCTCCCCCCTCTTATGCCTGCATTTTTACAGATTGCTGCCAATAGGGGTCCCAGCACTAAGGCAAACAGCATTATGGAGAGGGGGCATCCTTGCCTCATCCCATTAAAAAGTTTAAATGAGGGTGTCAGGAGGGCAGGTGGAACCTGACTAGTAGAGAGAACTCTCACCTGATGAGAGCCCAAGGTAGCAGAGCTGGATGCCGGATAGACACTAAGGTAAGTACCCTGACAAGGACACAGGTTTACCTGAGGTGCGGAGTCTAAGTGTTAGCTGGTTTTCACCAGGGCCCCTGATGGTGAGGATGGACTGCGCTGCAAGCTAGCATGAGGTCACGGTCTCCAGGATCACCCAGCCAGGCAGAGCGCAGATTCCGGTCCAGAATCGGAGAAGCAGACAAAGATAACCGAGAGAGTAGTCAGACGAGCCAAAGGTCAGGGAGGGCAGCAAGTAGCAAGGTCAAGAGGAAGCCGGATCAAATAATCAGGAACAACGGGTACACAGAAACACAGGAAGAGCTGAAGATAACACAGCAATTAACTGGAGTGACTGCTGAGTTTAAATAGGCCGATTGGCGCCAAGATAATTAGCGTGCGCATGCGCACTGGCGAATTCGCGAATGCTCATGCGCACAATGGCGAACCTGCGTACCATAACTGCGTACGCCAATTGTGTACGCTAAGAGCATTCGCACAAGCGCATTGGCGAACGTGTGTTCCTGACGGGAAGATTGCCAATGCGCCTGCGCCGGTTAGCAAGTCTCTGACGGAGGGGGACAAACTGCCATTCCCTTTAATGTTTGCCATTTGATGAAGGTAGAAGGCAACGATCCAGCGCATCATCCTATCCCCAATACCTAGATGTCTCAACTTCTCTAACATGAAGTCCCAGTCCACCCTGTCAAAAGCTTTTTCGGCATCTATTGACAGGAATACGGCTGGTATCCCCTTATTTTTTACCTAATGGATCAAGAATAGTAATTTAAGACCGTTCTCCCTCCCCTCCCGACCAGTCATAAAACCTACTTTATCATTATTAATCCACCCTGGCAACAATGGTTTTAATATTTCTGCTATTATTTTGGTGAAGATTTTTATGTCTGTATTCAGTAGGGAGATTGGTCTATAGCTCATAGAAGCCATAGAATCCTTTCCCTCTTTCAGAATAAGGGTTATGTAAGTGAGCAATGATTCCTCTCGAAGATTCCCTCCATCCACTAGAACATTAAAATATTCACATTATTTAGGGACTAAAATTTTCTGAAAACTTTTATAGTACATTATCAAATATCCATCAAGACCCGGACTCTTCCCCAAGGCCATATTCTTTATTGCCTCCATTACCTCCCCCTGTGTGATGGGGGCCTCTGGGTGTTCTAACTCATCCCTAGGGACAATTGGAAAGTCCAGTCCCCGCAGGTATTCCTGCACTACAAGGTCGTCCTTTCCATTCTCTCTATCCCCCTCATTTTGTCTGACGATATAGAGCTGGCTATAATATGAGTTGAATACCCCAGCAATTTCTGGGGATGAATGCACTATTTGTCCTTTTTATAGTTTTTAATTTTTGGGATGAAGGATGCATTTTTTTTTCCCTCACTGCTTTTGCTAACCATTTCCCAGATCTATTTCCCCATTGGTATTTCTCCTTCATAACTATATGGAATATGCATTTTGTTTCTTGTTCCAAGAGTGCTTCTACATCCCCTCTTTTTCAATTAGTTCTCGCTTCTCTGGGATACCTTTGGGCGTAGTCTGTTGTTCTAGCGCCTTAATCTCCCTAAAGAGGAGATTCATCGTTTCCTTTTTTCCCCTTTTTTTCTGTGTTCCTATGCCTATTAATATCCCACTTAAAGTATATAGGCCTTATGTGACTCCAACAGAGTACCATGATGTATCATTAATGGAAAAAAAACTCTCCAACTCCTGTTTGACCTTCTCAACTACCTTAGGTTCCTGAATGAGTGAGTCATTCAGCTTCCAGGCCATTTCTCTAGGTGCCCCTGATGCCATTTCTAAATGAACCATTACTGGCGCATGGTCAGAAAGGGAAATAGCCTTGATAGTGGGTAACAGTTGATGTTCCATTAACATGTAATTGATCCTTGTGTATGACCCATGAACTAAGGAGTAATAAGTGTAATCCCTAAATTCCCGGTTTCTAATCCCCCAAATGTCCACTAACTGGCACTCTACCAGTAATCTTTTGATTTAGTTCTGTCTTTGTGGTGGGAAGTGATAAGATCCACCAACGAATCCACCCGTGGATCTAAACCCATGTTGAGGTCCCCAGCTACAATGAGGCACCCTTCCTTGAATACCATCAGCCTTTTCAGGATTTTCCGAAGAAACTTATTTGGCTCTCTATTGGGGGAGTAGATGTTTGCAAAGGTACACTCCATCTTGAATAATCTACTCTTAATAAACAGAAATCTCCCCTCAGGGTCTGCTAACTGCTCCTTTAGCACAAACATAGTGCTCCTATCAAATCCGATAGCCACTCCCAGAGAGTGGCAAAGTCGAATCACCATAAAACCACATTGGAAAAAGATATTATGACAGTATAAACCCCGAAGCATGCGTGATATGTGTCTCTTGTAAACATACCACATTTAGGGCTCTTTCACACGGGCGGTCCGATCAGATCCGCCTGTCAGTTTTTTAGGCGGATCTGATCGGATCCTCCATGCAGCTCTATGGGGCAGCGGGTGTCAGCGGAGTTCACCTCCGCTGACACCCGCTGCCATCCGCATCCGATCCTGTGCTGAAATCTGGACGGATGGAAACCCTATTTTTCCATCCGTTCAGTAATCGGAGCGGAGTGGATCTGATGAGAGCGGACAAGCGGTCCGCTCTCCTCCGATCCCCCATAGAGGGCAGCGGGTGCTGAGACACCTCCCTCTCCGCTCTGCAAGCGGAGACGGAGCTGTCATCCGCCCGGCTCAGCGGGGATCGCGGATCGATCCCCGCTGAGCAACACGGTTCCGCCTGCGGAGGCGGACCGTGTGAAAGAAGCCTTACCCAATAATGGTGCAGTTCTTTTGTTTACCTTATGCCTTTTACATGACACCAAATTTGTCAAGGCCAGGATTGACCAAAGGGACAGCTGTCATATATTTTCTCCAAGTGAAGTCTTGCCGGAGGAAGGGGGGGGGGAGCAAAAAAACACCCCCAAACGGACAACCCATCTTCCCTCCCAAGGAAGTTATCCCTTCGAAGGGTTGAAAAAGTATCTGATTCTTGTTCAGTAAATGGATCTGGTGGCACTCAACTAAGTGCTGCCTCTTGTCCATACCTTCTCAAGGGGCAACCGCCCTGACACCTCTACCCCAACCATTGGATGTGTAAGCCCTCCCAACACCCCCCCCTCCCCCCACCACCACCATTACACTTTCTCCTTCTTCGCCTTTACTTTTGGCTGCTAACACTATCATCTCTCTCTTTGCCAATTCTTACAGTAATTGTCTCCCCTTGTCCCCACCTATCGAGGAGAAAGGTTAGTAGAGAGGCAAAATGAATTCTACAAAAGTCACCATGATCCGTTATCCTTAAGTTAATTTTCCCCTTTTCTCTTCCTCCCTCCTTCCTTTCCTCCCTCAACCCGTATCCATTGTTTGTTCCTTAGCAACATTGATGTTCCCATCTTTTCCTCTCATCCCAGAAGGAATGGAGGAGGTAGGTCTAGCTTGCTACAGAAGTCTCTCAAATCTTCCATAAATCTCAAAACTACGGTCTGGCCTTCCTTCTTCCCCCTGAGACAGGCCCGAAGGCCCCAGCAGTATGAAACATTGGACACCCGCACTAGCTCTGTCAATGGTTTAAGCAGTCTCCTTTATGCCAATGTTTCAGCCGAAAGGTCGGCGTATAGCTGTAGGTTCACTTTTTCAAAAGGAATTCCGACAGAGTTCCGTGCTTTTTCAGAATTATCGATTTTTCCTCAGCATAATGGAACCTAACAATCACATCTCTTGGAATATCCCCAGCCTTGCTTCAATACCTTCCAGCCCTATGTGCCCGATCAATTTTTTGTATTTCTGAGGACTCCTTTCCCAGCATGGTGTTAAAAACTCAGCGTATCACTGCTGATAACTCTTCCTCCTTATACTTCTCCGGTAGGCCCCTTATTCACAAGTTTTTTCGCCGACTTCGATGCTCTAGGTCCTCCAATTTATATATTAAGGATCTATTAGCTCTCTGCAGAAGCTTCATCTGTTCATTCATTTTCTCAAGTATTTGATCATGTGTATCTAGCCTTTCCTCCATCTCTTTCACTCGATCCAATACCTGTCCAATATCTGTGCGCACTGTAGCAATATCTGTTTTCAGTGATGTTTCTATTTTGGACAGTATCTCCACTAGCGCCTCTTTTATCAGTGGCATGCTTGCTTAAGCCTCCTCAAGCCCAACATCCTCCTCCGCTGATGAGGGTATGCCCCCTTTTTATGGTTCCCCATTCTGCATTTTGGGCCCACTCTGTCATTGTGTGTTCACCTTTCAAGGCCACTCTCTTATTTAGTTTATATGCGCTGCAGTCTCTGCTGTGTGCATGTTCCCATTTTTTTATCCCTGATTTGTGTGCGGTGGCTGCCATTGGATATTATTATGGAGGTAGAGGGGGGCATTTGGTTGCTAGAAAATTATATAGCATTTGTAGGGCACAACCCCTACAACCTTTGCAAACAGATGACACCAGAGGTCTCAAAAAATGTAACCATGCTCTTAAGTGCCTGTGGTGTAAGACCCATACAAATCTGCCCTCTAAAAGTACAATTCCTGCCTCCTCACTGCCTAGCAGACCTATTTTATCACTCTCATTAGCACCTTCTCATCCAGCCCCATCAACACTTCTTTAACTTATACTCTCTACTTCATTCTCCACTGCCTCCACTGCCTCCACCTACTAACTCACTCAGTACCCAGGAGATCGCTAATCATTTCAAAAATAGGATTCATGCAATTCGTGATGAAATCTTCACTGTACAGATATATCACCCACTTAGCACCCTATGTCCACAGGTACACTCAATACTTCACTCATTCAACCCTTCTGCTATAATAATTCTGCTTTAATAATTTAAAGGTTTCAGTCATGTCCCCTCTTTTTCCCTCTTTTTCAAGACACATAAAGTTTGTGCAGTCTCTCCTGATATGTTTTATCCCTTATGTAAACAAGCCGCCCGTCATTCTCCCTGGTGTAAAAATGAAGATCAGACGGTTCTACTATGTAGGACTGTTGATATTTGTTTTTACACCAATAGCAATGTCCCTATACAGTTAGAATCACGCCCCTAGGACACACTTAACCCCTCCCTGTCCAATACAGTTAACCCCTTCCCTGCCAGTGTCATTTTTGCAGTAACAGTGCATATGTATAGCACTGATTACTGCAGTAATGTCACTGGTAACCCCAAAAGTGTCAAAAATGTCAGTCAAGGGTCCGATCTGTCCGCCGCAATGTCGCAGTACCGAAAAAAAATTGCAGATCGCCGCCATTACGCGTTAAAAAAAAACACCAAAAATGACAAAAATCTTTCCCTTTGTTAGTAAACAGGATAACTTTTGCGCAAACCATCAAATCGCTTTTTGCGATTTTTTTTACCAAACATATGTAGCATAAAACAAATTGGCCGAAAATGTTAAAAATTTTGATTTTTAAATTTTTTTTGGGGAATTTAATATAAAAAAATGTGAAAAATATTGTTATTTTTGCAAAATTGACGCACTTTTTTGTTTATAGCGCATGATCAAAAAATCGCACAGGTGATCAAATACCACCAAAAGAAAGCTCTGTTTGTGGGAAAAAAAGGACGTCAAATTAGTTTAGGTACAGTGTCGCACGACCGCGCAATTGTCCGTTAAAGTCACGCAGTAAAAAAAATCGCAAAAAAACCCTGGTCTTTTAGCAGCCAAATCCTCCGGGGCTTAAGTGGTTAATAATACCTTTTTTAAGAGGTCTACAGAACTGGGCATACAATTCTAGATGAGGTCTAACTAAAGATCTGATTTTGTGATCCCTCTAGTGATGCACCCAAAAATATTTTTGCTTTCTCCACTGCCAGGCCACACTAGTTGCTCTTTTTGCAATCATCTGATATAAGCACCCTTAAATTTAGTTTCTCAGTAGTGTTGGCCAACACTATTGTACTCTATCAGAAAATTATTTTTCCCTGAGTGCATTATTTTACATATGAAAACACTGAACCAGTGCTGGGACAAGGTCATCCAGTGCCCATTGCAAAGATGGCAAACTAATCTCCCCCCCATGTGTACTCAAAGTTCACACCTTAGTCTCAACATGGAACCCACTGTGAATGAAGGCAGCTTCTTCATCTTCCCCTCTCCACTCATGTGATATGTCACATAACAAGGGGAGACACTAAGAATCCTTAAACTGGAACTATACTCACCTTCTCACCAGTGCTGCAATGTCTCGTAGCTCCCTTCTGGCTGCTGACATTTTTGGCTGGTTGGCTTTCAGGTACTGATCTTCAGCCATCTTTATTGGTGGGGCTGAGATGATAGGTAAAGAAATCAGGTGCGCTGCCCTAGTGCATATGTGCAACATACAAAAGGATGTAAACAAATAAACCAAAAATGCAATAATGATGCAAAAAAAATGAAAACGTATGCAAATCGTGTAAAACAAAAAATGTCCAGAAGGTGACTGGTGATACACCAATGTGCAATAAACGTCCATATTAGAAGTCCATAAATAAAGTGTAAAAAATGGTGACAAACTTCCAGCTTGGGGAAAGGTGAACTGTGATTGGAAGGTGCACCACCAGCTTGGCCTCTTACCAGAAGTTAAACGTTAAGGACATATATGAATATGACCACTCCAAAGGTCATGCAGCCAGGTAGAAAAGTTCCCAGAAATACAGAAGGCACTCTGACACACTCGTGCTCCCTAGACTCTTACCGGACAAAAGCCAAACAAGAAGCCTGGTTCTATGGTGATGAGTGGTCCTGCCGGGGGTTACTGGACTCTAGGATGGCTGATGTAGTTGCTTGTGTCCAAGAGGAACAGACCCAGTCAGAAAGCCTGACGAAAGAAGATCCTGCCAAAGGTGGCTAGACTCTGATTGGCTGCTGTAACTCCTTAGTCTGGTCGACCTCAATAATAGGGGACACAACAGAGGGGACCGCAATAGTGCATTACCAACAGTAGATCTTTATTAAAACAAATGGTTGCACTCACAGTTGTGAAGACAATAATAGCGAGTTCCCTCACGGAGGAGCTGTATGGCGGGGTCCGCCTGCAGTGCGGACCGCTGCCTGGTCTAGATGTGATGACGCGGCGCCTCCTCTCTGACGCGTTTCTCCCAATAGGGCATCCACTTAGATAGGAGGTAGAGCCAGCGCCATCACTACCGCCATTATATATGCCCTGTAGCAAGCACTTCCGGGGTTCGGGACCCTTCCCTTCTTACCTGTAGACTGGCCACTTATCATACTCTTTAATAGCAAAGTCCAAATCAACCAAAAGGGGATAAGGGGACTCTTGGGCATCACCAAATATTGTTATGATGTGTGGTTACAGTCTGGAAGGTCGGGATGTCCACCGGAAGTACTTGCTTTGTTTACTTCCTGTCGTCTCATATCTATGATGCTGCTTCCTGTGCTGATGACAAGGGCATTTCCTGTGTAAGCAGGAAATGATGCTGCTTCCTGTGCTGATGACAAGGGCATTTCCTGTGTAAGCAGAGTATGTATTCCTCTCCCCCACAGGCATAACAGCCAATAGCAAGAGGAAGCGGACGATCTCCACCTACTACTTAATATACAGAATATTGTTATGCCGCATATCTTCTACAAACTTTCATATCATTGCAGCGAAATAGATAGGAGCCTTGAGGAACATTGAAAAAACATTAAAAACTACAAACTTTTAATTCCATTCAATTGACCGGGCTACTTAACCCTTTCTAGTGTATTATGGTGTATAATGCTTTTATAAAAATCATAAAAAAGCTGTGGGGTAACTACTAAGCTTCCCGCCAGCTTAGGTGTATTAAAACACGAAATTCTGAAAGAAAAATTAATAAAAATTCCTACCAAAAGTGGAATTGGAATTAAAATAGTATACTCAAAAAATAAAATAAAATTAAAATTAAAAAGGAGGAAAAAGTTTTTTGATTTGAATTTCTTCAAAACTAGCTATTAGAATGTGGAAGAAGATCCTAGTCACAAATATTGTAGCTCCATGCAGAGACCCACACACTTCTAACTAATAGAGGACACATGAAGGAAATGGGTCAAATTTCCAGTAAAGGGAGCATGGGACATAAATGTCAGCTGTTATTAATAAACGCATTTATGTCCCATTCAATGTTATGTCCTAGAGGCTTGTAACTTCTGAGCTCATAGATCCAGAAGGTTTCCCTTCTGGAAATTGCTCTTTTCATATTACTCCCCCGCCAGTGGGGTTGATACTTCTCGATTACAATAATCTTCAGTTTGCCCGGATTTTTATGGTGGTGGGTGGCAAAATGTTTCGAAAGACTGTGACCAGGGAAACCTTTCTGAATATTGGCCAGATGTTCGCCTATTCGGATGTTGGCAGTCCTAATCGTCCTCCCCACATATTGCTTCCCACATTCACAGGTGACCAGATACACTACCCCTTTGGTGTGACAGGTGATAAAATCCCTAATGGGGTAGCTCTTTCCTGTGGTGGTAGAGGTAAATTGCTTGGTCTTAATGGTAGTAGCATTTAGACAGATATTACACCTCCGGCACGGGAAGTATCCTTGAAGGTTAGGGAAAAATTTAGGAGTTGCAGGTTTTTCAATGGGATTCCTAGCTATAATTTGTTTTAGGTTCTTAGCCTTTCGGTAGATCATTGTTGGTTTGGATGGAAGCGAAGGACCCAATACCGGATCTTGTTGTAAGATTCCCCAGTGCTTCCGAAATATGTGATTCAGCCATCGATAGTGGCTGGAGAATTGAGTTGTGAAGGCAAACTCCAATTTTCCCATAGCATCTTTTGATTTATCTTTCTCCCTAGGGACAGATAATTCGGATTGTTTGAGAGTTGCAATTTCACGTATCTCTCCTTCTAATTCATTCCGGTCATATCCCTTCTCAATAAACCGATTCTTCAAAAGCTGAGCTTGTGTTTTGAAGTCTTCATCTTCCGTACAGTTGCGTCTAATTCTCCTGAATTGCCCTTTGGGCACAGATTTTAACCACATGGGGTGATGGCAACTGTCGATGGAGATGAAGCCATTTCGGTCTGTCGGTTTTTGGTATGAGCTGGTAATGAATCTTTCTCCTTTCCTCCATATTACAAGGTCAAGGTAGCTTATAGAGGTGGTACTCCATTGGTAGGAGAAACGTATACCCCAGTTGTTGCAATTTAGCTGCCCCATGAACTGGTGTAAGCTTGCTTCCTCTCCTTTCCATATGATTAGGGCGTCGTCAATGTAACGCCGCCACATCACTAGCTCGTTAGTTTTCTCCGCAAAGATGTTCCTATTTTCCCATAGAGCCATAAACAGGTTGGCGAGGCTGGGGGCAAATTTGGCCCCCATAGCCACGCCAGTCCGCTGTAGGTAAAATTGTTGATTATGGTAAAAATAGTTGTGTTCCATACCAAATTGGAGAAGTTCTAAAATGAATTTCTTCTGATTTAACGGGATGTGATAATCTTGGTCTAAAAAGGTGCTGACAGCCTCGTAGCCTAACTCGTGGGGAATAACGGTATATAATGAGGCCACGTCGGCTGTGACCATTATCACATTCCCTGGAACTTGGAGTTCAGTGATCTCTTGGATACACTGGGTGGTATCCTTCAGGAACGCCGGTGTCTCCTGAACTAACGGCTGGAGGAAATGGTCCACATACTTCCCTATCCGGGATGTAACCGAGTCAATGCCACTAACGATAGGTCTCCCCGGTGGCTTTATGAGGCTCTTGTGGACCTTTGGTAGGTAGTATATGGTAGGAATTCGAGGTGCAAGAGGTATTAGGTGTTCTTTCTCCTTTTTACTTAAAATGCCATCCTTATGACCTTTGGACACAATGCGTTCTAACTGCTTTTTATAGCTCCAGGTAGGGTCCTTCTTTAGGATTTCATACGTCCTTCTATCAGACAACAAATTGTCCATTTCCTCCATGTAGTCCTCTTTCTTTAATAGGACTGTACCCCCGCCTTTGTCCGCTGGGCGGATCACCAAATCCTTTTTATCACATAGAGCTTTAATACCATTCCATAGATCTTTTTGTGGTTTAATGGAAGCATCTTTTTGTTCCAACTCCTTGAGAATAACATCTCTGAAGATCTTGATATGGTGGCTAGATTTCCCAGGGGGGTTAAAGAGGGAAGCATTCCTCAGATTAGTAGGTATACATGTAGGCTGTTTGTAAGAAACATAGTTTCTCTCGTGGGCCTTGTCGAGGAAATGACGTTTGATGTTGAGTTTTCTAATATATTTGTGTACGTCCAAAAACGTCTCGAACTTGTTTAAGGATTTTTTGGGGGCAAATTTCAATCCTTTCCCCAGAGTCTGTTTTTCTGAGCTGGTAAGGTCAATCCCACTCAGATTGAAGATGCCTCCTGCCTCTATTTGTTCTTTTTTCTTGGACGTTCCTCCCCTGCAGCCCCTGGTCGTTTTTTTCTTTTGGCTTTGGCAGAGCCCCGGCCTAAAAAACCCCGCGGTTTGGTGCTGATGGGGGTTTGCGATTGCTCTGGGTACTCATTTATCCATTCCTCCTCCTCATCTTGGTTGTCCCTAAGAGACTCATACCTATTTTCCACAGGAGGGTAAAAATTCCTCGGGGTTTGAGGGGTTGCTGGGGAATAATCAGAATGCTCCCTGGGACCTCTTCTTGGAGATCTGGACCTGGATCTTCTATAGTATCCTTCATAGTCTGACTCCCTTCTCCTTCTTTCTCCCCTAGGGTGTTCGTATGCGGCATTCTCATACCTATTCCTACTTTCATCTTTTCTGGACTTCCTTTTGGGCTGATGTCCAGATGGCTATTCTCTCAGGGGTTTAAATTTCTTGATATTGTTACTGGGACCTTTCCGCTCTGTATCCCTCTTTAGGGAAGTCCCTGAAGTAACATTCCCACTGGTGCTTGCGACTGGTTCAGCAATGCTGATTTGTCTTGACCTTTCTTCCGCCACTTCCATTTCTGAAGGGTTGGTAACAGCTCCTTCAGTTGGAGTTTCGGATACTAAATTAAGTTCCCATTTGAAGACTTTAGACGTATTATAGTCTTCCAGGTCCCAGAAATATTTTTTCCTCTTTTTAATTTTCTGCTCTTCTTCTTCCATAGCGAGAATTTCTCTTAACTCTTGATTGTAAACCTTATATGCTTCCTCTTGCATAAAGGGAGTTAGTTTCTCTTTGATCTCTAGAATCTCTTTATTTAGCCTAATAACTTTTTTCCTCCTCTTGTCAATTTAAAAATTTAAAAGACTCATCCCAGCTCCGTTGAAAAATTGGAACCATTCTTGGATCTCAGGTTCTCCCTGGTCAGGATTGATGTTCCACCTCAAGCTCCTTGGGACCATCTTCTCCTGGACGTATTTCTCCAGGAAGACGATGTCCCAGGATGCATGAAGTTCAGATACCATGATGTTTTTGAGGCGCATAAAAATGCCTCTGAGATCAGTGGGGTCAGTGATGGTTTTCACAAACACATCCTCCACCGTTAATTTTCTGGTGCTATGATATTCAAAGATGTCCATGGTAGTGGAATCTGCTGCACTTTGAAAAAATTAAAAAAGAATGTGGTGGGTAGGAAAGTGCGCTGATTCAATATAGGGTGTGCTGCTACCTTAGAGTGTATGTTGTAGAATAGGTAAAGAAATCAGGTGCGCTGCCCTAGTGCATATGTGCAACATACAAAATGATGTAAACAAATAAACCAAAAATGCAATAATGATGCAAAAAAAATGAAAACGTATGCAAATCGTGTAAAACAAAAAATGCCCAGAAGGTGACTGGTGATACACCAATGTGCAATAAATGTCCATATTATAAGTCCATAAATAAAGTGCAAAAAATGGTAACATAAACTTCCAGCTTGGGGAAAGGTGAACTGTGATTGGAAGGTGCAAAGTCCCACCACCAGCTTGGCCTCTTACCAGAAGTTAAACGTTAAGGGCATATATGAATATGACCACTCCAAAGGTCATGCAGCCAGGTAGAAAAGTTCCTAGAAATACAGAAGGCACTCTGACACACTCGTGCTCCCTAGACTCTTACCGGACAAAAGCCAAACAAGAAGCCTGGTTCTATGGTGATGAGTGGTCCTGCTGGGGGTTACTGGACTCTAGGATGGCTGATGTAGTTGCTTGTGTCCAAGAGGAACAGACCCAGTCAGAAAGCCTGACGAAAGAAGATCCTGCCAAAGGTGGCTAGACTCTGATTGGCTGCTGTAACTCCTTAGTCTGGTCGACCTCAATAATAGGGGACACAACAGAGGGGACCGCAATAGTGCATTACCAACAGTAGATCTTTATTAAAACAAATGGTTGCACTTACAGTTGTGAAGACAATAATAGCGAGTTCCCTCATGGAGGAGCTGTATGGCGGGGTCCGCCTGCAGTGCAAAGTCTGCAAAGTCTTTAATAGCAAAGTCCAAATCTGTATATTAAGTAGTAGGTGGAGATCGTCCGCTTCCTCTTGCTATTGGCTGTTATGCCTGTGGGGGAGAGGAATACATACTCTGCTTACACAGGAAATGCCCTTGTCATCAGCACAGGAAGCAGCATCATAGATATGAGACGACAGGAAGTAAACAAAGCAAGTACTTCCGGTGGACATCCCGACCTTCCAGACTGTAACCACACATCATAACAATATTTGGTGATGCCCAAGAGTCCCCTTATCCCCTTTTGGTTGATTTGGACTTTGCTATTAAAGAGTATGATAAGTGGCCAGTCTACAGGTAAGTAGGGGAGGGTCCCGAATCCCGGAAGTGCTTGCTACAGGGCATATATAATGGCGGTAGTGATGGCGCTGGTTCTACCTCCTATCTAAGTGGATGCCCTATTGGGAGAAACGCGTCAGAGAGGAGGCGCCGCGTCATCACATCTAGACCAGGCAGCGGTCCGCACTGCAGGCGGACCCCGCCATACAGCTCCTCCGTGAGGGAACTCGCTATTATTGTCTTCACAACTGTAAGTGCAACCATTTGTTTTAATAAAGATCTACTGTTGGTAATGCACTATTGCGGTCCCCTCTGTTGTGTCCCCTATTATTGAGGTCAACCAGACTAAGGAGTTACAGCAGCCAATCAGAGTCTAGCCACCTTTGGCAGGATCTTCTTTCGTCAGGCTTTCTGACTGGGTCTGTTCCTCTTGGACACAAGCAACTACATCAGCCATCCTAGAGTCCAGTAACCCCCGGCAGGACCACTCATCACCATAGAACCAGGCTTCTTGTTTGGCTTTTGTCCGGTAAGAGTCTAGGGAGCACGAGTGTGTCAGAGTGCCTTCTGTATTTCTGGGAACTTTTCTACCTGGCTGCATGACCTTTGGAGCGGTCATATTCATATATGCCCTTAACGTTTAACTTCTGGTAAGAGGCCAAGCTGGTGGTGGGACTTTGCACCTTCCAATCACAGTTCACCTTTCCACAAGCTGGAAGTTTATGTCACCATTTTTTGCACTTTATTTATGGACTTATAATATGGACGTTTATTGCACATTGGTGTATCACCAGTCACCTTCTGGACATTTTTTGTTTTACACGATGTGCATACGTTTTCATTTTTTTTGCATCATTATTGCATTTTTGGTTTATTTGTTTACATCATTTTGTATGTTGCACATATGCACTAGGGCAGCGCACCTGATTTCTTTACCTATTCTACAACATACACTCTAAGGTAGCAGCACACCCTATATTGAATCAGCGCACTTTCCTACCCACCACATTCTTTTTTAATTTTTTCAAAGGGCTGAGATGATGCCACTCCTGTGCATGTGCAGGAGTTCATTCATCTTGACATTGCCATTGACAAGTAGTTTAGGCAGGTAAGGAAATTTAAAGCAGAGGAGACATAGTATGCCTCTTCTGTATTAAATATCCTGCCTGTTTGCCAATTTTTCCCCCTAAAGTTCCACTTTAATTTACTAGCTTTTTCTTTAAAAGAGTTGGGTGGTGTTGGTGGTGCAAGGGGGTAAGAGTTAAAAGCCAATTTTGGGGGATAGTCAATTATATAAGTATAGGAGGATTAAGGGGGCTGAAGGCCTCGCATCAAACACTACTGACAGTTATTGTATAACAAATCAATAATTACTTCTACCACAACTGTTCCTACTAATATAAATATAAATGATCAAAGATTGCAAGTATTCATCGCCAGCAGCATTAATATCAACGATCAAAGATCGCGATAATTCATCACCAGCAGTAAATTAAATCCTCAGCTGAAAAGAGCAGAACATAACTTCACTGTACCTGTAAAGCTTCTGTGTTCTCAGATATAGGGGTTTAGTTCTGGCATCTTTTGTTGGCTTATGCCCTCGCCTGCCAGCCTGCCACCACCTGCAAGGCTTCAGTATTCTTATACCTTCCAGGGTCCACTCCCAGCATCTTCAGGATCTGCTGTCGGCTGCTTTAGTATTCTTATATCTTCTCGGGTCTAGTGCCGGCATTCCCTGCATCCTCTGTCAGCTTCTGTCCCCACCCACCACCTAAAAGACCTGTAGCACAAGGTCTAGGAAAGTGCTGCAGGTGGTGGATGAGCCAGCAGGTGGGGACAGAAGCCGACAGAGGATGCAGAAAATGGCAGCACTAGACCTGGGCAGATATAAGAATACTAAAGCTGTACAGTTGGTGGGCAGGGTGGTGGGCCAGGACAAAAACTGATAGGATTGGTGCTGTTGCCTAGATGCATGAAGAGCCAAAGCTCCCAACGCGCCTTCCCTCAACACTGTGCCTGGGGCAGTTGCCTCCCGTCCCGATCCTGCACTGTCCTGACAATTCCAATACTTTCAAGAATCTTCCAGTAAGGCAAAAATAATCTTCCCTGTTGCACACTTCCATGAATATCAACCCTATTGCATACCTGTGCAGTACTGAGTAGCCACCTGTGCCAGGATGCCACTTCTAAACTGTGATGTGGAAAGGGGCTGCTGAAGAAAAGTTTTCAATCCACATGAGTAAAGATAATCTCTGAGTTGAGAGGATTTGTTTTTAAGTAAGGCAATCAAACGCGACCATTGCTGCTTGTTTTTCTGCTTGTGCCAGGCTGTCAGTGTGTGTCTGTCATTCAACAGTCATACCAATCAACATTGTTTTGAGAATTCAGTGGTAAATATATGTGCTAGAAAAAAAGTGGGCCTGTCGGTGCTAATACCATGGGTTTTTGAGAAAAATAAATATTATGTATAATTTTCATAGTGCTTCAGGCAAGTAAAGGCTTGCGCTGATGGCCTTTTAGGCATTTTCCAAGTCCCGTCAGGCTGCCTTCTTATACAGTTAACTGATTCCAATGAGTATAAGTCCCACTGTGAGTACTTTTTCTTGGCTGTTTTGTAAAGCTTAGTGCAAAATTTGAAAAGAATATGTTCTAATTAGATGCTTTGGACTGTGCTAGGCAAAAAAGCCTGAGGCACAAGCTGATACAGGCAGTACTCAATAGCCTCTTAAAAATCACTCTACGTGAGCAATAACATTGTACATAACTGTTTCTCTTTAGTATCCAAGACCTTATCCCTAGATCCAGAGGTATAATTAGAACCTGTAGGGCCCTGTTGCAAGAAACCATAAAGGGCCCCCCTTCCATCCGAGCCCCGGGCTTCCAAATATAGGAGGGTGTCCATGGACATCCTCCCTGAACCCTGCCTCTTGCGCACCCCTGGGGAGTGCATCCAGCGCACTCTGTCCTTCAGACATAGCTGATCACAGATCACAATAAAGGGCCAATCACAGCGGCCCTTTACCATGTGATCAGCTGATCACATGTAAACAGACTCGCTGGTTATCAGCAGTCCTTTCCTCCCAAGCTGTGTCTGTGTGAGGAAAGGAGAGCCATTGACCGGCAAGTCTGTCAGTACATTGTTTACACTGATAATCAGAGCAGTGTTCATCAGTGCAATGATTACCAGTGCAGCCTCATTAGTGCTGCCTATCATTGCCACCTATCAGTGCTGCCTATCAGTGCTCATCAATGTTCTTCAGTGCTGCCTATCAGTGACTCCTCACCAGTACCTCCTCAGTAGGACGCTGAGCTGAGAGCGTCTCTCTTATACAGCTCATAGCCTGCACTGACAGTTCCCCCTCTCCCTCCCTCCTCCCCCACACAGATGGGAGAGAGCTAATAATCAGCTCCTTCTCTTCCTGACCCTCCCCTCCTGTGTGCCCTGTGGGAAGTGTAAGCTGCTGGGCTTCACACTTCCCACAGTGCAAATACAGAAGGAGAGGGGCAGGAGGAGAAGGAGAAGATCGGCTATCTATTCTCTCATCCATGTGAGGGAGGAAGGAGGGGGAACTGTTTGTGCAGGCTCTGAGCTGTATAAGAGAGATGCTCTGAGCTCAGAGTCCTGCAGCTCTGAGGGTGTCAGGGGGACAGTGGCGAAAAAGCCAGGGCCAAGTCGCAAATGCAACCTTTGTGACCCTGGTAGTTATGCCCTTTTCTAGGTATCTTTTCTCCATAAATGTCCCTCTTTTGTAACCAAAACCCTATCCCTAGCCCTCTTTCCTCAACATCTTTCTCTGCTTTATGGTTTACAGATCTCTATAAAAAAACCTGGTTTTGTTTCCTCATTTTGTGTTGAAATTGATGCATTGGTTATTTTTCAAATTATATGATAAGGGAAAACTAGAGGTAAAAAAAGCACCAGAAACTGAAATGATCTATATTTTGAAGTATCTCTTGTTGCTTCCTCGGACCATTGCAGGCATATGTATATGTATAAAAATGCCCAATTTGCTCATTCAGTTTTCATTGTCTTCATGGTGACGTCTGGTAGAATGTATTTTTCCTACATTTATTGTCTGCCAAAAGGTGTACCATAAAACTGGAAAGATTCTTTTCTGTGTTAAAGTTGAACTCAAGACATAAAACTTTTATTTGCATATATTCTCCAAAGTCCACAAAGGACTTAAGCAACTTTGTGAACACCAAATTTCTTTTGAAACCTATATATTGCCTTGTAAAACAATGATATGACCAGTGTGCTGTGCACAGCTTGGGCAGGGAGATGAACTGTGGGAGGGACCCAGCAGGTCCTGCCATTGTAGGCTACCTGTAGAAAACTACAAGAGGAGGAGAATACAAGAGCAATCACCCTGAACAAGGTGATTGAGCAGCAGTTAGCGGTCTTCTTTACAGGAAGCTCCCACACGAGGCAAATGCAAAAGGCAGGAATTATTTCATGCTGGATTATTAAACAGATCTGGAAAAAAAATTTAAATGACACCAGGATTTAAGTAAGAATACATGTCTTTTGTAGTTAGATTTTTCACCTTTTAGAAAAATCAGTTGTGCACTTTACTTTGGAAACTTGTGTGCTGCTTTTTAGTTGACAAGATGTTCTGTGGGAGAAAAAGAATGACACTCAGGGGCCTATTTATAAAGAAAATTTACTTTGCAAATGTCTCATCATTAGTGCAAAAATGTAACAAATAATATCCATAATATGTGTAATAGTTTCAATTTGTTGCTTTTTGCCGGTTTAATTCCCTTACGTTCTATCCTAAGATAAAAATAGCCATAAGACCATTCCACCATGAGAGCTAAAGAACATTCACCAATAGCCTACCATTATAGGCTAATATTCTGCTTGCTTTGCTGTTGACAGCTTGGCATTGCATGTAATTGCTGAGCCTGTTACCTGCTAGGACCCCCAGATCTTGATCTTTCCTGGATTCCCCCAGAGGTTCTCCCCATAGCAAGTAACTTGCGTTGATATTTTTAGCCTCCAAGTGCATTACTTTACACAGCTGAAAGATACAGCTTCCATCTCAGGGCTCCTAGTTGTTTGTGAACTGGCATCCCAATAACTAGGGACTCATCTCTGCCCCATGCATTCAGTTGTCAGCCAGGGATTCATCTGGACTAACAGGTGATTTTTTGACAGGAATCCTTTCTTTCCTAGCCAGCCAGTCTGCATACTCGGTTAATGGTCCGGCATGGATTTTTGAGGGAACCCTATGCTTTTTTTTCTCGTTCTTTGTGTGAGGTTCCCCCTTAAAACACTTATTGACCTTAATGGTCTTATATGGAATTTGGGGGGGGGGGGGCAGGGTTGAGTCACTAGTTGTTGGGCCAGCCATACACAGTTCCAATTCCTGCTGAACCAGCCGAGATTCAAACATTAATTGGCAGGCTGAATCTACCAAGTTGATCGATTTATCAACTTGGCTACAACTAGCCTGCTGCATTCTCTTGCTTTTATCACTAGCGGCTGCTATAGCCGCTAGCAATAATCACTGTCTTCTCCCGGTGGGGATGGCTTCCCCGCCCTGATGGCTCCTTCCAGCAGAATAATGCACCATGTCACAATGCTGAAATCATAGGAGGGTTCCAGTACTCCTCCACTACCAACCTCCACAAATTCTCTTTCCAGGTCCCACCACTCCTTTTCCTGAGAGTTTCCACCACTCCTCCTTTTCTGGGGACTTCCACTATTAGTACTTCTCAGTCTGTGGTATTCCACCACATCATCTCAGAAAACATCATATACTGTATCTCCTTCTCTTTCTCTCAATTGAATGTCAGCATTCAATGGAATGGAAGAAATGCAATAAAAATCCTAATAGTGTATTACTATTTATTTCCTTTAAAATTATACATAAACATAAATACACTCACATGTCCCTCTAGGAGTAAGAGAAGAAGATATATGATGTTTGCTGAGCTGGTAGAGTGGCACAGACTGAGAAGTGCTAGTGGTCGAACCCCCCCCCAGGATAGGAGGAGTGGTGGAACCCCCCAGAAGAAGGAGTGGTGGAACCCCCCAGGAGAAGGCGTGGTGGAACCTGGAAAGAGAAGTGGTGGCGGTTTGGAGGGGAGTGGTGGAACCCTCCGATGATCCTGAGCATGTATAGACCCTATAAACCAGAGGGTCAATGAATCTGGTGAGTGGTTTGAGAATGTGGTGCTCAACACGTGAGGATTGGAATAAGAATATGTGAATACTGCATATGGGAATTTAAAGTGGAAGAGCGTGATAGTGGGTTGAAAGTATACCAGACATTTAAAGCGGTAGTAAACTCTGCTATATAATTTCCGGTTCAGAGCTCCCCAGGTGGGTTATGCCGTAAAGTGCACAACATACCTGTCAAAAGGTACCCTTCAGCGCTGTGGTGGAATCAATCTAGCTGACCCCTGATGCTTCTTTCTTCTCCCGGTCTTCCTTCTGGATTTTGTGCCTTCGTTCATCTGATAGGCTGGGCATGCACACGGGAGTCACATCTCTGCAGCACAGATCTGGGCCGTAAATGTTTGGTGGGCTGTACATATGCGACTATTTATTGCGTTGTATATGAATTGGTTTATTCACGTTGAATGGTCTTATTTGTTTTTTTCTTTGAGGGAATGTTATATTTGCCAGGTGAAAACAAATAAAAAACTATTTACACACATATTATGGCTGACAGGCAGGAGGATGCATTTATGGCAGAAAAGGCCAACAGGGTCTCTTCTGTTATAAATACCCTGCCTGTCATCACATTTTTAAAAAATTGCCTTTACTTATACTGTATGCACTTTTGTTTGCACGTGGCACTTTGCTGGGGACTTTTTTAAGTTTATTAAGTTGTTTGTTGATAAATTTAAATTCATATTGTGTGTATATACTGTATATGAATTGGTTTACTCATGGTTGAATGGCCTTTTTTTTTCTTCTATTGACAGGGAATGATGCATTTGCCAAGTGAAAACAAATAAAAACTTTTACACACATGTTACGATCATTGGATCTCTATGAGACGTTTTGAAGTGGCATGCTGTAGGTGCACTTACCCTCGGCTTCCTATAGAGGGAGCTGAATAAGGTTTATTTTAGATATCTATTAAAATAATATAATTAAAGATACCAGTCAATATGGGTAGTAGAGTGGTCTGCTGAATTTTTAATTTGATTTGGCGGTTGTGTATTATTGTATTTTAATTAGGTGTATGAGGATTGCAGGAGATTGGATAGTTTGGACTAGTGTTTGTATAAATTAGAGGAGGCAACGTGCTTGGTCATGTGACCCCTGGTGACGTTGAACGCTCTGACGAAACGCACTTAGGGTAAATACAACGTGACACGTCACTTCCTCTATTTGGAAAGCAGGTGGAACGCGGAACGGAGTCCTTGCTGTATGAACAGCCCTTTAGCTCATACGATCCTGTAAATGTTTTTAATCTATTATGCATTATCAAAAAAATGAAAATACTATACTATTAAGAGCCTCCTGTTCTTTACATTCCATGGCACAAAATCTTGGAGCCTAACTTGATTAGTGGCGCTAGTGGAGGATACCTATTAGCGTAGGGGAGACCTCATTTGCTGGATATACATATATAATTTTATTTCTGGTGGGTAAGCATCTCATATATTGGTGGTGGAAGATCAATTATCACAGCTCACGGTATTTTGGAGGAGTTGAAATTCTTCACGACTACGCCACCAATTATAGTTCACTGGTGTTGATGGACATTTTTAGCACTTAATAGTTAGTGTCTGAGAGTGCGGTTTCCTATATCGCAATTTATTATCTTCACAAATTGGCTTTTCTGCTTCACTTTGTTATTAGTCATTATTATTAGTATTAATATTATTATTATTGTTACACAAGTTTGATTCACATCATGAATTCACTGCATTTTATCTATACTGAACAAAATTATAAACGCAACCCTTGTTTTTGCCCCCATTTTTTATTCGCTGAACTCAAACATCTAAGAAAACTGGGATTCATCCGTGACGAGAAGACCTCTCCAAAGTGCCAGACGCCATCGAATGTGAGCATTTGCCCACTCAAGTCGGTTACGACGATGAACTGCAGTCAGGTCGAGACCCCGATGAGGACGACGAGCATGCAGATCAGTTTCCCTGAGACGGTTGTGCAGAAATTCTTTGGTTATGCAAGCCGATTGTTGCAGCAGCTGGCCGGGTGGCTGGTCTCAGACAATCTTGGAGGTGAAGAAGCTGGATGTGGAGGTCCTGGGCTGGTGTGGTTACACGTGGTCTGCGGTTGTGAGGCCGGTTGGATGTTCTGCCAAATTCTCTGAAATACCTTTGGAGACGGCTTATGGTAGAGAAATGAACATTCAATTCACAGGCAACAGCTCTGGTGGACATTCCTGCAGTCAGCATGCCAATTAAATGCTTCCTCAAAACTTGCAACATCTGTGGCATTGTGCTTTGTGATAAAGCTGCACATTTTAGAGTGGCCTTTTATTGTGGCCAGCCTTAGGCACACCTGTGCAATAAACATGCTGTCTAATCAGCATCTTGATATGCCACACCTGTGAGGTGGATGGATGCATTATCTCGGCAAAGGAGAAGTGCTCACTAAGGCCCCTTTCACACACTCCGTCTGTCGGACGGACTCCGTTTTTCTCAGGGGGGATCGATCTGCCGATCCCCCGCTGAGCAGGAGGATGACAGCTGTGTCTCCACACTGTGTGCGGAGACACAGCTGTCAGTTCCCCATGCATCTCTATTGGGAAATCGGATGGGAACGGACCGTCGGTCCGTTCTCATCCAATCCCATCCGATCCACTGGATGGATGGAAAATAGTGTTTCCATCCGTCCAGATTTGAGGGATCTCCGCTTACATCCGCTTACATCCGATGCCCCATAGGGATGCATTGGGGGACCATTCAGATCCGCCAAAAAAAACGGACAGGCGGATCTGAACTGTGTGAAAGGGGCCTTACACAGATTTAGACAGATCTGTGATCTGTGAACGATATTTGAGAGAAATAGGCCTTTTTGTGTTCATCACAAAATCTTTGAGTCCAGCTCATGAAAAATGGGGGCAAAAAGTGTTGCGTTTATAATTTTGTTCAGTGTATATAAATTTGACTTATAACAATTATCTATACATCTTTGCAACATTAAGACTTCATAGTGATTGTTTGATTAATCCAGGGTGAGCATGTAAAAAGCAATAGTTTATAAAAAATGTTACAATCATTACAGGAAATTTTCATTAGGTTTGCGCAAATTATCAGACATATTTAAAGCAATTTTTTTCATAAATAGACCTATTAGTGACTGATGTTTTTTATTTCCAGATTCCGAAAATTAAAGTGACCTCCTCTCCTTTGTTGAACCCTGGAGCCTTGCATCACATCTATTGCAGATTTGACATCATTTTGTTGCAGTGAAAACACTTTCTCTCTATAAAAGTCAGCAGATATATTGTACCGTATTGTGCCCTGCACCATAGGTGCAATCTGTCACAGTCTCACACATGACATTACAGCATGTTGGAATGTAGCTGCTGATCTCTGACCCAGGGTTTTAAAACTGAGCTGGCTCTTGTGCCGCTGGTGACATAGGGATTAATTTTGACTTTTCAAACGCCAGCTAATATTAGTACATAGGCCCCCAAGTCAAGTACCAGCATTACATGCTGTGCGCTTGATAAATCCTGACAATTTTCTATTTCAAAGAAAGATTACCACTTAAATATATAAATGTATCATCTGGCAACCTTTCTAAAAATATGTTTTTGAGTGCATCCTAGCAGTACGTAATACAAGAATTCATAAAATCAATCAGAGAGAAATTACATTTTTCAGGTACTTAAACTGCTGCTCACACGCACTTTACAATTAATATTTAACGTGAATTGGCATCTCATCTTCGCACATAATCATTTTATTATGGGAAAGCCTGGGACTGGAGAGCCATAACTCACTCCCTGCCAGGGGTAAAATAATCTTTAATAGTGCGCCGTGTTACAAAATGGCCGCCGCGCGATCACAGATACATGATATCAAGAAGGAAAATTCAGCACAACAAACATGACTCTCCATGAGCGCCTAGCCTGGTATATTTGATTTCCGCAAGAAAAAGCTGGTCACCTTTTAATACTGAATGTTTTACGCTTCCTGCAATAGTGTTTGCCTCATCTTTTATGCTGAACAAATCAGTTTGTTGGCACCCAGGGATTTGAGACGAGTGAGAATGGCTTCAGGTTTCCAGTGTTTCTGCTAATAATTAAATATCTCTCGCAATTTCAGAGATGGTGCAGCATAAAACGTTGAATAGTTTGAATTTTTTAAATCACATTTTACAGTTTGCTCACAGCTCCACTACGCTCTTTTCGAACCCATTCGGTGCTGGGAGGAGATGAAAAAATAGATGTATTGCCGAGTGCGAAACCGTTTTCGAGGGTGACAGTTTGTCATTACTTCAGCGGTGACATTTCACAAAGGGTCTCTGTTCCTGGAAGCACAAATATTATACATTTGCTGCTACTGTGTATGCAAGCTATTTTTAGATGCTACCAAACGTCAGAAAGTCACCTCTCATCACAGTGCACGTCCGGCCTCCTATTGGTTGCTTGCTGTAGGGAACGAAAGCCATTGTAGACCACAGCTTTCTTCCCTCTTCCTCAGCTCTCAGAAGAGACAAAATCTACAAAATCTAAAGAAAGAACCACGCATGATTACCAAAAAAAATTCTTATAGTCTCTACAGGAGGAAGGGCCTACTGAAATGAAGATGTTATCAACTCCAAATCTTTCTAACTGTATTTTGCCTGGATAATCAAAGGAATAAAAAAAACACAGCGGTGTATGTATCACGGCAAACTGTGTGGAAAAAATATTGCTTTAGGATCAAAGAATACAAGAATGTGTATCTCTTTCAACAAGGTTATGCTTTTATAGAGAACAAAAAGGGGCACGACTGTTAGAAGTTGGGACGAGCACACAAGTCACTTTGTGAGGCAATGCAATTATGCACCCATGGATAGAGCGCAAACTTCAGAAAAACATTTGTAAAATGTTCTGGGGTGGGTATTCTTAGTAAAATGTTGATGTAAAGAATTTGTAAAAAACATCAACTTTAAAAAATAAAGCTTGGAAATAAAGAAAAGGTGATGTAAAGTTAAGAACAAGAACAGCATTAAAAAAGCTATTCTGCAAAGTTACAGAAGGTCATTTTTATAGTCGTATGTATTAACCACTTCAGCCCCAGAAGGTTCTGCCCCCTTACTGACCAGGCCATTTTTTGCAATTCAGCACCTCGTTACTTTAACTGATAATTGTGCTGTGTGTGACACCATACCCAAATGAAATTGATGTCCTTTTTTCCCCACCAATAGAGCTTTCTTTTGGTGGTATTTGATCACCTGTGCGATTTTTATTTTTTGCGCTAAAAACAAAAAAAGAGTGACAATTCTGAAAAAAAAAAACAATATTTTTCACTTTCTGCTATATAACATTCCCAATAAAAAAAATTTAAAAATCTAATATTTTCATCATTTTAGGCCAATTTGTATTCTGCTACATATTTTTGGTAAAAAAAAATCCCAATAGGCATATTTTGATTGGTTTGTGCAAAAGTTATTACGTCTACAAACTAGGGGAAAGATTTATATCATTTTTTTATATTTATTTATTTTTCACTAGTAATGGCTGTGAATTGCGATTTTTAGTGGGACTGCGACATTGCGGCGGACAGATCGGACCGATAACTGACATTTTTGACACTTTTGGGGGGGTACCAGTGACACTACTACAGTAATCAGTGCTAAAAATATGAACAGTTACTGTAATAATGACACTGGCAGGGAAGGGGTTAACCCAGGGGCGCTCAAAGGGTTAAGTGTGAGCCTAGGGAGTGTTTTCTAACTGTATGGGGGAGGGACTTGTGGAATCAACACAAAGAGCTGTGATCCTAATAGGAGGATCACAGGTGCTCTGTGTTCATTCCAGAGAGAACAACGGTCTGCAGGGTTTACAACAGGGGACCGTCATTCTCTCTCCGCGAGGAGCGATCGTGGGCGCCCAGCAGCAATCGCAACAGCTGGCCCTGTGGATCAGGTTCCCTGCTACCTAATGAGGGTGGGCATATGCCTCTGGGGGTACAAGGTACGGGGGTTTGCGCAGCCAAGCCTCAGTATATCTGTGGTGGGCGGTCAGCAAGTGGTTAAAGAGATAGAGTGCCCTGCTTTTTATAATCCTTTTCAGTGAATGGAAAACAACACACCCATTAGGGTCGATTTACCATATTAATGGAAAGTGCAAAATCTGATGCAGCTGTGCATGTTAGTCAATCAGCTTCTATCTTCAGCTTGTTCAATTAAATGTATTGGAAAAAAAAAAGAAATGCACATTTTTTTGCAGGTAAAAAAATTTGCATTTTTTGGGGGGAGCCTTTAAAGCAATGCTGGTGCCATGTCTCCTGCAGATTTGCTGGTGTATCTGCTTCCCTGTATATTCCGTACGGGCAAGCAGATACAATCTGACAGGAAGCATTAAAGAACTACCACGGCGCTCCACAGTGTCGTGGTAGTTCATTGAAAACTACCAGCCAACACTTGCAAAGGCCGTTTTCAATGCACACAGCCCTGTCAATCAGTGACACAGCCGGGCAGGGGTGGACCCCTACTTGGCTCCATTTTTTTTAAATTGTGACAGTTAGCAGGGAAGGAGAAGAACCCTGCTAGCTGTCACAGGGGGAATGGGGGAGGTTTGGGGGCTGGTCCGTTTGTAACATGTTACACCCTGAATATGGGTGTAACATGAAACATGTTACGAAAGATGAAATTAACCTTTAAGCTTTGACAAAAAAAAAAAAAAAAACTGGAAGCTGATTGGTTGGTGGAGTAGGAAAATCCAATGACTTTGTGCTGGTGATTGAGGTCACCTGGATATAAAGAGAGGGTAAATGTATTCTTTGGGAGCAGAGACAGCATAAAAACTTGACAGGTTCTAACCTTTCCATGTTCTATTTAAAACTAAAAACAGTTAACTTTATATATTCTTAACGGAAGAGCATTCTGTACATATAGCTGTATTTAGACTGAGCCACATTTTAATTATGCAACTCCAGCTGCCCTTCTTATCACAACAAATCTATTTATCTGCTCAATATTTAAGGAAGAATTCCAGGTATTGATATTTTATACATTGTTATATTGGTCCAGCTTGGACCAATGTAACTAAGTATATACCATACCTAGCCGATGGTCCTAGAAGCTGGAATTTATTAAAGTAGACGCTGTTACTCCAGTGATCTCCACATTCTTTTGGGTCCCGTGTTAAGTGGCTGCCTTGCTGCATTATGAACACAGGAGGTTGACACGTTAAGCAAAAGCACCATTCAGAGTATGCTTTGCATTTCTTAAATAAATGCAAAGTGTTCTGTGATTGGACAAAGTAGAGATTGTGACATCACTGATCCGCCTCACCACCTTGTTCAATCAGAGAATGCTTTACATTAATTTAGCAAATGCAAAGCATTTTCTGAATGGTGCCCATGCAGAGCGGCAAACCTCCTGTATTCACAGGTGCAGGGCTGCTGCTCAGCATGTGTGTTTGAAGTTAACCGTACATTGTATACCCCAGAAAACAGCATACAGGGGTATACAATGTACGGTTAACTTCAAACACACACACATCAAAGGGTTGAACTGGATGGACTGATGTCATTTTTCAACCTCACTAACTATGTAGCATCTGGAAGCAAGTGGAAATCACTGACCTAATGAATACTTCACTGATTTCTAGCTTTTAGGGGCAATGGCCAGGTATAGTAAATGCATAGTTACATTGGTCGAAGCTGGACCAATATACTGTAACTACGTATAAAATATCCATACTTTCAATTCCTGTTTATTACGTTGTATATAATGTTAAAAATGTACATTATGAATAATTTAAAGGCTATGTATCTTATTTTACACCAGCATGCTTGAAATAAAATGTTTTTTTGTATAGACTATAATTGTAAGCAGTATGTACACAGGGCGGTCATACATACTCTTCACCCATGGGGTTCTCTTTCTAATTTTGCAGTGCTAGACTTCCTGGTTCCAGGTTTCCCAGAATTTCTTCAACATGCCAATAATGCTGCCAGATCATCAGTAGGCATAGCGTATGATTGGAACTACCTTTTCAAAATGCAAGTCCATGAGTCGTCAGACTCATTAAAAACAATGCACTCCCTATGTGGCTGACATCTCCACACATCCCTATATTTATTACGCTAGAAAAAATACTCCAAGGAGAATGCTGCAATTAAAACTAAAACTATGCTTTTAGTAAAAATAAACTATATGTTCATGTCTCACTGTATCTTTATTAGATGAATGAACAGAGAAAGAATGTTAGGTTCTGCTTTAGCTCAGCATATTGTGCCGTGATGCATCGGAAACATCTGTAGAAATAAAATCACAAGTGTAAAAGCAACAGGAGATACATTAATTTGCATTAAACACCTCTTTATACCTCTTACACTGCCCGTTTTCCTAGAATGGATCAAAACGATACTTAATGAATTAATACAGATTTCATGAAGGATCCTGTTGTGCCTGCCTACAAGCATTTGATATTATTTCATTTATAAACTAACTCCATGTCCCCTGGGAATTAAACCCATGGTTATAGCCCAACTTCAAACGTTCCTTCCTTTATGGGTGTCCTCCAAAGTGAGCCTTTTCTAGATTCAAAAGACTGACCTCTTCCCGTGCATCCCACTGCTGACAGATGCATATTTAGGATTCCCTCGATATATTTAAATTCCTTTGATGTATTTGAAAGCTGGGTCTTTATTTACCATCATCCTCAGTGTTTCCTTCATGTTGCAGCATCTGAGTGATTTCCTAACACAGCTTCAATCTCTCAGGCCTTGGCAGTTGTTAAAGGGAAGCACCTGTTTTGTTTCAAATAGATAAAAGCAGTTTTATCATTCCGTTTTATTAAAAATTAGCTTTCCATTTTGTACTGAGGCCAGGCATGGTTTTCCATATGTTTCAGAAAATTCAGTTCAACCATGGTGACAGTCTTAAAGCGGAGTTCCAGCCTAAACACACACTTACCTGTCCAACGGTCCAGCGATGCGGCCACCCGAAGCCTCTCTCTTCTCCCTCTCTGTCTGCGGCGCCGGCATCACTGGTGTGGGCACCCGGCTGTGACAGTTGTCGGCTTCACAGCCGGGTACGCACTGCGCATGCGCGAGTTGCGCTACGCGTCGTGATTGGCCGGCAATCTTCTGGGACCTATGACATGTCCCAGAAGATTGCAGGGAGGGAGGGGGAGAGGAGAACTTCCGCTCAGGGTGTCGCGGCGCTCTGAGCGGAAGTGGGAGCGGGTACATGTCAAAACTAGGTACCCGCTCCCCCCCCCCCCCCCAAAAAATGACATGCCAAATGTGGCATGTCAGGGGGTTAGAACTGCCTAAAGCGGAAGTTACACTTTTGGGTGGAACTCCGATTTAAGTTTGCGGGCAGCCCAATAACCTACTTTGCAATCATCTATACCTTTTTAATGACAGTTGGGAATTCTACATTACTTGGAGAGAGGTTGGGAACTCTCATGCAGAAATCCAGTTGTACAATGCTCAGCTCAGCTGCACACACAGCCTTGAAGGGGATTCCCCCGTCTATATGAATATGTGTAGCATAATTGGCACACACAGGGCAGTAATTAAAGTGGATGAAAAGCTTAAAGCCCCTTTCACACATACGGTCCATCAACGGATAGATGAAAAACGGACATCAATGCATCTCTATGTAAAAACGGATGACAACGGTTGATCATCCGTTATTATCCGTTTTCATCCGCTTCCGTCAATGTCCGTTTTTTTGAATGGATGAATGTCCTATTTTTCATCCGTCAAAAAAAACGGATCGGGCGAAAAAAGGATGTAAACGGACAAACTGGCAGTTTTTCATCCATTTTTGCATTGGTAGTGGAAGTTAAAAAAAACGGATGAAAAATTGATGAAAAACAGATGAAAAATGGATGAAAAAACGTATGAAAAAACAGATGAAGAATTGATACATTTTGACGTGACTGAACCAATGAACTGAACGGACCGTATGTGTGAAAGGAGCCTAAAGAAGACCATACATGGGTATAATCCTGAAAGATTTGTCTTACAAAAATTGTTACAAAGAATTTTATTATGAAAATTATAACTAAGAGTCCATTCAGACTAGCGCGACTTGTCAGGCGACTTGGTCGCCTGAAAAGTCGCGCTCGGTCGCTGGCCATTGAGTAGTACAGAACCCATTCTAATAGGAGCGACACAAGTCGCTCCAACTTAGAAAAAGGGTCCTGTACTACTTTGGGGCGACCTGGAGGCGACTTGCATTGACTTCAATTATATGAAGTCACAGGTCACAGGTCACAGGTCGCCCCACAAAGTCGTGTCGCGCCAGTCTGAATGGGCTGTAAGAATTTTCTTTTGAATTTCGCCCCAACAATGTGCTGCAGCAATGGCTGTACAGCCATCAAATTTGAGTGATTGGGCGTGTTGGAAATTTTTGGAAAAATAAACAAATTTCTGACCTATGATTTTGTGAAATTGTATAATCAAAAAAGAAATGTGCATGAGCTGTGACCTGGAAAGAAAAGGAAATTCCCCACCCACAAACATTATTTAGCAACACGAGGTAAAATGAAAGGCTTCGTCGGTTGAATTTTGAAATCATTGGTGGCATCATTGGCTCACAAAACACAAAATTTCTGATTTCCAAGAAAAAAATTAGTTTTTTGACCCATGTATGGCCAGCCTACAGTGGGAGTAAACTCCCGTCTGATTTTTACCTATAGATAAACCTTATTTATAGGTACTGTAAATATCTCCTAAACATGCACAGTTTACTACCGCTTTAAGTCTAACCATTCCTAAATAATGTCCCTCCTCCTGCCTATCCCGCCTAAGATTGTAAGCTCCTTGAGGGCAGGGACTGATGTGAATGTGCAATGTATATGTAAAGCGCTGCGTAAATTGACAGCGCTATATAAGAACCTGAAATAAATAATAAATAAATAAAAGGATCTATATACTTACCTATTTTTAATCTGCTCTGGTCAGGTCACATGATCCTGTAGTTCTGACTATAGAAGCACTCGACAATATGCCCGGATAGAAACAAATTAAAAATAAATTAATAAATTAAATTTACACATCTTTTTATACAGGTTTACACCGGCAGGATAGGTAGGAAGTGGGGGGAGGGAGTATTTTCAAGATCAGATACTATTAGGCTTTTCTTCAACTTTAACCACTAAGCTATCCTAAGCACACCTTGATCATGTCACCCTTTTATTAATTATCCATTTTCTATAGGTGTTTATATAGCGCCATCAATTTACAGAGTGCTTTACATATTGTAAATTCACATCAGTGCTTGCCCCCAAGGAATTTATAATCTAAGGTCACTATCTGACATGTTCACACATGGGCTAATTTAGACATCAGCCAATTAATCTACCAGCCTGTCTTTGGAGTGTGCCAGCTAGAGTACCCAAAGGAAACACATGGACGCAGAGAGAACATGCAAACTCCATGCCGTCAATGTTCTGTCCGTGATGCAGACTGGGGATTCTCTCTATGAATTTAGCCAAAAATGTCCAAAGGTGGTCAGAAGAGGCATACCAAATAATGAGAGTTACCTCAATTTATAAAAGGTGGTCAGAAGAGGCATACCAAATAATGAGAGTTACCTTAATTTATAAATGTTGATGCTTGGTGTCACCCTGACGTACCCTGCTGCCCACTGGCCCACAAGTATCATTATGATAAATACAGCCTTATGAGTGTTCTGTCTCATGGTCATTGTTGTACATGGCTATCCTAAATAAACTTTGTGCCAAGCCAGATGGCCTCTTGAGAAGACCACCCTGTAAGAATTCCTTTTCACTTTAAAACCTAACTCCAGATTTTATATTACTTAACATTTTTGGTTTGGGCCAAGCTGGCCCAAATCAACTATTTCCTTTTCTAATTCCTGCAGCGCTGTATAAACTACATGTAACATTAGCTATATACAATGTACAGCGCTGTGTTCCAGCAGCAGTATGGAGACTTCCCATCCCATTCCCGGAGCAAAATCAAGTTAGGCTTAGTGCTGTTCAGACATTCAAAGGGAGCCTTGAGGTGGAGATTATGCCATTGACTGCCCACCTCTCCACCTCAGCCAATCAGAGAAAGCCTCACAATCATTCATAAAAACACAATGGTTCTTGTGAATGGCTGAGCAGCACTCAGCCTGACTTGACTTTGTTCCAGCAGCAGACAGGAAACCCCCGTACCACTGCTGGAACAGTTTGTAGCTGATGTGATATGCTATTTATACAGCGCTGACAGCGGTGCATCTACTAGTAAAGGAAATAGTTTGTTTGTTTGCACCAGCTTATCCCAAATAAACCTCTTATAGGTCATTAAGACTTGGAGTTTGGCTTTTACCACTTCAACTCCGGAAGGTTTTACCCCCTTCCTGACCAGGCCATTTTTTGTGATATGGCACTAAAATCAGGGGCAATCAAAGGGTTAAATGTGTTCCCTGGGAGTGCTTTCTGCTTATCTCTGAACGATCGCCGGGTTCCCGGCAGACATTGGGTTTGCCGGACCCACTAAATGGTTCAATCACAGCAGGAGTGGGGTGTACGTGGGGTGGTCCTTGAGCAGTTAAATACCCATGGGCAGATGCTTTGCAGATGTTTATATAACTGAAGTAACAAATTACCAGTTTTAATTTTGCCATTAAAGAGGTTGTAAACCCAAACATTTATTTATTTTTTTAACCTGAAAGAGAAACGCATAATGAGCTAGTATGCATCGCATACTAGCTCATTATGAAATACTTACCTTAGAATGAGCCCCCACCATGCCGCCCGCTTACCTCTATGACGGGCGACATGTTCAGTCGCCCGTCTTCCGGGATTTCGGCATCCGGCCATCTGATTGCACGGGGCTCTGAAGGAACGGCACCAGCGGCTGTCACTGGCTGCATGTAAGGTAAATATCTCCTAAAGGGTACATGTTTAGGAGATATTTAGAGTACCTATAGGTAAGCCTTATCATAGGCTTATCTATAGGTAAAAGAGGAGGGTTTACTTCTTCTTTAAATTTCGGTTTAGTTTTAGTCATAGTCTTTTGGCAAAAATGCCATTTTAGTTTTATAAAAAAGCAGAATTCATCCGCACTACCTCTATAGAAGGTAACAGAAATAGCAGCCAGCAAAATAAATTTGTTGATTACAAATATAAAAAAATTAGAAAGTCCCAGTAAACAAGTAAAAAGTAAAAAGTAGTAAGCGCTAAACATAAACACAAATGACATTCAGATCACATTGGAAATAGCAGATAAAGTTTGTATGTTGAACACGGGAAGGACAGATGAAAGCTCCACACCAGCTTCAGTGCAATGAAAAATGCACACAACACCACCGTGTTTCCAGCAGGTCTCCTTACCAGAGAGGTTGGACCCCCAAATTATAGAGTGGTCATGTGAACATGTAAAACGTATCCAGGGCTGTGTATCTAGTGAAGCGGCTCCCACAACAATCAATGAGCTATATACGACTCCAGTTGAACAGCCTCACAAATGTATTCCCCCATCTCAAAAGGCTTTCCCAGCTCCTCTGCCAGGAAACCGCCAGCACCCGCAAACAACTCACACCGTTCACTCCTGCTCAGACAAATTTTAGTTTTGGTCCCATTTTTGTCTTCTGCAATAGTTTTAGTTTTAGACTAATTCAGTCGACAAAATCTCCAGTACATTTTAGTCAACTAAAATCGAATGGGTTTAGTTAAATTGTAATGCATTACATTCCCATATATATATTTCACCAATAGGTTAAAAGACGCAGCACAGAAATATATTCCCTGTGTCGGGAGTTGGAGGATACTTCAAGCAGATGTTGACGCAAAGTCTCTGATGACATTCGGTTTGAGGGCCCCAATAAGCCAACGCGTTTCGCATAAGGCTTCGTAAGGGCCAGAGAGACCGAACAAGACCGATATTTCTTGCTGTGTGCAAAAACAAATAATAGTGGCAGGGTAGGATGCCAAGTCCCTAGATCAAGGTGCAAGGTTCAAATGGTGGCTTAAGTCTAAGCAGTACTCTTTATTGTTCCTCAGTCGGATAGATGTATCACACATTCCAGCAATACCTTTGTGGCTTTTATGGCTTACATATATATATATATATATATATATATATATATATATATATATATATCCTATTTTCAGCAAATCGGATAGCAACGGAGCTCATTGATTCTTTAATAGGCTATAATGGCCTTGAAAAATGCTCATCCAAACGTTGCTTGTTCATATTATGTATAATATAATAAATGCCACCGGTATGGAGATATATACTTAGTATTGTCCCATATAATATTGAGTATTAATCAATAACCCAGTCATAGACAGCACAAGTCCATGGCTGCAGCTCTCAAGAGGTAGAGAAAGCCTTCTCAGTAGTAGTCCTCAGTATGTCCTCTGTGCTCTGGACATGGGCAGTCTGAGAAGGACTGTAATGCATTGCACAAAGTGCTTTGGATGGTCTGAGGAGGCTTGTAATGCACACAGTGCTCTGGATGGTGGTCTGAGGAGGCTTGTAATGCACACAGTGCTCTGGACATGGGCAGTCTGAGGAGGAGGCCTGTAATTGATTGCTCACAGTGCTCTGGGCGCTCTGAGGAGCCTTGTAATGCACACAGTGCTCTGGACATAGGCAGTCTGAGGAGGAGGTCTGTAATGCATTGTTAACAGTGGTCTGGGTGGTCTGAGGAGGCTTGTAATGCACACAGTGCTCTGGGTGGTCTGAGGAGGCTTGTAATGCACACAGTGCTCTGGGTGGTCTGAGGAGGCTTGTAATGCACACAGTGCTCTGGACATGGGCAGTCTGAGGAGGAGGCCTGTAATTCATAGCTCACAGTGCTCTGGGCGGTCTGAGGAGGCTTTTAATGCACACAGTGCTCTGGACATGGGCAGTCTGAGGAGGAGGCCTGTAATTCATAGCTCACAGTGCTCTGGGCGGTCTGAGGAGGCTTGTAATGCACACAGTTCTCTGTACATGGGCAGTCTGAGGAGGAGGCATGTAATGCATTGCTCACAGTGCTCTGGGCAGTCTGAGGAGGCTTGTAATGCACACAGTGCTCTGGAGCTCATGGGCTCTACACAGGCAGAGCTCCAAGGAAACAGGTAGTTCAAATGAGTAAATGTCTCTCCCTCACATTTTCGTTCATTAATGAAAACAGAGTTGATTGAAAATGTTTTCCTTGACAAAATTAACAATGCAAATTACATTTATTTATTTTTGAATGAAGATTCTCAACTTCTTCAGTATATCTGCATGTATTTGGCACATAATTCAAACCCATCCAGTTTTAAGAACAAAACACTAACATTTCCTAGCTCCTAACCAATCACAACTGATCTATCACTCACCTGAATACAAACAACTTGCAAAAGTGGAAATACTGTATGTCTGCTATGGTTTACTGCACTTTACTGCACCGCGGTGAGAAATGAAATAGATGCACAGCTATCCTGAGAATTTAAGATCAACTCTGTATAGAATAACTGATGCATTTATTATATACCTTGGAGACTCTAAATGTCAACAAATTAAGTGAGCTAGTTCCCGTTGCGGTCTGTACGAGTATGAACCTCAATGGCGTTTCACCATCCGCTGTAAATGTCACAAATTGTAAGGGCGGGACGAAACCTGCTCCTTTCACAAACGATTTGGTAACAGCAAGAAGAAAATTTATGAGAAAGCTGTATCAAAATTACAAGTTGTTTCTGCAGGAAGGAACATTTTGTAACTCTCAGAAATAGATCAACAAATGCAGCGCTCCGCTCTGAATACACAGATAGGATGGAACATCTAAAATTTAAAAGGATGGAATAAAAGCAGCATTAGGGTAATTTACTAACCACAGTGGGTTTTGGGATTGGCACATCACTGTTGACAAAATTCACTCAAGCGCAGCTATGTAGTAGTGACAACGCCAGCATGCAGAGAAAAATAACAGTTCTAGAAAACCGCCTGCAGATTAATTATATTTCATGAGCACTGCCACTTCCCTATGACCTCTATGTACAAGTAAATAATGTGGCCATGCTTTCTGGTGCCAGTTTTAAAAGAACTGTATAGTCCTTTATAAATACATTTTTGATATGGCATACTGCAGCAACCAATTGTCCCTCTTTCCCACAGGACTGTCCCTCTTTGAAGTATAGATCTCAATTAACCACTTCAGCTCCGGAAGGTTTTACCCCCTCTAATGACCAGGCAATTTTTTGCGATTCGGCACTGCGTTACTCTAACAAAAAATTGCGCGGTCGTGCGACTCTGTACCCAAATACAATTGATGTCCTTTTCTTCCCCAGAAATAGAGCTTTCTTTAGGTGGTATTTGATCACCTCTGCGGTTTTTAGATTTTGCGTCTATAAAAAAAAAAAGAGCGACAATTTTGAAAAAAAAAACGCCATATTTTTTTACTTTCTGCTATAAAACATTCCCAACAAAAAAAATGTAAAAAAATCGAATTTTTTTTTTTATCAGTTTAGGCTAATATGTATTCTGCTACATATTTTTGGTAAAAAAAAATCCCAAAAAGCGTATTTTAATTGTTTTGCGCAAAAGTTATAGCGTTTACAAACTACGGGATAGATTTTTGGAATTATTTTTTTTTTTTTTGTTTTTTTTTTAGTAATGCCGGCGATCAGCATTTTTTAAGGGGACGGCAACATTGCAGGGGACAGATCGGGCCCCTATCTGACATTTTTGACACTTTTTGTGGACCAGTGACATTAATAGAGTAATCAGTGCTAAATATTATGCACTGTTACTGTATAAATGACACTGGCAGGGAAGGGGGTTAACAGTGGGGGTGATCAAAGGGGTAATGTGTGACTAAATATGCTTGCTGACTGGGGGGGGGGTTCTGTGACAGGCACAGAGAGATTGGGGTTTAAGCTTAGATGAAACTTCTGATCTCTCCCTGCCTGTCTCACAGAAGACTCGCCTGCTTTGTTTGCATAAGAAGGCGGGTCTTCTATCAGTTTACCTGACGATCGCGGGAGGCCGGCAGCAATCAATGCCGCACCTCCTGCGGCCCGCCTCCACGTGTGCTGCTGAGACCTCGTGCACGACGTGGTTTTACGCAGCCGAGCCGCCCTGCCGCAGTAATACTACGGTGGTCGGTCGGCAAGAGGTTAACAAATGTACTTTAAACAATCAACTTCAGGCAAACCACAAAATACAGAGTTCTACACACTGTTTTACCAAAGGATTTGAAATTGTCTATTCAGAACTGAAATTTAAACAGCCCTGCTACACAGCACAGCCTTATATGGAAGTACATATACTGATTTTTTTCTCTGCTGCAGTGACTGTACAGTTAAAGGAGAAGCATCAGGCTGATAGACTCAACTCTTGGTCATTCTTTTCATGCATTACCGTGCTTCTTGTCAGCACATGAGCAGTGCAGCACAGGTGATTGAATCCTTGCTGGTGTCCTGTGCTTCCCTATACCTTTAAGATCGGTCCACACTACTGGGACCAAAAAGTCATGTGACTACAGTGCAAATTTAGCTGGCGGCTTGAGTGGTACTTTGATGCGACTTGATTAGACTTTAGAAGCGACTTTGGGGAATATCTGGGTAATCTTCCTGTAATGGCAGATCAAAATCACATCAATATAGATGAGGATCTGACTTGGAGATGACTTCCATTAAAGTCTATGAGCACAGCTCTCATTGACTAACATGGGATTTCACATATCATGTGACTTGGGGTCGCACAACTCCAATCCAAAGTTGTGGCAGTGTGAACCAAGGCTAAAGGCAGTGTCATCTTAAGAGCATTAAAGAGCCCTGGGGAATGCTGTGCACTGGGGCGCTGCCTACGCAATCACCCACGAGAATAAAAATGCAAATTATCGATAAGGCTATATAGTACAAAGCTGATGACAGTTTCCAAGTTCGGTGGCTGGGTCAGGTGAACACACACACGGATGGGAGTCAGACTCGACTGTCCTGTGTGTGCTTGATCCCGTGGAGACGGACAGGCATTCCTAAAGTTGTGGGCTCCCCCTGCACGGCCTTAGTGCCCTGACAGCAGTGCAGGGCCGACAGGCGCTTGCCACCTGCTAAGTTTGGTGGCGGGATGCACACAGGAATCGGGATTAATGCTTAGCTGGGTCGCTGGGCAGGTGGGGCTCCCCAGGCAAGTGGAGCCCCCGAGCAACTGCCCAGCGTGCCCATTAAGTAAGATGGCCCTGGCTAAAGGAGGACTTAGGCTTCCTCCAGGCAAACCTGCCCTTAATCTATCCAACTGCTTTATACTGTATGTGCTACAATTTCGGAGTCTTTCAAAATAAAAGGACCACAGTTTATCTGGGGTGCCCTGACATGGCCACTGTGGCTTACACATTTGTTTACAAATGTGTGTGACTATACCCCTTGTTTTTAATGCCAACTGTTAGACAGGGTCAATTTTGTTTTGTTGCAGGCTCGCTGGTGAGAAAGTTGGGAGTTTTTGTTTGTTTTATATGGAAGTACATCAGACTTGAGTTTTCTCTGCTACAGTGACTATGCAGTGAAAGGAGAAGGAGCAGACTGAATGATTCAACTCTCAGTCATTCTTTTAGTCTATTGGCATACTCCTTTTCAGCACATGAGCACTGCAGCACTGGTGATTGGATTATTGTTCTGTTTCTCACTCTCCTAGTCTGAGCTCTGCTGTAAAAGGACTGCAAGAGGCTGGACTAATACTAAGTCAAACTTAACTCCTTACATTGCTTACACTAAAAAATGCATTTAATAATGTATTACATAAAGAGCTGCATTACCGTGCATCTAAAATCCAGCCCTAAACTGTTAATTTGTAAATTATTTAGGTGGCTTTTCTAATATATGTGATGTTTCTAAGAACAACCAGAAAATGGTTGTATTTATTTTCTGCTCTTTTTTTAAAATCTGTATTACTATAGCACCTTTATCTCAGAACTTAGTGCTTAGGGGGTGAGACAGCCATCTTGGGTGTATTCAGTTAGGCCATTTAACCACTTGAAGACTGGCATGTTAAACCACCTTCCTGTCCAGGCAATTTTTCAGTTTTCACCACTGAGATACTTTGACTGACAATTACACGACCGTACAACAAATTAATTTTAAATAATTTTTTGAAACAGAGCTCTCTTTTAGTGGCATTTAATTACCCCCTGGGATTTTCAACATTTCACGTTCATTGAAATCTACAAGCTGACAACCACAGAGGCTACCAGGACTTGTAGTTTTCTAATTTACAGAACACCGTGAATGGATGACATTGCTGGGCAGGAGGAACCTGCATGGCCGCATTTTCTTTAAATAGTGGCAGTGAGCAGAAGGAGAAGATCCCTCGCTCACTGTCAAAGCAGGTACTTGGGAGTTGTGGGGGCTGGTGCAATTGTAACATGTTACACTAATAATGTGGGTGTAACATGTAACATGTTACAAACGGTGAACTTATCCTTTAATCATAGAGGCCTCAATCTATCTTAGCTTTACAGTCTGCTGATCCTGTGTGCAGCCAAGTGCCATTTTCCTGTAGCCAAAATATTGTACATTCTGCTACTGCTCCTGAGCACGAGGATACCACATATGTAAGACCTTTATTCAGCCTAACTGCATAGAGGGGCCCAAAACCCAAGGAGCACCTTTAGGCTTTCACACGGCATAAATTACACATCTAATTTCTTGACCACCTATTACATATTTGGGGGCCCTGGAGTGCCAGGACAGTAGAAACACCCACAAAATGAGCATATTTTGTAAGCAAACATCCAAAAATATTTTTAAAAGGCATAGTGAGTCTTTAGAAAATGTCATTTTTTGGCACTAGTTTTGGAAAATTGAAGAAAGAAAATAATTATTTTTGTAAACAAAGTTGTAAATATTAATATATTCCTAGCATGCAGTATGGTCATATTTAGAATTACAACCCAAAACACACTCTACTGCTCCACCTGAGTATGGTAATGCCACATGTGTGAGACTTTTTATGGACCTAGCAGCTTAGAGGGGCTCAAAATCCAAAGAACTACTTGAGGTTTCCAAGGGGGGATAAGTTCAAATGGTAGAGCACTCACTTAGCATGTGAGAGATAGCGGGATCCATCCCAGCATATTCCAAATGAAACCATACTTTCTGGTTCCTGTTGTTTGTTGAAGTATTGTACAGTTGATTTTCTTGCTGAGGTGCCATGTAGGATGCGAGGGGCAGGAGTACAAGTCAGATGCTGTTGCCATTTATCCTGCTCCTGCTCTTGTCCTGCATTCTGTACTCTGCACCCCACTGCCTTATATCTGTTCTCCTTGTTCCTGATCCCAGTTCTGGTTCCCCCTTTTCCTTGCATCTCCGGTATCCCCTATGACCTGTGTTCCTCATCTTGCATACATTGTATATATTGTAATATAGGTATGCTTCCTGTTACTTAGATATATATTTTGTTTATCTGGTTGTAGTTCACTTGTATCTTTATGTTTGCTTGTTTCCTATTTGCTGGTGTGTAAATGTCTTTAGCTTTACTTTTAATAAATGTACTTCACTATATTTAGTCTGGTCTCAATTTCTAAGTGTAGCCCAAAAGATTCGGCCATCTCTGCTACAGATTCCTGACAGTAATGTAGTCAGTGGGACATACCAATGGGTCAGTTAAGACAGCAGGCAAAGAAGTGGATAGCAAACAGGCAAAGGTTCAGTCCAGTCCTTAGGCAGAAACATAGTTGATAAACAGGCCAAGATCAGTTCAGCTGGCAGGCAGAGACATGATCAGTATGCAAGCAAAGCATCAGTCCAGGCAGCAGGCAGAAATGTGGTCATTTTAAAAGCCTGGGTCAGTTCAGGCAGCAGGCAAAGACAACACTGCTCCTGGCTTGCTTTAGTCTGCTGACACTGTACTGGGGTGGCTGCGATCAGGAACACTGTTTGCACTGGTTTGGTGGCAGTCAGGAACACTGATGCTGGCTGCACTGGTCTAGTGATGCTGGGACTGATGCAGTGGCAATCAGGAACACTTTTGCTGGCTTACACTGGTCTGGTGACACCATACCTGGTTTGGCTAAGAATCAAGAACACTGTAGCTGGCTGCACTGGTCATGTGATACTATATTGGTGAGGTGGCAATTAGCAACACTGTAGCTGGCTGTCCTGGACTGGTGACATTGTGCTGGTGTGGAGGTGATCAGGGAGACTTTGGATGGCTGCACTGGTCTGTGGGCAACAAGGGACACTGGGTTTGATTTACTACAACTGTATAGTCAAAAATGTGGTACAGCTGTGCATGGTAGCCAATCAGCTCCTAACTTCAGCTTGTTCAATTAAGCTTTGACAAAAAAACCTGGAAGCTGATTGGTTTCTATGCAGAGCTTTACTAGATTTTGCAATCTCCAGTTTTAGTAAAATAATCCCACTGAGGTTGGCGTGGCTAGTGATCAGGGACATTGTGGCTGGCTGCACTGGTCTGGTAGCTTTGTACTGGTGTGGCCGCGATCCAGGACACTGTTGCTGGCTGTAATGGTCTAGTGACGTTGTATATTGGTGTGGTGGCAATCAAGGACACTGTGGCTGGCTACACTGGTCTGGTGGTGATCAGAGACACTGTGGCTGGCTACACTAGTCTGTTGACACTGTGTACTAGTGGAATGTACTGTGGCTGGCTTCACTGGTCTGGTGTGTGAGAGGAAACAGAATGTAGGTTACCAAATGCAGCCTTTTTCTAAATTTGTTATTGGTCAGAAAGTGATCTGCCACATCTGTTGACCAAAACAATCGCAAAGGCTGTCCCTCTAGTGTGTGCATTGCAAAGGGGAAGCTGTTTTAAAACAGAGATCAGCACAATGGATGCGCCACCACCTGGCCAATTGTGCCCAATGGTCAGCTGACAAGTGGTCAACTGACCAGAATGTCTTTGGGCAGTTGGGGGAAATCCGTGCAAGAACTGGGAGAACATGCAAACTCCATAATGTTCTGGTTAAGATTGAATCCAAGGACCCTAGTGCTGCAAAGTAAAAGTGCTAGCCACAGCCATTGTGCTACCCTACTAGAATTTGTATGCTTTGGGCAGCACAACTATGAATCCATTAAAACAATCAATCACTTAAAAATGATTTATATAACAATTATAAAGGGGAAAGTCCTAATGGGATTCATGCTTATTCTTTTCTTGAATTTGACTTTCTTAAATCCAAGTCTTCAGAGACGATGATGGAAATAAACAATAATAGATCTGTTTCTTTCCATAAACAAAACATTGCTGTCAATGTTTATAGCATATTGTCTCTACAACATATGCTATATCATACCTTGCTATTTTAGTATAATCATTAGAATTATCTCAGGCATATGTTCTATAATTTTGTTTACTGGATAAAATGATAGCCTTCTCAGGCTATGCTGTTGAATATATTTATACTTGACAGTGCAAATAGAGTCCTTAAGATAGGTATGGTCTCACCATGCATCTTTGATAATACGAAGGGTTTTAATCCCCCACAGAAACAAGACAAGGCTTTTAAAATAAATATATTTTAACAACCTGCCATTATGGCTCTCGAGGAGGTTCACATTATCAATATGAAGGTTCTTGAAAAAGTTTCCACACTTTTATGAAGACCCCTTGTAGTTCCTACCCCCCCAAAAAAAAAAAAAAATTTAGCTTAAAAGATTAGCCCTTATTATTTTGTTCCTAAACCATCTATCAAGATAAACTGGGTCACTACCCCATATCAACATTTCCACTTTATACATTTGAATGTAATTCAACATGCTGAAGGCACATACATTATTTATGTAGGTAAGCACATAAAGGAAAATATCCTTTGGTTGATGGGCCCCACATAAATATTTTCATTTTTATGTTGCTGTTCTGTTATCTTCAGAGGGGATTTTATTCTGTTCAAGAATTGGTTACATGTTTCCTAAACTTCCTTATAGCTTCAATAGTCATCACATAGAAGGAAACACTTCATCACCTGACATGGGTTTTATTTTTATCTTTTTAGCCAGTTAAAATGCTCTCTATACATCTCGGTCAGATTGTAGGAAAACAGGGGGGGGGGGGGGGTATGATGTTAAACAAGTAATGTTGATAATAATAAATAATATCTATATTATTAATCAACACCAACTCACCATTTAATTGGGGTAGGTCAGCAATTAAACATACATCACAAACTGTAGTTAAATAAAATAAATTGTATAAGGAATTAAACATGGACAGCTTAGTTACTGGTAAGTAAATATTACATAGAAACAATCCTAAAGAGCAGTTTTTTTAAAAAAAAATATTTCAGTCAAAGCACCCTTTAAATTTTTCCAGTATATGTAAAACCTAAACTAATAGTTTTGCAACATGCGCACATACTGTATAGGAAACTGGACTTTAGAGGTGATTTATTCTTCCAAAGCAAATACACCTCTGCACACTGGTACTGATAGTATTCCAATGTTTCTCTCCGTTTTACACCTTCATTCAGCTACTGTGACCCCAGTGCTGACCTAGAGGGACAGGGGAGGGGCAAACAAGGATGTTCTGCAGGAACATGACATCCTTCTTATCGACCAATGATGTCTTTGGTTGTTAGGACACCGGCGGCTGAAATGTTGTAACGGCGCACAATGAAAACCTGTGGCTTTGTGTAAGTAAAAGGGAAGCTTGAACCACCCCCTGCCTTGTATAGAATTTGTAGGCAATTGTTAGGCCTTTTCTCAATGTTCTCCTGAGGAAATCTGAAAGCACCCCAGGGTGCCCAGGCACCCAGGTTCAAAGAGGCTGCTATAGAGGCATAAACTTACAGATATTCAAGCAAACGTAGATTAGATATCTTATTCAATATTTCCACTCCAAGGGGATTAACAATAGCTGAACTCTTTGTCAGACACCCTCTATATGTCTGTCCAAGTGTCCTCCAGTTGGTCTTCTCAGTCAGGTTTCCTTCCGTCAGATTGTCCTCTGCCATGCGATATTAGTTCCCGCCATTCATTATCATTGAATTTCAGATTGGTTCAAACTGCACAATCATATCTTTCTTATATGTTTGGATGGAACTCAAACCCTCTTTAACCTGATCATTCTTCCATAATACAGTAATTAAGGTCTCTTTCTGCTATTCAGAGTCACAGCATCTCTTGTAAGTATACATGTTTAACCACTTAAGCCCCGGAGGATTTTCCTGCACAAAGACCAGGGACTATTTTGCGATTCGGCACTGCGCGACTTTAACGGACAATTGCGCGGTCGTGCGACACTGTACCCAAATGAAATTGACGTCCTTTTTTTCCCACAAACTGAGCTTTCTTTTGGTGGTATTTGATCACCTGTGCGATTTTTATTTTTTGCGCTATAAACAAAAAAATAGCGTCAATTTTGAAAAAATAACAATATTTTTCAATTTTTTTTATATGAAATTCCCCCCCAAAAAAATTTAAAAATTAAAATTTTTTAACATTTTAGGTCAATTTGTTTTCTGCTACATATTTTTGGTAAAAAAAATCACAATAAGCATATTTTGATTGGTTTGCCCAAAAGTTATTGCGTTTACTAACTAAGGGAAAGATTTACGTCATTTTTATTGTTTTTTTTTTAACTAGTAACGGCGGCGATCTGCGATTTTTTTTTTTTTTGCGGGACTGCAACATTGGGGCAGACAGATCGGACCCCTGACTGACATTTTTGACACTTTTGGGGATACCAGTGACATTACTGCAGTAATCACTGCTATATGCTATAGTGCTATATGCACTGTTACTGTAAAAATGACACTGGCAGTGAAGGGGTTAACTTTATTGGTGATCAAGGGGTTAAGTGTGTCCCTAGGGGCATGCTTCTAACTGTCAAGGGGCGTGGCTTTTGATGTAACCACAGAGACATACGATCCTACATAGCAGGATCGTATGATCTCTGCTGTTACACCAGGGAGAATGACAGGCGGCTCTGTTTACATCAGCCGCCTGCCTTTCTCCCTCTCCAGCGGGAGATCGCGTGTGGCCGGTGGACATCGGAGCCGCCGGTCACTCGCGCGGGAATGCCAGGGAACGAGCGTGGTGGGAGTGCGCCTCCGGCGGCGTGTGCTCGCCCCCTACACGCTCCTGGGCGAGCGACGTACGTCACTTTGCCCAGGAGGGGCTGACCGCCACAGTAAATGTACTTGCGGCGGTTGGCAAGTGGTTAAAGGACCTTACACACCATCAGAACATTGTATGAAAAAGAATGCTTTTGAAGCGATCATATGATAGTCTGATCATTAGTACAGAGCTTTCGAGAACCAAGCATGAAAATATTTCTCATAAAATAACAGATTATACGATTTTTGTTTAATCAGTACAATTGTCATTAAAAACTACAATACAAATACACTACAACACATTACATAACTTTCAATTTTTTTTTTTTCTGTCCTATGAGAATCTATGTAACTTTTGAAAGCTCATCTTTTTTGAAATGAGACTAGCATGCAAAAAAAAACTGGACAATCATTTTTCTTATAATCTCATTGTGTGAACTAGGCATTAGTCTCCCATCACCCTGGAGTTTTGGACATCAGCATATGCAAAAGCCATATGACCACATCGAGATACAGTCCAATAAACTAACCACCACCTATTCACTTGCCCCTCTTTGAAGACACAAGAGCAATCCTAATTGCAATATGTAACATTTGGCCTTAACATACTAAAGGCTTCATGCACAAAATCGCCTATTTTGCAGACATTTGGCCTTTTTTCCTGCCTCTTAATGCCCCTTCATGTTACCCTTTATGTCCATGCACACATACTGTAGGTGTTTATAGGTGTTTAGAGGCAGGAACCTTTAGAGGCAAAGAAAGAAAACAGCACTTGCACATTCAGGACAGGAGTACTTTGGCCGAAAATCAGCCAAATACACATAAATACATGTAAATACATCTATGCGCTAGGTATTATTCATTCTAACTAGTTCTGGCCAATAAAATAAATAAACTCCCAAGCGCTTAAAGTGCCTTAATGCTTTTGCAAAAATGTGGCACATTTTTGAAGCTGCTTTTCTCCTTCTATAAGGAAAGCATTTCGAAGAGCCCAGCATGCAAGAGCATTATGAAGATGGAACTGGAAAGACTATCACATATAAAAATATTAATTGTCCAAATTTCCTACAAATAGATATTTTACTATGCAATGTCATTTCTTACAAGGTTCCTTTTATAAGATCTATATTCAAAGATCATCCTTACATTTTAGGACCCTTTTTTTCAATATGTTTTTATTGAGATAAAAAAAAAAAAAAAATGTAAACATACAAAGAAAAGTATAAGTAGGATATTGACTTAGTGGTTGCCATAATCTGGTAGCACAGAGAAGCAACATTTTACAAGGCTGGTAGAGTTAAGATAAATGATACAATGCAGTATTAGGAAAAGGGCCGATCTTCCTGAAGAGTGTCCTATCAGAACAAGGATTTAGGTAGGACTCTGGTACGTCCTTGCATACCATTCTGATCAGAGTGCCCACTGTTTATTCACAATGTGCATACAACCTTCAGAAACAGCAAACATGTGTTGATATGAACTGTGGGTGTGCACCAAGCGAATCACTTTATTTATGGAAATGAGATCAGGAGATCTCCAATGTCGGGCAATTGAAAGTCTGGCTGCAAGAAGGATGTATACTTCTACACAGCACAGATAAGGGGGAAACCTGTCAATGCAAATATTAAGTAATACCATGTCAGGTGAGGGGGAAATGGGAATTTCAGTAACATCAGACATTTTTTTTATTTATAAATTTTATTAATTTTCAATTCAATGTATACAAAACAAGTTTAAAAACATACTTTACAGTTTATAATAGATATCCCCCTTCTTATATCCTTTATCCTATCAACCCTCCCTCCCCCTTTCTTCTGCCTCTCAATATCTATATTGTGCCACTTATTCTAACTCTCCCTTTACTCAGTCATCCCAATCTACCCATGCTTCTATATAATTGTTAGTCTTTTTAAAGTCTGCCCATTTTCTCCATTTTGTTTGAGAAGCACTCAACCTGTTCCTCATCTCTACTGCCTGGATACTCCATATTATATATATACAGTGGGTACGGAAAGTATTCAGACCCCCTTAAATTTTTCACTCTTTGTTATATTGCAGCCATTTGCTAAAATCATTTAAGTTCATTCTTCTTCCTCATGAATGTACACATAGCACCCCATACTGACAGAAAAACACAGAATTGTTGACATTGTTGCAGATTTATTAAAAAAGAAAAACTGAAATATCACATGGTCCTAAGTATTCAGACCCTTTGCTCAGTATTTAGTAGAAGCCCACTTTTGATCTAATACAGCCAGGAGTCTTTTTGGGAAAGATGCAACAAGTCTTTCACACCTGGATTTGGGGATCCTCTGCCATTCCTCCTTGCAGATCCTCTCCAGTTCTGTCAGGTTGGATGGTAAACGTTGGTGGACAGCCATTTTTAGGTCTCTCCAGAGATGCTCAATTGGGTTTAAGTCAGGGCTCTGGCTGGGCCATTCAAGAACAGTCACGGAGTTGTTGTGAAGCATGCTGTGTGCTTAGGGTCATTGTCTTGTTGGAAGGTAAACCTTCGGCCCAGTCTGAGGTCCAGAGCACTCTGGAGAACGTTTTTGTCCAGGATATCCCTGTACTTGGCCGCATTCATCTTTCCCTCGATTGCAACCAGTCGTCCTGTCCCTGCAGCTGAAAAACACCCCCACAGCATGATGCTGCCACCACCATGCTTCACTGTTGGGACTGTATTGGACAGGTGATGAGCAGTGCCTGGTTTTCACCACACATACCGCTTAGAATTAAGGCCAAAAAGTTCTATTTTGGTCTCATCAGACCAGAGAATCTTATTTCTCACCATCTTGGAGTCCTTCAGGTGTTTTTTAGCAAACTCCATGCGGGCTTTCATGTGTCTTACACTGAGGAGAAGCTTCCGTCGGGCCACTCTGCCATAAAGCCCCGACTGGTGGAGGGCTGCAGTGATGGTTGACTTTCTACAACTTTCTCCCATCTCCTGACTGCATCTCTGGAGCTCAGCCACAGTGATCTTTGGGTTCTTCTTTACCTCTCTCACCAAGGCTCTTCTCCCCCGATAGCTCAGTTTGGCCGGACGGCCAGCTCTAGGAAGGGTTCTGGTCGTCCCAAACGTCTTCCATTTGAGGATTATGGAGGCCACTGTGCTCTTAGGAACCTTAAGTGCAGCAGAAATCTTTTTGTAACCTTGGCCAGATCTGTGCCTTGCCACAATTCTGTCTCTGAGCTCTTCAGGCAGTTCCTTTGACCTCATGATTCTCATTTGCTCTGACATGCATTGTGATCTGGAAGGTCTTATATAGACAGGTGTGTGGCTTTCCTAATCAAGTCCAATCAGTATAATCAAACACAGCTGGACTCAAATGAAGGTGTAGAACCATCTCAAGGATGATCAGAAGAAATGGAAAGCACCTGAGTTAAATATATGAGTGTCACAGCAAAGGGTCTGAATACTTAGGACCATGTGATATTTCAGTTTTTCTTTTTTAATAAATCTGCAACAATGTCAACAATTCTGTGTTTTCTGTCAGTATGGGGTGCTATGTGTACATTCATGAGGAAGAAGAATGAACCTAAATGATTTTAGCAAATGGCTGCAATATAACAAAGAGTGAAAAATTTAAGGGGGTCTGAATACTTTCCGTACCCACTGTATATTTGGTTCTATTGAACCAGTCTCTGAGGGTGGGACTGTCTTCATCGAACCATTTTTTTGGTATTACCCCTTTTGCTTCATTTATCAGATTTGGGATGAGCGTGTTTTTATACTGCTTATATGGTTTGTCTGTTTTATGAAATAAGCACATCCATGGGTTGTCCAAAATGCACTCTCCTGTAATTTCCCTGATAAACTGTACCTTCTGTCAGTAATCACAGATCTTGGGACAGTCCCACCAGATATGATACATCGTGCCTTGCACATTACAGCCCCTCCAAAACAATTCTGATTTTTCTGGATGATGTTTATGTGCTTTTAGCGGTGTTATTTTCCATCTTGATATGCTTTTATAATTCATTTCAATGGTGTTCACATCTATCGCAGAACATTGTACGGCTCTCAGTATAGCACTTACTTTGTGCTCCTTTAAGTGTGATCCTATCTCTTCTTCCCATGTTTCTATAAATTGAGGTCTTCCCAGGCCCGCCATCTCTGTTAACATCTTGTATATCTGAGATATATGTTCCAGAAAAGAATTGTGCTGCTCAGCACCCTACTCCTGTGCTCAGAACCTGGTCCTCAGGCTGCCTTAATCCCGGAACTTGTACTCATACTTGGCATCCGTTATGGCTAGGCTTTGCTGCCCCCTACGACCGGGGCGGTCGACCAAACACTGTAGATACAAAACAAAGAAAGGGCGCACCAGCCTAGCGCATTATCCTCAGCGAGTTTATTGATAGTAAAAAGATAAAAATCAGCTACTCACAAACATGCGTGAAAGTCAAACACATCAATTCCATGAAGCAGCGTCATTACAGGAGTCCGATATCTCATGAAAACAGAGGGCTGACGCGTTTCGAGGCCATGCCTCTTCCTCAGAGGCTCTGAGGAAGAGGCATGGCCTCGAAACGCGTCAGCCCTCTGTTTTCATGAGATATCGGACTCCTGTAATGACGCTGCTTCATGGAATTGATGTGTTTGACTTTCACGCATGTTTGTGAGTTGCTGATTTTTATCTTTTTACTATCAATAAACTCGCTGAGGATAATGCGCTAGGCTGGTGCGCCCTTTCTCTGTTTTGTATCTACAATATCTGAGATATACCATGTTTTATTTTTATTAGTGGATTACAAAGTTTTTCCACTAGATTCAGGTCCTTTTCGGATCGGTTGTGGCAGAGATCTCACAAAAGGTTTTAACTGCAGATATCTTCATTCATTTAACCTTAACTTTCTTCCCCTAGTGTTCATGATATGGCCTAATCTTTCCACCTTGTGTTATGTCTTTTAACTGCGTGTTTTTTTATCCAGTTCCCAAATTGTATCTCATCCCCAGGTGCAAAATATTTTGTGTTATTTAATGATATTAAAGGAGAGTTATATTCCCATTTGGCCTGTCTGTAAATCATATCCCATATTTTAAATACCACTCTCGTCAGTAACATCAGAAATGAGCTGAAATATACCATTACAGGAGTCAGCAATCTTGTTGCACGCCCATAGAAAATGGAGTAAAGCCCTGTACACACGCACAGATTGTTGGCCGACCGATCGGCCGTCTTTTGTCCAGTGTTGTTTGTTGGTTGAAATGTGCTCTAGACTTGCACTGGACTTTTGTTGGCCAACAAAAAACAACTTCAGAAGTGATGTCATGTGATGGTTGACTTTCCCTGTGTTTCTTCTTCTCTGAGCATGCCTAGTCTTGCTCATCTGATTTTCGTCTGCCGAAATCTGTACTGACTGAGGAACAATCGGCCGTTCTGTTGTTGGCCAACAAAAATTTTATAGCATGCACACCAGATTTTTTTCGGCCGAAAAGTCGCAGTTGGTTGTCGGAAGCATCATACTAACAAGCCTACAATCGGCCGATCGGACGTTGGCCGACAATTTACGGCCAACAATCTGTACGTGTGTACAGGGCTTAAGTTCCCTATTTTACCACAGTTTCTCCAGCTTGAAAGTGGGGTGGTTTGATCAAAAGTGTGTATCTGTGAGGGAGTAATGTACCATCTGAGCTTAAATTTGAAAGTAAGGTCCCATAAGTTGGAAGATTGTGATAAACGGAGGCGTTAGGATATGGCGGCTTTCCATTGTGTTTTGCTAAAAAACAGTGCCTAAATCGTTTTCCCATTTATTCATGGGGGCAGCTTCTTAAATTATGATTTCTCTTGTAGCAGACTATAAAAGATGGTGATACCTTTAGTAGATGTGGTACTGGACATAAGGTAAGCCCATATTTTATCATGTACAGATACAGTATGTGGAGAAGGGAGTTACAAATTAAACAATGGGTTACTTGGATATACTTGAAATAATCCTTGTTGGGTAGGGAATAAGATGTTTCTAAAGAGGTAAATGAGATAAAAAGATCATTTGAGTATAGAATTTATGGACTTTTAAAGTATGTCTAAATTATTTTTTTTTCTTTTGGATGAAATGGTAAAACCTCTAGCAATTGTTTTTGCCATTTGTTTCTGATTGGGGTGATTTACCTTTGCTTCCTGTCCTTTAGACAACAGGAAGTAAGAGGAAACATTTCCAAAGTAAGAGTAATACTTTCTTAGATAGTTGTCATCAAAACTCATGTCCCCAACTTCACATTAGATAATTTCCCCTCTATTCCTGTGCTAGTGATAACTCAAAATTTAGCATTTTCCCTCTGTCCTGGTGACAATGGTCACAAATTAAAAGAAAGAGAGTGAATCTATATAGCTGGGATACAGACAACAATATAAATTCTCACAATTACCTATTCTAAGAGGCAGGCTGTACTATACTTTGCCCCCCCCCCCCACCTACTGTTTGCTCTTTACATTGAACTGTATGCAGCAGATGAGGTGTGACCCTAAAGCTGCTGAACTAAAACCTGGCATAGAATTTTACAAATGCATTTTATAAAGTTACATATACAAATTATAACATTTCACATGACCTCAAAAGAAGCCAAGAGACAGTTTCAAACCGACCTTAAAGGCTAAGTTCACCTTTTGAATAATATTAATAAATGCACATTTTTTGTAGGCATAAAAAGGTGCATTTATTTCTTTTTTTTTCTAAGGAGCCTGCGGAGCATTTCACTAGTGATCAGCAGACTGCAGACTCTCAGGATCGCTGTCTGCCTGTACCTCCGATATAGGCAGGCAGTTACTTGAGAGCAGGAAGGTCAATATGAGGACGCTCACTAGAGCCCTTGTAGTTCTTTGAGAAAACAGGAAACTGTAAATGAATGACTTGGCCCTGTAGGTGGAGCCCCGCGCTGCTGTGCTGTTTTTCAAATTGTGACAGCAGGAGCGGGGAGAAGATCCCCCACCTGCTGTCATTAGGGAGGATGATCGGGAGGAGTAGGTGCAGGTGCTGGAACATGTTACATGTTTCACCCTAAAAACGGGTGGAAGATGTAACATATTCCACACATATAACATGTAACAGGTAAACATATCCTTTAATATAAAAACCTGGTGTAGATTCTAACCCTTTCCCGATCTAAAATAAAAATACACTTTTGCCAGTTGTCTGGATTTAGGATTTTGCATATATAAATGAATACATTTGAAAATGAATGTTGCATGTTGTACAGGTTTATTCTCCACCAATTCTCATAAACAATTATAATTTCCAACATGTACGGTAAGCATCATTCTACTTTGATAATTGCTTCTCATATTCTTGAAAATGTATTCATATATACCTCATTTGAATTTTTCTTAGAAGGTAATCATTTACATTTTTATAGGATTCTGTGTCTACATGTTATAAGGGTAACACTTAGGGATCTATTCATAAACAATTCACATAGCAATTTACCTAGTGAAAGGACATGTATACTACTGTATGTGCATTCTATGTGAATGGGGAAAAACAAAACAAAAAAAAACAAATGTTGTTAGGCTCTTCCCTGTGCTGGTCAAATATTTTTCCTGGAAAAACTGTTCTAAAGTTCGGACTTCACATCCTTTTTCTCCTTTTGTAGCACACTCCTCCCTTTTGGAACTTATAGTCCCACAAAGTCTTTCTCCCGATATACATCTCTCATCAATCCCTGCCAGCTCCTCCTTGCTCGCCTGGTTCAGTGGGAAGAGTTTGCTGCCCCTTGCAGCCAATCACTTTTCTCCCTTTCCTCTCAAATTCCAGCCACTCTGAACATTCATGGCCAGGAAGTGGGAGGCGACAGCTGCTGCAACCCTTGCAGTCCCTTCCTTCTCTTTCTGTGAAGGAGAGGGGGACAGGAGTTGCTGTGGTGCAAATGGTTGTGTGACAGCCCAGGACATGCAGCTGCCATGGTCGGGACTACAACAACATCTTTCAGACTAGGGGAGGGGAAGCAACTCAGTTTGCCAGACAGGTAGGCTAAAATACAAGGAGCCTGCTGATGGGAGGAGAAGGCAGAGTAACAGAATGATGACTTTATGAGTTTATTGCTTGTCCTTCACTGCCCAATCATAAGCTAGGGGGCAAGACCTAGTTAGGTTACAGTCAGGTCTCCAAGCTTGTTATGTTCTCAGGCAGGGCTGTGTAAATCTCCTAACTGAATGAACAGAAATCATTTGGCAAGAGAAACATCTCCCATACATGCATTTTATTTTGGTATATGACTTTTTGCCTAGAGTTTAGAATTAAGGCCTGATTCACACTAATATGATTTCAGATGCAACTTGGGTCACACAGAATCACATGACAATGAAAATACCTTTGCTTCCAATAGTGCCTGTTCACATTAATGCAGCTGTGATGTGACTTGGGAAATGTAAAGTGCGAAGAAGTCACGTGGGCGTGACGTAATGCGTAGGGCGTGAGCGGAGGCATACCAGAAGTGACATAGATATGGAAACGAGTGTGGCGCTCGGGGATTGTTGCCGGTTTTTATGATTTTAAATGTAAGTTTTTAGCTGCCTATTCTAAATAAATTGTTCCAAACGTACTACATGAGAGTATCCTTTACATATATCCCATCTTGGATTACATGGAGAGAGGACCCCTAGAAGCATCCTAGAGTACTTACTACCACCATAGAGAATAGAGTACTAGGGAAGAGTACAGAAGACACCTAGAGGCGAGCTGACTACACAGCACCATCAACTGGGAGATATTACGTCATGCCTTTTTAAGCAATGTTCAGGTGAGAGGCCATAGAGCACAGTGGTGTCACTTGGAAGAAGGAAAAAATTATTAATATATGGACACCCACTAAGGTGAAGGGACACTCCATGTACACACAATAAGGCCTATTTATATTTCAGTTATTTTAACAGTCTCATCTGTAATTATTTAGAATGTACTTTTGTGTCTTTTGCTTTAGACCTTTTGAATTTGCACATTGCACAGTGCACTCTGTGATTTTATATGCACTTTTATTTTCATTGTTTCAGGATTTATGAATTTGTATAGATATTTGATTATTATTATTTGGCTTTGTTGGATCACGGCACATAATCTATATAGGATAGTGCACGACTGAATGGGCAGTGCAGCACTATTTACCTCCTAATAGACTTGGGAAAGAGTCCTGTGTAGTGTTGAGCGAACACGGACTGTATTATTCGTGTTCGTACCGAATAATTGGATTTTTGTTACCCGAAAACTTTACTATATGTTCGGGTTTAAAATCCGTGTTCGGTCATTTTATTTCCTGTTTTGTATGTAATGGCGCGCTTTTAATGGCGGGCTTTCAACAGCTAATCAACAAGCGTTTAACTGGTGTGCGCCATCACAGCCATGCCTACTAATGTATTAGTAGCTGTGATTGGCCATCTGAAGCATGTGACCATGTCTTTATAAGTTCGAGAGCCCCAGCGCGCCTCGTCATTCTGCTGTAGTTTAGGGACAGAGCACACATCATACGTGCTGGCTGCTGATTAGGCACAGACTGTGATTCTGTGAAAAATTGTGTCCGAAAAGAATGCAGGGACAGGTCGGAGTGCAGGCAGGGAAAGTTATTAGAGCATTTTAGGGCGAGGCTGGAGATTAGGCAGGGTCAGTCTTCTACATCGATTTTGCTGTGTGGGGGGTGGTGCAGTGAACGATCTTATTGAGCATATTAGGGACAGGCTGGAGATTAGGCAGGGACAGTCTACATAGATTTTGCTGTGTGGGGGGTGGTGCAGTGAACAATCTTTTTGCCCTCACTTGAGCCCACTGAGGAGGAGGGAGAAAAAAATCTATTTTTATCAGTCTGTTGTGTGCAGCGTTCAGCTATATTTCACTACAGATTGCTGTTCTAATCTGCTATTAAAAAATTAATTTAAAGGGGAATTTTTTTTAAGAGCACTTGCCATACTCTTAACTACATTTTTCTGCCATTTGCAGCACTCTAGCCCTTTCCATTGGTGTTTTAGAGCCATTTTAGTGCCTGAAAGTTCGGGTCCCCATTGACTTCAATGGGGTTCGGTGTCCGGGTAAAGTTCGGAAAAAGTCCGGGACACGGACCCGGACTTTTTTTTCAAGTTCGGTGGAACCCGCCGAACACGGACATCCAGGTGTCCGCTCAACTCTAGTCCTGTGCTACTTTGGTGTGATTTACAGTGTGATTTGGCCCCAAGTTCACTCTTCCTCAGACTTTGGAGGGGTTGGACTGTGCCTAGTGGGAGAAAACAATGCCCCCCTCTTTGGTATTAGGGGGGAAATAGTTGGTGTCAGTGGTAGGATATATGGATATATGCCCCATTTTTGGTGTCAGTGGCAGGAATTATGCCTTATTGTTGGTGTCAGTAGAAAGAATAATGCCTCAAGGGCTTGATACAAGTAACCAAAGGACCACATCTGGCCCCTGAGCCACAGGTTGGAGACCACTGCCATAGAATATGCAAACCACATCCAAAACGCAACCAAAGTCACAACAAAGACGCACTACATATTCGCTCTGCAAATCACATCAAATCACATCAAAATCATATTGCAATAGTGTGAACCGAGTCTAAACGCATATGAAAAAATAAAACATACCCATCAAAAATACAATAGGTAGAAAATTTGAGAAAGGTCAACTTGGGCTTTCTAAAACAAAGTATTCAGTAAATGTACCATGCAAGACTTTAGAAGATTGAAGCAAAAAAAAAAAAAAAGAACACAAAGAAAGAATGCCTAGCTTTACACCGTGCTTCCAGTATGCTACTAAATTCGACCTCAAATGTTGCTAAAGACAAATCAGCATTTGCATATCCCTCATTTATACACAGCAGAGAATTATGTTTGTCAAATGTATTTGTATGCACGTTAAAACTGGATCACCCTTATCTGCAGGGCAACTGGCCTTCATTTCGATACTGCCAAATAACCCCCTTGGAACTTTCTACATCATAGCGTTCAATTATAACATTCAGGGCCATGTTTTAAAACTGTTCTAAGAAACAACTTCAAATACAACCCTTCAGACCAGTAGAATCCTACAGCCCTGCCTCTATTTCACTGAAATCTCAAAGCCGTTTGATCGTCCTGTCTTTGTAGTGAGTTCGAGCAGTGTGGATACTGTGGAATAAGTCCTGGATACAGCCTGCAGCAATTCTAAGGGTCAGAGTGCCACTTACTATAAGTTTTCTGCTCTTCCCATTCTGGTACATTTGCACAGTAGGATCCCTGTCTAAGAGTGCCTAACATTAGCCAAGTAAGTACTTTAAAGATAAGGAGCACAATTCTTAACTATGTGACCCTAATATGCTAGACAGTTAACAAGGAACATATATAGCAACATAAAAGGAGGTAATATTAGAAAAAAAAAAAAGATCAGTTATGTGTCCTTTGCAAGACGGCTGCTTCCGAGCACTTCATTAATTCATCCATATCTTGGAATGCGACAAATCTTTATAATAGGAAACTGCCATATCAGGTACAAAATAAAAGGCTGAAAAAGCTGGCTATTATAGTGTAGCGTATTAACTCATGTCTGTGCTTTAAATTTAAAAGGTGAATGCACATCACACCACTCATCAATAATTAATGTGAACAATTAACCAAAATTTTTTATTTTAAAGTGTTTGTTACCCACTGTTAATGCCCAGATGTCCACTGTGAGTTACATAGTTACATAGTTACATAGTAGATGAGGTTGAATAAAGACAATAGTCCATCCAGTTCAACCTGTGTAGGTGTATGTGGCTGTAATCATCTCACATAGCCCTGAATGTTCTGATCCTTGAGATGTACGTCTAAGAGTCTTTTGAAAGCCACTATACTACCCGCAGAAACCACCTCTTGTGGTAGAGAATTCCACAATCTTGTAGCCCTCACAGTAAAGAACCCCCCACGTTGCCTGAGGTTAAAACGCTTCTCCTCATCGCATTGTATGCCCTCGAGTCCTCATGCAATTCCTTTGATTGAACAGCTTTTTTTCTAAGCTGAGATCCCCATTGAGATATTTGTAAATTGCTATCATGTCCCCTCTCAGGCGTCTCTTCTCGGGGGAGAATAAATCAAGCGATTGCAGACGCTCTTCATAATTAAGGTCCTCCAATCCCCTAATCAGTTTAGTTGCCCTTCTCTGGACTCTCTCCAGCTCCAACACATCCCTCCTGAGGACTGGCGACCCTCCTGAGGACTGGCAACCAGTTGTTCAGCCATCTATGGGTTGACACCACAGACTGGGACTGGGACTCCTTCACACCCCACACACTCTGCCCCTCACTCTTGAGCTGACCGACAGTCGGTACCCCGGATTTATGTGGTATTACAGTGTGCTTGGTTTTGGATGTGGCTGTTCACCTGGGCATGTATTTTATTTATTTATTTATTTTTTCTGTATTTTATTGGTGACAATGTTGTTGACTTTTAATTATTGTCTATTGTCTCTCAACTGTGATTATTATTTTTCCTACTTTTCTATATATTGATTAATAAAGTTTTTTTCAAGGATAAACTGCTGACTACCTTATTCACTCTTCGCACTTTTTGAAAAAAAAAAAAACGACCTCTAGGTCCTTCCTATTTTCTTTTGTTACCCCGGGATTTCAAATTCCTGATATGTGCCTGTACTTGTATGAGAAAGTGTCCTGTTCTTTTTTTGGTTCCTTTGTGTGAAATCCTCAGTGTTCCTGCCAGTCCCTCTGCTTTACTGTTAAAAACTGACCACACCAGGCAGGAGAACACATCGTGGCCAGTTCTATTGCTATGCTGGGAACTCAGTCTGCTCAGACTTGTCCGGACATGCCCCCCCCCCGAACAGCCATTTAATCTAAAGTTCTCCCCCCCCCCCAACTTTTTTTGCAGCTGAGAACAGAGGGGATGTGATCACTTATAAAAAAAGTTCCACTTTGGCTATAGAGTTCAAGAATTTGTCCCATGGTCAGGATTCAATTTACTTGTCAACTATTTTAAACATTTGAATTAAATAGTCCTGCTACAAAGCAGATACAATAGGTGTCCCCCTAATGTATTGCCTCTTCCAATAGATCAGCCCTGATAATACACACAGGCAAAAAAATGTCTCCGTAGTGCTCAAGAAAGGTGGATAGAGTGATGCATGCTTCTGGTTAAAAATTGCACATTTTTAGATGTAAAATAGAGTCTCACGGGCACAGATTGGGGGATCCCAGAAGTGTAACTTCCCTTTTAGAGGATTTACACTTTCTGGGTCAGCACCAGTGACAAGTCAAATTTTTACCTTTCTTTGCTCCAATAAGACCTTCTCTGTGCTTGACAGTGAACAACGTCTTCTTCAAAATCATTACATTTTAATTCTGCTCCTCACCCACAGCATCTTTATTTATTACTTAGGAGTACTGTATTGCAATGAATGAGGCCACACCTCTGTACTCCCGAGTCTGACTACCAAAACTGAGTTTCTCTAGGGAAATGTTCATGTATAGCTCCTCTTTGGCTAGCCAACGACAGAAGCCTCTACTGAGACACATACAGGGTGGCCATTGCTTTCCTTTTCCTAGATTATGGATGTCTCTGACGTTGGTACTTTTTGAGTCACTAACCAGGAACAAGCAAACATCAAAGTTAGAGAAAGTCAGCAGTCAGAACTCCTGAATACATGTTCTAGTTAACACTGGTGGTGATCTAGAAAGCCACGGCATCAGCATGACAATTAAACAATTAGAACTTGCAAAACTAAAGTTTAGCAATGACATCCTATTCTCTCAGTAAAGTGATTGAAAAGCTTTTTCTTTTCAATAATTTTTATTGAGTTTTTCATATGAGAGAAAACAAAGCAAAACAAAACATTACATGTCCATTAGACATACAGTGGTAAAAGTATCATTCACAAATAGGAGTACACGTCAAATCCTTTTAGAAGTCAAAGTGTTAAGGCCTCTCATAATCTCTCACAACTGGTCAGAGGGGCTTATGCTAGCAGAAATGGGTCTAAGGACAGACATATCTCCTTGTTAGTTTCCGTGAACCCGGGTGGGATAGGTGCTTTCTTCTCCCATCTCATTGTATTTCCAATTTTAAAACATTTTTATCGATTTTGCAAAGCAATTCATAATAACAGAAAAGAAACACCGTGCCCTCGGGCATTGTGAAAAGAGCAATCTGTATTTCTTGCTTCAAGGTAAAAAGCAAGATGTAGGATACAATATGGGGTAACCATAAAGTAAAGATGTACCAAAAGAACAGACATGTAATGGGTCAACATTCTGGAGGTGTACCAACGTTAAACTATCGGCACGGCAGTAAAACAGTAAAAGGGATAAACATGTCACCGTCTTGATAGTAAATATCATGGAAGAAGTCGTGTGTCATTGGTGAAGGGTTGCAGCAAGGAGGATGACAACTAGGTGGGTTTATCTTTAGAATACCAATTTGTCCACAGTTCCCAGTTTATAGATGCTTCATGAGATTTGCCAATAGATGAAGTGAACATTAACTCATATGTAGCGTGTGTTTGTATAGTTTGGATAACTTCACCTACAGTAGGAGCTTCGGTTTTTTCCAAAGTCTAAGAATCGTTAGGCAAGTTGCTAATAATATGTTGGTCAATATTGTTCCCAGTTGGTAGGTAACATTTTCTATTCCTAAGGAACACGGTGCTAGTCCTGGGGGCATTGATATTTGGAACCCCAGTATTTGGGAGGTGAGTTTAGAGATATCAGACCAGATTGCAGTATGTGGAGTAAAGTACCTATCTCCCTGCATTTTCTCCGGCATGCAGAAGATGTCTGCGGTGAAAATTTGGATATACGATAGGGCGCTAAGTACCACCGTAAGTTCAACTTTTGGGTCAGCTCCCAAAGATTGATGCTTCTAGTTGCTGCATATGTGATGGATAGGGCTCATTGCAATTCTGATATATGATATGTCTTTTCAAAGTCTCTTTCTTATTGTATATAGGGTATAGTCTAAATAAAGGTATATTTATTGTTAAATTTATTGTAGAACAGGGAACTTCCTTTTATTTTGTTAATGTGCACTGTAAGAAATTGGGCAATACGCCAGGGAAGGACTAGTGTTATGTTTTTGTTGTTGCGCAGGAAGTGGTGTATTTGTGAGTATTTATAGTGGTCTTGTGCAGGAATATCAAACTAAATTTGTAGTGATCGAAAAGTTTTAATGGCGAGGCCAACTAGGAGGTCCTCTACATTAGCTATGCTCCTAGATAACCATGTGTTGGAGGTGAGGATAGGTATAATACCTGATAGACTGGAGATGGGGAGATGAATGTTAGTGTGTGGGGTATTATTGAGTGTGAGTTCCAAAAATTGCAGCCAAGTTAGTACTGCTGCTTTGATAGATGGAGATAGTGAGGAGTGCAGGTTTGTGACAAAGCAACTTACTAGTATGTAGTTGTATAGGTTGTCGCCTGGTATTTGGGAGCACTCTAGTTCTGCCCACAAATTTGTGATTACAGGTTGGAACCAAGCTCTCAGTTGGGTAAGAATTACAGCTTTATAGTAGTCCTTAATTGATACATATCCCACTCTCCCAGCTTTTCTGTTGTGTTGAGAATCAGCTTGCTGAAAGCGCATTTTTCTTTTTTACCCTCCCAGAGGTAGTGATTTAAAAGAGATTGAGCCTTCAGAAATAAAGAATTAGAGACAGGGATCGGTAATGTCCTAAATAGATATAACAGTTGGGGAAGTAGCATCATTTTGAATGAAGCCAATCTCCCTAACCATGTCAACTCTACGCCAGCCATTTTTTGGAGTTTAGATTTTAGGTCGTCTAGGAAGGGAGAATAATTAGCTGTCGCTAAGTCTTGTGTGTTGGGTGTGAGCATAATTCCTAAATATTGAATACCCGATTGTGACCACACATAGGGGAAAGAGGCTTCCAGTTTTTGTCTAGTAGATGCAGGAACACCCAGAGTTAGGACATGAGATTTGGAGTTATTTACCCTATAGTAAGATACCTGATTGAATAAAGTCAGTGCATTGTGTACCAAAGCCAGGGATTTTTCAGTTAGCATCAAAATAATGTCATCTGCAAATAAGCTAATAGTGTGGGTTTTGCGTTTATCGCAAAACCCAGAGATGTCGGAATGAGAGAGTATGTATATTGCCAGTGGTTCCATTAGAAGATTAAAAATAAGTGGTGAAAGGGGACAACCTTGCCATGTACCATTTATTATGGAAAATGGGTTGGAAAGTGTCCCGGAGGTGAACACTTGCGCAGATGGCAGCGTGTAAAACGCCATGATAGCTGAGTGAATAGGGCCCTAGAAACCAAAGGCAGATAATGTTTGGGCCAAATACATCCAGTGGATCCTGTCGAATGCCTTCTTTGCATCCAGCAGGAGCAGAGAAGGCGTTTTTTTTTTACGCTGGCTATGTGTATAATGTTAATCAGTCTTCGGGTAGTGTCTGTTGCTTGGCGGTTTTTAATGAATCCCAACTGGTCTGGGTGGATGAGGTGGGGAGCAATATTCACCAATCTTGTTGCTATAAGTTTAGCATAAAACTTTAAGTCACAGTTCAGTAAAGAAATGGGACGAAAGTTTTGGGGGGAGACAGGATCCTTCCCCGACTTGGGCAATGTCACTATAATTGCTCTAAGCATTTCAGTTGGGAAGGCCGAAGAGGCAGCAGCAGCGTTGTAAATTTTTTCCATATGTGGTATCAGGATGTATTTAAAGGTGCAATAGTACTACCTTGAGAAACCATCAGGCCCTGGGGACTTGTTGTTGGGTAAAGTGTCTATTTAGTAATTTCAGGGAGTGTAAAGGGTGTGTTTAAACATCTTAGATTGTCAGAGGTCAATTTAGGGATATTGTTTTTCTTAGAAAGTTATTAATAATACCTAATGTCGGTTGGGGTATGGTATTATCCGAATTAAGGTTATATAGTGAACCATAATATTCGCTGAAGGTATTCGCCACTTCCTGTGGATGGTAAATTTTTCCGTTAGTTTTAGGATGAAGCATAAAGGGGAGTTAAGTTTTTTGTCTCATCCCTTTCAAACGATGGGTGAGAAGTTTAGCTTTGTTGCCATTAGTGTAATAACTAATTTTCAATCTCTTTGACATATTTTTAAATATATCCAGGAGAAGAGAGCATAGGTCATATCTTGCATTAGATAATTTTTGTGAATTGGTGGGGGACGGATTTGTTATGTTTTGAGAATCAAGCATTTGGATTTCCCTTGTGAGGTCATCCATACGGTTGAGCTGCTGCCTCTTCGTTCTAGCTCCTAGTTTAATAAAGATTCAGCTGAGGAAAGCTTTGTGGGCATTCAAAAGCAAGAAAGGATCATCAACAGAGGAAGCGTTATCACTGAAGTAGTCATTCAAACATTTTTCAATTTCAGTTTTGTGTTCTGACATTTGGAGAAGTTTTGTATTCTTTCTCCATATGTATTCGTTCTCCATACGAAGACCTGGCCGTCCCTCTAAACTTTCAGCTTATACAAGGAGAAGACTGATCAGAGATGCAGCCAAGAGGCCCATGATCACTCTGGATGAACTGCAGAGATCTACAGCTGAGTTGGGAGACTCTGTCCATAGGACAACAATCAGTCGTATACTGCACAAATCTGGCAATTATGGAAGAGTGGCAAGAAGAAAGCCATTTCTTAAAGATATCCATAAAAAGTGTCGTTTAAAGTTTGTCACAAGCCACCTGAGAGACACACCAAACATGTGGAAGAATGTGCTCTGGTCAGATGAAACCAAAATCGAACTATTTGGCAACAATGCAAAACGTTATGTTTGGCGTAAAAGCAACACAGCTCATCACCCTGAACACACCATTCCCACTGTCAAACATGGTGGTGGCAGCATCATTTTTTGAGAGTGCTTTTCTTTAGCAGGGACAGGAAAGATGGTTAAAATTGATGGGAAGATGGATAGAGCCAAATACAGGACCATTCTGGAAGAAAACCTGATGGAGTCTGCAAAAGACCTGAGACTGGGATGGAGATTTGTCTTCCAACAAGACAATGATCCAAAACATAAAGCAAAATCTACAATGGAATGGTTCACAAATAAACATATCTAAGTGTTAGAATGGCAAAGTCACAGTCCAGACCTGAATCCAATCGAGAATCTGTGGAAAGAACTGAAAACTACTGTTCACAAACGCTCTCCATCCAACCTCACTAAGCTCGAGCTGTTTTGCAAGGAGGAATGGGCAAAAATTTCAGTCTCTCCATGTGCAAAACTGATGAGAGCGACTTACAGCTGTAATCGCAGCAAAAGGTGGCGCTACAAAGTATTTACTTAAGGGGGCTGAATAATTTTGCACGCCCAAGTTTTCAGTTTTTTATTTGTTAAAAATGTTTGAAATATCCAATACATTTCGTTCCACTTCATGATTGTGTCCCACTTGTTGTTGATTCTTCACAAAAAATTACAGTTTTATATCTTTATGTTTGAAGCCTGAAATGTGGCAAAAGGTCGAAAAGTTCAAGGGGGCCGAATACTTTCGCAAGGCACTGTATATGGTTTTAGCGGAAAGTGCATCTTCCAGGGTGATCGAGACCAAAGCGTGATCTGACCATGTAATGCCATTTATTCAAGAGGATGACGCTTTCATCAGTAAAGACAAGTCTATCCTGCTATAACTGTTATGTGATGTGGAGAAAAAGCTATAGTCTCTTTCATTTGCGTTTAGGCATCTCCAACCGTCGTAAAGTTTGTGGCTGTGTATATGTGTATAAAGGATTGCAGTGCGAGAGGTCTTCTTTTCGGGGAAGAGGTAGAATCAATAGTGGGATCCTGGTTGAGATTTAAATCACCACAAAAGTATCAGTGAACCTTTTTGCTCTTTGAGAACCACCCGTAGCAGTTTGTTAAGGAAGGCTAGTTGGTGGTTGTTGGGAGCGTATACATTGATAATAGTATATGTAACTGAGTTTAATTCACATACAAGTATAAGGTAGAGACCTCGAGGAGCTTTAATTTCTTTTAAAAGGTTGAAAGATACTGTATCTTTGATGGCTGTTAATAGACCATGTTCCTTTTAATCCGCATTTGCAATATAGACATAAGGGAAATTTATGTGGCTGCATCTTGGAGGAGCCTTATCACAGAAATGCATTTCCTGGATGGACAAAATGTTGCATCTGTGCTTTAAAGCCTCCTGCCAAAGTGCCTTATGCTGAGCAGGGTGGTTAAGGCCTTTGGCTTTAATGGTCAGGACTGTCACTCCCATGTTGTGGTATGTGGTATTTGGTTTGGATTAGTAGAGTAAAAGATTTACTTACAATATGTAGATATCGACCTCTAGAGGATCGTGTTGATATTTTCTGTCCAATTTCTATCCATCGCTGATGTAACCCAGCTTGTGAACTTATCACGAATAGTTCTCCGGTGTTCTGCGGGACTGTGACATTGAAAGAGGGGGAAACAAAAGGAAGGTAACGGTAACATAAAACAGTGGTTGAGCACCATGCCTCTCATACTCCTCAATGGAGAGGCCGGTACAGTAAAACTAAGTGCAGCTGAACTGCTGCTCAAGTTTGGGCAAAGAAAAATGTTGACAGTTTAGAACAAGGTTCAAAGGGAACCTCTGCTCTTCAAGGTCCTATATTTGAGGATTTTGTTTAATCCAGCCATTATTTGTGTTTGCATGAGTTTTTGTGGTAACCAGATGCCACTTTGGGGTTGTGCATTGATGGTCACAACAGGGGGATTAGCATCACTTGGTTCTGGAATTATGTTCCAAGTTTTTAGAAATGAGAGGTCTTTTTCAAGGGAATCAATCACATGAGTAGCACCATAATGAGTGACTATAATTTTGGTTGGGTATCCCCATATGTTAGCGATTTTATGGTTTCTAAGGGGTTTTGTTATAGTATAAGACTTCTACGCTTTTGTAGGGTGTACTGTGATAAGTTAGCGTAGAATTGAAGGCCTGAATTTCCCGGATGGCTTTCAGAATTTTTTCTTTTTTGTGTGTAGCAGCCTCCTAGGTAGGTGCTAGTAAAAATAATAGTTTGCTCTGCCTGCTTCACAGGGCAGCCTGATCAGTAGTTAGGCCTGTTGCATGTGTCCATGTGTGATTCATCTTGTCTGAGGGAGTGTCCCCACTGTATCCAATAGAGGAGCATGTTGGATGGTGGAGGTAACCCAGCCAGTGACACACAGGCTTTTATGACTGTCCAAGTGGGTAGGCACAACAGTGGTGCATCCTGGGATATGTTATAAAAGCCACAGATACATGTGACAGGGTGTCTTTGGGTGGGAAGCCAGATCCCAGGAGGAGGTGTGATGGCTGTCTCTCCTCCTGTTGCTGAGGAAGGTGATCACAGGCGGTAGGCCTTGTGGACTAGAAGTGTGGTGCTGAGCCAGGAGGTCCAGTGGATGCTGACAAGGGAGTTGGAGGCAGAGCAAACCAAGGAAAAACAGTGTCCGTGAGTACCGGGAAGCTTGCCAGGGGTCTGCCCTGCAAGGGGGACCACTTCAGTAGAGTTTCAGT